>NC_052146.1:267264378-268625800 GCF_902713615.1 Scyliorhinus canicula
ATGGCCCAGGACATGGCTGCCCTCTCACAGGCAGCCATGAGCCAGCAGCAGATTGCAGAGTCGCTCAACGCCGTGGCCCACACTCAGCAGGCAATGGCCCAGTCTCAGCAGGCCATGGCCCAGTCTCAGCAGGCCATGGCCAGTCTCAGCAGGCCATGGCCCAGTCTCTGCAGGCAATGGCCCAGTCTCTGCAGGCCATGGCCCAGTCTCAGCAGGCCATGGCCCAGTCTCTGCAGGCCATTGCTGAGGGCATCGGCGCCATTGCCCAGGTGCTGTCCGGCGTCACCCAGACACAGACAGGGATGGCCAACTCCCTGAGCTCCATGGCTGCAAACTTGCAGACCCTTGTTGATACCAGGGCGGGCCTCCAGGACTGGCAGGGCCAGGTGTCGCGGGGGCGATGGGTGCTCGGTCCATTCGCATCCCCGACCCATGTAGAGGCCCGGGTGCCATCGGGCACCCCAAGGGGGTGTCCCCCTGTAGGGGAGGTCCCGAAACACCATGACACCTCGGACTCCCCCCCTTCCATCCCAGGTGCATTTGGTGGGTAACGGGCAGGACAGGCTGGCAGCTCGCCATCCTGCTCGCCCGGGGCGCAGCCTGGCCCATCCAGGCCGGGCCGTCCCAGGAAACGGACTGCCAAAGGGGTCCCTAGTCACAGGGCAGGAATCACAGGAGTCCACCTCCAGTTCTGCTGTACCGTCTGGGGAACCACCTAGACGTAGTCACAGCGCCCGTAAGGCCAAACAATTAGACACTGAGTAAGTTGGCACAGATTAGTTCTGGGGCTAAGGCACATGTATGAACTGTTTATTATTAAAATCACTTTCGCACCTACAGAAGCTGCCTTTGTGCTCTGTCCGATGTGTGCGGGGTTGTGGTGTGAAGTGAGCGCCAGTGTGTGTGTGAGGGGTGATAGAACGTTGGCCTCAGGTGAGTGTGCCCCCCCTCCCTCCGAGTCGCCCTCGCCATCCCCCCGGGCAGAGGACGGGACCGTGCGCTGCAGTGTCACAGCCGCATGCAGGGATGGTCCGGGTGGAGGGTGGTACTGTGGCCATGGGTCAGACATTGTCCAACGATGTAGAGCCAGGAGCTCATCGCAGAGCGGGTTGTCATCATCCTCCATGGCCTGCAATAGACACGCTTCCACCGGCAACCGTGTGAGCCTAGCCCGTTGTGCCGCAGGTGGATGTGCAATGGAGGGGTGGTGTGCGTGGGGGTGGGGTGATGCTTGTTGGTATTGGGTGGGGTGAGGATGGTAGGCTGGTGCTGTAGTGTGCAGTCTGTGCCCATACACAGCGATTCCCACGCCCCCCCTAGCCCGTGAACCGGGAGGCTATCAGCCTGTCCCTGTGCCCGCTGGCCCAGCCGGTAACGGTGGGCAGCCTCCCGTCCATGTCCAGCCCATCTGCCTGACCATTGCTGCCAATATGAATGAGTCATGTACACTGCCCGGGTACCGGGCGCAGACGTGCAGGATCCTCATGCGGTGGTCACAGACCACCTGAATGTTCATGGAATAGGTCCCCTTCCTATTCGTTTACACGGACCTATTATCCGCAGGTGGCCGCACGGCGACGTGCATCCCATCGATCGCCCCCTGGACCATGGGCATCCTGGCCACGGCAGTGAAGCCTGCTGCGAACTGTATGTAGCGGTCCGCAATGGCATACAGGGCATCCGTCACTGCAGAGATGCACTGGTGCACGAACACCTGCGAGATGCCGGACAGGTCCCTACCCGGTGCCTGGAATGACCCCGTGGCATAAAGGTTCAAGGTCACCATAACCTTGACGGCCAGGGGTAGAGGGTGTCCTCCCCAGTGCCACCAGGTGGCAGATATGGGCATTGGTTTTCCGGCTCATCCGGAGTCTCCTCCTGCATGACCGGTCTGTGAGGTCCTGGTACGATGAGCGGGGCCGGTACACACGGTGCCTCATCGGGTGTCTCTGTCGCCGTGGCACCACCACCACCTCCTCCTCCTCGTGCTCCTCCTCCTCATCGTCCTGTCGGGCGGGCGGGCCTCCAGCCTGGGCGGCTGCCACCTGCCTCCCTGCGACACGCTCCTCTGCGGCAGCCTCCGCCGCCTCCCTGGCACGCTCCTGCTCCAGCTCCCCCAGGGCAACATGTAGAAGTGCGGCTCCCACTACGGCGGCCAACATCGCTGGGTGATGGCCAAACATAACGGCTGCAGGGGGTGAGGGTGGGGTGGGGGGGGGGGTGGTGATAGACGACATGTCATCATTGCCCATACCCCCCCCAGCCAGGTTCCATGGGCTGTATGCTCGCGACTGTTGCCAGCTGGCACATGGCCAGGTGGACAGCCCCCCCCCCTCTTCGCCGGCACGCACCGTCCTCAAACCCTCCCCCTCTCCTCCCTGGCATGCGCCCTCCCCAGCCCCCCCTCTCCTCCCTGGCAAGCACCCTCCCCAACACCCCCCCTTCATCCCCGACACGCACCCTCCCCAACCCCCCCCCACCCTCTCCTCCCTAGAACGCACCCGCCACAACAGACCCCCCCTCTCCTCCCCGGCACGCACCTTCCACAACATCCCACCCCTCCTCCCCGGCACGCACCCTTTCCATCACTCATCCTCCCCCCTCCCTCCTCCCCGGCACGCACCCTCCCCAACCCCCTCCCCCCCCCTCCCCGGCATGCATCCTCCCCAATCCTCCTCCTCTCCTCCACAAACCCCTCCCTCCAGCCCCTCCCCCAGCCCCTCCCCCCAACCCCACCCCCCAACCCCTCCCCTCTCTCCAGCCCCTCCCCCAGCCTCTCCCCCCTCCCCAGACCCGCCCTCCGGCAGGCACACTCCAATGGCTCCTGCGGTTCCTCCCCCCCCCCCCTCCCCCCGCCCACCACCTGTGGCCGTGCCGTCACTTCTCCGGCGGCTGCCTCCACGCTGGCCGGCATCGAACTGGTTGACGGCGTTATATTGGTAGGTTGATTTATGCCGGCGTGACCCATGGTCACGTTGGTGGGACTTCGGCCCATCCGTCCCAGAGAAATGGGGCTGCCCCGGGTCCCATTGCGTCGTGCTGGTCCTTAACATTCACCGAGGCGCGCGGCGCTATTCACATCGACGTGATTTTTGGGGGGCCGGAGAATATCGCGGGGTGGCCGTGCGGGGTTTACACCACCCTCCTGGCGATTCTCCGACAGGGGGGTCGGAGAATCCCGCCCCATTTCTCACTCCCTGATCCAGTTTGTCGGGTAGTTTCATAGGCATTTTCAATTAAATGCTTGCGTGAGGAAACTTTGTAGGATAAATGCATTTCCCTTCCAATGCACAAATACGCCTACTCACAATTTTTAACTCTTTCACGTGAGCTTGGAGAATCCCGACCCACAATTCCTGCCCCAGCGTCAATACTTAGCCTCAGAAATAGAGGCCGGGATTCTCCAAAAATGCGGCTAAGTGTTGACCCCGGTGTAAACACCAGAGTGTTTCACGCCGGCGTCCACGGGCCTCTTGGCCCAGCGATTCTGTAGCCCAGAGGGGGTCAGCACGGCGCCTGAGTGCTCCGAGGTGGTCCAGCTGCCGTACACAGCCCTGTTCTGCCGGCCGTCCGCGCATGCGCGTGGCGGCCACTTCCACGGCAGCACCGTGCAACATGGCGGAGCCACACAGTGGAATTCGGCCGGTTGACCGCGGAGAATCGCCATGGGGGCCTCTTTCAACGGCCCCCGACCGGCGCCGCGTCAACCGCGCATGCACGACTGGCACTGATTCTCCGGTCGCCGGAGGATCGCGTCCCGGCATCGGACCCAATCGCAGGTCTGAGGCTCCATTCTCTGCCCCAGCACCGAGCGCCATTTCGCATGGAGGCTCGGAGAATCCATGCCAGAGAATCGAGCTGGCTGTGTTTTTCCAACAGTATGAAAAGTGTGAGAGGAAATAAAAATGGTGATACAAGTATGCAGAGGTGGTGCATGCATGTGTTTGGTAGTGTTTCCACATGCAAGCATTTTGTTGAAAAGTGCATGTGAAATTATCATACGAGCACCGATTGGGGAAGTGGGAAAACATCCAGGCAGCATGCTCCTTGGCTGCTTCTTTATTTTTCCTGTTATTCGGAAAACCAGCCCACATCAGGAAGGGAGTATTTTAATCATCGTGAGAGTGAATGCTTTAAAATGATAGAGGTGTTGTACTGCAAACTGAGTATGGCATTAGGTGGATGCTAATAAACAAGCTGGATGTTGACGGAATGCAGTTAATTCTCACCATTATTTTCTGTTGTTGGCCAGTCCTGAAAAGCCCCCTTTACCATGTGCAAGCGATCCTCAAATCAAACTGGTGAGAAATTCACACAGACCCAGTTTCTGTTTGTGTAATATAGAGAGCGCAGTGTCTTTTCATAGGAACCCGTTTCTCTTACATAGTTCTAGAGGGTTTCGGTGTAGATTTGGCATGAGCCAAAACTGAGTCAAGCCAAAGTCTGTCCAGTAGTATTACTGGAATTTAACCAGATATACTCAGATATAAAAAGTAAGCTTCCTGTTGTTTGTACACTAATGCCACCTTACTTGTTAGCATTTCGGTTTGCAGGATTATTTAGAGACAAGTGCCAGATACCAGTCACCTATTCTGTCAATTCACAAATGGGCCAAATTGGCTGGTCAATCCACAATAGCGCCCTGAGGTACTGCTGAGCTGCCTAGCTCAGGGTATTTGATTACTAAGTCTACCACAGAGGCTTGATTCAAATCCAATTTTGCATTGCCAGTCAAATCATCTCAGAGACATCTCAATTTCAAAGAAACTCCACTGTACATTGAAATTATATTCCCTGAAGAGCTCTCCCAGTGTTTAATGAGTAAATTCTTTGCTCGGTGTAGCCTAATCCATACAGATTTGTAACGTTTACATTGAATGTCTGATTTGTACTGAATTACCAAAGTAAAGGATGCAACAATTAGCCTCAATTCCCACAGGCGAGTCAGAAGAAAGATCAGTCTAACTGCTGTCTGCTGGCACCTCCTGCAATTACATTAGTTTGGGTAGCTGATAAATTGCCCTTTTGTGATTATGAATATGAGACTCTGCCTTCCTTCTGTCAATTGATTCTTTAAAATTATTTTGCCTCTTCTTTTAAGCTGCCTACATATTGGAGTGAGTTTCTGTTGCATTTCTCCCGCTAATCCGCTGTAACTCCAGCAGAAGATACACAGAAACCCTGGCTAGCCCGGGTTAAGAAGGTTATGCAATGGTTGTCCGAGGCAACAGAAGATCTGCTACCCGACTGCTTGGAGTCAGTGGACTGGTCCATATTTAAGAAATCAGCGGCTAACCTAGACGTGTATGCCGCCGCCGTCACTTCATCAGTAAGTGTGCCAAAGACTGCGTGCCAAAGAAGGTAGTACGTACGTTCCCCAACTGGAAACCCATTGTTTAACCGGGAGAGCCACTCTCTACTGAAGCCCAGGTCTGAGGCGTTCAAGACAGGCAACCCTGACCTAAACAGGAAATATAGGTACCACCTCCGCAAAGCCATCAGGGATGCCAAGAGACAATACCAGAATAAGCTAGTCGCAGACTAACGACACGGGCTCTCGGCAATTGTGACAAATCTGAAACAATATAATGGGCGACAAAGCAAAGCTGAATAGAATCTCTGGCAACAGAGCTCACCTCCCTGATGAACTCAATGCATTCTATGCTCATTTCGAGCAGGAAGCCAACAAACTGTCGCCACCTGCCCCAACACCCTCGGACCCACCCATACCTATTGTCACAGCCTCAGAATTCAGGTCGGCCTTCTTGAAAGTGAACCCACGGAGAGCAATGGGTCTTGACGCAGACCCTGGTCGTGCACTTAGATCCAGCGTGCACCAACTGGCAGGTGTGTTTGCAGACACCTTCAACCTCTCCCAACTCCGTTCCGAGGTTCCCACCTGCTTCAAGAAGACCACTATCTTTTCTTGTAAATTTAGGGTACCCATATTATGGGCAATTTAGCATGGCCAATCCACCTACGCTGCACATCTTTGCGGGTTGTGGGGGTGAGACCCACACAGACACGGGGAGAATATGCAAACTCCACACGGACAGTGACCCAGAGCCAGATTCGAACCTGGCTCCTTGGCATGAGGGGCAACAGTGCTAACCACTGTGCCACCGTACTGCCCTTAGAAGACCACTATCATATTGGTGCCAAAGAAGAACCAGGCAACGTGCCTCAATGACTACCTTCCGGTGTCCTTGACGTCTATCATTATGATGTGCTTGGAGAGGTTAGTCATGGCACACATCAACTCCATATTCCAGAATGCCTTGATCCACTGCAGTTCGTACACTGCCACAACTGTCCATATCAGTCACTATCTCCCAGGCCCTGCATCATCCCTGGAGCATCTCGCCAACAAAGACTCCTATGTCAGACACCTATTCATTGACTACAGCTCCGCCTTCAACACGATAATCCCAGCCAAGCTCATATCCAAACTGCAAAACCAAGGACTTGGCTCCTCACTCTGCCACTGGATCCTCGATTTCCTGATCCATAGACCACAATCAGTAAAGAAATATAACGACATCTCCTGCATGTTAATCCTCAACCGGGGCTCCGTAAGACTGCTTAATTAGCCCCCTACTATACTCCTGATACACACATCACTGTGGCAAAATCTGCTCCAACTCCATGTACAAGTTTGCTGATGACTCAACCGCAGTGGATCGGATCTCAAACAACGATGAGTCAGAGTACAGGGGGGAGATAGAGAATCTAGTAGTCTGTGTGACGCCAACAATCTCTCCCTCAATGTCAGCAAAACTAAAGAGTTGGTCATTGACTTCAGGAAGTGAAGTGTCGTACACACCCCTGTCTGAATCAATGGTGCCAAGGTGGAGATGGTTGACAGCTTCAAATTCCTAAGTGTACACATCACCAACAATCTGTCCTAGTCCATCCACGTCAACACTGTGACCAAGAAAGCATAACAGCGCCTATACTTCCTCAGGAAATTAAGGAAATTCGGCATGTCCACATTGCCTCTTTTAAAAAATAAATTTAGAGTATCCAATGCTTTTTTTTTCCGGTTAAGGGGCAATTTAGTGTGGCCAATCCACCTACCTTGCACAAGATGTTTTAGGTTGTAGGAGTGAGACCCACGCAGACATGGGGAGAATATGCAAACTCCACACAGTGACCTGGTGCCAGAATCAAACCCGGTTCTTGGTGGCATTAGGTAGCAGTGCTAACCACTGCGCCACTGTGCCTCCCGTCCACATTGGCTCTTAATGAATTTTTACAGATGCACCATAGAAAGCACCCTATCTGGCTGCACCACAGCCTGCTGTGGCAACTGCTCAGCCCAAGACCGTAAAGATCTACAGAGAGTGGTGAACACAGCCCAGTCCATCACGCAAAACCGCTTCCCATCCATTGACTCTGTCTCCACCTCCCGCTTCCTTCCATCTACACCTCCCGCTGCCGGGGGAAAGCAGGCAGCATAATCAAGGATCCCTCCGACCCGGCTTACTCACTTTTCCAACTTCTTCCATCGGGCAGGAGATACAGAAGTCTGAGAACACGCACGAACAGACTCAAAAACAGCTTCTTCCCCACTGTCACCAGACTCCTAAATGACCCTCTTATGGACTGACTTCATTAACACTACACCCATGTCTGCTTCATCCGATGCCAATGCTTATATAGTACATTGTATATATTGTGTTGCCCTATTATGTATTCTCATGTATTTTCTTGAATTCTGTTTAATTCCCTTTTCTTCCCATGTACTGAATGATCTGTTGAGCTGCTTGCAGAAAAATACTTTTCACTGTACCTTGGTACACGTGACAATAAACAAATCCAATCCAATCCAATCCAAAGTGGGCAGTGCAATCAAAGACCCCTTCCACCCGGGTTATTCTCTCTTCCAACCTGTTCCTTTGGGCAGAAGATACAAAAGTCTGAGAACACGCACTAACAGATTCAAAAACAGCTTCTTCCCCGCTGTTACCAGGCTTTGAAAGGCCCTCTTATGGATTGAACTGATCTCTCTACGCATCTTCTGGACTGTTATTGCACCGTACTCCATATGCTCACCCAATCTCTATGTCTATGTATTTACATTGTGGATTTATCGTGTGTCCTATGATTTTCATGTATGGAACGATGTGCCTGCACCGTATGTAGAATAATCCTTTTCATTGTAACTCGGTAAACGTGACAATAAATCTAAATCTTAAATTCACAATGTAGATACCACTTTTGTAGGGTTTTGGCAGGTGAGTGGGATCTCTCCAACAGGAATTCATCCCTTAAGTGTCAAGTGATTTCCTGACCCACATGGGTGACAGTAAACAGCTCTGACACCTTCAACAAGGTAGCATGTATAAAACATGTGAGGTGCTTTCCTTTGGTTTTCCTCCTTAGAATTCACTACTTGCACACTGAGGCAATGGGCTTGATTCTCTTTGTGGGAGACTAAGGGTGGGATTCTCCGTTGGCTGATGCCAAAGTGACGAAACGCAATTGGGCAGAGAATAGGTTCTGATGTTAAAATCACTTCGGGCACTGATTTGACACCAAATCAAAATTCCCCGTTACCTTGAAGCAGCGTCAATATGGTCTGGAACGCACGTGCAGTACACACGATTTGCATAAAATTAGCAGGGCCGACCCGGTATCTCCGGGGCCCCCGCTATGCTCTGACCCCAGTGGGCCGAGTTTCCGATTGCGCGGTTCACTTGTGCTTTTACAAATCGTGCAACCAGCGTTGTGGCTGCTGAGGGAGAGAGAGGGGGCATGGAATGTGCCCAACATCGCCATAGTCTACTGACAGTTGAGCCGGGGGCTTCTGCCAAGGCCGGGGGAGTAGCGTGGAAGTCGCCAGGAGGTGGATTGTGGGCAGGGCCGGCCCAAGGTACCGGCAACTCGGGCAGTCGCCCGGGGCGCCATGTGCTAGGGGGAGCCAGAGACTCGGATCCCGCGCATGCGCAGTTGGGCCGGTGCCAACCAGCGCATGCGCGGTGGCCGCCCTCCCCCAGGGCGGCTCCCTCCGCCCCCCCTCGGTCCGCCGCCCCCCCCCCTCAGCCCCCCCACCTCGTCCCCGCCCCCCCCCTCGCCCCCCCCCCCCCCCCCCCCGAAGGGCGCCGAAGTTCAGCTTGCCCGGGGCGCCAGCAACCCTGGGGCCGGCGCTGATTGTGGGATCGAGGTGGACGGGTACGGAACACCATTGCCACAGCCAGAAAGGCAGCCATGAAGCTGCGCACACTGCTGATAGCCCACTGTGAACTCAGGGCCACAGGTCGTATAGGTGTCGGCCCAGCTCTGGCCTCAGCCGACTCATCAACTGTATGGGCGCGCTCCGGCACAACCAGTGCCATCTTGTTGGCTGGGACGAGTGTGTGTGGGGATTGTAATGTGTATAATGTGTATAATAACAATAAACTTTATTGTCACAAATAGGCTTACATTAACACTGCAATGAAGTTACTGTGAAAAACCCCTAGTCGCCACATTCCGGCGCCTGTTCGGGTACACAGAGGAAGAATTCAGAATGTCTAATTCACCTAACAGCTCATCTTTCGGAACTTGTGGGAGGAAGCCGGAGCACCCGGCTGCAGCTTGTCAGCCTCCGAGTGTCAATCACGGACCTGGCGAATCCCGCACTGTTTTGTGTTGGAATCGATTGTGTTCCACGTCGTGCCGGTGCTAGCCCCTCCACAGTTGCTGAATCGATCCAGGTTCGGCTCCAGTTTTGCTGTCGCGAAAGTCCATGAATTCTGCGTCAGCGTCAATACTTGGGGCTGGATTTTCCCAGCAAGAACGCCACGGGCGAGCCACATAGAATAGAAAAATCCATTGACCTCGGGCGGGATTCACCGCTCGCCGGGCGAACGCGGACCGAGAATCCCGCCCTTAGTCTCAAAAATAGACAATCCCACCCAAAGTCCTCCCGCCGGAACTGAACAGCGCGAGATTCGCTTTCCTGTTGGGCGCTTTTCATTCTGCAATTCAGGACAAGTGGACCAGCACCCTGTCAGTGTGAATTGGAAGCAATTCCCTGGCAAGCTGGAACAGCTTTTAAGCGCTCCACTCATTACACACTAATTGCAGTCATAAAGATAAGTCAGGGAAGACCTGCCCCACTCCCCCCATATATGCCCCGCTCCAACCTCAACCCCCCCCCCCCCCCCCCCCCGATTTCGGGAGACTGAAGTGGCCCATTGCTCAGTGTCAATGAGGAGGGGATGAACACCCTCTTTCCCAGGATGGGCTACAGACGTAAGCCCGCCCTCGCGAACAGTACCTGGGATGAAGTGACAGCACTGCCAGCCTCACCAGGAGGAGACTACTCATGATCCTGATGGGCGGGGCTCATTGGTGAGGCCTCTGCACCAGAGCGTGTGTTTAAATCACCGCTGCAGGAATGGCAGTCTGAGCTCCACCACCCTGATCCCGAGGGGGGGGGGGGCAACCCAACTTATTCCCCACTACTCCCCTCGGCCCAGGCAGCCACCCCCCAGCAAGCTCGACAATGTTTGAGGGTTTTTGAGAGTTTTTTAGTTTCCCACTCCCCACTCACCAGCCCTGGCTAGTGCATAACTATGAGAGACGAAGGAAGAGTTGTGGGGGCTAATGTGTCCTGTGGAAAGGAGGGAAGGAAAAGAGCTTGAGAGAGTAAGAAGGAAAATGAAGATAATTGGCTCTGGAAAGACATAAAAGCAGAATCATAGAATTTACAGTGCGGAAGGAAGCCATTCGACCCATTGAGTCTGCACTGGCCCTTGGAAAGAGCACCCTATCTAAACCCGCACCTCCACCTCACCACCACACCTCCACCTGTCCCCGTAACCCCAACTAACTTTTTTGGACACAAAGGGCAATTTAGCATGGCCTCTCCACCTAACCCGCACATCTTTGGACTGTGGGAGGAAACCGGAGCACCCGGAGGAAACCCACGCAGACACGGGGAGGATGTGAAAATGACAGAGGTAAGGGAACATGCGGCAGGATTCTCCGTCAGCCGCGCCAGAATCGTGAAATATGATTGGGCGGAGAATTTGGCATTAGCTGAAAACCGAGGTTGGTGCCAAGCACCAATTGGAATGCCATGTTTTGGTCTCTCGACAGCGGCATGAATGCGTTCTACGCCACACACCGGCATGGGCATGCAAATTGTGCAGTAAAGGCCGTTGGCATATCATTAATGGGCCAAGACCCGATATTTTCCGGACCTTCCGCGATGTTCCACCTCCGCCAGGAGGAATTACCGACGACGAGGTTCACTTCTGGTATTTAAAATTTGGAAAACGGCGCGCAGTTACTGAGGGCATGGGAAGGGGTACAAACGGTGTCCAACATCGCTATAGTGTGCTGGCAGTTGTGTTGCTGGCCGGGGGGGTGGGGCGTCTGCCAGAGCCGGGGTGGGGGGGGTGGGGGGGGGGGGGGGATTAGTGAGGGGCAGCTAGGAGGTGGGATTTGGGGTTGGGGTGGCCGGGCATGGACTGCCATTGCTGCAGCCTGCAAGGCCGCCCATGCGGCTGCACATGCCGCTGGCTGACTGTACACGGGAACTTAGCATCACGGGTCATATGGCACCCCCCTCCCCCCCCTCAGGCCACCCCCCTAGGTACACTCTGGCGCCAGGTGACCCATCAATGGGATGGGCATGCTCCAGCGTAAACAATGCCATCAACTTGGCTGGGGTGATGTTCGGCATGGATTGGAATTGTATGTCTTCTACCTGGAGCCAGTACTAGTCCATTAACAGGACCTGAATCGCACGGGTGGACTGGCACCTTTTTCATCCATGTATAGCACTCGCAATTCAGTCCCGGCATCAGTACTTCATCTCTCAAACAAAGAATTCGCCCCTTGGTTTTTTTCCGTGGTTTTATTGACGGACAAGTAAATTCATCACAAAAATATCCAAGGGAGTTTTTATTTCTTAAAAGCTTAACTGAAATCATGGGATTTACGTCATGAACAGACAGTATAATCTCATCTTCTAGTTAAACAAATTTACAACTACAAGGGTCTATTCAATTACTGACTCGACATCTATTGAAACATGTGACCGCATAGACTCTCCAGTTGCTTCTGCCACATATTATTCTACTGAACTCTGAACTGGGTCATTCTAAAGGTATGATGATGAAGGTAGGAAAACTGATACTCTGTTCACTTCAAACTCTGCTCTTTTTTTTATCTGGAAGCAACATTTTTTCAAACTTTCTCTGATGGATTAGCAAAAGGATTTCCTGACACTCAGAAAAAAATTTGAACCTCTGCCAGAACCATTGCAAACAATGCCGGCCTTCTTTAAGTCTCTGTGTGATGCATTTGGCACCACATAAAAACGCCTACACTCGGTTAAAATTGTGGCTTTTTGCTGAAGTTTCATTCCGGGAGATTATATTTTAGGACAGTTACTATCAGGTTAATGCTTATTTAATTTTACTTTTCCTATTGTTTTGTCTTTCTCCCCAGTTTTAATTTTTTTTTGAGGTTAATAATAATTCCGGTGGTGATTTACCGGCCGCGTTGCGCTCGGCACAAATCCCGCTATGTCGGGAAAATACTGGGTGAGCCCTGAAGCAGGATTTGTACCGGGCACCAAGCAGTTGGCGATGTTCCCAGGCCCTCCCAACAGACGGAACCCGGTTCACAGATTAGCATATTTAAATCTTCATTTAAAAATGCAGCAACAGTTTTATGCCATTTTCTCCCGGCTCCTGAAATTCTCCCGCCCGGCTCAGCGTGAAGCCAGCGCTAATCACTACTGGTCTCCACAAGCGGAGATGAGACATGGTGACAATGCCGGAGAGGGCAGTATGGTGGCACAGTGATTAGCACTGCTGCCCCACGGCGCCGAAGTCCCAGGTTTGATCCCGGCTCTGGGTCACTGTCCGTGTGGAGTTTGCACATTCTCCCCGTGTTTGCATGGGTTTCGCCCCTACAACCCAAAGATGTGCAGGTTAGGTGGATTGGCCAAGTTAAATTGCCCCTTAATTGGATAAAATTAATTGGGTACTCGAAATTTATTTATTTAGTTTTTTTAAAATTTAGTGTACTCAATTCATTTTTTCTAATTAAGGGGCAATTTAGCGTGGGGATAAGACCCAGGCAAACATGGGGAGAATGTGCAAACTCCACACGGACAGTGACCGGGAGCCAGGATCGAACCTGGGACCTCGGCGCCGTGAGGCTGCAGGGTTAACCCAGTGCGGCACCAAGCTTCCCCTGTTCAATTGCCTTTTGACAGTTTCTATGCAACATGCATCCACCATTGGGCTTTCCAGATCATAACAAAGTGTGAAAAAACTTGCTTTTCTCCACGTGTCCATTTGCTGATTATTTTTAATCTATGACCTCTGGTTACTGTCCCACTTTCCAGAAGAGCCAATCTTCCCCTGATAGCTTTGCCAAAACTCCTCATAATTTTGAATACTTCTATAGGTCTCCCCTTAACCTTCTCTGCTGTAAGGAGACCAATCCTGGCTTCTTCAATCTTGCCACATAGCTGAAGTAGTCTCTTATCCCTCTTCCCTAAGAAAAAGCCCTGGGCTGGATTTTCCGTGCCCCCCGTGGTGTGTTTCATGGAGGCAGCCCACCATTGGCCGATGACAAGATCTTCTGGTCCCACCGCTTTAATCGGGGTTTCCCATTGTTTGCACCCCCTGCCGCTTGGGAATGTGCGGTAGGGGTCAGGCGACAGCACGGTCAGATAATCCTGCCGGCGTGAATGGCTGGATGATTCCAGCCCCTGTCTGCATCCTCTCCAAGGCGTTGGTAACATTCTTTAAGTGTGTTACCCACATTGCATTCCCACGTTCCCTATGAGGATAAGGTCATGCATGTCTTGAGCACCCATGTGCTTGTGCCATGGCAGCTGCTGAGACTGCCCGTATATTCCGAGCAGCAGGTTTGCACCCGAGCAGATACACTGCAGCCTTGGCATCCATAAGAACCAATAGACCAGAGACAATGAAGTTTCCACTCTCTGTATCTGTCCGCTAACACTAAGAAGATAATACCTACTCATTCTTACATTCAATCCACCTTTCCTGTGCATCCACCTCCTTCTTCCTAGGCAATGCCTTATGAATGAGGAGACTTCCTTCCACTCCTATTTGATTGGTTCTGAGGTGGTTGGTAAATCCAATGGGTGATCTGCAGACTCTGCCATACGCGGGGTAGGTGTCGCTTGAAGGGGTTGTGTAACTCGATTGTTTTAAGGTTTGTGTAATCTCTCCGACATCTCGACTTTGCCTCTGCACATTCCCAACAAAGTCACTCGATATGTTCAGTGCAATCCCAAATGAGACTTCTCCATTTTGCTCAGTTACAAATGTTGTGGGCGGGATTCTCCCAGCCCCGCGCCGGGCCGGAGAATCCCCGCAACTGCACCACGCCACCCCAACGGCGGCACGCAATTCTCCTCGGAGCGGAGAACCGGCACCAATTCTGGCGCGGCACAGTCACGAACCGCTCTATGCGGCCGGGCCGCCAATTCTCTGGCCCGGATGGGCCAAGCGGCCGCTCTAAAAAGGCAGAGTCCCGCCGGCGCCGTCCACACCTGGTCGCAGCTGGCGGGAACTCTGCGCGCAAGGTCGTGGGGGCGGCCTGCGGGGGAGGGAGGGGGCTCCGACCCCGGGGGTGCCTCCGATGAGGCCTGATCCGCGATCGGGGCCCACCAATTGGCGGGCCGGCCTCTCGCTCCCTGGGCCTATTTTCTTACACGCCGGCCCCTGAACTCCCACGCCTATGCTGCGTCGGGGCCGGCATGTTGAGGGAGGCCACCGGTCATGCGCGGGTTGGCACAGTGCACAGTTCACGCTGGAATGGGAGGCTGGAGCGGCGTGCACCTCTCCAGCGCCATGCTGGCCCTCTGTAGGGGCCAGATTCGGTACTCCCAGCGGCCCGTTCACGTCGTTCTGAAACGCGACGGCGTTTCCAACGGCGCAGACACTCTGCCGTCGAATGGGAGAATCCCACCCTGTGTCTTTATGCTGATATAAGGGCACTAATCACTCATAAACACACTGTGGGTTCATTTATTTAGACGATGCACAAGAGTTCACAAAGACATGGATAGAAAGATTGAAGATATCAGCAGCAGAGCTGTGCATATTGTGTTCTGCTCACAGGCAAAAGTGAAACTGAGGCTGGTTAACCTGACACCACTTCCCTTCTAGCGATGGGGTGCTGCTAGCCCTTAAAGACATATTACAAAAAAGCTAGGGACAACAATTTGTTGGCAGGTAGGTTTGACCTCTTCAGAAGTGCGATGAGCGTGCTGCCCTTGACATCAATACAGCATTTGACTGGGTGTGGCATCAAAGAACTGTAGCAAAACTGGAGTCAATGGAATCAGGGGGGGGGGTAATCCTTCCACTGGTTTGAGTCATACCTGGCACAAAGGAAGGTTGCAGTTGTTGGATGTCAACCATCTCAGTCCCAGGACATCGCTACAGTAGTTCCTCAGGCTGGCATTCCAGGCATAACCATATTTAGCTGCTTCATCAAAGACCTGCCCTCCATTTTAAAAAAATTTAGAGTACCCAATTAATTTTTTCCAATTGAGGGGCAATTTAGCGTGGCCAATCTGCCTACCCTGAACATCTTTGGGTTGTGGGGATGAGACCCATGGGGAGAATGTGCAAACTCCACACAGACAGTGACCCAGAGCCGGGATCGAAACTGGGACCTCGGTGTCATGAGAAGGCAGTGCCAGCCACTGCACCACTGTGCTGCCCCTACCTGCCCTCCATCATAAGGTCAGAAATGGAGAGTTCACTATGGATGATTGCACACTATTCAGCACCATTCATGACTCCTCAGATACTGAAGCAGTCAATTATCATATGCAGCAACATCTGAAAAACATTCCGACTTGGGTTGATAAGTGGCAAGTTGCATTCGTGCCACACAAGTTCCAGGCAATGACCATCTCCAACAAGAGAGAATCCAATGCTCTCTCCCCTGATATGGACATTACCATCGCTGAATCACCCACTCAATATCCTGGGGGGAACCACTAACTAGAAACCGAACTGGACTAGCCATATGAATACTATGGCTACAAGAGCAGTTCAGAAGCTGACGATTCTGTGGTGCATAACTCATCTCCTGACTCTCCAAAGCCTGCTCACTATCTACAAGACACAAGTCAAGATTGTGATGGCATATTCTCCACTTGCCTGGATATGTGCAGCTCCAACAACATTCAAGAAGCTTGACACCATGCAGAACAAAACAGCCTACTTGAATGGCGCCCCATTCATTCATCCTTCCACCACTGAAGCACAGAGACAGCAGTGAATACCATCAACAAGATGCACTGCAGCAACGCACCAAACCTTCTACGACAGCATCATCCACACCCATTACCTCTACCACAAAGAGGAACAAGAGCAACTGATGCTTGGGAACACCACCACCTGCAAACACCTCTCCAAAAGACACCATTGTGTCTTGGAACTATTTTGTCGTTCCCTCATTGTCTCTGGGTTAAAAGCCTGGAATTCCCTCCAGAACAGCACAGTGGGTATACCTGCACCACGTGGACTGCAGCGGTTCAAGAAGGCAACTCACCATCACCTTCTCCAGGGCAATTAGTGATGGGCAATAAATGCTGGCCAAGCCAGCGATATACACATCCCGTGTAAGAATAATAAAAATAAATGCTTTGACAATATCCCAAAAGTGTTTCCATTGTCCCTCTGGAGTCTCCTGCCGCGACCAAGTTGTGGATGGAGCAGTTGCTTTGGGAGTCCGGTGTCACACATACAAATGATGAATCCTGCCCAGTGGAGCTGGTTTTCAGTGATTAGTGCCTCGGTACTGGGCAAAACTTGGTAAGGGACGGCACGGCGTCACAGTGGTTAGCACTGAGACCCAGGTTCCATTCCGACCTCGGGTGACTGTCTGTGTGGAGTTTGTACATTCTCCCTGTGTCTGTATGGGTTTCTTTCAGGGGTGGTCCACATTCCTCCCGCAATACAAAGATGTGCAGGTTTGGTGGATTTGCCATGCTAAATTGCCTCGAGGTGGGGTTACGGGAATAGGATGGGGGATTGGACCTAGGTATGGCGCTCTTTCAGAGGAACAGTGCAGAATCGATGGGCCGAATGGCTACACTGTAGGGATTTTTTTTTTTAAATGACTTGAAAGAACAAAGAAAAGTATAGCACAGGAACAGGCCCTTCGGCCCTCCAAGCCTGGCCCACCATGCTGCCTGTCTAAGCTAAACTCTTCTACACTTCCGGGGTCCTTATCTCTCTGGATGATGCTACTAGAAGATGATGCTATTGGACCATCTTTCTCACCACTGGATTTGAAGGATCTTGTGAAGGCACCCCAAATGGTACTTTTCCAGTTCTTTCAGGGGCCTCCAAGTCTCTGAAGCATATGAGAACACAGGAATTATTGCTGCCGGTAAACCATGACCTCAAATTTGAGATCTTGGTCCTCAAAAACACTTTACTTCAGTTTGTCAAGGGCTGAGCTGGCACATTGGAGGTAATGATGAACTTTGTCATCCGTATCTGTCTTCTTATGAGAGTATGCTCTCATAAGTCTATATTTTGCAGGATCTCGTCATTGATCTGAAGTTACTGGGGGCGGTATTGTGCTGTGGGCACTGTTTGGAAGAGGACCTTAGTTTTACAGGTGTTCAAGTTTCATTTACTCATATGCTTTGGAGAAGTTGTCGACAATTACCTGAAGTTCAGTTTCTGAGAGAGCGTGTACGTAATCACCATCTGCATACTAGAGCTGAATGACTGAGATTGGAATAGTTCTGCTTTTGGATTGAAGTCAGTGTAGATTGAACAGTTTTTCATCTGTACTGCGGATTATCTCCATGCCTGTGAGTAACTTGCTGAAAATGAGGTGCAATATTGCGCTGAAGAAAATGCAGAAGAGAATTGATGCAACGACACAGCCTTGATTGATCCCAGTTTTCACTGAATCATAGAATCATACCGTCCAGAAGAGGCCCTTCGGCCTATCAAGCCTGCACGAATAAAAAATGACCACAATCCAAGTTCCTAACATTTGGCCCATAGCCTTGAATGTTATGATATTACAAGTACTCATCCAAGTACCTTTTAAAGATTGTGAGGCGTCCTGCCTCAACTACCATCCCACATTCTCTTCACCTTCGAGGTGAAATTTATTTCCCTCAAATCCCCTTTAAACCTCCTACCTTTCACCTTAAAATTATGCTCCCTTGTTATTGGCCCTTCAACTAAGGGGAACAGCTGTTTCCTATCCACCCTGTCCAGGTCCCTCACAATCTTGTACACCTCAATCAGGTCCCCCTCAGCCTTTTCTGATCCAAAGAAAATAACCTGAGCGTATCCAGCCTCTCTTCATCCTCCCAAGCAACATCCTGGTGAACCCCCCCCCCCCCCTCCCCCCACATCCTCTCTGGTGCAATCATGTGCGATCGGGGTTTGGATGGTTTAGATGGTTAGGATCACAGCTTGTGTGTCATTATGGATTAGGTGGAAACCGGTGACAAATCTCTGAGGGCAACCCAATCTGAGGAGGATACACCATCAGCCTTCGAAGTTGACAGAAGTCAAAGCTTCCTGAACATCCGCCACATCAATAGAGGAGCACAAGAGGAAGGAAGATGGTCATAAAAAAGAAGCGAGGGGAGGAGCAGAGCAGTTTATTGTTCCTCCTCGTCACACTCAATGATGATGATAGGAGGAAGGGGAGGGTCAGGTCATATAACAGTTACAGCAGCTTCAATCTGCTGCCCTCACTACCCCTCTCCACCCCCACCTCCACATGCACAACCAAAATCACGAAACTACCTGAGCTCACTGAAGACCAAAGACCTAAGCTGAGGAAGTCTAATCAGCTCAATGAAACACTGGAGAAACTGATTGAGTTCTTGGGAGGTAGCTCAGTAGTGAAAGCTCAAAGCCAAATAGTTATGTAAAGAGCTAAGGAGACGGCAAAGAACATGAGAGTTTGCTAATAAAGTGCATTATCAAAGACAACCATCCTAACTTGTTACACTGCAATGAGCAAGTTTAAGTTAACATATTTCATCAGTTTAAAAAGCGTTTTGATTTTTAAAAAAAAGAAGGACACAGTTGGAGCGAAGCCTTTGTTGTGTCTTGACAATCAGATTCGAAAACAAAAGGAAAATCCCCTCAGGAGAGGAAGAGTCTGGCTGGGTCAGAATTTCAGCAAGTTATGATGCTTCATTGAGCAGGAACTTGCTTTATTACCTTAATGACACTGTCATTTTCATTCACTTTTTAGGTTGTCTCCACTGTCTCCACTCATGTGCTATATGGAAAATTGAAAAAAAGGTCGAAATGATTATTTAAAAAGTAAAATATCTCTGAAGAATTTCATAGAATTATAAATTGCTTCTGGTGAGTTGAAAATGCAATTCATTCACGGTTTGTCCTGACATTAATAAGCCACCCAAGTTTCACTCACGGTTGCGATTCCAGCACAATTACTGAACTGACTTCTAGCCTCTTAACATTTGACAAACTAATAATATTTATTTTCTTTCATCCAATTTGCCCTATTTTCCCCTCTCTCCCAAGATGTCGCCAGTTCTCTTCCAAGTGCTGTATGAGGGTCCACAGAAGGCATCACCGTCAACTAAAGCAGTCTTCACCTCAGAAAAGAAAGGCTCACATTTATATGGGGCGGGATTTTCCAATCAAGTCTACCCACAGATCGGAAATTCCTGCGCAAGGTCAACGGACCTTTAAATGATCTGACAGATTTTCTATCTCCCCCCCCCCCCCCCCCCCGCGATGATTCCCATGGTGGGCAGGATGGGAACATTCACCCCATCTTGTCTTTCACCACCTCAGGGCTCTTGTTTTAGAAACCATAGGAGACACTCAGCAAGCTCCTAAAAATAGCAATTGGCCAGGACACCCTGGAGAAAGCCCCACTTTCCCTTCTTTCAAAAGTGCTGTGGGATATTTTCTGTCTGCCTGACTTCTGGGTAGAAAGATGCCAGCTCCAACATTGCAGTACCCTCTCAGTACTGCACTGTAATGTCAGCCTAAATCGCTGGAGTGGTGCAGTAATCCCCATGAGACCCATGCGGACAACATGGTTGATCGCCTCTTGGAAATCGCCACCATGTGGCGGGATTCTCCAATCCCGCGGCAGAGTGTCCACGCCGTTGTAAATGCCATCGCCTTGTTGAAGTAAGAATGCCATTGCCTTTTACGACGGCGTGAACGAGCCACTCCCACGTCTAATCCTGGCCCCTACAGGGGGCCAGCATGGCGCTCCAGCTGCAGATCCCGGCGCAAACTGTGCGCCGCAGGATCCGCGCATGCGCAATTGCGCCGGTGCCAACGAGGACATGCGCAGTGGCGCCGGCACCAAGGCACGCATGCGGAGTGGCCTCCTTCAACGCGCCGGGCCCGACGCAAGATGGCGCAGGGCTACAGGGGCTGCCGCCTAGGAAAGGAGTTTCCTCCACTGGTACAATTAGAAATGCAAATGTTTCTCTCTTTCCTGTGATCAGTTGCAAGGTATAATATCCAACAGAGGTGATTTTAGCACCAAGAATGTACCGTTCTTGTTGCATCTCATGTGTGATTATTGTATGCTGCCATTATGTCCAGTCCCCAAAGGTGAGGCTCCCCAAATTTATTAACTCAGGCGAGATCCCTCAATTTGTTATTGTCTAGCTGAGATAACCCCAGATTGTTATGGCCCGGGTGAAGAGTAATGATCTGACTCCCTTTCTTTATTTAACCCCCTCTGCTGATTAATATAAAAAATATCCCTCCCTTCACAGATGCCTCTTCCATCACCTAATATTTATGTTTTAAAGGGAGCCACTTTAACCAGCCTTTCTTGCTGATTAATGACGAATGCAAGAAAATGATAAAACACATACTGTACATACATTCATACTGATTAGAAATTAAGAACAGCGACCAAAGTAAGTGAGTGGATAGAAGGCATACAAAATAGCCCTTGCTCATGAGGAGTAGATGATTGAATGTTGCAGCCGCTGCAATTCCAGTAGTGCTGCCTACAGCAGGGAAATGGTTATTTTCAAGATTCCTGCAGCGTGGCGGAGAAGCTTCCCTGATTCTCTTTCCGCTGTGGTCTTCGCTGACTTTTCTTACTTCAACAATCAGAGAGATATAGATATATACCTGCAACCGGTTTTTACAAGTTTGGGGGTGCTGCAGCTGCTGGCTGGCTGTTTGCTTCTGTGTCACGCAAGTTCTGACAGTTCAGCACTGTTACACACACACACATACACAGACACACACACAGCAGCTTTTCAGGTGACCTTTATCACAGTCTTTGTACATTCCTGGAAGGTGAATCCACAAATCCATCTGGACACCATGCACAGAATACCTCTTGATGAAATTACACACATTCCCCATTATCTCCCATTGTCTCCACCAGACATAGTAATTAGTTTCTGTACGCTTCAGAAGTATCTTTGGCTGGAAACAGGATGGTTTCATTGTTTCTCAGATTATCACCCAAAAGCAATTCAACCAGTGACTGACTTTACATCCTCACGCGTCCTTGGCTTTATGGCCATTTCTTTTTTAAAAAACACTTGGGTGGAATTCTCCGACTCCCTTGGGGGTTGGAGAATCGCCCGGGGCCGGCGTCAATGCCGCCCCCGCCGTGTCCTGAATTCTCCAAGATTTGGCGGGGGCGGGAATCGCACCGGTCGGCGGGCCCCCTGCGGCGATTCTCCGGCCCGCGATGGGCCGAAGTCCCGCCGCTGACAGGCCCTTGGGGGGAGCGCGAGGGGATCTGACCCGGGGGGTGACCCCACGGTGGCCTGGCCCACAATCGGGGCCCACCGATCGGCGGGCGGGCCTGTGCCGTGGGGACACTCTTTTTCTTCCGCCCCGCCATGGCCTTCACCATGGTGGGGGCGGAAGAGACCCCCTCCCCTGCGCATGCGCCGGTATGACGTCAGCAGCCGCTGACGCTCCGGCGCATGCGCGGACTTCAGGGGCCGGCGAAGGCCTTTCAGCCCCGGCTGGCGGGGCGCCAAAGGCCGTTTGCGCCGGCCGGCGGAGCGGAAACTACTCCGGCGCGGGCCTAGCCCCTAAAGGTACAGAGAATTCCGCACCTTTGGGGAGGCCCGACGCCGGAGTGGTTGATGCCACTCCGTCCCACCGGGACCCCCCGCCCTGCCAGGTAGGGGAAAATCCCGGCCCTTATTTAGAGTTCAAAATTTTTGGACTTAATTCAATGTTTTCCCTTTGTTATTGTGACACTGCATATTGTTGGACTGGTCATCTGCATGATTAAAAAATAACCAAAGTGTGAAAGTTAAAAACCAGTTGTGGAGTGTGCAGGAAACAGGGTACAAATTGGTCAACGGTGCTTTTTGAACACAGGGTTTATCAATCATGCCCATTCAGATCAAGCTGGCTAGTTTGTAGGGTTGTGGTGTCTGGTTGAGCGGATCCAACAGCGCTTCTTTACTAAAGTCCTCTGCACTCAGCTGGGGAGTCCTGTAGTATTGCTCACAATCAATGTGGTGTAGCCACAATGAAGGGTACTGCCCTTCATTAATGATACTGCCTTGAAGACTCTGATGAGCCAGGTGGACTTTAAGAGGGAGGGAGTATACCCTGGGCATGTAGGAGGTCCTCACATACCAGCCTCAGAACAGAGTGCAGGCATGTTGCAGGGGAGGTCAGTGCCCACAGTCTGGCCCCAAGGAGTACCTGGTTGCAGCACCAGAAGTGCAATGTCCTCACAGGGGTGGTCAGTGTGAGTAAATGCATCCTCACGTTACTTCTCATATACACACCAGCAGCCTCTGAACGCTGCTCAACACACCATACCCCGTCACTCACCTGGCAGCCTTTCCTGGCACTCCACCAGCTTGGCATAGGCAGGGCTGGTTGGTTGACAGTCCAAAAAAAGGGGCATTGGTGGCATGGCAGTGGGAGGAGGTATTTTATTGTGCTGAGAGAGAACAGCCAGTTTGTGTGCCATGGAACTACTGTCAGTCCTACAGGGTGGCACCTCAACAATCCTGGTAAGCTGTTGGAACAACAGATTGCTTGACAGCTGTAAGAACCTACAAGCCCATTTGAGAAATGGTATCCGCACATGGCAGCAATGGGCACTTCTATGGCACCAAGCGGAGATTGCATGAACGTGACAGTATCTGCTCCCACTGCCTTGATCAGTTTCTCCAGAGGGTGACCTCGGCCCTTGTATGTAAAGGAGCTCTCTCCTCTCATACTTCCCCTGCAGCAAGGCCTTCAATGTTACTTCAAAGAACCTTGGAGCATACTCTCTGCCACGTGGCACCGTTTTCACTCTTCTTGCAGGTAATCTAAATTTTCCCGGCTGTCATAACCCCCACGAGGACCATGGGGACCTTCCTGTGGGAGTCGGGGAGTATGAGCTTCCTGGATAGGAGGCAGAGTCCATCTGCCTGAGGCTCATTATGTACTGATTTAAAAACTGGCCCAAAGCAGGCCCGAGACAGACTAGTCCTCCCAGGAAGGATTGTACTGGGAGCAAGATGCTGCCTTGAGCAGAACTTTGTACATAGTTAAAATAAATTAATGTTCAATTTTCGCCTGCTTCCTCAAGTTTCTAAACTGCCGACAGAGATTAAAAGAAACTCTGGATTCGATCGTAGAAACGCCTGGCTGCTGGAAGTTTCTGTTTGGGACGTAACATCGCAACAATTTAAGATAGCATTATTCAGTGATGCGACCATCAATTTACGCGAGACATGAGTAGAAGTGAACCGTGGCTTTAACTTAGAACAGTGCCTGCCTGTGACTGAACCAATACTGAGAACCGCCTACAGGTCAACTGCTCTTTATACCTCCCTTCAAGGGAAGGAGCCATGGGCGGAGCCCATACAGGCCCCAACATGTTCCCCTATGGATAATGCCATACAATGGCCCATAGAAGAAGCCCACAAGGGCAACAGCATAGCACAGATACAAATACAAGGGCAACAGCACAGATACAAATACACTGGTGGATTATTGGTACAATACATTCACCACATTCAGGAAATTGGAATCCTTGACACAGGCTTGGACGATTAGAACCAGTGTGTGGAGCGCATGAGTTATGTTTTCCAAGGAAACGGGATTTTGGCAGAAGACCGTCCTATGGTTCTCCTCCTGACTGCCTGCAGGGCCCAGACATTTGGGATCATAAAGTGACTTATCCAGCTGCATCGGACACCAAATCCTTTGATGAGCTGGTCGCAGTGGTTTCGGAACACTATGACCCCAAGATCTCCATAATTATGCAACAGTATAATTTTAATATGAGAGTATGGTGCCCTAGCGGATCAGTCACGGACTTCTTGACCTCTTAAGAAGTCTCGCTGAACAGTGCGAGTTCAGCCGTCCCTCTCAGAGATGTTGCGGGACCGGCTCATGTGTGGTATTAACAATACGGCCACGCAGAGGCAGTCATTGCCGGAACCCACCCTGGGTTTGAAATGGGCCGTTGAGTTATCGTTGTCTTGAGAGCACGTGGAGGAAGGAGTGCAGGAGCTGCAGGACTCCATGGACTAAGGGCGTCCATAGTTTGCCCTTCTGTTCGAACTCCTTCTGCATCACGGCAAGGTGGCGGTCTGGCATGACTTCCTCCAAAGGGGCAGCCTCAGCGTCAATTCCGCAGCAGGGTTCGAATCCCGGGTGCTACCGCTGGCCGGTGAATACTTCCCACAAGGATGATGGGGAAGGGCTGGCCGCATTGCCAACTGTGTGGGCAGAGAACTTGTAATGGTCAGGGCCACCAGGTTCGATGCCGTGGTGCTGGACTTACATAAACCTGGGCCCCAGCACAGATCACCAAATGCTCAGCAGCATATTTAGTGCTGCGCTGCATACTGCCATCATTTAAATCAGCAGGCAGCACAAAGTTTATATGCTGTCTGCATTGCAAAAAAACAGACACAGGTTAATACTGTATTGTGACCCCCCTGCCTACTTTTTGAGCCTTATTCAAATTTTCGTCCAAAGTTGTTTCTTTTTAATTCTTTCAATTAAGGAGCAATTTAGCGTGGCCAATCCACCTACCCTGCACATCTTTGGGTTGTGGGGGTGAGACCCACGCAGACACAGGGAGAATGTGTTCACTCCACACGGACAGTGACCCAGAGCCGGGATCGAACCCGGGTCCTCGGCAGTGAGGCAGCAGCGCTAACTACTGCACCACCGTGCCGCCCCTGTTCAAAGTCTTTTAATGTTCCGCGCAGTACTAAGTTTGATGTGTGATGTATTGCCAAATAAAAATTAGGGTGGAAGACTGACAGAGTTGATTCTGTCTTTTAGTCGTCACACCTGTATTGAATGTCACAAGACCTGCATGATAATTATTACTGAACAATGAATGAATGTGTTAATGTATAACGTACAGATGCCTTACATCATGATAAATGGGGACAAATTGTCAAATCCAATAAATCACTGCTGATATGGTATGATTGCAAAGTCATTTTCCGCAGGCCACATCAATCTTCCAGAGTGGCACTGCTAGCAACAATTAAGCACCAAATTTAACCCATGAGGGTGGAGGAGGGATGGAAGTGGGTTCAGTGTTAGGCCCACATGGTCCTGATGGGTGCGGTCTACCCAAACGGGCACAGAGTCCCATAGCGTGAGAATTGCCTGGTGTTTCCCGGCGCTCAGAGCGCCAAGTAGCACCTTCCTATCTAATACCCATCCGGGTAGATCGGGGGGCCTCAGGGGGCATATCCCGGAAGTGGAATTTCCCAGCATCAACCAGTCGCGTTGTGCCACGCCGAGCTGCTTTTTGGGTGCATCATAACGCCCTCAGGCTTCAGCCATGTTCTGGAGCCAAGTTTTCTGCCCAAACCAAGATGGGACCATTCCCAGCCCAATATGCGGGAATAGGATTTCAAGTGACTTGAGACCACTGCCAGACTAGAGCAAAACGTCCACAGCAATAAGGTCAGTCGCTATGGTTAGGGGTGGGGGGGTGATCAGCGGGGAAGATGGGGGCTGATGGTGGTGGGGGGGGGGGGGGGGGTGAGTGGAGAGGTGGGGGGTCGTCTTGAGGCAATTGCTGTTGGTGAAGTTTTGGGAAACCCATACGGGTTTCCCTGCGGATAAGGACCCCTTGCTCCTCCTCTTGCCGTAAAACTAAACAAAAATAGACAAATCTTGCAAGTGACTCTTCTAATTCTAATCTACCTGCAGCCCAAATTTACTGGCTGTAATCAGCAAGATTCATGATTCACTTGCATGAGATTAAAACCGTGTTGGGTGTCCCAATGATTTAATTGGATCTCAACATTGACAGTTATGAGATCCCTCACCACCCTATAATGAATATTCACACATCTCCCGGAACAGCAAACTCCCGGTGGCTTCCTCAAAGTGTTGTTTTTCATATCAACCTCTTCAATGGGTCAGCAGTCTCTTCTCTTGGAGGAAGTGCGGGCATCACAGCATTGCCATATCCTATCCTTGCCTGTAATCTCAAAGGGAATGTAACCGGATCTCGCCTTCTGAGCCTAATTCTCAGATCCTGTTCATGATCCTATTTGAAATGAACTATCTCAGAACAGACTGGGATCTTCCTGAAACATGTGCTTCAGTTCCAGGCTGGTTAATGCATTGATGCGACCATCGATTCACACGAGATGAAGAGTTGAAGTGAACAGTGGTTTTAATCAGCTAGAACTGTGTCTGCCTGCGACTGCTCGGCACTGAGAGCCGCCTACAGGCTGCAGGTTTATATACCACCCCCGAGGGGGTGGAGCCATAGGCGGAGCCCACAAGGGAATCAACATAATACAATACAATGTAATGCAATACCATGGTGAATGGTAGCAATAATACATTGTATTATGTTCCAATAATATTTACCCCCTGTTAAAACTTGAAGTCCAGCGGGGGTGAAGTGGGCTCACAGATCAAGTCTGCCCGGCTCTTTGATCGTTCACTGCGATCGCCTGAGCTCCGGCTTCGCTGCGGGAACGGGTGTTGAACTCGTCGCTGCGGTCATGGGTGTTGAACTCGTTACTGCGGGCATGGGTGTTGACTCCGGGAGCGTGTCTTCTGCAGCTTCACCGCTGTAGGTCGGCGATGGGGGGAGGGGGGGGTTGTAGGCTATGTAGGGGTGGGGGCAGTATTCGGTGTAGGGTGGGGGGTTTAGGTGATGGTCGCAGGGGAACCGGCGGGTGCCAGGTCCCGGAGGGAGACTGTATCTTGTCGGCCGTCGTGGTGCGCCACGTAGGCATACTGAGGGTTGGCATGAAGGAGCTGGACCCTCTCGAATAGGGGGTCGGACTTATGGCTCCTCACGTGCTTCCGGAGGAGGACAGACCCTGGTGTTGTCAGCCAGGACAGAAGCGAGACCCCGGAGGTGGATTTCCTGGGGAAGCCAAATAGGCGGTCATGAGGGGTCTCATTCGTGGCCGTGCAAAAGAGTGACTGAATGGAGTGGAGCACATCGGGGAGGACCTCCTGCCAGTGGGAAACTGGGAGACACCTAGACTGTAGGGCCAGGAGGACGGCCTTCCATACCGTCGCGTTCTCCCTCTCCAACTGACCGTTTCCCCAGGGGTTGTAGCTGGTAGTCCTGCTCGAGGCAATGCCCTTACCGAGCAGGTACTGACGCAGCTCGTCGCTCATAAATGAGGAGCCCCGGTCACTGTGGACGTAAATGGAGAAACCGAACCGAACAGATACTATCCAGGGCCCTAATGACAGTGGCAGCAGTCATGTCGGGGCATGGTATGTCAAAGGGGAAAAGGGAATGCTCGTCAACGAAGTAAAGAAAATACACGTTGCGATCAGTGGAGGGGAGGGGCCCTTTAAAATCGATGCTGAGGCGCTCAAAGGGCCGGGATGCTTTCACAAGGTGGGCCTCGTCTGGTCGACAGAAGTGCGGCTTACACTCCGCGCAGACTTGGCAGTCCCTGGTCATGGCCCTGACCTCCTTGGTTGAGTAGGGCAGGTTGCGGGCCTTGATGAATTGGAGAAGTCGGGTGACGCCCGGGTGACAAAGGTAATTGTGGATGGCCCGGAGTCAGTCATCTTGCGCGCTGGCGCATGTGCCGCGGGACAGGGCATCTGGGGGCTCGTTGAGCTTCCCCGGACGACATACAATATCGTAGTTATAGATGGAGAGTTCGATTCTCCACCTCAAGATTTTATCATTCTTGATCTTGGCCCGCTGTGTATTGTTGAACATAAAGGCTACCGACCATTGGTCGGTGACGAGGGTGAACTTCCCACCAGCCAGGTAGTGCCTCCAATGCCGCACAGCTTCCACGATGGCTTGAGCTTCCTTTTCGACAGAGGAGTGTCGAATCTCGGAGGCGTTGAGGGTACGGGGAAAAAAAGCCACGGGCCTGCCTGCCTGGTTAAGGGTAGCGGCCAGGGCGACATCTGACGCGTTGCTCTCCACCTGGAAGGAGATGGACTCGTCCACCGCGTGCATCGTGGCCTTGGTGATGTCTGCCTTGATGCGGCTGAAGGCCAGACGGGCCTCAGTCACCATGGGGAAGATAAGTGGGTGGGCTTTGTCCGCATAGTTGGGGACCCACTGGGCATAGTATGAAAAGAACCCGAGGCATCCTTTCAGGGCCTTGGGCAGTGGGGGAGGGGGAGTTGCAGGAGGGGGCGCATGCGGTCAGGGTCAGGCCCTAGGACTCCGTTTTCCGCGACATAGCCGAGGATGGCCAGTCGGGTTGTGCGGAAAACACATTTCTCCTTGTTTTAGGTGAGATTGAGGGCTTGGGCGGTTTGTATAAACTTCTGAAGGTTGGCGTCATCGTCCTGCTGATCATGGCCGCAGATGGTGAAGTTGTCCAAGTACGGAAATGTAGCCCGCAGCCCGTACTGGTCCACCATTCAGTCCATTGTTCTTTGGAAGACCGAAACCCCATTGGTGACACCGAAGGGGACCCGGAAAGTGGAAGAGGCGGCCGTGTGCCTCAAAGGCCGTGTGGTGGGGATCCTCCGGGCGGATTGGAAGCTGGTGGTATGCGGACTTCAGATCTACCGTGGAGAAAACCCGGAGAAGGGAGTGCTCATCAAGTTGCGTGTATCGATTTATCGTCTGGCTGTAGTCTACAACCATCTGGTTCTTTTCCCCGGTCCTGACGACCACCACTTGGGCTCTCCAGGGGCTATTACTGGCCTCGATGATCCGCTCCCTCAGGAGTCGCTGGACCTCTGACTTGATAAAAGTCCTGTCCTGGGCACTGCATCGCCTGCTCCTGGTGGCGACGGGTTTACAGTCGGTGGTGAGATTCGCGAAGAGCGAGGCAGGTGTGAACTTAAGGGTCGCGAGGCAACATACATTGAGAGGGGGTAGGGACCCGCTGAACTTCAGCGTCAGGCTCCTGAGGTTGCACTGGAAGTCCGGTCCTAACAGGAGAGGAGCGCAGAGATGGGGAGGACACATAGTTTAAATTTGGCGTACTCGGCGCCCTGTATCGCGAGGTTAGCAACACAGTACCCCTGGATCTGCACTGGATGCAATCTGGAAGCGAGGGAGATTGTTTGGAATACGGGGGGATGTTTGGAGGGAACAGCGCTTTACCCTGCCTGGATGTATGAAGCTCTCTGTGCTCCCAGAGTCAAACAGGCAGGGCGTTTCGTGCCCATTGACCCGGACGGTCACCATCGAGTTCCTGAGGTGCTTGGGCCGTGACTGGTCGAGGGTGACAGCTCCGAGCTGCGGGTAGCCGACGTGGTCGGAGGTAGTGGGATGGTCCCAAGATGGTGGCCCCCGTCGGTCACATGTGTTAGGCGGCGTTGAAGATGGCGGCCCCCATGAGTCGCACGTCTCGGGTAAGGTTTAAGATGGCTGCCCCCACGGATAGCACGAGGCTGATGATGCATCCAAAGGAGGCGGTACCTGCAGGCACGCAGCCACGCTGCGGGGTCTGTGAGTCTGTAAATCGGGCCTGCGATTTAGGAGTTTTGGATCTGGCCAGGCAGACTTTGGCAAAGTGTCCTTTCTTGCCGCAGTCGCTACAGGTCGCGTTCCGAGCCGGGCAACGCTGCCTAAGGTGCTGGTTCTGGCAGCAGAAATAGCAGGGCAGCCCCCTGAGTTGGGCGGGCAGCCGCGCAGCACAGGCCTGGGACACCCCCTGGTTGGGTGTCCACGAGGGAACCACGTGGTTGGAAGGGAAAGCATTGAGGCTCTGGAAAGCTACTTCGAAGGAGGTTGATAGTTTTACCGTCTCTTCTAGGTCGAGGGCGCCCTTTTCGAGAAGGCGCTGTCTAACGTAGTTGGACCGGACTCCAACCGCATAGGTGTCCCGGATGGTGAGTTCCATATGCTGCGAGGCTGTGACGCCCTTGTAATTGTAATTGTAATTGCAGTTTCGAGCGAGTACCCTCAGGTCGCTGGGCAATTCCTCCAGCGATTCCCCGGGGCGTTGACACGCGAATAATTCGTTCACCGGCCACACATAATGTCTTTTCAGGATCGCGACCGCGTCTGCATACGTGGTCGCTTCCTCGATCAGCACGGTGATACTGTGGCTCACCCAGGTGTGAGGAGACTCAGTTTCTGTTCCTCGGTGATGGCGGGCAAGGAGGAGGTGGCGAGGTAGGCCTCAAAACATGTGAGCCAGTGCGAAAAGATTCCTTTGACTTCAGCTGCATGTGGGTTGAGTTCTAGTCGATCAGGTTTGAGGGCCATAGCCGGGAATCGAACAGGGGACCATTGCGCTGTGAAGCAATAGTACAAGATTGGCATCGGGGAAACGGAGAAATCCGCCCTTAGTTTCTGAACGGAGAATTCCTCTAGTAATCTCTGGAATCAATCTAGTGAGCCACCTCTGAACTGCCTCTAATACAATTATATCCCTCCTCAAATAAGGAACCAAATCTGTACACAGTACTCCAAGTGTGGTCTCACTAATGCCTTATACAGTTGCAGCAACACTTCATTACTTTTACACTGTATCCCTTCAGCTATAAAGGCTAAAATTCCATTTGCCTTCCTTATTACCTGCTGTATCTGCAGACTAGTTTTCTGAGATTCATGCACAAGGACACCCAGATCCCTCTGCACCGAATCACTCTGAGGTTTCTCCCCATTTAGATAATAGGTTGCCTTTCCATTTTTCCAACCAAAATGAACAATTTCACACTTATCCACGTTGAATTCCATCTGCCAGAATTTTGGCCCACTCACCTATCCTCTCTACATCTATCCTATCTGCAGGGGCAGGACGGCGGCACAGTGGTTAGCACTGTTGCATCACAGCACCAGGGTCCCAGGTTCAATTCCCGGCTTGGGTCACTGTCTCCCCGTGTCTGCGTGGTTTTCCTCCTCCCCCCCTACCCAGGGAGGTGAATGAACCCCCACACTGCACCACCTGCCAGCACTCGAGACAGCCGCATTGCCAGATGCCCTGGCCATGAAGGCCACCAGCCTCTCCCCCCCCCGCCCTCTATGCTGTATGCGTCCGACTGTCTAACAGGACAGGGCTGCCCTCTCACAGGCAGCCATGAACCAGGGCTATTTGGACATTGCAGTGGCGCTCAGAGCGTGGCCGAGTCACGGCGGGTCATGTTGATGTCCAGTCGCAGCGTGGAGATGATCCACTTCCTGTGCTCCATGGCCACGAGCATCAAGACCCTGGTCGGGGTGGGCCTGGGCCTCCAGGACTGTCAGCGCCAGGTGGTGGGGAAGTCTCAGGGGTTAGCTCCACTCACATCCCCATCCCATGGAGTAGCCCAGGGGCCATTAGGCATCCTGAGGGAGGTGGAGCTGATGGGCCACTCCCGCACGGGAGGTGCTGGAACACCGCAGCACCTCGGACTCCCTCCTCCTGTCCCTGGTACATCTGGTGGGCAACGGGCAGAACAGGATGGCACCATGCCACCTGGGACACCCGAACAGCAGCCGGGTCCATCCAGACCTGGTCAGCCCAAAAAACACGCACCAAAGGGAACCCAGGTCAGAGGGCAGGAATCGAGCAGGCCATCTCCACTCCTGACGTACCACCTGGGGATCCACCTGGACATAGTGTTAGGGCCCGTAAGGCCAGAAAGGTAGGCACCAGTTAAGTTGCCATGGGCTTGGGCACAGTATAGCGACAGGGGCTAGGGCACAAAGCTGTTTATATATATGTTCACTTGTTCACATTAAATACCTGTTCACAATGTTACAACCTGCTCAGTCAGAAGGGTGTGTGGGATGGGATGGGCTGGTCTGCAGGGGCACAGGAGAGGGTGGTGAATGGAGAACGTTGGTGGTGGATTTGGCCCAGGGACCCTAGTTCAGCCAACGCTCACCGCTTCTGTCTCCCAACCCATCCCTCTCCCTCCCACAAACCCCACCTCTGCCAACTCAAGGATTCGATGGGACCGTGCGATGAAATGGCCAGCTCGCATGCAGGGATCACCCAGTGGACGGTGGAAATTGCGGCCGTGGGCAGAGTAAGACGTTGTCGAACGATGTGAAGCGCCAGAGCTCACCTCAAAGCAGGTCGTCATCATCCTCCTTCCCATGGAGCAGACCCGCTGTTACTTCCAACCCTGGGACCCGTACCCCATAGTGTGGTAGGTAGGAATCACAGAGCGGGTTGCAAGGGGGGGGTTGCCCAAGGAAGGTATTCATGGGAGGGTATTCATGGGAGGAGGTGGCCGGCTGGGGGGGGGGGGTGCTGAGATGGGATGGGATGTCTGTGCCACTGACCGGGTCCCCTCATCAGTGAACCTGGAGGCGATTAGAGCATCCTGTCCGCATCAGCCCACACATTGTGCGACCTTCCGTGCCTGCTTGGGCCCCATGTACTCTCCATCTTCATTCTCCCACACGTTCTCCTCATCGGACAGAGACTGATGTTCAACCTATTCCTCCAGCACGTCGCCCCTTTGCTGCAATGTTGTGGAGGACGCAGCAAGTCACCATAATGTAGGAGACCCTCCTAGCACTATACTGGAAGGCCCCTCCAGAGTGATCCATACACCTGAACCGCATCTTAAGGAGGCCAAAGCACCGCTCGATCATGCCCCTGGTCGCTGCATGGGCGTCATTGTAGCGGGTTTCTGCGGTGGCCTGTGGCCTCCAGATGGGCATCATCAGCCAAGGCTGCAGTCAATAATTCCTGTCACCCAGGAACCAACCCCTCACCGAGGGGGGTGCCTCGTAGAGATAGGAATCGTCGAGTGTAGCAGAATGAAGGCACCATGCACGCAGCCCGGGTATCGGGTTCAGACGTGTGTCATGCACAGCTGATGGTCACAAAACCAACTGCACGAGTGGAACCCCTTCCAATGTGTGAAGACCGGCCTGTCATGGGTCGGTGCTTGTAGTGGGACATGCATTCCGCCTGGGCCTGGGGCATCTCGGAGATGGCACCAAACCCTGTTGCCCAGTCATCCTCGTGGGCTCGGTCCACATTGAATTTGATGTATTGTGGCGACCGGGCATAGACAGTCTCCATGATAGTGCGGATGGACCTCTGCACCGAGGTCTGTGAGATTCCAGACAGGTCCCCACTCACCGACTTGAAGGACCCCATGGCAAAAACGTTCAGGGCGACCGACCATCACCTTAATGGCCACCAAGAGCGGGTGTCCTCCCCCATACCCCCATGGTGCCAGGTGTTCCATGATCTGGCAGACATGTCGCACTGTCCCTTTGCTCAGCCGGAGTCTTCGATGATTAGAATTTTGGCACAGTTGAAGAAAATTGTTTTAAGAAGTCTTTGAAGGGAAGAGGGTAAGAAGGCAAGAGATAGATTTTAAGAAAGTAGAATGTAATTCGAATGATTAGCTTTAAATTGAAGGAATTAGATGTATCACATTTTATGTGTGACTCAAATATAGCAGGCTTTTGTCTTGGTGAGACAGTTGTGCACCCAGTGGCTTAAATACATTCTTCAGCGCAAGCTGAGGGAGTGCTGCATTGTCAGATGCACTGTCCTTGGGTCAATAAATTAAACAGAGACCTAGTTGGCCCTCTTCAGAAGTTGCCACTATTCATACAAGAGCACTAGTGTTCTTCTAGGGTCTTAAAAAGACTATCTGGTCATTAACTTTCTTGATGTGTAGGAATTGGCTGTCACATTTCCCTATAGAGCAACAGTGACTGTAACAGAAGTACTTAATGTAATAGCTCTGGGTTGACCTGAGGCTGTGAAAGGTCTTTATGAATATTCCTTTTTTGCTCTTTAATTCAAAGTTGGACGAGCAGAGAACAAAGTTAGGGGATATACAATCGATGACAGCTGCTCATGTTGACTGCAAGGGAGACTTGAAGATGAACAATTAATGGTCAGGATTTTGTGGTAGCAATGATGACATTTTTCACCATTGTTACTTCTCTGAAATGAACAGCAACTTCTAAAATCTGCACATGTCTAGCTAAATGTGGAAATCCAGAAGCTGCTGTCAATGATTCTACAGTTCCCCAAAGGATGCACTGTTGAAGTTCTCCCACAGTATTATCAAACAGTAGTCTCTGACATGACAAGAATTTGCCCCTTATGTTATTAATCTGGGCCGGCACTGTGGCACAGTGGTTAGCACTGCTGCCTCACGGTGCCGAGGTCCCAGGTTCAATCCCAGCCCCGGGTCACTGTCCGTGTGGAGTTTGCACATTCTCCCCGTGTTTGCGTGGGTCTCACCCCCACAACCCAAAATGCGCAGGGGAGGTGGATTGACCACGCTAAATTGGAGAAAAATGAAAGAATTGGGCACTTAAAATTATAAAAATAAACAATGTTATTAATCTTGTTGTAAAAACCTTTGAAAAATGTCCACCTTGTTGAATGAGCTGTAACCAGGGGTGGAATGTTGCCAGAATTTGGCAAAATGTCATGCTCAGACTGAAAACAGGCCTAAAGTTCTCCAGTTGTACAGACAAATTTTCGCTCCAGATCTTTCCTCTTGTAAAAAAAAAGAGTGGACGGGGTTTACACCATCACCCAGGCCGGGCAGGGCATGACAGAGCCGGCACCTAGCTCCACAGGGAGGGGGGCGCCATCTGTAAAGGATACCCCGATCAGAACTGAAACTGAACAGTTGCCAGCCCCCACCACAGGGATATCGGAGGCTTCCCCTGCCCCCCCCTCCCCCCTCAGACAATTATCGGGGGTTCCCCCCACCACCGCGGAAGTACCGCTGCCGTTCCTCCCCATCAGCACCCGTTCCCCCCCCCCCGCTATGCCTGTATGTTACCCCTCACAGCCCACTCTCCCTCCCCACCACACATTATATCTGTGGAGTATCAAATTTCCCCCTCATGATAAAGAATTTTACATTCTTAAAATAATAGGCAATGTTTAATGAAGGCAAGTTGCGGGGTGGGGGGGGGGGGGGGGCTTGCCAGCCAGCTACAGAGCCAGCGAGAGCCCCGCATTGCCTCTTTTCAGGAAGGCCAACTGAATTAAGTGCCAATCAGGCACATACTGGTTACCAGTGGGCCTTTCCCAGGATCAAGGACCTTAGGGACACAGGTCCCACCCACTGAGAGCAGCAGCTCTTCATTGCTGGGCAGTGGCAATGCAAAGGAAATTCCCGGCAATGCACCTATTGGAGGCCCAGGATCGCCCCAGGTACAAGTAAGTGATGGTGGGACCGGGGGGAAAGGAGGGGTAGGGGGGTGCTTGGCTCTCAGTGGCTCTCAATCTTCATTTCCCAATGTGGTCCCTTGTTATTACACTGAGTGACTTTGAATGAGGGACCCTTCTGGAAGCCTACATACAACCCTGAGAGGATTTGCTTTTCAAACTTCCTACATGAGGAGGCCCTGCCTTTCATGAGGTTGAATATCAGCATCAGCAGGATCAGACCCTTAAATGACCATTCATTTCCCAATTAAGGGCTCAATTAATAGCAGGGTTGGAAGGCCATCCAAAGGTTTTCCTACCATGGGTTTAATTGGGGAGAGGCAAGAAGGCAGCGGGGTCCCCACCCAGCTCATCCCCACCCAATTAAATGTCTCCCTGCCACGAAACTCACTACGGGAAGGACATCAAATTTCACCAAATATTTGTTTCAAGTTAGATTGTGATATTTCAGCATCTAAATTAATCCCTTGTGCAGATCCCAAATACTTATTTTGCTCTCGGTAAAATGTGTGAAATTTAAATGGGAAGAATACCTGTGCATTTTACTTCCTGGTTTGCTGTTGGTGAGAATACTTCAGTGTGGATGGGCTGCTTACCCGACTTGATGACATCACATGCTGGATGTCTGGCATCAGATTCAAACTGGTACCTCTGTCTCTCTGAACATCACTGTAAAAATCAGGCTTTCACCTTGAAGTTAATTCACTGGGGAGCTCGCAGGGATTGGCAAAGAATGAAGTAATAAGAATTTAAGAATTTCGGAAAAGATTCTCAAAGGGAAGCTCCGGATTAGCTGAAATGTTAGAAATGCCTGAGGCAGGCAGGCCAACAAGGAGGAAGCTGCCCTCATTCATAATTATCTTGTGAACGTGTGGAAATAACATTGAACAGTTGGCTTCAATATCACCTACTGTATGAACTCATGGAATTAGGTCAACAAAATAACATATCTGGTTCACTCACAATCAGATGTACCCTTGTGACATGGCCTTATCGGTTGACTTGTACAAAGGTCAAAAGCATCATAAATTGTTTTCTGCCATGGCTGTGTCCCCAATAGATTTTGATAGCAATGAAGTGTCAAAAGTTGACGGCTGCTCCAATATAGTTGTTCCCTTTTCACTCTGAAACAACCCCTAATATGTATTCAATCCCTGCTGTGAAATGTGCTTAATAATCTCTCACCATTGGCACCAAACTCATCAATAAAATGTATGCCTCTGACTGCAGCTTTCTTGTGTTCAGAATGAATCCAGTGAATTCTATCGGAATTTTGACCTTTGTACAAAGTTAAGATAAGGCCATGCCATTCGAAATCAAACCGACTGTGTGTGTGATGTTGAAAGAATACAAATATGCATCTGAAAACACGCTGGAGTCAATCTTAGAGCCATATTATTAACATCCTAAAGCAACAAAACACGTCAATATAATAGGTTCATGTATTTGTCCTGCCATCTATCCTTTGCACCTGGAGGGTTGGATTTCGAGATCTGAGATATGCAGGATTATAAAAAGTAATCAACAACTCATTAATAAATGCAGCAATCGTTGATGTTATCTTGGTTCTGTGTCCACACTCAAGTCAATCCAGAGATAATAATGATTTTAACACACCCATCTGCACTCCATGGCTGTTTCTGTTAATATTGTTTCATCATGTTACATAGGAGTCATATAATTTATCGTGAATTATATATATAATGATCAATGATCTGCCTGGGCTGTATGCAGAACAATACTTTTCACTGTACCTCAGTGCACAATAAATCTAAATCTAATCTAAATCCAGGAAGTATTTTTTCTCAGCCTAGGAGAGAGAAAGCACTGATCAATTATCTACTTTTGGAGTATATGCTCTTCCAAATGATCCCATTCATGCAGTAAGTATTTAAACAGCACAGACCAGAAGAGTCCTCGGTTCAACAGAGTGAACCCTGCTCTTAATTTCTCAAATAAACTGAGGTTAAGTATCTTTGGACGTTTTCTGTTTTATAGGCACCATTTAAATACATGCATTTATATTCTCTGAACTGAGAAGGTTAAGTTGCCTAGTGGTAGCTTGGTTCTGTGGAGAACACTGTTATCTCTGAATCAGAAGGTTGGAGGTTCATGTTCTACTTCTGAATGCCAACACATCATCTGGACTGAACTGTATCGCTGTATTGACAGAGCTGCCTTATTTCAGATGAGAGATTAAATCAAGGCTTTGTCTACTTATTCAAATTTGCAAAGAAGATACTAGAAGACTGGTTTTAATCCTTAGTCCCAGTACCTCTGATGTGGAGATGCCGGCGTTGGACTGGGGTGAGCACAGTAAGAAGTCTTACAACACCAGGTTAAAGTCCAACAGGTTTGTTTCAAACACGAGCTTTCGGAGCGCAGCTGAGGAAGGAGCTGCGCTCCGAAAGCTTGTGTTTGAAACAAACCTGTTGGACTTTAACCTGGTGTTGTAAGACTTATTCCAGTACCTCTGGACTAGGAAGCAGAAAATAAACCAGTGCCACCACTCCTATCAACCCTCCTGGAATGTATGAATGTTTAAATGTTACCAAAAGTGCAGTCATTGTTCAGTTGGCAGCATTGAATCTGAAAGTTGTGTGTTTAAATCCCACTCCAGATACCTGAGCACAAAAATCGAGGGCAGGTGGCAGTACGGTGGCGCAGTGGTAACACTGCAGTCTCACGGCCCCGAGGTCCCAGGTTCGATCCCGGCTCTGGGTCACTGTCCGTGTGGAGTTTGCACATTCTCCCCGTGTTTGCTTGGGTTTCGCCCCCACAACCCAAAGATGTGCAGGCTAGGTGGATTGAACATGTTAAATTGCCCCCTAATTGGAAAAAATGAATTGGGTACTTTAAATTTATTTTTAAAAATCGAGGGCGGAATTCACCTTTCAGCCACATTGAACTGAGGGGAGTGGAGTTGTACAGAACACCCTTGGGCTGTATGACTCACGGTAAATATTACATGTATTACAATCGTATGGAAGCATCTGAGAATGCAACTTGATCTAGGTGGACAATCTCAATACCATCACACCATTTGTAATGACCATTTTGAAATGTCTGTAATGTTTCTTTGACTCTATTGGAGCCACTCAGAGTGCAACATAATGTATGTAGAGAACCACACTTTGTGTGGTGGCCATTTTGAAATGCTTGTTTTGTTCTTTCAGATATTTTACGAATAAAGTATAGTTTTGCAAAACAAAAAATCTGGTTGGAATGTTCTCATTTTTTGGCAGAGTGGGAAAACCAACATGGAAGCCGCCGGCCCCAAGGGAGTCTTCCTTCACCGTATTGTTAGGGACCTATATTTTTAAACGTTAAGGGGGGTATCTGTGGTGAATGTAATATATTAATGTATATATACTAATTCACACTGTTATTGTAAGCGAAGTAGCGCCATCCTACCACTAGGGAGAATAGCGCTGGGAGCACTTAGGAACTTGTACTGGGCTCCACCCTTGACTCCTCCCCCTAGTGCAGCTGTATAAGTATCCGTATCCAGAGTCAGCCTGGGTCACTACGAGTTCATCGACTGGTAACAGGCTGGCTCTGAAGTAAGTCGATTACAGCCTAGATTCACATCGGAAACACGTGTCTGGTGAATTGATGGTTCCATCAATTTAATCGACTTAAGAAGAGTAAGATCGATTATGGAATCGGCCCTCAAGCCTGGACGCCTGGAACTCAACCCGCAGGATGCAGAGGCTAAAGAAATATTCTCCCACTGGATCCGGTGCTTCAAGGCCTACCTGGCCGAAGCAAGCACAGCCGAAACTACAGAGGATCAGAAGCTGTGTCTACTACACGCAAGGGTGAGCCATAGAATCTCAACGCATCTAAACTCGGCCAGTTCATATACTGCGGCAATAGCAGTTCTCGAAAAAATGTATGTAAGGCCTATTAATGAAGTTTACGCTTACCGTGTGTTTACGACTCGCCGTCAGCGGCCTACGGAATCACTCGCCAAATTCCTAAGAGAACTTAACAATTTGTCCAATGACTGTAATTACCAAGGGGTTACCGCGGCTGAACACAGGGAATTGGCGGTACGCAATGTTTTTGTAGCGGGCCTCAGGTTTAACTATGTGCGCCAATGACTGCTGGAAAAGGGGGCCCAGGACTTAGAAACGACTGTGGAAGCTTCCGCAGCCTTAACTCGTTCCCCGCGGACCCCGCGACCCCATCATGGGCTCCCGACCAGCGACTCCCCCAGGCCTGTGCTACGCAGCCACCCAGCCACCATGCTGCCCCAGCCAGCCACTATGCTGCTCCACCCAGCCACTATGCTGCTCCAGCCTGCCATTTCTGCGGCCAGAACCAGCATCCGCGGCAGTACTGCCCGGCCCGCAACGCGACCTGCAGCAGCTGCGGGCGAAAAGGGCAAGAGTGTGCCTCGCAAAAAGGGCCCCAGCTTCCAACTCCCCAGCGACTCGCAGTAACCACTCCCCGCACTCTCAGCCCCACGGGGCCCGAAACGCTGCGGCCTATGCCCTGACTCCGCCCCCTCCAGCCACGTGCGACTCATGGGGGCCGCCATCTTGGACGCCATCTTCCTCGGCACCCGCCACGTGCGACTCATGGGGGCCGCCATCTTGGACGCCATCTTCCTCGTCGCCCGCCACGTGCGATCCACGGGCCCGATCGGCATCTCCGCGCTCGGACAACTCAGCGGAGGGATTCGAACTAAACTATGAACTCAGAGGGCAGTCATCACGGGGCCACTCCAACACAGCTGATCGAGCCGCCAACTACCCGCAACTCAGCGCGGTCACCCTGGACCAATCACGACCAAAGAATCTACGAAACTCGGTGGCAGAGGTCCATATCAACGGGTACAAAACGCCATTCCTTTTCAACTCCCGGAGCACAGAGAGCTTCATACATCCAGACCTGGTAAGACGCTGTTCGCTCCCCATTTTCCCTGCGCAGCAAACTATCGCGCTCGCTTCAGGCTCCCATTCGGTCCAGATCCAGGGGTGCACCGCCACAACACTCACAATCCGAGGCACTAGTTACTCGAAGTTTAAACACTACGTGTTGCCCAAACTCTGCGCGCCACTCTTATTAGGCCTAGACTTCCAGTGTAACCTCAAGAGCCTCACCCTTAGCTTTGGAGGGCCCCTGTCCCCACTCACGATCTGCAGCCTCGCTATGCTGCAAATCCCCCCCCTCCTCTCTTTGCCAATCTCACTAAGGACTGTAAACCCGTAGCCACTCATAGCAGGCGGTATAGCCTTCAGGACAGGGTATTTATCAGAGCAGAGGTCCGAAGGCTACTCAGTGAGGGGGTTATAGAGGCCAGCAATAGTCCCTGGAGAGCTCAGGTGGTGGTCGTTAAGACCGGGGAAAAATTCCGTATGGTGGTCGACTACAGTCAGACCATAAATAGATTTACGCTCCTCAACGCGTATCCCCTCCCCAGGATTGCAGACATGGTAAACCAGATCGCCCAGTACCGGCTCTTCTCCACGGCGGATCTGAAGTCTGCATACCACCAGCTCCCAATCCGCCCGGAGGACCGCCACTACACGGCATTAGAGGCCGATGGCCGCCTCTTCCATTTCCTCCGGGTCCCTTTCGGCATCATTAATGGGGTCTCGGTGTTCCAATGAGCAATGGACCGAATGGTGGACCAGTACGGGCTGCTGCCACGTTTCCGTACTTGGACAATGTCACCATCTGCGGCTATGACCAGCAGGGCCACGACGCCAACCTCCACCGTTTTCTCCAGATGGCACGGAAACTGAACCTCACGTACAACAAGGAGAAATCCGTTTTCCGCACATCCAGACTAGCCGTCCTCGGCTATGTCATGGAAAACGGAGTCCTGGGCCCCGACCCTCTGCCCCCACAGAAGGACTTCTCACCCTACACCCCACGCTGCCGCCCCCTTGCACTCCCGAGCCCACGAGCTCGCTCCACCAGTCCCGCGCACCGGCCAGCCCCCAGCGCCCCCAGTCAAACCAGGAGAGTATGAAGCTCGAATACAACCCTTCCTGGAGTCCACCATCATACCCCAACACACTACACCCGTCCAGCCACCGCAAGAGGCTGCAACCCCGGTGCTCCGCAGGTCTCAGCGGACAATCCGACCGCCGGATAGACTGACGTTATAGACTAGACCACCACCCCTGCCGGACTTGATTTTTTTGCAGGGGCTGAATGTGGTGAATGTAATACAGTATATGTTAATATATATGTTAATTCACACTGTTGTTGTAAGCGCAGTAGCGCAGTCCTACCACTAGGGGGAGTAGCACTGGGAGCACTTAGGAACTTGTACTGGGCTCCACTCTTGGTTCCGCCTACGACTCCTCCCCCTAGTGCAGCTGTATAAGTATCTGTGTCCAGAGTCAGCCTGGGTCACTACGAGTTCATCGACAGGTAACAGGCTGGCTCTGAAGTAATAATAAAAATAAATAAATCACTTACTGTCACAAGTAGGCTTCAATGAAGTTACTGTGAAAAGCGCCTAGTCGCCAAATTCCGGTGCCTGTCCGGGGAGGCTGGTACGGGAATCGAACCGTGCTGCTGACCTGCTTGGTCTGCTTTAAAAGCCAGCGATTTAGCTCAGTGAGCTAAACCTTACAGCCTAAATTCACATCGGATACACGTGTCTGGTGAATTGATGGTTCCATCAATATCCGAGACATCACACTGGAATGCAATTTAGTATTTTTAAAACGTTTTTTCAAGGAAGATACGAGAAAATAAAAATAGAATCCTCCCCCACCCCTGTAACACCCATCCCCCATGGACCCTCCCACAAGGGAAGCTCTCATTCCTGAAGGAACCCCCCCTCCCCCCTCCAACAGAACCCTCTCATGGAACCACAGGAACCCTCCCAAAGGAATCCACTTCCGAAGGACACCCCTCCCTCCACGCAACATCCCTCCCCCCTGTCCCCCCACAGAACACCTCCCAGTGCCCCCTGGCACTGCTCTTGGGCACTGTCCCTTATCCCTTGGTGAAAATTCCACCCTCTAGCGCAGAACCAATTATTACTGCACTGTCAGAGGTGCCCTGACCCCATCCTCATTTCAGACCTCATCTGCTCTTTCAGGTGGATGACAAATATGGCACTATTTCAAAGAAGAGAAGAGGTGGCCTCCCAGCAATGTCCTGGCCAATACTCATCCCTCAATCAACATCACAAACACTGATTAGCTGGTGATTATCAAATTGCTGTTGCTTGCAGTGTGTAAATTGGTTAGAGCAATTCCTGTATTGAAACATTGACTCGTTACATTTCAAAAGTATTTCTTCATCTGTGAAATTATTTGGATAACCTGAGGTGATAGAAACTGAAACATAGAAAGATAACAGCTGATAAGAAGGCCATTCAGCCCATTGAGCTGTCCAAAAAAGAGCAACACAGACATATGTTAGAAAGGGGCAACACAAATGCAAATCAACTTTTCTTTCAAACTCAACTCTGAGATTGACTGACATGGTCCAACTCACACATTTTTATATTTGCTCTTGAAATGCGGATGACTAATGTCAACTGCATTTGGTGAGACTGGAATCACATGAATAAGCCAGACCAAATTGGGGTGGAAGCTTCCCATCCTTGAAGAACATCAATGAATCAGTTGGATTTTTTCTACGTGTTGACAGCTTTTGTGGTCAATTTTCTGTTACCAACCCACAGGTTGTGAATTTATATTCACAGCTTCCTTCCATCGCAAGGTCAGAAGGGGGGATGTTCGTTGATGATTGCACAAAGTTCAGCACCACTCACTAGACCTCTTCTTTTAAATAACGGCACACCCGCACATGCGGCACAATTTTACTCCGGACATTGGCAAAGGCCGCTGGTGGGAAGAGTGCCACTGAATCCGCTGACAGCAACAGTGGCTTTCTCCGCTGTTATTATCCCAGATTTAGTCTGGAAAACATAAAAGGGATGGTCCCATAATGTACTGCTGGCAGGGCGGGCTCTCATTGATCCCACCCAGGATTAGGGTGCCATTTCTAAAGGTTCACAATAGTTCACATGGAAAAGCAGCCTCAGCCGTCGCACCCACCCGGCACTGGAACCTCCACCTGGCACCGCCGGGGCAGTGTCCAAGTGGTGTCAGGGGGCAGTGCCAGAGAGGCAAGGCCTGAGTTGTGCCCCAGCAGTACCCAGGCATGATCCTCTCCTCCGGAGTGGGGCATTCAACTAAGCTCCTCTGGGAGGTCTGCTCACCAGGTATATGCTTTGAGAGTCCAATCAGGTTTCATGCTGTTCTGCCTTCTGGACTTTCTTACCAGGGTGGGTGGGTGGGGAGGGTAGGATGGGGTTAGCGATTCAGGCACATAGGCCTGATGATGAGATGGCAATGCATTCATATGATGTTCCTGACGTTCAACGTCGGCATACACGCTCCGCCACTGATCGCCGTGCGGTGTGGGGGGGAAACAATCACGTCACACATCTACGCTGACGAGAAACGCGATTTGGGACTTCTCGCAACATTTTCTGCTGCGGTCACCGAACCCACCCGAAGAAAACAGGAGCGGGCAATCTCTGCTTTTTTTTTCCTTCAGAGGATAGGCGGGGTTAGTGCCGGAAGGACTCAGCCTGTTGAACCGCGTTACAAATGCTCGTTCCGTGGCCAACAAGTCCTGACGTTGAACGTGAATCCGGAGATTCTGATCCGGTGGTAGGGGCGCTCCCACTGTGCCACAGATGTGACTCCTCGGGCGAAATTCTCTGCAGACCGTCGTAACGCCGATTTCCGGCGAGAAAAATCGGTGTAGATGACTCCGGCGTCGGGGCCTTCTTTTAGGCCGCTATTGTCCGTTCCCGGAGGGGCCAGCAGCTGACTGACGCGATACGCGTCAGTTTCACCAGCTGCGGAAGTGGTGAGACCCGGCGTTTGGGGGGGGGGGGGGGAGGAGGAGGAGAGAGACAGCCCGGCGTTTGGGGGGGGGGGAGGAGGAGGAGAGAGACAGCCCAGCGTTTGGGGGGGGAGGAGGAGGAGAGAGACAGACCGGCATTTGGGGGGGGGGGGGGGGGAGGAGGAGAGACAGACCCGGCATTTGGGGGGGGGGGGGGGGTAGGAGGAGGAGAGAGACAGCCCGGCATTTGGGGGGGGGGGAGGAGGAGAGACAGACCCGGCAGTTGGGGGGGGGGGGAGGAGGAGGAGAGAGACAGACCGGCATTTGGGGGGGGGGGGAGGAGAGAGACAGACCCCGGCGTTGGGGGGTTTGCGGCGTTGAGTTGAGAGGAGAGGGGGGAGGGGTTTGCGGCGTTGAGTTGAGTGGGGGGGGGGGGGTTTGCGGTGTTGAGTTTGAGGGGGGGGTTTGCGGCATTGAGTTGAGGGGGGGGTTGCGGTGTTGAGTTGAGAGAGGGGGGCGCGTTGGAGGGGGGGCGGCGTTGGAGGGGGGTAGGGGTGTGAAGGGGGTAGGGTGGTGAGGGGGGTGGTTGGGATAGGGGCAGCGGCGTGCAGAGGAGGGGGGCGACGGATTGCCCGGGGGCCAACGCACCTCTGCACGCCGCTGGCCCCTACCCCAACCCCCTCCCTCACCACCCCTACCCCCTTCACCACCCCTACCCCACTCCAACGCCTCACCCCCCCCCCCACTAACGCCGCACCCCCCCCACTAACGCCGCACCCTCCCCCCACTAACGCCGCACCCCCCCCCATTAACGCCGCACCCCCCCCCCTAGACGGAGGAAAGGAAGGTGGGGGGAGCGAGGAAGGAAGGGTGGAGGATGAGGAGGAAGGGGGGAGGAGGAAGGAGGGGGGGGGAGTAAGGAAGGGAGGGAGGAGGAAGTGAAGGTGTGGAGGAGGAAGGGATGAGGGGGTGGGAGTGAGGAAGTGAGGTTTGGGAAGGAGGAGAGGGGGGGTGTGTGGGTACCGGCCTTCAGAGGGAGGGGGACGGGGTGTGGGTACCGGCGTTGAGGGGGGGGGGACCCCGGCGTTGAGAGGGGGGGGACCCGGCGTTGAGAGGGGGGGGACCCGGCATTGAGAGGGGGGGACCCGGCGTTGAGGGGGGGGACCGGCGTTGAGAGGGGGGGGTTGCGGCGATGAGGGGGGGTTGCGGCGTTGAGGTGGGGGGTTGCGGCGTTGCGGAGATGGGGGGGGCGGCGTTGAGAGGGGGTGGTGGGGAGGGGGGTAGGGGTGGTGGGGAGGGGGGTAGGGGGTGGGGGGGGGGGGGGGGTAGGGGCGTTGGAGGGAGGTGGGTGGTGAGGGGGGGTGGTGGGGTAGGGGGCAGCGGCGTACAGAGGGGGGGGGCGACGGTGCGTTGGCCCCGGGCATCCATCGCCCCCCCTCTCTGCACGCCGCTGCCCCCAACCCCCCCCGATGCCTCAACCCCCACCCCCCCCACGATGCCGCAACCCCCCGATGCCGCAAACCCCCCGATGCCGCAACCCCCCCCGTACCCCCCAAGCAACCCCCCCGATTGCCGCAACCCCCCCGATTGCCGCAAACCCTCCCCGATGCCGCAACCCCCCCGGCCGCAACCCCCCCGGTGCCGCAAACCCCCCCCGATGCCGCCCCCCCCGAGTGCGCCGCAACCCCCCCGATGCCGCAACCCCCCCGATCGGAGCCGCACCCCCCGATGCCGCAACCCCCCCCGATCGCCCCGATGCGCAACCCCCCCCCGATGCCGCAAACCCCCGCCCCCGAGTGCCGCAACCCCCCCCGATGCCCACCCCCCCCGAAATGCCCCTGCGCAACCCCCCGATGCCGCAACCCCCCCCGATTGCAACCCCCCCCGATGCCGCAACCCCCCCGCCCTCGATGCCGCCAACCCCCCCCAAGATGCCGCCAACCCCACCCCCCCCGATGCCGCACCCACCCCCCCCCCCGCTGCCGCACCCCACCCCCCCCCCCCCCGACACTGAACGGCGTCAACCATCATCAATGGTTGACGCCATTTTAAAGCAACTGTGATTTTCGCCGACGGACCGTGGTAACGTCGGCGGGACTTCGGCCCATCCGGGCCGGAGATTTGTGGAAGCTAAAAAAAAATGAAATCCCGCCGGCGCCAGCTGTTTTCAGAGGCTGCCGGCGGGATTTGCACAGCGCCGGTTTTTGGCCGGTCAGAGATTTAAAAACCCTGCGGGAGCGGGAATAACGCCGCTGCCGGCCGATTCTCCGACCCTGCGTGGGGTCGGAGAATTTCGCCCCTCATATCCAAATGCAGCAAGACCTGGACAATATCCAGGTTTGGCTCACAGGTGTCAAGTAACATTTGCACCACACAAGTGCCAGGCGATTACCATTTCCAACAAGAAAGAATCTAAGCACCATCCCATGACATTAAATGGCACGATCAACATCCTGGGGGTTACCATTGACCACAGATAAAAATAGCACAGTAAAGACAGCTAGAAATTTTAAACCATTTTATGACCGGAACAATAAAGCAGCGAGGATAGCATTCAGAGACACGATCAAAACTGGCAGTGGGCCCATAAATAATAAAGTCAAAGAAATGAAACACAAAATGAATAAACTAAATAATAAAACACCAAAAGTTAATTAAAGTTAAAACAACAAAATATTTTTTTTAATGTTTCAGAATAAAAGCAGCAAGGTGCAGCTTGCTGGATTGAAGCTCGCAGTGGGGTACTGGGCAGGAACCCGTTTGTGACCAGTTGTATGGGCTTCAGGGCTTTGGGTGGCCACATCCCATGGTGTGCTGGTATCCTCTGGTACCTCGCCAACTGATTTGTCCCTCTGGGCAGAAACTTAACTGGCAAGCCGTAATACTAAATACAAGAGCAGGTAAGAGGCTTGGAATCCTGTAGTGAGTAACTCACTTGCTGACTCCTCAAAGTCTGCCTGCCACCTCATAAGCACAAGTTGGAGTGTCATGGAATACTTACCTGGATGAGTGCAGCTCCAACAAGACCTTCGACACCAACCAGGACAAAACAGCCTCTTTGATTGGCACCCCTTCCTCACCACTACGGACGGCATGGTGACATGGTGGATGGCTCAGCTGCATCACAGCGCCAGGGATTCAATTACCCAGGTTCCATTCCAGCCTTGGGGGATTGTGTGGAGTTTGAACGTTCTCTCCGTGTCTGCGTGGGCTTCCTCCAGGTGTTTCGGTTTCCGTCCAAAGTCCAAAGGTGTGCCGTCCAAAGGGGCCATGCTAAATTGCCCCTTAGTGCCGAAAAGGATGAGGTTACTGGGTTATGGGGATAGTATGGGGGCGTGGGCCGAGATAGGGTGCTCTTTCAGAGGGTCAGTGCACAGTCGATGGGTCGAATGGCTTCCTTCTGCCCTATACGGATTCTATGATTCACTCTCTCCACCACCAATGGACAGTGGCAGCAGTGTGTGCCATTTACAAGATGCATTGCACCAAGGCTCCTTTGGCAGAACCTTCCATACCCATAGCTGCTACCATCTAGAAAGACAAGGACAGCATGGGAATACCACCAACTGGAAGTACCCCTCCAGGCCACTCATAATTCTGACTTGGAAATATATTGCCGTCCCTTCACTGTGGCTGGGTCCGAATCCTGGAATTCCTTCCCTAACAGCACTCTTGGTGTACCTACACCACAGTGATGACAGCGGTTTAAGAAGGCAGATCACCACCACCTTCTCAAGGGCAATTAGTGATGGGGAATGAACGCTGGTTCAGCCAGCAACGTCCACGCCTCATGAATGGATTTTTAAAAACTTGACCACGTGTTACCATTTCTCCAGAGATAAAAATAGAGTGGGATTTTGAATTTACAACCCTTGGGTTGCTTGTCTGCTCCCGTGCACATTAGATCGCATCACCCAAGGGAGAGAGCTGTGAATCCCCATAAAACTATGACCCAGCTTGAATCAATTCACTCAGTAGAGGAGGGTAGAAAGTGGATGATGAGTGGAATTTGGAGGTGGGAGAGTGTAATTTAATGAAGAAACCACATTACTAATCTAGTTCTGACTATTATCAGCATAGTGTCATTTCAATCTTGCAAGGTTTTAAAAATTTCAGATGATCCTGTTTAAATGGTGTTCATTCTTCGCTAATACAAATCAAGTAAACACACATAAAGGATAAGAGTCATCAGTAATTCAGGTGCATTCCGCGCAGAATTAGCGGAACCAACGTAGAGTGAGGGAATTTTAAACCTTGTTGAGTTATGCCCCAAACCACCCACACTCGTGTTCTCTGTGATCTCTGCTGATTTACGATTCAGTTTGCTTGGATTGGGTGCCACATGCAAATTTGGCCACAGCTCGGGTGAGATTTGCATTGGTTAGGAAAGGCTTTTCAAGGGCGGCACGGTGGCACAGTGGTTAGCACTGCTGCCTCACGGTGCCGAGAACCAGGATTCGATCCGTGTGGAGTTTGCACATTTTCCCCGTGTCAGCGTGGGTCTCACCCCCACAACCCATAGCTGTGCAGGGTAGGTGGATTGGCCACACTAAATTGCCCCTTAATTGGAAAAAAAATAAGTGGGTACTCTAAATTTATTTCTTAAAAAGGAAAGGCTCCTCAAATTGTGTCACTTTCTTAGGTGCACTGGCACTAGGAGGCATGTCTAGAAGTCATTTTTCAACCTGGAAATAATTCATTGATCAAGAAGCTGACTCGTGTACACTGACAAAACTATTAAATGATTCATTGTATTTCTTATATACATAGTTAATTTACATTTTTTTTATTTCATTCTCAATGTTACAAAGTCAATGCACTGAGCGGACAGGGCAAGCCCTTAATCCATCTCCTTGCTTGCTCCTAAACCCAATTCAAATTCTAATTGAATCCAATTCATGGTCCCCACGAGAGATAGTGGGCGGGATTTTCTGTCCCGCCCACCATTGGGATTCTCAGTTTCCCCGGCTGGTCAATGGGCTTTCCAATTTTGGGGTGGGTTTCTCCGCCATCGTGAAACCCCCAGGCTGTCGGCAAAACAGAGAATCCTGACTGCGGAGAATTCAGCCCAGATACTTTAAGTGATTTCAAATCAGGTTACGCACAGATGGACAACTGGGCGTACCAACAATGCTTATTATTGATGATGAACCCATTTTCAGCTGTATTAATCAAAATGCACCAGGTTACCATCCTTAAGCATACTAAGGAATCCTTTTTAACTGGAAGAGAAACAGAGAAGCAAGTACATTGCATTACACTGTTGAAAGTTGCCATGTGGTACTTTGGAGATTATGGGCACAATTCAGTGATCGCGTTGCGCCCAGCGCGGATCCCGGCATGCTGGGTAAATCCGGGAGACCCCCAAATCCGGTTCCACACTGATCGTAAGTCACCCGATTTGCCCTCCCAGCTGCAATCCAGATGGCGCCCCCGCTGGGCGAGATCCAGATCTGCATATTTAAATGGGCCATTCGGCTCATCTAAATGCCCAGGTGCCACTGTCACCTGCCGCCTGTGAGTCAATGGCCACACCTGTGGGACTTTGCCAGGGCGTCCTTTCGTACTGGTCTCCATAAACGTGGGCCAGAGGTGACAGCATCTCAGGGGAGGTCTCATAGGTCATTGGAGACCCCTGGGTGGTCAGGGAGAGAGCAGGGTAATACCCTGGCACCTGGACACCTTGGCACTGCCAGTGTATTTAGTGTGCAATTTCCTGATGGCATCTGAAGTGGAAACCTTCCCAGGGATAATTTTAAATGTGCTATTTATTGCCCTTCTCTGGAGTTTGTAGATCCATTGTGCTTTGCAGGATCAGACCCCATTCTCGTCCAAGAAAAAGTCCTAGCTTTCGAATTTTGAATTCAAGTGTGGGCACATTTAGGGCGGCATGTGAGGCAGTGGTTAGCACTGGGACTGCGGTGCTGAGGACTCGGGTTCGAATCCCGGCCCTGGGTCACTGTCTGTGTGGAGTTTGCACATTGTCCCCATGTCTGCGTGGGTTTCAACCACACAACCCAGAGATGTGCAAGGTTGGTGGATTGGCCATGCTAAATTGCCCCTTAATTGGAAAAAAAACAATTGGGTACTCTACATTTATTTTTAAAAAAGAGTGGGTACATTTAACATGTTTGTCCAATATTTGATAGTAAAATAACTTTGCACTTACTGAATTTTGAAATTTGTGATTTCTGGAACTGTAAATGATGGTAGGAGGGGTTACAAAGTGACCTGAATTTCAGATAAGATCAGAATGCTAAGCAGGTTAAACATTTCACGCTGCACATAGGGTTTCAGCACTGTGTAAATATAAACTTACCTGGGCTTGTGAGGGTCTCTTCCAGCCTGCCTAAAACAGGACCTCAAAAGAATGAAGCTGCCTCCAGCGATGGTATATAAGTTAGATTGTCAGCCTGCAGCAAGGCCTTAACATCACAAAGACCCTCTCCCAGTGTCAGACATTTTGAAAGGTAAAGGTGAACTTGTGGGGCAGAATGAAGTCCAGCTTTGACCATGTCAAAAGAAACACAATTGAAGAGGTCAAATGGATTCAGATTTTGTCAACACATTTCTTTTGTCACAACTTCTCAGGTTATATGATCTTTTTCTTTGAATCAGAGATGGAATTAAGATTGCAAATGGTTTTGTAAAGAAAGTGAAAGGGTCTGTATGATAAAAAAAGAGTTTGGGGAAACATTTTTTGCCCCTTTTTAGATACAAAGACATGGGGCGCGATTCTCTGATCCTGAGGCTAAGTGTACGGAGTCGGAAACGCCGTCACAATTCCTGACGGCGTCAACATGGCCTCAGGATCAGCAATTCTGGCCCCTACAGGGGGCCAGCACGGCACTGGAGTGACCCTCATCGCTCCAGCTACTGATCCCGGCGTCACGGTAAGGGCAGCACGGTAGCATTGTGAATAGCACAATTGCTTCACAGCTCCAGGGTCCCAGGTTCGATTCCACCTTGGGTCACTGTCTGTGCGGAGTCTGCACATCCTCCCCGTGTGTGCGTGGGTTTCCTCCGGGTGCTCTGGTTTCCTCCCACAGTCCAAAGATGTGCAGGTTAGGTGGATTGGGCCATGATAAATTGCCCTTAGTGTCCAAAATTGCCCTTAGTGTTGGGTGGGGTTACTGGGTTATGGGGATAGGGTGGAGATGTTGACCTTGGGTAGGGTGCTCTTTCCAAGAGACGGTGCAGACTCGATGGGCCGAATGGCCTCCTTCTGCACTGCAAATTCTATGATGATAACTGGACGTCGCCTCATGCGCGGTGTCTCCCTTCTCCGCGCCGGCCCCGACGCAACATGGCGTGGGGCGACAGGCCGGCGCAGAAGAAAGGAGGGCCCCAGCCCGAGAGGCCGGCCCGCTGATCGGTGGGCCCCGACCGTGGGCCAGGCCACAATGGAGGCCCCCCCTCGGGGTCAGTCCTCCCCTCCACCCCCCACAGGCCGCCCCCCCGGACCCTTCCATGCCGAGGTCCCGCCGGCTAGGAGCAGGTTAGAACGGCGCCGACGGGACTCGGGATTTTTGTTACGGCCGCTTGGCCCATCCCGGGCGGAGAATCGACGGGGAGGCTGCATCGAGCGGCTCCAACTGGCACCGCGCCAACCACACCGGCGCCAATGCGCCGATTCTCCACTCTGCGGGGAATCACTTCCCGACGTCGGGGCGGCATGGCGTGATTTGCGCCGTTGGTGCGATTCCCCGGACTGAGAGAATCCCGCCCACGGATACTGCGGGGTCCTCCGTCGGCGGGAACCGCCGCTTTGCTGGCAGCGCACCCACAATGGGGGATCCACAATGGAAAACACAATTGGCGGCTGTGGGAAAGGAGAATCCGGCTGCCGGCGGGGGGGTGGGGAAGCTCCGGAAAACGGGACTGGCGCTGAGGTCCCAGGTTCGATCCCGGCCCTGGGTCACTGTCCGTGTGAAGTTTGCACATTCTCCCCGTGTTTGCGTGGGTTTCGCCCCCACAGCCCAAAGATTTGCAGATGAGGTGGATTGGCGACGCTGAATTGCCCCTTAATTGGGAAAAAATGAATTGGGTATGCTAAATATATTTTAAATGCAGAAATATTTAATTGTGTGTGTTTTATAATTATGAAAAGAATGCCAACCACTTTATCCCAAATGAAGCAAACATTTACTGGACACTTTCTCCCTCTCGTGTAATGTTTTTGCTCGAGGTGAGTTGAGGTGGTGCTTCTGTCTGACACCTGACCTCACCATAACGCATGTCAGTCTTTTGGGATGGGGCTCATTAGAAAGGTCAGGGTGGGATTCAGGGCAGTAGCACTACTTCACGGAGACAGTCCACCAATGCAAATGAATGAAATGCTGAATTCGGAGGGGAAAGTAAAACAGAGATTTTTGTTTTAAATTCAGGAAAAGAGCGAGATCTCCTCCCAAACCAAGCAGGGAAACAGGAAGAAGGGAGAAGTGACTACTAACATGCTTGTTCTCCCCAACAGAGCCATAAAAGTGTTTTCCCCTTGTTCCCAGATCATTTAGCACCAGTGCTTGTCTGCTATTACCTGGAGTTGGTGATAATTCAGGCAGAAGGCAAGGAAACTAGCCCAGCTCTTCTTCACTATCATTTCAGTGCAGTTCATTGAAGGGTGGCAGAAGGTTTTGGGTGGATGGGGTGGTTGGTAGCAGTGAGGAATATTCCTGGCTGTGGCGTCAGGAGTTGGGTGCCAGCACTGGATCACTCCACTCCTTTTTTCTTCTTTCATTATCATGTTACCACCTGACTTCAGGCAATATAATGGAGGAAAATCTAGGTCTCTTTAGAATTCGTACTCCATTTCTTTTTTGACAGCAAGGTGCAAAGCCTTAAAGTCCTGAAGATCTCCCAATGATACAGTGAGTAAGTGAAGTTTGTGTTTGGTATCCAGCGGTGCACATCAGTATGTCTGTGGAGGGGATTCCCTCAAAGACAGATCATAGAATTTACAGTGCAGAAGGAGGCCATTTGGCCCATCAAGTCTGCACCAGCCCTTTGAAAGAGCACCCTACCTAAGCCCACAACTCCACCCTATCCCCTTAACCCAGTAACCCCAACTAAACTTTTTGGACACTAAGGGCAATTTAGCATGGCCAATCCACCTAACCTGCATATCTTTGGACTGTGGGAAGAAACCAGAGCATCCGGAGGAAACCCACGCACACACGGGGAGAACGTGCAGACTCCACACAGAGAGTAACTCAACCTGAGAATCGGACCTGGGACCCTGGAGCTGTGAAGCAACTGTGCTAACCAATGTGCTACTGTGCCGCCCCACATCTCAGCCAATACATGCATACTTTCTAATAGGGAAGGAGGTGTGAATGGCCGGTAAGGCTTTGAGGGGTGGTGGTTACTGTCACTCACTGGATGATGATTGTGACAGGCACCTTCATACTAGCTCATCTCACCAGCCTCACTGGCCCTCAAACTGAATTAGTACTCCCACTTCTACTCCGGCTGAGGTCAAAGCAAACCTCAAATCATAAGAAGGAAAGTAGGAAGGAACAGAGGGATGTTGGAACAGGAGTAGGCCATGCATCCCCTTGAGCATGTTACATCATGTCTGATCTGTATCTGTAACTCAATCTGCTTGTCTTGGTTCCACAACCTTTCATATTCTTGCCTAACAAAAATCTATCAAACTCAATTGTAAAATATTAACTTGACGTAGTCTCAACAACGTTTTTCCAAGAAAGAGTTCCAAATTTCCCTGACCTGTTGTGTGTAAGGATGCTTTCCGACATAATTGTCCTTAGTGTCCAAAATTGCCCTTCGTGTTGGGTGGGGTAACTGGGTTATGGGGATAGTGTGGAGGTGTGGGCATGGGTAGGGTGCTCTTTCCAAGAACTGGTGCAGACTCGATGGGCCGAATGGCCTCCTTCTGCACTGTAAATTCTATGATTCTATGATATCATGTTTGAATGGTCTGGATCTAATTTGAAGGTTAAGGTCCTTCGGTTCTCCTGCCAGAGTAAATGTTTCTCCTTATCTATCATGTCAATTCGGGGTATCAGGACTGGCACTTTCTTGATCTTGGAACAAAAGTTGAATAAATAATGAGGTCATAATAGACCACGTGCATAGGAATATTTGTGATACTGTGCATAGGTGGGATATTGTGGGATACCGCAACCAAACTTGATCCGGGTTTCCAAAATGTGAACACTTTCAAGTACAAAAAATACTGATTCTAACAGGGACCTTTGATTCATTGTTTCTCCTCGTTAGCCAAAATTAATTCCATCACCTTTACCCTGATGAAGAGCACCTAATTTATTTGGATCAAGTCCGAGACCTTTCAGGGCTCTTTGGAGTAGGTTTCGACCGTGCATATCAGGAGGTACCCAGTTGGGTAATCTCAGCTGTGGTTAGTATTGTAATTTATGGGCTGTGGCGTGTAGCCCACATGGCCCGAGGCAAAGAATAAAGAATGTTTAAATGGAGCCCTGATCTCTCAACCCCCTCGACACAACCTCAGATCACCCCCCAAAGCCCTAACTCATTTATAAGGGTATCTTCGAGCCCCCTGCACCCCATCTCACCTGGGCAGGGCACTCCCGGGCCCGATCCCCAGCACGGGAAAAATGTAAGACTGGCACTGCCAGCCTGGCACCTTGGCAGTGCCCCTGTCAGCTGGAAGTGCCACCTGGACAGTGGCAGGTTGGCACTCAGGTCACACTGCCAGGGTGGCAGTTCCAAGGTGCCAGGCTGGTCGTGTCCAGGTAACACCAACAGTGCCAGGGTGCCACCTTGCCCAGCGGACAACCACCTGGGGTCCTCCAATCCCCTGGTATACCACCCCCCCGCCCCGCCCCCCGCCACAAGTGCCATTCCGTCCGGTTGCTATTTGTGGGGACCAGCACTGAACGCCGCCAATATACAGATTTGCCAAATACTGATCCTGCCCACAATGGGCGGGATTCAGATCATGACGTCTCACGAGATCTGACAGGATTTCCAGGGACCTACAGGCATCTATCGGCCGCGCCCCTGTTCGCCCAAACAGGGGCAGGGTGCACCCGATAGATCACGATTTTGTCTCTCTTTTCCTCTCCTTCTTTATCAAATCTTCCTTTTCTGCTCTAATCCTCTTTTTCTACCTGATTTGACATTGAGTTCACGATTGTAACTTACACTTCCAGGTGGTCATAATTCTTCAATCTGATTGGTTAAGGAAATACAGGCATCTGCTTGCCTTGTTCAGCAGATGCTCACTGCTTTATGGGGGATCTGCACTGCTTCCCTCTTCCTTCCAGCAAGTTGCAGAGTAAAATATTGTCAACAGTAAACAGGAAAAGGCAAGTCTAACTATCAGTCGCTCCTGTTCCTTGGTTTGCCTTTCAGTTTAAGAGGGAGAAGGGGGGAGTCAGAAATCAAAGGTCTTAAATTTAAGACTAATGACATTTCCTCTGTTAAAAGGTCACCGACCTGACACAATGGGCAGAATTCGCTGTTTTTGCTAGTGGTGAATTAGAAGGTGGGGAGAATATGTACTTTGGCAGGATGGTGGCATATCGAAACCAGGCTGCACCCCAAGCTCTGGCCAAATTAAGTTCTGGACAGGCAGGCCAATGGTCAACCTTCCAGCCCTGCTTTTTTTGAGCCCTGAAGGGGCCAATAGATGACCACTTAAGGGCCCCATCCCACCATCGCTGGTATTAACCCAGCTGCAGGCCTGTTGCTATGTGGGTGTACAGCAGCTGAAACCATTGTTCAGCTTGTCACCTTGCGGGCAGTGGGGGAGCTGATCGGGAGGAATGGACATTGTGAAGAGGCTAAGAGCCACACCCCTGCCTTAGCTACTAACAGCCTCTACCCCTCTCCCCGCGACACCCAACCCCATGGAAACCCCCTCCTCCATTACTTATTAGCATCCTAGGATGTTCTGTGATCTGGGACTCCAGGGCCTATTCTTTGGCAGCAACCATTGCCTCCCCAATAGTGCTGCTGAGCACAAGAGCTGCCGGATTCTGATTGGCCAGCGGCTCTTGGTAGATGAGACTTCTGCCACCGGATCTTGTTACTGCCTGATTGGCTTATGGTTCAACAAGCCTTTATGAAAAGAGGTAGTGTGGGCCTCCTGCCGACTCTGCAGCCAACAGGCGAGAGCCCCAATGCAGCAACCAGATCCCATTCATTAACTTCACCTCAGGTTGTGATAGACCGCATTCCTGTGGTTATCTTGGTACTGTCAGATCAATGTGATGTATTCTACTCCTTCAACATGCAGCTGATACGTGACCATTACAAAAAGGGTCTTACAAGATTGTGTAAGGTTTCAAATTGAGGCAGTCTCAGATGCCTCAACTCTTGTTGTTCTTGTAATTGTAAAGGCTGTTGGTGAGACCACATCTGGAGTATTGTGTCCAGTTTGGGTTTCCTTATTTGAGGAAGGATGAGGGCAGCAGGGTGGCACAGTAATTAGCACTGCTGCCACATGCCTCTGAGGACCCAGGTCACTGTCCATGTGGAGTTTGCACATCCTCCCAATATCTGTGTGGGTCTTGTGGTGTTCTTTGTGTTACTAATTTTAGGATAGTTTGTGTAGTGTTCGCAAAGACCATAAATAGCTTTAAATTGAACAAAGCTATAAATTTCTTAACACTACTTATTTGGATTCGACACTTACTCTTATATAATTCACAATTAATAATAAACATATAATCTACAGGGCGGCATGTGGCACAGTGGTTAGCACTGGGACTGCGGCGCTGAGGACCCGGGTTCGAATCCTAGCCCTGGGTCACTGCCCATGTGGAGTTTGCACATTCTCCACATGTCTGCATGGGTTTCACCCCCACAACCCAAGGATGTGCTGGTTAGTTGGATTGGCCATGCTAAATTGCCCCTTAATTGGAAAAGAAAAATAATTGGCTACTCTAAATTTAAAAAAAAGACAAAAAAACATATAATTTATAATCATCTACTGCTAATCTCTACACTATTACATTAACTATGATTTTTTCTCACTCACACTATGGCTCCTTCAGTCTGTTCTCTAACTTTCTCCTCAACCTCTCACCCACAGGCTTAGCATCAATGTCTTATATACTTGTACATCTAACTCCCTCTAGTGGTTGATTTACACATTAAATTAACCCTTGCAGTTCTTACATTTATGATAATGCCACAAGTCTCACCCCCACAACCCAAAGATGTGCACAGTAGGTGGATTGACCACGCTTAATTGCCCCTTAATTGGCAAAAAATAATTGGGTACTCTAAATTTACTTTTTTTTTAATTTGAGGAAGGATGTGGTGGCATTGGAGGCAGTTCAGAGGAGGTTCATCAGATTGACTCTAGGGATGAAAGGATTGACATATGGGGCGAAATTCTCCGACCCCCAGCAGGGTCAGAGAATCGCCTGGGGCCGCCGAAAATCCCGCCCCCGCCGTGGCAGAGATTCTCCGCCACCCGGGAAATGGCAGAGGCTGGAATGACGCCACTCCAATCGGCGAGGCCCCTGCGGTGATTCTCCGGCCCGGATGGGCCGAAGACCCGCCGCTGGGAGGCCTCTCCCGCCGCCGAGGTTTAAACCACCTCTGGAACGGCGGGATCAGCGGCGCGAGCAGGCCTCCGGGATCCTGGGGGGGGCGGGGGCGATCGGACCCCGGGGGGTGCCCCCACGGTGGCTAGGCCCGCGATCGGGGCCCCACACTCAGACTCCGGGCCAGTGCCCTGGGTGCACTCTTTCTCCTCCACGGCCGCCACGGCCTCCGCCATGGCGGAAGCGGAAGAGAAACCCACATCACACATGCGCTGACCGGCGAAAGCCTTTCGGCCAGCCCTGCTGCCGGGGGCGCCGGTTTTTTTTGCGCCAGTCTTCTGGTGCCAACCGCTCCGGCGCCACCTTTGGGGAGGCCCGACCCCGGAGTGGTTGGCGCCACTCCCCTACGCCGGGACCCCCCGTCACGCCGGGTAGGGGAGAATCCCGCCCATGAAGAGAGATTAAACCGTTTGGGCTGATAATCCTATAATAATTTATAAACGTAGACCAAATGTTCCCCTTTTTAGGACAATCTAGAATGAGAGATCATAGATATAGGTTGAGAGGCGGTAGATTTAAAACTGAAATGAAGGGGAATTATTTCTTAAAGAGGGTAGTAAATTTGTGGCACTCGTTGCCCTGTATGAATATGAGTGAAATATGAGTCATTAAATGGTCTCAAAGAGGAGATAGATATATTTTCTGATCGAAAATGGGTTAAAGAGATTTGGGGAACAGGTAGAGAGGTGGAATTGAGACCAGGAAGAGATCAGCCATGATCTGACTGAAAGACAGAACAGGCTCGAAGGGCTGAATTGCCTACTTCTGCTCCTAATTCTTATAATCTTCAGCTCACCACAGCCGTTGTGGATGATTCTGGAGTTTCAAGAAGTGTCTTGAGGATATGGTTGATGACTGTGATTGAAACCCTCACACAGGCCCACGAGAGAAACAACTGTTTTATTTCATATATCCAACATCTACATTATTTGATTTTGCAGAATCACAGAGTTGTTCCGGTACAGAAGGAGGCAATCCAATCCATCATGTCTGCACCCCAAATGAGCATTATGACTTACTACTACCCTGCTGCCTTTTGGGAAATTAATTGATCACAGTAAATTGATCCCCAACAATCGGTACTGGGACCTCAGCTTTTCACTACTTATGTCCGTGGTGCAAATGAAGAAATGTTTCCATATTTGCAGATGACATAAAGTTTGGAGGCAGTCTGCTGCCATAGAAGGACAAGGGCAACAGACACATGGGAACCCACCACCTGGAAGCTACCCTCCAAGTCACTCACCAACCTGATGGAAATATGTCACCATTCCTTCACTTACACTGGGTCAAAACAGGGGAATTCTTACCCTATCAGCATTGTGACTGTACTTGCAACACATGGACTGCAGTGGTTCATGAAGGCAGCTCACCACCACCTTCTCAAGGGAAATTAGGGATGAGCAATAAATGTTGATCTAACCAACAACATCCGCATCCCATCAAATGAATAGTCAAAAACTATAATATGGGAGCACTGCACTGCAAAGGGACATAGGCAAAAGGAATGGTGGGGTGGGCGGGGGGACGGGGGGTGGACTAGTTTAGTTGGAGTTCAAATGTTGGGAAGTGTAAGGTCACTCAGTTTGGATTGACAAAAGACTAAATCAGAAGAATTTCTAAACCACGAGAGGCAAGGAGCTATGGAGGAGCAAAAGGATCCAGATGTTGGTGCACATAAAGCATTGTGTCTGAATCTCTTTGGCGTGGGATCATTTCATGAATGCTGCCTGGTAACATTACTTGAGTCCCCTGGTTTGGAAAGTTTATTCATTCCTTCAGTCAACTGACATCACTTCGCAGTCTGATTCGATGTGTGAACTCCAGCTAATAATAATAATACTTTTTATTGTCACAAGTGGACTAACATTAACACTGCAATGAAGTTATTGTGAAAAGCCACACTCTGGCGCCTGTTTGGGTACACAGAAGGAGAATTCAGAATGTCCAAATTACCTAACAGCACATCTTATGGGACTTGTGGGAGGAAACCGGAGCACCTGGAGGAAACCCACGCAGACACAGGGAGAATGTACAGACTCCGCACAGACCGTGACCCAAGCCGGGAATCGAACCTAGGACCCCTGGCGCAGTGAAGCAACAGTGCTAACCAGCTTTATTTGGGTCGATGCTTAATTGGTTATCCCCTCAATTTGTAAATCTCCTGAGTCATTCCTCTGACAATGCATCCAGTGGTCACTTTTAAACAAAGAAAAAATGATTCAAGAAATCAATGGGAAATGTGAAAACTAATCCAAGTGCCTTTCTGCTTTCCTCCTTTAGCAGAACATTTATTTAGTACACGCTGAAGGAGAACAGAGAATGTGGAACGATACAGGAATTTGTTTGAAGACTTTAATTGTATGCACTTGAGCCATATGTACTTCAGAGGAGGGGATTGAATTGCCCTGCAGCTTCTCAAACAGGATATGCAGTGTGTGGAAAGAAAGCTTTCAAATTTTAATAGTACATAAGGGTACCCACTTAGCCATCTGGGATCTTACATCATACAATTTGACCCACTATTCCTCACAAAACAATTTATGGTAGAAACTCATGTAGAATTCAATTGTGCAACAGTAGCTGAAAATCTCAAAATGGAGCCCTAAGTTCTATAAGAAAGGTCAACAAACCAACCAATGTTATTAGATATAACTTACCAAAGCGCCCTTTCATTCATAGATACTCATAGCTTCTAAATTCATGAACGCATAGACTTTAAGAGGAACATCGCAGATCACAACCCCCCCTCAGTTACAAAAAATTGTAACGAACACCACGCTCCATCCCCACCATAATAATTCACTGGGATGCTTGATCACCTGTTTTTCACGGATAAGATGTTAAATCGAAGTCTAGTCCTGCTCTCTTAAGTGAGTGGGAAATATGTCATGGTATTATTTTGAAGAAGCACTGGAGATTGCTCCCTGGTGTCCAGGCCAATAGATATCCCTCAATCAACACCAGGAGAAGAATGATTATCTGGGCAGTATCGGTTTGCTGTTTATGGGACCTTGCTGTGCAAATGATTAACTGCTGTGTTCCCGACATTTAAACAGTAACCACCATTCAAAAGCCCGTCAAACACTGAGGGACATCCTCAGGTTGTAAAAGACGATATCTAAATTCTAGTTTGTTTTGATGTGATCAATTGGCTGCGTTGTCTAATCCCCTGGCCGTGTCTTTCTCAGCAACGGGAGGCGCTGCGCCATGCGCTGCCGGTGGGATTCTCTGTTCCCACCGTTGTCAGTGGGATTTTCCATTGAAGACTCCCCAGGCCACTGGGAAACCCACGGGTGAGTGTGTGCTGCCACGGGAATGATAGGCTCCCAAAGGCCGGAGAATTCTGCACATTAAGTCAACGGACCATGAAGATCAGGGATGGGATTCTCCGACCCTGCTGGGTGGGAGAATCGCCGGGGGTTGGTGTGAATCCCGTCCCCGCCAGCTGCCGAATTCTCCGGCACCGGGAATTTGGCAGGGGCGGGAATCGCGCCGCGCCGGTCGGCGGCCGTTGGCAGCGGCCCCCCCACCCGGCGATTCTCCGGTCTGCGATGGGCCGAAGTCCTGCCCGTTCTATGCCGGTCCCACCGGCGTAAATTGGAGTTGGTCCCTTACCGGCGGGACCTGGCGCCGCGGACGGGCTCCGAGTGCCTGGGGGGGGGGCGCGGGGCGATCTGGCCCCCGGGTGGTGCCCCCACGGTGGCCTTGCACGCGATCTGGGCCCACCGATCCACGGGTGGGCCAGTGCCGTGGGGGCACTCTATTCCTACGCGTCGGCCGTGTAAGCCTCTGCAATGGCTGGCGCGAAGGTGAACCCCCCTGCGCAAACGCGGGGATGACGTCAGCAGATGCTGACATTCCTGCGCATGCACGGACCCGCGCCGGCCGGCAGAGTCCCTTCGGCCCTGGCTGGCGCGGCACCAAACGCCCTCCACACCAGCCGGTGGGGCGCAAACCAGTCCGGCGCTGTCCTAGCCCCTGAAGGTGCGGTGGATTCCACACCTTCGGGGCGGCCCGATGCCAGAGTGGTTCCCACCACTACACTGCGCCGTTTCTGCCCGCCCCGCCGATTCCCGGGGAATCCCGCCCCAGAAAATGAACATTGAATATTTTTAACATGAAACTCAGAGTACCCAATTTTTTTTTCCAATTAAGGGGCAATTTATTGTGGCTAATTGACCTACCCTGCACATCTTTGGGTTGTGGGGGTGAGACCCACGCAGACACGGGGAGAATGTGCAAACTGCACATGGACAGTGAATCGGGGCTGGGATTGAACCAGGTTCCTCGGTGGCATGAGACGGCAGTGCTGACCACTGCGCCACACTGCTGCCCGAAGTTGAACATTTAAGTTATGATTGCGTTGTCCCACACCTCCAGTGGGAAGCCATGTTGAGAGGGTGTAGGATCATAATTGTGACCACAGCATGCAAGCCCTCCCTCGGACCTGTACTCCCAGTAAGTACAGTTGCCCACTGGGAGCATGAGATCACAGAGGGACCGGTTTACTGTACAATGAGTTTGCTGATGCAGTGTGCTGGAAGCAGTCAGCCCTCGTGCGTCGAGGTCAGGGCTGAAAAAATTGAAAAAGGTTCACTCCCGCTGATTATTATTCATTGACCGTGATTGGAAGCGTGTACATGGCAATCCTTCAGAAGAATTGGATCAGGGTTGGTTTTAATGGTCCCTGGATCCACATTGACTTTGAATGCTTAGTAACTGGACTCCAATACGCAGTTAAAGCAGAAAATAGTGGAAACATTCAACAGATCTAGATCTGGCTGTGGAGAGAGAAACAGAGTTAACGTGGCAAGTGAGCCGTTGTATTTACTCAAGTTCTGAAAGTCATAGTTTAGGAGGAGGTGGAGTCATATTGCTATTGTGGAATTGTAGCCACTGCGGAAGCTATTGCCTGGCCTGGTGATTACTGCACACACTAAAAGAAAAGTGCTATTATCACATACAGTAATCCAGAGACCCAAGATAAGGCTCTGGCGACCCAGGTTCGAATCCCACCATGGCAGATCGTGGAATTTTAAATCAATAGAAAATTTTAATGGTGACCATGATATCAGTGTTGATTCACGTAAAAACCTAACTCATTCACGAACGTACTTAAAGGGAAGGAAATCTGCCACCCTTAGCTGATCTGGTCAACGTGTGACTCCAGATCAACAGAAATGGGGCTGAATCTTAAATGCCCGCTCAGTTGTATCAAACCACTACATAAAATTGGATTAAGAATGAAACCGGATGGAGCACCTAGACACCAGAAATGACAACTCCTCCTTACTAACATGTGAAAGCTTGGCAAAGCTGTCTCAGGCTAGTCAAGCAGCTGCCTGACATAGTTATGTTCACGGAATCATACCTTACAGATAATATCCCAGACACTGCCATCACCAGCCCTGTGTATGTCCTGTCCCTGGGCACGATCTGTCCCACTGACAAGGTAGGTCCAACAAAGGTGATAACACAATTGTCAATTGTATACAGCCAGGAGGGAGTTGGTCTCAACATCGATTCCAGACCCCATCATGTCTTGTGGCATGAAGTCAAACAAGGACAACGAATCCTCTTGCTGATTATTATGTACCACTTGCTCCTCCCTCCAACTCTGCTCCCTCACACACACCACCAAAGGCATCCCCATTGTATCAGCACTCCTCCATGTTGAGCCCCGCTTGGAGAAAGTGCTGAGGGTGGCAAGGGCACAGAATATACTCTAGGTCAGTGAACTTCAATGTCCATCATCAAGAGTAGCTTTGGAATGCCACTACAGCCCAAGCTGGCTGAATCCTAAAGGATATAGCAGCTAGACTGGGTCAGCAGCAGGTGATGAGGGAACCCCCAAGAAGAAAAAACATACTTGACCTCATCCTCATCAATCCGCTTGCCACAAATGCATCTGTCTATGACAGTACTGGTACAAGTGGCCACCACATAGTCCTTGTGGCGATTACGTCCCGCCTTCACATTCAGGATATCCTCCATCATGTTGTGTGGCACTACCACCATGCTAAATGGGATAGACTTCAAACAGATCTAGCAACTCAAGACTGGGCATCCATGAGGAGCTGTGGGCCATCAACAGCAATAGATTTGTACTCAAGCACAATCTGTAACCTCATGGCCCGGCATGTCCCCCATTCTACCATTATCAAGCCAGGGGGTCAACCCTGGTTCAGTGAAGAGTGTAGAAGTGCATACTAAGAGCAAAACCAGGCATACCTAAAAATGAGGTATCAACCTGATGAAGCTACAACACAGGACTACTTGCATGCTCAACATATAATCAGCAAGCAATAAACAGAGCTAAATGATTCCAAAAAACAATGGAGCAGATCGAAGCTCTACAGTCCTACCAAATCTAGTTATGGATGATGGTGGGCAATTAAACAACTCATTGGAGGAGGAGGCTACACAAATATTCCCATCCTCAAGAATGGAGGAGCCCAGAACATCAGTGCAAAAGATAAGGCTGAAGGACTTGCAACAGTTTTCAGCCAGAAGTACCGATTGAATGATCAACCTTGGCCCCCTCCAGAGGCCCCCAACATCACAGATGCCAGTCTTAGGCCAATTCAATTCACTCCATATGATATCAATAAAAGGCTGAAGGCAGCGGATATTGCAAAGGCTATGGGCCCTGACAACATTCCAGCAATTGTACTGCAGATTAGTGCTCCAGAACTTGCTGTGACCCTAGCCAAGCTATTCCGGTACAGCTACAACACTGGCATCTACCTGGTAATGTTGTAAATTTCCCAGGTGTGCCCTATACACAGAAAACAGGACAAATCCAACCTGGGAAATTACCACCCCATCAGTCTTCTCTTGAACATGAGTAAAGGGATGGAAGAGGCAATCAACGTTTCCTTAGCAATAAACTGTTCCCAGTTCAGTTTGTGTTCCACTCGGGTCATTCAGCTTCTCATTACAGCCTTGGTTCAAACATGAACAAAAGAGCTGACTTCCAGAGCTGAATTGGGAGTGACTGCTCTTGACATCAAGGCAAGGTAACATCATGGGTAACATCAAGAAGCCCCAGGAACATTGGAGTCAATGGGAAGGAGGAGGAAAACACTCGTTGGTTGGAGTCATACCTGGCACAAAGGAAAATGGTTCTGGTTGTTGGAGGTCAATCATCACAGTTCCAGGACATCACTGCAGGAGTTCCTCAGGGTAGAATCTGAGGCCCAACTATCTTCAGCTACTTCATCAATGACCTTCCATGGGCAGCACGGTAGCACAGTAGTTAGCACTGCTGCCTCATGCCACTGAGGACCCGGGTTCGATCCCGGCCCCAGGTCACTGTCCGTGTGGAATTTGCACATTCTCCCCCTATCTGCATGGGTCTCACCCCCACAACCCAAAGATGTGCAGGATAGGTGGATTGGCCAAGCTCAGTTGCCCCTTAATTTAAAAAAAAATCAGTGACCTTCCTTCTGGGCAGCAAGGTGGCGCAGTGGGTTAGCCCAGCTGCCTCATGGCGCTGAGGTCTCAGGTTCGATCCCGGCTCTGGGCCACTATCCGTGTGGAGTTAGCACATTCTCCCCGTGTTTGTGTGGGTTTCGCCCCCACAACCCAAAGATGTGCAGGCTAGGTGGATCGGCTCGATAAATTGCCCCTTAATTGGAAAAAATGAATTGGGTACTCTAAATTTATATTTTAAAAATTGACCTTCCTTCTATAATAAGACCAGAAGTGGAGATGTTTGCTGATGATTGCACAACGTTCTGCACCATTCGCGCCTCCTCAGATATTGAAGCAGTCCATGTCCAAATGCAGCAAGATATGGACATTATTCAGGCTTGGGCTGACAAGTGGCAAGTTACATTTGCTCCACACAAATTGCAGACAATTATACCAACAAGAGAAATCTAAAAGTCACCATTTGATGTTCAATTGCATTACCATAACTAAATCTCCCACCATCAACATCCTGGGGTTTGTCATTGACCAGAAACTCAACTGGTCTAGACGGACAAGGACAGAAGACACATGGGAACATCACCACTTGGAAGTTCCCCTCCAAGTCACTCACCATCCTGACTTGGAAATATATCCCCCCGTTCCTTCATTATCACTGGGTCAAAAGCCTTGAACTCCCTCCCTAACAGCACTGTGGACATACCTACACCTCATGAACTGCCACAGTTCAAGCAGGCAGCTCACCACCATCTTCTCAAACACAATTTGGGATGGGTAATAAATGATGGCCTAGCCAGAGATGCCCATGAAAGAATAAAGAAACATACCCTCACTTCACTTACCCCTCTTAAGAAAAATGAGCTAATTGGAGAAGAAAATCAAGGCCTCAAACGTAAGTTAATGCTTTTCCAGTCTGTCTTGTTGATTTCTTTTGGGGAAATGATGGAGAGTTCGCTTGGCAGTATTTGGGATGCTGGTTTGGATGGTTTACCTATTCCTGCAGCAAAAAGGAGCTGAATTGAAACATTTGATGCTGATAGCCAGCGACCCGAGGTTCTTCAGTTTTAGTCGGTGAAATGCTAATTCAGTAATTGTTCCCTTTAGATTAAAATCCCTTTACGTTTGAGAGTGTCATCAGCACTTCTTGTTTAACCAAAACAAATAACAATGTGATATGTGAAAATCGATCCTCGTGCTTTCTGACTGCCTCTTTAAGTAGAGCATGTATTTAGGGTAAAATCAGGGCGAACAGAGAATGTGGAACGGTACAGGAATTTGTTTGAAGACTTTAATTTTATGCACTTAAGCCATATGCACTTCAGAAGAGGAGATTGAATTGCCCTTCAGCTTCTCAAACAGGATATGCAGTGTGAGAAAGAAAGCTTTCAAATCTGTACCCGTGGCTTGATCACTAAGGCTGCAGAAAAGGGGATTATCAAACAAGAATGGGTCTCGTTGATTCATCAATACCTGAATGGATGCACTACTTAAAGGCACTTTTATGTTGATAGAGTGCCTTCGATAGCAAGTGCAAAGTTCTCCCACTGTGACAACACTCTGTTATATGAAGTGGGAGAAGTTCAGGAACCTAATTGCAGGAGAGACCTATCCTTTTAGATGCCATGAACTACTGTAAGAATTGCACTTGAATCAAAATACACGGGGCCAGATTCCCATCTTTCTGTTCATTAACTGCGTGAGTCTGCACCTTTCATGATGCCTTTAATTTCTAGCTGTGGCAGAAAGAAAGGCAAACAAGTGAAGATTACCTCATAGAAATCATGGCTGTTGTAACTGTGCCTGAACAGTACGCACTGAGGGTGATGAATGGAGTCAAAGCCTTCTTTTTCCACAACACAGAAATTTAAGGTGAATGGGGAAAGATATAGGGGGGATGTCAGAGGTAGGTTCTTTACCCAGAGAGTAGTGGGGGCATGGAATGCACTGCCTGTGGAAGTAGTTGGGTCAGAAACATTAGGGACCTTCAAGCGGCTATTGGATAGGTACATGGATTATGGTAGAATGATGGGGTGTAGATTCATTTGTTCTTAATCTAGGACAAACGTTGGGCACAACATTGTAGGCCAAAGGGCCTGTTCTGTGTTGTATTTTTCTATGTTCTAAAGTACCTGACACAGGGCTCGTATTCCCTGGGGCAATATTTCAAATTTAAATCTTGAAAATGTTGTGCTTCCTGCTAAGGTCTATGAGTAAAAATTGCAGTCTAGTCGCATTAATGTCCTAAAGTCCCAACGAGCATGTAGGCCCCACTAGCCGAGGAACAGGTCTTTACTGCCTGTGATAAAACTCCGGCTGTTCAGCTCCCAGGGCCCCGGGGCAGTTAATCGAACCATGTGGGAGGGTTGAGGGGAGATGGGCAGTGGCCGTTTTATCTGCCCACCAAGTAAGGTTAAAACCACCATCAACATTTGCTCATTGCAAATTCATTCCAGGAGTAATATTCAGTCATTTTGTATCGCTCCTTATCTGCACATTTATATACCTTTACAATCAGTTATATGGAATTATTAAAGTATAAGTTACCCTTTACTGCACCAATGCAATATATCCAATTTCCCATAACTACCATCCTTACTGCTATTGAGTGAAATTGCTTACTTAAAGAGGAATTAAAGGCATTTCTGGATTGAATTTACAGCGACTGTAAACTAGATTTAAACTGTCCAAATTTTTATTCAGTTTCACTTTGAATATTTAAGCCTAAGTAGAGAAACGACTTTCAATTAATTCATTTTAAATTTGAACTAATGACAAAATTTAAACGATGGTGGCTATATCCATCTGATCCCGGAGTAATAATTATATTCAGAATGTCCTCCCATGGGCGGCAAGGTGATGCAGTGGTTAGCACTGCTGCCTCACAGCACTCAGGACCTGGATTCGATCCCTGCCCCGGGTCACTGTCCGTGTGGAGTTTACACGTACCAGCCTCCCCGGACAGGCGCCGGAATGTGGCGACTAGGGACTTTTCACAGTAACTTCATTGAAGCCTACTCGTGACAATAAGCGATTTTCATTTCATTCATTTCATGCACATTCCCCTGTGTTTGCGTGGGTCTCACCCCCACAACCCAAAAGATGTGCAGGCCAAGTCAATTGGTCACGCCAAATTGCCCCTTAATTGGAAAAAAACAATTGGGCACTCTAATTTTCTTTTGAAAAGCAAGTCCTCTCACAGTCCAAAGATGGGCAGGTTAGGTGGATTGGTCATGCTACATTGCCCCTAAGTGTCCAAAGGTGAGGATATGGGAATAGGGTGGGGAATTGGCCTAGGTCAGCTGCTCTTTCGGAGGGTCGGTGCAGACTCTATGGGCTGAATGGCCTCCTTCTGCCCTATGGGGGTTCTATGATTCTACGATTCTAAACCTGAGGATTACTATACGGGGCGGCATGGTTGTACAGTGTTAGCACTGCTGCTTCACAGCTCCAGGGACCCAAGTTCGATTCTAGCCTCAGGTTACTGTCTGTGGAGTTTGCACTTTCTCCCTGTGTCTGCGTGGGTTTCCTCCGGGTGCTCCGGTTTCCTCCCACAGTCCAAAGATGTTCAGGTTCAGTGGATTGGCCATGCTAAATTGCCCCTTAGGGTTAGGTGGGGTTACTGGGTTATGGGGATATGATGGAGGCATGGCCTCAAGTAGGGTGCTCTGTCCGAGAGCCGGTGCAGACTCGATGGGCTGAATTGCACTGTCCTTCTGCACTGTAAATTCTATGATTCCATGGTTCTATGATTCTTCCTATAGATAAGCTAATGTTTTTGCCACATGCGCAAACCTTTATTTCACACTCATGAAATGCTAACGGAGTAGATTGGTGATAATGATTGAAGTAGTTCCTATCCGGAAGTGTTTACCTGCAGTGAAAAAGAAGTACAAAAGTATTGCAGCTTTTTTTAAATGCACAAGTGTCTTTCAAGATGATTTTAACAGATTTCAGTTCTGAAAATGATCCCTCCTTGGTATTTTCACTGTTGAAAACCACAAGTAAGTCTGGAATTTGTCGATGTGTAGTAAACGCTGAAACAGTGCAGGCCATAATGGGAAGCATTTAGAAGCCGAATTATGTTCACCCCAAGCTAAAAATTAAGAAGTCTGATGTGAGCAATATAAAGGGAGAAGTAATTGCAAATTTCAAATAATGCAAGTTGTTTTCTGGTGCCTGGACGCACACTGGCTTAGTTCTGCGAGTTGAAAATAAAAAAGTCCTTGGAGTTCTTTACACACTGAAAGAAATCATTTTGTTTGGCACATTCTCTGCACATTCCACAGCGCTGGCAAACATAACCATACCATCGCTCAGCTGCCACAGCAGAGAGCCAGGGACAAACAGTTCAGGAGTAGATCTCGATTCAAAACTGTTGTGCACCTTCAGACGACACCGTTTAGAATGTCCTTTGTGATCAGCTCATGGTGTTTTATATCTTTTAGCTTTGCCTTACAAAGCAGCAGCAACATTCACAAGCTGCTTCTCATCCTCCCTGTTGTTCGAATTTTAGTATTCACGGGGGGGGGGGGGGGGGGGATACTGACTGACTGGGCCTCAGGCTAAATTTCCTTTACATGGAAGTAGGATATTTCCAAAGTTGAGTTCACTTTCTCGTGGCCCGCTGCTTCTGGAGTTTATTCAAACTTTTCCAGAAAGCGAAAGCTTTTTAAGATTCAAACTTGAATTTTTAGAGCCAATTAGAGCCCTCCCCTCACCCTGCGCACTAAATGGAAACGGTGCAGTGAGAAGCTTGAGGGCTGGTGGTGGGGTGGGTGGGGGGGGGGTTGGTGATGTCTGTGGTGCGTCTCCACCATTTTAACTGAACTGTATGTGGCTGCGTGCCAGGCGCCCACCCCAGGCAAGTGGGGTCCTAATTAAAAGGTCAAAGTGCCGCTCTCAGGAACAGCTGCAGCCGTCACCATCAGGCGAGGAATACCTGGGGGACGGAGAGGAAGCAGCAGAGAGAGGAGGGGAGGGGGGGGGGGGGGGGGGGGACATCAGTGCGTTGCAACAAGAGATGTCAGGAATGAACTCACAGCTCAGTGATTCTGCAGAGCTTCTCACACTCGGCCCTGAAAACCGAGAGAGAGCCCCGCTGCAGAGCAGAACACATTCTTCCACATTCCCTTTGACCTGTCTTGAGGAACAAAGGAATAAAGACTGCATTCGTGCAGTGCAGTGCTTTTCAGGTGGGAGCTTGCAATGTTGTAATGTAGGAAAACGCCAGTCAATATGTGCACCGCAAGTTCCCACCAACAGCGATGTGATAAGAACAACGTATATTTATACAGCTTGCTTTCAGTGATTGATACACAAGTACACCCAGGTCCCTTTTCACATCAACATTTCCCAATCTATCACCATTTAAATAACATTCCACCAAAGTGGATAACTTCACACTTAGAGTCCCTACAGTGCAGAAGGAGGCCATTCGACCCATCAAGTCTGCGCCGACCCTCTCTAGACCCGCGCCCCCATCCTATCCCTGTAACCCAATACCCCAGCTAACGTTTAGACACTAAGGAGCAATTTAGCATGGCCAATCCACCTAACGTGCATATCTTTGAACTGTGGGAGGAAACTGGAGCATCCGTAGGAAACCCACGCGGACACGGGGAGAGCGTGCAGACTCTACACAGGCAGTCACCAGAGGCTGAAATTGAACCCGGATCGCTGGCGCCGTGAGGCAGCAGTGCTAACCACTGTGCCACCATGCCGCCCACCTTATGCATGCTATATTGTACCTGCCATCTATTTACCCACTCACTCGACTTGTTTAACTCAAGAGGCCTTGAAGCCTCTCACCAACCTCCTCACCACGCACATTCCTCCCAAGTTCCATGTCAGCAGCAAACTTCAAAACATTACATTTGGTTCCCTCATCCAAATCACTGATGTATATTATGAATAGCTGGGGCCCAAACAAGATCCGTGCTGTACCCCATCAGTCACCATGTGCCATTCCAAAAGACTTATTTATACTGTTTCCTGGCTCACAATTCTCAATCCGTGCCAATGTATTCCCCCCAATCCCATGTGCTTTAATTTTGCACACAACCCTCTAATGTGGGACTTTATCAAAAGCATTCTGAGAATCCAAACACACCACATCCACTGGTTTACCCTTATCTATTCTACGAGTTACATCAAAAAACTGCAGTAGTTTTATCAAACATTATTTCCCTTTCATAAATCCAGGTTGACTTTGTCCAATCCCCTTGATATTTTCTAAGTGTCCTGTTATCACAACTTTCATAACAGACTCTAACATTTTCCTTAGTACTGATGTTAGGCTAATGGGTCTGTCATTCCCTGTTTTCCATTTCTCTCCTTTTTTAAATAGCCACCCTCCAATCTGCTGGGACTGCTCCAGAATCTACATGATTTTGGACCATGACAACCGATGCATACACCAATTCCACGGCCACCTTCTTTAGTACCCTGGGATGTAGATTCTTCCGTCCCATTAATTTCTCGAACATTTCTTTTCGTGACACTAATTGCCTTCAATTCCTCCTCTTCACTCGACCCTTGGTTCCTTAGCATTTCTGGGAAGTTATTTGTGACTTCCTCTATGAAGACAGAACTAAAGTTGTTGTTTAATTGCTCTGCCATTTCTATTATAAATTCCCCTTTTTCGGACTGTAAGAAACTTATCTTCACTAATCGTTTTTGATGTTGTATACTTCTAGCAGCTTTTACAGTCCGCTTTAATGTTCCTTGCAAGATTACTCACATAATTTATATTTTCCCACATAATCAATCTCTTCGTGCTCCTTTGCTGAATTCTAAACTTCTCCCAATCCTCAGATTTGCTACTTTTTCCAGCAACATTATCCGTCTCCTCTTTGGATCTAACACTATCCCTAATTTCTTTTGTTAGCCATGGTTGGGCTGCAATCCAGTTATGTTTATGTGCTAGAAAGGATGTATAGCTGTTGCAATGCGTGCATTAATTCCTTAAGTATTAGCCACTGGGGCTGGTTTAGCTGGTTTTGGGGCTGGTTTAGCACAGTGGGCTAAATAGCTGGCTTCTAAAGCAGACCAAGGTAGGCCAGCAGCGTAGGTTCAATTCCTGTACCAGCCTCCCCGAACAGGCGCTGGAATATGGCGATTAGGGGCTTTTCACAGTAACTTCATTTGAAGCCTACTTGTGACAATAAGCGATTTTCATTTTCATTGCCAATAAAAGGACACATTGGGCTGGATTCTCTTCTGCACATTGCCAGTGGATGAGTTCCTGATGCGGGAGAGAATCTAGCATCATCAAAAAAAGCACTCCGATGCTCCAGTCCCCCGTGGCAATTATATCAAGATTTGTGCCCTGCGCCAGTGGGAGGATGCAAATGAGCCACAATGACGTATTGGCATCCTATTAACGGGCTGGAAACCGGATCGTCCAAATCTGCATGATTCTCCAGTCCTCAGGGCCGGGGATGATGTGGGCGAGAATTGGTGCAGGTATTTCCAAGCGTGGCCCTGGCACAGTGGCCCTCATGGTGGGCCAAGGGGTAACTCTTTAAGGATGTTGCCCCCAAGGTTCACCCCACCTTTGGATACTTTTTAAAAAATAAATTTAGAATAGCTGATTCATTTTTTTTCCAATTAAGGGGCAATTTAGCGTGGCCATTCCACCTATCCTGCACATCTTTGGGTTGCGGGGGTGAAACCCACGCAAACACAGGGAGAATGTGCAAACTCCACACGGATAGTGACCCAGAGCTTGGACCTCGGCGCCGTGAGGCATCAAGGCCAACCCACTGCGCCACCGTGCCACCCCCACCTTTGGCTACTTAGCGGCAATTTAGCATGGCCATCCACCTAACCTGCTCATCTTTAGACTGTGGGAGGACATTCTTTTTTTAAAATTTAGAGTGCCCAATTATTTTTTTCCAATTAAGGGGCGATTTAGCGTGGCCAATCGGCATAGCCTGCATATCTTTTGGGTTGTGGGGATGAGACCCACGCAGACATGGGGAGAATGTGCAAACTCCACACAGCCAGGATTCGAACTTGGATCCTTGGCACCGTGAGGCAGCAGTGCTAACCACTGCTCCACCGTGCCGTACTTTGCAAGGGTAAGTTACCACAGGCTTGGATCTTCCATCCCGCCCACCACGGGCAAGCTGCCGGCAACGGAAAAATTCATTGACCTCTGGCGGGATTTTCGGGTCACCGGCGAATACAGCCGGAGAATCCTGCCCCATCTCTTTCCTGGCATCAATTCCACCAGTCACCCATCAATTTCCCAGTTGGTGAGGCTGGGCCATCCAGAGCCATATCTTCCCCCACCCCATCACCCAAAGGAACACCTCGGAGTAGAGCTCCAAAGAGACCACCGTGGATGTGGTATAGCTGTCACCCCCACCCTCCACCAGCGCAGAGATACACCACTAGGTGGGCAACATTAGTGGACAGGCTTTTGGGGCACAATCTGGTGAGCACCTCACAGTTGCTGATTCACATCAGGTAGAGGCAGGAACATCCAAAGAAGACAGCAGTCAGAGGACTGCTGGATGCCAGGACACAGCTGGGTCACAGCCAGATGCCAAGCATCTGGACGAGGTTCTCGCAGATCTGATGCAGATGATAGGCTTAGACTCAGGAAGAGATGTTAATGACACTCCAGTGACTGCTCGGCCGATTGGAGCCCCAAAGGCTTCAGGTGCAGGAGATGGTGCCAACAATGCGTGGCACCGAGGCCAACTCTGCTGGGGTGGCGACCGCAGTGGAAACCCTGGAGCACGACGTCTGCCCCTTGAGTGACGTCCAAGACATGGCTCAGTCAGTGACCACCATGGCTGAGGGTCTTGACATCGTGTCACAGCCGCTGAAGGAAGTGTCCCAGATGCAAGAAGACATTGCTGAAAGAGGGAAATAGGGGGAGGGGTTGAACTGACGGACATAGCCTAATCTTATGAGAATCTGGAGACGATGAGGGCCTTGCTGGTCCTCCTTGCATATCGGACCCTTGCCGCCTCCAGTCCTCCTGCTCCTCCTCATGCTCGTCCTCCAAGCCCCTCCTGGTCTGCCTCCTCCAGCAGGTCTCCCCGCTGCTGTACCAGGTTGTGGATGGCACAACAAACCCCAAAGTGGGAGACCCCCTGGCGGGTGCACTGCAAGGTATCACCAGAGCGGTCCAGGCATCAGAACCGTATCTTGAGCAGTCCGATGCATCGCTCAATGACAGGATGGGTAGCTGCATGGGCCTCATTATAAAGGGGCTCTGCCTCGGTCTCAGGCCCTCTCACCAACATTATCGGCCATGACCTCAGCGGGTAACCTTTATCCCCCACGGGCCAACCCGTCATCCTGGGGTGGTCCTCAAAGGCGCTGGGAATTTCCAGTGCCCCAGGATGTAGCTGTCATGCACGCTCTCTGGGTGAGAAATGTGGGGCCAGATTCCCAGATTGTGAGGCTAAGTGCGGAGGATCTTTGGCGTTTAACGTGGAAAAAACCGGCGGTGCCCCCTCACTGATGCTGCGACTGGTGAGGGGCTAGCAGCCGCGACACATAAAACATCCGGCCTCCACAAAATAAACGGCTGGAGAATGGCCGGATCCGTGGCCGCGCATGCGCACGGCGACGACCTGCAGCGGTTGCGCCGTAAAACATGGTGCCAGACGTGCGGCGACCCAATCTGCTGGATAGAGCCAGGGGGGGCCATCGCCTGGACACTCCCCCACCAATCCCCCCAGAAGCCCCCCAGGCCAGCAGCACAGCTCCCACCCGACTGTGGCTGCACTGGACATAGTCCGCAGCCACCTCGCCGGGTTCCCGCACGACTGAGACCATGAGTAAACCGCGCCGTCATGAACTCGGCCCATCGGTGACGAAGCATCAGGGAAGGGCCTTCAGGTGACGTGCTGAGGCCGGCCCAATGGCGTGCAGCATCCGCCACAATTATGCCATTTCGGAGTGGGTAAAACACACAAAACCTGCGCCAAACAGGCACCGCCCCCAATTTCGGCATCAATAGGGATTGTCTGCCCGACCGCCGATTGCGGAATTGGCGTTGGGGAATGGAGATTCCCGCCTGTGTTCTTCTGGCAAAGGTAAGCAAAAAGGAACAGAGTGGCAATCTGATTGTGATCGCCACTCCTCGCAAATTCTGGCCCAAAATGTTCAGGAAAATGAATGGCTTATTCCTGATCCTATAGATGGGGGTGACAGTCTACCTTTTAAACATTAAGAAAGCTCCAAAGTTACATTAGGCTTAGCCACAGGCTGACCATATCATGGTGGCTTGGGACTTACCCTGTAACCCACATGCACACTACCCATCCTCATATCATAGAATAGAATCATAGCATCCCTACAGTGACGAAGGAGGCCATTCAGCCCATCAAGTCTGCACCAGCCCTTGCTCCGATAGAGCACCCTACCTAGGCCCAATCCCCCACTCCTAGCCCCATAGCCCTACCTAATTTATGGGCAATTTAGCATGGCCAATTCACCAAACCTGCACATCCTTGGGATGGAGCCGGAGCACCTGGAGGGAACGCCACGCAGACACGGGGAGAACTTGCAAACTCCACACAGACAGTCACCCAAGGGCAGAATCGAACCTGGGACCCTGGCGTTGTGAGGCAACAGTGCCGCCTTCCTAGGCCTCTTCCTCGGCCTCTTAAAGTGATTCCTCCATACATGGTGCAAGGCAATGGAGAATACATTGGGTTAGATGCTTGCCAGAAGCAAAGTACATCATGGCATGTTGGGGGGGGGGGGGGGGGGGGGGGGGGCAACATTAAAGGAGAAACGCACTGAGAGGTTAACATTATATAGGAAACAGAACAAGAGCAAACTATTCATCAGCTGGGCCTTGGGCTCATAGTGACAGAATAAGACAAATTCAATTTTTAAAAGTGGGATTTTATCAGTATTTGGGGGATAACATCTGTTTTTACTGTGGGACAATGAGAATCAATATGGTTTAACAGTTATTGAGTCATTAAGGTTGAAGTGAAATGGGTGAAGGACTGCGGAGTGAATAAATATACTATGCACTGTGATACTGAGCCATCCGAGACCAGGAGAGCCCCAGGTTTAATCCCCAGTTCATGGCCAGTTAGTTATAGTCTGAGGTACATGTACATCAGAGAGGCTTCTGTGAAAGCTTGGACCTGACATTTTGACCATGGCTGCTGATTCTGTGCAATCGCTCCCTTTATGTTGCAGGATAGATTTCACAGTGCGGGGGCAACAGCTCCCCCTCTGCACACTTATTTAAAAAACACACTTTCAGATTTGGTTTTATGGTCATTTGAACCACCTCAGAAGCAAGTGAAGTCTGTACAGGCCACTAACTTTAAAAATAAATAGCTGGATCGAACAATTCAAGATTTAGATAGAATCACAACTGTTCAGGAGGAGGCCATTCGGCCCATCGAGTCTGCACCGACCCTTGGAAATAGCACCCTACCTAGGCCCACAACCCCACCCTACCCCCATAGCTCAGTAAACCCAGCTAACCTTTTGGAGACTACCGGGCAATTTAACACGGCCAATCCGCCAAACCTGCACATCTTTGGACTGTGGGAGGAAACCGGAGCACCCGGAGGAAACTCATGCAGACATGGGGAGAAAGTGCAAACTCCACACAGTCACCAGAGGCCGGAATTGTACCCGGGTCCTTGGTTGCTGTGAGGCAGCAGTGCTAACCACTGTGTCACGGTGATGCAAAACCAGGTAAAGGGAGAAGGGGAGAGGACATTGCTTAATGCAAAAATATTAAAAGGGATCTACACCCCCTCTCCTGTGTTTACTTCTATGACTGGCCGAGTAAATTAAGCTGACTGGTTAGTGTATCCATGTACAGAGAAAGCTGGAAGCATCTCCTACTGATGGCAATGCCTATTCTCTCTACCTGTGCATGTGCCAGCAAAATGCAGTCTCATTTGGTGAATTTCAGTGTTGCTTTGAGTCGAATCAGTTCATTTAATGTTTAAGTTATTTAATATTTAAACGGAAATAGAACATAGAACAGTACAGCACAGAACAGGCCCTTCGGCCCTCGATGTTGTGCCGAGCAATGATCACCCTACTCAAACCCACGTATCCACCCTATACCCATAACCCAACAACCCCCCCCACCCCTTAACCTTACTTTTAGAACACTATGGCCAATTTAGCTTGGCCAATCCACCTAACCCGCACATCTTTGGACTGTGGGAGGAAACCGGAGCACCCGGAGGAAACCCACGCACACACGGGGAGGACGTGCAGACTCCGCACAGACAGTGACCCAGCCGGGAACTGAACCTGGGACCCTGGAGCTGTGAAGCATTTATGCTAACCACCATGCTACCGTGCTGCTCCAATGCGAGAGAAATCTCTCTGCTGCTTTGAATGAGGCAACAGATTTATGGTTTCGCAGTTTTCTACCTCCCTGTCCTGAACATAGGAACAGGAATAGGCCATTGAGCTCCTCAGACCATGAAGATGCTTTTGGTGGAGTTCAGTTTCTGGATGGCAGAAGACAAAATCCAAGAGGCTTTCTTCGAGCGTTGAGGCTGGACTGCGAGCAGCAACTAGACAACTCACTGTTGAATATGTTACCTGAGACCTGATCCGCTTCTCACTCAGTACACGATCTAACAGCTGCATCGCGCTGGGCGCAAATACGAGCGGGCCGGTTAGAAATCGGGAACCACGCTGGGCGCCGATCAGTTTCCAATCTAACCAGCCGCTCCAAATGGCGGAATCCGGATGCTGCTGCGATGTGCAAGAAACTAATAATCACCAATGAAGACCAATCTACATCCCATTAATGAGAAGGTTCCCCAATTGAATAGCCTCCCGTGCTCTAACCGGTTCCCCAGCGAGCGGTCATGCGGGCACCCTTCAGCACACTGATTTAAAAACGCGAAGATAGCACAATGGCTGCTGTGGGGATCCGAGGAGGTGAGTAGCCACCTTCGAAACAAGGCAGTCAACCCGGGGGTACCAGGGCCACTGCCCCAGTGCTCGGGGCGTGGGGTTGCGAGCCCCCGTGAGGGGACAGACTTGGTCCTGGGCTGGGAGGGCAAGGGTGATCAATGCCGTGGATCATATATACCCATAACGAGGGCAGCTCAGGCTGCTGCCAACCCGTCCCACTGAACACCCCCATGACAGAGCCCGATCCGTGGTAATATGGTGACAGTCACTTTAACGCTCGCTGACCGTGACGGCTTGGCCTGCACAGCTGAAGGCTATTGCTAATGGGGAATTGGCATTTCTAGTAATGTGAGCACTTCACAGCTCTCAAGTGGATTCCCGTGGGTAAACATGTCATGTGGCAGGCGGTTGTTACTAGCTGTGAGGCCTGCACACACATCGTAAACTCCAGAGCATCAACACCACAGGGGCAGCAGCCAACATTAGACCAGCCAAGAGCTCAGCCCCAGCACTGGGTGTGTCGTCCGGGGAGGGAACCAAAGCTCTGGCCAGGTCACATTTCCAGCAGGTATCTGAGGTACAGGGTCTGAGGTCCGGTGCCCAGAGGCCATTGCTGTGGTGGAGGGTGCGAATGCAGGGCTTGTTGGATAGCACCCTGAGGGATGGCAGGGGATATAAGGGTGTGGGATGCTTGGGGGATCTGAGGTACCGGGGTAGAAGCCATAACTGATTGTCTGTCTCTCATCCTCTACAATTCCTTACTGATAGTACATTATGGATGATATTGTGGACCCCACGGAAGCTGCCCTCATGGTGGCATTGGCAGGGTAGGTGGCCAGATGCTGGAGAAAGCGGCAGCAGCAGCATTGACAGCATTGAAGGCAGCGGCCCATGTGCAGTGCCCCTGAGGACCTAGCCAGAGAATGACCTGGAAGGAGAGGCCAGCAACGGGCCATAGTGTACAGGCGTTGCTGGTCTTTCGAACACAGATGTTGGACAGCCTGTTCTGCAGGAGGCTTTGCCTCAACAAGGGGACGGTGTGGCACCTGTACCATGTCCTTGCAGACTTTGCACCAGGTGGAGAAGAAGGATACCCGCTCCGGTAGCCATGAAGGTTACTGTAGCCTGAACCTTTATGGCTCAGGATTATTCCAGGACTCGAGCGGGGACTTGTGTGCCATTTCCCAAGCTACAGCCCACAAGTGCATCCGTGAAGTCACAGTCGCCCTGTTTGCCTTCATTCCTTTTTTTTCATCATTCATTCATGGGATGTGGGCATTGCTGGCTGGGCCAGCATTTGTTGCCCATCCATGAGGATATTTAAGAATCAAGCACATTGCTGTGGGTCTGGAGCCACACGTAGGCCAGAACAGGTAAGGATGACAGATTTCCTTCCTTGAAGGACATTAGTTGGAATGGCCTTGCTGCGTCACCTGAAGGCCCTCTCCAGATGCTCCACCCCGACGTGTCGAGTTCCCAACTGTGCGATTGACGTGTGGTCTCAGTCGTGCGGGAACCCGGCGTGGCGTCTACGCACTGTGTCCAGCGCCGCCACAGTTGGGTGGGAGCCATGCTGCTGGCTGAGGGTTTTCCACGAAGGCTGGGAGGACTGGTGGGGGTGCAGGATCTGGTAGATCGGGTCTGGGCATGGCTGGTGCCATGTTCTACGGCACGACCGCTGCAGATTGTCGCTGTGCGCATGCGCATGCATGGCCACGGACCCGGCCATTCTCCGGCCGTTTATTTCATGGAGACCAGGAGTTTTACGCGGCACGGCTGCTAGCCACTCATCGTCGCAGGATCGGTGAGGGGGCAGTGCCGATTTTGTCCACCTAAAACGCCACAGATCCTCCATACGTAGCCTCAGAAACGGGGAATCTGGCCCGTAATCTCTGGATTACTCCCAGTGCCATATACTAGTGAGTACAGGAATAGGAGACTAGCACAGATAAATAAGTGACTTAAGAGTTGGTGCAGGAGGGAAGGTTTTAGCTTCCTGGATTATTGAGATCGGTTTTAGGGCAAGTGTGACTGTCTACATCTAAACCAGAGTGGGAATAACAACCTTGCTGGCGGGTTTGCTTGTGCTGTTGGGAAGAGTTTAAACTAGTTTGGCAGGGAGAGGGAACGCAGACTGATGGCAGAACAGGGACACAATACAACATAGAAAAGCATCAGGTCAGAGGGAATACAGCAGTAGTAAGTTTCAAGTGAGTAAAGCTGGCTGGATGGCCTTTACTTTAATGTCAAGAGTATTCAAGGTAAAACGGATGAGTTAAGAGCGATGGTTCACACGTATAATTATGATATAATGGGCTGGATTCTTCCGCCCCACCTGCTACAAGAATGCCACTGGCAAGACACGGACAATGGAGATATCCATTGACCTCGGGCTGGATTGTCCAGACGCCGGACGGATGCAGCCGGAGAATCCAGCCCAATAGCTATCAAAGAGACATGGTTGAGTGAGGTGCAGGATTGGCAGCTCAACATCCCGGGATATAGAATCTTCAGGCAAAACAGAAGAGGGCGTAGGAGAGGAGGAGGCATGGCATTATTAGTTAAGGAGGAAGTTACTGCGGTAAGGGGAGAAGATGGGCTGGATTCTCTGTTTCTGAGTCTAAGTGCTGACACCAACGGAGAATCACGTCATAAAAATCAGCGGCAGGGCAGCACGGTGGCGCAGTGGGTTAGCCCTACTGCCTCACGGTGCCGAGGTCCCAGGTTCGATCCCGGCTCTGGGTCACTGTCCGTGTGCAGTTTGCACACTCTCCACGTGTTTGCGTGGGTTTTGCCTCCACAACCAAAAAGTGTACAGGCGAGGTGGATTGGCCACACTAAATTGCCCCTTAATTGGAAAAAAATAATTGGGTACTCTAAATTAAAAAAAAAGAAAAATTGGCGGCTCATCTGCACCGATTCCGCGACCGGTGAGGGGCTCGTACCGGCGCCGTGTGGAACACCATCTAAACACACGGAAAACGGTGCGGGAATCACCGGGTCCGTGATGGGCACTCGCAGGGCTGACTCCAGGAGTACGCCGCGCTGATTATCCACCACCTCAGGCCACCGCCTGAGGCCCGCCCCGCAATGCTCCATCCCTGACCGGCCGAGTTCCCGGCGGCGTGAGTTACGTATGCTCACACCGTTCGTGAACTCGACGTGGCTGCGGACTCAGTTCACCTGAGGAAGGAGCTGTGCTCCGAAGGCTAGTAATTTGAAACAAACCTTTTTGGGCTTTAACCTGGTGTTGTAAGACTTCCTAGTCCAACGCCGGCACCTCCACATCATGATATAGTTCAGTCATTGCGTTAGGCTGCTCCTTAGATCCGGTGACTAAACCCCTTATATTAACTTACGTAACTACAAGTGACTGTTATCTGGCCCTTCTTTGTCCTCAGCTTCTCAGTGACTGCTGCTGTACAATATGTACGCAGGAATGAGGAGAACACTGGATTGGGCTCAGCTATGATGCTGCCTGTTGATATCAGGTCTGCTGACAGTCACTGTTCCAGCTCATAACAAAGGACAAGAGAACAAAGAAAAGTACAGGACAGGAAGAGGCCCTTCGGCCTTCCAAGCCCATGCCGACTATGCTGCCCGACTAAACTAAAATCTTCTACACTTCCTGGGTCCGTATTCCCTCTATTCCCATCCTATTCATGTATTTGTCAAGATGCCCCTTAAATGTCACTATCGTCCCTGCTTCCACCACCTCCTCCGGCAGCGAGTTCCAGGCACCCACTACCCTCTGTGTAAAAAACGTGCCTCGTACATCTCCTCTAAACCTTGCCCCTCGCACCTTAAACCTATGCCCCCTAGTAATTGACCCCTCTACCCTGGGGAAAAGCCTCTGACTATCCACTCTGTCTATGCCACTCATAATTGTGTGGAACTCTATCAGGCCACCCCTCAACCTCCGTCGTTCCAGTTTGAACAAACCGAGTTTATTCAACCGCTCCTCATAGCTAATGCCCTCCATACTAGGCAACATCCTGGTAAATTTCTTCTGCACCCTCTCTAAAGCCTCCACATCCTTCTGGTAGTGTGGCAACCAGAATTGAACACTACAGTCTAAGTGTGGCCTAACTAAGGTTCTAAACAGCTGCAACAGGATTTGCCAATTCTTATACTCAATGCCCCGGCCAATGAAGGCAAGTATGCCATATGCCTTCTTGACTACCTTCTCCACCTGTGTTGCCCCTTTCAGTGACCTGTGGACCTGAACACCTAGATCTCTCTGACTTTCAATACTCACAGAACACAGAACAGTACAGCACAGAACAGGCCCTTCGGCCCTCGATGTTGTGCCGAGCAATGATCACCCTACTCAAACCCACGTATCCACCCTATACCCGTAACCCAACAACTCCCCCTTAACCTTACATTTTAGGACACTACGGGCAATTTAGCATGGCCAATCCACCTAACCCGCACATCTTTGGACTGTGGGAGGAAACCGGAGCACCCGGAGGAAACCCACGCACACACGGGGAGGACGTGCAGACAGTGACCCAGACGGGAATCGAACCTGGGACCCTGGAGCTGTGAAGCATTTATGCTGACCACCATGCTACCGTGCTGCAATACTCTTGAGAGTTCTCCCATTCACTGTATATTCACTACCTGCATTAGATCTTCCAAAATGCATTACCGTACATTTGTCCGGATCAAACTCCATCTGCCATATCTCCGCCCAAGTCTCCAAACAATCTAAATCCTGCTGTATCCTCTGATCCGCAATTCCAACAACCTTTGTGTCGTCTGCAAACTTACTAATCAGACCAGTTACATTTTCCTCCAAATCATTTATATATACTACGAACAGCAAAGGTCCCAGCACTGATCCCTGCCGAACACCACTAGTCACAGCCCTCCAATTAGAAAAGCACCCTTCCATTGCTACTCTCTGCCTTCTATGACCTAGCCAGTTCTGTATCTACCTTGCCAGCTCACCCCTGATCCCGTGTGACTTCACCTTTTGTACCAGTCTACCATGAGGGACATTGTCAAAGGCCTTACTGAAGTCCATATAGACAACATCCACTGCCCTACCTGCATCAATCATCTTTGTGACCTCTTCGAAAAACTCTATCAAGTTAGTGGACACGACCTCCCCTTCACAAAACCATGCTGCCTCTCACTAATACGTCCATTTGCTTCCAAATAGGAGTAGATCCTGTCTCGAAGAATTCTCTCCAGTAATTTTCCTACCACTGATGTAAGGCTCACCGGCCTGTAGTTCCCTGGATTATCCTTGCTACCCTCTTAAACAAAGGAACAACATTGGCTATTCTCCAGTCCTCTGGGATATCACCTGAAGACAGTGAGATTTCTGTCAAGGCCTCAGCAATTTCCTCTCTAGCCTCATTCAGTATTCTGGGGTAGATCCCATCAGGCCCTGGGGACTTATCTACCTTAATATTTTTCAAGACGCCCAACACATCGTCTTTTTGGATCGCAATGTGACCCAGGCTATCTACACACCCTTCTCCAGACTCAACATCCACCAATTCCTTCTCTTTGGTGAATACTGATGCAAAGTATTCATTTAGTACCTCACCCATTTCCTCTGGCTCCACACATAGATTCCCTTGCCTATCCTTCAGTGGGCCAACCCTGAAATCAAGAAAATCATGAAAGGCAAAGATACAATAGGCACACTCGAGCTGCAAGCCTCCTTGTAATTGTATGCCAGCACAAGTTAGAACCCCAAAAACAAGATGACAAAGGCAAATTTTTCGGAGGCTGTTAATAGCCTGCCAAACTGCACAATTGGCCCACTCCAGCAGGAAGTCTTGATTCTGTCTGAGGCTTGATTGAAACCCGATGTTAATTAATGCTGCAGAATGGCACAGTGCAAGAGAATCTAAATCAAGACATTATCCACTGGGTACTAATCCCATTACCATGGATGAAATAAAACTTATTTTTTTGTGGCTAATGAGTACTGACATGAGGAGGAAGTAAAGCTAAAAGTGACTCATTCCATGTGATCTGAGTTACTCAGTGAAACCACAAGTAACATCAGGAGTGACCTTATGAAGAACTCTTTTGCTTTCTTGTATTGCTTTAGTACTCAGTTATTCTAACCCTTCATCTATCATTATTCCACAGACTTCGCAAGATAAGGGTTTGAAACACAGCAAATTAATTCCAAATTCGAGTTTGAACTAAAACCTGGTACAGTCCTAACTATTGGTGGATATGGAGTGGGTGAATGAGTGATGAGGTGAGTTGGAAACCTATCCCCTGCTCCAGGAATGAGGCCTGGGCTTTTTTTCATAACTTTCGGGACACATCCATTGTTACAACCAGACCCAGGTGAGATGCCCCGAAAGTTGTTGATCCGATGAGTGCGCTCGATTTGGCACCGTCCGACTGGGATAACCCCAAATTGTAACAAACCCGGGTGAGAAGAGATGACTGCCTCTGAGTCTTTGTTCAAACCACCCTCTGCTGATAGTGATAAAGTTTAATCTAACGACGTTCCCTTTCCATTTAAAATGTCGCTAATTTATCCAGACTTTCTTGGGTTAAGATAGAGCAAGTTTATTTACTACTAAAACAGTAAAAAGGAGAAATGGTAACAGACTTGCATCTACATTCATGCGGATTAGAGATAAGAATTGAGTCCAATAGTAAGTAAATATAAATATACCATTATATGGACCAGCTTTCGAGCTGTAAGGCGTAGAGGGTGGGCACTGCAACCAATACAGGTTAATTCTAGTAGTTGATATCTGCTGGTGAATATTTGATTCTTCGGTTCAGGTGTTCCATGATTTGTTAGAGAGATTGCAGTTCTTTTTCCAGCTGCAACTCTTCTGTTGGCCGATCAACTTTCACAGTCAGAGAGAGAGAGTTTTAGATGTTCCTGTAAAAGATGGCTATTTGTGCAGGGGCCTGCCTTAGTTACTGTATCACTTTCAGTGTGGCAAACTTCCAGCTGATTTTTCTCACAGCAGCCACACATAGACCGACAGATTGACAGACGCTGGGCACCTCTCTCAACTAGGTTTTAACCCCTGTCTTTGTGAATTTGAACTGGAGTCCATTAGTTAGTCTGTTATACCCAGCGTCTTTGGATGAGATAACCATTATGTTCCTTTCTCTACCAGAGATAATAATTAGCCTCTGGATTCTTTTAGAATTAACTTGTCTGGAGGCACAGGGAGAGGTTCCATTGTTCCTCAGAGAAACCCCCTGTTGGGGTGGCACGGTGGTGCAATGGTTAGCACTGCTGCCTACGGCGCTGGAGACCCAGGTTCGATCCTGGCCCTGGGTCACTGTGTGGAGTTTGCACATTCTCCCTGTGTCTGCGTGGGTCTCACCCCACAACCCAAAGATGTGCAGGTTAGATGGATTTGCCACGTTAAATTACCCCTTAATTGGAAAAGAATTATTGGGTACTCTAAATTTATATTGAAAAAAAGAGAAAGTCCCAGCAGCCATTCCGGTCAGTGGCTAACTGTACATTCTCCACCATCTTTGGGGTCTGTGTCCATTTTTGAAATATAAAATGCAGGTTTTTTTTAAAGTCCAATATTCCCATGTACAATTCCAGGGGTTTTCTCCATTATCATAACAGCATTGGTAGAGTATGTAGAATAGCCAAGCTCATAAAGAGAAAGAACTGACTTTAATGGAAAAAGGCATTTATATTGTGCCTTTCACAGCCTCAGGGGGCGGGATTCTCCAAAAATGGGGCTATGCCTCCACGCCTGCGGGAAAACTGGCGCCAACCACTCTAGCATCAACAGCCCCCGAAAGTGAGGAATTCTCCAATTTCTCGGGGGCTAGGTTGACACCGGAGAAGTTGGCGCCACTCCAGCCGTCGCCGAAGGGCCAGCGCGAGTTCGCGCATGCGCGGACCGGCCAGCATATTTCCGTGCATGCACAGAGCAGGTGGCGTATTTCCGTGCATGCGCGGGGCATCCCTTCTCCGCATCGGCCCCTGTGCAATATGGCGGAGCCCTACATGTGCCCGCTGTGGAGGAAAGGAGGCCCCCCATGGAACCAGCCCGGCCACAGATCGGTAGACCCCGATCGCGGGCCAGGCCACTGTGGGGCCCCCCCCCCCCCCCGGGGTTGGATCCCCCTGCACCCCCTCAGGACTGCTCCCGCACACTTACCTGCCAGGTCCCGCGTGCGTGAGGTGAGTAATTCACGCCGACGGGACTGGCCAAAGCTTTAGGCCATTCGGCCCATCGGGGTCCGGAGAATCGCTGTCAACGGCCCCTGACCAGCATGACGGGAATGCCGTCGACCTACGTAAACAATGGCGGAGGAGAATAGGGCAGCCATCATCGGGGTGGCAGGGCGGGATTTGCGCCTCCCCCGGGGATTCTCTGACACGGCGCAGGGTCAGGTTTTTTGGCGGGAGCGGGAATCACGTCGTGCCGGTCGGGGCCGTTGGCAGTGCCCCCCCCCCCGCCCCCCCCGACGATTCTCCGCTCTGCGAAGGGCCGAGTGGCCGCCCATTTTCAGCCAGTACCGCTGGCATAAATCAAACAAGGTCCTTACCAGCGGGACCTGGCTTTGCGGGCGGCCTGCGGAATCTTCGGGGGGGGAGCGGGGGGATCTGGCACCAGGGGTGTCCCCCACAGTGGCCTGGCCTGCGATCGGGGCCCACCGATCTGTGAGTGGGCCTGTGCCATGGGGGCATTCTTTCCCGCCGCGCTGACCGCTATAACAGTCCGCCATGGCTGGCGTGGAGAAGAAACCTCCAGGCATGCGCTGGGATCATGCCAGAACACGCTGGCGCCTCCACGCATGCTCCAAATCGCACCGGCCAGCGGAGGCCCTTCGGCGCCGGTTGCCGTGGTGCCAATCCCACACTGGCAATCTGTCCAAAACCCTCCCTCCCACCTTGTAATCTGTCTCGCCACCCATATGACTTCCTTTATGAACTGACACCACTGGTCTAATATGCTGACAGGCAGGTTACTCGTAGCTTCCTGGCCGTTAAATCTTCCCACTGCTATCTTCCTGCCTCCTTGTTATTATCAGGATGATATTTTCGACATCAATCAGATCATAGTGCTTCGTACATTCAAGGACTTCTTTCTGATGTCTTCACAGTTTTCCCTTTTCTCGAAAATATAGTCGTCCACACCTATTAAAATGACTGCATCCTTTTGGTCTGGACTACATTACTTCATGCACGTGGCACATTGAACTGGCACAGTTCTACACCATTGAAAACATAGTCTAATGTATTTAATATCTGATGTTTCTGAAGCAATCTGGCAATTCAATCTACAATTGTACAGAGGGTTCTTGTTCCCACAGCCCCAGCCTCAAAACCTCCTTGGGAAGCAGATGGACAGCCAGTTAGCTCATTTCATAGAATTATAGAATTTACAGTGCAGAAGGAGGCCATTCGGCCCATCGTGTCTGCACCGGCTCTTGGAAAGAGAACCGCACCCAAGGTGAACACCTCCACCCTATCCCCATAACCCAGTAACCCCACCCAACACTAAGGGCAATCTTGGACACTAAGGGCAATTTCTCATGGCCAATCCACCTACTCTGCACATCTTTGGACTGTGGGAGGAAACCGGAGCACCCGGAGGAAACCCACGCACACACGAGGAGGATGTGCAGACTCCGCACAGACAGTGACCCAAGCCGGAATCGAGCCTGGGACCCTGGAGCTGTGAAGCATTTGTGCTATCCACAATGCTACCGTGCTGGTTTAGAATATGGTACTGAATAACACCAGCAACATGGCGCCAATCCCTGGACTAGCTGAGGTAGTTCTTGGAGCCCACTTGATCCATTAGCAATCCTCAGTGGACTACAGGAAAGGACGAAAACAAATAAATACCATGGGCTGGCTTTACTCGGCCACAAACAAGTCTAAACTGAATTGGTCAAAAAAAACGTGGTTCATTGCAAAGCAATTATATTTACAATATACTTCAGAACCCAGCCGGGTCTGCTCTGTCGCTTCCATAACAGGCCCACTTTATACAGATCTCAATCATGAATGTCCTCAGGCATTCCCCTTAGCAGGAAGCTCATATTTAGCAAGATTCACAGGGAGACTGATTGCTCCAACCCCATGGGGGCTATAACACTGGACATCCACTGTAGTTACAAACTACCCAGACGTCCTGGATCCGTCTTGCCTCTTGGATCATGTGAAGGCTGAGGAGAGGGTGGGGGCAGCAGTACACACCCCTACAATCAAATTCCTTATATAGGGTTCAGCTGTAAATAATGTAGGGCGGGGTTCTCCGTCCAGTGACACCAGAACCGGGAAAGGTGATTTGGCAGAGAATTGCGCATGAGCTGAAAATCGTGGCTGACGCCAGATGCCCGATGGAATGCCCTGTTTCGGTACCTCAGCAGCGGCGTCAATGCATTCTGTTCTGCATGTACAGTAAACGCCATTGGCATATCATTAACAGGCCTGGCCTGATATTCTCCAGGCTCCCACGGTGCTCCGTCTCTGCCAGGAGGAATGACCGAGGGCGGGTTTCACTTGTGGTTATAAAAATCGGGGACCAGGAGCCGCGGCTGCTGAGAGAGAGGAATAGGACATGTTCCCAGAGGCACTGGCATGGCTGGCTGTGGGGGAAGAGGGGGGCGTTTGCCAGGGCTGGGAAGGTATAGTGGGGGGTGATGGGGATTGACTAGGGGATGGGCTGTGGGGTTGGGGTGACCCCGGGACCAAGGCAGTGTCCCAGCATGGACACTGCGCACCCCACTGACTGCCCATCATTGCTTGTAACACAAGCTGTATAAGTGCACCCACCCCACCACCCCCAATCCCTCCCTTCACTCCACCTCCACTCCAGCAACACACCCCACCTCACCCATAACTAGATGCCACACACCAGCAGGGCATCACATGGCCCACCCTAGGACAATGCCATGGTAACCCTTACAGGAGAGCACCGGATGGAGCCACAGAGTGTACCGCTGGCATAGGTAGCGACATCTCTGCCGGCAGAGATGGGTACTGGGGTCAGAGGTTCCGGCAGTGCAGGGCACCGACTGGGCCAGAGGTGTGGTGTGGAGGGCAGATTGCCGGGGGAATATGCCAGAGATGGGTATGGGGATGGGAGAGGAGGGAGGGTAGAGAGGGACACGAGGGGGCAGGAGTTGCAGTGCAGACCAGGGCCACCATATAGCCCAGTGGGCCTGGTTGGGCAGGGTGTACATATCATGCTAACATGTCTGCCTTTCACCCACTGCAACCAATGGACTTCAATGTCCAACCAGGAATGGTGGCCTTCATCCTGGTCATGCAGCCCTGGGAGACGCACTGAGGCTGTACGTGCAGGAGCTGCTCGAGGAGGAACCTGCAACAGCGGAGCCTGTCCCAGAGGAACAGGAGGCAGCCGGCGAGGATGGAGAGCCGGCCGCCCAACAGGCCGAGGAGGAGGTGAGAAGGAGGCGCTGCATTAGGCCTCATGTGTACCGACAGCACCTGCTATTTGAGGACCTGCGAGACCAGACATGCTGTCAGAGACTCCGGCTGAGCAGATAGACAGTGTGACATATCTGCCGGATCATGGCGCACCTGGAACCGTGAGGGTATGGAGGAGGATACCCGCTCCCAGTGGCCATCATGGTGACTGTCGCCCTGAACCGCCACGGGGTCCTTCCAGGCACCAAGTGGAGACCTGTCCGGGATCTCACAGATCTCGGTGCACAGGTGCATCTGTGCCATATCGGTGGCCCTATATGTGCGGTCAGTACAGTATATCAATGTGGACCGAGCCCACCTGGATCCCCAGTGAGTGGGGTTCACAGCCATCTTCAGGATGCCCCAGGTTCAAGGGGTGATTGGCGGGATGCATGTCCCCCTGTGAGCACCGGCCCATGACAGGCCAGTCTTCACAAACCCAAAGGGGTTCCACTCGATGAATGTACAGCTGGCATGTGACCGTGAGCTGCACATCATGCACGTTAGCGCCTGATACCCATGCAGTGTGTGCGGTGCCTTCATCCTGGCACACTCGTCAGTTCCTGACACCTTTGGTGCGCACCCGAGGGTGAGGGGTTGGCTCTTGGGCGGCAGGGATTATCCGCTACGGTCTTGGCTGATGATGCCTATCCAGAGGACACAGACCAACGCGAAGACGCGTTATAAGATGCAGTTCAGGTGCCGGGACCGCTCTGGAGGGGTCCTTCAATATAGTGCGAGGAGAGTCTCCCACATCGTGGTGGTGTGCTGCATCCTCCACAACATCATGCAACAGAGGGGCGAGATGCTGGAGGAGGGTGATGAATGCCAGTTCTTCGAGGAGGATGCGGAGGAGGGGGAAGGATGGGCAGGACATGGGGCCCGGGCAGGCACAGGAGGCCACACAATGTGTGAGCCTGGGCCAGCGTGTGCAGGACGCTCTAATCATCTCCAGGTTCCCCGGCTTGGGGGGGGGGACATGGGCGACAACATGGAAATGCCATCCCACCCACACCCCTCTCCCATGACCACTATCCTACACCACCACCCCTCCCCCTGCTGCCCTCCACAACCCTCTCCATGATTCCTACCTATGCGTTCGGGCCCTGGGTTGGCAGTAACAGTGGGTCTGGTCGATTGGATGGAGGATGATGACAACCTCTGGTGCTCCGTGTCATTTGACAACGTCTGACTCCTGCCCACGGTCGCACTTTCCACCGTCTACCTGAACGATTTCTGCATGCGAGCTGGCCATTCCATCACATGGTCCCACAGAAGCACGGTAGCATTGTGGATAGCACAATTGCTTCACAGCTCCAAGGTCCCAGGTTCGATTCCGGCTTGGGTCACTGTCTGTGCGGAGTCTGCACATCCTTCCCGTGTGTGCGTGGGTTTCCTCCGGGTGCCCCAGGCCTTAGGCATCCTGACTCAGGGCCAATACCTTCACCCCCAAAGCCTCCACCATGGATGCCACCCGTCTGGTGTTGGCCTGGGTGGCACGCATTGTCGGCACCGCTTCCTGCCCCTGCACCCCAGGTGCACTTGCAGGCACTGGATGGTTGCTGACAGCCCCTCATGTCATCCCCGGCTCTGTGTCTGCATCTCGAGCATCGATGGGACAGCCCTTTTCAGTAGCCCGAGACCTTCTGAATGGCAACTAGTCCCTGGGATCGGGGCCCACCGACCATCCGCCCCCTCAGGGGTTTCGGCCTCAACCGGATGTACCACAGCACGTTTGGGGTGCGCACCAGATAGTGTCCCAGGAGCCTCTTCACTAAAGTTCCCAACTGAGGTGAGTGTCTCTGGGATGGTGGAGGGTGTTGGAGACTGTTGTAATGGGAAGTCAGTGGCATTCCCGGACTTGAGCTCCGGGATGTCTCAGGCTGCTGTTTGGGGATTCTCTTTGCTATCTGTTGCCTCCTCCTCGATGGAACCTGCTTGGAATGGGGTTTGGGTTAGGGGACACGGGAAGAGCCCACCTCATCGCCAGGTGAACCTGCAAGTCACAAGACATGACGCCCAATTGGATCACAGGTTGGGGTGAAAAGTGGTGGGGTGGGGGTGGGAGGGGGGTGGGAGGGGGTAGTGAGGGGGTGGTGTGGTGTGGGGTGAGGTGGGGGTTGGAGGTTGGGGGGCGAGGGTCATGCCATGCATGCCATGGGAAACCGCAAAATAGTGGGGTCTTGGTTGCCCAATGCCGACCTCCACCTTGGTGATTGCCCTCTTTCCAAGCCCACTGACCAGGTGCAGTGCCCACCGCTCTGCTGCGGTAAGGGGCCGCAGGTACGGCTGTCCCCGTCTGGTCTTCTCCCGCTCCAGGTGGTAGTGGCCCGCCTTCCCTAGGGGGAGTGAGACAGTCAGACATGGCAGCACAGGGGATGGGCAGCTGGCAGGGCCGGCTCAAGGCACCGGCAACTCGGGCAGTCGCCCGGGGCGCCATGTGCTAGGGGGCGCCAGAGACTCGGGTCCCGCGCATGCGCAGTTGGGCCGGTGCCAACCAGCGCATGCGCGGTGGCCGCCCTCCCCCGCGGTCCGCCCCCCCCAACTCGGTCCGCCCCCCCCCTCGGTCCGCCCCACCCCCCCCCTCGGACCGCCCCCCCCCCTCGGTCCGCCCCCCCCCCTCGGTGCCCCCCGCGGGTCCGCCTCCCCCCCGCCCCCCCCCTCGGGTCCCCCGCCCCCCCCCCCCCCACGGGTCCGCCCCCCCCCCCCCCCGTGGGTCCGCCCCCCCCTCGGGTCCCCCGTCCCCCCCGCACCCCCCTCGGGCCCCCCGCCCCCCCCCCCCCGCACCCCCCTCGGGTCCGCCCGCCCCGCCTCAGCCCCGCCCGCCCCGCCTCAGCCCCGCCCGCCCCGCCTCGGCCCCCCCCTCGGCCCCGCCCCCGCCCCCCCGCCCCCCCCTCGGCCCCCCCTCGGCCCCGCCCCCCCGCCCCCCCCTCGGCCCCCCCTCCCCTCGGCCCCGCCCCCCCTCAGCCCCCCCCCCCCTCGGCCCCGCCCCCCCCCCCCCCCAGGGCGCCGAAGTTCAGTTTGCTCGGGGCGCCAGCAACCCTAGGGCCGGCGCTGGCAGCTGGTGGTCTTCTTGGCCAGGGTACCCGGCCATGATGGCCGGAATGGGTGCTGGCATGTGGTGCAAGGTAGAGAGCATGCACACTGCCGGCGGGTGAGGTGCTGTCGCCCTCTGGATGCTGGGCTGGTTACGGGTGTGTGGGTCGGGGTTGGTGCCAGGGGTACATTGCTGCCTACTTACCCTGGACGCCCTGAGGAGGTTGTGCATCTTCGTTCAGCACTGCTGGCTGGTCCTGGCAGGCCAGCCCTGGCGTTGGGGCCCACGGCGCTCACAGCCACTGCCACCTGTGGTGGGTAGCAGCCTCCTTCCCACCCTGGGGAACAGGGTGACCCGCCTCTCCTCCAAGGTACCCAGCAGGGTCTCCAGCTCGGCGCCCCGCAAACCCCGGTACCTATCTCTGTGCTGCCATCTTGTTGGCTGGAATGGTGTGTGTGTGGGGAATGGAGTGCTTATATGCGGCTGCAGCTTGTCAGCCTCTCGAGTGGCAATCCCAACCCTGGCGAATCGAACACCGTTTTTCATCGTGTTCCACGTGGCGCCAGTGCTCGCCCGTTAATGGTCCATGAATTGCTCCGGGAGCAGCACCAATTTAGTTGTCGTGATAATCTACTGCTTCAGTTCCGGGTGAACACTGAGGGCTGCATTCATCATTTCTAAGTGTTGACGCCAGCGTCGGATGTGTGGAGTTTCAGTACAAACAAATCGGCACAACACCTGCACCAATCCAGCAACTTTTAATGGGCCAGCACCGGCGCCATGTGGAACACGATCGATTCCAGGAAAATGGTGCCGGATTCGTCAGGTCCATGATTGGCACTCATGATGCTGACATGACGCAGCCGCACTTTAATGGTCCTCCCTCCCGCGCACACACTGTCCCAACCAACAAGATGGCTGCAAGGAGAGCAACGCCACGGTTCAGGGACGCTGAGCTGGAGACACTCCTGGTTGTGGTGGAGGAGAGATGGATGACTCTGTACCCCGCCCCGGGAGGAAGGCCGCCAGGCACCGCCATTCATCATGCCTGGGCGCAGGTGGCAGAGGCGGTCAGCATCATGGGCAACGTAGCCCGGACTGGTCAGCAGTCCCTGAAGAAACTCCACGACCTCCTCAGGGTGGCCAGGCCCCTGGCACTAACCACACACCCACACACATCCGTAACCCAGCCATCCCCCCAGGGGGTGGGCGAAACCCACCCTGCCCCACATGCCAGCACCCATGCCATCCGCCATGGCCGGGTGCCCTGGCCACTGAGGCCGCCATCTACCCAACCCCTGGGCTGCATGCGTCGGACCGTCTAATCTTGTCCCTCACCATGCCTGAGGAGAGGGCGCTGAACGTGAGCAGGTAGCCCAGAGTAAAGGGAGTTCGCCGCGGTGGAGTGTGGTCACGGGCGAGCAAGCTAGACTCAGTAGAGTTGTGGATCCCCACGACATGTGTGTTGAGACTCTCACCTCACCCCCACACCCCCCATATCCCCACACCACCCTCACACCCACACCCCCCCACTTCCCCACACCACCCTCACCCCCGCAACCCCCTCACCCCACATCCCCAATCTCCCCTCACCGCCACACCCCTCACCCCCACACCTTTCACCCCCCTCACCTCCACACTCCCCTCACCCCCACCCTCACCTCCACAGACCCACAGGGTGATGGCACAGTTGCAGCGTGATGTGTGCGGAGTCCCAGACGGAGATGTTCCACTCCCTGTGCTCCATGGCCGCGAGCATGCAGACCCTGGTCGGGACCAGAGCGGGCCTCCAGGACTGGCAGTGGCAGAGGGGGGCCTCAGGGGATGGTTCCGCTCGCACCCCAACCCCATGGAGTGGCCCGGGGGCCATCGGGCACACCAAGGGCAGAGGAGGTAATCGGGCCCGGGCCGGTGATTCCCGTAGGGGAGGTGCAGGAACACTGCAGCATCTCAGACTCCCCCCCCCCCCCCCCCCCCCCTCCCGCCCCTGTTGTCGCTTGTGCATCTGGTGGGCAGTGGACAGAATAGGGCGGCACCACGCCACGAGGGACACCCGAGCAGCGGCCAGGCCCATCCAGGCCGGGTCGCCCCAGGAGGGGCAGGAGTCCCAACAGGCCGTCTCCACTCCTGCTGTACCGTCTGGGGAACCACCTAGATGCAGTGACAGGGCCCGTAAAGCCAGAAAGTTAGACAGCAGTTATGTTGGCACGGGTGCAGGGCACAGTTTAGTTATAGGGGCTAGGGCACAGACTGTATATATTTGTTCACAATAAACACCTGTTAACACCGTTACTACATGTTCCGGTGCTCTGTCTGATGGGTGTGGTGGTGAACTGGTCCATACTGGCCCGTGGGAGGGGGGGGTCGCGCTGCAGGCCCTGCAGGAGGACCATGCTTCCCAGCCTCCTTCCCCAACCCCCTGCACCCCGGCCGTCCCCAGCACCCCATCCCAGGGATTTGGTGCGACCGTGAGATGGACTGGCCAGCTCACATGCAGGGATCACCCAGGTGAATGGTGCAACCATGGGCATACAATGTTATCATACGATGTGGAGCACCAGAGCTCATCGCAGAGCGGGTTGTCATCATCCTCCATTCCATGGACCTGTCCCGCTGTTACTGCCAACACAGGAACCCCACCTCATAACACCGCAGGTATGTATAACGGAGGGGTGTGCAAGCGGGCGGTTTAGCGGTGTGAGAAGTGGGGGGGGGGTTTGGGATGTGGTGTCCGTGCCCCTGGCTAGCGCCTCCCCCTCCACCCCCCTCCTAGTCGGTGAACCTAGAGGCGATCAAAGCGTCCCATGCTCATTGGCCCTGGTGCACACGTCGTGCAGCCTCCCGTCCCTGTCCGGGCCCCATGTCCTGCTCATCCTCCCCCTCAGACGAGGCCGGCCTTCCTCCTCATCCTCCTCCTCCAGCACATCGCCCCTCTGCAATGTTGTGGAGGGTGCAGCAGGCTTCCATGATGTGGGCGACCCTCTCAGCCTCGGACTGGAAGGCCCCTCCAGAGCGCTCTTGGCACCTGAAGCACATCCTTTGGATGTGTGTCATCAGCCACGGCTGCAGCGGGCAACCCCTGTAACCCAGGAACCAACCCCTCAGCCAGAGGGGTTCCCCTCGAATATGTCAGGCAACGCTGAGTGTGCCAGGATGAAGGAATGGTGCACACTGCCCGGGCACGATGCGCAGCTGATGGGCACAGAGCAGTTGGACGTTCATTCAGTGAAACCCCTTTCGGTTTGTGTAGAGCCGTCTGTTATCTGCAGTTGCCCGCAGATAACGTCGATCGCCTCCTGGACCTGGGGCATCCCGACAATGGCAGTGAGAGCTTGGATTGGAAAGGAACACGAGAAATTCATCCGCCTCCTTGAGGAGTATGTGCAAATGTGGGGTGCAAATGTGACAAACCAACTTCATTTTGAGAACAATACAGCCTCTGTGGATAATCATTTCTGTGTGCTTCAAACGTTTAAGGCTGTTGTGGATCCATAGTAATGCAATTATTTCCCGATGCTCAGTTTCAACTGTTCCTAGTGAAGTAGAATAGAAAAATGACAACAAATTTGTGAACAAATTTGATTGAATTCTTTGAGGAGGTAACTAAGTGTGTAGATGAAGGTAGAGCAGTTGATGCCGTATACATGGATTTTAGTAAGGTGTTTGATAAGGTTCCCCATGGTCGGCTTATGAAGATAGTAAGGAGGTGTGGGATAGAGGGAAATTTGGCCAATTGGGTAAGTAACTGGCCATCACATAGAAGACAGAGGGTGGTGGTGGATGGAAAATTTTTAGACTGGAGACTGGAGAACCGAAAATGGACCTAAAGAAATTTCAACCCTCTTGGAGGGGATTTCCTGCCCTTGTTTTCAGTAGAGTGGGGGAGAATTGAGCGGGAGTTCCAAAACAGCATTTACGCCGGCAGGATTTCCCCTACTCGATTGTTCCCACCCCCTGCCTGTGATGAAACACGGGAACCCCATTATAATTCATTTAAAGGGGCAGCACGGTGGCCTAGTGGTTAGCACAACCGCCTCACGGCACTGAGGTCCCAGGTTCGATCCCGGCTCTGGATCACTGTCCGTGTGGAGTTTGCACATTCTCCCCGTGTCTGCGTGGGTTTCGCCCCCACAACCCAAAAATGTGCACATTAGGTGGATTGGCCATGCTAAATTGCCCCTTAATTGGAAAAAAATAATTGGGTAATCTAAATTTATAAAAAAAATAAAATAAAATAATTCATTTAAAGAGGGACTTCCGGTGGCGGCAATGCGGAGCTAAGCCGCACATTCGGCAGCTCCCGCTGGAAACGGACCTTGGGGCTCTTTTCAGGGCCCCAACGGAACTTTATCGGCAAATCCCGACGTGGGAAGAGGACAGGAGTCGACCCCTACGGTCCTATGGTCCGGACCAGGAGTGGGGTAAGGAGAAAAACGGAGAAAGCACCCCTGGAAAAGCGGGGGAAGAAGGACAAAATGGCGGCCGGCGGAGGCCCGGAGGACTGGAGGCAGTGGGCACAGGAGCAGCAGGCGACTCTGCTGCGCTGCTTCCAGGAGTTTAAGTTGGAGCTGCTGGAGTCGCTGAAGGCTACCACCAGAGAGCTGATGGAGACGCAGACAGCCCAGGGGGCCGCGATCCGGGAGCTACAGAAGCAGGCCTCCGAAAGGGAGGATGAGGCCGTGGCCATCGCGGGGAAGGTGGAGATGCACGAGGCGCTCCATAAAAGATGGCAGGATGGCAAAAGATTGCGGATCCTGGGCCTCACGGAGGGGCTGGAGGGGTCGACCCTGGCGGCCTATGTGGTTGTTATGTTAAACTCGCTGATGGGGGCTGGGTCCTTCCAGGGGCCCCTGGAGTTGGAGGGGGCCCACAGAATTCTGGCTAGGAGGCCCAAGCCTAACGAGCCGCTGCGGTTTCATCAGTTCGTGGATCGTGAGTGTGTGCTCCGGTGGGCCAAGGAGGAGCGGAGCAGCAAGTGGGAGAACACGGAGGTGCGGATCTTCCAGGACTGGAGTGCGGAGGTGCCGAAGCAGAGGGCCGGGTTTAACCGGACGAAGGCGGTGCTCCACAGACGGAGCGTGAAGTTTGGCATGTTGCAGCCGGCGCATCTGTGGGTCACCTATAAGGATTGGCACCATTATTTTGAGTCCCTGGAGGAGGCATGGGCCTTTGTGCAGGCCGAGAAATTGGACTCAAACTGAGGGTCTAAGATGGGGGATGCTGTATAATACTGTACTTGTATTTGCTTGGTTTAATGTAATGTGTGGGTTGGCCTTAGGGTGGGTGGGGTGATGTCGTTATATCTTTTCTGTATGGGTTTTTCTGTATGAGTCTGGTGGACGGGTTCGGGCAGGGGGGTAAACGGGGAGTTCGGGGAGCTGGTGGGGGGGACTGACAATGGGAGTTGCCCTAGAGGAGGCGGGGCCGGGCAGGGCGAAAGCGCGGGCTTTTTACGGGTTTCCCGCGCTGGGAGATGGTGGGGGCGGAGTTGGGGCTGAGAGGCACGGGTCGTTGCTGGCTGTTTTATTTTCCTACGCAAGAGCGGGGGGGGGGAGGACCCGTTGGCGGGCACGATGGAGGAGGGGTAGTCCCACGTGGGGAGGAGTCGGAGGTAGGGCGGGAGTTGCCGGGGTCAGCAGAGGTTAGCTGGCTCACGGGAGTGCTGTGGAGGGGGGGGGGGGGTACCGGGTTGCTGCTGGAATGGTCAGGAAGGAGCTGGAGGATGCAGGGGGTGCTGGATGGGGGGGAGTTGGCGCCATGGGGAACTGGCAGAGCGGGGGACGCTGGCCGGTGGTGGGCAAGGGATGGGGTATGGCTTATCGGCAGGGGAGGGGGGCGGGAAGCCCTCTGATCCGGCTGATAACCTGGAATGTGAGGGGGCTGAATGGGCCGGTCAAACGGGCCCGGGTGTTTGCGCTCCTGAAGGGGCTGAAGGCGGATGTGGCCATGCTCCAAGAGACACACCTGAAAGTGGCGCACCAGGTTCGGCTGAGGAAGGGATGGGTGGGCCAAGTATTTCACTCAGGGCTGGATGAGAAGAGTAGGGGGGTGGTGATCCTGGTGGGGAAGAAGGTGTCGTTTGAGGCGTTAAATGTGGTGGCTGACAGTGGCGGGAGATATGTGATGGTGAGTGGTAAGCTGCAGGGGGAGCAGGTGGTGTTGGTGAATGTTTACGCCCCAAATTGGGACGATGCGGGGTTTATGCGGCGTATGTTGGGCCGCATTCCGGACCTAGAGGTGGGGGGCCTGATCATGGGGGGGGACTTCAACACGGTACTGGATCCCCCATTGGATCGATCCAAGTCCCGGACGGGTAGGAGGCCGGCGGCGGCTAAGGTGTTGAGGGGATTCACGGACCAGATGGGGGGGGGGGGGGGGGGGGGGGGGGGTGGATCCCTGGAGGTTTGCGAGGCTAAGGGCCAGGGAGTACTTGTTTTTCTCCCACATACATAAGGCCTATTCGAGGATTGATTTCTTTGTCCTGAGCAGGGGGCTGGTTTCGAGAGTGGAGGATGTGGAATACTCCGCCATTGCCATTTCAGATCATGCCCCGCACTGGGTGGATCTCGGACCTCAGTGGAGCAAAGCACAGGGGGCGGTGTATGAATACGGGGAGAAGGCGAGCAGGATGCTGACACACCAGCTCCGAAAGCGGGACACGGCCAGGGAGATTGGGGGAGTGACGGATAAAGATGGGAAGGTGGTGCGGACGGGGGTAGATGATAATGGGGTCTTCAGGGACTTCTATGGGGAACTGCACCGGTCGGAACCCCCGACCTTTAACGAGGCAAGGGAGGGGGGGCTTTGCCCTCAACTATGTCACGGACGCTGATTTCCTTGATCCTGAAGCGGGACAAGGACCCTCTGCAGTGCGGGTCATATAGGCCGATTTCGCTGCTAAATGCCGACGCTAAGCTGCTGGCAAAGATCCTGGCCACTAGAATAGAGGATTGCGTGCCGGGAGTCATTCACGAGGACCAGACGGGGTTTGTGAAGGGAAGGCAGTTGAATACAAACGTATGAAGGCTCCTCAACGTTATTATGATGCCGGCTGTGGAAGGGGAGGCAGAGATAGTGGTGGCATTAGATGCAGAGAAGGCCTTTGATAGGGTTGAGTGGGAGTATCTGTGGGAGGTGTTGGAGAGGTTTGGGTTTGCGGAGGGGTTTATCCGTTGGGTGAGGCTGCTCTACGAGGCCCTGATGGCGAGTGTAGACACAAATAGGAGGAGGTCGGAGTACTTTCGGCTGTACCGGGGGACGATACAGGGATGCCCCCTGGCCCCCTTGCTCTTCGTGTTGGCGATTGAGTCCCTGGCCATGGCGTTGAGGGAGTCAGGGAACTGGAGGGGCCTGGTGCGGGGTGGGGAGGAGCATCGAGTGTCGCTTTATGCGGACGACCTGTTGCTGTATGTGGCGGACCCGGTGGGGGGGATGCCGGAGGTGATGAGGATTCTTAGTGATTTCGGGGGTTTCTCTAGGTATAAGTTGAACCTGGGCAAGAGTGAGTTGTTGGTGGTGCAGGCGGGGGATCAGGAGGAGGGGATTGGTAGGCTCCCACTGAAGCAGGCAGGTAAGAGCCTAGGTGTCCAGGTGGCTGGGAGCTGGGGGGCCCTGCACAAGCTCAACCTCACAATGTTGGTGGAGCAGATGGAGGAGGTGTTTAAGAGGTGGGATATGTTACCGCTGTCACTGGCGGGGAGGGTAAAGTCCGTTAAGATGACGGTGCTCCCGAGGTTTTTGTTCCTGTTCCAGTGCCTCCCCATCCTTATCCCGAAGGCCTTTTTTAGGAGGGTCAACAGGAGTATCACAGGATTTGTGTGAGCGCATGGGACTCCGAGGGTGAGAAGAGTGTTCCTGGAACGGGGCAGGGATGGGGGGGGGCTGACGTTGCCCAACCTCTGTGGGTACTATTGGGCTGCCAACGCAGCAATGGTACGTAAGTGGGTAATGGACGAGGAAGGGGCAGCATGGAAGAGGATGGAGGCGGCGTCATGTGTGGGCACGAGCCTGGAGGCGCTGGTAACGGCGCCATTGATGCTCCTTCCAACGAGGTATACCACGAGCCCGGTGGTGGCGGCTACCCTCAAAATTTGGGGGCAATGGAGACGGCATAGGGGAGACGTGGGGGGCTCGATGGAGGCCCCGATACGGGGGAACCATCGGTTCGTCCCATGGAGCATTGATGGCGGATTTCTGGGCTGGTATAGGGTAGGGGTTAGGAGGTTGAGAGACCTGTTTGTGGAGGGGAGGTTCGCGAGCTTGGGGGAGTTAGAGGGGAAGTTTGGAACATGTTTAGGTACATGCAAGTGAGGGCGTCTACCAGGCGGCAGGTGGAGGGGTTCCCCTTGCTGCCCCTACGTGGGGTACAGGACAGGGTGCTCTCGGGGGTGTGGGTTGGAGGAGGGAGGATTTCGGACATATACCGGGTGATGCAGGAGGTAGACGAGGCCTCGGTGGAGGAACTGAAAGGTAAATAGGAAGAGGAGCTGGGTGAGGAGATTGAGGAGGGGACATGGGCGATGCCCTGGATAGAGTGAATTCCTCCTCTTCCTGTGCGAGGCTTAGCCTCATACAGTTCAAGGTGCTGCATAGGGCCCACATGACTGGGACGAGGATGAGTAGGTTTTTTGGGGGCGAAGACAGGTGTGCTCTGTGCTCGGGGTGCCCAGCGAACCACGCCCATATGTTTTGGGCGTGCCCAGCGCTGGGGGAGTTTTGGAAGGGGGTAGCAAGGACGGTGTTGAGGATGGTGGGATCCAGGGTCAAGCCAGGCTGGGGACTCGCAATGTTTGGGGTTGCAGTGGAGCTGGGAGTGCAGGAGGCGAAAGAGGCCGGTGTCCTGGCCTTTGCGTCCCTAGTAGCCCGGCGGAGGATCTTGCTTCAATGGAAGGATACGAGGCCCCCAAGCGTGGAGGCCTGGATCAATGATTGGAGAAGGTGAAATTCGCGCTGAGGGGATCAGTACAAGGGTTCTTTAGGCGGTGGCAGCCTTTCCTGGACTTCCTGGCGGAATGGTAGGGAAATAGGCCGGCAGCAGCAGCAACCGGGGGGGGGGGGGGGGGGGGGGGGGGGGGTTGGGATGGGGGAGGGGGGTCTGGTTCGGTGGGAGGGAGAACTGTGTACATGGGTTTGTGGGATGTGGGTGGTGTTATTTCTTTCCCTTTTGTTGTTTGGGTGTTCTTTTGTTTTTTTCTTTTGTTTGTAGTTGCGTTTGAAGATGGGTGGGTGTTGATCTTGGGTTGTTACCGCAGTTTTGTTAATATAGTTGTGATGTTTATATTTTGTAAAAGTTTCAATAAAAGTTATTTTTTTAAAAATATATAATTCATTTAAAGATGATTAGCGGGCCTCCCTGCTGTAACATTCCCCCACGCTGGAGAGTCTCCACCCTCCCCCGGTGGCGTAACACCGCGTCGGCATGGTTCACAAGTATTGAAAACGTGGAACTGATGGACAGAATCCGCCAGGGGCGTACAGATAAGTACAGCCCCTGGCACTGCCCCCTGGCACTTCACCCAGCACCGTCCCCGCCACTGCCTCCTGGCACTTAGCCCAGCATTGGCCCTGACACTGCCCCATCACAGCCAATGGAACTGCCCCCTGCACTTCCACTAGCACTGACCCCGGCACTGCCCCGGCAACCTTTACCCAAATAAAACCTCTTTACCCAGGATGTGAAATTCACTACCAGAGGGAGTCATTGAAGTGAAGATGCTGGGCAGACATGTGAGGGAGAATGGAATTGATGGTTCCAATGATAGATTGAGATTAGGAATGAGGGGAGGAGGCTCAAGTGAAACATAAACACCATACATCTACTGGTTGGGCTGAATGACCTATTTCTGTGCCATACGATGTGAACTCAGTATGGGCTGGGGTCTGACGTGGGACCCTTTTGGTCTATCTATAAGGTTGAGTACCCCTGTGACACAATGATGAAACTCTAAGATAAGCAAGGCATTGATGTTTTTAGTGAGGTGACACCAAGCTGAGAGCTGTGCTGAATTTGTGAACAGGAAATTAGCAGCAATCTTGCCGATGAAAGTGGGTAAAATATTAGATATTTAACGTTTCAGTTGCTGGAGTTAGATTCTGGAGGATGCAGCATTTTTGCACAGCACTCTTTTCCTTGTCCCCACCACTGCCCTTCCGAAATACCGATGAAAATGCTATATTTAACTTTCCTTACAGGAATTTTCTGAATAAACATAAAGTACATCTTTTGATTTGCCGCAGAAATGCTGCTAATGCCCTCACACTAGTAAATAATTCTGGAATGTGTTAGTACTGTACATTCCTGTATCATGAATATATTGCTCACCAAGAGACACTGTTCAGCAGTATTTGTTTCACAGTGACCATCCTTCCTCACTGACTGGACCAACAGTATCAGCAGGGTTATCATTTGGGTCTGCCAGTGCAAATCGGGACAGTGCCAGTTAATCACAGCACAGAAATGAAGTAGGAATGTGTGCAATCTGGACGCAAATCAACACTTTTATCATTCCTCAGGGAATATTTTCCATTGGTTGGAACAATAAGAGCTGGGGAATAGATTGGAAAATTATAAGTGTGACACGGTGTCGCAGTTGTCAGCACTGCTGCCTCACCGTGTTGAAGACCAGGGTTTGATCCTGGCCCCGGGTCACTGTCTGTGTGGAGTTTGCACATTCTCCCCCTGTTTGCATAGGTCTCACCCCCACAACCCCCAAAAAAGATGTGCAGGGTAGTTGAATGGGCCACGCTAAATTGCCCCTTAATTGGAAAATAAATAATTGTGTGCTCTAAATTTATAGTTAAAAAATTGTCGGCGGGCTTTACAGTGGTGTGATGTATTTCAATACAACCTTACTGTTATGGAGCTACTTAAAGAGGACAATACAACAGCCTTGACTGAAATATCATCGCCACCCCCATCACCACAACGAACAAAACATTCTCTTTGTCCAATTGTTCACCTCAGGCAAACATACTTTTTTGTGTAGGGATTAGTGCAGCCCCATGGTGTGGTACATTAGCTCCTTGTCAAGGAGCAGGAGGGCACAGGTATGTTCCTGCAGTTCCCCGCCCAGTCAATTCCTCCCAGTAGCTGAGCCATCTGCTAGCCCCTTTCATATTACAAAGTGGTTGGTGCTGTTAAGTCTTTGCCATTTACATTACACTGGCAGCAACAGGCCAACAACTGTACATATGCAATAGCCTGAAAGTCATGAATTTACACTGGCGCCTCCATTTTCTTACCAATGAGCTGGGGAATGTCACAAAAAACAAAAAGCATTGATCCTTGCTGCCCATCACAGAATCACATGGTCTGGAATTCTCCGTCGATTCACTCCGGGGGGATTCTCCGGTCTCGCTGCAACAAATGGTGTTCTGGCTGGGCGCCAAATTCACCGTTCTCGCTGGCAGGGTGAATTCAAATGGGAGAATCCCAGCCGGAATCTTTACAGTGTAGAAGGAGGCCATTCAGCCCATCAGTTCTGCACTGGCTGTCTGAAAGAACATTCTACCTTGCCTCGTTCCTCTGCCTCATCCCCGTAACCTTGCAGATCCTTTCGGATAGCAATCCAATTCCTTTCTGAATGCCTCGATTGAACCTACCTCCACCACCCTCTCAGGAAGTTCTTTCCACACTCCAGCCACCCTTGGTGAAATTTGTTTTCCTCACATCCCTTCCACTCCTTTTGTCAATTATGTTGCATCCATGCTCTCTAGTTCTTCATGTACTCTTGAGTGGGAATAGCTTCTTGCTATTTACCCAATCTATAGCCATCAGGATCTTGAATAACTCTTGGCCTTCTTTTCTTCAAGGAAAACAATCCCAACCTCTTCAATCTATCCTCAGACCTACAGTTCTTTATCCCTGGATTCCTTCTTGAGAATCTCCTCTGTACTCTCTCCAATGTCTTCACATTCCCCCCTCAAGCACAGCACTCAGAACTGAGTGGTGCACCTGTCCTCACCCCCGAAGAACCTACTCATCCTAGTCCCGGACATATGGGCCCGGTGCAGCACCTTAAATTGGATGAGACTAAGCCTCGCACATGAGGAGGAGGAGTTGACTCTCTCCAAGGCCTCCGCCCAAGTCCCATCCTCTATCTGCTCCCCGAGTTCCTCCTCCCATTTAGCCTTCAGCTCCTCCACTGACGACTCCTCCACCTCCTGCATTACCTTATAGATGTCAGACACCTTCCCCTCTCCTACCCACACTCCCGAAAGCACTCTGTCCATCGTCCCCTGCGAGGGCAGCAAAGGGAATCCCTCTACCTGTCGCCTAGCAAACGCCTTTACCTGCAGGTATCTGAACATGTTCCCCTGGGGAAGGCCAAATTTATCTTCCAGTTCCCCCAGGCCCGCAAACCTCCCGCCAATAAACAGGTCCCTCAATTTGCTGATGCCCGCCCTTTGCCATCCCCTGAATCCCCCATCCGTATTCCCCGGGATGAACCGATGGTTGCCACCCAGTGGAGCCTCCATCGAGCCCCCTGTTTCCCCCCGATGCCGTCTCCACTGTCCCCAGATTCTTAGGGTCGCCGCCACCACCGGGCTCGTGGTAACCCTCTTGGGGGAGAGCGGCAACGGTGCCGTTACCATGGCACCCAGGCTTGTACCTCTACATGACGCCATCTCCATTCTTTTCCACGCCGCCCCTCCCCCCTCCATCACCCATTTACGCACCATTGACACATTGGCTGCCCAATAGTACCCCAGAAGGTTGGGCAGTGCCAGCCCGCCTCTATCCCTTCCTCGCTCCAGGAATACCCTCCTCACTCTCGGAGTCCCATGTGCCCACACAAAGCTCAGAATACTGCCGGTCACTCTCCTAAAGAAGGCCCTGGGGATAAATATGGGCAGGCACTGAAAAAGGAACAAGAACCTCGGAAGCACTGTCATTTTGACGGACTGCACCCTCCCCGCCAACGACAATGGCAGCATGTCCCACCTCCTGAACTCCTCCTCCATCTGATCTACCAGTCTGGTAAAGTTATGCTTGTGGAGAGTCCCCCAGTCCCTGGCCACTTGCACCCCCAGGTACCTAAAGCTCTCCCCTGCCCGCCTAAGCGGGAGCCTACCAATTCCTTCCTCCTGGTCTCCAGGGTGCACCACAAACACCTCGCTCGTGCCTAAGTTTAATTTATAACCTGAGAAGGTCCCAAACTCGGCTAGTAACTCCATCACTCCCGGCATCCCTCCCACCGGGTCCGCCACATACAGTAACAGGTCGTCGGCATACAACGACACCCTATGTTCCTCTCCACCTCGCACCAAGCCTCTCCACCTCTCTGAATCTCTCAATGCCATCGCCAGCGGCTCGATTGCCAGTGCAAACAACAAGGGGGACAAGGGGCAACCCTGCCTGGTCCCTCGGTAAAGCCGGAAGTACTCCGACCTCCTCCTATTCGTGGCCACGCACGCCATCGGGGCCTCATATAGCAGCCGTACCCATCTAATGAACCCTTCACCAAATCCAAACCTCCCCAACACCTCCCATAGGTACCCCCACTCCACTCTATCGAAGGCCTTCTCCGCATCCAGCACCACCACTATCTCTGCCTCCCCCTCAATCGCCGGCATCATAATGACATTCAGCAATCTCCGCACATTCGTGTTCAGCTGCCTTCCTTTCACAAAACCTGTCTGGTCCTCATGCACAACCCCTGGCACACAGTCCTCTATCCTGGTGGCCAGGATTTTTGCCAGCACCTTAGCATCCACGTTGAGGAGAGATATGGGCCTGTATGAACCACACTGCTGGGGGTCCTTGTCCTTCTTTAAAATTAACGAGATCAGCGCCCGTGACATCGTCGGGGGCAAAGTCCCCCCTTCCCACGCTTCGTTGAGTGTCCGCACCAGCAAGGGGCCCACTAGGTCCACGAACTTTTTATAAAATTCCACCGGGAACCCATCCGGCCCCGGTGCCTTCCCTGACTGCATCTGCCCGATCCCCTTAACTAGCTCCTCCAGCTCAATCGGCGCACCTAGCCCCTCCACCTGCTCCTCCTGCACCTTCGGGAAAGAAAGCCTGTCAAGGAACCTCTCCATTCCCCTCCTCTCCCCCGTTGGCTCCGACTGGTACAGTTCCCCGTAAAAGTCCTTGAAGACCTCATTCACCTCTACCCCCTTCCGCACCACATTCCCACTCTTGTCTCTCACTCCAGCAATCTCCTTAGCCGCATCCCGCTTACGGAGCTGATGAGCCAGCATCCTACTCGCCTTTTCACCATGTTCGTACACTGCCCCTTGTGCCTTCCTCCACTGTGCCTCAGCCTTTCTAGTGGTCAGCAAATCAAATTTAGCCTGCAGGCTGCGCCTCTCCCCCAACAGTCCCTTCTCTGGTGCCTCTGCGTACCTCCTGTCCACCTCCAGCATCTTTCCCACCAGTCTATCCCTCTCACTCCTCTCGCTCCTCTCCCTGTGTGCCCGGATGGATATCAGCTCCCCACGAATTACTGCCTTCAGGGCTTCCCAGACCATCCCCACCTGAACCTCCCCCGTATCATTCACCTCAAGGTACCCCTCAATACTTGCCCAGACCCTCCTACACACCTCCTCCTCCGCCAACAACCCCACATCCAACCGCCACAACGGACGTTGGTCTCGCACCTCCCCCATTTCCAACTCTATCCAATGCGGAGCGTGGTCAGAGATTGCAATGGCCGAATACTCGGCCTCCTCCACTCTCGGAATCAGTCCCCTACTCACCACGAAGAAATCTATCCGAGAGTAGACCCTATGTACGTGGGAGAAGAAAGAGTACTCGCGTGCCCTCGGCCTCACAAACCTCCATGGATCCACCCCACCCATCTGGTCCATAAACCCTCTCAGTACCTTGGCCGCCGCCGGCCTCCTACCCGTCCTAGAGCTGGACCGATCCAGTGAAGGATCCAACACCGTATTAAAGTCCCCCCCTATGATCAGACCTCCCGCCTCCAGATCCGGGATCCGTCCCAACATACGCCTCATAAAGCCCGCATCGTCCCAATTTGGGGCATACACACTAGCCAGTACCACCTTCTCTCCTTGTAGCCTGCCCCTAACCATCACATACCTACCCCCCTTATCCGCCACCACCTCCGATGCCTCAAACAACACATTTTTCCCCACCAGAATCGCCACTCCCCGGTTCCTCACATCCAACCCCGAGTGGAAAACCTGCCCCACCCACTTCCTCAGTCGGACCTGGTCCGCCACCCTCAGGTGGGTCTCCTGAAGCATTGCCACATCCGCCTTTAGCCCCTTCAGGTGAGCCAGTACCCTTGACCGCTTCACCGGCCCATTCAACCCTCTCACATTCCAGGTGACCAACCGGATCAGAGGGCGTCCCGCCCCCCTCCCCCGTCGGCTAGCCATAGCCCGTCGACTGCCCGCCCCAGGCCAGCGTCCCCTGCTTGACCCCGTCCCCATAGCGACAACCCCTCACCTCTGTCCCCCCAGCCCCCACCAGCTCCTTCTTGACCCTACCAGCAGCAACCCGGTATTCCCCTTTCCCCCCTCCCTTCCCCCCCAGGCTAGGAACCCTCCCAGCCGCGAACCGTCCTCCATTGTACTTCCGTGGGTCAGCTAACTTCTGCTGACCCCGGAAACTCCCGCCAATAGCCCGACCCCTCCCGAAGTGGGATCATCCCCCAATCTATCCCTCCTCCTGGCACCGCTCCAGCGCGGGGAAGAACCAGTTAAGGCCCTACCTCCCCCGTCACCATCTCCGCCCCCCCAGCCCCGCAGCGCGGGAAACCAGAGGAAAGCCCGCGCTTTCGCCCTGCCCCACCACACCCTTCTGACGCAGCTCCCAAATATCAGCCCCCCTCCATACCCCCACTCCGACATAGAATACAACATACCCCCCCGACCCTCCCCGCAAGATACACAGCCCAAACAATGCCCCAAGCACAAAAACAAAAACATAGCAGAACAACCCCCCCCGTAAATAACCATATCAAAATTGCAAAAGTACTAAAACAAGAAGAAAAAAACAGAAGAAAAAGAGAACACAGCAACAGCCGAATCCAGCACTAATATATTACAGCCGACCTCGCAACCCCCAACCCCTAGTTCAAGTCCAGTTTCTCCGTCCGCACGAAGGCCCACGCCTCCTCCGGGGAATCGAAATAATGGTCCCGGTCCGAATAAGTTACCCACAGGCGCGCGGGCGGCAACATTCCGAACTTTATCTTTTTTCTATAAAGCACCTCTTTCGTCCGATTAAATCCGGACCGCCGCTTAGCCACCTCCGCACTCCAGTCCTGGTAGATCCGCACTACCCCATTCTCCCAATTGCTGCTCTTCACCTTCTTGGCCCAGCGCAGCACGCAGTCCCGATCACTGAACCGGTGGAACCTCACCAGCACCGCACGCGGGGGTTCATTCTCCTTAGGCCTCCTGGCCAGTACTCTGTGTGCTCCCTCCAGCTCCAGGGGCAGATGGAGAGACCCGGCCCCCCACTAGTGAACCCAGCATTACAGCCACATAGGCTGTCAGGTCCGATCCCTCCAGCCCCTCCGCAAGGCCCAAGATCCGCAGGTTTTTCCGCCTCATGCGGTGATCCAGCTCCTCGAAGCGTTCCTGCCACTTCTTGTGGAGTGCTTCGTGCCCCTCCACCTTACTCACGAGGACCACGGCCTCCTCCTCTCGTTCAATGGCCTGCGTCTGCAACTTCTTGATGGCAGCACCCTGGGTGGACTGAATCTCTGACAGCCTTCTGTTTGTTTCCTGCAGAGAGCTCAGTACTTCATCCTTGAATTCTTTAAAGCAGCGCAGGAGATCAGTTTGTTGTTTCTGGGCCCAGAGTCTCCACTCCCCTGGAGCTTTGTCGGTGGCCATCTTGGATCCCTTGCCCCGTTTTTTCTGAGGAGCTGCTGCTGTTTTTTCCACCTTTCCACTCCGAGTTCGAGTCATGGACTGCAGGGAAAGTCGTTCAGCACACCTTCCCCCACCGGGAGACGTCGAAAAATTTCCGTTTTGGGCTCTCAAAAGAGCCGAAAAATCTCTTTAAAACGGGAGCTCCCACCTGTGTGGCTTATTGCTGCATAACTGCCACCGGAAACTCTCTAAACACCCATTTCTTAAAGATACATGTTTTAAAAAGCCATTTCTTAAAGGTACTCTCACATGACAATACACTGAGATCTCTCTGTCCCTACACCTCCGTTAAAATTTCTCCCTTTTTTTTATACTGGCCTGAATTCTCAGGTCATCGGGATTCACTTTTCCCACTGGCAGCACTCCCACACCAGCGGGTTTGCTGGCAGCATGAGGTGTTTCAATGGGAAAACCCATTGACAAACAATGGGAATCCTGCCACCAGCAAATGGTTTGTGGCCGGGAAACACGGGGCCCGGAGAATCTCGCCTACTTTCTCTCTGTATTCTCCCCGCCAAAATGAATCACCTCACATTTCTCTGCACTGAACATCAATTCCACTTGTCTGAAAAATCCACCAATACGTCTATGTCCTTTTGAAGTTCAAAATTAACCTCATCACAGTCAGCAACGTTTCCAATTTTTGTATCATCTGCAAATCTGAGATCATGCCTTGAACATCACACTCTAGGTTATTGACATATATATACCATGAAGAGCAAGGATTCAAACACTAGCCCCTGGGGAACTCCACGACAAACCTCCCTCCAATCTGAAAAACAACTATTTATCACTACACTCTGTTTCCTGTTATTCAGCCAATTTCCATCCAAGTGCCTACTTTCCTTTTTATTCCATGAGCTAGAATTTTGCTCACAAATCTGTTGTGTGGCACTATATCAAATGTCTTTTTAAAATCCATATACACCAAATCAACAGCATTGTCCTTATCAACCTCCTCTGTTAACACCTCAAAATACTCCAGCAGGTTATTTAAACATGAACAAAGGTCAAAAAGGGCAAACACATGGACAGTCAGTTTCCATCCACCCTCCTCCCACCCAAACACAGTCAAAGCTGCTCCCTCACAGCCTGCCTGTTTAGGCCTGAGGATCTTTGTGAGGCAGGTACAGTGGCCCACAGGCAATAATCATGACTTTAAATGTTTCTAGCAGTTGGGGTGAAAAGCACTTTAAAAGCACTTCGCAAAAGGTTTCTGGTCAAATCAGATACCGGAGAGGGGACTGTTGACTTCAAAACCACACTGTCCAATCTAAAACTGGACGAACAGCCACCCTACTTCTGCTGTTGGTACAATTTAAGCACATTCTAAATATAAAAGCACCATCTCGGATGCATCAGTTACTGGTAATGGAAACATCACACCACTCAGCAGTCTTTGTATCACTTGACGTGTTACAATAGTTTAGATGGAGCTTCACTTTTCTTCAGATTATCGGAGTTTAAAATTAACACGTTGCCCTTATCAATATTAAAAAAGGATTGCAATTATGAGAAATTATTTTTGTACATGTGACTTACCCTACTTCATACCAAATTCTTTCCTCATCGATGAACAATAAGGGGGCAGCACGGTGGCTCAGTGGGTTAGCCCTGTAGCCTCACAGCGCCGAGGTTCCAGGTTCGATCCCGGCTCTGGGTCACTGTCTGTGTGGAGTTTGCACATTCTCCCCGTGTTTGCGTGGGTTTCACCCCCACAACCCAAAGATGTGCAGGGTAGGTGGATTGGCCACGCTAAATTGCTTCTTAATTGGAAAAAATGAATTGGGTACTCTAAAATATTTTTAAAAATCTATGAACAATGATATGTTTTCCATGTGCACATTGGGTGGTGAGTACTACATTCACATGGGTGGAAAATCAGAAACTGAAACAAAAACTACCAAGAAATAAGGGTTTTGTCTTTTGCACCATCCCCGGCCATCAACATTGCTCTATAGAATTCGAATTGAGGCTGTAGGTAACAACCGTCAAAATCCCACATTGACAAATTGCTTGCATCACATGCCATTAGACCAAAAGACATAGGAGCCAAGTTAGGCCACTCGGCCCATCGAGTCTGCTCCGCCATTCAATCATGGCTGATATTTTCCTCAACCCCATTCTCATGCCTTCTCCCCATAACCGCTGATCCCTTTAGTAATCAAGAACCAATCTATCTCTGCCTTAAACACACTCAGCGATTTGGCCTCGCCAGCTTTCTGCGGCAATGAGTTCCACAGATTCACCACCCTCTGGCTGAACAAATTCCTCCTCATCTCTGTTTTAAATGATGGCCCCTTTAGTCTGAGATGGTGTCTTCTAGTTCTAGTTTTTCCTACAAGTGGAAACATCCTCTCCACGTCCACTCTATCCAGGCCTCGCAGTATCCTGTAAGTTTCAATAAGATCCCCCCCCTCACCCTTCTAAACTCCAACGAGCACAGACCCAGAGTCCTCAACCGTTCCTCACACGACAAGTTCTTCATTCCAGGGATCATTCTTGTGAACCTCCTCTGGACCCTTTCCAAGGCCAGCACATCCTTCCTTAGATACGCGGCCCAAAACTACTCACAATACTCCAAATGGGATCTGACCAGAGCCTTATATCACCTCAGAAGTACATCCCTGGTCTTGTATTCTAGCCTTCTCGACATGAATGCTAACAATGCACTTGCCTTCCTGACTGCTGATTGAACCTGCACGTTAACCTTAAGAGAATCGTGAACAAGGACTCCCAAGTCCCTTTGTGCTTCTGATTTCCTCAGCATTTCCCCATTTAGAAAATAGTCTATGCCTCCATTTCTCTTTCCAAACTGCATACCCTCACACTTTTCCACATTGTATTCCATCTGCCGCTTCTTTGCCCACACTCCTAGCCTGTCCAAGTCCTTCTGCAGCCCGCTTGCTTCCTCAATACTACCTGTCCCTCTACATATCTTTGTATCATCTGCAAACTTAGTAACAGTGCCTTCAGTACCTTCTACCTGATCATTAATGTATATTGTGAAAAGTTGTGGTCCCAACACAGACCCCTGAGGGACACCACTAATCACCAGCTGCCATTCTGAAAAAGACCCCTTTATCCCCACTCTCTGCCTTCTGCCAGTCAGCCAATCCTCTATCCATGCCAGGGTCTTACCCTTAACACCATGGGCTTTTTCATTTCATTTCATTTTCATTTTAACTTATTTAACAGTCTTCTATGCAGCACCTTTTCAAAGGCTTTCTGTTAATCTAAATAAATCATGTCCACTTGTTCTCCTTTGTCTAACTACCTTGTTACTTCCTCAAAGAACTCTAACAGATTTGTCAGACATTTGAAAAAGAAATTCAGAGTACCCAATTATTTTCTTCCATTCAAGGGGCAATTTAGCGTGGCCAATCCACCTAACCTGCACATCTTTGGTTGTGGGGGTGAAACCCACGGAGACACGGGGAGAATGTACATACTCCACATGGACAGCGACTCAGGGCCGAGATTCGAACTTGGGTCATCAGTGCCATAGTCCCTGTGCTAACCACGACACCATGTGCCGGCCTTATTTGTCAGACATGACCTCCCCTTGACGAAGCCGTGCTGACTCATTCCTATTTCATCATGCACTTCCACGTACTCCTTGATTTAATCTTTAATAATGGACTCTAAACTCTTGCCAATGACTGAAGTCAGGCTAACCAGTCTATAATTTCCCATCTTCTGCCTCCCTTCCTTCTTAAACAGTGGTATTTCATTAGCCACTTTTCAGTCCTCTGGCACCCTTCCTGCCTCCAGTCATTCCTGAAAGATTACCATCAATGCCTCCACAATTTCCTGAGCTATCTTTTTCAGAACCCTGGGCTGTAGCCCATCCGGTCCAGGTGATTTATCCACCTTCTGATCTGTCAATTTCCCCAGAACCTTCTCCTTAGTGATGGCCTCTGCCCCCTGATTCTTCTGGAGCTCTGGCATCCCACTGGTGTCTTCCACCGTGAAGACTGATGCAAAGTAACTATTCAGTTCCTCTGCCATTTCTTTGTTTCCTGTTATTACTTCTCCAGCCATACTTTCCAGTGGTCCAATGTCCATGCGATGAGCTACAGAAAAATATAACTTACTTCCTTCAGCCAGCAGACTAAGCAATGTCTTTACAGTGCCATCATCGGCTGCAGAAAAACACAAAATGCTGGAAATACTCAGAAGACTGGGCAGCATCTGTGGAGAGAAAAACAGAGGCATGTGTTTCAGGTCGATGACCTTTTAGCTCTGACGCAAGTTTGTTTTTCTTTTCTTTCTCCACAGACGCTGACAGATCTGCTGAGTATTTTCTGTTTTTATTTCATATTTTCAGCTTCCATGTATTGCTTTTGATCATTGTCTTCATTTATTTTTTAAAAAATAAATTTAGCGTACCCAATTATTTTTTCCAATTAAGGGGCAATTTAGCGTGGCCAATCCACCTATCCTGCACATCTTTTGGGTTGTGGGGGTGAAACCCACGCAGACATGGGGAGAATGTGCAAACTCCTCACGGACAGTGACCCAGGGCCGGGATTCGAACCCGGGTCCTCAGCGCCGTAGGCAGCAATGCTAACCACTGTGCCACCGTGCTGCCCTATTTGATGGAACAGTTCTGCAATAAAACCCCCAATGTTTTAATTCCTTTCAATATCACTTGTCTTGATGCAGGGAAGTTTAATTCAAACTCTTTGACCTTTTGCACTAATAACATATTCAAAATAAATGTCTAGTCAGTGGTTGCACACATTTGCACTTCAAGTGTTGCCAATACCAGTTTCATCACATTTATTTTGTTTCAAATGTTTATCCCCACTTTAAAATTTAACCCAAAACTCTGGCATCGAAACAACAGCCATACTTCAGAGTTTCAAAAATAGCAGTTCAATTAGTAACCAAAATGTTTTACAATAAAATGCTTCAGAATAACTTAAAGCTTGGAAACCATGCAAGAGCATGCGCATCTTCGAGTTTCCAGGTCAAATAAGTAGTCCACATCTCAAACCGGTTCTTTTTCTTCACAGATGTTTTTTAAAATAAATTTTGAGTACCCAATTCCTTTGTTCCAATTCAGGGGTAATTTAGTGTGGCCAACCCACTATTCTGCATATCTTTGGGTTGTGGGGGTGAAACCCAAGCAGACACGGGGAGAATGTGCAAACTTCACACGGACAGTGACCCGGGGTCCTCAGCGTCGTGAGGCAGCAGTGCTAACCACTGCGTCACCGCGTCGCCTTCTCTTCACAGATGTTTTTTTAAATCCTTTTTTAAAATATAATTTGTATTGGAATTTTTTATAGAAAATATAAAACATAACGACAAACAATGCAATGCAACAAAATAACCCATAATAACTGTAACACCCCCAGACCGTATCGACGCATGTATCCCATCCCCCACCCCCGCAACCCCAATGAACAACAAAAGAACTTAAAAATAAATTTAAATTAAATAAACAAACATAGTCATCGTCCGCCCCCCCCCCCCCCCTTTACCCTCCCCCTTCCCCCCCTCCCCCCCGGGTTGCTGCTGCTACTATCCCCGTACCCTATCGTTGAGCCAGAAAGTCGAGAAAAGGTTGCCACCGCCTAAAGAACCCTTGTACCGACCCTCTCAGGGCGAATTTGACCTTCTCTAGCTTAATGAAACCCGCCATGTCATTGATCCAAGTCTCCACGCTTGGGGGCCTCGCATCCTTCCATTGTAGCAAGATCCTTCGCCGGGCTACTAGGGACGCAAAGGCCAGCACATCGGCCTCTTTCACCTCCTGCACTCCCGGTTCTCTTCACAGATGTTGATGGATATTTTCCATTTTTATTGCTCAAATGGCTCTTTGTGCTCTTCCAATCTGTTTCAGATTTTTAGAATACACTGTATACCAGTTCCTGTCACTGCAATGTTCAATGGTATTTCTCTCTAATGGGCCCTTTGGACTGGGCTTTTTCACATTCCCTCTCTAATGTTGTACAGTTGAGTTGATTGAGTAACTGACCCCCGTTTTGTTTTCCCTGTCCGAATATGTTATTTTCTCACAACTCTGTCCAACATTTTAAAGTGCTCCTTGATGAAAACTCCTGCAGTTGGTGCGAGAAAGGAGTGAAAGGCAATCCTTGGATTGATAACTTGGCAGAGGCCTCAAAAGAATCGCCCGAGTGGCACGGTGGCACAGTGGTTAGCACTGCTGCCTACAGCGCTGAGGACCTGGGTTAGATCCAGACCCCAGGTCACTGTCTGTGTTCAGTTTGCACATTCTCCCCTTATCTGCGTGGATTTCACCCCCACAACCCAAAAATGTGCAGGGTAGGAGGGTTGGTCACGCTAAATTGGTCCAAATTGAAAACAAATAATTGGGTACTCTAAATTTTTTTTAAAAATCAACCAACTTGTTTGGCCTGTCAGAAGATGTGATTGTTGAAGAGTGGAAATGGAATAAATTCCTATCAGATGGAATTAATGGGAAACCAAACGCTTAATATTGTTAAGCTGCTTTTAGAATGAGGCTTGTTTATGTCAGATTCAGGAGACTGACATCTGCTAATCAGCTGTTGGTATTTAAACTACAGTACAAATCTGGCTCTTTTTCTCGGTACCAGAAAGGGATCTACAATAATTTTGCAGGGATATCGAAGTTCTATGTGAGGTGCAAAGCCAACTGCCAAATCAAGCATATTTAACACTGCTAATTATCACCTCAATATTACTTGTTATAAAACTGTTATCTATGCAAATAAGCGTATGCTGTGCGTGATTCTCCCTGGCGTTTCTACTTGCCCACACTAGTCATGTGACATATGTCACATGCTGAGCAAGAACCAATCAAATCTCAGAACAACAAAGATCGCAATACCAGCTCTCCACCATCGCTTATGAGTAATACTGCACAATATGTTGTTTGGAAATATATTTATAAATGTCTCTGGAGGGCAGCATGGTGGCCTAGTGGTTAGCACAACCGCCTCACGGCGCTGAGGTCCCAGGTTCAATCCCGGCTCTGGGTCACTGTCCGTGTGGAGTTTGCACATTCTCCCCGTGTCTGCGTGGGTTTCGCCCCCACAACCCAAAAATGTGCAGAGTAGGTGAATTGGCCACTCTAAATTGGGTAATCTAAATTTATAGAAAAAAAAATTAAAAAAATGAATGTCTCTGGGATAAATAATGTCAAGATTGATTGGCATGGTGGCACGGTGGAACAGTGGTTAGCACTGTTGCCTCACAGTGCCGAGGACACGGGTTCGATCCCGGTCCCGGGTCACTGTTCCTGTGGTGTTTGCACGTTCTCCTCGGGTTTGTGTGGGTCTCACCCGCACAAACCAAAGATATGTAGGGTAGGTGAGTTGGCCGTGCTAAATTCCCCTTAACTGGAAAATAAAAGAATTGGATACTCTAAAAAAAAAATTCAGAAAGGATTCATTGGCGTGAAACATCGAATTTTGTTTCAATGTGATGCTAAACTCCCAGGTACACAATCAAATAGGTCGGGGCTGGAAGATATGGCATGTTTTCCCATCAGCCACCGCAGCAGGAATCACTCCCCTTCCCCTCCCCACCACGGCACTTAGTCCCAGATGGGAGAATTCCACCCAATAATTTTGGTTGCGGCAGGTCTGCCTGGCTGGTGGAACATTATCTGTAAGTCTACACTTTCAGAAGAGCAGAGAGAATGGTTCGAGTAAATTGTTCTTTCTTCTTTGACTGCGGGCTTCTGGAAACTCACAAGTAAAATGAGTTTCACTGAAAGACAGTCTGAACTAACATTATTTACAGTGAATCAGAAATGAATCACAGATTGATTTGCCTGCCATTTACTGTTATAAGCAAGGTGTAAAGAGAACGATAGTCATTTTGGTTTCACTGCCAGCTCCTGGTAATCAGGTTTAATTAGATTATTTACATCAACATTTCAAACTGAGCAACCAGCACCGAAGAAAAATCAATTTTATTTGGCAGCAAACGATGCTGATTACTCAACACAATTTAGTAGTGTTGCAACACCAATAAAATGTAGCCTCTATATCAGCTGGCACTGAATGAAAAGTTTACCAGCTCAGCATATACCAATGTATCTTTTTATACAGGCCTGTCCAAACCAGAAGGGTGTGTGGAATGTATCCTCGTGTACAGTAAATAGTCCGCAGGAAATTTCAACTTTGCGCTAGAACGGATTAAAGGCTATTCTCGTGCTGCCAGCACACAGCCAGTTGCAACTACAAAGTAATATTGTTGAATTTGCCATGAAAACCCCAGCGTAAAAAAAACATTGCAGTCTCCACTCCAGGTGCAATTATACAGCAGGCGGACCAGATTGGAGATCGAGGCTTGAATGCTAAATCTATCCTTAGGCCACAAAATTATCATTGGGGGAGTGGGGTGGAGGGGGTGGGGGTGGGGGGTGGGGGGGGGGGGGGTGGGGGGCGGTGAAGTGAAGTTCCACTTGTCCCAATTTCTGAAATGGGTCCAGAATTAAGTGCAGGTTCCTCACCAAAATAAGGAAAAAAAAGGGCCAGCACTCTTCTGGCCCCGACCTCTTTGTGCACCTAGGGCTTCAGCGGCATATTTCGTGATGGGGTGGACATGATGCCGTTCGTCCCGCCATTATATCTGGCCGCCATATTGAAAAGGCGTCCAAATCACTGGCCCACTATTGAAGAAAGAAAATGGACCTCCTGAAAAAGAAAATGGACCTGCAGGAACATTCTGAGGCTGGAAGATGGGTCTAGTCAATGACGCTGGAGCTGGGAGAGCCACCTGAAAGATGATTCCCCCACCCAATGCTGGAATCCAGGGCTGCTGGTGGCCTCTATCCCGAACTCTGGAGACAGCCCGAGGTATTGTTCATGTTAGAGGGAGTGGCCTCCGGAGCCCTGTTAAATTTAGCCATGACCCAGATGTGAGTACAAACAGGTCACAGGCCTTTCCACTTCTAAGTATGTGGCTGGGCACACAAAGTCATGTTTTATTGAGACCCCCAATGGACGTACCTCACTGCCAGCCTTTATACACAACCTTGCTTCAGAGGTGACACTGGTTTAGGGTTGCCAGCTAGTCTTCCGGGATTTTCCTGCAGTCTCAAGCAATTCAGGATTAGTCACCAAGGCACTGCTGCAAATATTCCAGGGGCGAAAAAAACTCATAACTGCTTGAAAAGAAGATTTATATTTTATTAACTTTTTAAAAACTGTTCCCCAAACAGGCGCCGGAATGTGGCGACTAGGAGCTTTTCACAGTAACTTCATTTGAAGCCTACTTGTGACAATAAGCGATTTTCATTTCATTTCATTTTTTTCATTTTAATGCTTTAATTTGTATCTTTCTCCAGTTTCTCTCCAACCTCCACTCATGCCCACTCTGAGCTCCTCTTGCCCAGAGGGACTTTGTCCATGAGACTCATCTCCTGTTCCCTTGGTCCCAGTCCCAATTACTTGCAGGGCAACCAATTTCCCTTTCTGGCCAATATTGTTACTGTCTTATGAGCAAAGGTTAAATAGGTTAGGATTCTACTCATTGGAATTTAGAAAATGAGGGGACATCTCATTGAAGCACATAGAATTCTTAAGGGACTTGACGGGGTAAATGCTGTGAGGATGTTTCCACTCATGGGAGGGTCTAGGACCCGGGGGATAGTCTCAGAATAAATGGCTGCCAGTTTAAGACTGAGATGAGGAGGAATTTCTTCTCTCAAAGGGTTGTGAGTCTTTGGAACTCCTGGCCACAGAGAGTTGTGGGGGCAGGGTCCTTGCATATATTTAAGGCTGAGATAAACAGATTATTGATCAGTAAGGGAATCAAGGCTTATGGGGAAAGGATAGGAAGGTGGACGGGAGGAATGTTGGATCAGCCATGATCTTACTGAATGGCAGAGCAGGCTCAAGGGACTGAACAGCCTACTCCTGTTCCCATTTCTTTAGTCTTTGAATGTTCTCTCTCTCTCCTTTCAATTTTTCATGATTACTCCTCAAAAGCACCACCCTTCAGGGCAGCACGGTGGCGTAGTGATTCGCACTGCTCTTCACGGCGCCGAGGTCCCAGGTTCGATCCCAGCTCTGGGTCACTGTCTGTGTGGAGTTTGTACATTCTCCCCGTGTTTGCGTGGCACAACCCAAAGATGTGCAGGCTAGGTGGATTGGCCACACTAAAAGAACTGCCCTTTAATTGGGAAAAAAATAATAATTGGGTCCTCTAAATTTATTTTTAAAAAGCACTACCCTTCATCCCACCATCCTTTTCAAACTGCCTTTCCTATGCAATTGAATGTGTTGTTATTGCCTCCCAAATCCATGCCCATCTTTTCCAGAACTCCATCTTTGAATTCCTGCAATCAGGCACCTGCCTCTGCCACTGTCCCAAAATGGCTCACGGCAAAATCATGAATGGCATTCTATGACAATGACATCGGTAAAATTTCCCTCCTTATCCTTGTTGACCTCCCTGTAGCCTTTGACATGGTTGGTCATAGCGACCTCCTCCAAGCCAGCTGGACACCCTTGGTTCCATTCTTTTCTATCTAAGCATAGCCAGGAGCATCACTTGCAATGACTTCTCTTCCCACTCCCACATTGTTATCTCTGGTATGCCTCGAGGATCTATCCTTGGCCCTCTCTTATTTCTCATCTGGATGCTGTCCCTCCACAACTTCATCTGAAAATGCAAGACTGGATTTCACAGGGAGGACGAGTTCTACATCACCATCTCCTCCCACGACTCCTCTGCCATTGCTAAATTATCAGGCTGCTCATCTGACATCCATAACTGGATGAACTAAAGTTTCCTCCAATGAAATATTTGGAAGACTGAAGCCATTCTTTTTGGTGCTCACTCCAAACACTGTAACATCACCCGACTTCGCCCTTGCTCAGCTCATCTGCTGAAACCCTCATTCATACCTCGAGACTGCAATTTTAATGCACTGCAATGTGGTCTCCTGCATTGTACCCTCTATAAAATTGAGATAGCCCGTCAATCTCCCGTCCATGCCTTAACTCACACCAAGTTCCATTTGCCCTTGTGATCGCTGACCTCCATTGGTTCCAGGTCAAGCAAAGTCTAGATTTTAAAATTCTCAGCTCCCCAGACCTCGCCCCTTTCTTATGTCTCCTCCAGCCTCGCAAGCCTCTGACATCTGCACTCATCCATACCTGATCTCTTGAGCATCCCTAATTTTAATTCCTCCCCAATTGATAGTTGTATCTAGAGGTGCCTAGGCCCTACACTCTGGAAAACCCTCGCTGCTTTCACTGCCTCTACACCTTGCTTTCCTCTTTAAGATGCTCCTGCCAGCAGCACGGTGGCTCAGTGGGTTAGCCCTGCAGCATCAGGGCACCAAGGTCCAAGGTTCGATCCTGGCTCTAGGTCACTGTTCATGTGGAGTTTGTACATTCTCCCCCTATTTGCATGGGTTTCATCCCCACAACCCAAAGATGTGCAGGTCAGGTGGATTGGCCACGCTAAATTGCCCCTTAATTGGAAAAAATGAATTGGATACTCTAAATTTATTTTTAAAAAGATGCTCCTGAAAAGCTATCTCTTTCATGAAGCAGTCAGTCATCTGTCCTAATGTCTCCTTCTGTATGACAGTGTCACACTTTGTTTTACAATTCTCCTGTGAAGCACCCTGGGCCATTTTATTACTTTAAAGGCGCTATATAGATACACATTTTCGCTATTGTTATTAGTTATAGAATATTGGAGTTGATGAGAAAGGTAGTTTGACTTGGTGAGGTGACCAGAGACAGAAGGTTCTACAAAGAGCCCCCCTCTGATCACGCCAGGAGCCTGCAGCCTCAGCACAGGTCAGGCAAAGTAAAAAGCAGTAAAGTCGCCACGGTCCCAGATGACCTTAGGCAGCTTTCCCCTTTGAGGGGTGAGAGCTGACGGGTGGAGATTTAACCTGAGGATCACCACACCTCAGGCGAGGGGCAAGGTTGAGGAGGGTCATGAATAACTCCAGCCGCAACGGGGATTGAACCACCCTGTTGGTCTCGCTCTGCATCACGAACCACTGTCCAAGTTAAACCGGCCCCCTTTATAAGGACCCTTATACCATAGGCAGCCTGTGGATTGGAAACAAACTCTTCTGTCGGTGAAAATAAATGCAAATGCCTCAACAAGGGACTTGGTGCTGAGAGACAATAATGTGCTCAATGGCACGTGAATTGCTGAGTTGCTGGTGTAGTGTGGATAAAAATAAGTAGCTTAGACCAGTAGCAACAAATCAATGATAATGAATTACGCATTTCACAGAAGTGTATGGTGTGCATCCTTTTTCCTGCATTGTTATCACTCTTTGACTCTCCATGTCTGGTCATAAACAGGATACGGAACTGCAATCATTTGCCCCCTGCTGAAATGCAATTCTGCACCGCTGTCTTTATTTCGCCTCGCAATGTGCTTCCTCTTCTGAACAGCTGCTTCACATCACTGTTACATTACCTCAGTTAGAGGCCTCTGCTGTGGAGCCAAAAAGCAGAAGGCTCTTAAAGGAACTGAAAGAGAGAGAGAGAGGAAAAGAAAAACGTGTTGGCACACTCAAACTCCAAACCATGAAAGATTGCTTCATTTCGGGCTTTATGCTATTTTATATTTAACACTTGTTTCCAGTGCTTGTGCTGAGCATGGTTATGGTGTTGTTCTTTTGGTCATGCAGTGATCCTAACTGGTGCCGTGGATGATGTGCTGTAACAGCCGGCACATTGCACTCTTGAGTAAAGTGATGATAGATACATATTGGAAGCCTGCTTGCTGTTTATTTCAATTCAGTAAAGGAATGTTTTATTTGGTCTGAAAGGTGTTGTTGGAAATTTAGATGGTGTGAATTCTTTGTCGGTTTGGCCTAAGTAAGGTTTACTTAAATTTGGTTAATGTGTGCAGCTGGAATCCATAAGCTGTGTCAGAAATAGTTGCATAATGTGTATACAGATACTGGAGGAAAGGTTAGAAATGTTACATTTGTAGTTTAATTCACATTTAAAGTAAGTCAAACCATACTGCGGGAAAGGTTAGAACTGTTACATTTGTAGTTTAATTCACATTTAAAGTAAGTCAAACTATTCTGGGAGAAAGGTTAGAAATGTTACATTTGTTTTCTTTTAATCTCCGTTTAAAGTCAGTAAAACTATCAGCCATGATATAACAGAAAAAGTATGGCCTTGAATGTTTTTTATACTTACTGTCTACTCTATGACAAGAAACAAACTATCAAAAGGCACAAGGACGGATTTTCAGGCTGGCGGGATCAGCTCCATAAGCTCTGGGCAGAAGGCTCAGGAAATTAGGTGGACATCAATGCCAGGCCTTTTGACTGCAGTCTTTTCTTTAAAAACCAACGGTACTCGAGTGCAGAATTTACCATCATCAATACTATGGAAATGATATTCAAATCAGTCTTTGCATGATTTCCAGGATTAGAACATAGAACAGACAGTGCAAAAGGAGGCCATTCGACCCATCGAGTCTGCACCGACCCACTTCAGCCTTCACGTCCACTCTATTCCCGTAACCCAATAACCCCTCCTAACCTTTTTGGTCATTAAGGGCAATTTATCATGGCCAATCCACCTAACCTACACATCTTTTGACTGTGGGAGGTAACCAGAGCACCCGGAGGAAACCCACAAGAACATGCAGACTCCGCACAGACAGTGACCCAACGGGGAATCGAACCTGGGACCCTGGCGCTGTGAAGCCACAGTGCTATCCACTTTTGCTACCGTGCAGGACATTCATAGAAATAGAGAAACACAGAAAATAGGAGCAGGAAGAGGCCATATGGCCCTTCGAGTCTGCTCCGCCATTCATTACGATCATGGCTGGTCATCCAACTCAATAGCCTAATCCCGCTTTCCCCCCATATCCTTTGATCCTCTTCACCCTAAGTGTTATATCTAACTGCTGCTTGAGAACATACAATGTTTTGTACTTCCTGTGGTAACGAATTCCACAGGCCAACCACTGGCTGGGTGAAGAAATTTCTCCTAATTTCTGTCTTAAATGGCCAACCCTGTATCCTCAGACTGTGATCCCCGGTTCTAGACACACCCACCATCAGGAACATCCTTCCTGCATCTACCCTGTCTAGTCAAAGATCATAGAAAGAACAATACAACACAGGAACAGGCCCTTCGGCCCTCCAAGCCTGCGCCGACCATGGTACCTGCCTAAACTAAAACCGTCTGCACTTACGGAGTCCGTAGCCTTCCATTACCACCCTATTCATATATTTGTCTAGATGTCCCTTAAATGCCACTATTGTACCTGCTCCCACCACCTCCCCAGGCAGCGCGTTCCATATATTTATCACCCTCTGTGTAAAGAAACGTGCCTCGCACATCTGTTCCGAACTTTTCCCCACGCACTTTAAACCTACGTCCCAAGTACTTGACTCTCCTACCCTGGGAAAGAGAATCTGACTATCCACTCTGTGCATGCCATTCATAATCTTGTAGACCTCTATCAGGTCGCCTCTCAACCTCCGTCGCTCCAGTGAGAACAGACCAAGTTTATCTAACCTCTCCTCATAGCTAATGCCCTCCATACCAGGCAACATCCTAGTAAACCGCTTCTGTAACCTCTCCAAAGCATCCACATTCTTCTGGTAGTGTGACGACCAAAATTGTACACAGTATTCCAAATTATGCCGAACTAAGATCCTGGACAGCTGCAACATGACTTGCCAATTTTTATATTCAATGCACCGGCCGATGAAGGCCAGCATGCCATATGCCTTCTTGACCCCTTATCCACATGCGTTGCCACTTTCAGTGATCAGTGGACATGCATGCCCAGATCTCTCTGTCTGTCAGTACTTGCAAGAGTTCTACCATTTATTGAAATGAAATGAAAATCGCTTATTGTCACGAGTAGGCTTCAATTAAGTTACTGTGAAAAGCCCCTAGTCGCCACATTCCGGCGCCTGTTCGGGGAGGCTGGTACGGGAATTGAACCGTGCTGCTGGCCTGCCTTGGTCTGCTTTAAAAGCCAGCGATTTAACCCAGTGTGCTAAACCAGCCCCTGTTAAAATTTCTTAGGTTCCTATGAAAGCCCCCCCCCCCCCCCCCTCATTCTTCTGAACTCTAGCACATACAATCCTCACTGATTCAATCTCTTCTTTTACGTCAGTCCCACCATCCCAGGAATCAGTCTGGTAAACCTTCTCTGCACTCCCTCTTGAGCAAGGAGGAACTGGGGCAACTGTCCAATAGGCTCAGTCAGAGGCGGCTGATAGAGCCAGTGCCACTGACATATTACCAAAACCCTGGATCTACCATTGTAGAAATAGTGTAATGACCAAGGGCAGCAAGTACGAATGCATCTCTTCATCTCTCTCTGTCTCACCTCAAAACATGCCTTTCAATCACTCGTGTTGATAGTGGGGATTCAGCAATGGTAATGCCAATATAAGGACAGATTTGTGGATTCTGCCTTGATAGAGATGGTCATTGTCTGCCACTTGTGTGGCATGAATGTTAGTTGCTGCTTGTCAGCCCAAGCCTATGTTGTCCAGGTCTTGCTGCATATAGATACGGGCTGTTTCAGCATCTGAGGAGTTGCTGATGCTGCTGAACATCGTGCAAACATTTATGAACATCCCGACTTCTGACATTATACTGGAAAGAAGATCATTGATGAAGCAGCTGAAGATGGTTGGTACTAGTGCATAATCATGAGGAACTCCTGCAGTGATGTCCTGGATATCTGATGAGTTGACCTCCATTAATCACAACCATCTTCCTTTGCTCAAGTGGAGAGTTTTCCCATTGATTCCCAATGACTCCAATTTTGCTCGGGCTCCTCTTGGTCAAATGCTGAGGTCCAGGGCAGTCACTCTCACTTCAATCTCTCACGTTTAGCTCTTTTGCCCATGTTTGGAACAAAGCTGGAATGCAGTCAGGAGTTATGTGGTCCTGGCGGAATCCAAAGTTAGCATCTGTAAGCGGATACTAAGTAAGTGCTGCTTTATAGCATTGTCGAAGACACCTTCCATCATTTCGATAGCGATCGGACTGATGGGGAGGTATTTGGCCGGGTTACATTTGTCCTTATTTCTTTGGACAGGAAATACCTGGGAAATTTTCCACATATTAGCAAGTGGATTCCAGTGTTGTAGCTGTACTGAAACAGCTTGGCTTGGGTCACAGCTAGCTCTGGAGCACAAGTCTTCAGTATTATTGCCAGAATGTTTTCAGAGCCCACAACCCTTGCAGGATGCAGTACCTCCAGCCGTTTCTTGATATCATAGAATCCCTACAGTGCATACAGAGGCCTTTCAGCCCAGCGAGTCTGCACCAACCCTCTGAACAAGCTCCCTATCTAGGCTCAATCCGCCACCCTACCCCTGTCACCCCACGTAACCTTTTGGACACTAAGGGGCAATTTAGCATGGCCAGTCCACCTAACCTGTGCATCTTTGGGCTGTGTGGGAAACTGGGGCACCTGGAGGAAACCCATGCAGACACGGGGAGACTGTGCATGCTCCACACAGTCACCTAAAGTCGGAATCGAGCCCGAGTCTCTGATGCTGTGAGGCAGTAGTGCTAACCACGGTTCCACCATGCGGAGTGAATCAAATTTAGTGAAAACTATCATCAGTGATGCTGGAGCCCCGAAGGCCAAGATGGATCATCCACCCGGCACTTCTAGCTGGAGATTGTTGTGAATTGTGAAGATTGTTGTGTCTTGTCTATTGCACTGATATACTAGGCTTCCCTATCCTTGAGAATGGTGATATTTGTTGAGCCTCTTCCTCTGGTTAGCTGTTTAATTGTCCACCACCATTCACAACTGGATCTGCACCATTGGTTGTGGATCGCCTAGCTCTTTCCATCACATGCTGCTTATTCTCTTTGGCACGCATGTAGTCCACTCCTCCCACATGTTTGGAATCACACATCAGGATATTTTTCGTTTAAGGGTGCCAATGACTTTCGATCCTTCTGGGATCAATTGCTGATTGGATTCTGGGCAGCACAGTGGCGCAGTGGTGAGCACTGCTGCCTCATGGCGCTGAGGTCCCAGGTTCGATCCTGGCCCCGGGCCACTATCCGTGTGGAATTTGCAGATTCTCCCCGTGTCTGCGTGGGTCTCAGTCCCACAAGCCAAAGATGTGCAGGGTAGGTGGATTGGCCATGCTATATTGCCCCTCAATTAATATAAAATAAAATTGCTGATTAGATTCTGTACTGAAGGTTTCAATCAGGAAAAGCCCACAAATGTTCCCCAAAATGTGGCCAGCATGAATGGAGGTGGACAGCTTAAATATCCTTCACTTTGTGGCGGCACGTTCGCGCAGTGGTTAGTACTGCTGCCTCATCTCGCCAAGTACCTGAGTATTATCCTGGCCCCAGATCACTATCCATGTGGAGTTTGCATATTCTCCCCGTGTCAGCATGTGTCTCACCACCACAACCCAAAGATGTACAACATTGGTGGATTGGCCATGCTAAATTGCCCCTTAAAAAGAAAAACAAATTATATAAAAAATATCCTTTACTTCCTTGGACCAAAATGGTGTGGGAATCCATCCTATCCAAAAGCTGCCCCAATATTATTCATTGCCCAACCCATGACCCTGGCTCCTGCCCATCTCCTGGAATGAATTGCTGCGAGTGGTGACCATCTCAAAGCACTGGAGATGTGCTGCCTTTGCAAGATCCTCAAAATCTGGTGGCAAGAAAGGCAATTCACAGTTGCACCCTCTCCCAAGTCAACTTGCCCAGCATCGAAGCGCTGATCACGCAAAATCAGCTCCACTTGGCAGGAGATGCCATTCGTAAGCTTGACACCAGCAGATTTGCAAAGCAACTGCTCTACTCCAAGGAGGGCAGTGAATACGCTTAAGGGATTTGAAACATCGATGCAGAGATCAACCATCCCTACTGACTCATGGGAAGCCCTTGTGGAGGAGGTTCATTCAAATACATTGCGAGACTTTGTCAGGAACATGCAGAGATGGAGTCGAGGGAGAGGGTTCTCAGCAATTCATCTATCCAACTCTCCAAGAACCAGCCACATGGGATGTGGCAGAGTCTGCAGATCGCACATTGGACTGATCAGCCTTCTCAGAACCCATTGAACTGGAGTGGAAGCAAATCACCCTCGATGCTGAGGGACGGGCTAAGAACAAGTGGGTAGGCTAAGAGCCAATGTAGAAAAAAAACAAACAGAGAGCAATTTTAAATGTTTAAATCTAACCTGTGCACGCTAGTGTCAAAGCCTCACTATCAGGCCTCAAATCACTGAGGGGAAATTCAACCTTGTTCACCGAATATGCTCACATGTGTCTCCACTCGGCTTGGCTCTGCCTCATGAAAACTGGGTTTGTATGTCATCTTGTTGCACAAGCTGTGATGTGGCTTTGAGATCCTGAAGGCCAAGAGGCAGGAGTGCACACCTGCAGCGTAATCGCTCTTTCAGTGACTATATGTATTGTGTAGCTGGGTTAATTTAGAATGATTTGCTATCTGAAACCCTTTCAGATAACGGCATGCCAACGGTTTCAATTCTAAATTGTATCTTGAACGTGTACCCTGCTGGAGAACAGGCATGAACAGTGAACAGTGAAAGAACAGCAAGGCTGTCTGAGGGCTTTGTATGGGCCAGCTGGAAATCTTTTGTCGGGCAACAGACAATATTTTGTGGCGTGCTTGCATAACCCCATCTAGCCTGGATACGATACGAATGGCTAACTCTACCATAGCAGCTTTCTTAAGGTCTGCCATCTTCTCCTGCATGTGTAGCCTGGTCCTGTGGGTGGTGTGCACGCGATCCACCCGCACTGCCACCTGACCCGCTCTAAACTGGTGGAAGCACCTTTTAAACCAGAGCAACCCACCTTCTATTCAGCTCATGCAGCTGCATCTGCACTTCAGCGGTATTCAAACAGGATAAGCCCCCCTTCATCTCATGCGAATGGCCTCCATTTCCTGCTTCCACAATTATTTTTTTCTCTTTCTTATTCTTCCAGATAGTCCCCATTTTGCCTTAATGTAGCTTTCACTTATTTTCCACACCAACTCTGACAGGGTTTGCTTTTCAGGCTTCCGACATACAGTGAGTCCCCTGCTCGCCACTGGGTGGATACCAACAGTGGCAGGATGAGACCTTTAATTGGGTTTTTATTGCCCACTTAAAGGGCTCAATTTGCAGCGTGACAGGAAGGCCATCAACAAGCCTTCCCGCCACGGACATAATCAGACAGAGGTGAGCGAAAGTGGCAGGGTCTCCACCTGCAACCTGATTAAATGTCCCTCTGTCATAAAACTCACCACAGGAGAACGCATTAAATTCCGCCCATCCACTCGCGGGCCATTGCACTTTCACTTTTTAAAAATCCTTTGTTCCTTGCCAATTTTCCTTACCTGATGTTGCTTCTGACCTCGCTGCCTGCCATGCAGTTGCCCTCTGGGAATCTTCCCCAAATTACTAACTGTCTAAGTCATATTGAGATCCCTTTATTTGCGCTTTTATCTCAAATCTGATATAAAAATTCTGGTTCTCTCTCAATATCCCATATTAAATTTCTTTTTTCAGTGGAACTTTCTTCTCCAATACTAATGTTCCCCTCTTTGACAAAAATGTTTATCATGCAGCAATAGCCATACATCCAGTACATTGCCTCAGTGGCCATTACTCATGTGTGAGTTTTGATAGTGTGTGTGAGTTGACTAAACTGAACATAAGAGACATCGGAGATGATCCTGATCTCACACATTGTCAGGTAGGGATTGGTGGATACTGATCAGGAGCAGAATCCTGGCCAATTGCCTCCGTCCTAAACTGAGGTGCCACTGACCTTGTAAGGGCTGCGAGACTGGGGCATAAACCGTGGCTATCTCGAGCCTGTATGGTTTAGTCACTCACTGTGTAAACACACTGAGCCAGCGGGACATTTAAGTGCTTTTCAGCTCGTTACTCTCTTCGTGTACGGCATTCCCCAAGCTATCTGCTTCAGTTCTTCACATCCTGTTCCCTCTCGCCTGAATTTGAGTGAAAGGCTAACGCTCACTGGTAAATCATTTCACCAGAGCTGTCAACCTCTGGCATTGTTGTCAGACAAAGAATTACCATTTAACCCCAGCCACTGCGGATTCATTCCACAGGAAAAGAAAGGGACAATAAAAACTGATGGGTAGTATAACAATCTGAGGATAATTTCATGCAGTGTTCCACTGTTGTCCCTCTCCCAATCCTCCCTCCCTCCCCCCCCCACGTCTTTTCTTTGAATCAATAGGGTGTCATGTATAGGAATCATATGGGGGGAGAGAGACTGGCTCTTGTTTGTCAACAGAGTTGTTCTGCTTGAGTGACCCCATGGACCATTTACAGCACCAATCAGCCAACAGTTCAATTGCAGAAACCATCACCCGTTTTGGACAGTAAATGTGACGATCTTCTCGCCTCAGAATTAGCAGAAGCAAATGTCTGAGGTTGGCTTTAGAATCTTATATCTAAACTCTGCCTCACGTCCACTGTAAACCAAGAGGGAGAAGCTGAAGAAAGAGACAACAAAAATACAATGGGCGTGATTCAGCATCCGTATTGCGCCCGGCATGGACCAGCAGGAGATGGTAAAATCAAGATTCAAGCCAGGCGTGGACGATTTTGCAATTCACCCGGCCTGCTCCTGATGGCGAGTTCCAGATCACGCCCAAAAATGGCGAGAATAGGATTCAGCCTAATTTGCATTCATTTCAATCTCATTGGCGAGATTGAAGTTGAATGCTGCAGCCTCCCAGGAATTACCCAACTCCCCAGCAGGAAGTCAGGCGGGTGCGTTTATTACTCCTTTTCAAAAAACATGAAGCTGATGAATGACGACTGAGGGGAAGTGAGGAAATGCCATTTCCATTTTCCGGCCTGCAGCTCAAGGGCACAAGAGCTGCTGGTCTAGTAATCTAGGGGCTGGTTTAGCACACTGGGCTAAATCGCTGGCATTTAAAGCAGACCAAGGCAGGCCAGCAGCACGGTTCAATTCCCGTACCAGCCTCCCCGAACAGGTGCCGGAATGTGGCGACTAGGGGCTTTTCACAGTGACTTCATTGAAGCCTACTCGTGACAATAAGCGATTTCCATTTCATGAGGGAGGGGGGGGGCATTGAGTCTGTTCCGCCATTCAATCATGGGATTGTTCCTCTGAGGACAGAGAAAGTTAGTGGGACATTTATTGGTCGAGGTGCTCAGAATTATGAAGGGCTTTGGTCGAGTAAATAAGGAGAAACTGTTTTCACCGGCTGAAGGGTCAGTAACTAGAGGACACAGCTTTAAATTAATTGACAAAAGAGCCAAAAGAGCGAACATGTGAATTTTCGTGAGCACAGTAAGTTGTTATGATCTAGCTGGCTAGTATTGACCAAACGACGGGCAGGTGGATTCAATTGAACTTTTCTTTTTAATTTAGAGTACCCAATTCATATTTTTCCAATTAAGGGGCAATTTAGTGTTGCCAATCCACCTACCCTGCACATCTTTGGGTTGTGGAGGCAAGATCCACGCAGACATGGGGAGAACGTGCAAACTCCACACGGACACAGTGACCCAGAGCTGGGATCGAACCTGGGACCTCGGCGGCGTGAGGCAGCAATGCATCACCGTGCTGCCCCCTTCAATTGAACTTTTAGAAGAGAATTGTATATATATTTGATAAGGAATATTTTGCAGGGTCATGGACAAAAAGCAATGATCATGGCATTAATTGGAGCTCGCATAGGTATGATGTGCCAAACAGTCTCCTGTTGTATAAGATTCACTGATTCCATTTGTTCTCCTTCTTCTCACCAATTTACTTTCCTTCTTTCCAAAATGTCCCAGCTTCGTGTTGGGATATGGCGATGTGAGCTGCATCCAGTAATATCATGGTGGGATATACTTCCCATGATGCTCCAGTGACCAGGTTGGAATCACAGACTAGCCCAAGCATGTCCTTGTCTGGCACCAATCTATGTGTATGTTCCGCAGGACTTATGGGATTACACGCAGGCCAGGTGTTTGCTGAAAGCTTTTCCCTTATTAATTTGGGGGGGGGGGGGGGGGGGGGGGGGTGAGACTGCATCCAAGTGTGGCAAGCCCTCTGTGTGCAGATCAGTTATCTCAGAAAGCAAAATACGGCAAATGCTAGAAGCTGGAACAAAAAGGGAAAATGCTGGAAAACCCAGCAGGTGAGGCAATATGAAGGAGAAAGGTCATCAACCTGAAATGCTGGGTCAAATCATCTGGCCTTCGTATCATTGGAAACTGGATGTGGAATTCCCGACGCATGAACCTATGTGGGAATTGCACTCTAAGTTCTAACCTCTGATGAGCAAATCCCCTGCTCCCGGGCTCTCCGGGAATGTCTCCAACTTTGAGTTAGAGTTCTGTGGGCGGCCTTGTCTTCCCTCCTCTCTTCTCCATTCCGATGGCGCTCCCTAGTGAACACTACGCTGTGCATTTCTGGGAAAGTTGCGATCAGAAGACCCCAGTAGAAATGCACAGGAGCGTTGAGTCGGAGAATTTATGAGCACAGTGGCAATTGGACAATCATTGCCACTGCTTAGAGCCCTAAACTCTGCTCCTCTCTCCAACAAAGTTGTCTGAAGTACTCCAACACTTTTTCTTTACATTTCAGCGAATTCACTAATTTAACAGAGGGCAGCAAAGCTGAGATTTTCCTAGTCTGTACAGTTCTGCTACCTGCTGCCTTTAATCAAGCCAAACTACTTCTTCATATGTCTTTGAAAATGACTTCTTTGAAGAAGCTCCAGAGAGATAAGTGTGGCTGGAACTGCCTCAGACCCTGGGCGGTACGGTAGCACAGTGGGTAGCACTGTTGCTTCACAGCGCCAGAGTCCCAAATTCAATCCCCGGCTTGGGTCACTGTCAGTGTGGAGTCTGCACGTTATCCCTGGGTCTGCGTGGGTTTCCTCCCACAAGTCCCGAAAGATGTGCTTGTTAGGTGAATTGGACATTCTGAATTCTCCCTCTGTGTACCCGAACAGGCACTGGAATGTGACGACTAGGGGCATTTCACAGTAACTTCATTGCAATGTTAATGTAAGCCTACTTGTGACAATGAAGATTATTATTACAAAGACCTTGCATAATGAATAAAGCACTGATTAAGCACTCAAGACTGGCAGCAGTAGGATTGTAACTAGATGGCAATGTTGCACGAATGCATTAGTGTGTTCTTTGAAGATTGGCTTTATGATAGGGGTTAATATTTCTGAAGTGAAATCGGGTGGAATTTCCTTTCCCTTAACATGATGTTGTCCAAAACCTGGGAGGGTGGGGTCACTTGGATAGCAGCACATTCCATGCCAGGAATGGGTCCCCTGTTAACAGAGCCAGTGGAACTTTAAAGCAGCCCCTTTGTCATTTCATTAGGATGTGTTTGTGTTGGTTTATCTTGGTTTGGCCTGGGAGGTGAACAGATTTTTTTTTGCGTTAATTGTGCCACTTCCCAAGGCAGCATTACATTTTCTTTGTGGGATTAAGTGCTATTTTGGACTGATTTACAGCCCTAATATGTGGACAGAGTGCTTGTTTCATGCAGATTTGCTTGTTGCTTCTGTGCAAACAGTGACAGTGGTGGAATTTTGGTTGAGCCCTGCATAACATCAGTGCCATCCCCAAAAGTGTGCCATGATGAGGGAGAGGGGGCAAAAAAAGGTTTACTTTGTATCTGTCCTGTGCTGTTCCTGAAGTAGGAACATGTAATGCTAACAGTGGTCGCTAAGTTTTACCAGTGTTCCTATTCGCTAGGTTTGATGGAGTAGATTATTTTGAACTAATCTGGTGATACTGTTGGCCATCCTTTATGGAAAGCATCTATGTTGTCAATTCCACGAGAATCGATGGAAATGGGATGGTCTGTACAACGGACAGTCAATCAGTTTTATGGTTATATGGCAAATAGCAAAGCAACACAGATATTTTTTGATTTGATTGGCATGGGTACTCGAATTGATGTTCCCATGACATAGCCGAGCTGTACACATTTTGATAAATCCAAACTACTTCAAAAAATGAGTGTGGAGAAGTAGCAAGCTAGATTATTTTACCAATATGCCTTCAATGTAACAGGTAGTATGACGGAGACACTAGCTCTCATGTAAGTTCACTCGTCATCTTCTATTTTTGGATTTAACACAGCACTGCAAATTTCCCTTCTGTTAAATTAGACAGATTGAGGCCATTAACTATTTCCCTAGGTATTCCCCCTTCAAATTTTGGCTAACTGTAAACAGGATGTGGTAATGCCCATGTAACCTTGATAGTATATAGAAACCTAATCTACATAACAAACCTTGAAGCATAAGTATTGTACACCTTCTTCAGAACGTTTTGCAAGCTTTCTCTAAAGGTGATTTCCGATCTTTGCTGCCTTGTTACCACTTCTGTCGATTTAAAAAAAAAGAAGAACTTTCATTCACATGCAACCTTACAATGCCCTCAATATCTCCCAAAGCATAATTCACCAATGGATTACTTCTGGAGTGGAGCAGAGGACAGTCAGTTAAAATGACTGCACCAAATTATCCCCACACTGTGTTCAATCTCACTGCTTTCCGATGGTAATTGAAGTGTGATCTTCTGCTCTTTTGAGCAGGTTTGATGGTCAGCCACTGAACAGCGGTAGAGCCGTTCTTTGTATTGTTAGACCAGGCGAGAAACAGTGAATTGTCTCCCCTCCATTCAATCTCCTTGGTTGGTCATAACAAAATACATTTCTGTTCCACGAGGATATGCCTGTTCCAAATGGTAAACCGGTTCTTAAAGCTCTTTAAGCTTTGACAAAGAGTCATCCAGACTCGAAACTTTAGCTCTGTTCTTTCTCCACAGATGCCGTCAGACTTGCTGAGATTGTCCAGCATTTTATGTTTCTGTTTCAGATTTCGGCATCCACAGGAACTTGCTTTAATCTTAAAGTCCAGCTGCCTTTATATTCCAGAAGAATTTAATTACCATGCCTGCTACAGTCATTGGGCGCGATCCAATGGACATGTTGCACCGGAAAAGCTACTCGGCGTGGCACAGATGGCAGTTAAAAGACAGGAGTCCCCTGATCTACCCAGCTTGCAATGCCTCGCAAGATTCAACGTGGGCTGGGACCCTCTCATAGCGCGTTGGGGATTGGGGGAGGGCCAGGGGTCACATTGGGAGCCTTGGAGATTGGGCGCCATTTAAAAATGGTGCCCCAATCTCTTGCTACACTGGGTAGTTCTGTCAAGTGTACAAAAAAAACAGGGCTATGTGCGGCCTCGGCAATGCATTCCTCTCTGAAGCCCCTTATAAACAAGAGTTGTGCTGCATACCCGTGTGTTTCTTGGTGCTGTGAGTGCCGGGAAACACGCGTTCGCTGTAGGACTTTGTTCCCAATTAATTTAATCGCGCCCCTTGTGTTATAGTCATCCCATATTGTTTGCTTTTCTCACCTTCACCTTGGAAGGTGGCCTCCTATTTTAAAGTAGCTTGTTCTGTCTCATTCCAATTTGCACAATTTCCAGTCAGTAGAAGGTTTTAGAATAGAACAGTACAGCACAGAACAGGCCCTTCGACCCTCGATGTTGTGCCGAGCAATGATCACCCTACTCAAACCCACGTATCCACCCTATACCCACGTATCCAGCCGGTGCCGAGGTAAAGAGTGCCCCCACGGCACAGGCCCGCCCGCAAATCGCTTGTCCCTGATCGCGGGCCAGGCCACCGTGGGGCCACGCCCTCCTGAGGATCCCGGAGGCTGCCCGCAGAGCCAGGTCCCGCCGGTAAGTACCAGGTCTAATTTACGCTGGCGGGACCGGCCTAAAACAGGCGGCCGCTCGGCCTATCGCGGGCCGGAGAATCGCTGGGGGGGCCGCTGCCAGAACTCTGGTGCCGGAGAATTTTGCAGCCGGCGGGGACGGGTTTCATGCCGCCCCCCGGCGATTCTCCGGCCCGGCGGGGGGTCGGAGAATCCCGCCCCATGTGAGAGTGCCTTTAAGAAATGGGTGTTTATAAATGTGTGCGTATATAAATATCTGTAGTGAGGGTACCTTTAAGAAATGAGTCTGATGTCAGAGAGTGGGTGGAGCTGGGCTGTCTGTCAGCTTTTTACTTTCTTTTCGGCTGTTTGCTGCAGGGTGTGTTTTTGTTTCATTTTCAGAGCTGGGTAGCTGCAGCCACAGCCAGAAGGGGAATTAGTCTGTCTCTCTGTAATCTAAAAACTGTAAATCGATCCTTTGGTGTTTAAAACTAATAACTGCTCTCAGTAGTGACTATAACCTGATGTGCTTCTGTTAAAGGTTTTGTTTTTTAAATCTTATGGATGTTAAAAGGAAAGCTTAAAGGATTACTTAGTGTTGTAGTCTTTGGGGGTTGCATTTGAATTAATGGTTGCTAAGATGTTCACTGTATGTCTTAAAAAGATTAACTTGAGTTCATGGAATAAACATTGTTTTGCTTTAAAATATACTTTTCCATTCCTGCTGTACCACACCTGTAGAGTGAGCCGTATGCTCCCCATACCACAATCTATTAAAAGTTGTGGGTCAGGGGAACTCCATGACACACTTTGGGATTCTCTAAACCGTGACCCATAACAATTGGGGGCTGGAGGGGGATAAAAGTCTATCTATTGGATTGGCTTAGTGAACTTAAAGACAGTGAGGGGTGAGCATATTGTGGTTGCTTTTCAGGTGTGGTATTCTAGTTTAAGTGGGGGGGGGGGTGTGCTCTGGACAATGGCTCTTTCAGAGGCTCAGAGGTTTTTGGGGCTGGCGACGGTCACACTCAGTACCTTACGGACAGAGATTAAAAGCAGACTGTTAGATTTGGCAAAAACATTGCAGTTAACATTACCTGACAAAATGCAAAAAGATGAGGTAATTACGGCGTTGGCTAAGCAGTTAAAGTAGCCTGAGATACAGTTTGACTCATTGGAAATGGCAAACATTCAGTTACAAATTAAACAAATGGAACATGAGAAAGAATTAAAGCAGCTTGTGTACGAAAGAGATAGAGAGGAAAAAGAAAGAGAAAGGAAGATACAGATCGGGAAAAAAGATAAAGAGAGAGAGTTTGAACTTCAGAAAATTGCCATGAAACATGACAGTCAGCGCCGGCCCTAGGGTTGCTGGCGCCCCGGGCAAGCTGAACTTCGGCGCCCTTGGGGGGGGGGCCGAGAGGGGGGCGGGGCCGAGAGGGGGGCGGGGCCGAGAGGGGGGGCGGACCCGGGGGGGGCGGACCCAGGGGGAGCAGACCCGAGGGGGGGGCGGGGCGGGGGGGCGGGGGGGCGGACCCGAGGGGGGGGGGCGGGGGGGGCGGGGCGGGCGGACCCGAGGGGGGGGCGGGGCGGGCGGACCCGGGGGGGGGGGCGGGGCGGGCGGACCCGAGGGGGGAGGGGAGCGGACCGAGCGGGCGAGCGGACCGAGGGGACGGACCGGGGGGGGGGGCGCCCTGGGGGAGTGCGGCGCCCTGGGGAGTGCGGCCACCACGCATGCGCTGGTTGGCGCCGGCCCAACTGCGCATGCGCGGGACCCGAGTCTGGCGCCCCCTAGCACATGGCGCCCCGGGCAACAGCCCGAGTTGCCGGTGCCTTGAGCCGGCCCTGATGACAGTCAGTAAAAATTGGCAGGCGTAAAAGGAAACGAACGGTTGGATGACAGTGATGAGGATAGTGAGAAAGAGTGTCATAGTCGAAGGCTTGGTGGGGATCTATTTAAATATGTCCAAGCATTGCCACGGTTTGATCAGAAGGAGGTAGAAGCCTTTTTCATTTCATTTGAGAAGGTAGCTAAATAAATTAAATGGCCACAGGACATGTGGGTATTACTGATTCAAACAAAGCTGATATGTAGGGCGCGTGAAGCGTTTGCATCACTATCAGAGGAGGTATCTAAGTCGTATGAGGAGGTGAAAAAAATCCATCTTTGGTGCATATCAATTAGTGCCTGAAGCAAAGACAAAGGTTCAGAAATTTAAGGAAAGAACCTGGTCAAACATACATGGAGTTTGAAACGATCAAACAGAATAATTTTGATAGGTAGATAAGGGCTATGAAAATAGATCAAATGTATGAAGCTCTCAGAGAAATTATACTTTTGGAGGAGTTTAAAAGTTCAATTCCTGATGTAGTGAGAACTCGTGGGAAGAGCAAAGGGTTAAAACTGCGAGGTTAGCAGCAGAAATAGCAGATAATTACAAACTAGTTCATAAATCAAAGCTTGGTTTCCGACATCAGTTTCAGCCTGTGAGGGATAGAAACTGGGGACATGAGAAATACTCAAGTGGTAAAGGTAAAGGTGATCTGATGGGAGATAATAAGGAGAGTGTACCTCAGATTAAAAAGGAAATCCAGGAGTGTGGAAGAGACATGAAAAGTTTCAAATGTTTTCACTGTAATAAACTAGACCATGTAAAGTCACAGTGTTGGTGGTTAAAGAGAAGCACTGGGAAGACTGATGTGGTAAAACAGGATAAGACAGTGGGGTGTGTTAAAGTGGGAAAGGAAAGCCCAAGTGAAGCGAAGGAGGGGCAAAAGATTGTACAGCCTGATCAAGAGGTGATTGATAAGAAGGTGTCAGATCTCTTTAAAGAATTTACTTGTGTGAGTAAAGTTTACTCATGTGTATCAGGAGGAGCAGGTAAAGAAGTCACAATTTTAAGAGATACAGGAGCGAGTCAATCTTTAATGGTAAGAGATGAGGAGTTATGTCGTTTGGGAAGAATATTGCCAGAAAAGGTGGTATTATGTGGAATTCAGGGTGAGAGGAGTAGTGTTCCATTATATAAGGTAAGGTTGGAAAGTCCAGTGAAGAGTGATGAAGTGGTAGTAGGAGTAATAGAGAAACTATCTTGTCTAGGAATACAGTTTATCTTGGGTAATGATATAGCTAGATCGCAGGTGGGCGTGATGCCTACTGTGGTTGATAAACCAGTGGAAAATCAAACAACTGAAGTGTTGAAGAACGAATATCCTGGGATTTTTCCAGTTGTGTAGTAACAAGGTCGCAAAGTCACAGGTTAAGACAAGAGGAGAAATCAAAGAGTGAAGATGAAGTTGAAGTGCAATTAGCAGAAACAATTTTTGATCAGATAGAACATAGAACATAGAACATTACAGCGCAGTACGGGCCCTTCGGCCCTTGATGTTGCGCCGACCCGTGAAACCATCTGAAGCCTATCTGACCTACACTATTCTATTTTCATCCATATGTCTATCCAGTGACCACTTATATGCCCTTAAATTTGGCGAGTCTACTGCTGTTGCAGGCAGGGCGTTCCACAACCGTACTACTCTCTGAGTAAAGAAACTGCCTCTGACACCTGTCCTATATCTACCACCCCTCAATTTAAAGCTATGTCCCCTTGTGTTGGTCATCACCATCCGAGGAAAAAGACTCTCACTGTCCACCTATCTAACCCTCTGACTATCTTATATGTCTCTATTAAGTCACCTCTCAGCCTTCTCCTCTCTAACGAAAACAACCTCAAGTCCCTGAGCCTTTCCTCGTAAGACCTTCCCTCCATACCGGCAACATCCTAGTAAATCTCCTCTGAACCCTTTCCAAAGCTTCCACATCCTTCCTATAATGTGGTGACCAGAACTGCACGCAGTACTCCAGGAGCGGCCGCACCAGAGTTTTGTACATCTGCAGCATGACCTCGTGGCTCCGAAACTCAATCCCCCTACTGATAAAGGTTAGCACACCATATGCCTTCTTAACAGCCCTATTAACCTGGGTGGCAACTTTCAGGGATTTATGTACCTGGATGCCGAGATCTCTCTGTTCATCTACACTACCAAGAATCTTGCCATTAGCCCAGTACTCTGCATTCCTGTTACTCCTTCCAAAGTGAACCACCTCACACTTTTCCACATTAAACTCCATCTGCCACCTCTCAGCCCAGCTCTGCAGCTTATCTATGTCCCTCTGTATCCTATAACACCCTTCAGCCCTATCCACAACTCCACCGACCTTTGTGTCATCAGCAAATTAACTAACCCATCCTTCTACACCCTCTTCCAGGTCATTTATAAAAATGACAAACAGCAGTGGCCCCAAAACAGATCCTTGCGGTACACCACTAGTAACTGAACTCCAGGATGAACATTTGCCATCAACCACCACCCTCTGTCTTCTTTCAGCTAGCCAATTACTGATCCAAACCGCTAAATCACCTTCAATCCCATACGTCCGTATTTTCTGCAATAGCTTACTGTGGGGAACCTTATCAAACGCCTTACTGAAATCCATATACACCCCATCAACCACTTTACCCTCATCCACCTGTTTGGTCACCTTCTCAAAAAACTCAATAAGGTTTGTGAGGCATGACCTACCCTTCACAAAACCGTGTTGAGTATCGCTAATCAACTTGAAAAATAACAAGAACAGGTGGAGGATGAGGCGGATATTTTTGGTTCAGGAAAATTGGCAGATTACAACAGAAAGATGTAGAAATAAAACGGACATATCAGAAAGCATACACAGAAGAGGAATCTGAGTGTATACCAGAGTGTTATTACCGTAAAAGTAATGTCTTGATGAGAAAATGGAGACCTTTACACATGCAGGTGGATGAAAAGTGGGCAGAAGTTCATCAAGTAGAATTGCCGGTGGGTAAAAATGAGGTGTTGTGAGTTGCACATGAGGTACCAGTGAGAGGTCATTTGGGAATAATTGTGGGTCAGGTGAACTCCATGATGCACTTTGGGGTTCTCTAAACCCTGGCCCATAACGGTTAACACTGAGCAAAGACAAAGAGGTCAACTTGAACCCATTCGGAGCTTTAGGGTGGGCAGAGGAAGCAGTAACCAGTTGGGATTGTAAGCTTTGGTGGATGCGGCCCTTCAGTCATCATCACATGACCTTTCCCCTTCTAACTGCCTGGCGCCCACAATCTTAGAACTTAGAACAGTACAGCACAGAACAGGCCCTTCGGCCCTCGATGTTGTGCCGAGCAATGATCACCCTACTTAAACCCACGTAACCCATATACCCGTAACCCCAACAATCCCCCCCCATTAACCTTACACTACGGGCAATTTAGCATGGCCAATCCACCTTCCATTGTTTGCTGGCAAAGATCAAGTTCGCAGCTATGCCAATGGAAAGTCAATAGGCTCCTCATCGCCCAACTGGCTGGTTCTTGATTGCAAATCAATCTCCCTCCACACCGCCACTCCATCAAGCAACATTTTAGTGAATAATAATTTAAAGAGTTCAAAGTGCCCCAATGATTCTTCTCCCGAGTTATGAGAAGTAGTATCCCGGATATTAATCTCTACTTCCTGGGAATTCCAGGACAATCATGGAGTCAGCAAGACTAAGCCTGGAGTTTATTATAATTCCAGCTCATCTGTGTTGGCATTTATACTCCACATGAATCTGGTGCAATGGAAGAGTTGAATGTAGGTTGTCTTCACCCTTTAGCATCTCACTGCTTTTCCATTAATTAAATGATGGAATTTATCCAATACACACCATCATTATGGTGCAGCAGTACATGTGGTGTCATGGATTAGTGGAACATGAGATCCTCAATCTGCTTAGTCACTCACTTCAACCAGGTTACCATGGGGAGGAAGGATCTGGGACTACTTAAAGAGCAACAAAATGGCTCAGTTACTAAACAGTGTGGTCCTCATCCAGTCAGGCTAGAAATGTTACCATTTCAATCCTGATTTGCAATGATCAACAACAGTGTGACTCCCATTGGCCCAGCGTATTGGCGTGAGTGAGAGTCACAAAACTGGCTGTGGGTTCCTGGCAGTATTTCCATCTGGCGACTCATGCTGGAGAATGAACACAAATGGATGCTGAGTGGCTCATCCATAGTTAAATACTCAGTACATTGACAAAACAAAAATGATTGGACAAGGTACCAAGAAGACAGCTGGCATTTAGTGAGCCATATTTCCTCACTTTCAAGAGAGAAAAGGGACATGAATGGCAAAATCATCACTGTGGTAAAAGACTTTTGCCTCCTTTACTGAGTTTGTGAACAGTGATACTCAGTCCAGCGACAGATAATATAGTGAAATGGTTCCATTATTGATCTACTCAGAGATGAAATACACTTGTTCTTAAATCTTTGCTTTTCAAAAAAACCACAAAGGTATCCATGAAAAACATGGCAACAATATTTGGTGACTCTTTTGCCAACTGTGAAATGAAGTGTTCAGTGGAGTGACAGCTCCATGAACTGACCCCAATGCAAATCCCTTCCCAGAAACAGAAAGATGTCCCTTTCACAGCACGATGTTTCACTTGGAAAGGGCTTTTATTTTTCTTTCTTCAGTTACAGGCTTCAATGTTTGATCTGATCTGAAGCCCTCTTGCGCTGCAAGAGATGTTTGTAACTGTTAACCGTCTAATAAAGATTCATTTGATTTTTGATACTTACTGTACTGTGCTCCATGGGTTATTAAAGGCAAGTGTCTTGGCAGTAGCTTAAGATTTGGGCCAGTATTAATCATAGCATGGGAACTCACTGACAAGAGCAAGTTTATTTTGTTAGAAAAATGTATGCGCTTATAAAAGGAATCAGCTGTATAATTCATGGCAATAATACTATTGAAATAGTACTTTTGTTTATATGCTCTCGGTTTGATGCATTTCAAAGGATTTTGCACAATTAGTTATTTCAGAAGCGCAATGAAATTACATATGAGAAGGAGTAGAGTTGCAAAATCAATATGTAAAGGCTTTATGTCCTGCGGTGGAGGTAGGAGAGAAGTGTGTGATTATGGTAACATCTTAGAACAGTCCAAGTTGTTACCATGGGGTTAGCATCCCTGCATGAAAATTATCCTGAATACCAAATTGGGGATGTTCAGTAAAATGCAGGGGAGCAGTAGACAATGCAGCCACTTGTTGCATACAATCTTTGAAAAGTTTAACTCAGTTTCATAAAATCTATACGAAAGGCCATTGTGCTTCTACAGCTTCTGAAAAGTAAGCTAAAATGTAAATTGAGCAAACTCACATTTTTAAGAAGTGATTGTCTCACGGCTGCAAAGTAAGTATCCCAATTTTGTTATAAAAGCAAGTTCTTTCTCAACTGTTGTATGAGTTTCTAGATTAAAATGCAGAAATTCACACCGACCCCCTTATTTAAAACCATAAACTTGCACAGCAAAGACAGTCATTTAGTTCATTGTATTCATGTCAGTTCTCTGAAAGTGCTATCCATTTAATCCTACTCCTCCATCTTTTATTTAATTGTTTTCAAAACAATTGTCAGAACTTTAAGCTCTGACCCCCCCACCGACACCCCCACCCCCGAGTTCTGAGGCAGTGGAGGAGCGTGAAATTGCATGGACGGGATTCCCACCAGATTCTCGCCTGCCCACCCAACCTTGCAGGGGTTTTACGCTGGGGCGGGCAGGGCCTTGGACAGGCAGCTCCTCCTTGCCCCAGTTAAGGCCTTTAAATGGTTACTCAATGGCCATTTAAGGGCTGTTTCCTTCCCAGCCTCAATGTTTAGGCTAGAAAGTGAATGACAGCTCAGGAGGGCAAACACGTAAATAACAACTCGCCAAATCTCATGAGACAGCACCTTCCAAACCCAAGACCGCTGCCTTCTAGAAAGACAAGGGCAGCAGGCACATGGGAATACCACCACCTGGAAATTCTCCTCCAGGACATACACAATTCTGACTTGGAAATATATCGCCGTTCCTTCACTGTCACTGGGTCAAAATCCTGGAACTCCCTTCTAACAGCACTGTGGATGTACTTCAGGGACTATGGTAGTTCAAGAAGGTGGCTCACCACCACCTTCTCAAAGGGCAATTAGGGATGGGCAAAAAATGCTGGCATCCATGCTCACATCCCATCAATGAATTGCAAAATATAAAGGGAGTTGGAAGTCGGGCAGGAAGGGGTGACTCCATCAGAAGCCACCTTCTGACTGGCTGCGCCCTCTCTTGAGATGCACTGACCACCGGAATTCCCTCCACCACCCCTGCCTGTCCACTGAGAGCCCAATTTGCTACCTCCTGACTTCCCAGACATTCCCTACCCACCCTGCCAGGGGACACCTGCCACTTACCCTGCTCCCTGCAGTTGTCTTCTGGCCACTGCTGCACCATGACTGGAGGGACTGGAGCGCTGCTGGCCAATCTGATTAGCCAGCTGCTCTCCAAAGTGGGACTTCCTTCCAGGTGAGGGTCGGAAGTCCTGCCTAATGCCAATTAATGCTTGGAGGAGGGTAATGTAGCATTGCTGGAGTTGGCATGGTTGCATTTCCCCACCTACTCCTTGGATGATTGGGACTGAGACCCCACTATTCTGGCGGTCATATACGTGCACCTCTTAAACCCTAATATGGATTCTGATTCCAGTATTGTTTCTGATCGGCGAACAATATTCTTTTTTTTAATATAAAGTCAGAGTACTCAATTATTTGTTTTCCAATTAAGGGGCAATTTAGCGTGGCCAATCCACCTAACCTGCACACCATTGGGTTGTGGGGGTGAAACCCATGCAGACACGGGGAGAATGTGTAAACTCCACACGGACAGTGACCCAAGGCGGGGATTTGAATCCCGGACCTCAGCGCTGTAGGCTGCAGTGCTAACCACTGTACCATGTGCTGCCCGAGGGAATAATATTCTCACAAGCCCTTGCTTAAAAAAGAAATCTCCCAGCTTCTTTCTGCATTCTACCTAAATTTATGCTCTCTCATTATTGACTCGTCAACTAGTGGAAATCATTTTTCCTGTACACGCCTTATCAAAGACCCCCTCAAAACAATGGTCTTCTAGACTTTCTTTATTTTAATGAAAAGAGCATCAGTTGTTCTTGTCTCACTACTTTTCTATATGATGCCATATTTTATATACCAAAAATTACGATTGATGGAGGTCGTGTGGGGGGAGGCAGCATCCCTGCCTCTGAGCTCAAAGTTCTGTGTTCAAGTTCCACCCAGGACTTGATGGTCAAAGAAGGTGGGTGTACACCTCAGGCAAACAGGTTTAGTATCTGTCATAATATCCACTCATGTATATAATGAGATGCAGACAGGCAGTGATTGACACATAGAATGACCAATGAACACACAACACAGAACAACCAATCACCAGACACTACACCACCACTATGAAGCCCACAGGGCATTAAGACTCCCGCTCTTTTCGGGACCCAGACATTGAGACAGTCAGAGTGCACAAGTCAGTGGACATTATTACCATGCGGTAGCTAGTAGATCTGGTCGAGCCAGTAAGAGGTCGTCAGTAGGATTAGTAGAGTGTCAACCTACAGCTGAACATGTACAGCAGTTCATAGTTTAAATAAAACTGTGTTGGATCATCTCCAGTGTTAGACGTTTGTTTCTAGCTTCCCTGCATCCAGTTGCAGTCAACATCGAACCAACCCGCCTAACACATCAGTATCAACTTGTAAATCATTCCAACATGCGCTAATGACAGATGGTAAGAACAGGAGAGATTGCTGGCCAGCTATGTGATGAAAAGAACATTAGAGCCTCTACCATCACTATTTATAGTTGCAGGATACAACATGCATGTTGCCACAGCAAATCAGAAACCCTGAGGTTGGCTCTGCTAGAGGGGCAACTGCTGTAAATCAGATTGGTGCCAACAGCACAGAGATTGATCCCAATTCCGATTGGGGTGGATTCAGAACCTGCCTCCTTCCCCTACTAGCAGAGGTTGGTGTTTGGAGTCAGAACTGTCTTCAGCCAGAGAGCAGAAGAAGAATATAACTTGATTAACTTGTCCTCCTGATTTCAAAGATCTGAAATCCGAAGTCCCGCTGCTTCTTTACTCCTTTTAAACATTTACCATTTATGTGTACGTTTCCTTTCAATTCCCCTCCCAAAGCCCACTTCCCCAATCCGCACATCTGCATATCTTTTTGAAGTCACATGCCAGTCCTTTTTCAGAATTAGCAAAAACCTGACAGAATGTTGACACCCATCTTTCAGGTCACCGAAGAGTTTGGAATTGAGATGCTGTTGGAATCTTTCATGGTTTATTTTCTTCAATCAAGTTCTTTGCATTGCGTAACCAAATGCCCAGCCACTCAAAATCATGTGTCCTTCTATAATTAGCCTCACAATTTACGAATCCCGATTGCACTCATGATTAATGACACTAAATACTTGGAGGAGAGCAAATACATCCTTCCTCCGTTTTCTTGCTCCCCCACCCCACAAGGAAGTTGCCGGCTCTGGGTGAGGCACAGGCCCACTGTGCTGTTGCCTCCCCCCCCCCCCCTCCCCAACACATCACCCGGTACCCAACCCAATTAGCCATTCTGGGTCTGGGCCGTGAGAGTAGGGGCCGAGCTCTAATTGTGTCCACATGACGGCATCTGGGAGTCTGCGGATTCCAAGTTATCAGTAGCGAGGAACCCTGGCTAAATTTTTTGATTCTCCAGCCAAAGTTTGCTGACCTCAGTTGTATTGCACCAACTATGTCGCCCGACTGAGAATAGCTCAACTCAGCACAAAGTGAATTAGCTGATTTCAACCAGGACAGAAATGACGGTTTGTTACATTTTCAATAAACAGTTTCGCTAGTGCATTTCACAACATGGGCTGTTTTTATTAAAATAGCACTGTGTGACTAAGATCACTAACAATAACAGCAACAGCAGCAACTTGCTATATAGCACCGTTAACATGGTAAAATGTTACTTCTTAGAAGCACAATCAGACAAACATTGACCAAACAAAAACTCAAGGCTTCTGTGTTGGTGTAGGTCCTCATTGTTACTGAGATATTTCCCATTGTAAATCATGGGGGGGAAAGGTAGTCCTCTACTGATAATTGAATATATATGTTTTCCTTTACTGGACTGTTCAAAACATTCACCAGACATGGCACCAGTATAATTGAGGTTTAGTATGGCTTAAATGTTTTATAGAAGCAGTTAAGTGCAAGTCTGTATTGTTGTTTACCAGCAGTTCACGGGCTAGATCAGGTAAAGCTCCTTTAGATTGTAAATCCCCCTTCGTCTCATTATGCTGGGCTTGTGCTGCCAGGATTACGGCACTCTGGGGAAGTAAAAGTGCTTTTCTTGGTGTGTGGGGTTTGTGATGCTGCAGGGGGCCACCCTGCTTCACTGAACTGTAGCAGCCTCTGACTATGGGATTAGATTCCCTATTCCACAGCCAGACAGATTGCAATAGTGTTTTGCGAGAACATTAAAAAGACATCCTGCTCTACCCATAGAGGACACTGCAATTGCACACTCATATAAAATTGTACACATCTACCCAATTAAATTCAATATGAGTAAGTACACACTCATACATAAATACACACATAGCTCACTGTGCGCACACCCTGCAGGCAGTCACGTACAAATGAAAAACATTTGCATTGATATCTAAAAAATAAATTTAGAGTACACAATTAATTTTTTTTCTCAACTAAGGGGCAATTTAGCGTGGCCAATCCACCTACCCTGCACATCTTTGGGTTGTGGGGGTGAAACCCACGCAAACACAGGGATAATGTGCAAACTCCACATGGACAGTGACCCAGAGCCGGGATCGAACCTGGGACCTCAGCGCATGAGGCAGCAATGCTAACCACTGCGCCCCTGTGCTGCCCCTTTTGCATCGATATAACTTATTTCAAGTTCTCAGGATAGCTCAAAAGGGCAGCACGGTGGCCTAGTGGTTAGCACAGCTGCCTCACGGCGCTGAGGTCCCAGGTTCGAATCCCGGCTCTGGGTCACTGTCCGTGTGGAGTTTGCACATTCTCCCCGTGTCTGCGTGGGTTTCACCCCCACAACCCAAAAAAATGTGCAGAGTAGGTGGATTGGCTACGCTAAATTGCCCTTTAATTGGAAAAAATAATTGGGTAATCTAAATTTTAAAAAAAAGGATAGCTCAAAGAATTTTACAGGCAATGAACTCTTGCTGATGTGTAATCACTGATGCTTTGTAGGCAATATATAAAATTTAGCACTAGGCTAAATCGCTGCCTTTGAAATCAGACCAAGGCAGGCCAACAGCACGGTTCAATTCCCGTACCAGCCTCCCCGAACAGGCGCCGGAATGTGGCAACTAGGGGCTTTTCACAGTAACTTCATTTGAAGCCGACTTGTGACAATAAGTGATTTTCAAATTCCATTCCTATCTAATTTATTTTTAAGGAAGCACTCTTTCCCAACTCATTTCTCCACCGCTACTGTCCTACATCCACCTCTTCTTAGAAAGATGTATCACTACTTTTCTTTTATTTAAAATAAATTTAGCGTACCCAATTCATTTTGTCAAATTAAGGGTCAATTTAAAGTGGCCAATCCACCTGGCCTGCACATCTTTTGGGTTGTGGGGACAAAACCCATGCAAACACGGGGAGAATGTGCAAACTCCACACAGACAGTGACCCAGAGCCGGGATTCAACCTGGGACCTCAGCGCCGTGCGGCGGCAATGCTAACCACTGCGCCACCGTGCTGCCCTTATTGCTACTTTTCTGACATACAGTTCCACACATGTTGGTCCCTTCACCAACTGGCTGTTAATCATGCTTTAACCATGATGATGAGTGCTGGAAGCTATTCAATTGCTTGGGCCATCCGAGTCCTGGCCTTGCCCTATGGTCACACCTCCCCTCACCATTGCCCCACCTCTTAACCCCCATACGCATACACTTTCTAGCATAGACATGTTCAGGAGCAGGAGCTCTGTTTGATTCTCCAAATAACCCTGGGACAATTGTAGTTGCATCACAGTAGTGATTGCGTGTAAAAAAACACATAACTTGGTGACCGGCTCTGTGCGGGAGATAAGGCCTTTATCTGTGGCCACGTGGGTCGGTTGGAAGTCTTCAGGTTCGTCTCGGCTGGGCTCATCCTTCAGGTAGTGATCGCGGGTCCTTGAGCTTGGCTGGTTGATATGCTGCAATTGGTTGCACAGAGGCCGGTCCAAAAGAGGCCGATCTTTAGTGCACAGGGCTTCTTATTCTTCTTCTCTTTCGTGCCCTTTTGGGCGGGGTTAACTCCAGATCCAATGGATCGACAGGGTTTTGATCACCCTCATTGATCCTGATCAATTAAGGGGTGGATACCTCGGTGGCTGGGTGGGTCTCAGCTGTCATTATCCCAGACACGTAGGCCTTTCCAAATAAAGGGAAGTGGCGCTGGTTAGTCTGCTACTGTTCTGGTTCCTTGTTTCAAATTCTTTTGTCCTGGAGGAAATGGTGATTGACTTAGAATGGGTGCAAGTTTCGGTCAGGCTTCTTTGCACAATACACAGAAGCTGTATACTTGTCTGTGTCCTAGTTGACCACAATTTCCATGGTCCTTTGCAAGTGGCCATTTTAGATGGCTACACCCAGAATGGGGATCAAACCTGGGACGTCAGCGCCGTGAGGCAGCAATGCTAACCACTGCGCCACCATGCTGTCTACATAACAAGTTTTTTTTTTTCCTCTGCTGTAAGAGTTGACTAAGTCTCCACCGTTTTAATTCTGCTAGTCAGGGTGCCATTTAAATGCAGAAAACGGGACTATGTGCGCCTTCGGCTATGCATTCCCCACTGAGACCCCAGGCGGGATTCTCCGACCCCCCCACCGGGTCGGAGAATTCCCGGGGGACAGCGCAAATCCAGGCCCTCCGCCCCGCCGCTGGCTGCCATATTCTCTGGCGCCATTTTTCGGGCGGGGGTGGGATTCATGCCACGCCGGTCAGGTACGTTGGCAGCAGCCCCCCTGGCAATTCACCGGGCTCCGATGGGATGAGCAGCCGATCGTTTTTGGGAAGTCCCGCCGGCGTGGGTCCCCACGATGGCCTGGCCCGCAATTGGGGCCCACCGATCTGTGGGCGGGACTGTTCCATAGAGGCACTTCTTCCTTCTGCACCAGCCCCTGTCGGACCCCCTGCACTTGCATCAAAATATGCCGACTGGTCTGCGCATGCACGGAACCACGCCGGCCGTTCCGCGCATGCATGAGATCATGCTGGCCCTTCAGCGCATGCGCAAACTAGCGGCGCCAACCCCTCCGCCGTCCACCTATCCCCCGAGACAGGTGAGAATTCCTCACCTTGGGGTTGTCGTTGCCGTCGGTTTTCCCGCCGGCGTAGGGACTTAGTCCCCAAGTGCAGATTTGTAGCGGTGTGTTTCTTGGCGTTGGGAAACACTTGGCGAAACACGCTCACTATGGGATGTTGTTCCCATTAAGTTAAATCGCATCCAATAGGTGAGTTGGTGTACAGGCCAGCCATCATTTTTTTTTTTTTTTTTAATGTTTTTTTTATTGAGTTTTCATATTTTATATATGACAAATTACAAGTTATTAGAGAGAGAGAAAGAAAAAAAAAAAAGGAAAACACAAAAATTTAACATGAATATTTACAGGTAAGCATCTTCATAACAATAATTGTGGCCGCCCCCTTTAGCCAGCATACATATTTTACATTCCCCAATATGGCCGAGGCACATGTTTATAGGCATTTATTTATAGTTTGGTTTTGGGCCTTGGCTTGCCATCAAACCCCCATACCGAGCCCGTAGCCCCCCCCCCCCTCCCTCCCCCCGGCTACCTTCCCCCGATTCCCGTCCATTTTCCCCTGGTTCTTGGCCACCCGACTATTCTTCCTCCTGTACGTTGGCCACAAACAGGTCCCGGAACAGTTGCATGAATGGCTCCCACGTTCTGTGGAAGCCGTCGTCCGACCCTCGGATGGCGAATTTGATTTTCTCCATTTGGAGAGATTCCGAGAGGTCGGACAGCCAGTCTGCAGCTCTGGGTGGTGCTGCTGACCGCCAGCCAAACAGGATTCTACGGCGGGCAATCAGGGAGGCAAAGGCAAGGGCGTCCGCCCTCCTCCCCAGGAATAGATCTGGCTGGTCTGAAACCCCGAAGACCGCCACTATCGGGCATGGCTCCACCCTCACCCCCACCACTTTGGACATAGCCTCGAAGAAGGCTGTCCAGTACTCCACAAGTCTGGGGCAAGACCAGAACATGTGGGCGTGGTTGGCCGGGCCTCTCTGGCACCGCTCACATTTGTCCTCCACCTCCGGGAAGAACCTACTCATACGGTTTCTCGTTAAGTGGGCTCTATGTACCACTTTTAGTTGCGTCAGGCTGAGCCTTGCGCACGTGGAGGTGGAGTTGACCCTATGCAGTGCTTCGCTCCAGAGTCCCCACCCTATCTCCATCCCCAGGTCGTCCTCCCATTTCCTTCTTGTTGCGTCCAGTACGGTGTCGTCCCTATCTACCAGTCGGTCATACATGTCACTACAGTTCCCTTTCTGTAGGATACTTGCGTCCAGTAGGTCTTCCAGTAGTGTCCGTCGTGGCGGTTGTGGGTATGTCCTTGTCTCCTTTCGTAGGAAGTTTTTGAGCTGCAGGTACCGTAGCTCGTTCCCCCCAGCTAGCTGAAATTTCTCTGTCAGTTCGTCCAGTGTTGCGATCCTGTCGTCCGTGTATAGGTCCTTGACTGTCAGTGTCCCCCCGTCCTGCCTCCACCTTTTGAAGGTGGCGTCAGTCAGTGCTGGTGTGAACCTATGGTTGTTGCAGATGGGAGCCTTGTCCGGCATTTTGTTCAGGCCAAATTGCTGCCGCAGTTGGTTCCAGGATTGGAGGGTGGCTGTCACCACTGGGCTGCTGGAGTGTTTTTTGGGTGGGGATGGGAGTGCTGCCGTGACGAGGGCCCGGAGGGAGGTCCCCATGCAGGAGGCCTCCTCCGCACGCACCCACTCGGCTTCTGGCTCCTGGATCCATCCCCTTACTCGCTCGGCTGTTGCCGCCCAGTGGTAGAATTGTAGATTCGGAAGGGCTAGCCCCCCCCCCCCTGGATTTTGTTTTTTGTATGACCTTCTTTGGGATCCTAGCATTTTTACCCCCCCATACGAACGCCATGATATGTTTGTCCAGCGCTTTGAAAAAGGCCTTGGGGATGTAGATCGGAATGGATCTAAACAGGAAAAGGAACCTGGGCAGTACGTTCATTTTGATCGTCTGGACTCTCCCCGCGAGGGAGAGCGGGAGTGTGTTCCATCTTTGCAGGTCCTTTTTAACTTCCTCCGTCAGGCTGGTGAGGTTCCATTTGTGGATCCCTTTCCAGTCAGGCCAGCCATCATGATACCACTCACACGCAGCAAGATGATGCATTTCCATGTGACCTAAATAAATAATGACAAATGTATTCAGCACACCGTGTTCTTGCTGACAAAGAAAATGGCCAAACCATGTATTCATGAAAATGCCTTTACAAGACCTTAATTGCCTCTTCCCCCCCTTCCTTTTTACAGTTCAGGGCAGGAGTTTGCCATCATTGTAAAATCTTCAATTGCAGTAGATAAAGAAAACTGTAAACAAGAGTAAGCAAAAATACTGCTCCGTAAAGCGCCTGTGAAAACAAGTTTCTAATGACTGCTAGAAAGTGATAAAGATGTTCCTGCTGTGAGACCATAGACTTATGTGTGACACTCAGAGAGAGTTTGCAATCTTTGGTCAAAATCATGTATTTTATGATCCACACGAGGAAAAGATAAAATGGCATATTATTTTCCAAGAGTGTCATCATCTAGTGTTATTATGAAACCTCTCTAGCCAGGAACTATGCATGTTGTTTACTTCTGCATTTCAAATCTAAAGGGAGAAAACATAATTGACAGAGCATTGTATCTGAAAACAGCATCTTTAGCTTCCACAGGTTTAGGGTCCTGACGATATTTACTCTTCCCGGATCAATCTCTTCCAACAAGTTCCCACTTTTTTTCAACAAGTGCAGCTTCAATTCAAAGCCTTCCTGGTTCTTTTGTTTGCTCGCTTTTGTCGGTATTCAATGAACTAACAGATTGAGAAGACAATAAAAAATCTTAAAGGAGACAAAGCTTTACAATGCTTCGCCATTCCCCCTCCCCCTTGCACTTTGTGTCTCATCCAGAAAGTTGCTCTTGAGCATATAGTCACATCACAACATTGTGTTAGGGCAGCTTTGTTTTTCCACTGTGTTTCCCTCCAGAGCGGTTCTCAGGCTGAAATAGGATAGGAACTTGTTTCAACAACAAAAAAAGAATGAAAAAGAAAACTTTTTTGTTTGCTTTCTGCTCATTTTGAACAGAAAATTTTGTGTGAAACCAATCTCTGCGTGTGTACGTTCTGAAAGGGACTGTATAAGGAATGCTAAATGACCCTCAATCCAAGGGTCAAACCCTCGTTTCACTGTTCAAACCCTTTGACCCTCATTATAACCAAGAGAAAAAAAAAACCCTTGTCATTTGAGACAATTCAGTGGGGTTTCAGAAAAACAACTACTCAAATCCTCCCATAATAACTTGCAAACTAACACAGACATAAAAGAGAAATGCACTCTTAAGAAGGTTTTTAGGCTTTCGGTTCAACCACTTGTTGAGTTGCTTCCCATATTTCAGCTTAAGACCAAAGTGAGCTGTACCAAGATTGCTAAAAGTTAAAAGTTGCATTTCTGTTCATACGGTGTAGGCATTAGTTATCAGGATTTCAAAACAAGCATCTGAACTCACCCTCTGTCCCAATTCTGAGCCTGGTTTGTCATATGGTGGAAACACTCACATAATGGAAGGTATCCACTCTATATACAAAGAAATGCCAATGAGCCTTTAATGGGAAGGCAGCGTCTACTTGCCCAGTTTCCTATCATAAAGCAAGCACCTAAATGTCCATACCAATTAAAAAAGGTTTTCCAACATCCCGACTCATTTGAGTTTTCTGTATGCACTCTATGTTCTCGTCCTATGTCCAGGGTGGCACAGTGGCACAGTGGTTAGCACTTCTGCTTCACAGCACTAGGGACCCAGGTTCAAATCTGCACTTTCTCCCCATGGCTGTGTGCGTTTCCTCCCGGTGCTCCGCTTTCCTCTCACAGTCCAAATATGTGCAGGTTAGGCGGATTGGCCATGCTAAATTGCCCCTTAATGTCCAAAGGGTCGGTGGGATTGGGGGTTAGAGTAGGGGAGTGGGCTTGGATAGGGTGCTCCTTTGGAGGGTTGGTGCAGATTCGATAGGCCAAATGGCCTCCTTCTGCACTATAGGGATTCTAGGATTCTATGATTTCATAAAGGGTATAAAATGGTGACACTATTGATTTTCCTTCTCCATTTGTGGTCTTAGAATTGCTACCTTATCATGACAATCTGATGAAGACTAAACTCACCATTTGGAGACCAAAGGGTAAGAACCAACGTCCACCAATGTGTGGCACAGTTCTTTAATCAATTAATCGACTATCGTGGCAGGCTGTGTTAAAATTATCCTTTTTAAAAAGAGCTTTTCAATACGTAACCATGTCTATACTATTGTAACACTTTAGTTAAAATTCCAATTAAGGGGCTATTTAGCTTGGCCAATCCACCTATCCTGCACATTTTTGGACTGTGGGAGTGAGACCCACACAGACATGAGGAGAATGTGCAAACTCCACACGAACAGTGACCCGGGGCAGCGATCGAACACGGGTCCTCGGTGCCATGAGGCAGCAGTGCTAATCACTGCGCTACCGTGCCACCCACTTGTCTATACAACTATTAACTATCTCTTGGTTAAATCGGATATTTCTGTTGAAGATTTGGACAGATTTTGAAGTAACTTCCTGTATGTCATGGATGATAAATATATAAATAGACAGATGATAGTTCTCTTTTTTTCTCCATTTCATTATCCACCTCTGTAACCCATTCTTAAGAATTGACATGGGATGAAATTTCCTCCAAAAAACGGCAAAATGTCAGGTTCAGTCAGGAACCCGGCGTGAATCTGCCCAGAGAAGCAGACAGATTTCCCAATGATATCTTCCTACACTTCACCATTTCTATCAAGGGTAGTTTGGGGTTGGGACAGAAACACGCCAGCAAGCATGACTTCACAAAGATCGGGGCGGCGTTTTAAAATGGAGATAAAGACTTTGCTCCCCCCACCACGGTCATCAGAACCCCACATCAATGATCGCCAGGGGCAGCACGGTGGCACAGTGGTTAGCATTGTTGCCTACGGTGCTGAGGACCTGGGTTCGAATCCCAGCCCTGGGTCACTGTCTGTGAGGAGTTTGCACATTCTCCCTGTGTCTGCGTGGGTTTCGCCCCCACAACCCAAAGATGTGCAGGATAGGTGGATTGGCCACGTTAAATTGCCCTTAATTGGAAAAAATAATTGGTACTCTAAATGTATTTAGAAAAAAAAATCAATGATCGCCGTCATCAGCTCCCTCCCTTACCCACCCTCAATGATTACCAGCACCAATCCCCTCCTCCCACCCCCAAGAATCGCTGGCACCGAGGCCCTCCCAATGGGCGTCTCTGCAGGCCCTGCTGCTTCAAGCTCCACCCCCCTTCAGGTCACACCCCTTTGGCACTGCCAGGTTGGCTCTGCAAGGTGGTTGGCACTGCCCGCTATGTACCCGACCACCCGGGTGCCACAATGGCCTTGGAGCACCTTGCAGGCCCCAGGTGTGCATTTGAGGAATCTTTCATGCAAGCCACAGAGCTCTGTCATAATGGAGAGTTAAAAAAAATTGTAAAAAGACAGTTCAGCCAGGCCCCATGTGTACAATCGAGGAAGCTCTTGAGAGTTAATGCGGTGTGAAATTCAATGTAAGTGAACAACTTCTGTAGGTCCTATGAAGCAGGCAGTAGCTGGCTAAACTACCGAGGCTCCTAAAAGTCAATAGGGCATGAAATGGAATGTAAACAAACAAATACAAGGGAATTAATGCAGGCATACTGCAACAGTGAAGCCACAGAGCCCACTGCAAATTCAAGGCAAGTGAAATGCTTCTCCAAGAAACAAGCTGCAGAATGGCTCTGTCCTGTGAGAGCATTGTATGACAGACAGGCTGCAGCTGTGGTTTGTCCTGTTACGGGGTGTTAAACATAAAATCGAGCAAACGTCAAGGCTTCACAGACCCTAAGTGACCCCCATCCCAGGGGAGACCCCCCGACCTCGCCCCTTCCAGCCCAGCCCGAGCCCCCCAACACCCAGTTCCCTTGAAGGACCCCTCCCACAGCATCTGGCCAGCGGCTGCTGTGCCCTTGGGCTTCCTAGAGGTAAGTGGAGTGGGCTACTCACTTCCTTCCTCCCTATCGGACAACTGGTCCATGCTTATAAGGACCAGTAATAATTGGCGTCCTGCTGGTGAGAGAAGATTCCTTGAGGCCGGAACACCTGACTTTAATCTTGTTAATGAAATTCAAATTCATTTCAAATGCATTTAAATCAACTTCTCACCCTTTTCTGGGGAAGATCTCGTTTGAGCCAGTGGGAAGGGCCTGGGAAGGGTGTGAATCCTGTTTTTGGCCAAGCGACAAATTTCCACTGCATCATGGGATTCATGCCAAGTACAATGCAGCCGGAAAATCACCCACCTGGTTTCTGCTTCAGTCGCTAACTTCAATAATAATAATCTTTATTGGTGTCACAAGTATGCTTACATTAACACTGCAGTGAAGGTACTGTGAAAAACCCCGCATCGCCACACTCCGGCGACTGTGCGGGTACACTGAGGGAGAATTCAGAATGTCCAATTCACCTGACAGCACGTCTTTTTGGGGCTTGTGGGAAAAAGCCAGAGCACCCGGAGGAAACCCACGCAGACAAGAGAACGTGCAGACTCCGCACAGTGACCCAAGCCGGGAATCGAACCCGGGTCCCTGGGGCTGTGAAGCAACAGTGCTAACCACTAACAATGGTGTACATTCCACAGCCATACAAACATTGATACAGAGAGTTTTCTCCTTTTCTCTTTCTGAACATTAACATTTCCATTGTCTTAGTTACTAAGCAGACATCAAATGTGATATACTATTTACTTATTCCTAGCTGGATGTAATCTCCTAATATTTATCCTGGTCCAAACTCGATATTTATTAAGGTTTTCTCAACTCAGTTGTGTATGGTGAGTTGTCCTCATGTTTGGTTAGTCTCCTGATGCTAAGTAGGTTGCCCAGATGTGCAAAGAGTCTGATTGATGTTTCATGAGTCATGATGGTTGGGAAGGCTCCTGAATGCTTTGCGACTTCCACTGGTATTGAGTGAGTCTGCCTTCCTCTGCTGTGTCCACCGACCTAAAGGCTACAGCCAGAATTTCTCTGCACCTCCCCCCAACTCCCCCCTCCACCCTCCGCGCCTCCTTGCTGCACTCCCCCAGCACTGCATGCCCAGATCTGGCAGATTGAAATGTTGTGACCTACACATTACTTTTCCAAAACTGCGGCTCTGTCTGGTCCAAGGTAGCATTTGCATCACAACTAAACATTAAAAAGTGTAAAATCCATTCACTTCTTTCGCAAAATCATTTCCACGACACTGAGACAAAGTGTTGAGCAGCTAAGTTGTGGAGAGATGGTAGGGGGTGGGGGGGGGGGGGGGTTAGTTATTCACCTGTCATTACTAATAATCTCACTGCAATTCATTTTTGAAGCTAATCGTTGCCGAGACGGTCATGGAAATTGTTGCTTTCATTGTGATTGTGAAAAACACTTGTAGAGTCACTTGAAAATAGGTAGCATGGGAATTTTATGTCTTTTTTGTTTGTGTGTCTGTGTGTAGGGGAGGCCAATGAATAGGGAAATTTCTTCAGAAACCACCATAACCTTTGTTGCAGTGATGAAGCAGCAGTGAAAGTTTTTTAATTAGTGGTTTGTGAATGGAGTTTGGTTTTCCCCTCTGTGAAGCAGTCTGGACTTGTGCAACTGTAGCTAATTTGGCCGTAAGTAAAAGTGCAGATTCACATCAGCGCTGCCAAGAGCAACACACCCAAACAACCCCACTGCCCACCCTGTCCCTGTACGGTCTCCTCACACGGAGTGCTCCTGCTTACCAATGTGCATTTTAACACCCATTTAACCTCAGGACAATAGTTTATCTTTTGTCTTGGGGGAGGGGAGGGGTGTGGCGGAGGGGGAGCCCAGGGTGGGGGTGGGGGGGGGGGGGGAGACAAGGCAGATCTCCGGTGGTGGGAATTGATTCTGTCACACAGCATGCCTCCAAAGGAGCTAAACTTTTAATGCTCATCTGATAATCAATCTGCCAACAGGTCGGTTAATCGATGTAAAAAAGAAGGATGAAGAGGATGAAGGAAGCTGCTATTTTATTGTTATATTTTTATTTGACATTATTAAACAAGGTCGAACCATGATTCAAATTTTAAGGCTTGGCTTATTCCACCCCCCCCCCCCCCCCCCCCCCCCCCCCCACCATTTCAGTTTTGTCATTTGAAAATCAGATCCAAGCTTAAAAAAAAATGGCTAAATCTTATCTGATGCGGTCATTTTAATCCAGAGCAGGTTTCAGCCAGATGCGGGCCAAAACACTCTCTCTGGCCAAAACTCCAGGCTCGGTATATTTTAACTATCAGAGCGCATTTCAACTTGCCTGGCAGGGTTACCACCCGACTACATTGGGAAAGGGAAGCCTGCCCATTTTCAACGACCGCAATTTCCGGCATGGACGCTTCCCTTAAAAGGAAATTGTGCTCCCTGTTGCCAAGCTGTGCTCTGAAACCCGGGCAAGAAAATTTTATGTAGCAAAGAACAGGGGCAAAATTCTCCGACCCCCAGCAGGGTCGGAGAATCGCCTGGGGCCGCCTAAAATCCCGCCCCCGCTGTGGCAGAGATTCTCCGCCACCCAGGAAGTGGCGGCAGCGGAATCTCGCCACTCCGATCGGAGAGGCCCCTGCGGTGATTCTCCGGCCCGGATGGGCCGAAGTCCCGCCGCTGGGAGGCCTCTCCCGCCGCCGAGGTTTGAACCACCTCTGGAACGGCGGGATCAGCGGCGCAAGCAGGCCCCCAGGGTCCTGGGGGGGCGGGGGGGGGCGATCGAACTCCGGGGGGCGCCCACACAGTGGCCTGGCCCGCGATCGGGGCCCCCGCTCAGACTCCGGGCCAGTGCCCTGGCGGCACTTTTTCTCCTTCCGCGTCCGCCATGGCGGAAGAGAACCCCACATCGCGCATGCGCCGGCAGTGACGTCAGCGGCCAGCTGGCCGCTGACGTCACTGCCGGCGCATGCACCGACCAGCGAAAGCCTTTCGGCCAGCCCCGCTGCCGGGGGCGCCGGTTTTGTGCGCCAGTCTTCTGGTGCCAACCGCTCTGGCGCGGGGCTGGCCCCCAAAGGTGGGGAAAATTCCCCACCTTTGGGGAGGCCCGACCCCTGAGTGGTTGGCGCTACTCCCCTACGCCGGCACCCTCCGTCACGCCGGGTAGGGGAGAATGCCGCCCCTATTCTGGAATCTCCACTGGAGGAAAAAAGCGGGATATTCTGCTTCCCCCCCCTGCCCCGCCCGTGATCTGCAGGGGCCTACCTCCATCCGCGCAGGCACGCTGTAGGTCTCCGCTATGTTGCTCGGCGCTGGCGCGGAAACAGCCACCACACGCATGTGCCGGCGCGGAGACGGCCACCACACGCATGCACCGGCATGGTAACGGCCACCACAAGCACGTGCTGCTGCAGAAACGGCCGTCGCGCGCTTGCGCAGACCCGCGCCGGCCATGCAGGGCCACCTGAGGACCGTTGAATCGCAGGGCCAGGAGGCCCATTCATGCCGGCGTACACCACTCCAGTGTTTACGCCAGCGTCAGTACTGGGCCGGGATTTCGAAGAATCCCAGCCAACATGTTTTCCAGCAGCGGAGGCAGTTCGCCATTGGCCGCCAGCAGGATCTTCTGGTCCCGCTGAGGTCTATGGCATTTTGTATATTTTGCACACCCCACCGCCAGGGAGCCCGCTGCAGGAGGGGAGGGGGGATTACCTTCAGTGGAGCCGCAACATTTCTCCGGTAGGTAGGGCCGGAAAATGCCGCCCTCTTTATCTATTCTATTGAAACACTTTATTAATTTAAATACCTTGATTAGGTCACCCCTCTACCTGGTAAATTCAATGGAGCACAAGTTTATGCAACGTGTCCATGTAATCTAACCCTTTAAATTCAGGTATAATACCAGTAATTTGGCATTGTGTTCCTTCAAAGGCCAATATCTCATTTCTAAAATACTTTTTTTTTTAAATTTAGAGTACCCAATTCATTTTTTCCAATTAAGGGCAATTTAGCGTGGCCAATCCACCTAACCTGCACATCTTTGGGTTGTGGGGGCGATACCCACGCAAACACGGGGAGAATGTGCAAACTCCACACAGACAGTGACCCAGAGCCGGTATCGAACCAGGGACCTTTGCGCCATGAGGCAGCAGGGCTAACCCTCTGCGTCACCGTGCTGCCCACCAATATCTCATTTCTAAATTGTGATGCCCAAAACTAAGTACAGTCACCAGTTGAGTCCTGAAGCTCTATACAACAGAGGCATCACTTATTCCTCACTTTTGAATTTCAAATCCCTTAAACTGAGCTCTATTTGGCAGCACGGTGGCACAGTTGTTAGCACTGCTGCTTCACGCGCCGAGGTCCCAGGTTCAATCCTAGCCCTGGGTCACTGTCCGTGTGGAGTTTGCGCATTCTCCCCGTGTTTGCGTTGGTTTCATCCCCATAACCCAAAGATGTGCAGGTGGCTGGCCATGCTAAATTGCCCCTTAATTGGAAAAAATGAATTGGGCACCCTGAAAAAAAATGTTTTCAATTTTAAGAAAACTAAGCTCTATTTGTCAAATTCTGCAAACAGAGAACATTCCTTTTTCTAAAAGCAAAATATCGAAGATACTGAAGATCTGAAATAAAACAGGAAATGCTGCAAGAAATTCCAAAGGAGAGTCGTAGTGGACTTGAAATGTTAACTCTGTTTCTCTCACTGCTGCCTCATGGCGCAGAGGTCCCAGGTTCGATCCCGACTCTGGGTCACAGTCCGTGTTGTCCCTTAATTGGAAAAAATGAATTGGATATTCTAAATTTTTTTAAAAAACAACCTTGTTTCTCTCTCCACAGATGCTGCCATACCTACTGAGTTGCAGCACTTTATATTTTTCTAACTTTGCTTCATCCCTACTGTCTGCATCTTACCAATCATCGACCCAACCCAACTGAACAAGCGGCAGGTTTCTGAAACCTTTGAGAAGTTCCAAGTCAAGGAGATGAAGATGAATAGGAAAGTTCTCTTTCCTGCCATTGGCAGATCAACATCAAAGGGTCCATTGAGAGTTGGCTGAGGTGGTCAATTCCATAAGCATCAACTACAAGGTCTGGGTTCAAGATAGGGAACATTGCCATCTCTCAATAATTTGGCAATGGTATTTGCTTCCCCTCTCCCACTCTGAGAAATTCCCTCCCCTATATTATATGCTGGATTCTCCGTCAGTGGGATTCTCCATTGCATGGGCAGCATACCCACGCCCATGGGTTTTTCGGCGGCGTGAGGTGGTCACAATGGGAAATCCTATTGGCAGGTGGAGGTAATGGAGAATCCCACTGCTGGCAAGGGTGTGCCACCCAGGAAAACGCGACTGGCGGACAGGAGAATCCCGGCCTATATCTTTCAACACCCAGCAAATAATACCTAACCCTAACCTCCCATTCGCAGCACAGACACACAGTCAACTCTTGTTTGCTTCAGCCACTAGATGTTCTATTTTCAAAAGAGAGGCTATTGCAGCTCAAGAAACTCTTCCGTTGACTCTTTCCTCACTTAATGCTCCAACCATTTGCTTTCCAGTCAATGCCTTCTTATACTGCTAGCAACTTTCTCAAGCAGAAGCCTCACACAGGTAGTCTCCTTTTCAGTAGATACTCACTCTACCCTTCTCTTTCTACACTAGAAAATGATATACGACACTTGGGAGGAGTTTAGCACCCAGCACTATGAAGTTATGAAGAGAGATTGGATAGCCTTGGAATATTTTCCTTCGAGCAGAGGAGACTGAAGGGGGACATGATTGAGATGTATAAAATTACGAAGGATAGAAAATTAGATAGAATAGGCAGGAAAAAGCTTTTTCTTTTGGTGGAGGGATCAAATACCAAGGGCCATAGATTTAAGGTAAGGGGCAGGAGGTTCAGAGGGGATATGAAGAAAAATCGTTCCCCAGAGGATGGTGGGAGTGTGGAACTCACTGCCTGAAAGGGTGGTGGAGGCAGAGACCCTCGTATCATTTCATTTCAGAAGTATTTAGATGTGCGTTGGTGAGCCCAAGGCAGACAAAGCTATGGCAAGTGCTGGGAAATGGGATTAGAATAGTTGACTGGCAGTTTTTGACTGGCACAGACTTGATGGGCCGAAGGGCCTTTTCTGTGCTGTCTGACTCTATAACTTGTTGACCATGCTCCTGTCTGAGCTGAGATATCAGGCTCTTCAGACAAATGACCCCTTGGTTTTCTGCGCTGGAAATCTGAAGGGTGTGGGCTTATCTGAACAGGGCTTTGACTATTATTCTTGTCCCTTCATGTACCTCAGAAGAATACACATTCAATCAGCCAGACAAAGCTGCCAATGTGAAGCCTGTCAGCCTGCTACGGTCAGAAAATGTGCAGGCTAACTTTTCTTTTCTCTTTTCTTTCGCCTTCAGGCCCTTCCCCAGCAGTGAACTCCTGCAGTGAAAGACTGCTTTGAGGAGAGTGACCCTTCTGACGAGATATCATCATCCCATTTGAGAAACAGCACAGAAATTGGCACCCTCAGTAAATTACAGGCTTGGTGATGCATCCAGCACTAGTGAACAGGAGCAGGTTTCACACAGTCGGACAAGGGACTTGAAATTGAGGATTTCGAGCAGCATGGCTCAAATTGTGGAGGAATCCTTCTCCAGCTAGTGTGGCATCACCTCTTTAGCAATGCCATTCGTCATTCTACCCTGGAACAAGTGGCCTACTCCAGCAATGCAGTAGCCAGACCCTTTCAATAGCAAGAGACAGCTGCCTTGCAGACTAGTCTAAGGCTTGGAGAGGCTGTTGCATCAAACAGATTAGAACTTTCAGGTGCAAGATGTTCACACACATCTGGCATTTTGATCTGCAGGATCTTTCCAGAGCAGCTTTGTAAATCTGCATTGTTCATCGTTCATATAAAAATTGACTGCATGGTTTTCAACACTCCTTAATTCAACATTAATAAGGAAACAAAGGCTGTTAATGCAGAGGGATTCTGTGTGTCTTTTCAAGAGACAGGAATGAGCAGATCACTGGAAGCTCAGTCCTATCAACTGATCCCTGGCATGCTTAGCTGCATTCTTTTGCTTCTCCTTCACTATCTTCTAAGAATTCCATTCCACGCCAGATGATGTTTCTTCCTCTTGTTCAACCCCCTCCCACTGCAATTCTCTTTATTTCAAAATGTTGTGTAATATACAGGGTGTCGGGAGTTCCCAGATCTCTCAGGTCTCTGAGGTTTTCTTATGTTTCTGGAGGAAAGGCATAGTGACAGCTTGATCAGCCTCACAAAATATAGCTGCCCACAAAACAAACACAAAAATGCAAAAAATGAGTCTTCTCTGTGGTAAAACATAGAATTTATAGTACAGAAGGAGGCCATTCATCCCTTCTGGCTGCCGGTTTCCCTTCTACCCCCATGATTATATGAGTGCAGTCTACAATGCCCTGGATACAAGGAGGAGCCAGCCATCTTCAAGCTTTCACAATTTACTTGTTGGTCTCCACATAAAAGAGGATGTATTAGTTTCCTCTTCAGATAGGGCATGAGTGCCCTGTTTGATGGAGCGGTGCACATACTGCAGACTGGGTGATAGGGGTGATAATCTTGACAATAAACTGAAAAGAGCTTGAAGCAAAATGATTAAGAGAAGCGGCGACTTTGACATCCACTTGTGCAGCGTAGTCATCTGGGCCTGAAGGGAGCAGGTCCTGTGGCAGGAGGCTGCAGAGGTCAGTGACAGTCTGCATGGGTGAATTACAGCTTCTTAATGTAGCTCTCCTCAGTCAAAACAGGGAAAGTGACATTTGTTTTTAAAATTTAGAGTGCCCAATTCATTTTTTCCAATTAAGGGGCAATTTAGCATGGCCAATCCACCTACCCTGCACATCTTTGGGTTGTGGGGGTGAAACCCATGAAAACATGGGGAGAATGTGCAAACTCCACATGGATAGTGACCCAAAGCCGGGATCGAACCTGGGACCTTGGCGCCGTGAGGCTGCAGTGCTAGCCCACTGCGCCACCGTGCTGCCCGGAAAGTGACACTTGACCAAACTGTCCTCTGTGCTGTTCAAGCTCATCTCTGAGCAAAACCCCTCACCTGCTAACTTATATTCACAGGGGGCGCATGGTAGCAAAGTGGGTAGCACTGTCGCTTCACAGCTCTAGGGGCCCAGGTTCGATTCCCGGCTTGGGTCACTGTCTGTGCCGAATCTGCACGTTCTCCCCGTGTCTGCGTGGGTTTCCTCCGGGTGCTCTGGTTTCTTCCCACAGTCCAAAGATGTGCAGGATAGGTGGACTAACCATGCTAAATTGCCCTTAGTGTCCCCAAAAAAAGGTTAGGTGGGGTTACTGGGTTAAGGAGATCGGGTGAAGGTGTGGGCTTAACTAGGGTGCTCTTTCCGAGAGCCGGTGCAGACTTGATGGGATGAATGGCCTCCTTCTATACTATAAATTCTATGTTTCTATGATTCTATGAACTTCTAATCAGGCCCGACTGCTGCTTGTCGTCAGTGAGGCTGCTGCAGCACTTCTTTCTCCAATGGATCCTCCATTCAAAGCAGTAAACAAAAATATCACCCATAAGAAACAGTGAGGGCATCATCAGAATGAGGGGGGAGCAAAAAAAAGAAGCAATCTTATGCATCCCCTTTCCTTCATTGACCACAAGCTTTCCCTAAACCCTTCCATCTTTCAATTTCCCTCTCTCCCTTAAGACCACATGAAATACGTGGGCTTGAGTAGGTTGCTCTTTGTAAGGGCCGGTGCAGACTCGATGGGCCGAATGGCCTCCTTCTGCACTGTAAATTCTATGATTCTATGATTCCGTGACCAAGATTTCTGTCATCGCTCCTCACAATTCCTGTGGTGCAAATTCTATCTCTTCGATGCTTTGGCTCAAATAAACAATATAAAAGTTGTTGCGTCGGAAATCGAGACATAGTTTGACCTCCAGATCACAAAATACATATGGATAAGGGAGATCATTTGCCCCATTCTAGCATCCACTCAACAAAGAAACTAGTCTCCGATCAAGGCACCCAGCTGTTTCTTAAATTATTTCAGGCTTTTTTCTCATTGTCACTTCCCAGGAGCTGTAGGTCACGGCATTTTCTGGGAATAATTTTGCTAATGACTGAATTTTCAACTCTCCCAGTGGAAGTATTTTTATATAACATTTACAGGCACAGCTATGCGAGGAACAGTTTGATCTTTCAAATTATAACGGATTATTCACTTTTCAAGGAATCACTGACAATTGAAACAAAAATTCAAGTACTTTTCAGCCGTGTGAATATAAGCAACTTAACACTTAATGACAGTCCTTCTTTTTTTTTAAATGGTTACAATAACATGACTAGTAAGTATTTTTTAAAAATAAATTTAAAGTACCCAATTCATTTCTTCCAATTAAGGGGAAATTTAGCGTGGCCAATCCACCTAGCTTGCACATTTTTGGGTTGTGGAGGCAAAACCCACGCAAACACGGGGAGAATGTGCAAACTCCACATGGACAGTGACCCAGAGCCGGGATCAAACCTGGGACCTCGGCGCCGTGAGGCCGCAGTGCTAACCCACTGCGCCACTGCGCTGCCCTAGTATTTTTATTTTAAATTACTAGCAAGATTTAATGGAATTGGATGTATTACTTAAGTTTTAAAAATCCACTCAGGATTTTATGAATGCGTTTTCCCCTTGCAAATTCCACAAACCCAATTATCTGGATCACATTGTCTTCCTGTGGAACAAACCCTGCATTCAAGAAGCTAATGCAACTCCATTTCATAATTTACAGCATATCTTTATGCTCTGCCTCAAATCACTCCGTCAACCAGAGACAAGTTTGGAAACATTAGAGAAAGAAAACTCAGTCACGTACATCTCAGCCCGTGTCAAAGGTCATGATGTGGTTTGCTGTCCCAGAACACTTTCCAAATGAGAACCAGCTTTGGGAACACTACTGCAGGAGAATCCAATCAGGTACAGCTCAGTTCGCATCAAAGGCCATTATGTAATTTCCTGTCCCGGAACACTTTCCAAATGAGAAGCAGCTTTGGGAACACTGCAGCAAAAAGAAATAATCAGGTACAGCTGAGCTCATTTAAAAAGAGAACTTTTCGATGAGTAGCATACACTGCACTGTCCACCAAAATAAAAGGTTATTTATTTGTGCTCATCTCAGCTACCTTCTGATCTCTGTGGCACGGCTTGGATCTCCATATTTAGATTTACAGTATCTGGCCAGTTCGGTCAGCCATGGTGCAGCTGTTGTTCAGTTGGTAGTACTCTCACCCCTGATTCATTTAAAAAAAAAAAAATTTTGTGTACCCAATTATTTTTTCCAATTAAGGGGCAATTTAGAGTGGCCAATCTATCTACCCTGCTAATCTTTGGGTTGTGGGGGTGAAACCCACGCAGACACGGGGAGAATGTGCAAACTCCACACGGACAGTGACCCAGGGCCGGGATTCGAACCCAGGTCCTCAGTGCCGTAGGCAGCAATGCTAACCACTGCGCCACCGTGCTACCCTTCACCCCTGATTCATAAGGTACCAAGTACGAATCTTGCTCCAGGGTTTTAGCCCCAAACTCAAAACTGACATTTTAGTGCAGTACTGAGGTGTGCTGTCAGAAGTGCTGGGCGAGACTTAATGCCCAAAAAACAGAGGGTTCGATTCAACTAAATGGGGACAAAGTTCTCCCAGCAAGCGTGTTTACATAGAACATAGAACAGTACAGCACAGAACAGGCCCTTTGGCCCTCAATGTTGTGCCGAGCAATGATCACCCTACTCAAACCCACGTATCCACCCTATACCCGTAACCCAACAATCCCCCCATTAACCTTACACTACGGGCAATTTATCATGGCCAATCCACCTAACCTGCACATCTTTGGACTGTGGGAGGAAACCGGAGCACCCGGAGGAAACCCACGCACACAGGGGGAGGACGTGCAGACTCCACACAGACAGTGACCCAGCCGGGAATCGAACCTGGGACCCTGGAGCTGTGAAGCACCGATGCTAACCACCATGATACCGTGAGGCCCCCTTGTTTAGCTGCATGTTTCCCGCCGCTCGCAGCGCCAAGAAACACATGGCTATACAACCTGCCTGGCGTTGTATAAGGGGCCTCCGTGGGAACGTATGGCTAAGGACAACATGGCCCTGTTTGGCACTGTCGGGAGCTCCACTCGCCTGAACTCCCCACTCCCACGCCAAAAACAGCTGGAGAATGGCCAGGTCCGTGGCTGTGCATGCGCAACATGGCGCCAGCCACGCGCGGATCCAACCTGCCAAATAATGATCCCCAGTAACCCCCCTCGCCACCCCTGGGAAAACCCCCACCAGTCCCCACCAGCCCTCGCTAAAGCCCTACCCCCACCCCGACCAACGGCACAACTCCCCCCCGACTGTGGCTGGACACGGTCTGCAGCCACCACGCAGGGTTGACGAAACAAAATAGCAGAAGTGTTCCGCGTCGTCGTGAACTCGGCCCATCGGGGGCGGAGCATCAGGGCAGTTGTCCCACCGGCATGCGCCGTACCCTTCAAATATGCTGTTATTTAGGGCAGCATCGGAAAAACGGCACTGCCCCCCATTTCAGCATAAACGGGGCTTCTCCGGCCGACCGTCGAATGCGATTCGGCGTCAGCAATCGGAGAATCCCACCCTATTATTATGGAAACCCCACTATGGAGTTGCTGAGGGCCCCCCAATTTCAGGTCCCCCCACCTCCCCTTCAGAACCCCTTCTTCACTTCCCCAACCTTCATGGAGCCCCTTCATATCCGCTCCTTCACTCACTACCCTTCATAACCCATCTCAACCCCCGTTTCATGAGCATGTGTTGCCCCCAACAACCTGGGGGGTGGGCTCCAATGGCCTTCGGGATCCTCGGTGTGGTCATTACACCTGGTCTCCACTTGTACTCTCAGCCCTGTTGAATTCTCGGTTGGCACCCGGTTGAAGCCTCACCAGTGCAGGCGGTGACCCGTAGGCGATAGGAGAATGCAGCCTCAAATAGGCTGCTCATATTTAAATGAGTCTAATGACCGCTGGTCTGGTAACTCATGTGAAGCTTTGTGTCTGAAACGAAGCCCAATTTGGGCCTCTCCCGCGAGGGATCTGGATGCCCTTGTACATGAATCACAAAATGTTAGCAATCAGGTGAAGCAGGTATTGACATTTAAATGGAATTTCAGCCTTTATTGCATGGGTGATGGAGGATAAAAGTAGGGATGCCTTGCTCCAACTAAACAGGGTACTGTACCGTGTACAATTTCCTTACTCAAGGAGAGACATGTTTTGGAAGTGGTTCAGAGAAGGTTCACTGGGCTGATTCCTGGAATGAAGGGTTTGTATTTGAAATGAAATGAAATGAAAATCGCTTACTGTCACAAGTAGGCTTCAATGAAGTTACTGTGAAAAGCCCCTAGTCACCACATTACGGCGCCTGTTCGGGGAGGCTGGTATGGGAATTGAACCCGCGCTGCTGACCTGCCTTGGTCTGCTTTAAAAGCCAACAATTTAGCCCAGTGTGCTAAACCAGCCCCTTGAGGAAAGGTTGGGCAGGGTGAGCTTATACTGATTGGAGTTCAGAAGAACATGAAGCAACCCCATTCAACTTAAGAATCTGAGGGGTCTTCAACGGATACATGCCGAGAGGATATTTCGCTTCATGGGGAATCAAGTGCTGGAAGGCACAGTTCCAAAACAAGGGGTCTCCTATGTAAGATGGAGATGATAAGGGATGCCAGGGGGCAGTGTCAGGGCAGTATCCAGCATGTCCCTGACCACACAAGAGCTACAAAGTCCTCCAATTCCACTGACATAGTCATCATGTCTATCCAGAGAATTCAACAGTGGCTGAGAGTAGGTTCTCATTGAGGGACACAAGCACTTTAATATCTGAGTGGTGCCAGCTGCTTCTATTGTGGAAAAGTACTTCCAGTGCAGACATGCTGTTCAGGCATGAGAACTTGAAAACGATCCCGTCTAAAAATAATTCTATCAGACAGAGCACCTGCTCCTTCCAGGAAGCACTTCAGAGTAGAGAAAAATCCAGTATGAAAAAAAACACTCAGGCAGAGCATCTGGTCTTTCTGGAAACACTTCAGAGTAGAAAAAAATCCACTCTGGAAAAATGCAGTCTAACAAAACACCTGCTCAAAAGAGGAAGCTGTTCAGAGTTAATGGACCAGAGGGTACAAAATAAACAAAGCACAATCCTCCTTTGAGATAGCCTTCAGCTGTCAATCAAGAGGCTTGTAAAAGTCAATGCGGTTTGACATTCAATGTAAACAACCAAGCGCAAAGGTATAAAAGAAGGCATACTGCAACAGTGAAACCACAGAGCCTCTTGAAACGTCAAGGGGAGTGAAATGTTTCTCCAAGAAACAAGCAGCAGAATGGCTCTGCCTGTGAGAGATTATTAAGATAGACAGGCTGCAGCTGTGCTTTGCCACATAATAGGGTGTTAAACATGAAAGAAAGCAGGATTCAAGGCTTTACAGAACCACAGATACCCCAACCCAGGGGAGACCCCTGACCTGGCCCCCTCCAGCCCAGCCCAACTCACCCAACCTCCAGCTCCCTTGAAGGACACCCTACGGCATCAGGCCAGTGGCTACTGTGCCCTTGTGCTCCCAGAGACAAGTGGAGAGCAGAACTCACTTCCTTGCACCCCCTCGTCACCTATGGAGCTTGGTCCCCGCTTTTAAGGACCAGTCGTGATTCAAGACCAGGTGACTTCCCACTGGGGTGGGGGTGGAGGGGCACAGGATAATGAGATTAAAATTAATACAAATGATTGATCACACCAGCTGGAACGGGCCGGGGAATCAGAAACTCCCACCCTTGTAAATCCTATTTCAGGGCTCTCCCACAATTCTCCCAATATTGCGGGATTTGCATCGGGAGCAAAGCGGTCAGAGAATCTCCTCCATTGTTACTGTAGGCCTCAGGTCTTCATAGACTGAAAGATGCGGTAAAGTCTTTATCCAATGGGCAGCATGGTGCCGCAGTGTTTAGCACTGCTGCCTCACGGCACCGAGGACCCGGGTTCAATCCCGGTTCCGGGTCACTGTCCATGTGGAGTTTGCACATTCTCCCCGTGTCTGCATGGGTCTTACCCCCACCACCCAAAGATGTGCAGGGTAGGTTGATTGGCCACACTAAATTGCCCCTTAATTGGATAAGAAAAGAATTGTATACTCTAAATTTCTTTTTTGACAGAATAAAACTTCAATTTCTCAGCACCTTTGAAGGATAGAGGGAGGAATTCTCCGTCCCGCCGCACCCGAATTCTTGTGGGGCGTGTCCCCACCGGCAGGGAGATTTTCCATCCTGGCAGCCAGCCAATGGGGTTTGCTAATGTGGGCACCCCGACGCCGCGGGGAAATCCACAGGCATGAGTTCACTGCGGGCGAAATGGAGGACCCCTCACCCTCTTACCCTCTAAACACTCCCCATGCCCTGTCCATGCCATGTCATACTCTCCCACCTACAGTCCCTCATTCCCCCTATGTCAAGCTCTGTCATTTTCCAAGGGCTTCTGAGTCATCCCGACTCAGTGAAAATTTAGGATTTGATCTCAAAAGTGGCAGTTCTGAAGCTATACTAATTTTAAGCCTGACACATAGCTCCTTTTGCAATGTTTACTGAGCTGTGGCTCGGTTAGCAGCAATCTTGTGTCTGAATCACAAGGGCTGTAGACTCAAGTCTTGTCCAGTGACTCTCAGAAATCTATGCTGACACTTTAGGGAGTGTATTGAGGGAGTGCTACATTGTTGGGGGTGGTGTCTATTTTGGATGAGACGTTAAACCGCAGCCCTGTCTGCACTGAGGTGGTCGATAAAGATTCCACAACACTACTTTGAAGAGAAGGGAGATTATCCCAGTGCCCCAGTCAATATTTATCCTTCAACCAAACACCACTAAAGCAAATTATCTGGTCATTATCACATTGATGTTTGTGGGAGCTGGCTGTGCACTAATTCACTGCCATGTTTCCTACGCAACTCCATTTCGAAACTAATTCAGGCTGTAAAGCACTTTTGGGATGTCCTGAGGACATGTGCGATATAAATGTAAGTCTTCCTTGCTTTACTACATGGCAACATATATCACAGAATCATAGAATCCCTCCAGTGTAGAAGGAGGCCATTCAGCCCATCAGGTGTGCACCGACCCTCCAAAAGAGCACGATACCTAGACCCATTCGAGCCCTATTCCTGTAAACCCACACACTGATCATGGATATCCACCTAAACTGCACATAGAACAAACAACAGTACAGCACAGGAAGAGGTCCTTCGGCCTTCCAAGCCTGCGCCGATCATGATACCACCTTTGGCCAAAACCCTCAGCACTTCCTCATGACGTATCCCTCTATACCCATCCTATCCATGTGTTTGTCGGGGTGCCTTTTGAACGCCGTTAATGTATCTGCTTCAACAATCGCCCCTGGCAGCGCGTTCCAGACACTCACCACCTTCTGTGTAAAAACCTTGCCTCGCACATCTCCTCTAAATCTTGCCCCACAGACCTTAAACCTATGCCCCCTAATGGCTGACCCCTCCAGCCTGGGAAAGTGTGCTTGCCCATCCACTCTATCCATGCCGCTTATCATCTTGTCGACCTCTATCAGGTCGCCCCTCAACCTCCGTTGTTCTAATGAAAACAGTCCTAGTCTGTTCAGCCTCTCCACATAGCTAACACCCTCCAGACCAGACAACATCCTGGTAAACATCCTTTCAACTCGCTCCAAAGCCTCCACATCCTTCTGGTAGTGTGGCGATCAGGACCGTGCGCAATATTCCAAGTGTGGCTCACCAAGATTGTATACAACTGTAGCATGACTTGCCAGCGTTTATGCTCGATGCCCTGTTCAATGAAGGCAAGGATTCCATATATTTTCTTGACTACCTTGTCCTCTTGTTTTGCCACTTTCAAAGATCTGTGGACTTGTACGCCCAGATCTCTCTGACTTTCTATATTCCCAAGAGTTTTGCCATTTAATCTATATTTCCCCTCTATGTTAGACCTACCAAAATGCATTACCTCACATTTGTCTGGATTAAACTCCATTTGCCATTTCTCTTCCCAAGTCTCCAACATATCTATGTCCTGCTGTATCGTCTGACAATCCTCAACACTATCTGCCACTCCACCAACCTTGGTGTCATCCGTGAACTTACTCATCAGACCAGCTACATGGGGGTGGGCGCGGGAGGATCCGGCCCCGGGGGGGCGCCACGGTGGCCTGGCCCGCGATCGGGGCCCACCGATCTGCGGGCAGGCCTGTGCCGTGGGGGAACTCTTTCCATCTGCGCCGGCCTCTGTAAGGCTCTGCCATGGCTGGCGCAGAGAAGAAACCCCCTGCGCATCCGCAGGAAACATGCCAGCAGTTCTGCGCATGTGCCAGAACACGCCGGGGGCTCTGCGCATGCGCCAACGCACGCCGGCCCACGGCGGCCCTTCGCCGCCGGTTGGTGCGGCGCCAACCCTCCGGAGCCAGCCTAGCGCCCGGAAGTGCAGAGGATTCCAGTCCCGGAATAGTTCGCAGCGCTCTTGGCGCCACCGTCGGGCCATCTGGCCAGTGGCGGGAGAATCCCCCCCTTGAGTCACAACTTTCCATTCAGAAAATCATTCTTCTACAGCTATCCTTCTGTGATCGAGCCATTTCTGTACCAATCTTGCCACATCACCTCTGATCCCGTGGGACTTTACTTTTTGTACCAGTCTGTCATGAGGCACCTTGTCAAAGGCTTTACTGAAGTCCATGTAAACAACATCCACCGCCCTCCCCTCATCAATCATCTTTGTCACTTCCTCAAATTAGTGAGGCACGACCTCCCCTTCACAAAACCATGCTGTCTATCGCTAAGAGTCCATTTGTTTCCAAATGGATATAAATGCTGTGCCAAGGAACTCTCTCCAATAATTTATGTACTACCGATGTGAGGCTCACCGGCCTATAGTTTCCTGGATTAGCCATGCTACCTCTCTCAAGCAGCGGTACCACATTAGCTATTCTCCCGTCCTCTGGGACATCACCTGTAGCTAAGGAAGATACAAAGGTGTCAGTCAAGGCCCCAGCAATTTCCTCCCTTGCTTTCTTCAGTATTCTGGGGTAAATCCCATCTGGTCCAGTCGACTTATTGACCTTAATATCTTTTAAAAGACTCAATATCTCCTTTTTGATGTTAACAAGATCCAGACTGCCCACACACCCTACCCAAGAATCATCTTTCACAGAGTCCCTTTCTTTGGTGAAGACTGATGTAAAGTACTCATTTAGTACCTTGCCCATTTCCTCTGGCTCAACGCATAGATTACCCCCACTATCCTTACAGTAGTCCAATCCTTTCCCTGACCACTCTCTTGCTTTTTACATATGAATAAAAAGCTTTGAGATTCACCTTAATCCTACTTGCTAAGTACTTTTCATGACACCTCGTAGCCCTCCTAATTTCCCACTTAATTACCTTCCTACTTTCTTTATACTCCTCAAGGGTTTCAACTGACCCCACCCTTCGAGACCCTACAAAAGCCTCCTTTTTCTTTTTGACAAGGTTCACAATATCCCTCGTTATCCAAGGCTCCCTAAACTTCCCATAATTATCCTTCGTTCTCTCAGGAACGTGACTTTCCTGAAATCCAACAGCCCAATCCAAATTCTTCAATTCCTGTCTAATGTTATCATAATTTGCCTTTCCCAGTTTAGCACCTTAACGCGAGGGTTACCCTCATCCCTATCCAACAGCACCCTAAAACTTACAGAATTGTGGTCACTGCTCTCAAAATGTTCCCCTACTGAAACCTCAATCACCTGTCCAGGCTCATTCCCAATACCAGGTCCAGTACTGACCCCTCCCTAGTTGGGCTATCATATTGGATCAAGAAGCCTTCCTGGATACACCTTACAAACTGCCCCAGCCAAGCCTCTAACACTAAGTGAGTCCTAGTCAATACAGGGGAAGTTAAAATCCACTACCACACATTTTGGATCATTTGTGCTAATTCCGTGTGGGCAGCACGGTAGCATAGTGGTTAGCACAATTGCTTCACAGCTCCAGGGTCCCAGGTTCGATTCCCGGCTTTGATCACTGTCTGTGCGGAGCCTGCACATTCTCCCCGTGTGTGCGTGGGTTTCCTTCGGGTGCTCCGGTTTCCTCCCACAGTCCAAAGATGTGCAGGTTAGGTGGATTTGCCATGATAATTGCCCCTTAGTGTGCAAAATTGCCCTTAGTGTTGGGTGGGGTTACTGGGTTATGGGGATAGGGTGGAGGTGTGGGCTTGGGTAGGGTGCTCTTTCCAAGAGCCGGTGCAGACTCGATGGGCCGAATGGCCTCCTTCTGCACTGTAAATTCTATGATTCTATGAAATCTAGTTCCCCATTTCCTCTTCCTTTTACATAACCCTATATTTAGTAGCACATTATCACAAAGTGATAGAATGCATCATGCTAGCTTACTGCCTTGTGGAAAATGCAGATTCAGCTAAGTAACTAATAGTGGATTCAATTCTTTCAAGCAGCAATTAAAAAACTCCCAAGCCTGGCATTGAAACGCGATGATGACACATGTTTATTTTTCTTTTTAACCAACATTCTTTCTGGTTTACCCATTCTTTCTGAAGGCACGACTTCATGTTGGCCTGGATTCTGTAGAGTGACTAATCCTCATGTTTGAGCCAGGATGGTGAGCAATGACCATAGTGGGAAATCGCAGAAAAACCCAATCCTCTTTCATGGACAGGTTCCTTTCCAGCAGGGGGTAACTGGATATTAATCGGAAGCAGGAACTTCGGGCTGGATTTTACAGGGGGCTAGAACGTCCTGACCGACAAAGAGAAAGCCCACCCCCAGCAATAATGCACTGCTGGTGGCAGCAACAAGGTATGTGTGGCCCCACTTTGAGAGAAAGCGCTGCCCTCAATCTGACAGGCCGGCAGCTCTTGTAGTCCCAGCGGTGCCAGAGCTCAGTTGTGGGCAGTGTCTGGGCTGCAAGCATGCGAAGGATGAAGGCCTCAACGGATCCTGGATTCAGTTAAGTCAGGGGCATTGGGTGAGGAGGTATTGTCCTTAATGAGGGGAGGCAAAGGAGATGGGTGTGTGGGTTTTACAGAGCAGGCAACACAGAAGGGAGAAAGGATACGATCTTGGGTGGGGAATGGTGAGCTTGGGGATGAACAAGAAGTTGGTGGGCTAGTCGCCCCTCTCATTTTACGTGCCCCACCCCCCACTGGGTGTGGTAAATTCTAGCCCCTTATTTAGTTTTTCCTCTCTGGGAACATTGATAAGAATTGTAGCAGACTTCCATCCAACATGGTGCACAGGCTTTGAACTTCAACGATAAATCACAATACATTTATGCATAATGCGACTGGAGGCACTCAAAAAGGTCTCCCGCTGGAACTCGTCTTTGTGTGTACTGGGAATACAATCAGAGGGAATGTAAGGCACTCTGTGTTGGGATTGAGAGAAAGGGTTCTGATATGATTATAAATGATGAAAACTCTTACCTTGCCCTTTATGAAGCAGGACCAGAAATGTCCGCCCAAGGGCGACGGATCTGTGACTGGCCCATTCGATTTTTAAAAAAATTTAAAGTACCCAATTCATTTTTCCAATTAAGGGGCAGTTTTAGCATGGTCAATCTACCTAGCTTGCACATCTTTGGGTTGTGGGGGCAAAACCCACGCAAACACGTGGAGAATGTGTAGACTCCACACGGACAATGACCCAGAGCCGGGATCGAACCTGGGACCTCGGCGCCATGAGGCAGCAGGGCTAACTCACTGCGCCACCGTGCTGCCCCGCCCATTCGATTTTTAAGTGGACTGGAAAGTTCTGGCAATAGTTCCTGTCATGTGGTCCACCTTCCTAACACTTTACCTCGCAGATTTTATGGATATAAAATTAATTTGCTGATTTAAAAAAAGACTAAATTTATACAGATGTAAATGATATGGAATAGGAAAATATACCATTTAAATTTTAATATGCAAATTTGAATAGAGGGGGCCATCCTAACTATTATTGATGAGTGAAAAACAGTTGATAGCAAAGTAGGAGCCCATTACATGTTGCTTGACTTTCTATCCCTGAAGTATTGAAAAGGTTAATGATTTGCAATTACGTAATCTGATGAATATTACAATGATCCTCAGTAAGTGCAATCCTGCGCTGGTTTTTCAGCACGCCCCAAGCATCTTATCTCCATCACCAATTAAACAGGCGGCACGGTGGTACAGTGGTTAGCACTGCTGCCTCACAGCTCCAGGGACCCGGGTTCAATTCCGGCCTCGGGTGACTGCTTGCCTGGATTTTGCACTTTCTCCTCATGTCTGTGTGGGGTTCCTCCGGGTGCTCCGGTTTCCTCCCACAATCCAAAAATGTGCAGGTTAGGTGGATTAGCCATGCTAAATTGCCCCTTAGTGTCAAAAAGGTTAGGTGGGGATTTGGAGGTGTGGACATAAGTAGGGTGCTCTTTCCAGGGTCTGGTGCAGACCCGATGGACAGAATAGCCTCCTTCTGCACTATAAATAGTCCGATTCTATGAAACAACCCATTCAACTTTCCCTGTTGGTTATGGCTCTATCATCTGTTCCCTCTAGAGTCTTCACTTATACATGACAGAGAGCTAATAAATCAAACATGGTTTTTTTTCGGACACAATCACAAATTGTGCAAGCTGCTAACAGCTGTACTGAGAATGGGGCAGGATTTATTTCAAAATAACTTCAGCAACCTTTTGGAGATTTCTAGGTTAATGCCTTTAAATCCAGCCATTCATATTTTATTCTGTGGTGTTTCAGGATTGAAATACTTCAGTTTAATGCTTTAAAACATACAAATTACCAGCTGCTCAGAACATTTTTTGACATTTTCAAAGAAACCCCATTGACTTGTAAACATCCATCAATGTCTGTGCTTTGACATCACTTCCTGCTGCAGGAAATCATATGCTGGAGGAAACTCTCTCAATAAAAGCAAACCTAACTGCAGACAATAGCGGCAGAGCTAAATTACTGCCATGTTTCTGCTCTGGGAGAGGCCTGCAGCCTTCCTGCCTGTTAGATCAGACTGAAAACTAACAGCAGTGATTAAAAAGTAATTTACTGTTTCTTTCTCTGGCCAATTTACACCCCTTCACTCCTGATAGTGTTGACTCTTTTTGCTGGGGAACAGCTCTGAAGGAACCAGCTGTTTTTAGGTTATATAACAGAGCATTATTCATGTGAGTCTTAACATTAAAGATGTCAGGTTGGCGACAGATGACATCACGGTCTACTGTTCCTGCCTTCATACAACATCCATGTGCAATTTCAGCGTGGATTGTTGAATAGCAATTGAGAACGAGGGAGTACGGAGCAATTTACCTCTTCTTTCCCCAGTGACAAAAAGTCAGTTAGAGTAACCCTATTATGCCTATTACCATTCTGCCTGAGTTCAGGTATATCAGTGCAGATCAAGGATCAAACCTGTAGCTCTCAGGGTCTGTCCACTGGAAGCCATTGCTGAGCCATTGGACGAGGGTTAGCTTTTGGACTTTTAATTAGAAATACTGAGGATGGGATTTTCCTGTAAATTGGCAATGGCCATTAGCGGGCGGGAAGAGCAGTGTTGAAGCTGCCGATGACAACAGCGGGTTTCTCTGCTGCATTGTACAGGATTTGGAAAACAACGTCAAAGGGCGGGTCTCACCATGTATCGCTGGAAGGATGGCCCCCAGCACTGCCCCCCGCACTGCCCCAGCATTGCCCGGGCACTGTCGCAGCACTTCCAAGGCACTGCCCTGGAACGACTTGGCTCTCCCGAGTACTGCCAGCGGGCAGCATTCTTTCCCAATGGCCACTGCACTCACCTGAACTCTCCCGGGACAGACGCTCAGGGACATCAGGTGCACGTCTTGGGAGACCAGTTGGGTTTAACAGCGTTCTGCCCTCATGCCGACGTGGATGGATTTACTGACGTTGGGAGGCTGGGGTGATTCAGGCACAATGATATGTTGACGAATGCAAGTCACGTTCCCGACATTGAACGTTGGGACATGTTCCCTCTCTTGTCACCGAATGCGCCCAACACGACCGGGAGCGGAAAATCCAGGCCTGAGTATGTAACTGTTCCAATGGCTATAGGAAAGATCTACATCTTAGCCACACTGAAAGCCCTACTCGGTAAATGTGAGATCATCCAAAACTCTGCGTCCTAACTCACAGCAAGTCAAGTTCCCATGTTATCCCTGTTCTCAGTGACCTACATTAGCTCCTCGTCAAGCAATGTCTCGAATTTTAAATTCTCATCCTTGTTTTCGAACCCTTCCATGGCCTTTCCCAGCTCTGCAATCTTCTCCAACCCCATAACCCTGCAAAGTATCTGAACTCCTACGTCGTAGCCTTTTGTGTATTCTCAATTATAATTGCTCCACGATTGATGGCCGTGCCTTCACTTGCCTGGGCCACAAGCTCTGGTCTTGAAATCCTCTCCTCACTCAGAGGCAGAGACTACCAACTGAGACAACTATTCTGCATAGGTAAAGGAGTATATGAAAAAGGATGGACAAGAAACAACCTGCTGGCACATCTGGCCTGTCCCCCACATCTGAGGTACTTGCTACATCACAGCACATTCACTCCCAATCTGAATCCAGCAGCCACTTAATCTGTGGGCGAGTCAAAAAAAAGATAAAGCTCCAGGTCACTTAGGTTTAAAAATCTGGAGAATTCCAACACTCTTGATCAACTGTAACAGGTCCAGGAAACCTCTTTGACTTGATTAATGTTAAACCGCTCTTTCCATCTTTTATGCGATGAGATCCATCCCTGCCACAAATAAGTCCAACATTCATTTGAAAGAATTCAGGGAATTGGTGTTCACCTCATGAACATGTTCTGCCAATTAACTATTCTTTGAGGAAAGAAGCAACTCCTAACATTTGACCTCATTCTGCCTTTCCTCAATTTAAGATTGTGACCCTTAATCCTCCTTTGCCTACCTCAGGGGTGGGAAAACTACGGCCCGCGGGCCGCATGCGGCACGCCAAAGGTTTTTATGCGGCCCACCAAGATCAAGTCATAAAAAAAAAAAAACGTTTTTTTTTTGGGGGGGGGCTGTTGGGTTACTGGTATAGGGTGGATACGTTGACTTGAGTAGGGTGATCATTGCTCGGCACAACATCGAGGGCCGTAGGGCCTGTTCTGTGCTGTACTGTTCTATGTTCTATGTTCTATATGAGGCGCCCAGAATCATAATCGGGTGAAGCGCCATTTTTGAAAAGTAGAGAAAAAGAGGGCTAAAGGCAGGATGCTGCCGGGGGAAGCGCTGAGGTATATGCCGCACGCTAATTGGTTACAACCGGGACTATTAATTAATATACTATGCGGCCCTTTAAAATTGTGAATTTCTGAATGTGGCCCTTGCACGGAAAAGTTTGCCCACCCTTGGCCTACCTATTCTGTTGAAAGAAAATGGCTGCACCACAATACAATTCTGCCTAAATCAGTGCTCCTCCAAATTGTACAGTCTCATTTCGGTTGTGATTAATAAAATGAGACAATGCTGGCAGATAGAACATAGAACATAGAACGATACAGCGCAGTACAGGCCCTTCGGCCCTCGATGTTGCACCGACATGGAAAAAAAATCTAAAGGCCATCTAACCTACACTATGCCCTTATCATCCATATGCTTATCCAATAAATTTTTAAATGCCCTCAATGTTGGCGAGTTCACTACTGTTGCAGGTAGGGCATTCCACGGCCTCACCACTCTTTGCGTAAAAAACCCACCTCTGACCTCTGTCCTATATCTATTACCCCTCAATTTAAGGCTATGTCCCCTCGTGCTAGCCACCTCCATCCGCGGGAGAAGGCTCTCGCTGTCCACCCTATCTAACCCTCTGATCATTTTGTATGCCTCTATTAAGTCACCTCTTAACCTTCTTCTCTCTAACGAAAACAACCTCAAGTCCATCAGCCTTTCCTCATAAGATTTTCCCTCCATACCAGGCAACATCCTGGTAAATCTCCTCTGCACCCGTTCCAAAGCTTCCACGTCCTTCCTATAATGAGGCGACCAGAACTGTACGCAATACTCCAAATGCGGCCGTACCAGAGTTCTGTACAACTGCAACATGACCTCATGGCTCCGGAACTCAATCCCTCTACCAATAAAGGCCAACACACCATAGGCCTTCTTCACAACCCTATCAACCTGGGTGGCAACTTTCAGGGATCTATGTACATGGACACCGAGATCCCTCTGCTCATCCACACTGCCAAGAATTTTACCATTAGCCAAATATTCCACATTTCTGTTATTCTTTCCAAAGTGAATCACCTCACACTTCTCCACATTAAACTCCATTTGCCACCTCTCAGCCCAGCTCTGCAGCTTATCTATGTCCCTCTGTAACCTGCAACATCCTTCCGCACTGTCTACAACTCCACCGACTTTAGTGTCGTCTGCAAATTTACTCACCCATCCTTCTGCGCCCTCCTCTAGGTCATTTATAAAAATGACAAACAGCAACGGCCCCAGAACAGATCCTTGTGGTACGCCACTCGTAACTGAACTCCATTCTGAACATTTCCCATCAACTACCACTCTCTGTCTTCTTTCAACTAGCCAATTTCTGATCCACATCTCTAAATCACCCTCAATCCCCAGCCTTCGTATTTTCTGCAATAGCCGACCGTGGGGAACCTTATCAAACGCTTTACTGAAATCCATATACACCACATCAACTGCTCTACCCTCGTCTACCTGTTCAGTCACCTTCTCAAAGAACTCGATAAGGTTTGTGAGGCATGACCTACCCTTCACAAAACCATGCTGACTGTCCCTAATCATATTATTCCTATCTAGATGATTATAAATCGTATCTTTTATAATCCTCTCCAAGACTTTACCCACCACAGACGTTAGGCTCACTGGCCTATAGTTACCGGGGTTATCTCTACTCCCCTTCTTGAACAAAGGGACCACATTTGCTATCCTCCAGTCCTCTGGCACTATTCCTGTAGCCAATGATGACCTAAAAATCAAAGCCAAAGGCTCAGCAATCTCTTCCCTGGCTTCCCAGAGAATCCTAGGATAAATCCCATCCGGCCCCGGGGACTTATCTATTTTCACCTTGTCCAGAATTGCCAACACTTCTTCCCTACGCACCTCAATGCCATCTATTCTAATAGCCTGGGTCTCAGCATTCTCCTCCACAATATTATCTTTTTCTTGAGTGAATACTGACGAAAAGTATTCATTTAGTATCTCGCTTATCTCCTCAGCCTCCACACACAACTTCCCACCACTGTCCTTGACTGGCCCTACTCTTACCCTAGTCATTCTTTTATTCCTGACATACCTATAGAAAGCTTTTGGGTTTTCATTGATCCTACCTGCCAAAGACTTCTCATGTCCCCTCCTTGCTCATCTCAGCTCTCTCTTTAGATCCTTCCTCGCTTCCTTGTAACTATCAAGCGCCCCAACTGAAACTTCATGCCTCATCTTCACATAGGCCTCCTTCTTCCTCTTAACAAGAGATTCCACTTCTTTGGTAAACCACGGTTCCCTCGCTCGACCCCTTCCTCCCTGCCTGACTGGTACGTACTTATCAAGAACATGCAATAGCTGTTCCTTGAACAAGCTCCACATATCCAGTGTGCCCAACCCTTGCAGCCTACTTCTCCAACCTACACATCCTAAGTCATGTCTAATGGCATCATAATTGCCCTTCCCCCAGCTATAACTCTTGCCCTGCGGGGTATACTTATCCCTTTCCATCACTAACGTAAAGGTCACCGAATTGTGGTCACTGTTTCCAAAGTGCTCACCTACCTCCAGATCTAACACCTGGCCTGGTTCATTACCCAAAACCAAATCCAATGTGGCCTCGCCTCTTGTTGGCCTGTCAACATATTGTGTCAGGAAACCCTCCTGCACACATTGTACAAAGAATGACCCATCTAATGTACTCGAACTATATCTTTTCCAGTCAATATTTGGAAAGTTAAAGTCTCCCATAACAACTACCCTGTTACTTTCGCTCTTTTCCAGAATCATCTTCGCCATCCTTTCCTCTACATCCCTAGAACTATTAGGTGGCCTATAGAAAACTCCCAACAGGGTGACCTCTCCTTTCCTGTTTCTAACCTCAGCCCATACTACCTCGGAAGAAGAGTCCCCATCTAGCATCCTTTCCGCCACCGTAATACTGTCCTTGACTAGCAGCGCCACACCTCCCCCTCTTTTGCCCCCTTCTCTGAGCTTACTAAAACACCTAAACCCCGGAACCTGCAACAACCATTCCTGTCCCTGCTCTATCCATGTCTCTGAAATGGCCACAACATCGAAGTCCCAGGTACCAACCCATGCTGCCAGTTCCCCAACCTTATTTCGTATACTCCTGGCATTGAAGTAGACACACTTCAAACCACCTACCTGAACACTGGCACCCTCCTGCGAAGTCAAATCTGTGCTCCTGACCTCTATACTCTCAATCTCCCGTACCCCAAAACTACAGTCCAGGTTCCCATGCCCCTGCTGAATTAGTTTAAACCCCCCCAAAGAGCACTAACAAATCTCCCCCCCAGGATATTGGTGCCCCTCAGGTTCAGATGTAGACCATCCTGTCTGTAGAGGTCCCACCTTCCCCAGAAAGAGCCCCAGTTATCCAGAAATCTGAATCCCTCCCGCCTGCACCATCCCTGTAGCCACGTGTTTAATTGCTCTCTCTCCCTATTCCTCATCTCACTATCACGTGGCACGGGCAACAACCCAGAGATAACAACTCTGTTTGTTCTCGCTCTGAGCTTCCATCCTAGCTCCCTAAAGGCCTGCCTGACATCCTTGTCCCCTTTCCTACCTATGTCGTTAGTGCCAATGTGGACTACAACTTGGGGCTGCTCCCCCTCCCCTTTAAGGACCCGGAAAACACGATCCGAGACATCACGTACCCTTGCACCTGGGAGGCAACATACCAAACGTGAGTCTCTCTCGCTCCCACAAAATCTCCTATCTGTGCCCCTGACTATTGAGTCCCCAATTACTAATGTTCTACTCCTTTCCCCCCTTCCCTTCTGAGCAACAGGGACAGACTCCGTGCCAGAGGCCCCAGATCTCAGCAGCATTGGCAAAGAACAAAGAACAAAGAAAAATACAGCACAAGAACAGGCCCTTCGGCCCTCCAAGCCTGCGCCGACCATGCTGCCCGTCTAACCTAAAATCTTCTACACTTCCGGGGTCCGTATCCCTCTATTCCCATCCTATTCATGTATTTGTCAAGGTGCCCCTTAAACGTCACTATAGTCCCTGCTTCCACCATCTCCTCCGGCAGCGAGTTCCAGGCACCCGCTACCCTCTGTGTAAAAAACTTGCCTCGCACATCTCCTCTAAACCTTGCCCCTCGCACCTTAAACCAATGCTCCCTAGTAATTGACCCCTGTACCCTGGGGAGGGAAATTCAGATCGAATACCTTTCATTCACCTAACAAACACGTTTTTCTGGACTTGTGGGAGGAAACCGGAGCACCGCAGACACGGGGAGAATGTGCAGACGTTAGAACCTAGACGCCGTGAGACTGATTGGATTGTTCCATCATTTTCTGTTTTTATTTCAGATTTCCACTATTCACAGTATTTTCCTTTTGTCCCAGGTCTTTAAGCAAATCTTTTTTTTTAAATTTTTCGAATTCAGGGGCAATTTAGCGTATCCCAATTTGGGTTGTGGGGTGAGACCCATGCAGACACAGGGAGACTTTAAGCCTACATTGGTAGTTATTGTACTTTAAATTAGGGGTTCAACTTGCATTTGTTGCCTGCATCCTTTGCAAAGCTTCATTATCACCAGTCATGTGCAGAGACCAAAATGGGGCACAGCACTGAAATTGAGGCCTAACAAAGGTTCGGTACGAGTGTCGGCAACTGTGATCAAATGTATTCTTGGAGATTTTTTTAATATAAATTTACAGTCGGCAATTATTTTTTTTCCAATTAAAGGGCAATTTAGCGTGGCCAATCCACCTCACCTGCACATCTTTAGGTTGTGGGGGTGAAACCCACGCAGACACGGGGAGAATGGACAAACTCCACTCGGACAGTGACCCAGGGTCCGGGATGCGAATTCCGGTCTTCAGCGCTGTAGTCTCAGTGCTAACCGCTGGGCCGCGTGTCGCCCTTTATTCCTGGAGAATTAATCACATGACTTCCCTCCATGCTCCAGCCATTCCATGGCTATCCTTGTGATACACAGCCTTCCTACATACTCCAATTAGGAAGCAAAAGGACTCCTTACCCAATTGGATGATGTTTGACTGTCAGCCAAACAGACTTTTGTTCCTGCTTTCTGTCCTGTGTGTACAACCCAACACAATATTCAGGTCATTGTTTATAAACTGTTTCCAGATTACGTCATTAGAATGCCCGACCTCTTTCTTTCTTCTTTCCATTTTTGTAAGAGCGCTTCTGAAGAATATTTACATGATGTATTGGGCGGCACTTTCTGGTCCTTCCTGCTGGTGGGGTCTTTTTGGTCCCAAATGCGACCGCTCCTGTTGCTTGGCGGGTTCCCCGGCAGCGGTGTGGGCGAGACGTACAAAACACTGTCGACTTTGGTGGGACTGGAAGATCCTGCCAGTGGCCAATGTGGAGCCGTCTCTGGCACCAGAAAACACACCATAGGGGGACTGGAAAATCCTGGCCATTGTGATAGCTCTCATGTTAATACAAGACTCTGACATGAAACCTCTGTCAATGCTTTTTCCAGTTCTGACGCTTTTCCCATCCCTCTGCTGCTGGCTCATTCGAAGAGGGGAACCTTCCTATAATTTGTCAGAGTGAAAGTTTCAACAAGAAAACTGATGTGTAGCTCTCCAGCTGCACAGCCGAGCTTTCTTGACAGATTTTCTGGCACTCTGTGCACAGAGAATCTTGGGCATGGTTTCTGTCATCATTTTGGCAAGGTGGGGCCAGATCTGGCTGGCAAGGCCGGCTCCACAGAGATTGGGGTGCCATCTTCAAAGGGTGCCCTGATGAGCACTAAAGAGGAACCCCCCCCCCCCTCCCAAGGACCCGGGGACACCCCCACAAACATTGAGATGACCCCCCACCATCATCACACAAGTATCGGGGTGTGCCCCCACACCCCACAAGCGCAGTTATCAGGGCAAAACCCCACACACAAGCATCGGGGTGCCCTCCACCACAACTCAATGGGACGCCCCAGCGACCCGCCCTGGCACTGCCACTCTGGGCATGTCCCCCTGCACCACCCCCTCCGTTTGACTGCTTCAAGTTTAAAAAAAGCTGTGAGCCCTGTTGACGTAACATCACGTCAATGAGGTATTAATATTCAGTGAGGGGTGACATATTGCAGGGAAGCTCAATCATAACATGGATATTTATTAACATTTATCGAAATTAGGTTCTCATTACATCATGGACGAATGGGAGTGGAAATTCAGGAAAGGAGACCTTGCTGATAAGAATCTAGTTTCCCGACTCTTGCGGGATTTTGGGTCCGTGTCGCCGTTCATCCTGACTTCTGACGTGGGCTCAAAATTACGCCCCAGGTCTGTTTTTTTCTGCACTGGCAGTCTGCTGCCACCCGACTGAAGTAAACAGTCTTCATGTCTGCGCATAGACGATGACTGTCATTGAACCGGGTATGGAGGACTTTCATTATGAGGAGAGGTTAAGTAGGTTGGGCCTGTACTCATTGGAGTTTAGAAGAATGGGAGGCGACTTTATTGAGGCATGTAGAACTCTCAGGGGGCTTGACAGGGTAGAGCTTAGAGGGTATTTCCTTTTGTGAGAGAATCTAGGACCAGAAGGCATCATCTCAGAGTGAGGGGTCAGCCATTTAAGAAAGAGATGGGGATGAATTTCTTCTCTCAGAGGACAGTGAATCTGTTGAATTCTTTACCACAGAGGATTGTAGGGGTTGGGTCATCAAGTATGTTCAAGGTTGCGAGGACAACGGCAGCGAAAACCGTCCGGGAGAAATAAGTAACAACACCAACACCGGATCCATTCCCGTATTGCCCTCTCTGTATTGGACATAACTAATGTAATTGTTTCTCCGGCACCCAAATGTATATGTATCTCCCCAGTTCCAACCCCCACAAACAGGTGTTTACTTATTTGTTAAAAATAATATTGCTAACTGTACAGAGTACCCAATTCATTTTTTACAATTGAGGGGCGATTTAGCGTGGCCAATCCACCTACCCTGCACATCTTTGGGTTGTGGGGGTGAAACCCACGCAGACACGGGGAGAATGTGCAAACCAGGGACCTCAGTGCCGTGAGGCTGCAATGCTAACCACTGCGCCACCGTGCTGCCAGAGTTGCTGTTGTTGAGCTAGTGCACTGTACCATACCAGATTTTTTTTTTTCTCTTCTATATATGTATATATTTTATTCTGTGTACATAACGGTAAATATACTTCGTTCAAAAACCCAACAAAAAACATTTATAAAAAAAAATATGTTCAAGGTTGAGATAGACAGATTTTTAATCAATTAGAGTGGCAAGGTGACACAGTGGTTAGCACTGCTGCTTCACGGCGCCGGGAACCCGGGTTCAATCCCAGCCACGTGTCACTATCCATGTCTGCGTGGGTCTCACCCCCACAACCCAAAGGTGTGCAGGTTATGTGAATTGACCACGCTAAATTGCCCCTTAATTGGAAAAAAAAGAATTGGATACTCTTAAAAAAAAAAATGTTTTAAAAAAAGTTTTCAATCAGTAAGGGAATAAAAGGTTCTGGGGATAAACTGGGAAAATGGAGATGAGGATTATATCAGGTTAGCCATGATTTCAATGTATGGTGGAGCAGACTCAATGGGCTGAATGGCCTACCTCGGCTCCTATGTCTTATGGCCTTATGAACAACACAATTGCACAGGATATCGCAATTGTGCCTGATCCTAATCTATCTCTCTGTTTCCATATAGGCAGAGTGTACTGATAAACAATACAAACATGCATTTGTATCGCATATTATACAATGAGGAATATCCCAGAGCACGTCTGAGAAGAATATCCCAATTGCAGAGGTTGAGGGAGAAAAATGCAGGCCAGCTTAAACTTCATCCTACTGGCTCTTGGTCGAACTACATCAAACTGTCTCATTGATTCTAACCTTCATGCACAGAAGCACACAATGTGCATTAGATGTTGCACATGAGCTATTAGATACTTGCACATGTATCTGGTGAGCACATGCTCAGTCTGAAGTTTTCCACTGACTCTTACATTGACTTGGAGCAGAAAGATGCCAGGTTAGATCACTGAACTCTGATTGGTTCATTGAAGGGCAGCACGGTAGCACAGTGGTTAGCACTGTGGCTTCACAGATCCCAGGTTCAATTCCCAGCTGGGTCACTGTCTGTGTGGAGTCTGCACGTTCTCCCCGTGTCTGCGTGGGTTTCCTCCGGGTGCTCCGGTCTCGTCCCACAAATCTCAAAAGACGTGGGCCGGCATGGCGGCAATCCCTGGGGGGGTGGGGGGGGCGCGAAAATCGCGCCTCGCCGACACCGGCTCGCCTATTCTCCTGCGCCGATTTCCGGGCGTCCGCGGGATTGCCGCCGCGCCGGTCAGGGGTCGTTGAAAGCGCCCGCCCCCGGCGATTCGATGGGCCTAGTGCCTGCCGATTTCGGCCAAGTCCCGCCGGCATGGGTTATTCAGGGCCCACACGGCGGTACCTGGAAGGTGTGTCTGTGGGGGCTGTCCTGGAGGGAGGGCAGGGGGATCCAACCCCGAGGGGCCTCCACGGTGGCCTGGCCCGCAACCGGGGCATACCGATCGGCGAGCGGGCTGGTTCCATGGGGGCCTATGTTCCTCCATGCCGGGCCTCTGTAGGGCTCTGCCATATTGCCCGGGGGCCGGCGCGGAGAAGGGAACACACTCGCATGCGTGGAATCACGCCGGCTGTTCCGCGCCGGCTGGAGCTGCGGGGACCACTCTGGCATCGACCTAGACCCCTAGGAAAGGGAGCATTCCTGATTATCGGGGATAATTTACGCCAATGTGGTTGGCGCCGCTTTTCACGCTGGCGTCAGAACTTGGCCGCGGGATTGGTGAAACCCTGCTGTGCAGTTAGGCAATTTGGACATTCTGTATTCTCCCTCTGTGTACCCAAACAGAGGATGGAATGTGGTGACTAGGGGCTTTTCACAGTAATTTCATTGCAACGTCAGTCCACTTGTGACCATAATTATTATTATTAAGAAATACAGAATTATAGAATGACACTTCACAAAAGGAGGCCATTCCATCATCTGAGCCTGACTCTTTAAAAATGTTTTGTTTTTTAAGTCCATAACTTCCAGGGGAACGGCACTTGAGTCAGATTGCCACTCCACTCCTTTTTGTTTTAAATTTAGAGTACCCAATTCATTTTTTCCAATTAAGGGGCAATTTAGCGTGGCCAATCCATCTAGCTTGCATATTTTTGGGTTTTTGGTGCAAAATAAAAGGATACAAAGATGTAATTCAAGGACCTAGCAATTTCCTCCCTTGCTTCTCTCAGTATTCTGGGATATATCCCATCTGGCCCAGAAGACTTATCTACCTTAATATATTTTAAAAGACCCAACATCTCCTCCTTTTCGATGTTAACATGATCCAGACTGTCCACACACCCTACCCAAGAATCATCTTCCACAAAGTCCCTTTCTTCAGTGGACACGGATGCAAAGTATTCATTTAGTCATTTGGGCAGTACGGTAGCATAATGGATAGCACTGTGGCTTCACAGCACCAGGGTCCCAGGTTCGATTCCCTGCTGGGTCACTGTCTCTGTGGAGTCTGCACGTTCTCCCCCTGTCTGCGTGTGTTTCCTCCGGGTGTTCCGGTTTCCTCCCATAGTCCAAAGATGTACAGGCTAGGTGGACTGGCCATGCTAAATTGCCCTTAGTGTCCAAAAGGGTTAGGAGGGGTTATTGGGTTAGGGGGAGAGGGTAGAAGTGAGGGCTTAAGTGGGTCGGTGCAGACGCGATGGGCCAAATGGCCTCCTTCTGCACTGTAAGTCCTGTACGTTCTATGTTCTATGTTAGTCCCTCGCCCATTTCCTCTGGCTCAGCACATAGATTCCCCCCAATGGTTAAATGAGTCACCACCTTAAACAGAAGAACTCAAATTAAATTAATTTGCTTTTGACAAATCTGTGCTGGATTTCATTTATTCATCCATAACTCCTATTATCAATAATTTTGACCCAGAATATTGACTGCAATGCTCCCCCACTGGCAATAGACTGACCAGTCTGTAGCTGCTGGCTTTATTCTTCTCTCTTATTAAACAGGGGTGTAATCTTGGCACTACATTCTCTTATATCACCTCCATATCTAAATAGGATTAGAAGATTGTGACAAAAGCCTCTGCAGTTTCTGAGACCCCGCATCCTTCCCAGACCCTGCAACTTTTCTGCATTGAACAGTGGCAAATAATTAACTTCTCTGCTCGATCTATTTTGATTCTATTCAATTTTTTTACCACGTGGTCTTTTATTATGGGTAGCTGATATCAACCAGAACGGCTGTGGGTGACACTACCCCTGATCTCAGTACTCCTGGCCTGGGTTGGTAAAACTGGTGAGGGGTCCCCACTCCTTACTGTTTTCTGGTGACTTCTTCTGAAAGTACAGGCCTTTCTGGTGAGAGTAGTCTTGGGCCCAGCTGTTGGTTGGTCTGCTAGCTCACTGTTGAGGCTTACACATGGTACCCATTTGGCATGGTATTAGAATAACTCTATTCACCCAATCACACTGTAATTTGTGCAAATCTTTCAGCGCTCCTCAATAAATGTACAGCTGGACCTGTAAAAAATTCCATTTTGCCAAGAAATGTTATGCTTTAATCAAGATTCTGCTTGGGTCAGGAGTTGGACAAGTAGTAAATAAAAGTAACAAATTAGTAAAAATAAAACAGCGCATTGCTCACTCAGCAAAAATTATCTCCCAGTTATTTTCGTCTTCTGTTTAAGGTGGTGACTCATTCTGAAAAAGGGTTCCACAGGCACCAGCAGCAGTCCAGATCTACTACTAGTCCCTCATACCCCTTCTCAGCTGTAAAGGCTGGCTGGCTACTTATCCTTAGGGACCATCACAACTGGCCCATACATGTATAGACGCTTGCATCTCATGTTGGTTAAAGTGACACTTCAGCTGAGGTCAGCATATGATTGGGGATCACAGATTGGATTTTCTGCTGCTTGCATCGAAGTGTCATTCCTGGGTTTAGCCCATGAACCGATGGGGGAGTTTGCTTGTTCCATGACATAAAAAAATATAGGCGTTAGCATGGTGGTTAGCATAAATGCTTCACAGCTCCAGGGTCCCAGGTTCGATTCCCGGCTGGATCACTGTCTGTGTGGAGTCTGCACGTCCTCCCCGTGTGTGCGTGGGTTTCCTCCGGGTGCTCCGGTTTCCTCCCACAGTCCAAAGATGTGCGGGTTAGGTGGATTGGCTATGCTAAATTGCCCGTAGTGTCCTAAAAAGTAAGATTAAGGGGGGGTGTTCTTGGGTTACGGGTATAGGGTGGATACGTGGGTTCGAGTAGGGTGATCATTGCTCGGCACAACATCGAGGGCCGAAGGGCCTGTTCTGTGCTGTACTGTTCTATGTTCTATGTTCTATGTTCTAAGTACCCAAACAAGTAGGGTGGAATTTTCCAACAAGTGTCAGGTTCTGACTGAACACTGGGTGACTTTGTTGAGAAACACAACCAGGTTTTCTGACCAGTTCTTCTGACACTCTGGCAGAAACAATTGTGGGCACGGTTTGCGCTGTCACTCTGGCGGGTGAGGCCTGATAGAGCCGGCAAGGCCGTCTCCACTGAGACCAGGGTGCCACCTTTAAAGGGCACCCTGATCTGCGAGAAAAATTAACTCCCTTTTACCTCCCTCAACTCCCATGGTCATGGAGGACCTCATCACAATCATCGGGGCGATTCCCCCTCCACCACGGAAGTATCGGGGAGCATTCTTCCCCCCTCTGCTCACCCCTTTCATGGGTTCATCATTGTGCACCCCTCTGCACCCCCACCACACATAAGGGGAAGACAACCCCCCGGACCCCAATGGAGGAGGGTTACCCCTCTAGCAATGGCCTCTGGTAGTACCCACCTCAATGCCCCTTGGCACTGCCAGAGTGCCAGGGGGCAATGCCCAGCTTCAACCCTGAGTCCCCAAGCACCTCCTCACCCCGACTGGTAATCACAACTGTTTATTGTTTTCAGAAAACTGTAGTGACGTGCGCTGGTGTGATGTCATGCCTCCGGGAGCGGTGGGGGGAGGGAGCATTCCATAGGGCTGGATGATACAGCGTAAATCTGATTAATGATATTCAAATAGCTATTAATTTATGAAAATTGTTGGGCGTGAACCTGGTCACGTCACCGGCCGGGGGTGGGGAAGATGTCAATCCGAGACCTTGTGGCTGCAAATCCCGTAATGGCCCTCTCGTGAGATTTAGCGGCTGTAACAGGATTTGCGCCCAAGGTGAATGACCCAAAAACGTCACAGCCGTAGTTTCTAAACATTTGTCAGCAGATTGCTTGTACATAGTGCATGAAATATTCGGTCAGATAGCTGGGGAACTCTTAACATGATAGTCTAAATTTTATAAGTGTTAGACTCCTTTTCAATGGAACCAGACAAAGCGAATAAATCTGATTCGAAGTAGTGGAGTGGAGTAAACGCTGGCGTTTTATGCTTTCTTGGATTAGAAATAAGGTTAGCACAGGTATGTGGTTAACTGGAGGGCACTATACCACAGAGGTCTATTCATTGGCATCCGGTTTTCAGTTGAAGTGCACAGATAGCTGCTCTTGGCCATGTATTTTAATTTGGTGACACAGAGTTCATGTACACCATCATTTCCCACTACTTCGAACAGCCACCACACTGGATGTTATTGCATTGAACATTTAAGTCTGCTGTGACCAAATGCAGGTTCACATTCATTCTTTTTTTTCTTAACATTTCTTTGTGCCTCTCTAACTGCAATTCAAATATGTATAACAGTTTTCCTGTGGTAATGAAATAAGTTGGCTTCAGACGTTGCTCGTTTTAATGAGATTAAAGTTTATTCATTGGCTTTCTCAGGCTGTGCAGTACATTAATAGTCAAAAACATGCTGTCTCAGGGTCTAATGTGATCTAAAATGAGGCACATATTCTCTTGCCATTGCGTTTGGAAGGGTCTTTCCCCCCCCCGGCCCACTGCCAGGACTTTTGGCTGGGCTGCCAAATCTCCCATATCTGGGTTGGAAAATGCTCTCCTTTGAGTCGTTCTTATCCTCGGTATGCAGACTGTGAAAGTTAAGTGTAACTTGATGGATTCCAACTGGTCAGTTCAGCTCAGTACTTCGATACCCTGGTCAGGTCAAGGGTCAGAGATTTCATTGTAAATATTCTGGACTGGATTCTCCGATTTCCAGGCTATGTCCAGAGGATCCATGGCGTTTTATGTGGGAATATTCGGCATGGCCCCAGCATCGATTCTCCGCCCGGTGAGGGGCTAGCATGGCTTTCCCGATATAAACAGCTGGAGAATTGCTGGGTCCATGGCCGCGCATGCGCACAGCGCTGCACAACATGGTGCCAGACGCACGCGGACCCGACCTGCCAGATAGTGCCCCTCTGGGCACCCCCTCGTCACCCCTGGGTCACCCCTACCAGTCCCCCTAGCCCTCGCCGAAACCCTCCCAGCCAGCTCCCGCCCGACTGTGGCTGCGCTAGGCACAGTCCGCAACTGCAACGTCGGGTTCCCTACTGTTGAGACCACACGGCCCCCGCGCAGTCAGGAACTCGGCCCATCGGGGGAGGAGCATCAGGGGAGGGCCTTCAGGTAAAGTCCTGAGGCTGACACAATGGCGGGCGGATCGCTCCTCGATGATGCCGTTTTGGAGGGGGCGGAGCATCCAAAATCAGACGCCTCCCCCGAATCCATCGTAAAAAGGGATTTTCCGCCTGATCGCCGATTACAAAATCCACGTTGGAGAACGGAGAATCCCGCCTTCTGTATTTCCTCGGAAGCCGAGAGCTGGCACCACATCAACTTCAGCTTTGTGTCTTTAAGGCCTAAATTTCAGACATCTTCACATCTTCCTCAATGGAAACATGATAAACCAACCTACAAGGAACTTTATTGATAGCTCAGTTACAAAATATGCACTCTGGTGTGGAACTGAGACCTAGAGATCAGGTAGATCTGGGTGTAGATTCAATCCTTTGCCTGGGCTCACTTGTCTTAACTGGACAACAGACGGGTCTGAATGTGTCTGAGCTGAGAAGTTCAAAACCAAACCAGATTATTCCCCCTAAAACATGAGGAAAAATGGCAGTTGGTGCAAGAAGCCAGAAGGCAGCCTGATCCCTTATCGCAAAAACGCAGTGAGATAGAGAGCATGCAGGAGCAGAGGGAAGAATACGGAGACAATTTATAATGAAAAAAAGTTTGATGCATGTGGGAGATTCAAGCGAGGCGGGACGTACTGCCCATCCCTTTCATTTGTTGGTGATGTTGGGTCCCTTCCTCGAACCACTGCAGCCCTGGCGAGTGATATGCCAGAGTGTTAATGGGGTAGGGTTCCTGCCCAATTGTTCAGCCACAATAAGGAATAGTGATACATGTCTAAGTCAGGATTGTGTGCTACTTGGAAGGAAGCTTGAAGGTAACGCTGGAGTGTCGAGATTACCGCTATAAACATAGGAATGGCATGAAGCCAGGAATACCATTGGTCCAAGCAATCTGTCCCTTCTACAGTCCATCTATAAATCGCATTCTGATGAAGGGTACACAATCAAAACCTGAATCTGCTTTGCAAATATTGGCTGATCCAAATGTTTATTTCCAGCATTTTGATCAGATATTTTTAATTACGATTTCCAGCATTTGTGCTTTTAAAATTTCCGCCAACAATTAATGCTTCGATGGACTCTGGCCCATTCCTTTGATTGAGTTGCAGCACCCAGTGCCAAAAAATGGTGCCCAGTCCGATTCATTACTCTAATCAAATATGTTGATGTAAACAAATGTGGAAAGAGAATGATGTCCAGATTTTAAATATTTGAATCCGGTAACTACAATAGCATTTGAAAAATCAAGAAGGAATTGTAAAGGTTCTGTGTGCCTCAGATTTAAGCGGATATGACAGCAGCTATCCCATGAAAGAGTTTGTGTAATCATTTTGGTTAAAATGCTGAGATGACTGCAGCGTTTCGCTACATCTGGATGAACTATGCATCGGACAACATCTGACAACCATCAGCCTGTGAAATATGCACCACTTCCTTTTACCCTTCTTTTTCCAAGTGGTGTTCAATTACTTTTCTTTTGCGAGTGACATGCTGAAGAGCTGGAAAAATAAGTTTGTGCAATGACAATTAAGCGTTGCCTTCCTCCTCCCCACCCACAATATGCAAGCTTTCTGGGTAGTCTTGTGAATGACTGGAGCGTTTGCATGCAAATCACAGCTCTCAGTCGCACATCCAGAGTTGAGGTTTTATTTGCAAAGGAGCCCTGCTCATGAAACCTGGCATTTCTGAAGAAACCGCAGGAGGATGGCACAGCCTGATTGGCTGCAAGAACGGTGGAATGACCTTTGACCTACTGTTTGATTTATAGCCTGGGGTGGCACTCCAAAAACAAAATTAACATACATTAAAAGAAAATAAATAAAATGTAACAGCTGAAATATAACCACATCACTGCATTTTGCTTTCCAAATAGAAACGCTCCATGAAGACATTTGCTGCATTAGATGTCAAATCCATCAAAGTTGGCTGAATGTGCGTTCATGTCATAAGACTGATTTTGGTCCGTTTTTATAAAATATGTTATGCTTTAATTCTAATTTTAAAAAATATTCTTGGAGGCTGAACTGAGGAAAGAGGAGAGAGTGGTCAATGAAAGCTGAAATCATTACGGAATGTACCAATGAGAAGCAGGTTGGTTACAGAGGGCCCTAAGATTGAAGCCAGATTTTGCCATCTCAGCTCATTGTAGTGGTTCAGGACTGTTAATAACTTTCAGATGGTTTGACTGTTCTAGTAAAACAAACCAGACAAGAAAAAGAAACGGAGCTTCCCCCATTCCCCCTTTGGGAGGTATATCTTGACTAAATTGTCTTCAGTTGCTGGATTGGATCCTCACTTCCGAGTTGGAAAATATGGTTTCAGGTTGCACGCAAGGGCATGTGGCCAATGGAGATTGTCTTTCTGGGCTGGAGTGGGTGGGTGGGTAGGAAGGTGGTGGGGGGGGGGGGGGGGGGGGGGGGGGGGCGGTGCTGGTGCTGGGGAAGGTGGATCCCCCGCTCATCATCTGTAACTTTGGTGAAAGTTCTCCAGAGACCCATCTGCTATGCCACATTTCCTGGGGTTTTGGTGGATTTCCCACAGAAGGTTGAATGAGTGCCCACATCTTATTGGCTTGATCCAAGATGACACTCTAGCCTGTACTGAATGACTCCAACATTGTGAGGAACGCCAATCTTAAGATATGCTCTTCATGGGACGTTGGACCGTTGGCTGCTGTGTTTGCCTATGAAGGACCAAAGGTTACACTTCAAATGTTGTTATTTGGCCATGGAACAATGTGGACTATCCAGAGAATGTGAAACAACGACAATTTAGACTCATAATGTTCCTTTAATGCAGAAAGATTTATTTATTTTAATTGTCCCAATTAACGGGCAATTTAGCATGACCATATCATGACACCTACACTCCATGGGCGCGATTCTCCGCACTCCTGACGGTGCGGAGAATAGCGTGGCTCGTAAAATTTTACGGCCACGCTGTTCCGACGCCCTCCCGCTATTCTCCCCCCCCCACGCCCGACTCCCGATACGAATCGCTGCCGCCGTTTTTTTACAGCCAGCAGCGATTCTCAGCTGTTCGATGGGCCGAGTTCCCAGCCCTTTACGGCTGTTTTTACGAACGGCAAACACACCTGGTCTGGCCGTTCGTAAAAACAGCCGTAAACTCTCGATCTTTAAAACCATGGCACCGATTGGCACGGCAGTACCACGGCCGTGCCAAGGGTGCCATGGGCCCGCGATCGGTGGGCACCGATCGCGGGCAGCGGGCTCGATGCCCGCGCACTCTTTGTCCCTCCGCCGCCCCGCTGTATCACTTCGCGGGGCGGCTGAGGGGCATCCCGGCCCGCGTATGCGCGGGTTTCGCGCAAATGCGCGATGACGTCATCCGCGTATGCGCGGGTTGGAGTCTTCCAATCCGCGCATACGCTGCTGACGTCATATGACGCGTCAGCCGGCGCTAACTCTGGCAAGCGGGCTTAACGAAATTCGTTAAGCCCGCGATGCCGGAGTTTACGGTGGCGGCATGCTAGCCCTGACCGGGGACCAGAATCGGTTCCCGGTCGGGAAGGGGGGGGGGCTGGCGTCAAACCCGCCCGGATTTGACGCCAGCCTTACGATTTCTCCCCATATGGGAGAATCGCGCCCCATATCTTTGGGTTGTGGGGATGAGACCCACGCAGACATTGGGGGAGTGTGCAAACTCCACACGGAGAGTGACCCTGGGCCGGGATCAAACCCGGGTCCTTGGCGCTGTGAGGCAGCTGTGTTAACAACTGCGCCACCGTGCCGCCCATGTAGAAAGATTTTTAAGGCATTTCATAGACAGGTAATCATAGCAAAATGGATGACAAGCCAGAATGGGGGATATGGGGAAAGATGACTAATAGCTTGATTATGAATTTTAAGAGCATGATATGGAGAGGGAATGGGCGGATTCTCCATTGCCCAACGCCGATATCATAATCGGTGATCGGGCGGAGAATCCCTTTTTACTACCGAATCGGGGGTGGTGCCTGTTTTCAGATGCTCTGCCCCCTCCAAAACGGCATCATTGGGGAGTACACCGATTATAGTTGGGACGGCCTCAGGGTGTCACCTGAAGTCCCATCACCCGATGCTCCGCCCCTGATGGGCCGAGTTCACGACGGCACGGGTCACTTGTGCTCTCAGTTTTCGTCAACCTCCTGTGGCTGCTGTGGACCGTGTCCAGCGCCACCACAGTCGGGGGGGGGGGGGGGGGGGGGCAGCCGTGTCGCTGGCTAGGGGGGCGGGATTCAGCAAGGGTTGGGGGGTTGTCCGGGGGTTGTCCGAGGATGGCCACCACTGCAGGTCGTCGCCGTGCGCATGCCCCGTCACAGATCCAGCCGTTCTCCGGACGTTTCTGGCGCGGGAGCCGGGAGTTTTACCCGGCGCCACTACTAGCCCCTCACCGGTCCCGGAATTGGTGAGGGCTCGGCACCAAATTTGGCGCGTAGAACGCCACAGCTCCCCCACATTTAGCCGCAAAATCGGAGTATCCAGCCCAATAGCTAGTGAACAAATTCCAGCAAGTGGGTCTGAGACAGCAATGCCTTGCACTAATTTGTGATGCTACTGAGAGAGGTTTCAGTGCTGTAGTAGGGAAAGGATTAGTTGGCAGAGATTCAAACATGGATTGCAGGAAAGGTGGCAACAACGTCAAACATTTTTGTGAGGCTCGATGGGCCAGTAATTTGGAGGGAAAATCTTGGTTTGATTATTTGAAGAGAGGGTTGACGATAGTCGTTCAGAATAGCTGGAGAGGCTTCCGGTGGCGGCAATGAGGAGCTAAGCCACACATTCGGCAGCTCCCGCTGAGAACGGACTTTGGGGCTCTTTTCGGGGCCCCCAACGGAGCTGTAGCGGCAAATCCCGACGGGGGAAGAGGTCAGGAGTCGACCCCAACGGTCCTATGGTTCGGACCAGCACCCCTGAAAAAACGGGGGAAGGAAGACAAAATGCCGGCCGACGGAGGCCTCGAGGAGCTGAGGAAGTGGGCTCAGGAACAGCAGGCGACTCTGCTGCGCTGCTTCCAGGAGCTTAAGTTGGAGCTGCTGGAGTCGCTGAAGGTAACCAACAGGGAGCTGATGGAGACCCAGACAGCCCAGGGGGCTGCGATACGGGAGCTGAAGCAGCAGGCCTCCGAAAGGGAGGATGAGGTCGTGGCCGTGGCGGGGAAGGTGGAGATGCACGAGGCGCTCCATAAAAGATGGCAGGAGCGGTTCGAGGAGCTGGGCAACCGGTCGAGGAGGAAGAATTTGTGGATCCTGGGCCTCAAGGAGGGGCTGGAGGGGTTTGGACCTAGCGGCCTATGTGGTGACTATGCTAAACTCGCTGATGGGGGCTGGGTCCTTCCAGGGGCCCCTGGAGTTAGAGGGGGCCCACAGAATTCTGGCTAGGAGACCCAAACCGAACGAGCCGTCGCAGGCGGTGCTGGTGAGGTTTCATCGGTTCGTGGATCATGAATGTGTGCTCCGGTGGGCCAAGAAGGAGCGGAGCAGCAAGTGGGAGAACACGGAGGTGCGGATCTTCCAGGACTGGAGTGCGGAGGTGGCGATGCGGAGGGCCGGGTTTAACCGGACGAAGGCGGTGCTCCACAGATGGAGGGTGAAGTTCGGCATGTTGCAGCCGGCGCGTCTGTGGGTCACCTATAAGGATCGGCACCATTATTTTGAGTCCCCGGAGGAGGCGTGGGCCTTTGTGCAGGCCGAAAAATTGGACTCAAACTGAGGGTCTAGGATGGGGGATGCTGTATAATACTGTATTTGTATTTGTATTTGCTTGGTTTAGTGTAAGATGTGGGTTGGCCTTAGGGTGGGTGGGGTGATGTCGTTTTGTTTCTTCTATATGGGTTTTTATGCAGAGGTCGGGTGGGCGGGTTTGGGCAGAGGGGTAAACGGGGAGTTCGGGGAACTGGTGGGGGGGGGGGGGGGACTGACAATGGGAATAGCCCTGGAGGAGGCGGGGCCGGGCAGGGCGAAAGCGCGGGCTTTCTGCGGGTTTCCCGCGCTGGGAGATGGTGGGGGCGGGGCCGGGGCTGAGAAGCGCGGGTCGTTGTTGGCTGTTTTCTTTTCCCGCGCAAGAGCGGGGGGGGTGGGGGGGGACCCGTTGACGGGCACAATGGAGGAGGGCAGTCCCACGTGGGGAGCAGCCGAAGGTAAGGCGGGAGTCGCCGGGGTCAGCAGAAGTTAGCTGGCTCACGGGAGTGTTATGGAGGGAGGGGCGCGGCTAGGAGGGGTCCTAGCCTGGGGGGGAGGGGGGGTACCGGGTTGCTGCTGAAACGGTCAGGAAGGAGCTGGAGGACGCAGGGGGTGCTGGAGGGGGGGAGTTGCCGCCGTGCTGATCCGGCTGATAACCTGGAATGTGAGGGGGCTGAATGGGCCGGTCAAACAGGCCCGGGTATTTGCGCACCTGAAGGGGCTGAAGGCGGATGTGGCCATGCTCACACCTGAGAGTGGTGGACCAGGTTCGGCTGAGGAAGGGATGGGTGGGCCAAGTTTTCCACTCAGGGCTGGATGAGAAGAGTAGGGGGGTGGCGATCCTGCTGGGGAAGAAGGTGTCGTTTGAGGCGTTAAATGTGGTGGCTGACAGTGGCGGGAGATATGTGATGGTGAGTGGCAAGCTGCAGGGGGAGCGGGTGGTGCTGGTGGATGTTTATGCCCCAAATTGGGACGATGTGGGGTTTATGCGGTGTATGCTGGGCCGCATTCCGGACCTGGAGGTGGGGGGCCTGATCATGGGGGGGGGACTTCAACACAGTACTGGATCCCCCATTGGATCGATCCAAGTCTCGGACCGGTAGAGGCCGGCGGCGGCCAAGGTGCTGAGGGGATTCATGGACCAGATGGGGGGGGGGGGGGGGGGGGGGGGGTGGATCCCTGGAGGTTTGCGAGGCCAAGGGCCAGGGAATACTGGTTTTTCTCCCACGTACATAAGGCCTGCTCGAGGATAGATTTTTTTTGTCCTGAGCAGGGGGTTGGTGTCGAGGGTGGAGGATGTGGAATACTCCGCCATTGCCATCTCAGATCATGCCCCGCACTGGGTGGACCTCGGGCTGGGGGAAGAGAGGGACCAACGTCCGCTCTGGCGCATGGAGGTGGGGCTGTTGGCAAATGAGGAGGTGGCCGAGAGGGTTCGGGGGTGTATTGAGAGGTACCTTGAGGCCAATGATAACGGGGAGGTTCGAGTGGGGACGGTCTGGGAGGCATTGAAGGCGGTGACTAGAGGGGAATTGATCTCCATCCGAACCCATAGGGAGTGGGGGGAGCAGAGGGAGAGGGAGAGACTGATGGGGGAGATGGTGAGGGTGGATAGGAGATATGCGGAGGCTCCAGAGGAGGGATTGCTGGGGGAGAGGCGTAGCCTCCAGGCCAGATTCGACCTATTGACCACCAGAAAGGCGGAAGCTCAGTGGAGGAAAGCACAGGGGGTGGTATATGAATACGGGGAGAAGGCGAGCAGGGTGCTGGCACACCAGCTCCGAAAGCGGGACGCGGCCAGGGAGATTGGGGGAGTGACGGATAGGGCTGGGAAGGTGGTGCGGAGGGGAGTAGATGTTAATGGGGTCTTCAGAGACTTCTATGGGGAACTGTACCGGTCGGAGCCCCCGGTGGAGGGGGGTGGAATGGGGCGCTTCTTGGACAAGCTGCGATTCCCGAGGGTGGAGGAGGAGCAGGTGGAGGGACTGGGGGCGCCGATCGAGCTGGAGGAGGTGGTCAAAGGGATAGGGAGCATGCAGTCGGGGAAGGCGCCGGGGCCGGACGGGTTTCCGGCGGAATTTTATAAAAGGTATTTGGACCTGTTGGGCCCCCTGTTGGTCCGGACCTTTAACGAGGCAAGGGAGGGGGGGGGGCTTTGCCCCCAACTATGTCACGGGCGCTGATTTCCTTGATCCTGAAGCGGGACAAGGACCCTCTGCAGTGCGGATCATATAGGCCGATTTCGCTGCTGAACGCTGATGCTAAGCTGCTGGCAAAGATCCTGGCCACTAGAATAGAGGATTGCGTGCCCGGGGTCATCCATCAGGACCAGACGGGGTTTGTGAAGGAAGGCAGTTGAATACAAACGTACAAAGGCTCCTCAACGTTATTATGATGACGGCTGTGGAAGGGGAGCCGGAGATAGTGGTGGCATTGGATGCAGAGAAGGCCTTTGATAGGGTTGAGTGGGGGTATCTGTGGGAGGTGTTGGAAAGGTTTGGGTTTGGGGAGGGGTTTATCCTGTGGGTGAGGCTGCTCTACGAGGCCCCGATGGCGAGTGTAGCCACGAATAGGAGGAGGTCGGAGTACTTTTGCCTGTACCAGGGGACGAGACAGGGGTGCCCCCTGTCCCCCTTGCTCTTCGCGTTGGCGATTGAGCCCTTGGCCATGGCATTGAGGGAGTCAGGGAACTGGAGGGGCCTGGTGCGGGGTGGGCAGGAGCATCGAGTGTCGCTGTATGCGGACGACCTGTTGCTGTATGTGGCGGACCCAGTGGGGGGGATGCCAGAGGTGATAAGGATTCTTAGTGAATTCGGGGGTTTCTCGGGGTATAAGTTGAACCTGGGCAAAAGTGAGGTGTTTGTGGTGCATCCGGGGGATCAGGAGGAGGGGATTGGTAAGCTCCCATTGAAGCAGGCAGGGAAGAGCTTCAGGTACCTAGGGGTCCAGGTGGCGGAGAGCTGGGGGGCCCTGCACAAGCTCAACCTCACAGGGTTGGTGGAGCAGATGGAGGAGGAGTTTAAGAGGTGGGATATGTTACCGCTGTCACTGGCGGGGAGGGTGCAGTCCGTTAAGATGACGGTGCTCCCGAAGTTTTTGTTCCTGTTCCAGTGCCTTCCCATCCTTATCCCGAAGGCCTTTTTTAGGAGGGTCAACAGGAGTATCGCGGGATTTGTGTGGGCGCATGGGACTCCGAGGGTGAGAAGAGTGTTCCTGGAACGAGGCAGGGATGGGGGGGGGCTGGCGTTGCCCAACCTCTGTGGGTACTATTGGGCTGCCAACGCAGCGTTGGTACGTAAGTGGGTAATGGACGAGGAAGGGGCAGCATGGAAGAGGATGGAGGCGGCGTCATGTGTGGGCACGAGCCTGGAGGCGCTGGTAACGGCGCCGTTGCCGCTCCCTCCAACGAGGTATACCACGAGCCCGGTGGTGGCGGCTACCCTCAAAATTTGGGGGCAATGGAGACGGCACAGGGGAGAAGAGGGGGGCTCGATGGAGGCCCCGATACGGGGGAACCATCGGTTTGTCCCAGGTAGCATTGATGGCGGATTTCTGGGCTGGCACAGGGCAGGGGTTAGGAGGTTGAGGGACCTGTTTGTGGAGGGGAGGTTCTCAAGCTTGGGGGAGTTAGAGGGGAAGTTTGGGCTCCCCCCCCCCCCCCCCCCCCCCCGGGGAACATGTTTTGGTACATGCAGGTGAGGGCGTTTGCCAGGCAGCAGGTGGAGGGGTTCCCCCTGCTGCCCCCACGAGGGGTGCGGGATCAGTTGCTCTCGGGGGTGTGGGTTGGAGGAGGGGGGATTTCGGACATATACCGGGTAATGCAGGAGGTAGACGAGGCCTCGGTGGAGGAACGGAAGGGTAAATGGGAAGAGGAGCTGGGTGAGGAGATCGAGGAGGGGACGTGGGCGGATGCCCTGGAGAGAGTGAATTCCTCCTCTTCCTGTGCGAGGCTTAGCCTCATACAGTTCAAGGTGCTGCATAGGGCTCACATGACTGGGACAAGGATGAGTAGGTTTTTCGGGGGCGAGGACAGGTGTGCTAGGTGCTCGGGTAGCCCAGCGAACCACGCCCATATGTTTTGGGCGTGCCCAGCGCTGGGGGAGTTTTGGAAGGGGGTAGCAAGGACGGTGTCGAGGGTGGTGAGATCCAGGGTCAAGCCAGGCTGGGGACTCGCAATTTATGGGGTTGCAGTGGAGCCGGGAGTGCAGGAGGCGAAAGAGGCCGGTGTTCTGGCCTTTGCGTCCCGAGTAGCCCGGCGGAAGATCTTGCTCCAATGGAAGGATGCGAGGCCCCCAAGTGTGGAGGCCTGGATCAATGATATGGCGAGGTTTATCAAATTGGAGAAGGTGAAATTTGCCCTGAGGGGATCAGTACAAGGGTTCTTTAGGCGGTGGCAGCCTTTCCTGGACTTCCTGGCAGAACGGTAGGAAAATAGGCCGGCAGCAGCAGCAACCCAGGGGAGGGGGGGGGGGGGGGGGGGTTGGGATAGGGGTGGGAGGGAGAACTGCGTACATGGGTTTGTGGGATGTGGCGGGTGCTATCTCTTTCCCTTTTGTTGTTTGGGTGCTCTTTTGTTTTTTTTGTCATTTTGTTTGTAGTTGCTTTTGAAGTTTGGGGGTATTGCTATTGGGGTGTTACTGCGGTTGTTTTGTTCATAGAGTTAAGATGTTTATATTTTGTAAAAATTTCAATAAAAATTACTTTTTAAAAAAAAGAATAGCTGGAGAGAACTGAGGAGAGTGAACCAGTTACAAAAGTCGGGTAAAAATGGAGGTCGGGCCATCAAAAGCTGAGTGGGAATGTGGTCAAGTGAAGAGGAGGTAGCTCTCCTGTACAAGATGAGCTGAGTAAGGGTGGAAGGGCTAGGAGAGAAAATAGAGAAAGATGCAGGGTCCAAGTTAGGCAGAAGAGAACCGGAATGGAAATTTGACTGGGAAAGGTATGAAGGAAAGGCAGTACATAAACACAAATTAATTTTCCTCGCCCGAGGTGAGAGCATAGAGACACTTTAATTCCCTCACTGCCTGTGGTTTACAAACCTGGGAAATCAGCCATGGTTCCCATTCCTGATCACTCTCCATTGATTGCCGCTGCTATTGGGTGGGACCATGGGTAAATAAAGAATCAAAGTACTTCCCGCGTCTGCGTGGATCTCACCCCACAACCCAAAAAGATGTGCAGGGTAGGTGGATTGGCCGTGCTAAATTACCCCTTAATTGGAAAAAAGAATTGGGTACTCTTAACTTATTTTTTAAAAGGATCAACGTCAGCTCCACATTACATTCACCATTTCACAGTTTTCTTACATCAAATGTAAAGGTTCATGTATAAAGATTGGTTACTTTGGAAAGCAGTTCTGATGAAAAGACCATCTATCTGAAACGTTAACTCTGTTTATCTCTCCACAGATGCTGCCAGACCTGCTGACCATTTCCACCATTTGTTGTTTTCATTGGAAAGTAGTTGGTGCTAATGGAACCATACTGTAGAAAGGAGAGCTGGGGGAGATAATTAGAATATTCGGGAAATATATCAAGGAAAAGAATTGGCAACTCACATCCTTTCACATATGCATTCAAGTAAGCTTTTCCTTTGTTAACTGCTTGCAATGGATTCAAGATTAAGGGTGGCTTTACATACATAATATAGAAGAGGACACAACATGGATACCACATAAAAAGAGTAACTCTCGTCACTGTGGACATCAGAGTTGCTGTCATTTTCATAATACAACCTGGGCAGGGATTCTCTGATCCATTTTTGCCACACCACTGCTGGCAGTGAGAATGGAGAATTTGGCGCTCTCAGCCAATGCTCTATACATTGCAGCCGGACTGGAGAATCCCACCAGCGTGAACGGATGGAGAACTCTAGCCTAATCCCTGGTTTAAAAGATTTGAAGTCGGTTGTAGTTGAGTGTCAACTGTTGAACTATTTGCATTTACACATTTCAATATAAGCATATCTGATATAATAATAATCATCTTTATTTGTGTCATAAGTAGACTTACATTAACACTGCAATGAAGTTACTGTGAAAATCCCCTAGTTGCCGCATTCCGGCGCCTGTTCGGGTACACAGAGGGAGAATTCAGATTGTCAATTCACCTAACAATCATGTCTTTTGGGACTTGTGGGAGAAAACCAGAACACACGGAAGAAACCCACGCAGGCACGGGGAGAACGTGCAGACTCCGCACAGACAGTGACCCAAGCCGGGAATTGAACCCAGGTCCCTGGAGCTGTGAAGCAACAATGGTAACCATTGTGGTTACCATGCCCTGGTGGCACAGTGGTTATCACTGCTGCCTAACAACGCCAGGGACAAGGGTTTAATTCCGGCTTTGGGTGACTGCGCTTTCTCTCTGTGTGTGCGTGAGTTTCCTCCAAGTGTTCTGGTTTCCTCCCACAGTCCAAAGATGTGCAGGTTGGGTGGATTGGCCATGGTAAATTGCTCCTTAGTGTTCAACGGTTTAGGTGGGCTTACGGGGATAGGCGAGGGATTGGGCCTAAGTAGGATGCTCTTTCAGACAGGCAGTGCAGACTCAATGAGCTGAATGGCGTCCTTCTGCACTGTAGGGATTCTATGATCCTCCAGGGATTCTCTGAGAAGACAGTTGTTATTGCTTTGTACATAGAACAGATAATTTCACACAACTGATGTAAGTGTTATTTCTGACATGTAAAAACAGAATTGCACTTCGCACCTCTGAACTGTGTCTCCAGTACACATCAACTCTGAAGGCGCTAAATAAAGATGAGTAACGTTTTTCAAGACAACCGCAGCACAAAATGTTTTAGCTGAATTTCTATTGAATTCACACCCATTTAATCACTTGACCAGGAAACATACGGACGAGGATTTATCTTTCAATCAAAGCTGTTATATTGTGCCCTGTGAGCCTCCTTTTGATTTTCTCACCTTATTGTGATGGGTGCGATTCTCTTTGTCCCCCAACTCAGACCTCGTTAGTGGCAGGAGAATTCCAGGAGGGCATGTTAGACATTCCATCAAAGCATTGCTGAAGACGTCACTCAGCCCCATTGACTCATGGGATATCCTGGTTTGTGATCAAAAAAATGGAGATGGTGGCGCAGTAGGTTAGCTCTGCAGTCTCACGGCGCCGAGGTCCCAGGTTCGATCCCAGCTCTGGGTCATTGTTTGTGTGGGGTTTGCACATTCTCCCTGTGTTTGCATGGGTTTCACCCCCACAACCCAAAGATGTGCAGGCTAGGTGTATTGGCCATGCTAACTTGCCCCTTAATTGGAAAAAAATAATTGGGTACTCAAAATGTATTAAAAAAAGAAAAAAAACACAAAAATGGAGATGGCTCATCTGAGAAGGCATCAGGTGCTTCAAGTGACCTTGTCAGAAACATTCAGAGGGGAATTTGAGGCACCAGAGGGAGCGCGCAAGCCTCCAAACAATCCATCCACCTAACCTTCTAAGCACCACTTGTCCACGTGTGGCAGAGCCTGCGGACTGTGCATTAGACTTCTCAGCTATCTCACAACACATTGATTTGAGTGGAAGTGAGTCATCCATGACCCTGAGGGACTACCTATGAGAGAGAGCTGTCCTCATTCAGCTGGAAAGGCTGTTCAACTTTGACAGCATAATAACCAAGCAAAATGCTCGATATGAGCAAAAACAATCAATGTGTCTATTTTTATACCACATTTTAATTTAGTAAACGATTCCTTGCTGCTTCACAGGAGCATGATCAGACACCCTTTGGCACGCAGTAACATAAGGAGATATTAGGAGAAAGAGGCAGGTTTTGGGGAGCATCTTAAAGAAGGAGAGAGGTAGAGAAGTTCAGGGAAACAAGTGCAAAGCATAGGACATTCCGGCCTACCATTGGCAGATGCCCTCTCAGCTACCTGGGCCCTTGCTCCCTTGTTCTGCAATAACTCTGTCTATCTACATTTGTCTCTTCATTATTATAGAATTCCATATAATAGAATTCCTCCAGAGCAGAATGAAGCCATTCAGCCCATCGAGTCTGCTCTAACACTCTGAAAGAGCACCCCACCCAGGCCCACTCCCCGGCCCTATGTCAATACCCTATAACCTCACCTAACCTGTACATCCTTGGGATGTGGGAGGAAACCAGAACACCTGGAGGAAACACACTCAGACACGGGGAGAAAGTACAAACTCCACACAGTCACCCAAGGCCGGAATTGAACCCGGATCCCAGGTGCTGTGAGGCAGAAGTGCTAACCACTGTACCACCGTACTGCCCCTTTTTAAACACTAGAAATAAGGTATTGTATAGAACCGTAGAATTCTACAGTGCAGAAGGAGGCCGTGGCTTTAAAGAATTCCTTTAAATCCATTGCTTTGATCAAGCTTTTAGTCACCTCTCCTTATATTTACTGACATGACACAATGTCAATTTGTGTTCAATTATTCTTCAGTTTTTAAAAATAAATTTGGAGTAACCAATTCATTTTTTTCCAATTAAGGGGCAATTTAGCATGGCCAATCCACCTACCTTGCACATCTTTGGGTTGTGGGGGCGAAACCCACGCAAACACGGGGAGAATGTGCAAACTCCACACAGAACAGTGACCCAGAGCCGGGATCGAACCGGGCATCTCGGCGCCGTGAGGCAGCAGGGCTAATCCTCTGCGCCACCGTGCTGCCCCAATTATTCTTCAGTGAAGTGCATTGAGATGGTATTCTCTGATAACAAAGGAAGGGTCTGCAGTTATTTATTGTCTTTCACAACTTCAAGATTTCCCCAAAGCACCTAACGGCCAATGAAATACTTTTGAATTGTAGCCTCCATCGTAATGCAGGAAGTTCCGCAGGCACAGCAAGGTTCCACACACAGCAGCATGATAGGGGAGATGGCAGCATAGTGATAATGGCATGGATTAATAATCTAGAGACACAGGATAATGCCCTGGTGACATGGGCCCAAATCCCACAGTGGCAGACCATGGAATTTGAATTCACTTGATAAAATCTGAAATATAAAGCTTGTCTCAGTAATGGTGACCATGAAACTAGCTTCAATTGTCGTAAAATTACATCTCGTTCACGAATGTCCTTTCGAGAAGGAATTCTAACATCCTTACCTGATCTGGTCCACATGTGACTCCAGGCCCACAGCAATGTGGTTGACTCTTAACTTCCCTCTGAAATTGTCGAGCGAGTCATGCAGTTCAAGGGCAATTTGGGATGGCCGACAAGTGCTGGTTTTGCAGTGATGCCCATATTGGATTGGATTTATTGTCATGTGTATTGAGGTACAGTGAAAAGTATTGTTCTTTTTAAAAATAAATTTAGAGTACCCAATTCATTTTTTCCAATTGAGGGGCAATTTAGCTTGGCCAATCCACCTACCCTACACATCTTTGGGTTGCGTTGGCGAAACCAGAATGTGCAAACTTCACACGAACAGTGACCCAGAGCCGGGATCGAACCGGGCATCTCGGCGCCGTGAGGCAGCAGGGCTAATCCTCTGCGCCACCGTGCTGCCCCAATTATTCTTCAGTGAAGTGCATTGAGATGGTATTCTCTGATAACAAAGGAAGGGTCTGCAGTTATTTATTGTCTTTCACAACTTCAAGATTTCCCCAAAGCACCTAACGGCCAATGAAATACTTTTGAATTGTAGCCTCCATCGTAATGCAGGAAGTTCCGCAGGCACAGCAAGGTTCCACACACAGCAGCATGATAGGGGAGATGGCAGCATAGTGATAATGGCATGGATTAATAATCTAGAGACACAGGATAATGCCCTGGTGACATGGGCCCAAATCCCACAGTGGCAGACCATGGAATTTGAATTCACTTGATAAAATCTGAAATATAAAGCTTGTCTCAGTAATGGTGACCATGAAACTAGCTTCAATTGTCGTAAAATTACATCTCGTTCACGAATGTCCTTTCGAGAAGGAATTCTAACATCCTTACCTGATCTGGTCCACATGTGACTCCAGGCCCACAGCAATGTGGTTGACTCTTAACTTCCCTCTGAAATTGTCGAGCGAGTCATGCAGTTCAAGGGCAATTTGGGATGGCCGACAAGTGCTGGTTTTGCAGTGATGCCCATATTGGATTGGATTTATTGTCATGTGTATTGAGGTACAGTGAAAAGTATTGTTCTTTTTAAAAATAAATTTAGAGTACCCAATTCATTTTTTCCAATTGAGGGGCAATTTAGCTTGGCCAATCCACCTACCCTACACATCTTTGGGTTGCGTTGGCGAAACCAGAATGTGCAAACTTCACACGAACAGTGACCCAGAGCCGGGATCGAACCGGGCATCTCGGCGCCGTGAGGCAGCAGGGCTAATCCTCTGCGCCACCGTGCTGCCCCAATTATTCTTCAGTGAAGTGCATTGAGATGGTATTCTCTGATAACAAAGGAAGGGTCTGCAGTTATTTATTGTCTTTCACAACTTCAAGATTTCCCCAAAGCACCTAACGGCCAATGAAATACTTTTGAATTGTAGCCTCCATCGTAATGCAGGAAGTTCCGCAGGCACAGCAAGGTTCCACACACAGCAGCATGATAGGGGAGATGGCAGCATAGTGATAATGGCATGGATTAATAATCTAGAGACACAGGATAATGCCCTGGTGACATGGGCCCAAATCCCACAGTGGCAGACCATGGAATTTGAATTCACTTGATAAAATCTGAAATATAAAGCTTGTCTCAGTAATGGTGACCATGAAACTAGCTTCAATTGTCGTAAAATTACATCTCGTTCACGAATGTCCTTTCGAGAAGGAATTCTAACATCCTTACCTGATCTGGTCCACATGTGACTCCAGGCCCACAGCAATGTGGTTGACTCTTAACTTCCCTCTGAAATTGTCGAGCGAGTCATGCAGTTCAAGGGCAATTTGGGATGGCCGACAAGTGCTGGTTTTGCAGTGATGCCCATATTGGATTGGATTTATTGTCATGTGTATTGAGGTACAGTGAAAAGTATTGTTCTTTTTAAAAATAAATTTAGAGTACCCAATTCATTTTTTCCAATTGAGGGGCAATTTAGCTTGGCCAATCCACCTACCCTACACATCTTTGGGTTGCGTTGGCGAAACCAGAATGTGCAAACTTCACACGGACAGTGACCCAGAGCCGGGATCGAAGCTGGGACCTCGGCACCGTGAGGCAGCAGAGCTAACCCACTGCGCCACCGTGCTGCCCGAAAAGTATTTTTCTGCTTACAGACCAGACAGATCATTCCATACATGAGACAAAAAAAACATAGGACATACATAATTAAACAATGTAAATATATTGGTACAGGCATTGGGTGAAGCACACATGAGCGCAGTTCTACCCAGTAGAGAAGATCTGTGAAGAGATCAGTTCAGCCCATGAGAGAGTCATTCAGGAGTCTGGTAACAGTGGGGAAGAAGCTATTTTTGAACCTGTTAGTGTGTGTTCTCAGACTTTTGTATCTCCTGCCCGATGGAAGAAGTTGGAAGAATGAATAATCCGGGTGGGAGGGGTCTTTGATTATGCTGCCCACTTTCCCAAGGCACCTGGAGGTGTAGACAGAATCAATGGATGGGAGGTGGGTTCGCATGATGCACTGGGCTGTGTTCACGACCCTCTGAGGTTTCTTATGGTCTTGGGCTGAGCAGACGCCATACGAGGCTGTGATCCAGCCAAATAGGATGCTTTCTATGGTGCATCTGTAAAAATTGGTAAGAGTCAATGTTGACATTCCGAACTCTCTTAGTTTCCTGAGGAAGTATAGTCACTGTTGAGCTTTCTTGTCACAGCATCAATGTGGGTGGGCCAGGACAGATTGTTGGTGATGTCGGAATTTTAAGCTGTCAACCATCTCCCGCTCGGCACCATTGATGCAGATCCCATGAAAGAATTTTTTAAAACGATAATGACCAGGTAATCGGCTTTAGCAATGTTGGCTGAGGTACAAACATTGCCCAGGATCCAAGTTGTTATTTTGTTTACGGTCATCAATATCCGCAGTCACCATATTAACATTGAACAGTTCGTATGTAGGCAAATGTAGCCGCCAATTTGTGCCTCCAAGTAGCAAATGGGATATGACTAGTTTTTAGCGATGCTGGTTGAGAGAGGAAAACTGGGAATACCAGGAGATGAATTCCCTTCGCCGGTCATGTCATCTTTTACATGCACCCAAACATGGAGATATTGGGCGGGATTCTCCCCTACCCGGCAGGGTGGGCCATACCGGCGCCGAGGAGTGGCGTGAACCACTCCGGCGTCGGGCCGCCCGGAAGTTGCAGAACCGTCAGCACCTTCAGTGGCTAGGCCGGCCCCGGTGGGTTGGGAAGGGCTTGGCGCCGCGCCAACCGGCGCCGGAGGGCCTCCGCCGGTGCGAGTTGGTGCATGCGCGGGAGCGCTAGCGTGTGCTGGCGTCATCCCAGCGCATGCGCAGGGGGGTTCTTCTCTGCGCCGGCTATGGGGAGGTTGACAGCAGGCAGCGCAGCACAGGCCCGCCCGCAGATCGGTGGGACTTGATCGCGGGCCAGGCCACCGTGTCCCCCCCCCCCCCCCCCCCCCCCCCGGGGCCAGATCCCCCCCGCACCCCCCCGAGGACTCCTTCAGGCCGCCTGTAGAGCCAGGTCCCGCCAGTACAGAGCTGATTTGATTTACGCCGGAAATGGGCAGCCGCTTGGCCCATCATGCGGCGGAGACTCGCCGGGGGGGGGGGGCGCTGCCAGCGGCCGCCGACTGGCACGGCGCAATTCCTGCCCCCGCTAAAATTCCGGCGCCGGAGAATTCGGCAGCCGGCGGCGGGGCGGGATTCACATCGCCCCCCCGGCGATTCTTCGACCCGGCGGGGGGGTCGGAGAATCCTGCCCATTATCTTGGATTAACCTGGCAATACAGGACTCCCTCAACCTACAGTCAATTCAGAGCAGAGCTCTACCTGTTGACCAAACGGATCCTTAAGTTCTGCCTAAATAACATATGCACATTCGCAGAATGTGATAACAATTACTTTCTTTTCCTGCTATACTGAGTCCAGACTCCACGTTGAACTGCAGTAGCTGAATGCAATGCACAATGTAGTACTGGCCATTAAAGTCCCAAGGCGATCCTGGTCTCAAGTCCAGATCTGCACAAGCCCAGATACCGCAGCCAGGACAATGGTAGTTGTACAACAATTCGCTTCAATACCGAGCCAGGAAATGGAAATATCAGCACCTATTCCGGCAATGAATATTTTTGTTATTTTTTCATGGAACGTGGGCATCGAAGGCAAGACCAGCATTTGTTGACCATCCCTAATTGCCCTTGAACTGAGTGACTTTTTTTCAATTTAGAGTACCCAATTATTTATTTATTTCCAATTAAAGGGCAATTTAGCGTGACCAATCCACCTAACATGCACATCTTTGGGTTGTGGGGGTGAAACCCATGCAGACACGGGGAGAATGTGCAAACTCCACGCGGATAGTGAACCAGGGCCGGGATTCGAACCCGGGTCCTCAACACCGTAGTCCCAGTGCCAACCATTGCTCCACGTGCCGCCCGAACTGAGTGACGTTTTAAAAGTCGACCACATTGCTGTGGATCTGGAGTCACATGTCAGCCAGACCAGGCCAGGGCGTCAGATTTTCTTCCCTAAAGGACATTAGCGAACCAGATCGACAATCGGCAAAAACGGTTTCATGGCCATTGTTAGACTTTTAATTCCAGATTTTAAAAGTTTTGAAAAATGGAATTCATATTTTACTATCTGCCACGGTGGGATTCGAACCCGCATGCCCAGTGCCCTGGGTGTCTGGGTTACTAGTCCAGTGATACTACCACTACAGATGTGGAGTCTCAGAGCCAAAGCACAATCAAATTCATGTCGGTAGCTGGCTTTCCACAAGTGCAAGGTGTGATAGAGTGCATGGACATCACCATCAAAGTACCATCCCAGGAGGAGCACAGATATGAATCAAAGTCCTTTCATTTCATCAACGTGCAGCTTGTGTGTGCCCACAACAAGCATTTCCTCCATGTGTCCGCACAATTCCCTGGAAGCTGCCACTCTTTCATCCTGAGGGAGTCAAGTCTCAGGTCTGTGCTGGTTGCTGGGTGATTAAATTTACCCATTGAAATGGTGGCTGCTTCCTCCATTGCGCCAAGCAGAGATAGTGCCAGAGCAACGTTATAACATCGGTCATCTTCAAATCAGGGCAACCACTGAGCAGACTACTGGCCTTTATCACGTCTTGACTGCTTGGGAGAGCACTGCAATATTCTCCTGTGAGGGTGCCAAGGATTGTGGTGGTCTGCATAATGTACAGTGAAGGGGTGTCTGGATGCAAGATCTGGAGACCAGTGAAGTAGACCACCAATGAGAGAAAAGAGTGGATGCAGAGATGGAGCCATCTGCCTCAGATGAAGATGTAATTGAGGAGGATAGGCAGGAAATACCTGGGCACACCACCACTTTGATGTTCCCCTCCAAGCTACACACCATCCTGACTCGGAAATATATCACTGTTCCTTCACTGTCGCTGGGTAGAAATCCTGGATCTCCCTCCTTAACAGCGCTGTGGTGTACCTACACCACATGGGCTGTGACAGTTGAAGATGGCGCCTCACCACCACGTTCTCAAGGGCAATTAAGGATGGGCAATAGATGCTGGCCTTGCCTGTGATGCCCACATCCCGTGGTTGGTTGATAGCTATCAGCAGTAGATGTTTCACTGAGCACCTGACTTGACTAGGATGATGGGCATGCATTATTTCACCCTTGACAACTGTCAAAGAATGGTCTTCTGAAGGACATGAAACAATTAACCTTGATGCGCAGAAAGAATGAGCAAACTAAGACAGTGACTTATGATCAACTTGGTGAAAATCAATGACTGGACAATTCCATGAGTTAACTGCAATAATGAATCACGATCAGTTCCTGATAACAATGGGGGAAGCATTAACATTGGGACAATGCTTTGGGCTAAATGCCTAGCACCCTGCAGGGAAATCACCTTGCAGTCTGTTGTATAAACAGCCGGGGAAGAGATAAAGAATTGTCTTTGACCTTGCAGTTTTGCATAGCTCAGGAGAGAGAAAGACCAGAATAAAAAGGTATGAAAAATTAGATGATCCAGCAGGCTGTTAACTGAATCTACACCTGAGGCCTCCACACTTGACTGGGGCATTATATTAACAAGTACAGCAGGAAGTATGGGCACAGTAGTCAGTAGTCAAATCCAAGTCTACAGTCAACACCTGTAATAACTAGCTGCGTGGGTGATTGTTAGTTTCAGTCAAATCATGTTGGGCTCAGCCAAGGACCTCGGGTATTTTAAACAAAATCTTATTTCACCTGTGCTGTGACTCTGGGTCAAGTGGGGCTGGAATTGACTACACACTAGCCTAGGGTGCCATGACATGCTGGTGGATGCTAGATGAGTTGGTATAGAGGGGTATGAGGCAACGATTGGTGCATGGTTGCATGGGTTGGCATGGCTTGGCCGAGGGGCTATAAAGGGCTATGGGGATGTGGGGAACATAAAGAGTGTCAGAGCCATGGTGGGTTGCAGAGGGGCATAGATTTACGTAGATGGTGTGAGAAGCTATGAGAGGGGGGCAATTGTTGGCATAGGAGGCATGAGCAGCCATGGTTGGTAAATGGTGGGTGTGAGATGGCATAGATTGCATGGATGGACATGGGGAGTGTGTGTGGGGGGAGAGAGGGTGGGGGCTGGAATGCTGTTTTTAGTTTTAATCATTTTATGAAATTGAATTGAACAAATTTTCCCCGTGTCAGTGTGGGTTTCCTCTGGGTGCTCCAGTTTCCTCCCACAGTCCAAAGATGTGCAGGATAGGTGGATTGGCCATGATAAGTTGCCCTTAGTGTCCAAAAAGGTTGGGCGGAGTTACTGGGTTAAGGGGTTACAGGGATGGGGTGGCAGCATGGGCTTAAGTGGGGTGCTCTTTCCAAGGGCCGGTGCAGACTCGATGGGTCGAATGGCCTCCTCTTGCACTGTAAATTCTATGAAAGTACCAGAGCGCAGAGACAGCCTCTGCAGTCACTCAGGGGCGGTGGACCCGAGTTCTAATCCAGCCACCCCGAGAATCAAAATGGCAAATGTGAGTTTATAAAGGTCAGGTTTGCACTGCCAAGAATTCTCCAATCTCTGCACACCTGACCCAGGAGTGGAAACCTTGCCCTTATACTCGCATGACAACATAATGAAACCTTCCCCCAGACAGCGTTGTCACCAATTCACAATTGCCTTCCTGCCACAGTGACTAATTTTCAGGGTGGCTCTCTATATAGGGTCTGTGTCGAGAAAAGCCTACCATCTTAAATTGCTTCAGCCTCTGACGTGTTTCCAAGGTTGGCTGGCCGTACACCAGCCAGCATCCACCTCCCAGCAAAGAAGATCGTGCCTCCAGAACCATTTTCTTGCGAGGGGGAGGGGGGGGGGGGGGGGGGGGGGGGGGGGCGGTGGTGGATGGGAAGCGTGAAGCTGAAAATTCTCCTGATTCCCACTACCCATCTCAAGGATGAAGTTCAGACTGTCCATGCAAATTTACAGATTGTAAATGTGCACCCAGGTTTCTGTCAGTAATCCTGTCCCTGCCTTGGTTATAGCGATGGTCACTGGCTTTCCATTTCCAAAGGCAAGCCTGCGGAAGACACTGGTGAAAATCATGAAATCCTCCAATGAGAGTACATTCTGAATCATTCTAACTTACTCGTCTCTAATAAAGCTGAGGGAACCCTTTCTGGTGATGTTGCCAAGGCTCTTTTCCTCATTGGTGGGTAGAATGTTTTGAGCAACAATTTCCCTATGCAGCAGCACTACAATATGAAGAGTTCAGCTGGGTCTACCAGCTGACGTACAGGGTGAAATCCCTTGGGTAGTCCAGGAATGTCATCCAGGCATACTCGTAAGTTGCTTACAGATGCCCACTCAAACCAAATTTGGGATGTAGCATTCCTGGATTGGAAACCCGGGTCCTGCAACAAATTCCATTCCGCACTAGCCGCATACAACATTCTACCTCACGCCCATTTACCAAACCAGAAGCTGTGGTAACTAGGTGTAAGAGAAAATATCCAGATCTAAAAGCAGAACTGTTACCAATTCATAACTTAAAAATCAAACACAAACTATTTTATTGTGCCTTCCATGTGAATGGTATTTATTTAAAAAGAGAGTCTTGATAATATCGCCAGTAAAGATTCCTGAGAGTTTTGGCCAAAGTGAAAACACAACTTCTATACTATACATTCCGCGAGCAATGAATTTGATAGTAATAGCATTGGGGGTTCACCTTGTGTCCTGGCTAATAATCGTCCCACGATCAACATCAGTGAGAGTTTATCTGGTCATTCCTGTTTGTTGGAATGTTGCCGTTTAGGGCAGCACAGTAGCACAAGTGGATAGCACTGTGGCTTCACAGCACCAGGGTCTCAGGTTCGATTCCCCGCTGGGGCACTGTCTCTGCGGAGTTTGCACGTTCTCCCCATGTCTGCGTGGGTTTCCTCCGGGTGCTCCGGTTTCCTCCCACAGTCCAAAGACGTGCAGGTTAGGTGGATTGGCCATGATAAATTGCCCTTAGTGACCAAAAAAAGGTGAGGAGGGTTATTGGGTTATGGGGATAGGTTGGAAGTGAGGGCTTAGGTGGGTCGGTGCAGACTCGATGGGCTGAATGGCCTCCTTCTGCACTGTATGTTCTATGTATGTTCTATGTTCTATGTGTGAAAATTGCCTGCCATTTTTCTTACGCCATGACAGTGACCACGCTGCAAAAAGCAACGTGGGTCATCCTGAGGTGGTTAACGGCCCTACGTCACTGCAAATTCCTTCTTTCTTTTTAATTCGACAGAGAAAGCACCTACAAGTAGCACTTCCCAAAGTTGGAATCAGAAATGGCAGGTTGCCAACCGAAAATTCACACCCCAGCACTGATTGAGTGCCCACAATCCAGCGGATAGTTCCCAACCAGAGTTGGACTGAGGTCAACTTTGAGGTTTCTCTGATCTTTGTTTAACAGTCTGCTTGGACCATAAAATAGCCACACAAAAAAAATATTTTGCCCTCCGATATGCTATGCAATCAAGGGATCCCACATTCATAATGTAGCTGGTGTTTGGAAGGAAATAAGGAGATCGGTATCTTCAACTCACCATGAGAGCCAGATGACAGAAAAATGTACAATTAATGCCTAAGCCCATGGACTAACTGGAGAGCAGTCAATATTGTTTCAATCCATCTGTGACTTGTTCAAAAAATGTATAGAATTTTCTTGAAGATAGATAGTATCAATAGCTCTACACCAGAATAGTTTAAAACAATAGCGGCATTTTATTTTCCTATATTGGTTCAGCCATTATTAGCTTTCCCGTTTTCAGCTGAGAGATCACTATCCCTATTTGACATGTTTTTCTGGAGCAATTTAAATCTAAAAATACTAAAGGAAATTTGGCAGACTGAACGGGGTTGCTTTACAGTCAGTGCCAATCTATGCACAAGTCCACTCACACTCTCTAATGCCTCATTTAATTTGAGTCTCTGGGCTCTGTTAAAATTCTTCCCCAAATCCCATACAAATGTCCTCATTGTCCCGGATTCCTTTCCTCTTACAGAGCAGACCTCAAATATCCTTACTTCTTTCCTGCTCTGTAACTAAGTCAACCCACTCACTCATTCATATGTTAAACATGCATAATGGGCCTTCACATTAATTAACTAATTTCAGGCCTTTATGGCGATGTGGAGAGTTTTCAATCTCCCCTGTGTCTTTCAGACCAATTGAACTGGGTGAATAGTCTGAATAATAGAAGGAAGAAAAAGTAAGCAGCTCCAGTGTTCCTCTCGGCTCTTGCTTTTATGCTGCTCGAGGGGGAAGGGCCAAAATATCATCAGCAATTCTAATGCTTTGCAGCAGCGGATGGGAACCAATTCTGAGGGCCTGCAGATTAATTTGTGTCAGATGTTGTGCCTGACAAAAAGTGTGTGGGAGGGAGAGGGGGAGGGTGGGTGCAGCGGTGGAGAAAAGAGTTCACATATAAACATACCAATGCAGATGGATGGTCAAGGACTTTCTTTCACTGAAGAATATCTCTTAAACGCTATCCAAAAGCTATCTTTAAATAGAAAAACTGCTGTATTAAAGTAGAGTTAAAGCCTTTTGCTGCTGGTTCCTGGTCCGTCATCCCTTCCCTCGTTGGAAAATTTCTACATTTTGCAGCAAAAACATTTTGTGAATTAGGCTGTGTATAATGACCCCCTTGATAACCAATAATTTCACATTCGCTTCCATAAAGCTGAGAACTTTGGCCATTGATCATTAATTTGATTTATAATATATACTTTGGTATTTTTGTTTTATAACACCGGTGAGTGTAAGCGTCCTAGTTTTGAATATTATACGACAATAACTCCATTCAGCTTCAAACCATATTTGCACAGCTTTTCAAGACAGGAGAAAGTTAATAATCCAAGGGTAAACTAGTGCTAATGAAAAACACTTGCAACAGGCCAAAAACCTGTTAAAGTACAAAAAAATAAGGCATCTGGATAGATGCCCATGCAATTCAAGCATAATCCTTGTCCAAGCAGAGAATTCCAATGCATCTCTCTTACTCATTTCCATTGTATGGAAATCCTGACCCAAGCATAAAGATGCGCTTGGCAAACGATGTACGCATCTCACTGTACTTTCTAAAAGTTTGCATCTTTCAAGCCATTATGTACTTTTCCAGCGGTTGCCACTCCGCAAAGTATATTCCAGATGTTCAGCTTTATCATAGAGTTTGTTTTAAAGCTGTATATTGTGAATCATCAAACAGTTTTAGTGCTGGGTGAATGATAAAAGGAATCTTTAAAGGGGAACAATATTGAAGCTGTATGTGTTTCAGTTTGTGGAAGTGTCTGACTGACTGAGTGCAGCTGTGGTTATGGCAGTTAGGTAGTCTCTTATTTATTCACATGTGGCATGAGCAGTGCATGATTGTGAAGGTAGAGGTACAAAGTCACAGGAAGAGTAGAATTTTCCCAAAATTTCTCAGAGTGTCAGGCTCTGACTGAAAACTAAACACAGCCGCATTTTCAGACCAGATTTTCTGCCACTTCATGCACAGCTAATCTGGGGGCATGGTTTACGCCATCTCTCTGGTGGTGGTGGGGGGGCTGATATAGCCTGCAAGATCTGCAGGCTATATCACAGAGATCGGGGCGCCATCTTTAAAGGACACCCCACTCAGCACTGAAATTAAATTCTGCCCCACTGCCACCTTCATGGACTCCCTGGCACTGCCCACTTGACACTGCCTCCTGCTAGGGTGCCAGGGGCAAAGCCTGGCCTTGCCCCTTAAACCCCATGATCTACAGGCACCTCCATACCCCTGGTGTGGTCATCACAACTGTTTTTTGCTTTTGAAAACCAGCAGTGATTCGCACCAGTGTGACGTTATGCCACCAGGGGTGGAGGAAGACACTACGTAAAGTCCATTTATTATATTGAAATTTATTTCAATGCAAGCTTGAACACCATCACATCACTGGGGAGGAGAGTGGGGAAGATCTCAAACTAAGCTCTCGCCGGCACTGATCCCATTTGTGACCACTCGTGAGACTGAGCGTCCATAACGGGATTTACGCCCACAGCAAACAGGGGCGGGGGATCACACCCAAACTCTCGGTGTGCCATGTGATATTATTTCCTGACTTATACTAACACGAGTATGAGTTCTGATATCATATTTAAATACTTGTGGTTTTGACATATGTTAATTGGCATGGTTGGAACCACTCTTCAATTGCCATATAGTAGTTTCATTGAGTTAGACTTGCAGAAATTCCATCCATGGAGAAGTGAGTCAAATAGCACAGAGCAGTAAGTCTTTAGTGTCCAACTTTGTGGTTTGGAAGATGATGATACAGAATTGGCTGATATTCTTCTTCGCCCCTTCCTCTTTCTATCATCTCACATTACTACGCAATATTAGAAATAGGTGCAGGCCATTGAGCCCCTCAAAACTGTTCCACCATCTAATTAGATCATGGCTGATCTCTACCAGTTTCATTTGCATACCTGTGACCCATATTGCTTGATGTCCTTGCCTAATAAATATCTGTCAGCCTCTGTTTCAAATTGCAATTTACCCTGCTTTCTTCTGTCGGAGAGAACTCCACATTTTCACTGGCTCTTCGATGTAAAGGTGCCACTTCATTTCACGACTAATTGACCTCTTGTTATGGATCCCGCCACCAGAAGAAATAGGCTGAATTTTACACTGGGGGAGTGGTCCCTGTGGAAGTGAGCCAGTGGCCCCTTGGTTGGCTCGTGCTGTTTAACGGCCGTGGGGTCGGTAATTGGTTTGAGGCAGGCCTTCTTCCCCCATTGGGAGGAAATCCCGCTTCAAAGATCTTCTGGCCAATCAAAGTTCTGGCAGGTCTCTTGTCCCGGAACACCACCGGGAGCAATGACCACTATTGGGATTGCAGTGGGAAGCGAACTGTGACTGAACCTGGACAAAGGAAAACCATAGCCTCGCTGGGGCCAGGCTGGAAGGTCTGGCAAGGGTGTGAAGTGGGTGTGGGTACGGGGGAGATGGCGGAGGGGAAGGTTGGGGACTCAGGATGGATAGGGATGAGGGCCAGGGGGAATTGTGCAGGGAACACATTGGTGGCCTCTGATGGCCACAAATGGCTCAAAAAGGAGGCACTAATCCTTTGTCCGGCCTCCAGTTTTCACCTGGTGGCCTGGATACTTGATGCCAGCCTTGTGTCTCATGGTAAAGTCCCAGTGTCAGCCAATGGAAGCCCATCGGTGGCCATTGCTTAGCTACTTAAGGGTGGCAAGTCACCCATGGGCAAGAGCACTGCCTGAAGCCAACCCCACAGTGGTAAAACTGAAGTGGGGGTGAGGCAGGCACCTGGAATGGCGCTGCTGGCATGGCGTTCAATTTTACTGCCCCTCTCCTGGGGCAGGAGGGGTCACAAAACTATAGCCAATGTAAACTATCCTCTTGAATCCGCCATCATTTTTAAAATACGTTTGGGGGACCCAATTCGTTTTTTCCAATTAAGGAGAAATTTAGCATGGCCAATCCTCATACCCTGCACATCTTTGGGTTGTGGGGGCGAAACCCACACAAACACGGAGAGAATGTGCAAACTCCACACAGACAGTGACCCAGAGCCGGGATCGAACCTGGGACCTCGGTGCCGTGAGGCAGCAATGCTATCCACTGTGCCACCGTGGTGCCCCCTCATCATTTTAAACACCTCCATTAGATCATCCAAACCTTCTGAACTCAAGGAAATATGTCATCCAGTCTCGAAGTCATCCAGACTCAATACGTTAGCTCCCTTTTCTCTCCACAGACGCTGCCAGACCTGCTGAGATTGTCCAGTATTTGATATTTTTGTTTCATATTCCAGCACCAGCAGTAATTTGCTTTTATCTTCAATAGCAACAGGAGTGTAGGCAGGCAAACCCCTCCCTGTGGATAGAATCCCGGCATTGCAGAAGGAGGCCATTCGGCCCATTGAGTCTACGCCGACCCTCCACAAGAGCACTGTACCCAGGTCCACTCTCCCGCCCACCCCGCCCTTTCCCTGTAACATAACCTGCATATCCCTGGACAGTAAGGGGCATTTTATCATGGCCAATCCACCTAGCTTGCATACCTTTGGACAGTGGGAGGAAACCAGAGCACCCAGAAGAAACATAAAAGAGAACGTGGGGAGAAAGTTCAAACTCAACACAGAGAGTCACTCAAAACTGAAATCGAACCCAGGTCCCTGGCACCAGTGCTAGCCAGCAGTGCGTGCCACCCTTTTCCACCAATGTCACTCAAAACAATGTCACTTGCAGGTGTCCAAGACCAATTAGTGTGAATGGTCATCTTCTCCCCACCTACCCCCATCACCCTCCACTCCCACACCCGGACCCCCAGTTTCCCGTGCTCCCTCCAGGGAATGAGGTGGAGTTTTGTGCAAGATTTAAATCAGGCAAATTCTAAGCTCACTGTAATTCGATGGTTTTTGCAGCTTCTTTTAAAAAAAACATTTAGAATATCCAATTTTTTTCTTCCAATTAAGGGGCAATTTAGCATAGCCAATTCATCTACCCTGCACATCTTTTTGGGTTGTGGGGGTGAAACCCACGCAGACACGGGGAGAATGTGCAAACTCCACACGGACAGTGACCCAGAGCTGGGATGGAACCCGGGTCCTCAGCGCCGTGAGGCCCCACCATGCCGGCCGGTGGTTTTTGCTGCTGCATCCATTTTTTTATGTGGTCCCAGAAACTATGAGATTTTCCCAGTGCCTGACATAATCTGCTGCAATGACAAGTTAATGCTCAGAAGGATGCAAAAGAATTACATCAATGTTTGCACAACCATCAACATGCTGGCTTCGAATCATAGAAGGAAGCCATTTGGCCCATCGAGTCTGCACCAGCCTTCTGAAAAGGCACCCTACCTCGGGTCAGGCCCCCACCCTATCCCCATAACCCACCTCACCTTTTGGACACTAAGGGCACTTTAGCATGGCCAATCCACCTAACCGGCACATCTTGGGGCTGTGGGAGGAAACCGAAGCACCCGGACGACACCCACACAGACAAGGGGAGTATGTGCAAACTCCACACAGTCACCTGAGGCGGGCACTGTGAGGCAGCAGTGCTAACCACTGTGCCACCATGCCGTCTGGCTTGCTGGTAAACAAAGTGAAAGAGAATTTGTGACAATTTCCGTTGTCGTTGGCTCCAGAAAAAATTGAATTTGTCCAGTGCAATAGCAAATAGATTTTAACTTTGAATCTTTCGTGGAACAGAAGGCCTTTCAACAGCATCCAAAAACTGTGCCATGACGATCATGTGAAAGCATCGTAAACACCCTCCCCCAACCACTGTCAGCTGTCAGGAAAGCAGGCACTGAGATTACCTACTTTGAAGTGGAACACTGGAGATCTTCCATGTAGCGTTTCCTGCAGCTGTGCCTTTGGTTTGTACCAATTAGATGTCTATGTTGTATTATTGGGCAGCTCTCCTTTTACAGTAGCCATGATCTTAAATGTACCCATTCTAAAGTATCAGGCGTGGTAGCAATCTGTGCATATGGTTCCACTTTATAAAGAATACGAGCAATAAAACTGGTCAGCAAAATTCAACAGCTCCTTCTGCAAACAGTATTCAGTCCCTGGAAACATTTTAAAGCTTAAATAAAATAACACGTAGCTAAAACCTCAGAGGCAGATAACATGGACCACATTGTGTAAACATTTTCAACACCGCTGGAAAATAGTCATTTCGAAAAAGAAAAGATCCATCACTATTCTTAAAATGTTGACTTCCATTTTTCAAAAGATTGAAATCAAAACTATGTTTTCAAAGAAAATGTGATATGCTCAGTTTGTTGTAAGTAGATTAATCCATCAGAATTCCAGGCCTCTGGAGTCTGAATGTAAATAGGATGAATTACATTCTCTGTTCACTGCATTTTAATGGTGGGCCTTGTTTAAGGTTGTTTTGAAACTTTTCTGAGACCCTTTATTCAACGATTGTGGGAAAATGGTGGGCGAGGGCAGCAGTCTGAGATGCAGACTTTTTTTTAACGAGTGGATTAAATCCTGGGAGTTAAACCTGTCCTATAGCAATGTGCATGCATTCGGGAAGCCACAACAACGATAAGAAAGAGTCACGCAAAGAGATCTGTTAAAAAAGAACCTCACAGGCTTGTACTGAATGGTGAAGTAAACTGGAGGAGGTACTACAGGTTTTTGGGATTAAATGTTGGTCCCGATACTGCTTACCCCTCTTTGCCTACCATTCCGCTCACCCGAGGAGTTATTTTCCGTCTCCCAGAGCTGAGACAATGGTTGCTTTGGATAAAGAGGGAAGCCTTAGAACAGCGTGTAGATTTAAGGCTGGATAGAAGGCATTGTGTGCAGGCCATGCCCATTACTCATCCGCTGGCATGGGGCTCTCTTCCTTTTGTCTCGTAAGATGATAAACTTTCGAGGCCTTTCGTGGAACAGAAGGCCTTTCAACAGCATCCAAAAACTGTGCCATGACGATCATGTGAAAGCATCGTAAACACCCTCCCCCAACCACTGTCAGCTGTCAGGAAAGCAGGCACTGAGATTTAGCATGAAAGTGAAAGAGATGATTCCCCCACCCCCCCCCCCCCCCCTGCCCGGCACCCTTCCATTACTCTATTGTCTTTTTCTTAGCAGCATGTTTGTTGGATTTCTGAAGCTTTTATTACCTAAAAGATCATAGCCTGATAATATTCTTCATAGATAGTGTCCACTCAAATTTCATGCAATGTACAATTAACCCTTTAACCCCACTAAAAGGGCCTCTATCCAAGAGTTGAATGGGTAAAACCCTGTGTCTTGAGGGAATCTTTCAGAAGTGTTCCGTAGGAGGATAGATAAGGATAGTATTTTATGTGTCTTGCTGCATGGCAACTGTAAGAAGTCTAATAAAAGTTTTTTTCAATCTTGAAGATGTTTTTGTGTGTTTACTTCTCCAGTTTATGCAAATAGTTCCTAGGGGCTGGCTGGACTGTGTGGAGGAAAATCTGTACCAAGTGTGCATTCAATTTGGGATCTTCAGCTGGGGACTGCATTTAGGTTATTTGAACGAGTAGAGTGGGAGTTTGAGCTTTTTTCAAACACAAGGCAGACTTGTTGAGAGTAAAATCTGATCAGGCTGAAGCCATAGGGTTTAATGTTTTGAGTTGGTTGTCCAATAACCAGGGGCATAATTTTCTACTCCCCCCCCCCCCCCCCCCCCCGCCCTGCTGGCAGGTTCTGAGGCATTGCGGGGGAGGGGGGTAAAATTGTATGGCTGGGTTACCCTCTGGGTTCCTGCCCACCCCCCACCAGACTAAATTTTGCGATCAGGGTCTTGGACAGGAAATCTGCCCATGCCCCTATTCAGGCCTTTTGTGGTCACTGAAGGGCCTTTTCCTGCCCAGCCTCAATTTTTAGGCTGCTGGGTCCTGGTAGGATCAGAAAAGCATAGAGCATTCAAAAGGTTTACACCCTCAATCTCGAGCAAGAAGAGGTGGGTCATGTGTCAACAGAAAGGCTCCTCCAGATTTGGGACACCTTTTCCTCAAGGACCTGGGAGCTCCAGCCCTCCCTTCTCCTATTCCCACCGGCCTATCCTCCGGCATAGAGATCGTCCCTCCTCCCGTTCCCCCGGTGTATGCCCAACCCTCCCCTGGGACCCCTGGTACGCCCAACCCTCCCTTGGGACCCCTGGTACTTACCTGAATTGCAGTTCCAGGGCTTTGGCTCAGGCACGGCACTGCAGTACCTCTACCGGCCACTGCAGCGCTGTGCTTGGAGAGGCTAGTTGGTCAACAGCTCTCCAATGCGGGACTTTCATCCAAGGTGGATGAAAGCCCTGCCTGATCCCAATCGACGCTCAATAGAGCACAAAATGGCAGCAGGCCTGTCAAGAGTCAGTGGCACTGAACACTCAACAGCCTGAAAATTCAGGCATAAGTTTTATCAAAGCAAAGTTATTAAATGGGGCAACTGATAAAGGGAGGCAGTGGTGTAGTGGTATTGTCACTGGCTCAGTGATCCAGAGGAACCCCAGTTTGAGTCCCACCGCAGCAGATGGGGAAATTTTAATTCAATAAGGATCAGGAAGTAAAAGTCTAGTGACCAATGTCACAAAAACCCTTTTAGAAAGGAAATCTGCCACCCTTACCAGGTCTGACTCCATATGCCCAGCAATATGGTTGACTCTTAAATGCCCTCTGAGGCTTTGCAAGCCTCTCAATTCAAAGGCAATTTGGGATGGCCCAGCCAGCGATGCCCACATCTCAGGAATGAATAATAAAAGAGTGGAAAATTCCAGTCATAACTCAGAGCCTCATTAGATGGGTGGCTGTTTTCAGAATTAGAGACTTGTTAAGTTATCCCTTTATTATTTCTGTGTCTGCACTCCATCATTTTAATTGACCCGCATGATTCCATGTCATAATGTTCATAAAGAATGAGAGACTGATTCAGAAGGTCAACTTTTCTAATAACAACTTGCATTTATAGATCACTTTTAATATAAATAAGTATGCTATTGCTGCATAAGGAAACAGGGAAACCAAGTTAAAAATGTGCAAAGGACGATGGGGAATACAAGTTTCATCAAAGTTTTCAGAGGATCTTGGAACCGATTCAAAGCCTGTGGAATCTTAGGGAATGTTTCAAGGTCTCTTCACATGTTTAGAGAAAGAATTCCAGAACATGAGAGGCGGGATTCCCCGTCGGTCAAATCGGGAAACGCGATTGGGCGGAGAATGGGATTTAATGGCGAAATAGTGGCGGGTGCCGGTTTCACACTGAATCGTAATTCTCCAATGCCTCGACAGTGGTGTCAATGCATTCCACGCCACATGTACAGTAAACACCCTTGGCATTAGAGGCCTGACCCGGTATTCTTCAAGTCCTCCGCGATTCTCTGCCTCCACCAGGGCAAATTCCCGAAGGCAAGGTTCACTTGTGCTTTTAAAAATTGTGAAACAGGCGCCATGGCTGCTGAGGGAGAGAGAGGGCATACGGAAAGTAGCCAACATCGCCATAGTTTGCTGACAGTCGTGCCGTTGACAGTCCAGGAGAAGGACAGGCCAAACTCTCAGTGTTCAACCAGATGCCGCAGGTGGGTCAAGAAGGCTGTGACTGATGCATCAGGGGAGCGCACTGCCATATTAAAACAATAGAAAATAATAATAATCGCTTATTGTCACAAGTAGGCTTCAATGAAGTTACTGTGAAAAGCCCCGAGTCGCCACATTCCGGCGCCTGTTTGGGGACGTCGGTACAGGAATTGAACCCGCGCTGCTGGCCGTGTTCTGTTGTACCAGCCAGCTGCTTAGCCCACTGTGTTAAACCAGACCCAGCTTGTTTATGGAATTTGCCCTGGTAGAGGCAGAGAGTCGCGGAGGACTCGGAGAATACCACGTCAGGCCTCTAATGATATGCCAAGGGTGTTTACTGTACATGTGGCGTGGAATGCATTGACACCACTGTCGAGGCATTGGAGAATTCCGATTTAGCGTGAAGCTGGCGCCCGCCACAAATTCGCCATCAAATCCGATTTTCTCCCAATCGCGTTTCCCCAATGAACCAGCCCCAATGGCAATACCATTGAATAATTAGGGAAGGTTTCTGGTCATAGTGTTCCAAAACCAAAGGGATCAGCTGATCAAAAGACCTGTCAGGTGCAACCGGGTTAGTCAAACTCTTTATGATCCCAAACGTCTGGGCCCTGCAGCTGGTCAGGAGGAGACATTTCTGTTGGTATTCCCCCAAAATCCCATTTGTCTGGAAAAAGTACCTCATGCGCTCCACATATTGGTTCCAATCTTCCAGACCTGCTTTAAAGGCTTCCAACTTTCCAAATAACGGCACCTTAACTGGTACAAGGTGACATCCCCAAACAGCGAACGTCGGACAGCTAAGCAAATGTCTGAGTGCGTCCAGCATTTCCTTTAATCTTCGTCGCCAGTTTAATTACTTTGAGGAGGCTGTCAGTAAACGAATATAGATTTACTTATACTATTTACAAATGTCTGCATAACGAAGCATATCGCTCCCAGTACAATCCCAGCTGGGAGGACTAACCACACCAGGCCCCGTTTTGGGCCTGCTTTCATGTTAGCTCATAACGAGCCCCAAGTGGTTGGCCTCCACCCCCTACGGGGAAGCTCATATTCCACTGGTCTCACTGGGAGATCAATGATGGTTTTCCTATGGTCCTCAGGGGAGGTTATGACACCAACCTTTTGGTCACTTTATATGGCTCAGTGTCAGTTCTTTTTTTGTGAGGGTCAGTGGGTTATTCAACTCTAGCGCAGTTAGGCCTGATCTTGTCCTTATTTGCAAGCTACACTAATGCATTTCCTATCAGGCACCAGCAGATCATGATCGGCACCAGGGAAATTGTTTGATTTCCTCCATTTAGTCAAAGTCACTGAAGACTTCTCGCTACCTCGCTACTTCAGATCAGCTAATTTAGCAGAGGCTGGACACCCAAGCCAGGAATTATGGGACGCCATCATTGGTGGTGTTTTCCCTGCAAAATTTATAAGCTCTTCCTTAATGTCACAGCAAATTCTGTTAAATAGAACTAATCTGTAAAAGATACATTATCGTATGAGGCCAACATGTATGCTGTTTAATATGTCACTCTTAACAAAAAACAGGCCATAAAGATTCATTTTTATTGGACATTGAATTAGACCTGCTGGCAGATTCAAAACAGAGGTTAGAAATATAAACTGTCCTCATTTAGAGGTCAAAAGTCACATGAAAAAGTTTCAGTAAAATTCCATGCTTTCTCATCTGGAGTATTTTCCGGTTATTGATTGAGAAATTCTACAATATGTATAAATGTCGAGGCTCATGCCCAGAAGGAAGGACATTGTAATAATTCAGTGCTACATAATTAACTTATGGAAAATTCCTTTCAATATTATGCAGAGATTAGAATGTCATTAGTGTTCTATAACAAGACACACACATGTCAGAATCAACTAATAAATAACAGTGTGTATTGTTGGACATGTGACGGCATATTAATTCAACTGGAACATCACAACACCCAGGTAACTAATCAGATCCCATTCTAAAATACTCTGGTTATTTTCCTCTATTTAGGTCTCACACACAATTAAACTCTTTCAGTCTGACCTTTCCAATAATTCAGTGGCTATACGCTCTGAATGCGTGTGCCAGGGGTGGAATACTGCACGGGTTTATGGCCCTGGTGCCCAAGGATCCTAGCCGAATATAGGGCCTGTGTTAAAACTCCCCATAGCACAGATAAGCTGCTTACAACGACTGGACTCGGAATGTAATATCCCGCACAGCACTTACGAGGTGGGAATGATTACCTTCCCTGAGGTTCTCGCAGAGTACAAGCTCCCGCGCTGAAGGGCGGGGCAACTCTATTTAGCAATGTATAAAAGGTTGGCCAGTAAGAGATCTACCGGGAAGTGTATACCGTAATTGCAAATAATTATTTGACTCGGTGTGGACTCCTCGTGTCTTTACTAAACGTACGAAACTGGTGACGAGGAGTAAACTGCTTTACTGTCAACACTGCGACCAGCTCGGCTGAGCCACCGTCCCAATTTTCTGCACCAAGGGTTGGAACCAATTATTTTGCCATGCCTCTGTTCGGGCGGTTAGACGCGGGTGTTGAAGACTGGAACCAGTATGTGGAAAGGATGTGTTCCTTCTTCCAGGCCAACAACATCACGGAGAACAAGCGGCAGACGGTCATACTGTTGACAGCTTGCGGGGCGTGCACCTTCAAATGAGGGCTCCACACGTCCTTATTTTAAAAATTCTAATATTTTCAAATGCTGCCAGTAGGGGGAAAGGCACAGGTGTGAGATACGTTGCAATGCAATCATTGACAGGTCCCATCGCAGTTCACATTTGTGTCTTAACGGAAGAGGTTAAGGGGCTGTGGAGGGCTCACAGAACGCCTAGAATTCTTGACGTGCCTCCACACAGTGCGATTGCGAGCTGCACACACCAGAGATCGCTGATCTTAGCTGCAGCAGCTGCGAGAGTGTTGCAACTGAACCTAACATCCCTGAGGCGAGAGGGGGAAAAGTAATCAACCAGAATTTCTGTTTTTTAACACTGATGGGTGTCAGGTGAAGACACGATCAGACAAGGCCCCGATTGTCCTCCAAGGTAGAAGTGTTTGGCAAAGTTCAACATGTGTAGAATGCCCTGTTGGGCAAGTTGCTGGAAGACTGTGCCTGTGGCACATCAGTCAGTGCTTTCAAAAGAAAGCCAGGAGAGAAAATGTTTAAAATAAAACATTCTTACAATCAGCTATCCTTTCACTATAATCTAAAACAAATATTCTCAAGTTTAGCAGATATCATTGGAAAGGATTTTGTTTTGAGGTTTCAATTATTTTCAAATAAGATTTGCAAAGCATTTTATAACATTCTTTGACGTACATGACTGTTTGAAAAAATATCTGACATGTGCAGAAAAATTAATCCCCAAATCTTTCGATGAGCACGCAGCTTGCAGAGAAAGGCCACTCCGCTCTGGAATGCATTCACCAATTTGCTTCAGAATCAACCCATAGTGGATCATATAAAAATCATTGAAGAGCTTCGAAAATCACTGCAGCTCTTACAAACTATTCCGTTAATAAGTTATCCTGATGCTGTCAACTCATTGCTTGTGCATATTTGCTAAATATTTCTAAAATCCCTGTCATTCAGACAATCCGGCACTGGTACTTACACTGGGGCCTAGGTTTTCCAGGAAAAAACATCTGTTTTCAGGATGCACTGAGGGGCGAAATGAAGGAAAACAGGGCAACATTGTGGCATACCATGTCCAATCAGTCTGATAAAACAGATACGCAAACTTTTCCCCAGTAACAGTTGATGTTGCCACTTAGGTGGGGGTGGCTAATATGTTATTGTGCCATTTTCCCCAATCTTATCCCCAGACTGATCGTCCCTTAGAGAACCCCGACTGTATAAGCTGCCATATCATAGAATCCCGACAGTGCAGACAGAGGTCATTCGGCCTATTGAGTCTGCACCGACTCTCTGAAAAAGCAGCCCAGCTAGGCCCACTCCACCCCCTATCCTCGTAAAACCCATCAAACCTAGACACTAAGGGGCAATTTAGCCTGGCCAATCCACCTAACCTGCATATCTTTGGACTGTGGGAGGAAGCCAGAGCACCCAGAGGATGTGAATACTCCACACAGACAAGTCTCCCCTGGTCAGAATCAAACCTGGATCCCTGGCGCTATGAGGCACCAGTGCGAACCATTGTGCCACCATGCCGCCCTGACACAGTGGTATCTCTGGGAAGAGTGTTACATGGAAAAGATCATGGGCGGGATTCTCTGATCCTGAGGCTAAGTGTTGACGGCGTTGTCAACGCCGCCATGTTTCTTGACGGCGTTAACATGGCCTCAGGATCAGCAATTCTGACTCCTTCAGGGGGCCAGTACGGCACTGGAGCGACCCACGCCACTCCAGCTGCCAATCCCCGGCGTCAAATGGGTGCCGCGGGTCTGTGCATGCGCAGTGGGATCGGCGTGAATTCCGCGCATGCGCGATGTCTCCCTTCTCTATGCCGGCCCCGACGCAACATGGCGTAGGGCTACAGGGGCCGGCGCGGAACAAAGGAGGCCCCCAGCCCGAGAGGCCAGCCCGCCGTTAGGTGGGCCCCGATCGCGGGCCAGGCCACAGCGGAGGCCCACCCTAGGGTTGGACCACCCCCCTCACCCCCACCAGGCCGCCCCCAGATCCATCCACGCCGAGGTCCCGACGGGTAAGACCAGGTTAGAACGGTGCCGGCGGGACTCGTGGAGCGGCCCCCGACCGCGCCGGCGCCAATGGTGCTGATTCTTCGCTCTCCGGAGAATCGTGTCCCGGCGTTGGGCGGCGTGGCGCGATTTGCGCCGGTCGCGGCGATTCACGGGCCGGCCCCGGGGTGAGAGAATCCTACCCCATTTTGGATCTGACTGAAGCCTGCAGGAAATTCGGCTACAATGCCAGTTTAGGTTGATTGCTGCTCTAGAACATTTATGAAGACTTCTCCTGCACTTCATTGTGAGTAGACTATTTGAGTAAATGAACTTCTGAGCTGGAGAAATAGGTTTCCCGATAATGCTTTGCATGTCTGGACTATGAAAAAGTGAAAGAAGATGATTTAGTAATAGGCTAGAGTTTTGCTGCCTGCTGAGCACTCCCTTTTCTCTCCAAGCTCCCATGTCAGCAGACATTGTAAATTGCTCTGTCTGCATAGGCATTGTTACTTTTTTCTCAAAACTACCATTTTGCTGCAGGTGGCAGTGTTTCAGGTCTGACTGCAGCAACTCATTTTCAATGGAAATGCATTTATATTTATTAAATGTATTCCTTTTCTAAATGTTCTCCCTCGGTCACCTGACACTGTTGGAGCATGGCTCATGAACATTTTGTACAACTCACAGACGCCTTGTTACTTACTATGTGCCAATTATTTACGGGTGAGTTCACACATTGAGGGGCTATCATTTTCCATGCATTAATGTTATTGGAAAAGTCAATTAAGTACTCATCCCATCTGTTTTACCAACACCGGGAGATGGAGAAAAAACGTCCTCGAGAAAAAATCTTTTCGGGTTCGGGTCTGCAATGCACTGTCTGGAAGTGCAGTGGCTGCAGGTTCAATCCAGCCATTTCGGAGAGCATTAGGTGATTACTTTGAATAGGGGCAATGTGCAGGAATATGGGGCAAAGTCTGGGGAATGGCACTAAGTCACCATGCTCGTTTGGAGAGCTGGTGCATGATGGACACGATGGGCCAAATGGCCTCCTCCTGCCCCCCAACAGTTCTGAAATTCTATGAAGTTTTTACAGGCTATTCCACTAAAGGGCAATTTGGCAAAGCTAATCCACCTAACCTGGACATCCTTGGACTGTGGGAGAAAACCAAAGCACCCAGAGGAAACGGCGGTGCCACAATGGCACAGTGGTTAGCATTGCTGCTTCACAGGGTTCAATTTTGGACTTGGGTGACTATTTGTGGGGACTTTGTATGAACTCCCCATGTCTGCGTGGGTTTCCTCCGGGTGCTCTGGTTTCCTCCCACAGTCCAAAGATGTGCAGGTAAGATGGATTGGCAATGCTAAGTTGCCCCTTAGCGTCCAGGGATAGGGTGGGAGCGTGGACCAAGGTAGGGTTCTCTTTCAGAGGGTCGGTGCAGACTTGATCAACTGAATGGCACTATAGGAATTCTATGTTTCTATGCCATGGTTTAGGAAACCCATACAGACATGAGGAGAAGGGAGGGAAGAGGGGAGTAAGAGGATGGTTTTGATAATTGTTAATTGGCAAGCTCAACATCTGAAAACAGTAGCTGCTGAAGTGCAGTGTCCTGACACACATCTGCTCTGAAATAATTTTAGGGTGTCCTTTGGCAGTACACCCTGAGGAGTGGGTGATTGATTTATAATAATAATAATCTTTATTGTCACAAGTAGGCTTACATTAACACTGCAATGAAGTTACTGTGGAAAACCCCTAGTCGCCACATTCCGGCGCCTGTTCGGGTACACAGAGGGAGAATTCAGAATATCCAATTCACCCAAAAGCACGTCTTTCGGGACTTGTGGAAGGAAACTGGAGCGCCTGGAGGAAACCCACGCAGACACAGGGAGAACGTGCAGACTCCACACAGTGACCCAAGCCGGGAATAGAACCTGGGCCTCTGGCACTGTGAATTTGCTGCAATACCTGTCAGTCAGATAGTTCACATCAGCTTACAAGAGGCTTGCATATATCAACTAAGGCATTAAACTCGTTAAACCAGAAACTAAGGCTTCTAAGGATGGACATTACAACGGAGCGACTCAAAATCAACTCAGCTTAAAATACATTGCAAAATCCAAATGTACTTTAGCTCTGAATCAGCTGGAAGGACAGGCGTGCTAACATTTTTTTTTGGAAATGTTTTTTATTGAGTTTTCATATTTTATATCCAACAAATGACAAATTATTAGAAAAAAAACACGCAAAAATTAACATGTATATTTACAGGCAAGCATCTTCATAATAACAACTGTGGCCACCCCCTTTTTAAAAAATTTTTTAGATTACCCAATTAATTTTTCCAATTAAGGGGCAATTTAGCATGTTCAATCCACCTGGCCTGCACATCTTTGGGTTGTGGGGGTGAAACCCACGCAAACACGGGGAGAATGTGCAAACTCCACACGGACAGTGACCCAGACCGGGATGGAACCTGGGACCTCGGCGCCGTGAGGCCGCAGTGCTAACCCACTGCGCCACCGTGCTGCCCTTGGCCACCCCCTTTAACCGGCATACATATTTTACATTCCCCAATATGGCCGAGGCACATGTTTCTAGGCATTTATTTACAATTTGGTTTTGGGCCTTAGCTTGCCATCAGACTGTCGCTTGCGGCTTTGTCCTTCCTTTTTTTGGAATAATTTTTATTCAAGTTTTCAACAACAAATTTTATCACAACAGAGAAAAACAGTAACCCCTCCCCTCCAATACAAAAACAATAAATTAACAAGAAAAATAAATAAGCATAAAACCATGAGAACAAACCCCCATAACGAACCCGTAGCCCCCCCCCCGCTACCTTCCCCCGATTCCCGTCCATTTTCCCCTGATTCTTGGCCACCCGGCTATTCTTCCTCTTGTTCGTTGGCCACAAACAGGTCCCGGAACAATTGCATGAATGGCTCCCACGTTCTGTGGAAGCCGTCGTCTGACCCTCGGATGGCGAATTTGATTTTCATTAGTGTCCTTGAAGGAGTCAATAGCACCAGCATCGAGGCCATGATCATCCGAAACCAACTACGCTGCCCATTTGCTTAGGATGTCAGAGTCCCGACTGCCAAAGCAAATCTTCACCCAGCTCAAGGGAGGATCTTGAACAAGAGGAGGCCAAAGGAAGCTCTTCAAAGATACCTTGTAGGCTTACCTTAAGAAATGGAACATAGACATCAATGCTGGGGAGACGTTTACTCAGAAGAAACCTACTTGGAGGAGCCTCCTGATTGAAGGGTCACAATTCTTCAAGAACATCTGATGGCAAGAGGAGGCCCAGAAAAGGAGCCTCAGAAAGGAATACCTCCAATATCGCGTCCAAGGGCCCATGCCACTTTTTGGAATCTCCTGCCAAATGATTGTTTGAAAATGCAGCTCTAGTATCAGGTTCATCAGCCACGCAAGGACCCACAGAACCAATGACCAGTAATATGGAGTATCTTCGGTGGCCAATCATACTCGTTAGCGAGTGATCACCGCATTCTATCCATTATCGTTCCTTTAATGGAATTAGCATCCTCATGCCAAACCAATGTTTCTAAAAAATCATTTTTACCTTCTGTGACTTCAAACTCACTTTTTACAATAAAGTGCACTTTTAGTAGAATTGACAGCCTCATGATAAACCAAAGCTTAAAAAAATCTGCCTTGCATTTTAAACATATTTATAAATGCTAAACACTAATAATATGAAACATTAACCTACCAAAACATTGTCTCCTGATGCCTCCGGCCTCTGTGAGACTGAACTATTTCTGTGTAAATAAAAAGGTGAAAAAACTCACCAAATATCCGGGTAAGTGGTCCAGGTTAGCACTGCAGTTGGATTCTTCATTCAGCAGTGCAGGGCTTCAAGGAGACAAAGAAACGTCCGGGTGTTTAAACGCTGCGTGTTTCCAGCGCGCATGCCTGAATGCCCGCACTTCTGGGTCATCACGCTGTACATGTGCTGTGCACCAATGCTTTATTTTGCAAATGATGCAGGCCGATATCTTGGGGAGTTGGAGGACCCGCAATATGGAGATAGGAAGCGGTTTGAAAACAAGATTTCAAATTTTAATATCGATCAACCAGGTACCAATGTACACAAACGAGCAGAAGGGCAATGGCCGAAGTGTGTTTGGTAGCAGAGTTTTGAATGAGCACAAGTTTATGTCGGGTGAAAACTGGAAATCTGAGCGGACAGAATTGGAATTGTCAAGTCCTGAGGTAACAAAGGCATGAATAAGGGATTCAACAGGAGATGGGTTCCCCACTCCCCCCCACCCTCCTCCCCCCCCCCCCCCACTCCCCCACCCCCCAGTCCTTCCTCCCCTCTCCCCCTCCCCACCCTCCTGCCCTAAAGATAGCTAATTCAGCTTAGGGCGGGTGCTGAGATTGGTTCCTTCCTGCTCATCCGGCCTGGTGATGGAACAACCTGTCGTGTATTTACTTGCTCAGCTTAATCAAGTGTCATTTTAATAAAGCTTGAATTAAACTACAATTGTAAACCTTTGCATTGCAGCAGAATGCATATCGGAAGTTATGCATTGGTGGTTTCCTAAGATGACATCATAACCAGAGACAATAAACTCGGGCTGTATCCATTGGAGCAAAGAGGGTCTAACAGACTGTTCAAAATTTCAAAACGACAAATAAAAAGATTGTCACTGTTAGCTCATGAATTGGTAACAAGATTCAAGATCGCACAAAGAGTACAAAGGAGGAGGTTGGAAAATAATTATTTCATGCAAAGGGTCATTAGAATGTGAAACGTACTACTACAAGAGGATACTGAAGCTAAGTCAATCACAATATTTAAAAGCACTTGCAAAAGGGGCTGGTTTAGCACACTGGGCTAAATAGCTGGCTTTTAAATTAGACCAAGGCAGGCCAGCAGCACGGTTCAATTCCCGTACCAGCCTCCCCGAACAGGCGCCGGAATGTGGCGACTAGGGGCTTTTCACAGTAACTTCATTGAAGCCTACTCGTGACAATAAACGATTTTCATTTCATTTTCATTCAAAAGTGAAACATCAAAAAGTATAGGGACAAAACAGAGAAATAGGCCGAAAGTATAGCTTTCACGTGGAACTAGCACTAGCAGGTTGGATGGATTTGCCTTATCCTTCACTGAAACTTAAATGGTTCCAAAATCTCTAAGCTTTCACTCATACCTCAATATTTAATGTTGAGTGGCCGTTTCTTCGGGTATTGACACCAGAGATATCAATGTGACAGAACTCGCTGCCCAGCGGCTGATAACTGGGGAATGGTAACCAGCCCCCAAGAACCACTGGCACATGACATCACCATCTAGGAATTGCAACGAGAGGAGAACATTAGCAATGCAAAGTAGCCTTTTCAGAACCAACTGTACTCATGTTGTCCTAACATGGCCAAGACTGCCCTCCAAAATAAGTCTTGTTCTTGCATTCCACACAATTTTTAATCTCCATTTGGTCTCCTTCAGGACTCTGATAGGATGAATTCTTACTTGATAAAGTATTGCGCATGTCCTTGGCAAATTTGGTAATTGCATGATCTGGTGTACGCCCACATCAACATTATTTCCATTGAAAGTAAGGCAGCATCACGTGTTGGACCACCAATGCAAGGACTTTCTGTAGTTTGCCGCTATGTGAGGTTTTAATCTTTCCCCATGACATTTAGATTTTCCTCCCAAGATCTAATGCTGACGACATGGCTGCATATAAAGGTCGGAATGTAACCCATTCAAGTCTGGAAAACTGGATTAGATTCACTGACTACAATATGCTGCATGACATGCTATGTTATCTAGATTATCAACTGAAATTATGTTTAATTATTTAAAACAAATTGATTAATTTTAGTATTATTTGAGATTAGTGGTATCGGCACAGGGAAATGTGGGCCGGAATTCTCTGACCATTGGGATTCCTTGTTCCCTCCGGCAGCGTATCCCCGCCGCATGGGGTGGCTTCGATGAGAAATCCCATTGATAAGAGGCGGGAGTAGAGACCTCCGCTGCCAGCGAACGGTGCGGCTGGGGGACCGGAGAATCCGGTCATGAATTACCTGTTCCTGATTGGAACTCTGCTGCTGTCTCTACATGAATGAAGCCTGAGGCCCAAGGTCTCAAACTGGACCATTTATGTCAAGGGCAATTACCCAATGCAGCTTCTCACAACTACTTACCCGCAGGACGACACGGTGGCACAGTAGTCAGCACTGCTGGCTCACAGCGCCAGGCAACTGGGTTCAATTCCTGCCTTAGGTGATTGTGTGGAGTTTGCACGCTCTCCCCGTGTCTGCATGGGTTTCCTCCAGGTGCTCCGGTTTCCAACAGTCCAAAGATATGCAGGTTAGGTGGACTGGCCATGATAAAATTGACCCATAGATTAAATGGGATTATGAAGAGTGGGTGGGACGTGGGCCGAGATAGGGTGCTCTTTCAGAGGATCGGTTTCGATTCGATGAACTGAATAGCATCCTTTGGTCGGAATTCTATGGTTCTATAGGTATTGTGTGGGTTACCCACAAGTATTGGATAGATTACCTGCAGTTTTGGATGCGTTACCTGCAGAGTGCAGTTCTCTGCTGTAACTGAACAATATATCTTAATTACGACCTCAAGGTCGGCATGGTGGTGCAGTGGCTAGCACTGCTGCCTCATGGCACCAAGGACCCAGGTTCGATCCCAGCCCCGGGTCACTGTCCATGACGTGTTTGCACATTCTCCCCATGTCTCCCCCACATTCCAAAAGTTCTGCAGGGTAGGTGGATTGGCCACATTAAATTGCCCCTTAATTCGAAAAGAAATAATTGGGTACTCTCAATTTAAAAAAAAATTCCAATCTCAAATACCGTCCTACATCCCATACCACCTAACCGCAGGGCATTAAGTACTTAGTACTTCACAAAGAGGTTCAGGGGTTTGAAAGGCTGATGAGAGCGTTTATCGGTAACACATAACTATACATATGTAAAAAGACCATCCCAGACTGGGACTAACTTCATGCTACCTACCCCTTGACTCTCTTCATACGACTCCATCTCCTCTACTGTCATATGTCTCTCTACATCATACTGCAGGGGGTACTTTCCTCCAGTCCCACGTTAATTCTTGCTATGCTAGGGCAGCACGGTGGCACAGTGGTTAGCATTGCTGCCTCACGGCGCCGAAGTCCCGGCTCTGGGTTACTGTCCATGTGGAGTTTGCACATTCTCCCCGTGTGTGGGTGGGTTTCACCCCCACAACCCAAAGATGTGCAGGGTAGGTGAATTGGCCACGCTAAATTGCCCCTTAATTGGAAAAGGTGAATTGGGCACACTAAATTTATAAAAGAAAAAATTCTTGCTGTGCCGAACACCCAAGTGTTTACCCAATATATTTACAGCACGGTCTTTCTTTACATGCTACACCTTCTCCCCACCTCAAGTCTCTGACTTTATAAATTTAAGTTGTCTGGAGGATTGGCAATTCTTCCAGATCTCATTCTGGTCACAGTTAGATGAACGGTAAATTCAGTTTCTTTGTGTCAGCTTGTTGGTTTGTAGTTGACAGTATTCTGTGTTTTGGGCACTTGATTGTTTCCATCTGTTTTGTTTCCTGTGCTCCTTGGACTTGGACTTTTCTCCATCAATAACCCATCTGCTTTGTTCGGACACCAAAGGCTTGTTTTTTAAAATCTGTTCATGGGACGTGGGAGTCGCTGGCTAAGCCAGCATTTATTACCCATCTCTAATTGCCCTTGAGGGGTCAGTTAAGAGTCAATCACATTGCTGTGGCTCTGGAGTCACATGTAGGCCAGACCAGGTAAGGATGGCAGATTTCCTTCCCTAATGGACATTCGTGAACCAGATGGGTTTTCATGACATCGGCAATGGTTTCATGGTCATCATTAGATTTTTTTATTCCATATTTATTTTTCCTGAATCAAATTTCACCATCTGCAGTGGCGGGATTGGAACCCGTGTCCCCAGAGCATTACCCTGGGTTTCTGGTTTACTAGTCCAGTGACAATACCACTACGCCACCACCTCCCCTGTCCGTTCAATCCAAATGGAATGTTCACTCTATTCCCTCATAGTATGAACACGATTTTCTTTTTCCTTGGGGTCCACCATAATCTTTCTGGGAGGTAGCGGTGTGTCTTCATTCCATTTGAATGTTCCTCAAGCATGAGCTCAACCTGCAGTTTGGCTTTCATCACCACACTGTTCAGCCCTGCGTTCTTATACCTCACGGAGGTGTGGTCTGATGAGTTGACAGCCAGTATTGGCAGCACGGTAGCACAGTGGTTAGCACAGTTGCTTCACAGCTCCAGGGTCCCAGGTTCGATTCCTGGCTTGGGTCACTGTTTGTGCGGAGTCTGCATGTTCTCCCCATGTCTGCGTGAGTTTACTCCGGGTTGCTCCAGTTTCCTCCCACAGTCCAAAGATGTGCAGGTTAGGTGGATTGGCCATGATAAATTGCCCTTTGTGTCCAAAATGGTTTTACAACACCAGGTTAAAGTCCAACAGGTTTGTTTCAAACACTTTCTTTCAGAGCACTGCTCCTTCCTCAGGTGAATGAAGAGGTATGTTCCAGAAACATATGACATATTCAAAGATTCCAGACAATGCTTGGAATGCATTTGCAGGTAATCAAGTCTTTACAGATCCAGAGATAGGCTATCCCTAGGTTAAAGAGATGTGAATTGTCTCAAGCCAGGACAGTTGGTAGGATTTCACAAGCCCAGGCCAGATGATGGGGGATGAATGTAATGCGACATGAATCCCAGGTCCCGGTTGAGGCCGCACTCATGTGTGCGGAAATTAGCTATTATTTTTTGCTCGGCAATTCTGCGTTGTCGCACGTCCTGAAGGCCGCCTTGGAGAACGCTTACCCGGAGATCAGAGGCTGAATGCCCTTGACTGCTGAAGTGTTCCCCGACTGGAAGGGAACATTCCTGCCTGGTGATTGTCGCACGATGCCCGTTCATTCGTTGTCGCAGTATCTGTATGGTCTCGCCAATGTACCACGCTTCGGGACATCCTTTCCTGCAGCGTATGAGGTAGACAACGTTAGCCGAGTCGCACGAGTATGTACCGCGTACCTGGTGGGTGGTGTTCTCACGTCTAATGGTGGTATCCATGTCGATGATCTGGCATGTCTTGCAGAGATTGCCATCGCAGGGTTGTGCGGTGTCGTGATCACTGTTCTGAAGGCTGGGTAGTTTGCTGCAAACAATGGTTTGTTTGAGGTTGCGTGGTTGTTTGAAGGCAAGTAGTGGGGGCGTGGGGATGACCTTGGCAAGATGTTCATCTTCATCGATGATGTGTTGAAGGCTGCGAAGAAGATGTCGTAGTTTCACCGCTCCAGGAAAGTACTGGACGACGAAGGGTACTCTGCCGGTCGTGCCCCGTGTTTTTCCGTTATGTAGTACGGTGTCTCCCCCATACGTTTTGGAATTGCCTCCCTAAACCTCTCTGCCTCCTTCAAGATCTGCCTTGATACCTGCTGCTTTGACTAAACTGCTGACAATGTGTCCCAATATACCCTCAGATGTGGGGGTATCAAACTTTGTCTGGTAACGCTCGCAAGAAGTTAATTGGGGATATCTTACTTTACCACGTCAAAAGTGGCTTCCTTTATCAATTCAACAGGACTGTTTGATTCACGGAGATCATTTTAATCTAGCTCACATGATGGCAATCTGAGGGGATTGAGTTAGCTATCCATCCAACTATACTTTCACTTTCCTGTTTCACTTTTTGTTGAAGTCAATTAAAGTAAAATCAAGTGAGACGTAACATAGGCCGTTGATCCATTCCAGTTCGCCTCTTGCCAAAAAGGCTATATTAAAATTACCCTGACTGCTTTAGTCCGCAAATGGAGTTTTCTTCACAGAAACACATATCTAATTGTACGTACTTGGCACTCACAGTAATTACTCCTAGTTATTACCGACTTTAAAAAAACAAGGTATAAAAAGTCTGAGACCTATTTATCTCTTGAAAAAAACCACACTAACACCAGATGACAGCGCACTGTCAGAAGCATGTCAGAAAAAGTGGGCACTTTATGACAATTCTTATTACAATTGCCAGATGGGCTTAAACCTCTGACTTGAGTCCTGGAGTCAGATTTTCCTATGAGCTCAAGAAATCTCAACCTGCGCACTTTTGCGCCTGCCAAAATACACACCCAACCCACATGTGGCATTGCCTGGGATTTTCAGAGTCGGGTGTGCTGTGAGTTTTGTAATCCGTGATGGAGTTTGTGAGGAGTATGGGTGGAGAGGAGGGCCAGTTAGAAGGCTCACCACAGTTCTCCAAAGAAGCAGCCCAGCACTGATATCATTTAAATCCTTCTAAATCTCAGCCCCTCACATACCCAACCACCCACATTTTAATTTATTTTCCATTTATTCATTCACGGGATGTTGGCTTTGCCAGATAGGCCTGTATTTATTGCCCTCCCCTAATTGCCCTTGAGAATGTGGTGGTGAGCTGCCTTCTTGAATCGCTGCAGTCCATAGATGTAGGAACACACGCAGTGCAATTAGGGAGGGAGTTCCAGGATTGTGACCTAGCAATAGTGAAGGAATGGCAAAAAATTTGCAAGTCAGGAGCTAAGTGGTTTAGAGGGGAACATCCTGGTGGTGGTGTCCCCATGTAACTGCTACCCTTTCCTCAGTGGTAGCTGCCATGGGTTTGGGAGGTGCTGTCTAAGGAGCCTTGTGATTTCCAATTGTGCATTTTTTAGATGCATCCTGTGCCCCACAGATCACCACGCTACCTCCATACCATCTCATTCCATGCCCCCTCACTCCCCACCAACCCCCATGCACACCAGATCTCCCATGATATGTACAATTTTCAAGAGTCATGCAAAAACAGTGGGAATAGGGCAGCACGGTGGCCTACTGGTTAGCACAGCAGCCTCACGGCGCTGAGGTCCCAGGTTCGATCCCGGCTCTGGGTCACTTCCGTGTGGAGTTTGCACATTCTCCCCGTGTCTGCGTGGGTTTCGCCCCCACAACCCAAAAATGTGCAGAGTAGGTAGATTGGCCATACTAAATTGCCCCCTTAATTGGAAAAAATAATTGGATAATCTAAATTTTAAAAAAAATAATAATAAAAAAAACAGTGGGAATTATTTTAAAATACTTGGAAAAAACCTCTAATCGAACATTTAATTCATACGCATTCTCATTGATATTGGAAATTCTAATCCTTTAAGTGCCTATTACATTTTTGAAAAACTTTTTCCAATTAAGGGGGCAATTTAGCGTGGCCAATCCACCTATCCTGCACACCTTTGGGTTGTAGGGGTGAGACCCAGCAGGCAGAGAGAGAACGTACAACCTCCACATGGACAGCGACCCGGGGCTGGAATTGATCCAATGTCCTGGGATTCGCGAGGCAGCAGTGATTACCACTGCACCACCATGCCAGCCCCTCCTATTACATTTTTAAACAATCAAGAAACTACATCAAAGGCATATGCTGTTATTAAAGCTTTTAAAAGTTACAATCATTCTTGGATCGATGGACCACGTGCTAAACTGAAGCCATTTCAAAATTTTGAAAGCAGCTAAGCATTCATATTGGCTACAGCTGTCATAACAAAAGCTTCCAGCTACATTGCCTGAAATTAACATAACAGAGTGATGTGGCATTTCCATTGCAAAGGAAAATGCCTGTCAACCAATGAGGGGACGAGGCCTAGAGATTCTTTCAACTTTAAAAAGCATGATTTTTTTAACAGCCAAAACTATTAGTAAACTTAAATCGCAACGCAAGACATGCCTGCAACTTCCAAACAAAACATTTTTAATGCATTATGCAACTTTCTCCGATGGAAAATGTACAGTAATACATGGCAACATTTACAAAATGTGTCTTTGGGATGTGGGCATTGCTGACTGAGCCAGTATTTGTTGCCCTTTAACTGAGTGGCTTGCTAGGCTAGGCTATTTCAGTGGGGGGGGGGGGGTGGGGGTGGGGGGGGGGGGGGCTGGGGGGGTGGGGGGGGCAGTTAAGAGTCAAATGCAATGCTGCATTTGGAGTCACGTGTAGGTCAGACCGTGTAAGGGTGGAAGATTATCTTCCCTGAAGGACATTAGTGAACCAGATAGCTATTTATGATAATCAGCAATGCTTTTATGGTCATCATTAGCCTTTTAATTACAGATTTCTATTGAATTCAAATTTCACCATCTGTCCTGGTGGGATTCAAACCTGGGACTACAGTGCATTGCCCTGTGTCTCTAGCTTACTAGTCCAGCAACAATGCCACTTTGCCACTGACTCCCCCTTTAACTATCCTTGTAATTAAAAATATATTCTTGTTCCTGACAAGGCCAGCCTATTGTCCCTGAATTGCCATTTTACAGGATAGTTAAGAGTCAACCATTTGGTGTGGTACTAGGGTCAGATATAGTCGGACCGGGTAAGGACAGCCTCTTCCAGAGGGCCTCAGTGAACCCATTATGTTTTTGTTCATGAGAATCTGAAACTTTGGCTGGAATTTCACTGGCGATGGGATTCTCCGGTCCTGCCGGCAGCACACCTCTGGCAGTGGGTTTCCCAGTGGCGTGGGGTGGGCTCAATGGGAATTCCCACCAGAGAACCCGCTGCCGTCGAACTGCGTGCCCCCTCCCACTGCAGCTGGGAGGCCAGAGAATCCTGGCAGAGCCGACACCTCAAATTTATCGTTCTCTGGGGGCAGCACGGTGGCACAGTGGTTAGCATTGCTGCCTACGGCGCTGAGGACCTGGGTTCGAATCCCGGCCCTGGGTCACTGTCTGTAAGGAGTTTGCACATTCTCCCCGTGTCTGCGTGGGTTTCGCCCCCACAACCCAAAGATGTGCAGGGTAGGTGGATTGGCCACGTTAAATTGCCCCTTAATTGGAAAAAATAATTGGGTATTCTAAATTAAAAAAAAAAAAAAAATTTATCGTTCTCATCCTTGGATTGAAATCCTTTCTCACTGACCTATCCAGATCTTCAGAATCTGCTCCAGCCCACAATTCCCTGTGTTCTCTCCACTCTTACTGTTTCTTGTGCATTCCTCTACACTTTACTCTATCACTGGCACCTATTCTGATCTGCGTTTGACTCCAGTCCTACAATGCAGGGTTGGCTGGGGGCAGGAAATCGATACTGCTTCAGCAATGTCCAAAGTCCAACAGCAAAAATATTTGTATGGATCAACTAACGCTGCAGTTCATGACATTGTGCAAAAGGCCTGCCACATGGAGCTAATTTGATCAGAGGAAGAGGAAGTGTTGCAACAGTGCTGTATGTGGAAATGGTCGATCTAATAATAAGAAGAACCAGGGTTAGCTTTCAAAACAGGAATTTGTTTTTTATTTTGGTTTAACCAGCGAGAGATAAGGGGCTTGATTTTTAGCCTGGCTGGAGTCAGGAATGGAGGCAAGTGGGTGTCCCTTTCCCAGATCCATCCCACTGCCAGGCCATCTGGGGAGTTGGCAAGTAAGTAAGGGCCACCAAAGGCCAATTAAAGGAGGACAACTGGATTTTCCAGTCGGCCTGCAGGTTCCCACAGGTGGCAGGGCTGGTTTAGCCAATGGTGTGGCCTCCTGGAACAGACCAAGGGCCCAAAGACCATCCCTGCCTGCTTGCAGCAGCAGCAGCTGCAAGGCACTCTGGGAAAGGAAACCCTGCGACCATCCCCTCACTATCCCATTCCTCTTTATTTCTGTAATCTTGTTCAGCTCTACATCTCTCTGAGTTATCGGGCCTGGTCTAATGCTCTTCAGTGGTCCAGATTATAAGCACCACGTCATTGCCAGCCATACCTTCAACAGGTTAAGACCTAAACCCCGGAATTCGCTCCCTAAAGCTCGCCACCTCTCATTTTATCTTTCTTATTTTAAGATGCCTTGATCAAGGTTTTTGTTACCTCCCCTCACATCACCTTACCTGACTTGCTGCCAAATTTTCTTTCACAGGCTCTCGTGTAACGTCTTGGGATCTTCTGGAGAGCGAATGTGCTCTATATTTGGCAAATGGCCTGGAAGGCTTATGAAAGCTGAATCAAATGCTCAATTAATGCCTTCCAATTCCTGTTGGCACATGGGATGGTAGTTGGGTATTTGTTCATATCACCACAAGTGCCACCCCTCAATATGATACTGGTACGCACAGAAGACGGGATTCTCCAATAATGGGGCTATGTCCCCACCCCCGCCAGAAAACGGGCGCGAATCACTCGGACTTTTTTCTAAGAAGTTCGTGGTGAGTCTCTGTTTTTAAGGGGGCTTGCAGGGCCCCAGCGTGCGCTGCGCACCTCCTGCTGCTGATACTGGGCCCTGCACTTCCGGTCCCGGATTCACGCTTGCTCGCAGCGGCCACCTGTAGCGCCAGCCCCGCTGGTCCGACGCCCCATTCTCCGCCCCCGCGCTTGGCGCGATTGCAGAGTGGTGGCTCAGAGACCCGGCCAGGGTTTCTACATATTGTTTTCTACATTGCCTTTTCTCCTGAGGCTCAAAATCTTAAATTTGTTTCACTCATGTTCCCCTGATATATGAGCCAAGTGGTTAGATTCCCAAACAACAAACAATCTTATAAAAGGCACAAGCTGATCTTTTACAGTGAAATACCTGAACCTAATGTGAGAACAATTCTCCTAAGGGCTATAAAGCGGGGTTTTCCAAGCATTTGCTTGGAGTTTCGGAGCTCACATGATGTTTAAATCCATGCCCCCATTAACTTGTGCTTCATTTTGAGTTGCTTCTTTTAAAAGAAGGGTGCTTTGATTTAGGATCAATCAGCAACTAAGCAACAGTGCTTAAAAAAGCATTTTTTGAATAGGCCACAAGGACACCAAATAAGAAAATGGAGACACACAAATGAGACTGAGTTGCTTGACCTTTTACGGGCCATATTGGTCAGATTCTGTGGGCAATGAGAGATGGGCAGGCTGGAATTCCCTTCTATAAGAGTTGCTATTCTGACTTTATGCAGAAGGTTACCATCAGTAATGTCATTGGGCTTAAACTGAGCAAATTCATTCTGCAAAGTTGATGTGGGTGAAAGGCCACTTGTACATTGCTCTCTGGGGAAAGCAAGAGACAGTTCGCTGCTTTAATGGGAATCTAACATGTCCTTCTTTCTGCAGGGGATGTCAGCTCTTGATATGTAAATTCTTCAACCCAGTGAGCCCTAATCATGATTTGGATAGGGCTCGCTGTAGCACTTGCCATTGCAAAGGGAAAAAGACCCCAATGGAAGCCCCCTAGCAGTAGTCAGGATGTGGGGCAGAAAATAAATCATCAGATAGAAAAGGATTTAAAACGGCAATATTACAATAATAATGGGAGACCTCAATATGCAGGTAGACTGGGAAAATCAGGTTGGTAGCGAGATCCCAAGAAAAGGAATTTGTACAATGTCAATAGATGTTTTTTTGGAGCAGCTTGTGGTAGAGCCAGAAACATATATATAGACAGGGTCAAAGATGCAATACGATAATTTGAATGCAAGTCTTTGCAGGTAATTAAATCTTTACAGATCTTGAGAGAGGGATAATCACAGTTTAAAGAGGTATGAATTGTCTCAAGCCAGGACAGTTGGTAGGATTTTGCAAGCCCAGGCCAGATGGTGGGGGGTGAATATAATGCAACATGAATCCAAGGTCCCGGTTGAGGCCGTACTCATGTGTGCGGAACTTTTAAAAAATACATTTATTGTACCCAATTCATTTTTCCAATTAAGGGGCAATTTAACATGGCCAATCCACCTACCCTCCACACCTTTGAGTTGTGGGGGCGAAACCCAAGAAACATGGCAAGAATGTGCAATGTGTGCGAAACTGGCTCTAGGTTTCTGCTTGGCGATTCTGCGTTGTTGCGCGTCCTGAAGGCCACCTTGGAGAACGCTTACACGGAGATCAGAGGCTGAATGCCCTTGACTGCTGAAATGTTCCCCGACTGGAAGGGAACATTCCTGCGTGGCGATTGTCTCACGATGTCCGATCATCCGTTGTTGCAGCGTCTGCATGGTCTCGCCAATGTACCACGCTTAGCGACATCCTTTCTTGCAAGCGTATGAGGTCGACAACGTTGGCCGAGTCGCACGAGTATGTACCACGTACCTGGAGGGTGGTGTTCTCATGTGTAATGGTGGTACATATGTCGATGATCTGGCGCGTCTTGCAGAGATTGCCATGGCAGGGTTGTGTGGTGTATTGATCGCTGTTCCGAAGGCTGGGTAGTTTGCTGCAAACAATGGTTTGTTTGAGGTTGCGTGGTTGTTTGAAGGCAAGTAGTGGGGGTGTGTGGATGACCTTGGCAAGATGTTCGTCTTCATCGATGACGTGTTGAAGGCTGCGAAGAAGATGTCGTAGTTTCTCCGCTCCGGGGAAGTACTGGACGACGAAGGGTACTCTGTCGCTTGTGTCCTGTGTTAGTTTTCTGAGGAGGTCGGTGTGGTTTTTTGCTGTGGCGCGTTGGAACTGTCGATCAATGAGTTGAGCGCCGTATCCCGTTCGTACAAGGGCATCTTTCAGCGCCCGTAGATTTCTGTTACGCTCCTCCTCGTCTGAGCAGAATGCACAGTGTTAGGCAGTCGGACAGGGGCAGCATAGGGGGTGGACAGCTGGTAGCCTTTGTGGCCAGGGCACCCAGCCATGGCGGACGGTATGGGTGCTGGTATGTGGTGCAGGTTGGGTGTGAACAGACTGCCTGTTGGTGGCAGGACCGAGAACCTAAGGGCACAGAATTTGAAGTTATTGGCAAACGAAGCAATGAGGGAAAATAGTTTTATGCAGTGAATGATTCAGATCTAAAATGTGCTGCCTGAGAGTGTGGCAAAGGCAGATTGAATCATGGCATTCAAAAGAAAACTGGATCCTTAGATAAGCAGGAAACAAAATGCTGGGCTTTAGGGGGAAGGTTGGAGAGTGGCACTTGGCGAATTGCTCTTGTTGACAGCCAGCACAAGATGGGTCCAATGGCTTCCATGTATCGAATGTTACCATTCTCAGATTCTAGGCTTCCATAGGAGCAGAAAATTAAATAGCCTGAATGCATCAATAAAAGCTGAGATCAAATTGTTCAATTCAGTGTGTACAGTCAGTTAATCCTGGCACATTTTGAAGAGGAAATATGAGAACTTTGCTGTCTCCATTTCCATTTTCCATTTCTCCAGTGTCATAGCGGACAGCTCTTTGCTCCTCGTCTCCGGTTTGACACTCCAGATGAAGTGCTGCTGAGTTACTTCCAAGGAGGAAGTGAGCAATTTCCAGCCCGGTATTGCGTAAAGAGAAAGTATTTTTACGGGATCAGATGGGAAAGAGAAATCAAATCAGAGTTTGCGGGAAATGCATGATGCATTGGATAATTTGTGGTGCAAACGTCTGTGGAACTATTCAGTCAATTTTTCATATCACTTACACCTCACCTGGGTTCACTTTTCACTTGTCTGCTAAGCATTTACCAGAACTTAATGCTATGTTTCACAAAAGCAGCTTTTGGCTTGAACTTAATTATGGCTGTTAATACTTTTGCTAAATACATGGCCACTCAAGGCTTTTATATGCACACGCTTGTGAAACTTGATTGTTTTTGCTTCCACCATACTGAATTGATTTTATTTAGTTTGCTACCGCATCTAATCATTCTGTTACAGGGAGGTAGAATCTTTTGGTATGGAATCCTAAATGTGAGAATCGCAGGAGAAATGATTGATGAGAAGTTGTTTGCTAGTGTTCTATTCCAACAGGTTAAATAACAAAGAGGCTTTCAACAAACTGCTTCACCAAAGTCCTTCAGGAAAGCATCTTCAATCGTCACATGGTCTGGTCTATATGTGACTCAGGTCTCACATCAGTATGGATCACTCTGAAAGGCTGCCTGAAGTGACCCTACAAAACTGAACTTGGTTGCATTGAATCAGACAGTGACAAAGACACACCTGTCCCCGGCGTCACTGAAAAGTCCTCCTCATCTCATCGGCAATCCCCCCCGTCAATGGTGATTCTTTCTTGTGGGTGACTGGTTGGAAGTGATATGACAGTGTTGGCTGTGGGTTCAAAGATGGCTTCGAGCCCCAACCTACCCTTACAGCCTCTCCCACAGTGAGGGCATGAGCTGTCAGCTGGTGGAGGTGGTGGAGACTGTTGGCTCAAGCAGTTGTCCAATCTTTCCATCTCGCTTGCCGTTTTCTCTCAATGGCTGCTTTTGCTGAGTGGAAAAGTCTGTGCACCATTTTTGATGAATCACAATGGAACTGCTTCCCATGCTTTGAAATTAATAGAGCAGAATTTCATGAAGGCTTTGAGATTGCCTTTGAAACATTTTCATTGAACAGGCTCCCTGGCTTGGCTCTGAGTAGTGAACTCTCGAGTTGAGCGTTCTGATGCCATTTCCCGGTCCATCTCAGCTGCTGTGAGATTATCACGAGCCCTGCAGTTGGTACATTGGATGCTCACTTGATTCACGCTTGATTCGCAAGATAATCCTAAGAAGCATTGATGATGTTGTTCTTGGGCTCTGATATAGTATCTATATGTTCCCCACGTTTTTCACAAACATCTGAAGATTGAGGTCAAGCAGTGTCCCCCAGATGACTCAAACAGCAACCTGACATATGACAGATAATTTTCTACTGATAAGTTGGATCCAGGTCCTTTTGTTGTCAGAAAATCTAACTGCTGTTAAATAAATGTGCGGGCACACAGCAATCGGAGATTAATTATGGTTTGGTCAGGGCGATTTGCAGATTGGAAAGTGCTTGTAAATTGTGGGCTCCAGGTCATTGTCTGCCCTTCTTTCATCGTCTCTAAAGATTATTTTTGCATGTGTAAAAGTATGATGCCTGGTATGTGTTGTCTGAAGTATTGTGAACCCATGATGCACAGTGCTGTTAAGATATCTATATATTTATATAGGCACACTAGTCAATCAGCATTTGTGAAGTCAAGATCAAGTTTAATGTTCAATTGAAGCAGGTTTCGAGTGAATTGGCCCAGGACACACAGACGTGACACAGTCCCAATTTCAAAGTCACATATCCCACCCTTACTTTTAAAGGAAATATTCGCCCTAATGCCAGTTTGATGTGCCTCTTCCCATCCTCGGGCTTCTACGTAGTGTTCACTAGTGGCTGCAGCATGGCTGGTGGAAGGCTGATGATGGCCTTGGAGGACAGCGCAGTAGCACAGTGGTTAGCACAGTTGTTTCATAGCTCCAGTGTCCCAGGTTCGATTCCCTGCTTGGGTCACTGACTGTGCAGAGTCTGCACGTTCTCCCCGTGTCTGCGTGGGTTTACTCCGGGTGCTCCATTTTCCTCCCACAGTCCAAAGAGGTGCAGGCTAGGTGGATTGGCCGTGATAAATTGCCCTTAGTGTCCAGAAAAAGATTAGGAGGGGTTATTGGGATAGGGTGGAAGTGAGGGCTTAAGTGGGTCAGCGCAGACTCGATGGGCCGAATGGCCTCCTTCTGTCCTTCTGCACTGTATGTTCTATGTTCTATGATAGGATCACCGGGAGCATAGGTGGTAACACTGATGCATATAGGGTGATCACGTTATAAAATTTTTGTTCCTCAAAGATTATTCCTCACAAGCAAATTACAGAAGAAACAAAAAAAATTATAATATTGAAACCAGTTGCTATTTTGTATTTGAGAGGAAGCTACACACATAAGGAGAAAGAATAGGGTTAGATGCAGAGGGATAGAAGGAGGCTTGTGTGGAACATAATCACTGACATGGACCGGTTTGGCTGCAGAGCCTGTTCCTGTGCTATGTCATTTAATGTAATTAGCTAACAAGGAAACCCAACATCAGATAAACAATCTAAGGCCCAGTGAGTTAAAACCTCATTGTCTCCCTTTCTATGAATTTGCTGTGGTGTCTTATCCTTTCCTGAAGGCATTAACTGCTCCCAGGCACTTGGTTCCACAGTTTGGATCACTCTCAGATTCCTCATCCAAATATCCATTCATGATATGTGATCCTGAGTAGCTGATGGCATTTGGCCACAGCCAGACGCAGTTCTGACCTTCTCCAACATCCACATTTCCAGCAGCGTTATTGAATAGCAATCGCAAGCTGAAACTGGACATTTTTCCTTCAAGCCACTGGCAATTTTTCTTTTTGTAGCAAAGATGCAGGACACAGAAAAGCTATCCAGCCACTTTTTTTTTCTATTTGTGTCTTTTTCGTATCAGTGATAGATACAAATTCCATCATGGTGAACTTAGAACACAGAACAGCACAGAACAGGCCCCTCGGCCCTCGACGTTGTGCCGAGCAATGATCACCCCACTCAAACCCACGTATCCACCCTATACCCGTAACCCAACAACCCCCCCCCCTTAACCTTACTTTTTAGGACACTACGGGCAATTTAGCATGGCCAATCCACCTAACCCCCACATCTTTGGACTGTGGGAGGAAACCGGAGCACCCGGAGGAAACCCACGCACACACGGGGAGGACGTGCAGACTCCACACAGACAGTGACCCAGCCGGGAATCGAACATGGGACCCTGGAGCTATGAAGCATTTATGCTAACCACCATGCTACCGTGCTGCCCCTTGACATGATTTACCTTCTTAAACCATGATCAGAATTTTGCATTTCTTGTGCAGGAGCGTGACTGGCCCGGAAGCACATGAAATCGCACGAAAAGTCATCAAACACGTGTCCCGCCGTTGTCACGCACTCGCTCAATATTCTGGACAGTCAAAAGGGCAAGTTAGCCCATTGATGGGCCCACCTGTATTTATGCTGGGTGAATGGGGAGATTGGTCAGGCAGTCTATCCATTTTAGCTTCAACTTCGACCGAGGGCAGGATGAACTGCCCGGGCTGAAATAAAATATAAAAAGTTGTCCGGGAACTGAGGCTTATGCTTGAATGTGCTGACTCTCCACCAGACTTCATTTTCCATACGTCTGCGGCTCCCTGAGACTGATCCGTGGAGGCTGCCCCCCACCCCCACCCCCCCCCGAGGGGGCCCCCTGGAAGCTCCAGTCCGCACTGTCCCTGTTTTCACTTCTTACCAACCTCCCTGGCAGGGCTCAGCCTTTCTCAGTGCACAATGCACGCTGACTGCTCTTGAATTGGCAAGCATTCTGGGGCTGGCCGCAACCAGAAGTGTGTGTTGTGCCTGTTTCCGAGCGCATACACCCACGGACGAAAAATCCAGGCCCATGTGTTTGAAAATAGTTGATTGGGTCACTGTCTGTGCGGAGTCTGCACGTCCTCCCCGTGTCTGCGTGGGTTTCCTCCGGGTGCTCCCGTTTCCTCCCACAGTCCAAAGATGTGCAGGTTAGGTGGATTGCCCATGCTAAATTGCCCCTTAGTGTCCAAAAAAGGTTAGGTGGGGTTACTGATATAGGGTGGAAGTGTGGAGATAGGGTGGAGGTGTGGGCTTGGGTGCTCTAGTCAAGGGCCGGTGCAGTCTCGATAGGCCGAATGGCCTCCTTCTGCACAATGAATTCTATGATTGAATGGCAGCCAAATTATGGTGGCAAAGAAAGAGATCCAGTATTCTCTTGGTTTAAACATTATATGTCAGAAACAAATGTGATGCTGCAGATGTAGGCTACAAAAGTACTCAGTAAAGTTATTTCCCATCCCAGCTGGAAACCATGCTGAAATGAAGGTTGCCTTTTGGACGACATTAATGGGTTGAATAGCAGACCTACTGCCGCTAATTTGGTTCGCTTCTCTTGTGAAAGTGTTTACCATGTCAGGCTTCTCGCCGTGAGGCGTCCTCAGGTGGAGAGATGTCAAAATACATCTTAAAATCAAATTACCTCAAATAAAAATGTCAAAGCTAGTTTTCGAGACAACTTCAGAATTATCCACTGCAATTTATGTTCAGCTGGAAGCTTGTGGCAAGAGGGAGACAATGTGAATTCTCAGTTTCTATTACAGCTTAAGAATGGTGTGTTTTAAGTCCAGCACGGGAAGAAACTCTCAGATTCAATTGCTGATCTGTTCTTAGGCAGCAAATCTTATGATAGGTCCAATAGAGTGCCTACATCCAGCTACTATGCAGTTCTGAGGGAGGTGTTGTGGCACTGCTGCCTCACAGCGCCAGGGACCCGGGTTTGATTCCAACCTTGAGTGACTGTGCGGAGTTTGCACGTTCTCCCCGTGTCTGCATGGCTTTCCTCCAGGTGCTCCGGCTTCCTCCCACAGTCTAAAGATCTGCAGGTTAGCTGGATTGGCCGTGCTAAATTGCCCCTTAAATGTCCAAACATTGGGTAGGGTGATGCGGATAGGGCGGGGGCATGAGCCTAGGTAGGGTACTCTTTCAGAGGATTGGTGCAGGCTCGTTGGGCCGAAAGGTCTCTTTCGGAGGATCGGTGCAGACTCGATGGGCCAAATTGCCTCCTTCTGCATTGTAGGGGTTCTATGATTCCTGCTAGAAAGCGTGCATGAGGGCTGGGTGAAAGCAGCACGTGGTACTTTTTTTAAACCCTCTGCACCACCCTTGCACCATACCTCAGTGCAGCCAAATAGTTTGTCAACATTCTCTGTATCATTGAACACATGAATACAGGCCACGTGGGTAAGCTGACTGGGAACACGTATGAGCACAAGTCAATCCATGCAGGTGAGGATAAAATTGAGGGTGAAGGGTGGGGGAGCGGAATTATCACGCCATGTCATAGCCAGCAGCAAAAATATTTGAAGTGTCTCCCCAGCCTTGCTTGCATGGATAGTTTGTTGCATTGCTGGCCACGAAAATTATTTAACAATGCTGGACGACCCAGTGTGACTAGACAGCAGGAATGAATGACACGGCTACATTGAGTTAGCAGTCAGGACTCACTGTATCTTGGCACCACATCAAGCTTTGTTTTCTGTGACTATGGAACATCCGTTGATCAGTTCTCGGCTGCATCATATCAGGTTTGAGCAAGACTACAGTGCATAATGGTTAGATTTGTCCCTGAACTGTGACAAAGAACTAGTCAAAAGAATAGTAAAAGCATCCAATTAGACTAATCACAGGGCCAAGGAGGCCAGTCTTCCTGTTTCTGTGATATCAGAGACCTTGGCGTGGGCGGGAGTGGAACAGAAGTTTACACAAACAACAACCTTAACAACAACAGCAACAATTTATATTTATACAGCGCCTCGAACATACTGAAACATTCCAAGGTGCTTCACAGGTTTTGAGGAGTGTCTTGAAGGGACAAATTGATGTGGAGAGGTGCTGGGAGGGAATTCCAGAGCGTGGAGAAGAAATGGCCACAAACGATGGAGTGATTAAAACTGAGGACGCAGAACTAAAAGACAGAATTAGAGTAGCACAATTATCTCAAGGTGTTGTGGGGCTGGAGGAAATGACAGAAATAGGGAGGAGTAGTACCATGGAGGAACTAGAAAGCAAGGAAGAGAATTTTAAATCGCTGGTCAGCGAATGAAATGAAAATCGCTTATTGTCACGAGTAGGCTTCAATTAAGTTACTGTGAAAAGCCCCTAGTCGCCACATTCCGGCGCCTGTCCGGGGAGGCTGGTACGGGAATCGAACCGTGCTGCTGGCCTGCTTGGTCTGCTTAAAAAGCCAGTGATTTAGCCTGGTAAGCTAAACCAGCCCCTTGCAGTGGGGAATGGGACTTGCTGGTCAGTGAGCACAGTCGGGAATGGGACTTGCTGGTCTGGGAGTGCAGTGGGGAATAGGACTCGCTGGTCAGCGAATGCAGTGGGGAATGGGAGTGGCTGGTCTGGGAGCGCAGTGGGGAATGGGACCTGCTGGTCAGTGAGCACAGTGGGGAATAGGGCTTGCTGGTCAGCGAATGCAATGGGGAATGGGACTTGCTGGTCAGTGAGCACAGTGGGGAATGGGACTTGGTGGTCAGTGAGCACAGTGGGGAATGGGACTTGCTGGTCAGTGAGCGCAGTGGGGAATGGGACTTGCTGGTCAGTGAGCACAGGTGGATGAGGGTAAAGCAGTTGATGTGGTGTATATGGATTTCAGTAAAGCGTTTGATAAGGTTCCCCACGGTAGGCTATTGCAGAAAATACAGAGGCATGGGATTCAGGGTGATTTAGCAGTTTGGATCAGAAATTGGCTAGCTGATAGAAGACAAAGAGTGGTGGTTGATTGGAAATGCTCTGACTGGTGTCCAGTTACTAGTGGTGTACCACAAGGATCTGTTTTGGGGCCGTTGCTGTTTGTCATTTTTATAAATGACCTGGAGGAGGGCGTAGAAGGATGGGTGAGTAAATTTGCAGATGACACTAAAGTCGGTGGAGTTGTGGACAGTGCAGCAGGATGTTACAAGTTACAGAGGGACATAGATAAGCTGCAGAGCTGGGCTGACAGGTGGCAAATGGAGTTTAATGCAGAAAAATGTGAGGTGATTCATTTTGGAAGGAATAACAGGAAGACAGAGTACTGGGCTAATGGTAAGATTCTTGGTAGTGTGGACGAGCAGAGAGATCTCGGTGTCCATGTCCATAGATCCCGGAAAGTTGCCACCCAGGTTGAGAGGGCTGTTAAGAAGGCGTACGGTGTGTTAGCTTTTTTTGGTAGAGGAATTGAGTTTCGGAGCCATGAGGTCATGTTGCAGTTGTACAAAACTACGCATTTGGAGTATTGTGTGCAGTTCTGGTCGCCACATTATAGGAAGGATGTGGAAGCATTGGAAAGGGTACAGAGGAGATTAACAAGAATGTTGCCTGGAATGGAGGGAAGATCATATGAGGAAAGGCTGAAGGACTAGAGGCTGTTTTCGTTAGAGAGAAGAAGGTTAAGAGGGGACTTAATTGAGGCAAACAAGATGATCAGAGGATTAGATAGGGGGGACATCGAGAGCCTTTTTCCTCGGATGGTGATGTCCAGCATGAGGGGACATAGCATTAAATTGAGGGGAGATAGATATAGGACAGATGTCAGAGGTAGGTTCTTTACTCAGAGAGTAGTAAGGGCATGGAATGCCTTGTCTGCAACAGTAGTGGACTCGCCAACACTAAACGCAATCAAATGGTCATTGGATAGGCATATGGACGATAAGGGAAAAGTGTAGAGGGACTTTAGAAGGGTTTCACATGACAGTGCAACATCGTGGGCCGAAGGGCCTGTACTGCGCTGTAATGTTCAATGTTCTATGTTCTATGGTCAGTGAGCACAGTGGGGAATGGGACTTGCTGGTCAGTGAGCACAGTGGGGAATGGAACTTGCTGGTCAGTGAGCTAAGTGGGGAATGGGACTTGCTGGTTAGTGAGTGCAGTGGGGAATGGGACTTGCTGTTCAGTGAGCGCAGTGGGGAAAGGGACTTGCTGGTCTGGGAGCGCAGTGGGGAATGGGACTTGCTGGTCAGTGAACTCAGTGGGGAATGGCACTTGCTGGTCAGTGAGCTCAGTGGGGAATGGGACTTGCTCGTCTGGGAGCGCAGTGGGGAATGGGACTTGATGGTCTGGGAGATCAGTGAGGAATGGGACTTGCTGGTCTGTGAGTGCAGTGGGGAATGGGACTTGCTGGTCAGTGAGCGCAGTGGGGAATGGGACTAACTGGTCTGGGTGTGCAGTGGGGAATGGGACTTGCTGGTCTGGGAGCACAGTGGGGAATGGGACTTGCTGCTCTGGGAGCGCAGTGGGGAATGGGACTTGCGGGTCTGGGAGCTCAGTGGGGAATGGGACTTGCTGGTCAGTGAGCGCAGTGGGGAATGGGACTTGCTGGTCAGTGAGCGCAGTGGGGAATGGGACTTGCTGGTCAGTGAGCGCAGTGGGGAATGGGACTTGCTGGTCTGTGAGCGCAGTGGGGAATGGGACCTGCTGGTCTGTGAGCGCAGTGGGGAATGGGACTTGCTGGTCTGGGAGCGCAGTGGGGAATGGGACCTGCTGGCCTGGGAGTGCAGTGGGGAATGGGACTAACAGGTCTGGGTGTGCAGTGGGGAATGGGACTTGCTGGTCTGGGAGCGCTGTGGGGAATGGGACTAACTGGTCTGGGTGTGCAGTGGGGAATGGGACTTGCTGGTCAGTGAGCTCAGTGGGGAATGGGAATGGCTGGTCTGGGAGCGCAGTGGGGAATGGGACTTGCTGGTCAGTGAGCACAGTGGGGAATGGGAATGGCTGGTCTGGGAGCGCAGTGGGGAATGGGACTTCCTGGTCAGTGAGCACAGTGGGGAATGGGACTTGCTGGTCAGTGAGCGCAGTGGGGAATGGGACTTGCTGGTCAGTGAGTACAGTGGGGAAAGGGACATGCTGGTCAGTGAGCGCAGTGGGGAATGGGACTTGGTGGTCAGTGAGCGCAGTGGGGAATGGGACTTGCTGGTCTGTGAGCTCAGTGGGGAATGGGATTTGCTGGTCTGTGAGCGTAGTGAGGAATGGGACTTGCTGGACTGGGATCTCAGTGGGGAATGGGACTTGCTGGTCTGGGAGCTCAGTAGGGAATGGGACTTGCTGGTCAGTGAGTGCAGTGAGGAATGGGACTTGCTGGACTGGGAGCACAGTGGGGAATGGGACTGGCTGGTCAGTGAGCGCAGTGGGGAATGGGACTTACTGGTCTGGGAGAGCAGTGGGGAATGGGACTTGCTGGTCCTGGAGTGCAGTCGGGAATGGGACTTGCTTGTCTGGGAGCGCACTGGGGAATGGGACTTGCTGGTCTGGAAGCGCAGTGGGGAATGGAACTTGCTGGTCTGGGAGTGCGATGGGGAATGGGACATGCTGGTCAGTGAGCACCGTGGGGAATGGGACTTGCTGGTCAGTGAACGCAGTGGGGAATGGGACTTGCTGGTCAGTGAGCACAGTGGGGAATGGGACTGGCTGGTCAGTGAGCGCAGTGGGGAATGGGACTTACTGGTCTGGGAGAGCAGTGGGGAATGGGACTTGCTGGTCCGGGAGTGCAGTCGGGAATGGGACTTGCTGGTCTGGTAGCGCACTGGGGAATGGGACTTGCTGGTTAGTGAGCACAGTGGGGAATGGGACTTGCTGGTCTGGGAGCGCAGTGGGGAATGGGACTTGCTGGTCAGTGAGCGCAGTGGGTAATGGAACCAGCTGGTCTTGGAGCTCAGTGGGGAATGGGACTTGCTGATCTGGGAGCGCAGTGGGGAATGGGACTTGCTGGTCTGGGAGCTCAGTGGGGAATGGGACTTGTTGATTAGGGAGCGCAGTGGGGAATGGGACTTGCTGGTCTGGGAGCGCAGTGGGGAATGGAACTTGCTGGTAAGTGAGCTCAGTGGGGAATGGGACTTGCTGGTCAGGGAGCTCAGTGGGGAATGGGACTTGCTGATCTGGGAGCGCACTGGGGAATGGGACTTGCTGGTCAGTGAACGCAGTGGGGAATGGGACTTGCTGGTCAGTGAGCGCAGTTGGGAATGGGACTTACTGGTCTGGGAGAGCAGTGGGGAATAGGACTTGCTGGTCCGCGAGTGCAGTCGGGAATGGGACTTGTTGGTCTGGGAGCTCAGTGGTGAATGGGACTTGCTGGTCTGGGAGTGCAGTGGGGAATGGGACTTGCTGGTCTGGGAGCGCAGTGGGGAATGGGACTTGCTGGTCTGGCAGCACAGTGGGGAATGGAACTTGCTGGTAAGTGAGCTCAGTGGGGAATGGGACTTGCTGGTCAGGGAGCTCAGTGGGGAATGGGACTTGCTGATCTGGGAGCGCAGTGGTGAATGGGACTTTGTGGTCTGGGAGCGCACTGGGGAATGGGACTTGCTGGTCTGGGAGTGCAGTGGGGAATGGGACTTGCTGGTCTGGGAGCGCGGTGCGGAATGGGACATGATGGTCAGCGAGCACCGTGGGAATGGGACTTGCTGGTCAGTGAGCGCAGTGGGGAATGGGACTTACTGGTCTGGGAGCGCGGTGCGGAATGGGACATGATGGTCAGCGAGCACCGTGGGGAATGGGACTTGCTGGTCTGGGAGCGCGGTGCGGAATGGGACATGATGGTCAGCGAGCACCGTGGGGAATGGGACTTACTGGTCAGTGAGCACCGTGGGGAATGGGACTTGCTGGTCAGTGAGCACAGTGGGGAATGGGACTTGCTGGTCAGTGAGCACCGTGGGGAATGGGACTTGCTGGTCAGTGAGCACAGTGGGAATGGGATTTGCTGGTCAGTGAGCACAGTGGGGAAAGGGACTTGCTGGTCAGTGAGCGCAGTGGGGAATGGGACTTACTGGTCTGGGAGCGCAGTCGGGAATGGGACTTGCTGGGTTGGGAGCGCAGTGGGGAATGGGACTTGCTGGTCTGGGAGTGCAGTGGGGAATGGGACTTGCTGGTCTGGGAGTGCAGTGGGGAATGGGACTTGCTGGTCTGGGAGTGCAGTGGGGAATGGGACTTGCTGGTCTGGGAGCGCAGTGGGGAATGGGACTTGCTGGTCAGTGAGGGCAGTGGGGAATGGGACTTGCTGGTCAGTGAGCACAGTGGGAATGGGACTTGCTGGTCAGTGAGCACAGTGGGGAAAGGGACTTGCTGGTCAGTGAGCACAGTGGGGAATGGGACTTACTGGTCTGGGAGCGCAGTCGGGAATGGGATTTGCTGGGTTGGGAGCGCAGTGGGGAATGGGACTTGCTGGTCTGGGAGTGCAGTGGGGAATGGGACTTGCTGGTCTGGGAGTGCAGTGGGGAATGGGACTTGCTGGTCTGGGAGTGCAGTGGGGAATGGGACTTGCTGGTCTGGGAGCGCAGTGGGGAATGGGACTTGCTGGTCAGTGAGGGCAGTGGGGAATGTGACTTGCTGGTCCATGAGCACAGTGGGGAATGGGATTTGCTGGTTGGGAGCGCAGTGGGGAATGGGACTTGCTTTTCTGGGAGCTCATTGGGGAATGGGTCTTGCTGGTCAGTGAGCACAGTGGGGAATGGGATTTGCTGGTCAGTGAGCGCAGTGGGGAATGGGACTTACTAATCTGGAGCACAGTGGGGAATGGGACTTGCTGGTCAGTGAGCGCAGTGGGGAAAGGGACTTGCTGGTCTGGGAGTGCAGTGGGGAATGGGACTTGCTGGTCAGTGAGCGCAGTGGGGAAAGGGACTTGCTGGTCTGGGAGTGCAGTGGGGAATGGGATTTGCTGGTCAGTGAGCGCAGTGGGGAAAGGGACTTGCTGGTCTGGGAGTGCAGTGGGGAATGGGACTTACTGGTCTGGGAGCTCAGTGGGGAATGGGATTTGCTGGTCAGTGAGCGCAGTGGGAATGGGACTTACTAATCTGGAGCACAGTGGGGAATGGGACTTGCTGGTCAGTGAGCGCAGTGGGGAAAGGGACTTGCTGGTCTGGGAGTGCAGTGGGGAATGGGTCTTGCTGGTCAGTGAGCTCAGTGGGAAATGGGACTTGCTGGTCAGTGAGCGCAGTGGGGAATGGGACATGCTGGTCAGTGAGCGCAGTGGAGAATGGGACTTACTGGTCTGGGAGCTCAGTGGGGAATGGGACATGCTGGTCAGTGAGCGCAGTGGAGAATGGGACTTACTGGTCTGGGAGCTCAGTGGGGAATGGGACATGCTGGTCAGTGACTGCAGTGGGGAATGTGACGTGCTGGTCAATGAGCACAGTGGGGAATGGGACTTGCTGGTCAGTGAGCGCAGTGGGGAATGGGACTTGCTGGTCAGTGAGTGCAGTGGGGAATGGGACTTTCTGCTCTGGGAGTGCAGTGTGGAATGGGACTTGCTGGTCCATGAGCACAGTGGGGAATGGGAGTTGCTGGTCTGGGAGTGCAGTGGGGAATGGGACATGCTGGTCAGTGAGCCCAGTGGGGAATGGGACTTTCTGCTCTGGGAGTGCAGTGGGGAATGGGACTTGCTGGTCTGGGAGCGCAGTGGGGAATAGAATTTGCTGGTATGTGAGCTGAGTGGGGAATGGGACTTGCTGGTCAGGGAGCTCAGTGGGGATTGGGACTTTCAGGTCTGGGAGCGCAGTGGGGAATGGGACTTGCTGATCAGTGAGCGCAGTGGGGAATGGGACTTGCTGGTCTGGGAGCGCAGTGGGAATCGGGACTTGCTGGTCAGTGAGCGCAGTGGGGAATGGAATCTGCTGGTCTTGGAGCTCAGTGGGTAATGGGACTTTCTGATCTGGGAGCGCAGTGGGGAATGGGACTTGCTGGTCTGGGAGCACAGTGGGGACTGGGTCTTGCTGGTCAGTGAGCGCATTGGGGAATGGGACTTGCTGGTCTGGGAGTGCAGTGGGGAATGGGACTTGCTGGTCTGGCAGCGCAGAGGGGAATGGAACTTGCTGGTAAGTGAGCTCAATGGGGAATGGGACTTGCTGGTCAGGGAGCTCAGTGGGGAATGGGACTTGCTAGACTGTTAGCGCAGTGAGCAATGGGACTTGCTGGTCTGGGAGCTCAGCGGGGAATGGGACTTGCTGGTCAGTGACCGCAGAGGGGAATGGAACTTGCTGGTAAGTGAGCTCAATGGGGAATGGGACTTGCTGGTCTGGGAGCTCAGCGGGGAATGGGACTTGCTGGTCTGAGAGCGTGGTGGGGAATGGGAATATCTGGTCAGTGAGCGCAGTGGGGAATGGGACTTGCTGGTCAGGGAGCTCAGTGGGGAATGGGACTTGCTGATCTGGGAGCGCAGTGGGGAATGGGACTTGCTGGTCAGTGAACGCAGTGGGGAATGGGACTTGCTGGTCAGTGAGCGCAGTGGGGAATGGGACTTGCTGGTCAGTGAGCGCAGTTGGGAATGGGACTTACTGGTCTGGGAGAGCAGTGGGGAATAGGACTTGCTGGTCCGCGAGTGCAGTCGGGAATGGGACTTGTTGGTCTGGGAGCTCAGTGGTGAATGGGACTTGCTGGTCTGGGAGTGCAGTGGGGAATGGGACTTGCTGGTCTGGGAGCGCGGTGCGGAATGGGACGTGCTGGTCAGCGAGCACCGTGGGGAATGGGACTTGCTGGTCAGTGAGCGCAGTGGGGAATGGGACTTACTGGTCAGTGAGCACCGTGGGGAATGGGACTTGCTGGTCAGTGAGCACAGCGGGGAATGGGACTTGCTGGTCAGTGAGCACAGTGGGGAATGGGACTTGCTGGTCAGTGAGCACCGTGGGGAATGGGACCTGGTGGTCAGTGAGCACAGTGGGAATGGGACTTGTTGGTCAGTGAGCACAGTGGGGAATGGGACTTACTGGTCTGGGAGCGCAGTCGGGAATGGGACTTGCTGGTTTGGGAGCGCAGTGGGGAATGGGACTTGCTGGTCTGGGAGTGCAGTGGGGAATGGGACTTGCTGGTCTGGGAGCGCAGTGGGGAATGGGACTTGCTGGTCTGGGAGCGCAGTGGGGAATGGGACTTGCTGGTCAGTGAGGGCAGTGGGGAATGGGACTTGCTGGTCTGGGAGCGCAGTGGGGAATGGGATTTGCTGGTTGGGAGCGCAGTGGGGAATGGGACTTGCTTTTCTGGGAGCTCATTGGGGAATGGGTCTTGCTGGTCAGTGAGCACAGTGGGGAATGGGATTTGCTGGTCAGTGAGCGCAGTGGGGAATGGGACTTACTAATCTGGAGCACAGTGGGGAATGGGACTTGCTGGTCAGTGAGCGCAGTGGGGAAAGGGACTTGCTGGTCTGGGAGTGCAGTGGGGAATGGGACTTGCTGGTCAGTGAGCGCAGTGGAGAATGGGACTTACTTGTCTGGGAGCTCAGTGGGGAATGGGACTAGCTGGTCAGTGACTGCAGTGGGGAATCTGACGTGCTGGTCAATGAGCACAGTGCGGAATGGGACGTGCTGGTCAGTGAGCACAGTGGGGAATGGGACTTGCTGGTCTTGAAGCGCAGTGGCGAATGGGACTTGCTGGTCTGTGAGCTCAGTGGGGAATGGGACTTTCTGCTCTGGGAGTGCAGTGTGGAATGGGACTTGCTGGTCCATGAGCACAGTGGGGAATGGGATTTGCTGGTCTGGGAGTGCAGTGGGGAATGGGACATGCTGGTCAGTGAGCCCAGTGGGGAATGGGACTTTCTGCTCTGGGAGTGCAGTGGGGAATGGGACTTGCTGGTCTGGCAGCGCAGTGGGGAATGGAACTTGCTGGTATGTGAGCTGAGTGGGGAATGGGACTTGCTGGTCAGGGAGCTCAGTGGGGATTGGGACTTTCAGGTCTGGGAGCGCAGTGGGGAATGGGACTTGCTGATCAGTGAGCGCAGTGGGGAATGGAACTTGCTGGTCTGGGAGCGCAATGGGAATCGGGACTTGCTGGTCAGTGAGCACAGTGGGGAATGGAACCTGCTGGTCTTGGAGCTCAGTGGGTAATGGGACTTTCTGATCTGGGAGCGCAGTGGGGAATGGGACTTTCTGATCTGGGAGCGCAGTGGGGAATGGGACTTGCTGGTCAGTGAGCGCAGTGGGGAATGGAACCTGCTGGTCTTGGAGCTCAGTGGGTAATGGGACTTTCTGATCTGGGAGCGCAGTGGGGAATGGGACTTGCTGGTCTGGGAGCTCAGTGGGGACTGGGTCTTGCTGGTCAGTGAGCGCATTGGGGAATGGGACTTGCTGGTCTGGGAGTGCAGTGGGGAATGGGACTTGCTGGTCTGGCAGCGCAGAGGGGAATGGAACTTGCTGGTAAGTGAGCTCAATGGGGAATGGGACTTGCTGGTCAGGGAGCTCAGTGGGGAATGGGACTTGCTGGTCTGGGAGCGTAGTGGGGAATGGGACTTGCTGGTCAGTGAGCGCAGTGGGGAATGGGACTTGCTAGACTGTGAGCGCAGTGGGCAATGGGACTTGCTGGTCTGGGAGCGTAGTGGGGAATGGGACTTGCTGGTCAGTGAGCGCAGTGGGGAATGGGACTTGCTAGACTGTGAGCGCAGTGGGCAATGGGACTTGCTGGTCTGGGAGCTCAGCGGGGAATGGGACTTGCTGGTCTGGGAGGGCGGTGGGGAATGGGACATGCTGGTCAGTGAGCACCGTGGGGAATGGGACTTGCTGGTCGGTGAGCGCAGTGGGGAATGGGACTTACTGGTCTGGGAGCGCAGTGGGGAATGGGACTTACTGGTCCGGGAGTGCAGTCGGGAATGGGACTTGCTGGTCTGGGAGCGCACTGGGGAATGGGACTTGCTGGTCTGGGTGGGCAGTGGGGAATGGGACTTGCTGGTCTGGGAGCGCGGTGCTAAATGGGACATGCTGGTCAGCGAGCACCGTGGGGAATGGGACTTGCTGGTCAGTGAGCTCAATGGGGAATGGGACCTTCTGGTCTGGGAGCTCAGTGGGAATGGGACTTGCTGTCATTGAGCTCAGTGGGGAATGGGACTTGCTGGTCAGTGAGCGCAGTGGGGAATGGGACTTTCTGGTCAGTGAGCGCAGTGGGGAATGGGACTTGCTGGTCTGGGAGCTCAGTGGGGAATGGGACTTGCTGGTCTGGGAGCTCAGTGGGGAATGGGTCTTGCTGGTCTGGGAGCGCGGTGTGGAACGGGACGTGCTGGTCAGTGAGGACAGTGGGGAATTGGACTCGCTAGTCAGTGAGCGCAGTGGGGAATGGGACTTGCTGGTCAGTGAGCGCAGTGGCGAATGGGACTTGCTGGTCAGTGAGCACAGTGGGGAATGGGACTTACTGGTCTGGGAGCGCAGTGGGGAATGGGACTTGCTGGTCTGGGAGCGCAGTGGGGAATGGGACTTGCTGGTCTGGGAGCTCAGTGGGGAATGGGACTTGCTGGTCTGGGAGTGCAGTGGGGAATTGGACTTGCTGGTCAGTGAGCACAGTGGGGAATGGGACTTGCTGGTCAGTGAGCACAGTGGCGAATGGGACTTGCTGGTCAGTGAGCACAGTGGGGAATGGGACTTGCTGGTCTGGGAGCGCAGTGGGGAATGGGACTTGCTGGTCTGGGAGCTCAGTGGGGAATGGGACTTGCTGGTCAGTGAGCACAGTGGGGAATGGGACTTGCTGGTCAGTGAGCACAGTGGCGAATGGGACTTGCTGGTCAGTGAGCACAGTGGGGAATGGGACTGGCTGGTCAGTGAGCACAGTGGGGAATGGGACTTGCTGGTCAGTGAGCACAGTGGGGAATGGGACTTGCTGGTCTGGGAGCGCAGTGGGGAATGGGACTTGCTGATCAGTGAGCGCAGTGGGGAATGGGACTTGCTGGTCTGTGAGTGCAGTGTGGAATGGGACTTGCTGGTCTGGGAGTGCAGTGGGGACTGGGTCTTGCTGATCAGTGAGCGCAGTGGGGAATGGGGACTTTGTGGTCTGTGAGTGCAGAGTGGAATGGGACTTGCTGGTCTGGGAGTGCAGTGGGAATGGGGACACTCTGTTCAGTGCGCCACAGTGGCAAATGGGACTTTCTGCTCTGGGAGTGCAGAGTGGGGAATGTGACTTGCTGGTCTGGCCAGCCGTGGGAAATAGAACTTGCTTGGTATCGTGAGCTGAGTTGGGGAATGGGACCTGCTGGTCAGGGCGCTCAGTGCGGGAATGGGGACTTTCTGGTCCTGGAGCGCAGAGTGGGGGAGGGAATGGGACTTTCTGGTCTGGGAGCACAGTGGTGAATGGGACTTTCTGCTCTGGGAGTGCAGTGGGGAATGTGACTTGCTGGTCTGGCAGCGCAGTGGGGAATGGAACTTTCTGGTCTGGGAGCGCAGTGGGGAATGGGACTTGCTGGTCAGGGAGCGCAGTGGGGAATGGAACTTTCTGGTCTGGGAGCGCAGTGGGGAATGGGACTTGCTGGTCAGTGAGCGCAGTGGGGAATGGGACTTGCTGGTCAGTGAGCGCAGTGGGGAATGGGACTTGCTAGACTGTGAGCGCAGTGGGCAATGGGACTTGCTGGTCTGGGAGCTCAGCGGGGAATGGGACTTGCTGGTCTGGGAGGGCGGTGGGGAATGGGACATGCTGGTCGGTGAGCGCAGTGGGGAATGGGACTTACTGGTCTGGGAGCGCAGTGGGGAATGGGACTTACTGGTCCGGGAGTGCAGTCGGGAATGGGACTTGCGTTGGGAGCGCACTGGGGAATGGGACTTGCTGGTCTGGGTGGGCAGTGGGGAATGGGACTTGCTGGTCTGGGAGCGCGGTGCCAAATGGGACATGCTGGTCAGCGAGCACCGTGGGGAATGGGACTTGCTGGTCAGTGAGCTCAATGGGGAATGGGACCTTCTGGTCTGGGAGCTCAGTGGGGAATGGGACTTGCTGGTCAGTGAGCTCAGTGGGGAATGGGACTTGCTGGTCAGTGAGCGCAGTGGGGAATGGGACTTTCTGGTCAGTGAGCGCAGTGGGGAATGGGACTTGCTGGTCTGGGAGCTCAGTGGGGAATGGGTCTTGCTGGTCTGGGAGCGCGGTGTGGAACGGGACGTGCTGGTCAGTGAGGACAGTGGGGAATTGGACTCGCTAGTCAGTGAGCGCAGTGGGGAATGGGACTTGCTGGTCAGTGAGCGCAGTGGCGAATGGGACTTGCTGGTCAGTGAGCACAGTGGGGAATGGGACTTACTGGTCTGGGAGCGCAGTGGGGAATGGGACTTGCTGGTCTGGGAGCGCAGTGGGGAATGGGACTTGCTGGTCTGGGAGCTCAGTGGGGAATGGGACTTGCTGGTCTGGGAGTGCAGTGGGGAATTGGACTTGCTGGTCAGTGAGCACAGTGGGGAATGGGACTTGCTGGTCAGTGAGCACAGTGGCGAATGGGACTTGCTGGTCAGTGAGCGCAGTGGGGAATGGGACTTGCTGTTCAGTGAGCTCAGTGGGGAATGGGACTTGCTGGTCTGGGAGCGCAGTGGGGAATGGGACTTGCTGGTCTGGGAGCTCAGTGGGGAATGGGACTTGCTGGTCAGTGAGCACAGTGGGAATGGGACTTGCTGGTCAGTGAGCACAGTGGCGAATGGGACTTGCTGGTCAGTGAGCACAGTGGGGAATGGGACTGGCTGGTCAGTGAGCACAGTGGGGAATGGGACTTGCTGGTCAGTGAACACAGTGGGGAATGGGACTTGCTGGTCTGGGAGCGCAGTGGGGAATGGGACTTGCTGGTCTGGGAGCTCAGTGGGGAATGGGACTTGCTGGTCTGGGAGTGCAGTGGGGAATTGGACTTGCTGGTCAGTGAGCGCAGTGGGAATGGGACTTGCTGGTCAGTGAGCTCAGTGGGGAATGGGTCTTGCTGGTCAGTGAGCGCAGTGGGGAATGGGACTTGCTGGTCAGTGAGTGCAGTGGGGAATGGGGCTGCCTGGTCAGCGAGTGCAGTGGGGACTGGGACTTGCTGATCAGTGAGCGCAGTGGGGAATGGACTTTGTGGTCTGTGAGTGCAGTGTGGAATGGGACTTGCTGGTCTGGGAGTGCAGTGGGGACTGGGTCTTGCTGATCAGTGAGCGCAGTGGGGAATGGGACTTTGTGGTCTGTGAGTGCAGAGTGGAATGGGACTTGCTGGTCTGGGAGTGCAGTGGGGAATGGGACATGCTGGTCAGTGAGCACAGTGGCAAATGGGACTTTCTGCTCTGGGAGTGCAGTGGGGAATGTGACTTGCTGGTCTGGCAGCGCAGTGGGGAATAGAACTTGCTGGTATGTGAGCTGAGTGGGGAATGGGACCTGCTGGTCAGGGAGCTCAGTGGGGAATGGGACTTTCTGGTCTGGGAGCGCAGTGGGGAATGGGACTTTCTGGTCTGGGAGCACAGTGGGAATGGGACTTTCTGCTCTGGGAGTGCAGTGGGGAATGTGACTTGCTGGTCTGGCAGCGCAGTGGGGAATGGAACTTTCTGGTCTGGGAGCGCAGTGGGGAATGGGACTTGCTGGTCAGGAGCGCAGTGGGGAATGGAACTTTCTGGTCTGGGAGCGCAGTGGGGAATGGGACTTGCTGGTCAGTGAGCGCAGTGGGGAATGGGACTAGCTGGTCTGGGAGCGCAGTGGGGAATGGGACTTGCTGGACTATCAGCGCAGTGGGGAATGGGACTTGCTGGTCTGGGAGCGCAGTGGGGAATGGAACTTGCTGGTATGTGAGCTGAGTGGGGAATGGGACTTGTTGGTCAGTGAGCACAGTGGGGAATGCGACTTGCTGGTCAGGGAGCTCAGTGGGGAATGGGACTTGCTGGTCAGTGAGTGCAGTGGGGAATGGGACTTGCTGGTCAGTGAGTGCAGTGAGGAATGGAACCAGCAGGTCTTGGAGCTAAGAGGGGAATGGGACTTGTTGATCTGGGAGCGCAGTGGGGAATGGGACTTGCTGGTCTGGGAGCACAGTGGGGACTGGGTCTTGCTGGTCAGTGAGCGCAGTGGGCAATGGGACTTGCTGGTCTGGGAGCTCAGCGGGGAATGGGACTTGCTGGTCAGTGAGCACCGTGGGAATGGGACTTGCTGGTCTGGGAGCACAGTGGGGAAATGGGACTTGCTAGACTGTGAGCGCAGTGGGCAATGGGACTTGCTGGTCTGGGAGCTCAGCGGGGAATGGGACTTGCTGGTCTGGGAGCACAGTGGGAAATGGGACTTGCTAGACTGTGAGCGCAGTGGGGAATGGGACTTGCTGGTCAGTGAGCACCGTGGGGAACGGGACTTGCTGGTCAGTGAGCACCGTGGGGAATGGGACTTGCTGGTCAGTGAGCGCAGTGGAGAATGGTTCTTGCTGGTCAGTGAGCGCAGTGGGGAATGGGACTTGCTGGTCAGTGAGCACAGTGGGGAATGGTTCTTGCTGGTCAGTGAGCGCAGTGGGGAATGGGACTTACTGGTCTGGAAGAGCTGTGGGGAATGGGACTTGGTGGTCCGGGAGTGCAGTCGGGAATGGGACTTGCTGGTCTGGGAGCTCAGTGGTGAATGGGACTTTCTGGTCTGGGAGCGCACTGGGGAATGGGGCTTGCTGGTCTGGGAGCGCAGTGGGGAATGGGACTTGCTGGTCAGTGAGTGCAGTGGGGAATGGGACTTGCTGGTCTGGGAGCTCAGTGGTGAATGGGACTTGCTGGTCTGGGAGTGCAGTGGGCAATGGAACTTGCTGGTCTGTGAGCGCAGTGGGGAATGGGACTTGCTGGTCAGTGAGCTCAGTGAGGAATGGGACTTGCTGGTCTGGGAGCTCAGTGGGGAATGGGACTTGCTGGTCTGGGAGTGCAGTGGGCAATGGAACTTGCTGGTCTGTGAGCGCAGTGGGGAATGGGACTTGCTGGTCAGTGAGCTCAGTGAGGAATGGGACTTGCTGGTCTGGGAGCTCAGTGGGGAATGGGACTTGCTGGTCAGTGAGCACAGTGGGGAATGGAACCAGCTGGTCTTGGAGCTCAGTGGGGAATGGGTTTTGATGGTCTGGGAGTGCTGTGGGGAATGGGACTTGCTGGTCAGGCAGCGCAGTGGTGAATGGAACCTGCTGGTAAGTGAGCTCAGTGGGGAATGGGACTTGCTGGTCAGGGAGCTCAGTGGGGAATGGGACTTGCTGGTCAGGGAGCTCAGTGGGGAATGGGACTTTCTGGTCTGGGAGCGCAGTGGGGAATGGGACTTACTGGTCAGTGAGCGCAGTGGGGAATGGGACTTTCTGGTCTGGGAGTGCAGTGGGGAATGGGACTTGCTGGTCAGTGAGCGCAGTGGGGAATGGGACTTGCTAGACTGTGAGCGCAGTGGGCAATGGGACTTGCTGGTCTGGGAGCTCAGTGGGGAATGGGACTTGCTGGTCTGGGAGCGCAGTGGAGAATGGAACTTTCTGGTCAGTGAGCGCAGTGGGGAATGGGACTTGCTAGACTGTGAGCGCAGTGGGCAATGGGACTTGCTGGTCTGGGAGCTCAGTGGGGAATGGGACTTGCTGGTCTGGGAGCTCAGCGGGGAATGGGACTTGCTGGTCTGGGAGCACCGTGGGGAATGGGACTTGCTGGTCAGTGAGCACCGTGGGGAATGGGACTTGCTGGTCAGTGAGCGCAGTGGAGAATGGAACTTTCTGGTCAGTGAGCGCAGTGGGGAATGGGCCTTGATGGTCAGTGAGTGCAGTGGGGAATGGTTCTTGCTGGTCAGTGAGCGCAGTGGGGAATGGGACTTACTGGTCTGGGAGAGCTGTGGGGAATGGGACTTGCTGGTCCGGGAGTGCAGTCGGGAATGGGACTTGCTGGTCTGGGAGCTCAGTGGTGAATGGGACTTTCTGGTCTGGGAGCGCACTGGGGAATGGGGCTTGCTGGTCTGGGAGTGCAGTGGGGAATGGGACTTGCTGGTCAGTGAGCACAGTGGGGAATGGCACTTGCTGGTCAGTGAGCACAGTGGGGAATGGCACTTGCTGGTCAGTGAGCACAGTGGGGAATGGGACTTGCTGGTCAGTGAGTGCAGTGGGGAATGGGACCTTCTGGTCTGGGAGCTCAGTGGGGAATGGGACATGCTTGTCTGGGAGCGCAGTGAGGAATGGGACTTGCTGGTCTGGGAGCACAGTGGGGAATGGGACTTGCTGGTCAGTGAGTGCAGTGGGGAATGGTCTTGCTGGTCAGTGAGCACAGTGGTGAATGGGATTTGCTGGTCTGTGAGCTCAGTGGGGAATGGGACTTGCTGGTCTGGGAGCGCGGTGGGGAACGGGACGTGCTGGTCAGTGAGCTCAGTGGGGAATGGGACTTGCTGGTCAGTGAGCGCAGTGGGGAATGGGACTTGCTGGTCAGTGAGCGCAGTGGGGAATGGGACTTGCTGGTCTGGGAGCGCAGTGGCGAATGGTACTTGCTGGTCTGGGAGCTCAGTGGGGAATGGGACTTGCTGGTCAGTGAGCACAGTGGGGAATGGGACTTGCTGGTCTGGGAGCTCAGTGGGGAATGGGACTTGCTGGTCTGGGTGTGCAGTGGGGAATGGGACTTTCTGGTCAGTGAGCGCAGTGGCGTATGGGACTTTCTGCTCTGGGAGTGCAGTGGGGAATGGGACTTGCTGGTCAGTGAGCGCAGTGGCGTATGGGACTTTCTGCTCTGGGAGTGCATTGGGGAATGGGACTTGCTGGTCTGGCAGCGCAGTGGGGAATGGAACTTGCTGGTATGTGAGCTGAGTGGGGAATGGGACTTCCTGGTGAGGGATCTCAGTGGGGAATGGGACTTTCTGGTCTGGGAGCGCAGTGCGGAATGGGACTTGCTGGTCAGTGAGCGCAGTGGGGAATGGGACTTGCTGGTCAGTGAGCGCAGTGGGGAATGGGACTTGCTGGTCTGGGAGCGCAGTGGGGAATGGGACTTGCTGGTCAGTGAGCGCAGTGGGGAATGGGACTTGCTGGTCAGTGAGCGCAGTGGGGAATGGGACTTGCTGGTCTGGGAGCTCAGTGGGGAATGGGACTTGCTGGTCAGTGAGCGCAGTGGGGAATGGAACCAGCTGGTCTAGGAGCTCAGTGGGTAATGGGACTTGCTGATCTGGGAGCGCAGTGGGGAATGGGTCTTGCTGGTCAGTGAGTGCAGTGGGGAATGGGACTTGCTGGTCTGGGAGCGCAGTGGGGAATGGTACTTGCTGGTAAGTGAGCTCAGTGGGGAATGGGACTTGCTGGTCAGTGAGCGCAGTTGGGAATGGGACTTACTGGTCTGGGAGTGCAGTGGGGAATGGGACTTGCTGGTCTGGGAGTGCAGTGGGGAATGGGACTTGCTGGTCTGGGAGCTCAGTGGGGAATGGGACTTGTTGGTCTGGGAGCGCAGTGGGGAATGGGACTTGCTGGTCAGTGAGCGCAGTGGGGAATGGGACTTGCTGGTCAGTGAGCGCAGTGGGCAATGGGACTTGCTGGTCTGGGAGCTCAGTGGGGAATGGGACTTGCTGGTCAGTTACCGCAGTGGAGAATGGGACTTGCTGGTCAGAGAGCGCAGTGGGGAATGGGACTTGCTGGTCCGGGAGTGCAGTCAGGAATGGGACTTACTGGTCTGGGAGCTCAGTGGGGAATGGGATTTGCTGGTCTGGGAGCTCAGTGGGGAATGGGACTTGCTGGTCTGGGAGCGCGGTGCGGAATGGGACATGCTGGTCAGTGAGCACCGTGGGGAATGGGACTTTCTGGTCTGGGAGCTCAGTGGGGAATGGGTCTTGCTGGTCTGGGAGCGCGGTGGGGAATGGGTCGTACTGGTCAGTGAACACAGTGGGGAATGGGACTTGCTGGTCTTGGAGTGCAGTGGGGAATGGGACTTGCTGGTCAGTGAGCACAGTGGGGAAATGGACTCGCTGGTCAGTGACCACAGTGGGGAATGGGACTTGCTGGTCTGGGAGTGCAGTGGGGAATGGGACTTGCTGGTCAGTGAGCGCAGTGGGGGATGGGACTTGCTGGTCAGCGAATGCAGTGGGGAATGGGACTTGCTGGTCTGTGAGCGCAGTGGGGAATGGGACTTGCTGGTCAGTGAGCTCAGTGGGGAATGGGACTTGCTGGTCAGTGAGCGCAGTGGGGAATGGGACTTGCTGGTCTGGGAGCGCAGTGGGGAATGGGACTTGCTGGTCAGTGAGCACAGTGGGGAAATGGACTCGCTGGTCAGTGAACACAGTGGGGAATGGGACTTGCTGGTCTGGGAACACAGTGGGGAATGGGACTTGCTGGTCTGGGAGTGCAGTGGGGAATGGGACTTGCTGGTCTGGGAGCGCAGTGGGGAATGGAACTTGCTGGTAAGTGAGCTCAGTGGGGAATGGGACTTGCTGGTCAGTGAGCGCAGTTGGGAATGGGACTTGCTGGTATGGGAGCTCAGTGGGGAATGGGACTTGCTGGTCAGTGAGCACAGTGGGGAATGGGACTCGCTGGTCAGTGAACACAGTGGGGAATGGGACTTGCTGGTCTGGGAGTGCAGTGGGGAATGGGACTTGCTGGTCTGTGAGCGCAGTGGGGAATGGGACTTGCTGGTCAGTGAGCTCAGTGGGGAATGGGACTTGCTGGTCTGGGAGCGCAGTGGGGAATGGGACTTGCTGGTCAGTGAGCGCAGTGGGGAATGGGACTTGCTGGTCAGTGAGCACAGTGGGGAATGGGACTTGCTGGTCAGTGAGCGCAGTGGGGAATGGGACTTGCTGGTCTGGGAGCTCAGTGGGGAATGGGACTTGCTGGTCTGGGAGCGCAATGGGGAATGGGGACTTGCTGGTCTGGGAGCTCAGTGGGGAATGGGACTTGCTGGTCTTGGAGTGCAGTGGGGAATGGGACGTGCTGGTCAGTGAACACAGTGGGGAATGGGACTTGCTGGTCAGTGAGCTCAGTGGGGAATGGGACTTGCAAGTCTGGGAGCGCTGTGGGGAATGGGACTTGCTGGTCTGGGAGCTCAGTGCGGAATGTGACTTGCTGGTCTGGGAGCTCAGTGGGGAATGGGACTTGCTGGTCTGGGAGCTCAGTGGGGAATGTGACTTGCTAGTCTGGTAGCGCAGTGGGGAATGGGACTTGCTGGTCTGGGAGCTCAGTGGGGAATAGGACTTGCTGGTCAGTGAGCTCAGTGGGGAATGGGACTTGCTAGTCTGGGAGCTGAGTGGGGAATGGGACTTGCTTGTCTGGGTGCGCAGTGGGGAATGGGACTTGCTGGTCTGGGAGCTCAGTCGGGAATGTGACTTGCTGGTCTGGGTGTGCAGTGGGGAATGGAACTTGCTGGTCTGGGAGCTCAGTCGGGAATGTGACTTGCTGGTCTGGGAGTGCAGTGGGGAATGGAACTTGCTGGTCTGTGAGCGCAGTGGGAAATGGAACTTACTGGTCAGTTCAGGTCGGCAGCAGAATTTTGGATGGCTTCATGTTTAAGGAGTGTAGAATGTGGTAGAGCAACCAAGAATGAATTGGAATGGGTGAGTCTAGAGTTTATACCAGCAGGAATGAGGGCTTTAGCACCAGTTGAACTGAGACATGGGCAGGGCCGGGCAACATGACAGAAATGGAAATCGGCAGTCTTCGCACTGACACGAATAGGACGTCAGGAGTACTTCTCAGGATCAAATGTGATCGCAGGGTTCTGAACAGGCTGGCTTCATCTCAGATGGCTGCTTGGGATTGTAATTGAGAGTGCGATCTAACCAAATTGGAACAGAGATCCTTGATTTTTAAAAAATTAATTTAGAATACCCAATTATTGTTTTTCCTAATTAAGGGGCAATTTAGCGTGGCCAATCCACCTACCCTGCACATCTTTTGGGTTATGGGGGTGAAACCCACACAGACATGGGGAGAATGTGCAAACTCCACAGAGGTAGAGACCCTTGATGAGCCCGTTTACCCGAGTGTTCCCCGACGTTCGCAGCACTGATAATCACCGCACTATCTATTGGGACTCTGTTTCAATTCTGGGCCTCAGCGGGGAACATACAGCCAAGGCGGCACTTAATCCCATTTCCTGCAGTGAGGAGCTCCCCTCGCTGGAAATCCTCAGTGCAAATGGTGTCCCGATCTCTCGACTCGCTGATGCCACCCCCAAACTCCCCCTACAAAGCTCCATCTAACCAAAAGGGGGCCCTTGATTTCCCCATCTCCCCCCTCCATACACCACCTCACACGCACAGGGCACCCCCAGGTCTGATCCCCAGTGTGGGGGAAATGCCAGCTTTGCACCTTGGCACTGCCAGCCAGGCAGTGCCCCTGCCATCTGACAGTGTCACCTGGGCAGTGATAGGTTGGCACCCAGGTGGCAGTGCCAAGGGTCCCAGGAGGCACCAGCATCTGGGAGACCTCCCGTTTGCGGGCACCAGCACTGAATGGCAGGTGCCCGAGATCTTTGAGATGAAGGGGTTCGATCACAATGCCTCTGGTAGATCAGGGGAGCGCATTTTAGAGTATAACTAACTGAATCGCTCTAGTATGCAACGGGATTCAGATCGCAATGTATCGCGGGGTTGCATTAGATCTCAGGAGGTGTGAGGAGGTGTGGTGAGCCGGGTAGATCCCGGAAGAGGGATATCCAAGCATCTTCCCGCCACATCGGCAATGCGGCCAGTAGATCGCACCCAGAGTCAGTACATAGGGAAGAGAGAGTTTGGATTGAGGGCTTCAGACTTCCCGATATTTAATTAGAGGAAAATACGGCTTTAGAACCTGGATTTTAGAAAAGCAGTCTGATAATGACAGGTGGCACGGTGGTGCAGTGATAAGTACTGCTGCCTCACGGCGGCAAGTACCTGGGTTCGATCCCGGCCGCAGGTCACTGTCCGCGTGAATTTGCACATTGTCCCCGTGTCTGCGTGGGTCTCATCCGCACAACCCAAAGGTGTGCAGGGTAGGTGGATTGGCCAAGTTAAATTTCCCCTTAATTGGAAAAAAATGATTGGCTATTCTAAATTTAATAAAAGAAAGAAAAGCAGTCTGATAATTTAGCAACAGTGGAAAAGTCAAGTGAGGTAGTGGTGAGGTAGAGCAGAGTGTCATCAGTGTACATGTGAAAATTAACACTGTGCCTTCAGATGATGTGGTTTCAGATGACACAGCTGAGAGGCAGCTAATAGTTGAGCAACATGAATAGATCCTTGGGGAAATTCAGAGATAACAGAATATGAAGGGGCAATTTTATCATGGCCAATCCACCTAACCTGCACATCCTTGGACTGTGGGAGGAAACTGGAGCACCCGGAGGAAACCCACGCACACAGGGGGAAAACATGCAGACTCCACACAGTCACCAAGGCCAGAATCGAATGTGGGTCCCCAGCGCTGTGAGGCAGCAGTGCTAACCACTGTGCTGACGTGCCACTATCCCTGAAGTATAGGTACACCCAAAGCACTGTTAGGGAGGGGGTTCCCAGATTTTGACTAAGATTAGATAGATAAGGATGGAACTAGGCAAGTTCCTTCCCACTTATACCTCATTATAATCTTGGTCCAAAATTGGACAAAAGAGCTCAATTCAAGAGATCACTGCTCTTGACATCGACGCCGCATTTGACCAAGGATAGCAAAAAGGAGCCCGAGGAAAACTGAAGTCAGTGAGAATCAGGGTGGAAAATCTTTACTGTAGGAGTAACACCTAGCACAAAGGAAAATGTCTGTGCTTGATAGACGTCATTTATCCCAGCTCCATGGCACTACTGCAGGTTTCTAAGTACAGTATCCTAGGCCCAACCATTTCAGCTACTTCATCAACATCCTTCCCTTCAACATACGGTCTGAAGTGGGGATGTTCGCTGATGATTACATAGTGTTCAGTCCCACTGTACAAAGCTGTCTGTGCCTGCATGCAGGAAGATTTGCATAGAATTCAGGCTCACGCTGATAAATGGCAAGTAACACTCACACCATGCAAATACAAGGCAAAGTCCATCCTCTACAACAGAGAAACTAACCACCTTTCTTGATGTTCTTCAACATTACCATCACTAATATCTTACCATCACCATCTTGGGTATTATCATTGACTAGGAACATAACTGGGCCGGCCATGCATTGTCTACGAGAGCAGGCCAGAGGCTGAAAATTCTCCTGATTCCCCCAACCCTGTCCACCATCTACAAAGCAAGGATCAGGAATACTCTCCGCTTAGCTGGATGAGTGCAGCTCCAACAACACTCACCGTCCTCACTTTAAAAAAAAATAAATTTAGAGTACCCACGTATTTTTTCCAATTAAGGGGCAATTTAGCATGGCCAATCCACCTACTCTGCACATTTTTTTGGGTTGTGGGGGCGGAACCCACGCAGACACGGGGAGAATGTGCAAACTCCACACGGACAGTGACCCAGAGCCGAGATCGAACCTGGAACCTCAGCGCCATGAGGCAGCTGTGCTAACCACTAGGCCACTGTGCTGCCCTCTCACTGTCCTCATTTGGAACGTCATTGCCATTCCTTCACTGTCACTGGGTAAAAATCCTGGAACACCCTCCCTTATAGCACTATGGGTGTACCTACACAATATGGACTGCAGCAGTTCAATAAGGCAGCTCACCACCACCTTCTTAAGGACATTTAAGGATGAGCAATAAATGCCTTGCCAGCAATGCTCACATGCCATCAATGAATATAGAAAAGTGGGCATTGGAAGGGGATGACGTAGTCAACCATGCCAAAGCCTTGTACAAGAAGACCAATTTATATTTATATAGTGCCTTTAACGTAATGAAACATCCCAAGGCCCATCATAGAAGCAACATAAAACAAAATACGGCACTGAGCCACAACAGGAGATATTCGGGCAGATAACCAAAGACTTGGTCAAAGTGACAGGTTTTAAGGATTGTCTTAAAGGAGGAAGTTAGTTCAGAAAGGCAAAGAGATGTCAGGAGGGAATTCCAGAGCTTAAGGCCGAGGCAACTAATCGCACATCCACCAATGGCACAGCGATTCAAATCAAGGATGCTCAAGAGGAAAGAGTGAGATAAGCGGAGATATCTGGGAGGGACGTGGGGCTGGAGAAGGTTACAGAGATAGGCAGAGGCAAGGCCAGGGAGGGATTTGAAAACAAAGATGAGAATTTTAAAATTAAGATGTTGCTTCACCAGGAGCTATTGTACATCAATAAACACAGGGATGGTATGTGAACAGGAAATGGTACATGTTAGTACATGGGCAGCAGAGTTTTGGATGACCTCAAATTTGCGGAGAGCAGACGTGGGAGACAACCAAGGGCACACTGGTCAAGTTTCGATGTAGCAAAGGAATGGATGAGGAACTGAGCAGTATATGAGCTGAGTTTGGGAGCAATGTACGAGGTGGAAATTGGCATCTGCTGCAGATGGATTGTGATGTGTGCTTCCCAACCATAGTCATGTAGGAGTTAGAAAAATGCAATCCTAACCCTCAGGAATCTGAGCTTTTGTTCTTATTTTAGCTTACTATTATTTAATAGCAGCATAGTTAACTCGGAGTTGGTGGCATTTTTATACGGTATCCTTTCTCAATAAGATCAATCTTAAGATCTTGAAACTTATGTTTTACTATTCTGGCCTCCTCGATGAGTAAGTAGTGATGTAATTGCAAAAGGAACATTTTTTGTTTTCTTTTGCCATTTTGCTTGCAAGTTATTCATTAGCAGTAAAACAAGAGGCGGGGGGAGGGGGTGTTCCGCTCCCGTTTGAGGCAGACGGGAATGGTGGAAGGGGGCGGAAAATCGAGCGGGAGATCCGAAACAGCTCTTCACCAGCGGGATTTCCTGTTTGATTGACCCCGCCCCCTGCCAATGACATAATGGGATTCCCATGACCAATGCAGAGGTGCTGGGTGTTCCGATACGTGGCGGGATGGCGAGGGGTTATTCAGTCGTGCGGTGGGGGCGGGTCCATGGTGATGGGGGGATTATTCTGTGATGGGGCAGGGGAATTACTTTTTTCTATTTTTATCTTTTTGACATTGGGGTGTCCCATCACCAGCCTGATGCCATTGCATCCTCCCCTTTGTTCTTTGCATCTTGGCATACCTATGGATAGGATAGGTATAGAAGAGTACGGCACAAGGAAGTGCTGAGGGTTTTGGCAAAGGTTGGTATCATGACCAGTACAGGCTTGGCGGGCCGAAAGGCCTGTTCCTGTGCTGTATTGTTCTTTGTTCATTTTTTTCCCCAAAGTGTCTAAAAATGTGGCGGGAGAAGCCAACACCGCAGATGGCAGGCTATACTCCACATTCCTGCACAACCAAGCTGGCACTCCGCAAAAAAATCGGAAAATTCCGGCCAAGGACTTTGCCTGTCCTGTTAATCCATTTCATCTTAAACGTGATACAGGTTTCACAGATAAGTCCCTCTGCACATTTGTGGGAGAGAGAAAACAGACCAGACCAGAAAAAAATGTTTTGCTGTCAATGTTTGCAGTTATAGTGATATACAAGGCAACATGATATTGCAAGATGTACGTTGTGCAGCAGAGCAGTATAATGTTGTTTCAGGTTCCTGATTCTCTGCACATGAGTCGCTGATTTCAGCCATGGTGTAACAAACCAAGGCAGACAATGGCTTTGAAAGCTCAGATTCGCAGAATGAGCTGGGTAATGTCTAGAATGCAAAACAATAGCTGATGAAATTTAATGCCAGCAAGTGTTAAGTGTGACGTGTAGGAAGGAAAAATAAGTAGCACATGTGTTCAATGAATGGTGCGAAAATAGCCTCGGGCAAAGCTGAAAGGTACCTATGAGGCTTAGCAGATCCAGCACTAAGAATTTCCAACAAGGCAGAGCAGTAACCAACTAAAGCCAAAAGAATTTTGAACTGTAAGGGCAGCACGGTGGCACAGTGGATTAGCCCTGTTGCCTCACGGCGCCGATGTTCCAGGTTCGATCCTGGCTCTGGGTCACTATCCGTGTGGAGTTTGCACATTCTCCCCGTGCTTGCGTGGGTTTCGCCCCCATAGCCCAAAACGATGTGCAGGCTAGGTGGATTGGCCACGCTAAATTGCCCTTTAATTGGAAAAAATGAATTGGGTACTCTGAATTTATTAAGAAGAAGAGAAAAATAATTTTTAACTGTAGAGGCAGAACATTAGAATATAAGCCAGAGGAAACTGTAACCAAAATCATATAATCATAGGACTATAGAGCACTGAGAGAGGCCATTCAGCCAATGGGTCCTGGGGTAGATTTTTGGTGGAGCTATCCAATTATTTCAACTCCCTTGTTTTTTCCCCATAACCTTTTGTTCACTTTATCCAACTGCTTTTTGAAAGTTCCCATTGAATCTTCCTCCACCACCCTTTCATGCATCGTATTCAAAGTCGTAACCACTTGCTGCACAAAAGGATGGGCAGGATGTTTCACTTATCGCAGGTGGCATGGGAACATTTGGAGAGCCATTTCCTCTGCCTTGGGTTCTTTTGCGAATTACTTTAAATTTCTGCGGCGGATTCTCCGTTGCCCGACGCCGATATTGTAATCGTCGATCAGGCGAATAATCCGATCCGACACCCAAATCAGGGCCGGCACCAGTTTGACGCCGGTCAACCATGCTCCGCCCCCACGGATGTGTCGTAATCGTGTTGCGCACCGTACGCCATTGGAGTGGTGTTGGCGCGTCACCAGAAGGCCCTCCCGCGATGCTCTGCCCCAGATGGCCCGAGTTCCCGACTGCACGGTTGACATGTGATCTGAGCAGTCGGGAACCCGCGTGACGGCTGTGGACTGTGTCCAGCGCCGCCACACTCAGCCGGGAGCTGTGCAGCTGGCCGGGGGCGGCTTCCACGAGGGCCAGGAGGAATGGTGGGGGGTAGCCAGGAGGTGGAATGTGGGGTCGCGGATGGCGGGTCGGGTCTGTGCACAGTCGGCACCGTGTTGTGCAGGTTGTCACCTTGTGCTGCCACGGACCCGGCCATTCTCTGGACATTTTCAGTGCTGGAGCCGGGAGTTTCACGCTGGCCACTGCTAGCCTCTCACTGGTTCCGGAATCGGTGAGGCTTCGCTGCCAATTTTGGCATCGTAAAACCCCTGCAAATTCTCCGTTTCAGCCAGCACTTAGCCCCTGAAACGGAGAATCCAGCCCTTGATCTCTTGTTACTGGCCTGCCTCACCATTCAATCTATCAAGGCCGTTCATGATTTTGAACCTCTTTCAAACCTCCTCCGGTCCTTCTCTGCTATAAGGCGAGCAATCCCAGCCTCTTCAGTCTCTTCATTTTGATGCACACTGCTCTGCTAGCCCATAGCTAGAGTATTGCATCTAATTCTCCCTGCTGAGACACAAGGGTGACGTTCAAGCTCGAGAGACATTGCAAAGAAAAAGTTTGAAAGCAATTCTTGCTGCCAAAGGGCTTTTTAAAATTCTTTCACGGGATGTGTGCATCGGCTGGCTAGTCCAGCATTAATTGCTGGTCCCTCATTTCCCTCGAGCAGATGGTGGTGAGCTGCCTTTCTTGAACCGCTGCAGTCCACATGGTGTTACACCCACAGTGCTGTTAGGGAGAGAGATCAAAGCTGAACTATGAGAAAGATTGGAGAGAATTGGGTGAAAATTTCATCAAAGCCCATTGGGCCAGAAACATTGGGATGGGACGACACAAAAGAGTGAGGAATTTTAATATTTTCAAAGGGCAGAACTTTTCGCACCCATGAAACTTCAGGCTTTCATACCTTTAGATAACTAAAGCAGCCAAAGATTTTGTTGTGGTCTCTACCAGTGGAAACCAATTAATAATGGACAACTGAAGTGTGATCCAGGGTGGAGAATTTGGACCCTGCCATCCATAGAATATGCGCACTCACTGTCATCATCAGATCCGAAAGGCCTGCAAATCACCAATTTGGGGAAGATGTGAGAATCGTTATTGGTTGAGACTAAAAGACTCAGAATGATACACTGAGGTAGGCCTTTAGCTTGCTGCTGGGAGGGTCGCTGGTCCTGTGGGTTGGGCGCCCATTGTAGAAACCATGAAATGTTTATGTCGATTGGGTCAACTGAAAAGACATTTTATTTTTCCTTCCTTCTTTTCTATTTCTGGAGGTTAACCTTCCATGTAAGTTTGTGCCCAAACAGCTAACTGAACATCTCGGTGTCATGCTGAACTGCGATTGTCTAATTAGAAATACTGAATAATATCACATTTGTATTGTGGAAGGAGAAAAGTCTTCTGCGTTTTATGCATTCAAAGTTCCGGCAGCAATATTTATTCTGATTTATTCAGTAACTTTCACATTTATTTTACACCATAGAGTGTGCCAAGTGACCGAGTTGGTGAGAAAAGGAAGTAAATTTAAAAAAAAAATTAAAACAAATTAACAAAGAATAAATACCATTGGGTTTCATTCTCCAGACTTTTCTTTCTCATTTTTTTGCAGACTTCATGTGATCATTTTCAGTCACGAGCAATTCTTTTCTAGGCACAGGCAGTGGATGTCAGCCTTTTGATCACTAACTTAAACCAGGAGGGCGATTACTCAGCCAGGAACAGCTGTGGATGAGTACATAATGTTTCTTTTTAAATAAAGCTCTTCTAACCCAAATCTCATGTCTCTTTCCCCTCTTCACTTCCCCTCCATCTCTCTCTGTACAACCACCTCTCCTATTCTCTTCCCCATATGTTGTTGCAATCCCGCAAACAAAGGGTAACAATCTGGCCCGAGTTAAATCTTGGGCATTGAGACCAAAGTCATGGAACGTGGGTGAGAACGTTAAATGTTTAAAGATTGCCATCTGAAGGGAAAGATGAAATAATTCAATTATTTCCCTTCCATTCTTAGCGGACTTTTACGCGGGTGAGATTTTCCAGTCCTCGTGAAGCCAATGGACTCTTGAACAGCTCGCCGCATTTTGCACCCCACCCTCAGGCCGCGATGGGGCTATAACAATCCTCCCCTTGAGCATGAATGTGCTCTCCAACAATTCATACATCGATCCTTCAGGATGCCAGCAAAAAGAGTGTATAAAAACTTTAAATATTAAGTGTACCCAATGTTTACAAACTTAACCCGCTGGAATGTGAGAATTGAAAGCCCATCCATATTTGAAGCATATAGGAAAAATATTCACCAAACATAAACATAAGCTTTATTAATAATTTCTCCTCACTTTCCTATCCAATTCCAACCAATGCGTCTCCAGTAAAGTCCTCTAGTTATTCCCACACATCTCCTGAGTAACCCCAAGGCTATGGATTCAGCCTTTTCTCTTCCTGATCTGTAGATTTCTCTTTGGTAACATATTCAGATGTTGAAAAGCAAAGATACGTATTGTATAGGGTACAGAATTTGCAGTGCAGAAGGAGGCCATTGGGCCCATCGAGTCTACACTGGCCCCTGAAAGAGCAACCTACCTAAGCCCACGCCTCCACCCTCTCCCCATAACCCAGCAATCCCACCTGACGTTTGGACACTACAGGGCAGTTTAGCATGACCAATCTTTGGACTGTGGGAGGAAACCGGAGCACCCGGAGGAAACTCACACAGAGACGGGGAGAACGTGCAGACTCCACACTGAAAGTGACCAAAGTTGGGACTCGAACCCAAGTCCCTGACGTTGTGAAGCAACAGTGCTACCATACCGCCCCATATTGTGATGGTACCCAGTGCTGTTACTTCACTTACTTGACTCTCTGTGCTGTGAGATTGTTCTTCTGCTATCAAATCTTTGATGAACCTTTCACCTTTTTCCAGCTTAATATCCATAGCACAAAAGCCATTGTCTTCAGCCCCATCACCTACTACCTTTCCTCATCAAAGATTCCATCTCCTTCCCTGAAAGCTCTCTCAGGCTCAATCGTATTTTTCAGAACTTTGCCTTCCTGTTTACCCTCGAGCCAGTCCATCACCAGGACCTCTGAATTCTGTGCCCAGATCATTGCCAATCCGTGCCACATCTCACACTTGGTCCCTCCTCCATAAAAACCTTTATTTTGCATGCCTTTACCATATCCTTGACCCCCCCAACACTGATTCATGCCTGAAATTGGCTGTAAAGATGTTACCATTAGGAGGTCACCTCGAAGGGCTCAGAGAAAAAGTCCCTGCCAACGTAAATGAAGATGTGAGAGGAGGGGGAATCAGACCATCCACAATCGCACAATCATCTTCTTCTCGCCCATAAGGAACCTGTGAAAGAAAACTTAAAATTAACTTACTTGGACCTCCTGAGCCCAGAATCTTGTTTGCCACCAGTTTTTGAAAGTAGGTTTGAGATTGTGTGGCCGTTAATCAAGCCGATGGGTAAAATGGAGTGCAAGACATGATGACTTCATCAGGGGCTTGTCACTGTGCAATGGGTGGTCTTTCCATTACCAAGTTCCGGCTAGTTCAAATGATTGGGGGTGGTATTGAAATGCAAACACCTCTCCCCCAACTTAAACAGGTTTATTCACACATCACCCCCGTCCTCATTGACCTTCGCTGGCTCCCATCCCACCATTAAATTTAAAATTCTCATCTTTAGTTCCCCACATCCTCGCTGTGATCTAACACTTCAACCTTCCCCAGCTCTATATCCCCCTCCCTGAATATTCCATTTCCGTGTCTCCGGCCCTTGTGTGTGCCCTCACTCTCATTTGACCCCCCCCCCCCCCCCCCAGTTGTCAGTTGTGCAGTCAACCACCAGAATGGATCCACACTCTGGGGTTTCCTCTCCATCACCTTCTCTGTCTTTTAAAAAAAATACATTTAAATACCCAATTTTTTCCAATTAAGGTCTAATTGTTTGGGTCTTGGGGTGAGACCCAAGCAGACACGGGGAGAATGTGCAAACTCCATACGGACAGTGACCCGGGGCTGGGGTCGAACCCGGGTCCTTGGCGGGGTGAGGCAACAGTGCTAACCATTGCCCCACCGTGCTGCCCTTCCCTCTCCTTCTTAAAACCTTCTAATAGCAATTATCTCTTTCTTTGGCTCTGCCTTCATTCCTTGATACACTTCTGCGAAGCACCTTGGGACAATTTTCTATATTAGAAGTTCTATTCCAATGCAAATCAATGTTGCTATAATGCAATTTGTGAGTATCAATGTGTGTTTGTGATTGTCGATGTGTGTTCGTATGGTATGGGAAAGACAAAAGACCAGACGTTAAGTCAACTCCTAACAATGACTATTCCTGTCGCTTAACCAATGGAAGTTTTGTGATGTCAGTAGATCTGGAAAAGAATAAAAATTATATATTCGGTGCACCACTTTGAAAAAATGTTTCAAAAATAAGGCAACAATCATGTTAAAATGTATCTAGAATGCTTGGAATTTCTCCGGTTACAAGGAGAGGATATCGGCATTTTGAAGTGAGGATATCTCCACAGGTCTCCCAAAGCGTCCATGAACATCTATTTTAGTTTGTAATCATCTCCAACTCCTTTTTTAAAAGAAATATTTTTATTAGCTTGCGTGTATTTGTAACATTGCAAGGAACGTCGCATGAGAATGAAGAGCAATCTACAAAATGGGAATATGAAAGAAAAATGAACAGGCATGCATGCAAAGGTAACATATATATACAGATGTTACCTAACTTTGGGGGGAGGTCCCTAACTTTGAGGCCCCAGTGATCGGATACCACAACCACACCATATTATTTATATACATGTTGCCTCCTGGGATGAAACCATACCAGGGGCGTGTTCGATACCACCCAGGCGTACCCTGGTGTTGTTGCAGTCGCACCCACGTGCTTCCTTTCAATTGGTTCTCTCTGGCTCGTCCACCCTTCTTAACCTGTATTCTGATTTGTGCTTGCCCTTGCCCCTTGCCCTCCCCTTCTCCTATCCCCCTCCTCCATTTCCCTTCTTTCATTATCCATTTTGGTCGGGCAGCCAATCTGCGGCCTTGGGTGGTGCTGCTAATACCCAGCTAAGCAGGAATCTCCAGCGGGCGATCACCTCCAACTCTTGATGGGCACACATTTATTCACACCCCATTTTTAGAAAATCATACATGGCACAGGTTTCGTTGAAAACTTTTTTTTCTTAGTCAAGGCACATTTAAATCCCGCTGTTAACAAAGCAGTTACACATTTTGAGACCAAGTGCTGTGGCGGAAGCAGGAACATGAAGTGCATCTCGCTGTGGAGGTAGGTGGGAAAACAGACCAAATTTCCCAGTCCCAACCTCATTAATTATGCACCCTGGTGTTTCACGCCATAGTCAGTGGTGGGCCAGGGCTGGATGTCGTGCAGTCCGCCATTATGTTGAGGTGCCATATTGTAAAGGTGCCCAACATCCATCAAATGTATCTCCAGGAGCACTCTGAGAATGGAAGGTGGATCACCAGCAACATTTAGAAGCTGGGCCTCCTCCAGGACATCTAACCTGGAAGTTCCACCAGCAAGATGTCCTCTTAATCCACTGCTGTGGTCTTCCAGGGTCCAGGCTGTGGGTAGTTTCCTTCCTGAATTCCGGAGACTGCTCCAGGCATTGTTCAGATGAGTCCCGACATCTGCATGCAAGCGTGTTTCACGCCAGCGTATTTTCCCGCCGGCATCATGGAGAATCTGGCGTGGGTCTTCACCTGCATCCCATTAACAGGATGCGAATGAGGTCCACGCCGGTCTTTGGCGTAGGTTTTCCGAGCTGCCATGCAGGTATAGAAACGTAGAAAATAGGAGTGAGAGGAGGCCATTCAGCTCTTCAAGCCTGCCCCACCATTCGTTATGGACATGGTTGATGATCCAACTCAGTAACCTGTTTCTGCCTTTCCTCATTTCCTTTGAACCCTTTAGCCCCACGAGCTGCATCTAACTCCTTCTTGAAAACATACAAAATTTTGGCCTCAACTGTTTTCTGTGGAAATTCCACAAACTCACCACTCTCTGGGTGAGGAAATTTCAGTCCCAAATGGTTTACCCCGTATCCTTAGACTGTGGTCCCTTGGTTCTGGACAGCTCCGGGAATATCCTTCCTGCTTCTACTCTGTCTAGTCGGGTTGGAATTCTATAGGTTTCTATGAGATACCCCCTCATTCTTCTAAACTCCAGTCAATATAATCCTAACCAACTCTATCTCTCTTCATATGTCAGTCCCACATTCCAGGAATCAGTCTGGTGAACCATCGCTGCATTCTTTCTATAGCAATAACTTCCTTCCTCAGATAAGATCAAAACTGCCCACAATATTCCAGTTCATGTCTCACCAAGGCCCTGTATAACTGCAGGAAGACATCCCTGCTCTTGTTCTCTGAGGACCAAAGGAAGGTGTGAAACCGATTTCTGGGCAGCCTGCCAAATTCTACCCCCATGCCCGCCATCAAACCCGACAGTTTGAGAATCCCGCCGGACACTTTTGTGGGATTTGAAATGCAGAGAATCTTAGCCTGGTTTGCAACATCTTCTTTGGGAGTTGTATCAAAAATGTGTACTGTTCTTAGACACATTATAGAGAGGATGTCCTGTAGGTCGGCCGATATAGGAATGGGCCAGTCATTTTTTTCCCCGCCGGGCATTATCTTGATTGTTGGTCCCATCTAAAAACGAGATACTTCAACAGAGAAAAGGAGGGCAAACTAGAGGGTGAGGTATCTTGGGCCTATTTTGTACCTATTTTTAGAAGGCTGATTAAGACCTAAAAGACATTTAGCAGCTCATCATATTTCTGGATAAAGATAAGTGATATTGCCAGGATGGGGTACAGAGACAATCATAGAATCATAGAATTTACAGTGCAGAAGGAGGCCATTCAGCACATTGAGTCTGCACTGACCCTTGGAAAGAGCACCCTACTTAAGCCCCACACCTCCACCCTATCCCCGTAACCCAAAAACCCCACCTAGCCTTTTTGGATACGAAGAGCAATTTAGAATAGCCAATCCAATTAACCTGCACATCTTTGGACGGTGGGAGGAAACTGGAGCACCTGGAGGAAACCCACGCAAACATGGGGAAAAAGTGCAGATTCCACATAAACAGTGACCCAAGTCGGGAATCGAACCTGGGACCCCGGAGCTGTGAAGCAACTGTGCTAACCACTATGCTACCGTGCTGCCCTACAAAAGCTGGCCTCAGTCAGAATCGAGATTTAGGATGAAAAAATAGAAGATCGACTCTGGATCTACTTAAACAAGAGAGTGAGATTCATTTCTGGGAAACATCAAAACAGGTTCTACCAGAAAAGAGTGAAACATGAAGTAAGTGATAATTGATAGGTCTGCCTCAGGGTTTCTGAGTGAACAAGGGTAAAAACAGTTGAGGTTTCTCACTGGGGAGCCAAGAAAATAAGTGTTACTTTTATTTCATTGCTTGCTAGAGGATGGGAACACATCTTTTCTGTAGTTTATTGGCATATTCCTGCTTACAAAGTCTCAACCAATTGGAACATTACTGTTCTGGCAATGAACACAATTCCTCGACATCTCCTTCTGTCATGAAAGCACTGGTTCCAATCGATGCGATAAGCCCTCCAGGTGCTTTGTCTATTATTATAATCGTTATTAGTGTCACAAATCGCTTACATTAACACTGCAATAAAGTCACTGTGAAAATCCCTCAGTCACCACACTCCAGCACCTGTGTGGGTACACTGAGGGAGAATTCAGAATGTCCAAATTACCTAACAAGCAAGCCTTTCGGGACTTGTGGGAGGAAACTGGAGCACCCGGAGGAAACCCACACAGACACGGGGCAAACGTGCAGACTCCGCGCAGATATGTTACCCAAGCTGGGAATCAAACCTGGGTCCCGGGCACTGTGAAGCAACAGTGCCAACCAGTGTACTACCGTGCCTTTGGTTTTCATGTGAAACCCTAGGTGGTAAATGCCAGTAGGTTATTCAACCATAGGTGGCATCATAGTTGACTTTAATCCAGTTATCATGGACATCCACACAAGCACCCTGCACACATTCACATAATTGTTGCAGTGCATTAGGAGGCCATTTGGCCCATCTTGTCTGGACCGACTCTCTGAATGAGTAATTCAATTTGCTCTATTCTCCCGCCTTCTCCGCTTAACCCTGTAAATCGTTCCTTTTCAGATACTCGTCTAATTCCCTTTTGAATGCTTCAATTCAACCTGCACACTCTCAGGCAGTGCATTCCTTAACCAATCTCTGCATGAAAAGGTTATCCTGCACAACACTTTTGTTTCTTTTACAAATTACTTTAAATCTGTGCCCCTTCTCATTCTGGATTATTTCGTGAATGGGAACAGTTTCTCCATACCTACTCTTTGAAAAGCTGTATCACTCTCCTCTCAACCTTCTTTTCTCCAAGGAACACATCCTAATTTCATCCCTGGAACCATTCTCATTTTAAAAATAAATTTAAAGCACCCAATTATTTTTTTTCAATTCAGGGGCAATTTAGCATGGCCAATCCACCTACGCTGCACATCTTTGGGTTGTGGGGTTGAAACCCATGCAAACATGGGGAGAACGTGCAAACTCCACATGGACAGTGACCCAGATCGAAACCTCGGCACCGTGAGACAGCAGTGCTAACCACTGCACCACCATTATCGGATGTTGCTAAGTCATTCACACTATTTAAAAATAAATAACCATTGAGTTATTTTTGATTCTGGAATAGGGATGGTCTTTTGCCCCGTTTTCTCCTACGAAAACAACCCACACTGAACGTGATGCCCGAATAACAATAATAGCTTATTGTCACAAATAAGCTTCAATGAAGTTACTGTGAAAAGCCCCTAGTCACCACATTCGGGCGACTGTTCGGGGAGGCTGGAATGGGAATTGAACCCGCGCTGCTGGTCTTGTTCTGCATTACAAGCCAGCTGTCTTAGACCCCTGTGCTAAACCAACCCCTACTGGAACCATTCTCATGAATCTTTTCTGCACTCAGTCCAATGCTTTCACATCCTTTCGAAAGTGCTCTTGTACACTCTGCCCTATTAATTAAGTCCAGGATACTATCCTTTGTTAACCGTTCTCTCAACCTGTCCTGCCACTTTCAATGACTTTTGCACATCTATTCCCAGGTACCTGTGCTACTGTACCTCCTTTAGAATCATACTCTTTCTTGTATATTGTCTCTCTATGTTCTTCCAACCAAAATAAATCACTTTATATTTCTCTGCATTGAACGTCATCTACCACTTGTCTGTCATTTTACCAACCTGTCATGTCCTTTCAAAGTTCAACACAATCGTCCTTACAGTTCACACTGCTTCCAAGTTTTTTAAAATAATAATCTTTATTGTCACAAGTAGGCTTACATTAACACTGCAATGAAGTTACTGTGAAAATCTCCTAGTCACCACATTCCGGTACCTGTTAGGGTACACAGGGAGAATTCAGAATGTCCAGTTCTCCTAACAACATGTCTTTCGGGACTTGTGGGAGGAAACCAGATCACTCGGAGAAAACCCACGCAGACACAGGGAGAATGTGCAGACTCCACACAAACAGTGACCCAAGCCGGGAATGGAACCCGGGACCTTGGAGCTGTGAAGCAACAGTGCTACTCACAGTGCTAGCATGCTCATATCATCCTCAAACTTTGGAACGGTGCCCTGTACACCAAGCCCTAGGTCATTAATGTATGTCAGGAAAAGCAAAGGTTCCAACACTGTCTCCTGGGGAACTCCACTATAAATCTTCTTCCAGCCCAAAACGGATCCATGAACCACTTATTTTTGTTTCCTGTCATTCAGCCAATCTTGTATCCATGTTGCTACTGACCATTTTATTCTGTGACCTATAACTTTATTTGTAAGTCTGTTATGTGGCACTGTATCAAATGCCTTTTGGAAATCCATGTACAGCACATCAACAGAACTTCCCTCATCAACCCTCTCTGTTCTCTTCAAAAAATCTCCAGCAAATTAGTTATACATGATTTTCCCTGAAGCAATCCATGTTAGCTTTCTTTAATTAAGCCACATTTGTCCAAGTGACTAATAATTTAGTCCTGAATTATTGTTTCTGGAAGTTTCACCACCACAGAAGTTAATTTGACTGACCTGTAGTTGCGGTGCTTATCTTAACACCCTTTTTTGGACAAGGCGTAACATTTGTAGTTGTCCAGTCCTCTGGTACTACCTTTGTGTCTGAGGAAGACTGAAGGAAGACTGAATAATTAAGGTCAGTACCTCTGCAATTTCCACTCTCAGGACAAGATGTTGGGCAGAAATCAACAATAGGATCTTTGGCCCATAATCTAGAAATGCTGGGGCCTATTGCATTGTCCAAGTGCTGCCTTGGCTGAGGACACCTCACATAGTACAGATCACAGCTTCTACCTGGAACCTTTCTTCTCCATGTGCCTCAATTCTATATCCAACTTGCCAAGTGATTGAATGGGAACTATTCCTTTCGATATAACAATGCTAACAGGAAAGCAAAGCAAAATACATAGGGCAGGATTGTCCAACTTGAAGGGAACAGTGACGTTTTACACCAGAAAAAACAGAGCACCCACGCAGCATAAAGCCCCCGGCTTTACCTGCGGATATGGCTGGACACAGTCCGCAGCCGCCACACCGGTTCTCGACAAAAAAAGGGTAAGTGTTCCACGCTGTCGGGAACTTGGTCCATCGGGGGCGGAGCATTGGGGGACGCCCTCAGGTGATGTCCTGAGGCCGTCCTGATGTCGTGCTTCGAGTATGCCATTTTTGAGAGGGCGGAGCATCACAAAAGTGGCACCGCCCCCCATTTCGGCGCAAACGGGGACTCTCCGGCCGATCGGCGAACGTGATTCCGATGTCGGCGACTGGGGAATCCCGCCCATTATCGTCTTAGCTATGGGGGTTACTAGTTGATCTTGCATCTAGGCTAGGCCAGAGAAATCAAATGAACTCCAGAGGTGACCATTATCGGATGTTTTATGTTAAATTTAGAGAACCCAATTAAATTTTCCCAATTAAAGGGCAATTTAGCGTGGCCAATCCACCTACCTTGCACATCTTTGGGTTGTGGATGCGAAACCCACGCAAACACAGGGAGAATACGCAAACTCCACACCGACAGTGTCACTTAACTGAATGGAATGGAACTGACCAAACTGAGCCAGTAATTATGAGCACGATTTGGAGATGAAGAGCCGGGATCGAAACCTCGGCACCGTGAGACAGCAGTGCTAACCACTGCGCCACCATTATCGGATGTTGCTAAGCCATTCACACTATTTAAAAATAAATAACCATTGAATTATTTTTGATTATGGAATAGGGATGGTCTTGTGCCCAGTTTTCTCCGACGAAAACAACCCACACTGCAGATGATGCGTTCTCGCTTCGCTTCAGACTCAGTGGATCCAGTGTAACCCTTGCTGACATTACCGCATGTTAAAGTTCAAAGGGAAGCCTCTTTCATCTCCCCATTAAACGCTTGCTGAGACTTTCAAAAACCCAGTTGAAATGAAGGTGAAATCTGCTGGTTTTCTTACAGTTCCCACATCTGTGCACGGCTCAGCTGCCTGTCTTTAGGTTGCTGCGTCATGTTGCCAGACTGCTGTCTGCGATGAACGAGGACGGGTTCCCCTCTATTCCACTTATTCCACTCCAGATATGGCATAATACCTTTCCACAAGCCTTGTGTCAACATAGGCTGGAATTCTGCTCGCAGTCTCTGCTACCTTCGTGGAATGCCAGGTTGACTAAAAAAGGAAAAGAATAGGGCATTCAGTGCTAAGATAATAAGAGGCAATGAATACCTATTCAATGTTATGATAATAGGAGATGAAATTAAAAATAACAGTGACTTAAAATCACATTATGCTTCAGCGCTGTGTGTCCTTGCAGTGGGTGAGCACGGTTGCCAAGCAGACTGATTGCAGCAACACAATGGCAGCTTTGATGACCTTCAGCAGCTTGCTGCTATGAATTCAGAAGGTACTGATAATCCACGCAGAGATTTTTTTTTCTCTTAATGATTTTTGCCATCAATCGTAAAGACTGGTGGTGGCTCTGAAACCTATCACATTCCTCTTTCAACAGGAGACTGCCTGTTTTCATTCATAATTAATGACTCAGTAAACCGTGATCCAAAAATTGCAGGGACCAGTAATACTGGAATGCAATTCCTGCAAACCAGATTCTGTGAGTGAGTCGGTAATTATGGAGAAAGCAGGCAATCTCCCGTCATCCCTGAATAGAGAAGTTTCATCTCCAAATCGTGCTCATAATTACCGGCTCAGTTTGGTCAGTTCCATTCCATTCAGATAAATGGTTCTCCTGCTCAACGAGAACTCCCTGTAATTAGTGCAGCCTCCAGCGCTTTGGGGAGCTTTCCAAAAGCACACCGCTCTCCTGAAGGAGCTCACTGTTTTCCGGGTGCAAACTTGGGAACTCGCAGTGCCTCTTGCACGCATCTGTTCTTCATGCGTGTGGACAAGCTATTCAACTTTAGATTACGGGCGTGATTTAATGGCCGTGTTGGGCTGAAGGGGGAGTGGGAGGAGTGGTGACTGACCGTGGCCTTGGCTGAGGGGTGGATGGGGGTGTGGACTGGATGTGTCACTGCCTGCGGGTCAACCATGCCAAGCCCTGGATTGCGTGGTGCCATTCCGGGAGCAACCCATGCCCAGCCAGCCTGTCCCACCGAACACCCATAACTCCCACTGACCATGGAGGCCTCTGGTCGCACGGCTGAAGGCTATTGCCAATTGGGTCTGGCAATGATAGTTTAGTGAGCACTTCACATCTCCCAAGTGGTATCCCGTGGATAGGCGATCCATGTCGCATGTGAGGGTTATCTCCCAGCATCGCAATCAGACCGTGCTGCTAGGATACTGTGCCTGGACACTGCAGGAAGTCGCATCATGGGCGCAGCCACCAACATCCGAACACACAGAAGCTGGGCCTCAGCACCAGGGACATCTCCATGTCCAGAGGGTGGGTGAGTGCACCGGGGAGGGTAACGTTACATGCAGGTGTCTAGGGTACAGGGTGTGGGGTTCGGTGACCAGAGCTGGGGAAGGGGTGGAGAGATGATCCTGGACCTCCATGACTGGGGAGGTGGGGGCATCAGATTGGTACGTAGCCAGTGGTGTTATATTGGTTGAAGTCAACAGACTTTAATCATTAACAGAAGTGTCCCCAACTGCCCCAGTCTCCCGATAGTGCTGCCCCACTCTCCCATAGCCTCTGGGACTCCTCCAATCGGCTATGAACCTGCTGGAGTGTTACTGACATCTCCCTCTGAATCTCACGCCTGCACCCTATCGTCTGTATCAAGCTCCGGGTAAACCTGGTCCAGAGGCTCAGGATCTGACTGGGATCCAGCTGGGTCCCGGGATGCAGCAGACCTCTGACTGCTGTCCTGCCTGAGCTTTCCTCCTCCACCTGATGTGCATCAGCAACTGTGTGGTACTCACCAGATTGTGCCCAGAGGCCTGTCCACTAATGTCGCCCACCGAGGTGTGTGTATCTGCGCTGGTGGAGGGTGGGGTTGATAGCTGTGCCGCGATAACAGTGGCATCCTCTGAGCTCTCATCCAAAGTGTTCTCTTGGGAAATGGGAGACGGGGAGTGCAGAGGGGGAGGTGGCACGCTGGATAGGCCCTGCAGGTCCTGCGGGAGAATGTGGTCAGTGGCAGGGATGAGTCTGTGTAAGATGAACAATTCACGTTTGACAGCTCATCTGGGTGGGGGCTGGTGGATCCTCACCTCTGCGGCGGTGCCGACCTCTACAGTGGTTGCTGATCTGTCCTCGGCCATCCCCGCGACCTCCAGGGCCCATTCCTCATAGCGGGTGAGGACTCTGATGTCCAGCACACCGCCGCCCGTCTGGATCTTCTTGCGTCAGTTGTCGGCCAAGTTCTCCTGCGGGGACACAGAGGGGGCTTCATGAACTTCATGCTTCAGTCATTGTGCGGATGAGGGTGGGGTGCTCAGAGTCTGGGGAGCAGGCTTGGTGCATGGGGAGATGGGCCCCATGGGGGGGGTGGGGTATGGTGAGTATGGGGGAGTTGGGGAGAGTGGGGGGGGGTGTTGGTGAGTATGGGAGGGGATGTGGAGTATGGGCGTGAGTATGGGACGGCCTGGGCGGCACTGCTGGACATATGTGGGCCGGGGCACGGAGCGGTGCGGGGCAGTGCCAGGCGCATTCTCTTATGGTGGGGGGGGGGGGGGGGGGGGTAGTTCAGTACCAACTCACCCGAGTGGCCTGGTGGAGGTCGTTGAACTTCTTGCGGCACTGGGTGCCGGTCCTCCAGGTCACGCTTCCCAAGCTGACGGCCGCTGCCACTTCCTCCCAGGTGGCACTGGCTGCCCCGTGGCTGACCCTCCAAGACCTTCAGGGAAACACGGCATCCCGTCTGGCCTTGACCGCTTCAAGTAGTCTTCCTAGGCCTGAATCGTGTGGCTGGTCGTCTCAGCAGAATGGCTGCGAGCTGACTGGGGCAGGCCATGCAGGATCGGCTTAAGTGCTGCTTTCCCTTGTTAGCAGGGACGTGGTGAGTGTGGTCCCGGCGAATCAGCCCCCGGGACAATGATTTGCGATGAAAAGCCCATGAGGGCCTCGTTAAGTGGATCAATTAACATTTTACCACGGTGACGGCCTCATCGGGCTGGGATGAATGTTGGGAAGCTTGGTGCCGTTCCTGCTTACTATCACAATTAGAAACTTTTCCGTTAGATCGCGCTCTACATAGCAGCTGAACCTGATCTTCTCCAAAACCCAAGCAAGGTGTTGCTGTCTGATGGTCCTGACTGAACTGCCCTCCTCTTTCCCCCTCGGTCTCTAAACCCCAGCACCCCAATATCCCATCACTAATGTGGCTGGAATTAACTCACACTGTATAGTTTGGTATCAGTTAGTTGAAGGCACAGCTCAGTTTCTTCCCTGGCCCTCCCAAGACTGCGTAATCACTCGCTTCCTGATCTATAACTTACCTGTGATGTGGAGATGCCGGCGTTGGACTGAGGTGAGCACAGTAAGAAGTCTTACAACACCAGATTAAAGTCCAACAGGTTTGTTTCAAATCACTAGCTTTCGGAGCACTGCTCCTTCCTCAGGTGAATGAAGAGATGGGTTCCAGAAACATATATATCGAAAAAGTCAAAGATGCAATACGATAATTTGAATGCGAGTCTTTGAAGGTAATCACGTCTTCAGGTACAGAACTTATCTGTTCGCAATATCATACACAGGCCAATATGTGGTGAAGATACCCAGTCTGTACCTCAATTTGAAATGCTGCTTATTTCATTTTGTGCAGACGAAGAGGGTAATTTATGGTGAATTGTTTCGGAACCGTTTCAGTCAGGTGAAGCACACATCTGACAGAGGGAGTTTTTAAACTGTTTCATCTCAGTTATTTTTTTCAAATTGGAAATTGCTACACAGGAGCGCTTTAAATCCTTGATCGGCACAGCAACACATGAATCCTGTGCTTAATAACCTTACTGGGCAGGCTATTGCTGAACTTGGCACAGATCACACCACTGTTTCCATGAGGACGAGTGACTTTACCCCAAATGGCGCGAGTGTTGTTTGGTTTACCACCAGCAGTGACAGTGTTCTTAACTTTGTAGACGTCTTTGAGTCACTTGTAACCTTTATCTGTTGAAAATTGCTGCTGTCAGAATTTAAAACAACATATTTAGCTACTGTTTTCCAATGCTCAAGAGCGGATCACAGACCAGCACAGCAGCCTTCTGCCAAGGGAGGTACCAAAAGAATTCTGAAAAGAATTCAATCAATATAAGGTATAAATAAAGTACACATTTGGAACACAATGATAACTTTGCAAAATGCAGACTTGTGCTTTATGCATAATGTGACAAGCAATAAACTGTCCAATACTATCTTATATCTCTATGTAATGTTTTATAGAAACAAATAAATTATATCAGAGAGCACGTCCTCCAATTGTTCTTATTCTGGTATTAAATTTTCAATCGGAACTATCTGCTAATCTAATCCCGAAACAATTCACCATACATTTCCCGCCCTTTCTCTTGCTATATCTTAGGGATGTGGCTGATCCGTTCTATAATGGAGATTTATATATACACAAGTAGATTTCCCATTTATGGTAAGTTGGGTGGAACAGTCTCTCTCTTATGTATCTTCTGCTTTTTCCATGTTAATCCTCTTCTAATTCAGTTTATCACTGGCTTTGTCTGTCCTCTTTCCCTGTCTTTCTTGCTTTATTCTCGATGCTCTTCTGCTTCTTTTTATTTCCTTGGTTGGCTTGGCCGGGAGAGTCGTGTGACTTTCCAGAGTATGTGGGGCTGCTGAGTCTCACTTTTATGGTGGTAGATGTGGGGGGGAAATGCAGTTTCAAGACTTCAACCAGTTCCTTCACACTACCAATGAAGTCCCATCACCTGGTCACACTTCAACCCATTCCCTCTTCCACCATCTGCTGCCATCCCTCCACCATTCTTGCCTTGAACGCACATGTCACTGAGCTCATCGGTCTTGTTTGGACATACCCTCCCATCGGCTCCCTCTCAACGGTCATTGAGATTCCTGGCTGGTTGCCTCTGAGTTCAATTGCCTGTAATTGTATTTGATGAGCCCACAACCCTTCATCCCCCTTTCCCTTCACTTCATTGCGCTCCCTTTACCATACAGCCTGATGCCAACGGCTCAAGTCTTGTCATTTTTCCCTCTCCTTTCCCTGATGAATTGCTTCTTCACCAGTTGCCCGGCACTGGGAACCTACTGAAATGTTCTTGTCGGATGGCCTGATTTATATTACAAGAACACTTGTAGCTAAAGAAATAAACAATTTATTAACATCAATTGTGGGTCGGGTAGCATGGTGGAGCAGTGGTTAGCACTGCTGCCTCACGGCGCCAAGGTCCCAGGTTCGATCCCGGCTCTGGGTCACTGTGCGTGTGGAGTTTGCACATTCTCTCCATGTTTGCGTGGGTTTCACCCCCACAACCCAAAGGATGTTCAGCGTAGGTGGATTGGCCATGCTAAATTGCCCCTTAATTGGAAAAAATGAATTAATTGGGTACTCTAAATTTATAAAAAAATATATTAATTGTGGGTCAACTATGTACAAAACAACAGATGAATAACAGTATGAACATGCACAAGCAACTTCTCTCTCAGCTCCCTAGTTGGTCTGAGGTCACCAGACTCTAACATCCACTTATATACTAATGAGTCTCCTAGTGGTCAGTCGGTAAATTACAACACAACCATGATATCACTACACCTACCAATTAATTTTGTAAAAGTCTTGTAATGCTGTAATTAGAATATAGTGCTATGTTCTATTTGTAGCGTGATGCGTACTTTTAAAAAAAACTGCTTGCTTCCTAATGTTGGAAAATTGGCAACGAAAAAGGAGTTAGCAGGGAATGGGAGCAACATGTTGGGGGGAAAAGTGAGGCCTAAACCACCAAAGGGATAGAATCATTGGTGAGACATGAGGAAGGGGCATAAAGAAGCACAGGAGGAGACACTGTGGCAGAAGCAGCCAGTGACAATGTTGAGGCATTAAGAAAAAAAGGGGCTGAATTTTACAGGGGGGGGAGTGCATTTTGCTCATCACCACCCTGCAGCCCATCCCAACAGTCAGCAATAACGCACTGACAGTGGGGTAGACAAGTTGAGAGTGGGATTTCTGCCCATCAGTGGGACGTAGTGCCATCCTCGAGGGATGCTGGTCAATCTGAATGCCCTGCATCGCTAGCAGTCCCAGCAGTGCCAGGACTAAATAGTGGGAGCGGTTGGGACTGCAAGCAGGAGTATGGAGAACTCCGATAGGTCCTAGAAACAGGTACGTTCCCGGCTTTTAGGGGCAGGAGGAATTAGGCAACCAAAGGCCGGTGGGGGGGGGGGGGGGGGGGGGGGGGGGGCGGGGGGGGGGGGGGGGGGGTGAGTGTGTGAGAGAGATGGTGGGGCCAGGTGGAGAAGGAACAAAGGGGATGACCTCGGTCCGCAAAAGGGAACCCCGAATGTTATACCACCCCCCCATCCACATTTCCAATTTTATTTTCAAAAGGGGGCTCCCCACTCCTACCCGCCTGCTAACGCCAACTGTTTTATGATATGGGCAGCGTGAAATATGGCTCAATTAGCTTGGTTCTGAGCTCAATTTGCCATTAATTTATCAATCGACAGCCAATATCAAATTATGGGGTCGAAGTGGGCAGGGGGGCAGTTGGCAGTTGGGGGGTGGGCGTTCCACCCCCATATTTCATGTGTGCCCACCACTGAAAGTCTAGCCCTAAAAGAGTGGAGTCTAATGTGACTCAGAGGCTACAGAAGTAAGAGGTGGACTTCATATGGTAGACAGGCGGTAGAAATGGGAGAAAGGACCAAAGCTATCCCCTGGAAGACTTACAGTTTGGTCGATGAGGGATTGGGAGCAGAGCACTATCAAACCAATTTTGCTGCCTTCTTGGTATTTCTTCATGGGTTGTTTGCATTCCCTCTTGCTACATGTTTATTCATAATTTCCAGAGATATATTTGCAAATTTTCACGGCCTCTTAGAACCAGTCTAGGTGTGAATGCAGGTGAGAGAACAAGGATGCAGTGTAACTGTGTGGTCTGCAACCTGCACTCACAGCTAGTGAGGCATCTCTCCATCACCTACTCTTTATTATATAAATGCCCTCCTCTTGAGCAACTGTGTAAATGAGTCTAAATTAGTTGGTTGTTGGATTATTAAGGGTTGCTGGGTTGAGGAAGGTAAACATAAGGTTATGGTTTCTCTGGACAGGTGTACGAGCTTAGCAAGTGGCACTCAATTGTAACGGGGGGGGCAGCAACACATGGAGGTCTCAGTTCTCTCTCTTCCCAGGTCGGAATAGCAAACCAGACAGTGCAAGAGTGTCCATAGAAACATAGAATCTACAGTGCAGTAGGAGGCCATTCAGCCTATCGAGTCTGCACCAGCTCTTGGAAAGAGCATCCCAGTTAAGTCGACACCTCCACCCTATCCCTGTAAACTAGTAACCCAACCTAACTCAAGGGCAATTTAGCATGGCCAATCCACCTAACCTGCACATCTTTGGACTGTGGGAGGAAACCGGAGCACCCGGAGGAAACCCACGCACACACGGGGAGGACGTGCAGACTCCGCACAGACAGTGACCCAAGCCGGGAATCGAACCTGGGATCCTGGAGCTGTGAAGCAACTGTGCAAACCACTGTGCTACCGTGGTGTCCAGAAACATGCCTTGTCTTGTTTGTCCTTCAAGGCGAAGGTCACCATGTTCATTTTCAGTTTGGTAGGGTTTCAGTGGCTATGAATGTGACTGCAAGGCCGATCTGTGTTTGAAACGTTCTGCTGCAAATAGGGCAACATATCGCAGACAATTGTGTTTTGGACATTTTGCTGGATTGTGATTTCCTTGGCTTGCATTTTCTCACTGTTTCTAATATCCTCTGGCTTTCGAAGGAGGCTGCGCCACTTTTTATTTGGTTGCGACAGGTGCAGAGATCCTGGGTGATCTCCACTCAGGACTTGAAGTTGATTTCAAACGAAATGAAGCCTTTAGAATGCCATTGCAGCACTTCCTTTGACTGCCCTGAGAGCACACTCCAGCATTAAGCTACCCATGGAAGATTCGCTTTGGCAAGAGAGTGTTAGGCATTCTGGCTACATGAACAAGCCATGACTGCCTCATTATGGTGGGGGTTCTTGGCATGTCATCAAGGGGTTTGAGCATTTCAGTGTCTGGTGTTTTGTCCTAACGTCTGATCTTCAGCTCTAGTGAGAGGGGCTGAGCTTCTTGGCATGGCGCTGGTACCCAGTCCAAGTTTTGCTTGGCATAAGGTAGGTGTGGGCAGAGCGGGCAGCTCCATAGACTTTCAGTTTGGTCGACAGACTTACCCCTGATGTCGAGGCTACACTTGCTTTTGGCAATCCTTGCACGTGTCTCATCGTCAGCACAGGCAGCTCAAGAGAGTGGGCTGAAGTAAAAAGTCAGCTTATCCACTGCTGACATGCAGAATATGTGTAAAGACACAAGAGAACTAAGAAAACATTTCTGCAGCTCAAATAGAAACAGCATATAGTTTTTGGGTTGCTTGAAATTGTCCCCCATCAACTTTTTTTAAAAAGCGAGCTTAACTCTGTTTTGCTGGCTTCCTCCAACAGCCCCTCCCCCTATTGGGAAGGGACATTCTGCTGTGTTTTAAACACAGCATACAGAGAATTCAGCGAAAGATAGGTCGACCGTGAGCACAAATACTTTCTTTCACGGTCCACGATCTGAAATGAAAGGAACAAATGAAACTTGCCGTTGTCATGGCAGCTGCTTTTATCTCCCTCCCTGTTTGGCATGCATAATAAATACGAATACCGTAATTCTTTCTCCTACTGCAGCTCTTATGTAAGCCAGTGCCTATTCCAGCACCCTCAGATAACTGCTTCTATTTAGCGGCTGCTGAACATCTGAAGGGATCATTTCAGATCCAGGAGAAGATTCTGAAATTTTTCCAAGGAACGCTTCCTAAAATATCCAGTGCTCATTTCCCGAATCACAATTTTTATGCGGCAAGTTCCCTGTCTCCTGAGCTGAAGCTTAAATGTAACATTTTTCCTTTTTCTCCCTCACCAATTTTCTGCTTGGCCCACCAACACCCCATCATCTGAGGGTATTAACCCTTTATTGGAGTAGAGTCCGCCCGCACATGCTGCCCTTGCATTTTTTTTTTTTAAATTTAGATTACCCAATTATTTTTTCCAATTAAGGGGCAATTTAGTGTGGCCAATCCACCTACTCTGCACATTTTTGGGTTGTGGGGGCGAAACCCACGCAGACACGGGGAGAATGAGCAAACTCCACACGGACAGTGACCCAGAGCCGGGATCGAACCTGGGACCTCAGCGCCGTGAGGCGGTTGTGCTAATCACTAGGCCACCGTGCTGCCCCTGCTGCCCTTGCATAACTTACCCAAATGCCCCATTGCCCAGGTGTTGACAAGTTAATAATAATCTTTATTGTCACAAGTAGACTTATATTAACACTGCAATGAAATTACTGTGAAAAGCCCCTCGTCACCACACTCCGGCGCCTGTTTGGGTACACAGAGGGAGAATTCAGAATGTCCAATTCACCTAATAGCTCGTCTTTCGGGACTTGTGGGCAGATACCGGAGCACCCGGAGGATACCCACGCAGACACGGGGAGAACGTGCAGACTCCACACAGACAGTGACCCAAGCCAGGAATTTAACCTGGGACCCTGGCGCTGTGAAGCAGATGCACCCAGTCCAGCCCTCTCACGGTGAGCAAACATGTATGTGTGTGATAAAAAGATAAAAAGAGCAAGCTTGAGCCAGTTTCCCTTTGATTTCATTGAGATTTCCCCCCCCCCCCCCCGCCTCCCAAAAATAAACTTTATACATAAAATATCGAAAAGAACATTTCAAAATGGCCGTTACAGATAGTGTAATGAAGTTCAAATTTTCCCCATGCAGCACCTTACATTCTGAGGCGTCTCAATACAATTGCGATACTTACTATGTAAATTCAATGTCCAGGGACTTTATAAAGTTTCCAACCCCTCAGTGCAGTATAGCTGAAAGGCATTAGATAGTGGCCTTTTCCCTTTCATTTCACAGCTCTTTTCCAGTTCGGTATCCATTAAATTTTAATTTGTCATTTTCTATTTTTTACTTTGAACCTCACTAAGTTGTGGCCACTACAAAATTAGTGCAGCTGCAACATTACATACGCTGTGACATATAGCATAAATGCTACACTCATGGGCCAATGATACATTCCTGCTGCAGACTGTAAGTGAGCAAGAAATCTGCTGGTCTTAGGACGATTGCCAAGGTAACTTCTGTTTCATTTTGCAATGTTGATTTCCAGTGTCTGGCGATAACACTCCATTGTAAGCTTGTGGAGAAACACACACGGAAGAACGCATCCCATTCTGGCCACCGTTCACGCCCTTCCCAAATACACGGGCAAATTGCTGGCATCCCCCCACAATCTGCATTCCCACCATTACAATGAGGTTCACTTTGTGCCAATAGAAAGGTGTGAAAACTTTATGAGGATTTAACGGAATTTCTAGAGGGTAATTAGTGGAGCCACCATGGATTTCAGCAACCAGGTACATGTGATGAAAACTGACCATTCTGCCAATACACAGTGGGCTAGTCAGCAGCTGTGGCAACAGGTTATGATGTTCACTTTCATCAGAACTGAAGACAGGATGGCAAACGTCATTTATGTAGAGCTGGCAAAAAAAAAAGCTGAGAGAAAAGGTGGGCAATGGTAAGAAAAATGCAGATGTCCCAATTACAGAGAGGCTGCTAATTGGTCAAATGAAGTGCAAGCTGCTCAATAAGACTTTGACGATAAGTTCATGCAGAGGCAAAAGAATGTGCAAGTGGAATCTGAAAAGGCATGGAAAAGGTTTGCACCAATGAAAACATGAGAACATGAGGAAAAATTGGGAGAGGAAGTTGTTACAAATGAGTTGACCTGAAATTAAAACTGAAAGCAGAGGTAAAATATGATTGATCCATCAGTTGCAAGGAGGCAATAATATCAGGTCCAATGTGGTCAGACTCCTACCAGAATTACACTTTGACAGAAAGTCCACATCACAAATGTCAACCTGCCCCAATCTAGGGGCTGGTTTAGCACACTGGGCTAAATCGCTGGCTTTTAAAGCAGACCAAGGCAGGCCAGCAGCATGGTTCAATTCCTGTACCAGTCTCCCCGAACAGGTGCCGGAATGTGGTGACTAGGGGCTTTTCACAGTAACTTCATTTGAAGCCTACTTGTGACAATAAGTGATTTTCATTTCATTTCATTGCAGCAGACTGCCCTCCCAATGGCATAAGAACGTCCTCTTTGAATGTGAAAATAGGCTCTTAACCTGGTCCAAGATTGAATTGCTGGAAAACAAGATATTCAACAAGGTATATATCTAATAAATGCTTATCTGTATGTTGAGCTGGGAGGAGGGGAATTCTGTTTCTCTCGGTATTTTAAAAGAGTAAAGGCTGCGCCCTTTATCATTCATTTCCACTCATCCCAGCCTTAAGGCACATTCATACGACCAGCCCTCCTTGCCCTGCCACTGACCAATGCTCTTTGCCCCCCCCACCCCATCCCACCTCCATCCACAAATCCCCAACCTCTCTGCACCCAACAACTGCTCCCTCCCACCATGATATCGAAAGCGCCCATAACCACAATCTCCACCTGGCCTACGATCACACCCGGCCTTCCCCCAGCCACAACTCCATCTCAACACAGTCCTCAGCACACCCTCACCTGCAACCCCACACCTAACTGAGGACTGGAACAGCTTTTTCATTATCCTCCGCCAGAAGCTCTGTGAAACCCGCCTGCGTGTGGACCATTATTGACGATGCCTCGGGCCTCACCATTCAGGCACAAGGAAAGTACCAACACAACCCATCATCTCCAAAATGGGAATACCAGAAATTCTTGGCCAATGTGCGTACACCTGTAAAATACACAAATTTGCACATATACCTGTATGTATGCCCGTGTATGCGTGCGAGTGTATGCGTGTGTGCATGATGTAAAAGGAAACAACTGAAACAATTAGGTTCAGAAGACTCGCAAATATTTACACATTCATTATGAGACAAAGCCTGAAGTCTGGGTCGGAGAATCGGCGCGGCGTGGCGCGAATCATGCCACGCCACCCTGACGCCAGGACGGCATTCTTCGCAGTGCGGAGAATCGGCGCGCCATCGGCGCCGGCATGGTCGCCGCCGGTTGGGGTATGCGGCGACTCTCCGGCCTGGGTGCCGATTCTCCGGCCGGATGGGCTGAGCGGCTGTCATCAAAAAGCCGAGTCCCGCCAGCGCCATTCTAACATCCTCTGAGCCGACGGGACCTCGGAATTGAGGGGTCGGGGTCGGCCTGTGGGGGAGGGGGGGGGGTGTCCGATGCCGGGGTGGGCCTCTGTAGTGGCTTGGCCCGCGATCGGGGCCCACCAATCGGCAGGCCGGCCTCGCTGCCCCCTGGCCTCCTTTCCTCCGTGCCGGCTCCTGTAGCCCTGCACCATTTGACGTTGGGGCCGGCGCAGGGAAGAAGGCCACTGTGCATGCGCCAGTTGGTGCCGGCCCAACTGCACATGCAGGGACCCCGCGGCACCGGGTTCAGGCCAGGATCGGCAGCTGGAGCCGCATAGGCCGCTCCAGCGCCGTCCTAGCCCCTTGTAGGCCGCAGAACGGGGTCCCGGAATGGGCGTCGACGCCGGAGTAAAACGCTCCCGTTTTTGCTCCGGTGTCGGCACTTGGCCGCCCGATGTTAGAATCTTGCCCAGTGTTGGAAAAAAAACTGCGTTTTGTGGCATTTGATTAAATATTTATTTCCAAAGACAGGCTTCCCGTACAAATCTGCTCATCCCAGACCTTTTTAACAAATTATTTATTTTCCTCATTGTAGACCAGTTCAGGGTCTCATTGTTCGCCTCTTACTAATTATGTTTTTTTTTTAAATCCCTGAAAACTGCCATCTTTTTCTGATGGATCATTTCATGAATACAGAACTGGAGCAGCTGGTGTTGATTTAGGGATTTGTTAAGTGATTTTTCCAAGATGTGATCATTTTTGCCAGGATAAATTGATTTGGATGTTGGCACACAGAGTGCAGTGCAGTGCGCTGCCACACAAATTGCAGCTTTCTTTCCATAAAAATCTTTTAACATCTCCACGCATTGAACTCGTTAACGGGATAGTTTACAAAGATGTGAATTTTCCAATCTATTCAGCTGGAAATATTCAAGTGGCATTCCTTAGTTCTGATGTCTATTTCCTCAGCATTAAATGATTGGACTAATAATTGCTTTAAAATAAGTGACACTTTAAAAAATATTTGGGAGGTTTTTATTTAAAGCTTTTTTTTTTGCTGAGGGCAGCAACTTTCTCAGAGAAGTTTCTGAAAAGGTTTCTCAACCGCCCCGGCTGAAGCTGCCTCCGTCTTGGGAGGTCAAGAGGTCACACGTACTTCTTCCTGCACTCAGTTAGTGAAAAGGCATTCAAAGCATTTTAAACACTGTCGTGATATTGAATTAGAGTGAGCCTTAATTCCAGCACTCTAAGGGCCTGTGGGAAGCTGGTCTCTGGACAGGGGGATGATGGGGGCTCCTCGATTATTAATCAGTGATGAAAAACAGGCCCTGTTGGTGTAACTCAAGGATAGGCCCTTCTGTTTCATGCCGCTTCGGTTGGCTCAAATGAAAAAAAAAACAGCTCAATGAATAGTGTTGCTTGCTGTGCTTTTGTGCCTTTATGGCCGTTGCTGGCCACAAAAGGTGTTATGTAACAACCGACTATCGAAAACGTTTAGTTCGAATAAGAAGTGGACAGTTTCACACTAACGGTTTTCCTTCTTTTAGTGACTTAAAAAGTATTTCCAAATTGCCTGCGTGAATTGGCAAAAATAAAATCAACCTGTCAGTTTTCCTTCCCATTTGTGCCGATCTGCATTGTTCTTGCTCGTACAATCAAGCAGGATTCTTAGTCACAAGCTCTTTTTATTGCCCTTGCCATTTTTTTTCAACAGAACCATTGCAACTCATTAAACACAGAATGAAACACGGTTGTGTTGACACTAAAACCGACATTTGCCACGATACATAGCAAATGAAACTTCGTTCAAAGCAGCTCTCATATTGGCAAGAATCAGCGATTCCACAGAACACAGACTGCTTAATGTTTCTCCGGGTACTGAGTAACAAAATGCTTTCCTGAAATAATTTGCCCAGTGATTCAAACAATGCAAGCTGCCCTAATTGATGAAAAGTTATCAGTTTGAGTTGTGGTCAGCGAGTGAATAGGGGAGACAATGCAAACAGCAAAACAATTCAGTTTTGTTTCTACCCTAACCCCCCAACCCCCTCCCTGCTCCCTTCCACTGGCAACCCCCCCCGCCTCCCTGCTCCCCTCCACTGGCTTTTTCTTCTCCACAGTTTGTGGGTTACAATTCCACAGACTTTGGCAGCAGCTCCTGCCTCCCACGAGTGGGAGCCCAGACATTGTCTGTCAGTGGGGGTTTTTTTTGACCCTGGGAAGGCAGAACAGTTAACCTTGATCCCATTCTCTGCCAACATCTGCACATAGCAACCAGGCACACTGGGTAACTATCAGGAAAAACCCTGGCTGCTTTCGCCCTCCAAGGCCTCCTTACAGCACGGAGGCTGGCTGCAGTTCCGGCTGCTTGCTTGACTGATATCAGCAAACTCAGCAGAGACTTGGAAATCATGGGGCCACACATGTTACATGGGGTAGCACTTGTGTTCACAGTTCAAAATGCATTTGATACATATATCATATCATATTCATACTTCCCAGAGATAGTTAAGTCATAGTTTTAGCCAGCTAACAAGTAAATACAATCCCATCGAGTGATAGTTGTTAAATCTGTCACTTTATGCTGGAGTGTTAACAAGGGCCTCAATTTTAACGTGAATCAGCCTGTGAGAATTGGCCTGGTTCTGGCTCCCAAGCAGCGGAAAGAATAGTTTCGCTCTTCCTATCAAATGCTTTAAACACATCAGTTAGATCATTCCTGAACAGTTTATACTTAAGGAAATATGAAGCTGATCTCTGCAAACTTTCCTCATTACGTAACCTTTCTGGTTCCAGTGTTATTCTGTAAATATGTGATGAATTTCCTCCGTGACCAATATATCCTCTCTGGGGTGTGGGGATGAATTTTAAAAACATTCATTCATGTGATGTGGGTATCATTTTATTGCCAATCACTAATTACCTGTGAGAAGGTGGTGGTGAGCTGCCTTCTTGAACCGCTGAAGTCCATACGGTGTAGGTACATCCACAGTGCTGAAAGGGAGGGAATTGCAGGAATTTGGCCCAGTGACAGTGAAGGAACGGTGATATGTTTCCAAGTCAGGATGGTGAGTAACTTGGAGGGGAACGTCCGGTGGTGGTGTTCTCCTGTGCCTGCTACCCTTGCACTTCTGGATGGTAGTGGTCATGGGCTTGGAAGGCCCTGCCTAACGAGCCTTGGTGAGTTCTTATGGTGAATCTTGTAGATAGTACACACTCCTGCCAGTGTCTGTTGGTGGTCAAGGGAGTGAATCTTTGTGGGTGGGGTGCCAATCAAGTGCTTTGCCCTGGATGGTGTCGAGCTTCTTGAGTGTTGTTGGTTTGGAGCTGCACTCATCCAGGCTAGTGGGGAGTATTTCTTCACACTCCTGACTTGTCCTTTGTAGATTAAGGACAAGCTTTGAGGAGTCAGAAGGTGAGATACTAACTGTAGGATTCCTGGCCTATGATCTGTTTTTGTAGCCACAGTATTTATATGGCTAGTGAGTCCAGTTCAGTTTCTGGTCAATGGTAACCCCCAGGATGTTGATAGTTGGTTTTCAGTGACAGTAATGCCATTGAATGTCAAGTGGTGATGGTTGGATTCTGGCTTGGTGGAGATGGTCATTGCCTACCATTTGAGTGGCACAAATGTTACTTGCCACTTGTCAGTTCAAGCCTGGATATTATCTAGGTCTTACTGCATTTGCTACTGGACTGCTTCAGTGTCTGAGGAGTTGTAAATTGTGCTGAACATTGTGTAATCATCAGCGAATAGCCCCACTTCTGACCTTATGATGGAAGGGAGGTCATTGATAAAGCAGCTGAAGATGTCTGGGCCGAGGACACTTCCCTGAGGAACACCTGCACTCAGTCCTGGAACTGAGATAATTGGCTTCCAACCACCACAACAATCTTCCTTTGTGCCAGGTTGTCCAACCAACGGCGAGTTTACCCCCTGATTCCCATTGACTCCAGTTTAGCTCGGGTTCCTTGAAGGCACACTGGGCCAAATTCTGCCTTGATGTGAAGGGCAGTCGCCTCTTGAGTACAGCTCATTTATGCATGTTTGAATCAAGGCTGTAATGTGGTCAAGAGCTGAGTGACCCTGGCAGAACCCAAACTGAGCGTGAGTGATATTATTGTTAAGCAAGTGCTGCTTGATAGCACTGTTGATAACCCCTTCCATCACTTTACTGATGATTGAAAGTAGATTGATAGGGCGTTAAGTGGCTGGGTTGGATTTGTCCTGCTTTGTGTCTACAGGACATACCTGGGCAATTATTCACACTGCCGGGTAGATGCCAGTGTTGAAGCTGTATTGGAGCAGATTGGTTAGGGGTGTGGCAAGTTCTGGAGCTCAAGTCTTCTGTACTACAGGGCAGCACGGTGGCCTAGTGGTTAGCACAGCTGCCTCACGGCGCTGAGGTCCCAGGTTCGATCCCCGCTCTGGGTCACTGTCTTGTGTGGAGTTTGCACATTCTCCCCGTGTCTGCGTGGGTTTCACCCCCACAACCCAAAAATGTGCAGAGTAGGTGGATTGGCCACGCTAAATTGCCCCTTAATTGGAAAAAATAATTGGGTAATCTAAATTTTAAAAAGAAGTCTTCTGTACTATTGCCGGGATATAGTCAGGGCCTAGAACCTTTGCAGTATCCAGTGCCTTCAGCTGTTCCTTGATATTACTTGGTGTGAATCAAACTGGCTAAAGTCTGGCATCTGTGATACTGGGGACCTCTTGAGGAGGCCAAGATGGATCATCCACTTATTGCAAATGTTTCAGCCTTGTCTTTTGCACAGATGTACTTGGCTCCCTTATCATCGAGGATGATATTTATGGAACCTTCTCCTCCAGTGAGATGTTTAATTGTCCACCACCATTCATTACTGGATGGGGCAGGACTGCAGAGCTAAGATATCCTGGGCAGCAGGGTAGCATGGTGGTTAGCATAAATGCTTCACAGCTCCAGGGTCCCAGGTTCGATTCCTGGCTGGATCACTGTCTGTGTGGAGTCTGCACGTCCTCCCCCTGTGTGCGTGGGTTTCCTCCGGGTGCTCCGGTTTCCTCCCACAGTCCAAAGATGTGCGGGTTAGGTGGATTGGCCATGCTAAATTGCCCGTAGTGTCCTAATAAAAGTAAGGATAAGGGGGTGGGGTTGTTGGGTTACGGGTATAGGGTGGATACGTGGGTTTGGGTAGGGTGATCATGGCTCGCCACAACATTGAGGGCCGAAGGGCCTGTTCTGTGCTGTACTGTTCTATATGATCTTTCGATTGTGGAATCGGTGTCTACGTTGAAGCCTAATTTTTCGGTATGCCTGGTGTTGCTCCTGCCCTCCTGCACTCTTCATTGAACCAAGGTTAATCCACTGGCTTGGTGGTAATGGTTTATTGGGGGATATGCTGGGCCATGAGGTGACAGACTATGGTTGAGAACAATTCTGCAATTCTGCTGCTGCTGACCCTCAACACCTCATGGATGTCTATTCTTGAGTTGCTAGATCTGTTCAAAATCTGCACCTTCAGCACAGTGATAATGCCACACAACATTACAGAGGGTATCCTCAATGTGGAGACAGGACTTTATCTCCACAAGGACCATGCGATGGTATCTCTTATTGATATGGACAGGCAGATTGGTGAAGATGAGGTCAAGTTTATTTTTAGTCTCGTGGCAGCTCGGGGGCGGGTGTGGGGGTTGGGGGGGACGAACGGGGGGAGGGGAGAGCATTATTTGGTAATCAGCTAGCGGTGTTCTTGCCCATGTTTGACCTGATGCCATGAGACATCATGGGGTTCACAGTGGATATTGTGGACTCCCAGGGCAGCTCCCTCCCAACGGCATACCACTAAGCAGCCTCCTCTGCTCGACCTGTCCTGCTGATGGGGGGGGGGGGGGAGGTAGGACACACCCAGGGATGGTGATGGTGGTGTGTGGGACATTATCTGCAAGGTATGATTCCGTCAATAGGACTATGTTAGGATGTTCCTTGACTAGTCTGCCAGATAGCTCCCCAAATTCTGGCCACATGCTCCCGGATTTTAGTAAGGAAGGATTTGCAGGGTGATAAGGCGGAGCCATTTCCAGGTGAAACCAGAGGCGGACGGCTCCGCGCTTTTCCACCACTGGCTCGCATGCCGGTCTACCACCATGTTCCTGCCTCCTGGCCATTTTTGCTCCGGGAGGAATTGTGGGTATGTGATGATTACCCACCCACAATCACCAGGTAATCTATTAGGTTAATTAAAAGGCCTACTAAAGCCAATCTCCCACAAGCTGAATGGAATTTTTCAAGTTGGCATCTCCCTCCGCCCCTACTGAGGCTGAAACACAACACAGTGGCACAATGATTAGCACTGCTGCCTCATAGTGCCAGGGTCCCGGCCTTGGATAACTGTGTCAATTTTGTACGTTCTCCCTGCATCCGCATGAGTTTCCTCCAGGTGCTCGGTTTTCTCCCACATTCTAAAGATATTTAGGTTAGATGTGGTTACGGGGATAGAGCATGGGAGTGGGCCTTGGGGGGGGGGTTGCTCTTTCAGAGGGTCAGTGCAGACTCAATGGGCTGAATGGCCTCCCTCTCCACTGTCGGGATTCTATCCTATGAACTAAATGAAATGAAACCGGGGATTGAGGAGACCTCCGATCCATGCGGTAGATGAGAGAAGGAACCAGCGTTGCATCCAGCTATAGGAACTCAGCCTGACTCATTCACAAAGGCTGTTGCGCCATTGCTGTGGCCTTAGACATCCAGTTGAGAGAATATCCCTCCACAATCATGGCCTGGCAGCTCAAGGCCTTTTGAATGGTAATATATATATATTTTAAATCCCCCCACTTCTCTCTCTCTCTCATTCTCTATCTTTCATCGACGTCAGCAGCTTCCATCTTTGAAGGTGGACGACCAAGCTGTAAGTGATGGGATGCACCCTATTGTACAGCGAGCATGCACCTTGGCCACTAATTGACCTGCTTATCAAAAGAAAACCTCAGGCGCGTGATGTTGGGACCCAGAAATTCACCTGATGTCAGCGTTCAAACTCCGGAACAACATTTCAGCCTGTGGTTTCCGGAATTGAACATAGTTTTCCAGGTGAGGTCTGACTGGAGATTTACATAGTTGGGCTTTGTAAAATTCAAAATGCAACCCGAGCACCTCCCCATCACCTCAAGATTGGGAACCCTGCAGTATTATTTCCTTCGCTAGGCCAGGCATGCTTAATTTAAGTTAAGAAAGTCAGCAATCAGCACTTAAGTAGCATTGAGCCTGGAAACGGCCTAGTCTGTGTAGCTCAGTACCACGCAGCACGGAACGACTATAAGTGAGCCCATTGCAATTTACTTTCAGTAACGTGACAAGGTGATCTTTGACATAGTGCCATCAAATATATTTGAAAATGTTATGACCTCGTAGCAGAGGGCAGTCGTTTTTCAGTAGAAAACTTATCATCCCTGTGAAACCTCGTAATCTTGCAAAATAATTCTTGTTTATAATTCAGCAGTCAAGGAAGGTGGGTGGGGAATGGTAGCACCAGTCAAGGGGGAATTAGTCATATTCGTGGAACATATATAACTTTTATCCTTGCTAACTGTATTGCATAATCTAGCAGTATAGTTGTGCTCTATTCCTTTGTTTACTAAGTGGGTCAAAAGTCATTCCTGGAGCAATTTTGTTTAGTTCTGTTTATGACAGAAAATACCATGAAGTAAGACAGAAACGTGACAAATCTGTCTTGCAGCTTGTCTGCCTTGAATGAGTGAAGTTGAAGTTTTCAAAAGCAAAGCAGCCATACCCTTACATTTGCATTAGTTTATAGATTCATTTAAAAATCTTCCTCAATTCGCAACACATTTTTGCACTCAGATTTGTTCATGCAGGTGCTCAGGATGGGTTGCTTGCAGAAGAATTGAGTTCAGCAAGCTGCTGGGGTGGGTCAGCATGTTTTTGCAGACAATAACTGAACCTTTTTACTTCTTAGGCAGTTCCTTGGGATGAAGGATGTCTCTCTTCCACTCTGATGAGTCAGATGAGCTCTCAGATGGCTGATAAGACCAGTGTCTGCAGACGTGTAGGACAGGGGGTTCTTGAAGGGTCAGGCAGGTGAGATATTTGGAGATTTGCGCACTCTCTCTCACACCACAGTTCTGGCTCTCTGTGCCCCGATGAAGACTCTCAGTGTGTCCATTGTCTTCGCAAATACAACTTCTTTATTTTGGACAGTCCCAAGCCAGTGACTCCCCTGAGTCAATGGGGATGTTTGACCTCTTAGGGGATGTTTTGAGAACATTCTTAATGCATTCCCACTGCCCTCCTGGGAGTCTCCTGCCAAGTCTCCTCTGCAACCAAGTTCTGAATATAACTTCGGGAATCCGGTGTCAGCTGGTATTTGGCCTTGCAGCTCAGTGACGTTGGCTGGCTTCAGGCGGAATTCAGAGCTATTCAGTTGCTATCAACGTCAAGGCAGTTTCTAAGATGTAGACAAATGATTTACCTGTTTTTGTGGAGACAAAGAGCAGGCAGTGGATTGGGTTCTTTTTAATATCTCTGTGTGGCACATTGGTAGTCAAAATCAGCAGAAAGTGTTCAAAAACCTACAAGTTGGATGGAGAGAGAGACAAAAGGAACCCCCTCAGGGTCTCATTCCTTCAGCATCTCAGTTGCCTGCCCAATTCTGCAGAGTAAGCAGTGCTTAAAACACACAAAAGAGTTGGCTTGCTACATGACATCTCTGCAATTACCCAATGATCCAAATATGGTCAAGTCTAGTACCGCATAATTATAACTTGATTAGATTAAGGCTGGAAATTCCTCCCAACCATTGTCCACGTGATGAAGTCTCCACCCAGTTGAGTACCTAGATGATTGTCCAGATGCTTTACTAATAGGATAGGGGGTAACCCCACATTCTTCCCGTTCAGCTTTTCAGACACTTTGCCTCCATTTCAATAAATGTTTGGACTATAGAAGATATAGAGGTACAAAAGTGCAGTCATCTTTAACTGTGACCCCCAAGTCACCGAAATGTGGTTTTGCTCTTTATTTTAAAAATCAATGATCAATTATCAACCAAAAATCAACCTGCCAGTGAATTCAAAGATCAAAATGTTTTTTATTTTTGAGCATGGTTTCACAACAAGAGAAAGATCAATGGTTCCTCTTGCTGGAAAAGCACATGCGATGATAGGTTCAGGCTCAGATTGGCTTTTTAAAGCTGTTTGACATGATGTGAAGCAAATAGAAATATCGATACCTGTGTTAAACGTAAGTTGATATATAAGATTAATGATGCACCATTCATCAAAGTGAGAAACGTCAATGACGGAGAATTGGAGTCTCTTCCATTTGGGTACATTTTTTAAACATTTGTCTCTGGGATGTGGTTGTTGCTGACACTGTCAGCATTTATTACCTACCCTGAGTTGCCTTGGGAATCTGTTGGTGAGCTGCCTCCATGCAATGGTGCAACCCACATGGTGAAGGTGGTGAATCCCAAGACCTTGACCCAGCGACATCGAAGGAATATCGTTTATTTCCAAGTCAGGATAATAAGTGACTTGGATGGGAACCTGGAGCTAGTGGTGTTCCTATCTTTGCCTTGTAGATGTTGGGAAGCCTCTGGTGAGTCCGGCTGTGTTACATGTCACACCCTACCCGGCCTCTGACCTGCTCTTGTCACAAAGTGGCTGATCCAGTTTAGTTTACGGTCAATGCTGAACCCCAGGATATGCCAAAATTCCCACATAAAGTATGGCGTTGATGCATAAAACCCCTGCTATTCTTCCCCCATAAAAGTAACAACTCAACTATACCACCACCCGCCCGCCAGACCTCTTCTACCCCAACTCCAACCGGTGAAGAATGTCATAAGGAGATCTTATCTTCACCCCTCCATCATGGGTGATTTGCCAGGCTATTCAGCAAATGTGCTGTTAAAGGCTGACGCAGAACTCGTGCTAGCTGAAAACGGCCGTGATTCCTTCCGTCGGCTTCGAGAGGCCCTTAACCTGCACGAGTAAAGGATAATTTGTCATGGAGGGGCTTGATTATCTTCTTCAAGATGCCTCACTTGCTCAGTTCAGGGCAGAATGAGTGAAGAACCACAGTTACTTCATAAATCTACACAGCAGAAGAGCTGCTTCACCATTCTAACATTCTTCAACATCAAGGAAGCAGCCTTGCACATAGAAACACAGACACATAGGAAATGGGAGCAGGAAGAAGCCATTCAGCCCATTCAACCTGCTCCGCCATTCATTATGATCATGGCTGATCATCCAACTCAATAGCCTAATCCCGCTTTCCCCCCCCCCATATCCTTTGATCCCCTTCACCCTAAATGCTATGGATAACTGCTTCTTGGAAACATGCAATGTTTTGGCCTCAACTACTTCCTGTGGTAACAAATTCCGCAGGCCGACCACTCTCTGGGTGAAGAAATTTCTCCTCATCTCACATGCAGTGATGCTCACCCCACACCGGCCATGCAAATGATCTAGCCTCAGGATTGTTATCCCTGGCCACAGGCGTGTGGGAGGTAAGAGAGTAGGGGTTCCAACCTGTCACATTTGCACCTGCAGAGCATGAATCCTCATGGATTTTAGGGCCATAGTTTACGTTGCTGCCTGCATATCACACTGACGTTCTGAGGTAGCACAAAGTGAATCTGAATACTGAAGCACACATTTATCATTAGTTTTTCATTCATCACTCGACAGTCAAAAATCCTTTGTGCACCTCAGATGTCTACTTTCTGTCAGGAGCCTATCAGTTATACTATCTGTCGGTGGTCAAACCATCTCTTTCCTTCCTGTACCTTAAAACAAAACAGGTGTTGTGAATTCAGAGATCCATATCAAGGAAAGGAATTCCTGCAGTCTTCAGGACTTTCTGAGGCAGCTACATATATGTTGTTTTGCTAGGTTCTGCAGGATTATCCAAGATGATACTTCCCTCTTTCTTTCGAGTGGTTTTCCTCCCTCATCAAAAAAAAAAATGTTTGTGCTGAGCAATCGAACAACGCTCAGGTTTTCGCCGTCAAATAAGTCAGATTTACCACAGATGGGTGCAACACACTCTCTTTCAGCTGGACCTTAACCCCAGCATTAGTAAAATGCCTTCCATTGCACCAGTTGCCTATGCTTTAATTAAGCACAACAGCCATCCTTGCAGCTTCTGTGTGAGATTGCCAATTTATGCTGCATTATATCTATGGATTTGTGCTGAATATTGCTTACTGTTCAAACTCAATCCGCGTGACACTTTCAGAAATAAAAGCTGCAGCTCTTTGTGGTCACAAAGATGTTCAAAAGGTTTTTGTCAGCATAATGAGAGCCTGACCCTTGAGTTAGGGGTCACTTACATCTCCACTTTGCTGTAATTTAAGACAGTTTTCCCCCAAAAAAACTGTTTGGCTAATATGTTTCATATTAAATGTTGTGTATTATTCTTTTGGAGCAACTTACAACCCTGCCGTCAGCTGGGTTTCTACGCATAAATGAAGCTAACATTGAGAATTGAATTCATGCGAAGTATGAAGACTGGCCTTGCAGTGCTCCGGCAGGCCTGGTGATAGATTTACATAACTGCTTCAAACCCAACATTTTGTCTTTTCTTTCTTCCTCGAAGGTGGCAGGTTTTGCTGCATTACAATTCCACGGACATTTAAAGCCCTACAGTAACTTTCCAAAGTGCCCATTCTTCAGTGAATGAAACTATTCAAGCCATAAAAGGCAGCATAACTAACTCCGAGGTTGTCCTCACTTGACACCCACATGCAACGCAATAGTCATTGGGAGTAAACAAAGAGGGAAACCAGGATAGATTTTCCCTTCCCAGGGGAATATGTGCTGATCTATGAAACGGGCTGTAATCAATTACAATTGTACCATGCAAAACTTATTCATTGCTGCATGTTTGTACTTACTGCTTCCCGTCTATACTCCGTGTAACGCTCAGTTTAATTCCCAAGCCCCGGTTTTATTCCGATTTGCTATGTGGTTATACTGCCTGGGGTAAGCTCTGAGCATTATCTTTCTGTCTGTAAGCAATGCAGTTCCAACTTAAGATAAAGCAAAGAAAGAGGTGGGAGAAATAAGTACAAATAGCCGGCTTTTGATGAATGTCATGATGGTGATTTGTGTAACAAATCATTGACAGGATAATCTGTTATGGTCCCCTTCGCAGTCTTTTCATTAATGACCGCAACTGCTGTTAATAATCATTCAAGAAACTAGCCAACAGAAACCAAAAACTATTTTAATCTCATGATTCGAAGGTGCAAATATGAGTTTGATCGGTCAATCATGGGCGAGTGATTTTACTGTAAGCTTTTCAACAGGGGGAAATCACTTCTTAAAGAAACAAAGGCAGATTCAATTACTTTAGTTATAAGATTTCCCTCAGGACTTGAAACGTACACCCAAGCTGATAAATATCCATGTACAGGGGGGGAAAATAAATACTTTTAATCCATAGAGGGATTAGTTGAAGTAAAGTATGGAGTTCATTCTCGCCTTAGTCAGATTACTTAGTCAATGTCTAGAATGGGAACGGCAAATGATCTAGATTTTAACGAAACTATGCAGTTTTTTTGTGAAGGTGGCGTAGACTCCTGGTTTATGTTTCGTGTGGGAAAGATAATTTATTGAAAACGAAGAACAGTGGTATTTCTTTTTATTCAAGGGACAACCTGATTTGATTTCTAGTTTTTAACCGAGTGCGCTGATTTTACCTGGCTAAAGTTGGGTGCCTGTTCGTGGTTGGGGAGTGATTCCCCCATTGCCCCCTCAATACCCCTGATTGGGGAGGGGAAAAGCAGCCGGCATTCACATTCCTGATTTCTTCCAAGGTGTTCTTGCCGGACAGCACACATCCAAGGTTTTGGGTCAGGCGTTACTTTGATGTTAATTAGAAATGCCTATGTTCTCCTCTTAGGCTCCCACATGTGGAACGACCACAGGAGCAATGTACTGAAGGCATCCTGTACGTGTGACATCATGTACCAGCAGAGCCAACACCTTTAGGAGCAGAAAGGGGGAGGCAGGTTGGTGGGGCGGATGAATAGGGAACAATCAAGCACAGAAGAAGACAATTGAGCCCATTGTGACCATCCTAGCCCTCTGCAAAAGCAACTCACCGAGCCTCACTTCGCTACCTTTATTTCATAGGCCTCCAATCCTTATTCCTTCAGATAATTGTCTAATACCTGAACCCCTTTGACAGCCACAATTGAATTTGCCTCTGCCATACTATCAGGGATTGCATTCCAGATCCTAACCACTCAGTGCGTAAAGCAGATTTTGCTCATATCACCTCTGGTTCTTTTGCCATTCACCTCAAATCTTTGGTTCCTGACCCTTTTGCCAATGAGGTTGGCTTTGCTCCATCTGCACCGTTCCAGATGCTTCATGAGTTAAATGCCTCTGTCAAATCTGAGCTCAAACTACTTTTCTCTAAGAAGAGCAGAGCCAGCTCCGTCAATCTATGCAGTGGTTAGCACTGCTGCCTCACAGCGCCGAGGTCCCAGGTTCGACCCCGACCCAGGGTCACTGCCGTGTGGAGTTTATACATTCTCCCCGTGTCTGCATGGGTTTCACCCCCACAACCCAAAGATGTGCAGGATAAGTGGATTGGCCATACTCAATTGCCCCTTAATTGGAAAAAATGAATTGGGCACTCTAAATTTATGAAACCAAAAAAAACTCATCCAGTAGGGACTCCAGCTCAGAGACGTCCATGGTGGAAGGAAGGAGCTGAAATGTGAGGTCCAGTTGACCCTACAATTAGGTAAATTAAGCATCTTTCAGTTATATTTCTGCTGGAAGCCTCCAGTCAGCCTTCTGTCTGTTGCTTGAGCTCCTGTTTACCTGAGATAATTGACCATTACAGTAGGCACGGAGGGTGATTGTGGTGCTGTGGTGATTCACAAGCATAGTTCATGAAAGGGCCTGAAATGGATATTAAGATCCAATATGCATAGGCAGAGAACCTAACAGATGGTTTAAACAAGCTACCAGAATGACCACAACCCACCCTAACCAACGTACTACACACATGCCGCTAACCATATTAGACCCTTTCCCAACTGTTTTAGATGTGCAAAACGTGCACTGCACAATCCAATTCCTAGGCTTGGATGACAGGATGTTTACTTACAGCAACTTACTTTCATCAACACGGTTTTAAGTGGTAAAATACTCCAAGACATTTCACAGATCAGAGGCTGCACAGTAACGAAAGAATTAGAAGTGTCCAAAAAGATTGCGTTCAACAACCTCATCAATGCCTGAGAGAAAAACTGGCATGGAGGAAATGCGAAGGAATACAGCAAAGATGGCTAAAGGCATTGCCATCAATGGTGGGGTGCAAGGAGAGTGTGAGGCACAAGGCTGGAGTTGTAAATTATAAGGGTATATGTAAGCGGGAGGAGATTACAAAAGTAGGGAAGGCAAAAGCCACAGAGGAAACAAAGCTGAAGGTTTTGAATTCAATATATTAAAGAGCAGGTGTCGAGTGGAGGTCAGTGATGACAGGAGTTATAGGAAATTCTAGCAAGATGGAATGCAGGCAATCATGCTTTGGACAGTTTGGAGTCAATGTAGGTGGCAATTGAGAGGCCGGTGTGGGGTCTTTGAAGAAATGAAGTCTGGAAGTAACATAAAACAGCGATACATTTTTCTGCAGTTGTGGAGATAAGGCAGTTGAAGTGGGATAGGTTGTATATTTGTATTGATACTAATATACATAATGCTGCATGTGAGAAAGTAAAGTTCCACTCCAAGTCGCACAATATGGGCGCGATTTAACTAAATGGGAAAAAAGTCCCATCGCAGGCACGTTTAGCTGCATGTTTCCCAGCGCTCGCAGAACCGAGAAACACACTATCAAACGTCTCTCGGATTAGATACAGGGCCTCAACGGGGAACACCTGGCCAAGGCCGCACATTGCCCCATTTTCTACACTGAGGGGTTCCGCTCGCCGGAACTCTTCAGCGTAGTGAGAGATCATGGCTTGATATTGCATCTTGGATGTCACTTATAAAAAGCAGAAACAAGTGTGGGCCCAGGGCGGTACGTTGGGGCAGTCCGTTTAAGACAGGTTTCCAGTTTGAGGCTTCACTGACCTTGTTCGGTTTGTTATAAAATGTTCTCATCCATTGCCTCCGGACTCCATAATGATCTGGTTTGTCCAATTTTGAATGTGGCACATGATTGAAAGCCTTGGGAAAGTCTGGAAAAGTTAAATCTGATAAAAATAAAAATATCATATCAAGTAAAGGCGGTAAAATGCCCCTTGGAAAATGTGTAGTTAAATATTAAGGAAGTTAAATTGGTGACACATTGTTTCATGGCTATTTACATCCTCATTGATTAAAATGCTCAACCATACCATCTCCTGTGGTATGACACATAATTGTGTTGACAAGCTACAGCATGGAGTGCTCTGACTGAGTCTCCATCCCCTCGACTCACAATATTGTGTGTCTCCAATTTTAGCAGTGGCTGTCAGCAGAGGTGTTGAATGGAAGAGAAACATTCGCAAATATCCCACTGGTGCCAGATGTCGTTTGTATTTCGGGGAGGCAGTGGCGGAATGGTATTGTCGCTGGACTGGTACGCCAGAGTCCCAGGGTAATTCTCTGGGGACATGGGGTCGAATCCCACCACGGCAGAAGGCGAATTCAATCAAAACCTGGAATTAAAAGTCTAATGATGACCACAAAATCGTTGTCGATTGTGGTGAAAACCCATCTGGCTCACTAATGTCCTTTAAGAAAGGAAATCTGCCGCCCTTACCTGGTCTGGCCTACATGTGGCTCCAGATCCACAACAATGTGCTTGACTCTTAAGTACCCTCAGTGTTGGTCAATAAATGCTGGCCTGGCCAGTGACGCTCACACCCCTGCATTAAATATGGTGATAAATGTTCTGAAACGCAGTGCCTGCTTCACACGTCTATTGTTCTGTACCTTGAATTAATAATTATTCTTTTAAGCAGTAATAAAAGCACATAGGGAAGACGGATTTGGATTAGTCGAATGGCCACCTGCGAAGGGCCTATGTGAAAAAAGTTTTCCCCAAATCAGCTTGTAAATGATAATAGTCAAGGTTACTGACTCACAACTATTTAAAACTTTTCAATTGGTGCTTTTTTTTTCATTCTTACTTTGCTTTCAGGCTTTACCGAGGCTTCCCCTCTGATTTAAATGAGGAGTATTTCAGTTCCAGGGTCTGCTCTTTTCTTTAATCACAAGGAGGGGGTTCCTAATTCTGGGCTTTAAACTGTGTTCTGCAAAGCATAATGAATCTGCCTTCATATAAGCTCAGACAATGGGCTCTTTCAAGGCTCAAGCCCTTCCTCCTGAGATATTGTTATAACTAATAACTCCTGCCAGCTGTGCTGAAGGGAACCTCAACTCTGTGGGAGAATGGACAAACTCCAGCCCTCAGAGGATTTGAAGTAACTCTGAGCCCAAATTGGATTATGAAGGGGGAAAGGTCATTCTGCACTCACGACGTATCATTTATGTTACACCAAATGAGTGAGCATATTTATCCCATTACCCATGAATTAGTCGGAAGAGAAATTTGGACAAACAACTCGAAATATCTCAGAGTAAACGGAAGAGAGCAAGGGAAACAAATACCTCGGTCACAATACCAAACACAGGTAATGGCTGCGAGCAGTTTAGCTTTCATCAGATAAAGTAATGCACCCTGCAGTATTATTCCCTAAGCCGACCGACCGGCTTCTTTTACGAGCTTTGCGTAGAATGTTCTTCCCGGCTCGTGGATATCACACCGTGCAACAAAAAAAAAGAAACCTGTTGCTTCCTCAGTCCAAGTGTTGATCTGGAAAGAAAACTTTCCATGGTAACAGGTCAATGTGTTTGTATCCTAGCTCTGTGAAATGTGAGAAGATACAAGCCTGACACCATATTTCACTTTTTGTGCCATCGTTATGTTTGCATCTCACTGTAAATTATAAAGTGGAGGTGACCGCTTGTGGCGGATGGAATGTAGTGGGCATGATAAAGAATAAAGATTGAAAAAGTCTAGTTTTAAATGGAATGATTGAACAAGGAAGCAAGATTTAACAGACGAAGCACCCTGCCTCTAAATCACTCCAACGTGTATCTACCCCTCCCCCCCCACCCCTAAGCTTCATTCCCTTTAAATTCAATTTGAAGTTATTTCCTTAAGCCGTACCACCCTCTGCGGTGACACCATTTAAAGAACAAGAAAGGGGACAAGAGATCTTGAAAAATTAAAAGGGGACACAAATAACAAATAAACTAGTTGATATATTGTTCATGAGAGTCCAGATTCTGAAACACAGTCGTGATGTTTAGCTGCTAAAATAGAGTGGTGTTAAATCTAGCTCATCCCTTTCGGGGAGATCGTGTGGGGCAGTGGGTGGTGTCCCTGCCTCTGATCCAGAAATATGAGGCGGGATTCTCCGAGCCCGCGCCGGGACGGAATATCGGCTGGGGGGCGGGGCGGATCCTGCCATGCCACTGCGACTTCGGGCCGCTGATTCTCCGGCGACTGAAGAATCACTGCCAATCGCGCTGGCACATTCGCAGTGGCGCGGGTCAGGGGCCGCTGCGATTCTCCATGCTCGACAGGTCGAGTTCCGGCGAGTCCCGCTGGCACTGTTTGCGTGTGGTCTTTCCTGACAGGACCTTGGCGTTCTGGCTGGGGGGGCAGGGGGGGAGCCGACTCCGGGGGGGGGGGGCCTTCACGGTGGCCAGGCCCTCGATCGGGGGCAACCGATCGGCGGGCGCACTCATTCCGGGGGGGGTGCCTATGTTCCTCAGCAGCGGGCCCCTGTAGTGCTCCACCATGATGCCCAGGGGGCCGGCTCGGAGATGGCCGTGGCACGCATGCGTGGGTGCGCCTGCCATGTAGGGCCGGCTTTCTGTACCAAAGCAGCACACGGCACTCCGGCGCCATGATAGCCACTGAGGAAGGGGAGAATGACTGAGTCTGGAAGCCCGTTGACATCGACGTCGCTCACGCCGGATTTGACGCCGGCGTCAACACTTGGCCGGGATTTCGGAGAATCCCGGCCATGCTGTTCAATTTCCACCCCACAATATGTTGGCCAAGGAAGGTGTATTCATAATGACATGGCTACATAGGTTGATTGTCAACCTGTAAATCTTTCCAACACATGTCAAAGGCAAAAACCACAAGAGAAAATGCTGCACATTCTCAGCAGATCTGGCAGCATCTGTAGGGAGAGAAAAGAGCTAACATTTTGAGTCCAGATGACCCTTTGCCAAAGCTTTGCCAAAGTCGATGGCATGTGGTCAAAGTCAATGACATGTCAATGGCAGGTGGTAAGAGTAGCAGAGATTCTTGCTCAGCCATGTTCTGGAATGAAAGCTGGAGTCTCTCCCATCTCTCTCCAAAGGATGCAGACTACAAATATGTCTGTAAAAGTGCAATTCGCCCCAACAACTCAGACTCCATGCGTGAACTGTAACACACCACCATTCCTTTAAAACCATGCTGCAGCAAGGTGGTCTCAATTCGCCAAACCCAGCTTGAAAACAAATTCCTCCTTGTGAACTCCTTTGGACTCTTAGCCGTTAATTCTAACTATTTATACATATCTAACCACTAGGTAAGAAAAACCCATCCTTGCATAGCTGGGCTTTTGTTAAAAAGAGTCCCGTTTTGGGCGTGAATAGTGGGCTGTTTCTTGGAGACCGCAGGGCCAAGAACGACCCAGCTATTAATTTTTTGGGGGGCCTCTGCAGGAAGTGCCCCACCGAGGACACACCTACCTCGCTTTTAAATGCCGGCCCGATCACGCAACCTCAACCATGGCTTCCAGACCTCCCCAACTTACTGCTTAGGGGATCCTCGAGCCCCCCCTCACCCCACCTCATAAGACCAGGACATCCCCCCCCCCCCCCCCCCCCCCCGGTCTCAATCCCCAGCACGGGCAACCTGCCACCCAGCCCCTTGGCATTGCTAGCCTGACAGACTGGCAGTGCCCCTGTCAGTTTGGCAGTACCAACTGGCAACCCTGGCAATGCAAGGGTGACAGTGTCATGGTGCTAGGCTGGCAGCGCCAAGGTGTCCAGGTAGCATTGATGTTGCTAGGCTGCCACCCTGCCCAGAACCTGACCACCAAGGGGCCTCGGATCACCTGGGAGATCCTTCATCCTCCAAGTGCAATTGCGCCCAGTCCACATTAGTGAAAACCAGTGCTAAACGGCGCCATGGCGAGGTATTTTGTTTACCTTAGATTGGGGCATCATCACTAAAGGGTGCCCCCGATCTAAGTTAAAAATATACTTCCCCGCACCCCTCTACCCCCCACAAGCATCTGGGCAATCCCTCAACCACGCAAGAATCGGGGCACACCCCACCACGACAAAGGTACCAGGGCACTCCCCACCCCCCACCACCATGCATATATCGGGCGCTCTCCTCATAAGCATCAGCCTTCCCCTCTCATGCCACACATACTCCCCTGTTGCACTGCCCCAGGTTGGCCATGCCAGGGTTCCAGGTGTATCTCACCATCCAAGGGCTGTACCCACGTGTCCACCCCTGGCACGGTCATCATGACCGGTTTTATTTTTGAAAACCTGCAGTGATTCGCACCAGTGCGACATCACAGCGGCTGGGTGGGAAGATGCGGTGAGGGCAGATGGAACGCGGTCAAGCCCGATGATTACATTCAAATTTATTACAAAATGATGTTCTTCAGGCTCATGCTCTTCATAGACGTGAATCTGCGTGCGTCATTTGAGGGAAAGAGCGGGGAAAATTGCAAACTGAAACCTCTCGTGAGATTTAACGGCCATTACATTATTTTCCCCCATGCCTAGCGCAGCCGCTAGATCATGACCAGTATCTTTAAAAATGATTCACCAGCCTCACACATTGTTCCATTCACTCTCCATCACATCGCCATTCACTCACCTACCAACAATCTCCATCAACCTCGACTCACATTCATATCTTCATCTCACCCTCGCATGAATGTCATTGGTGTAAGCTTACACCCATATCTCACAGTGTGTACACACTGCCAACAATTCAACTACGACAGGCACTCCACCGGAAGACAATGCACCATACTCATTGATACACTTGCCTCATTTGACAGTGGTAGCACTGTTGCTTCACAGCACCAGGGTCCCAGGTTCGATTCCCGCCTTTGGTCACTGTGTGTGCAGAGTCTGAGCGTTCTCCCCGTGTCTGCGTGGGTTTCTTCCGAGTGCTCCGGTTTCCATCCGCAAGTCCGAAAGACGTGCTGTTAGGTAATTTGGACACTATGAATTCTCCCTCTGTACCCGAACAGGTGCCAGAACGTGACGACTGGGGGATTTTCACAGTAACTTCTTTGCAGTGTTAATGCAAGCCTATTTGGTACAATGAAGATTATTATTATTTCTGCAGGTCAAAGGGGCACATACCCAGAGGTAGCAGCAGAAAACTGCAGGATCCAAGCATGGCTGTCTCCCCCTCACCCTGACGGAGCAGATAATGGCAGCCATTGTTGGAGTGGCCACGACTGAAGCCATGGCTAGCAGTGAGAAGGTGATGTTATGTTCCTGATTCACATCTTACTTCACCTTATCGCACAGATTTATCGGAACTCTTCTGATTTAGAAACTGCAGATAGTGTAAGCATAGACCCCTTACTTTCCCCAACTCCTTACCACAACCTTACCTTTTGCCTTTCAAATCCCAAGAGCTGCTACCTGGTCAGGCCATGGTGCAGGCCCATGAAGGCTAAAAGACCGATGAAAGTGAAACACTGCCACCCAATCTCACACTCAGAGCCATCTGAATCTAATATTTTATTTTATTTTATTTGATTTATTGTCACATGTAGCGAAGTACAGTGAAAAGTATTTTTCTAATACTGATATAATATGAACTTTACAGAGTACAGGATCATCCTGGAATGCAAAGATAGTCTAGGCTTCTTATCTCTACTAAAAACCATCTTCTTAAACCCCTCTCTCCTTAACCCTCATGTCCAACAATAAGTGTGAGGAGCTCATAGGTTTATTTTCCATTAAGATCAAGACAATTCAAGTTTCAGTCTCTGCTGCTTCCTTCCCTTCCACTAGCCCACCAAGACAAACTAGCCCAGGCACGGCCATTAGGGCAGCACGGTAGCATTGCGGATAGCATAATTGCTTCACAGCTCCAGGGTCCTAGGTTCGATTCCGGCTTGGGTCACTGTCTGTGCGGAGTCTGCACATCCTCCCCGTGTGTGCGTGGGTTTCCTCCGGGTGTTCCGGTTTCCTCACACAGTCCAAAGATGTGCAGGTTAGGTGGATTGGCCATGCTAAATTGCCCTTGGTGTCCAAAATTGCCCTTAGTGTTGGGTGGGGTTACTGGGTTATGGGGATAGGGTGGAGGTGTTGACCTTGGGTAGGGTGCTCTTTCCAGGAGCCGGTGCAGACTCGATGGGGCAAATGGCTTCCTTCTGCACTGTAAATTCTATGGTAAATTTGTTCCCTGGCCTTGGGATAATCCAGCCCTGACATATTAAAGTGAGCCTAAGTGCTCACTTAAATGAGTAAAATCTGGATCGTGCCCGGCAAAGGTGAGATCCAGATCCCGACGTCTAGCGAGATCGCGTTAGATCCAGCAATGCAGTCCAAGCATTGCAAATCTCTCAAGTGGCCTCTCACAAGATTTAACAGCCTCATCACGCCACCAGGTCAGGTGGAATGGGGCCTTTCAATTGCACCCAATAGTTACATTCATTTACAGATAGGCTTGGGAGAGATCAGTTTTGCTCAATATTTGGCTGTCTGAGAGGCCTGCAAAAAGATCTTTGATACGTGGTCGAGGGTACTGATCAACACCTGATACAGGGTTGATATTTATCTTTAAATCCACACATATTTGTACTGAACCATCTTTCTTTAAGACGGGGATGACTGGGGTTGCCCAGTCACTGGTGGTGACAGGTTCAACGACTCCTGTCTTCAGTAACCTCTCAAATTCTTCTTTCACTTTAGGTTGAATGGCATAGGATAAGGCATTGCTTTCAAACACTTAGGAACGCTATCTGCTTTTATCTTGAGTTTCACTTCGGCCCCAGTTCATGGATCCAAGTGACTTCTCGAATTTCTTTGCATATTTTTTCAGAAATGGTTGAAGACCGTTCATAGAATTGATAAGGTGGTTCATGAGGGTCCACTTTAGCTTAATCTTCCTTACCCAAGTCTCCCAAACAATTCTAGAAAGTTTCTTTGAACAATGTGAAGAGGCAACTCCACTTTCTGCTTGTTAACTTCCAGTCACATTGATGACACCCTTCAGCGGCACAATGTCCTCAGTATATGTCCTGAAGATCACATCAGATGGTCGCAATAGCAAATACTTCAATCTCTGATGGTACATCGATTCAGGTGTAAATGACACTGCTGCGCCCACATCCACTTCCATCTTAATAGTGTTCCCATTTAATTTTGGATCGGCGCAAACAAATCTGTTGCTGATCTCCTTGTACTGCTAGAACAACAAGCTTAAATCCTTTAAGCTGACTTGACACTTTGGTTCTCGGTGAATGTTCATTAGGATCATTTAACTGGTAAACTCGCCCTGTAGCCTTTGCAGTATTTGTCTTGGCACATGCTTTTTGTGCTGATGAAGGTTGGCATGACCAACATGCCTTTACAATGTGACCAACTTTACCACAATTTTTTCATTTGTTCTCCTTGCTCCAACAATCTCAGGCCAAATGTCTCACATGGTTGCAGAGATGACATGGTAGGCTTCTGGTGGACCTGCTTCTCTCAGACTCATTTTATGGACTTTAGCTCGAACTCCAAATAACAAAACCTCCCCCACAGCAAGTTTCACAGATGTTGTGATTTCAAGGGTTAATGCACCTTCAGTCAACAATTTCCTTTGGTTGGCTTCATTCCTGAGGCCCCTAACTAATCGGTCACAAAGTACATAATCTAACTTTAAGGAACGACTGGAACCTTTCCTCATAAGTTTTCCATGTCTCCTCCCCCTCATCAAACGCGTCCATGGTGCCTTTTCATCCTGCCATTTTTGGATTGCAGTTCTGTGACCTGTGTTACTCAGCTTTCAGCCTGACTTCCCTACTGTTTCCCGATGGTGTATGGGCCTGGATCTCCATCGATGATCCCTTCTTCTGGCTCACAAGATCCTTGTCAAAAGCTTTTTTTCCTCCTGTTTTTTTAATGGCTGCGATCTCGTCGCCAGTTTGTCTTTTCATTTCATTTTTTTTGTTTTTTGTTATGTTTTTTGTTGTAGCCGCAAAGAGAAAGAACCAGAGGTGCTACACATCGAGTTTGTACAACACAGTGTAAGGGGTTTATTTACAAGATGCTGCTCAAACACGGTACAATGGTGAACTCCACAAAAGCTCGCAAAATGCTCCCTAAATCTCTCCACCCCGCTCTCTTCATTTAAAACTGTTGGACAACGGCGAGTTGCTAAGTTTTTGACCAAGCTTTTGGGCATCTGTCCTAGCATCGCCTTATGTGGCTCAGTTTTATATGTGTGCTTTATAACACCCTTGTCAAGCATTTTGTGATGTTTCATTATGTTAAAGGCACTATATAAATGTAAGTTGTTTTTGTCACTGTGCACAAGGGGCTCTCAGCCATTGGAAAATGGTCATCAGCTCCTCAGATGGCACGGCCACACACAGATTCTGCTGCAAAGGACTCAGGTGAGGACTCTGATGGATCAACGTGCAGACAGAAGCTGATGGGCACAAAAATGAAATGCTTAGTGCACTGGGAAGCCTGCTGGAAAGTGGAAAGCCATAACTGATCCAATGCTCACAATGCTATGATCACCTTTCCTGAGATATCAGGCCAAACCTCTGTGAGGGAAATGAACATCAGGAGTCAGAGAAGTTGACTCCTCAATGACATCTACATTAAGGAAATCCACCATGTTTTATTTCCCATGAGGCAGGATGGATTCAAACCATCGCCTACAGAGCCAGACGTCAGATGGGCTGATTGCAAGATTGTTAGCCTGGAATGCCCAATTCTGTCTACAGGGACATTGACCTAGCCAAATGTCAGGCCCTCAAACCATCGCCTCTCACCAGCTCCCCCCCCCCCCCTCCACCACTCAACCTGCATGTCCTCTCACTACATCCATGTTCCCATGATCCTTCCATGCCCATTCATAACCCCATGTCGTATCATATCTCCCAAGACCTTCATATCTCTCATTCCCTCTCCATGCACCCTCATACACCATGCTGCTTCCATTACCCACATGCATCTCGATACCCACTCGCCTCGTATACACTGTGTACAGAACCAGGAAGCCATTGGAAATTCTGGAAAGTCTTTGAAATGATCCTGATACTGAAGTGTTTAAATTTATACAAGCGCTTCCAAAATTTGAGGAAAATATGTGGAACCTGGGCTGTTCCCGGGAAACAGGCCGGGAGCTGCAAAAGCGTAGGGGCTGGTTTAGCTCACTGAGCTAAATCGCTGGCTTTTAAAGCAGACCAAGCAGGCCAGCAGCACGGTTCGATTCCCGTACCAGCCTCCCCGGACAGGCGGCGGAATGTGGCAACTAGGGGAGGCTGGTACGGGAATCGAACTTCATTGAAGCCGACTCGTGACAATAAGCGATTTTCATTTCATTTATTTCATTTGAAGCTATTTAGAGCGAGCGATCTGTATGCACCATTATCGGAAGAGGTATCTGTAGATTATGATGTAATAAAGAAAATTATCCTCAATGCGTATGAGTTGGTTCCTGAACCATACAGATAGAAATTTTGAAATGCAAGAAAACAACCTGGACAAACTCATATGGAATTTGAGAGGCTAAAGCAAATAATTTTGACCATTGGATATGGGCATTAATGATAGAGAGAACACATGAAGCCCTTAGAGCGGTGATCCTTAGTCTCCCAATATCATTACTCGATGGTCCTTGCACCTCTCAGTAATTTCTTCCCAAATTTCCTTCTTTATCTCCTTCCCACTATTTGGTGGTTTATAAAATGTACCATTAGCAAAATTGCTCCTTTATTGTTTTGCAATTCTAACCAATAGATTCTGTTTTAGAAAGGACGTTTCCCTTTCTCGCACTGTAATATCTTGCTCAATCAAAATTGTTCCCTCTCCTCCTTCGATTCCTTCCTTATCTTTCCCAAATATCTTTGAATCCAGGAATATGAGGCATGTAATCCTTCCTTTTCTAAGCCAGGTTTTCACCACTATATTATATTCCTACATGGCTATTTGTGTCTTCAACTCATCAGCTTTATTAAGCACACTTCATGCATTTGCATGCATGCATTCCAAGCATACTCCTATTTATATTTTCTATGATCCCGCTTAACTCTCCATTATTTCTGACTCTATCACTGCCGGTCCTCTGTGTACCTTGTTTCTACTTTTTAATACTACATTCTGATGCCCATCTAGCCACCTAATTAGTTTAAACCCTCCTCCACAGCGCAAGTTAACCTTTCGGCAAGAATTTGGTCCCAGCTTTTTCAGGTGCAGCCATCCATCTTGAACAGGTCCCTCCTACCACAGAACATGTGGCAATGTGCCAGCAATCTGGAGGACCCCAAACATCACCCCCATGTCTAGCCGCACATTCACCTCTTCTAATTTGTGCTCACAGTATGTCATGACACTGGGATCAATCCAGATTTGGCTACCTTTGGAGTGGCTGCTTTTAGCTCCCTTCCTAATGCCTTAAACTCTGACTGTAAGGCCTCAACCCTGCTATATTAGCAGAACTTTAATGTGCATCTGGCTCAATAAAAGTCCAACATGAAAATGCTCGATGTTGACAGTGGAAATTGCACGTTTTACTGCCCTCTTCTCAAAAAAGCACATTTATACGAAAACAAAATTTGAATATGCTCAGTGTTTTGTCCTGATTTTCCCTTTAGGTAAACAATATAATTTTAAGACGCATAGATAATGGCCTTTAAACATTTTCCTTTCAGGACTACTGAACTCCGATCCTCATAATATGGCAGAAACGGACAGCAGTCTTGCATGGGAGTGGGATTCGGTGGCCCGACAGACATTAACTGCCTGCCCCTCAGTTGTAACCCACCGGTCAGCTGCCCAGCCATTTTAGGTGGGACACAGCAGCTGGCATGGGGATGGATGGAGAGGAAAACTGGTCAGCCAGTTGAAATCACAGATCAACGGGGACACAATGTGATGGAGCCATTCCACCTAAACAGCTCTGCCTATCTTTTCCTGCCAACTGAGGGGAATTAAAATCATCCCTTGATATGAAAAGAATGAGGTGGAGACATTTTCTCATAACCGTTTTGATAATATCCAAAGGCAGAAAGTGTTCTTAATATCCTGTTAATGAGCTTGTTCATACACTTGAAGTACTGGAAGGCGCAGCACCAGAGTTTTGGGTTACACAATTCAGATGCCAGTCTTGACACAGCCATAAGCTCAAATGTCCTCATCATGAGAGTCTCACAAGCTAGACTTTAGGCTGTGTAAAGGAAATGAAGACATGTGGGCTTAATGGCAGAGATTAATCACAGTGGCCTAGATTTGACAAGAGGAGAAAATGCAATAGCAGGAGGTGCTACTGAGGGAGTTAAAAGGGGAACATATACAATGGGAACATGGAATGAGCAGTTTAGTGGCCACATAAGAATCCAAATGATAGGTGAAAAGAAAACTGTTTTATTGTAAAATAAACTATAAACATACCTAACTTCATGTCCCACCTGTGTCTATCCATGCTCGGCTCTCACCTGGGGCGGTTTTTATGCTCGTGTCCATTTACTCCATTAATGGGCCCCTGCCCCTCAGCGGCGGAGTTTGTATTCAACAAGGCTCATGGGGACGGTAGTTGGTCCACTCCAGTCAGTCTCATGCTGGTTATAACATTCCTCCCTCCCTAAGTCTAAAGGCCAATCGGAGGAAGGTGGAGCAGGAGGGCGCCTGCTCTTTTTCGCCTGTGGCTGTGCCTCTTGTGCCGAGGCCAGGTCAGGGGGTGTGCATCTAGATGGCGAACACCGTTTCGTTACCGATCGATTGCCGGGGTGCGGAGGTGTGTGTGTGTGGAGGGTGGCGGGGCGGCACCATTGGTAGTTGTTTGCTGGCAGGCTCATCATCGGAAACATCCGATGCCTGGGTCTCCATATTGGAGTATGGGCCCTTGACCTCCCATATCCCTGCGTCGGGTCCTCCAGGGTGAAATGCCCTTGGATTCATTGGTACCATGGCTGTCTGACGTGAAACTGGCCCCCTGAAGAGCTTCATATTGAGCTGGTCTCCTGCATCTGAGGTGGTCTACGTGATTTTTCATCACTCTGTCCTGAGCTCGAACCTGGTGTGAAACTGGCCCTGTCTGTTGAACTACCGTTCTTGGGATCATTTGACACCATCCCCAAAGTTTCTCATGTAAACTGCGTCACCTGGTCCAAACAATCTGGCCCACTTCTGCCTGTCTGGGCAACGCCCCTGCTGCTCCTGACTGCGGCATATTTTCCTGCCTATATCTGGGAATGCGAGGCTGAGGCGGGACTGGTGTCTTCGGCCCATTAAAAGCTCAGCCGATGGTACGCCGGTTGCAGCATGTGGGGTAGTACGGTAACAAAGTAAAAATCTGGCCAGTCATGTGTCGAGAGACCCCGAGATCTGCTTCTTCAGGCCACTTTTAAACATTTTCACTGCCTTCTCAACCAGCCCATTCAAAGCCAGGTGGCACGGGGCCGGACGGATGTGCTGCACCCTGTACGCCTTCATGAATCCCCCCGGAACACTTCGCTAGTAAAAGGCCTGTCTTTGTCAGTGACCGACACCTCCGAGATACTGTGTGTACTGAATGAGAGTCGCAGTTTTTCAATCGTCGCCTTCGAAGTAGTGGACGACATCCTGCTGACCTCCAGCCACTTTGGAAGTGTATCCACAACAACTAAAAATATGGAGCCCTGGAAAAGACCGGCAAAGTCGGCATGAAGCCGCACCCAAGACCACCCGGCCATTCCCATGGGTGAAAGGGTGCGGCAGGCGGGAGCTTCGGCTGCTCCTGGCAAACGTCTCACTGCTGAGCCAACAACTCTATCTCTGCATCCAGGCCTGGTCACAAATGCAGCCTCGGGCGAGCATGCTGGGTGCCTGGGTGCATGCTGTGCAGATCCCGCAGTATAAAGTCCCAACACTTGTATGGGACCACAACACAAGTGCCCCATAAAAGAATGCCGTCTTCAATGTTGAATTCTGATACTTTTGTCAAAAAAGCCTTTAACTCATTGGGCAGTTTCTGGTGCGGAGCACCTTACAGAAAAATATGGTGACGTTTAGAAAATAAAAGATCTGTTTGTAACTTCTTACGCATTTGGGCCGCCGTGACAAGCAACGTATCCATGAACTTCAACATGGCTACCACTTTGTTGCCTCTGGAGGTAGTCGAGAATCATGCTAGCAGCAGAAGTCTACTCAGTGCATCTTCGTTCGTGATCTGTGTGCCCAGTTGGCGCTGAAACTCATATTCATACATTGCCAACAAAATGACCCATCTCTGATATAGGCGGATGTGATGGGCAGGATAGTCTAATCCTCCTTGAAGAGTCCCAACAACGGTTTGTGGTCAGTCGGTATCGTTTCATCCTTACTTCAGTGAACGCCTCTTCCTGTGATGCTCTCCATGTCCAGGGCTGGTTTTCCTTTAGCAGGATGTGCGGGGGAGTGAGCAAGCTTGCACGTCAAGGGGCGAATTTGCCGTGTTAATTCACGAGCCCCAGAAACAAGCACAGCTCAGTTGTGTTCTCTGGTGTGGGGTCTATGGGATAACTCGTACCTTCTCTTCCACTGGGTATAGTCCATCCCGGTCTACGCGGGAGCCTAAATATATTACCTCACTGGCGAGGAAAACGCACTTCTCTCTTTTGAGATGATTCTGAAAAGCAGCAGATTACCTCATTGAAGTTGCTCAACTGTTCTCACTCCATCACTCGTGACCAATAGTGGACAGCACGGTGGCACAGTGGTTAGCTGCCTCACAGAACCGAGGTCCCAGGTTCGATTCCGGCTCTAGTCACTGTCCATGTGGAATTTGCACATTCTCCCCCTGTCTGTGTGGGTTTCGCCCCCCCAACCCAAAAGATGTGCAGAGTAGGTGGATTGGCCACGCTAAATTGCCCCTTAATTGGAAAAAATGAATTGGGTACTCTAAATTTTAAAAAAAATAGTCGTGACCAATATGTCATCCAAATGAGCTGCCACACGTGGCAGGCCTCTCCAAATATTTAGCATCACGCGCTGGAAAATGGTGCAGGCCAACGATACACTGAAGGACAATCTAATATACTCTTAAAGGCTCCTGTGGGTACTTATGGTCACATATTGTCTGGACACGGGGCCCAAACCGAGCTGAAGATAGGCATGACTCATATCAAGCTTTGTAAATGCATGCCAATATTGCATACAGTCCTTTATGTGTGACATCGGATATCTATCCAATCGGGAGGCCTTATTTACCGTCAATTTATAATCGCTATAAACTCGAACAGTTTTATCCGGTTTAAGGACAGGGACTACTGGAGCTGCCCAATCAACGGATTTTACCGGCCAAATGATCCCAAGGCCCTCTAATCGGTTGAGCTTTGTTTCAACCTCTGCCAGTAGCGCGTAGGGGATCGGGCGGGGCCAAAAATATTTAGGCTGTGCTTCAGGGTCGACATGAATTTTTGCCATGGCTCCCATGATTTTCCCCAGCCAGTTTGGAAAACGTCAGGGTATTTCCCGAACACCTCAAAGAGGCCTCCAGTATTCATCTGAATAATCTGCTGCCAATCTCAGCGAAGCCGTTGTAGACAATCGCGGCCTAACAGACCAGGGTCTTGTCCTTTTATCACAAACAATGCTAGTCTTACAAATTGTTGCCTGTAAATCACTGGGGGCAGTGATTGGTTTCCAATTTTGCCTCTGTTTCACGTAAGGTCAACTGTGTACACCTGACTGAATTTTGTCAAACGTTTGTTTGCCTATGACCGAGACTGCGGCTCTTGTGTCCATTTCCATTACGAAAGGGTGGCCATTTACTTAGACAGTGATCCAAATGGGGGAATCTTTGGATGCCGCAATGCAGTTCAGCCATATGTGTTCAGCGTCAGGCTGCTCCAAATGAAAAGTGCGGGCTTTGGGTTGGCGCCTACCCTGGGTGGGATACTGGGTTTGCTAGCAGCCCAGGGGTTTTTGCTTCCTGCGATTTCCCCGGCCATACACCCCACATCGTCTGAGGTCTTCCTCGAAGGATTTAGGGAAAGTGTCTGGCCTAGTCACTGTGGTCCGAGATTCCCGGCTGATGCCTTGGAGGTGTTCACCTCAAGGCAGAGTTCCAGGAATTCCTAATCTGGGGGAGGGCGGGCGCTGAATGCCCAGAGGGGGTACATCCCAAACTGTTCACTTTCATCCCTCGGAGTTCCTGCACTCCCTTTTCTGCACTTTCTATTGACAGCGAAACTTCTACGGCCTTCTTATGGTCTAACAATGACTCGGTCAGCAACTTCCATATTATTTATGCCACAAACCAAATGGTCATGCAGCGTCTTGAGAAGGGAAGAGCCTCAATCGCAAAATTCCACCAATTTCCTCAAAGTATTAAGAACTTGGTACAGATCCCTTGGTGCCCTCTCAGCTGCTTTAAATCAGTAACGTTGCACAATAATGACCGACGGCTTGGGGTCACAATGGTTTTCCATTAGTGCTACCAGCTCTTCATAGGTCCAGGGCTGCAGGCTACATGAGGCTTTTTATCAGACTAATGGTGATGGCTCCACTGGTAGTCACCTGTCTGTTGTTCATCACCAGTTCTAGCATTAGCCTTGAAAAGGTGTCACGTACACTCTGAATACTCAGTCTAATCCTCCAAGCTAGCATCAAACACATCCAAAGTGGGATCCCTGCTTCGCCGGCAGTGCACTCTTGCTCGAGGATTTCCTGACGGCATGGGAGTGGCCACAATGAGAAATCCCATTGGCTGGCTGCCGGGATGGAGGATCCCGCTGCCGGCAGGGACACGCCGCGCTAGAGAACGGGTCTGGCGGGACGGAGAATCCCACATCCAGTCTTCCAAGGAGCAGCATATTGAAATGAGTGGAAATCTTATTCTGGTAGAGCGGTAGGAGGTGATCTTTCTCTCAACGGTTAGCAACACCAACTGTAGCTCCACTTTGATCCTCGTCGCCAATTTAGTGGCCACAGAAGAGTCCAAATGAGAGGCATAAAGAAATCTGTTGTATTGTAAAGTAGTCTATGAACATAGCACCCTTAAGGTCCTAGCCAGGACTGTCCATGCTCAACTCTCATCTGTGCCGGCTTTTATGCCCCAGTCCATTTACTCCGCTGATGGGCCCCTGCCCCTCAGTTGGGAAGTTTGTATTCAACGCGGCTCATGGGGAGGATAATTGGTCCATCCCCTTGGCTCCTGTGTCGACTATAACAAACAGTAGCACAAATAAACCCGAGTGAGAATGCTCAGCTTCCATTTCACACTTCGGCAAAACTGTTTCCTGCAATCTCTTTGTTAAATTTATACCAGATCTACTAAAATTGGGCTCAAACATTTTTACTCTCTCCATGCCAAAGCCATAACTGAATGATGTGGGTAGGTCTTGAAGCAGAGGTCATGCATGAGAAAGTTCACAATTTCAATGAGTCGTCAATGGTTATCTATCATAGAGAATTGACTGAAACTCAACAACCTGACCGCCAGGTCTCTTAAGAGGTGAAGCTAAAAGCTTTGCAGCAATCACAAATTCCAGCTTCATAAACTAAAAAATATGTACCTGACAGGCATCAAATATCTGAAACTAATATGTTAGTTCCCTTCATGACAGGTAACTGACGTAATAATAGAATTTTCATCCTTAATGGGTCACGATTTACTGTCAGGTAATGGGGAGGCTAATGGAACTCATTCACTGTGGAACTTCTGACGTGGACAATTACTGTTCAATATGCACAGAAACCCTGCTATCTTCCTGAAAATGGTATCTTGCTGCCTTAATTGCCACTCAACTATATTGGACAGTGTGAGGCACATATACAAACCAAACTCTTTTTTTTAAAACAAATTTAGAGTACCCAATTCAATTTTTCCAATTAAGGGGCAATTTAGCCTGGCCAATCCATCTAACCTGCATCTCTTTGGGTTGTGGGGGTGAAACCCATGCAGACACAGGGAGAATGTGCAAACTCCACACGGATAGTGACCCAGGGCCGGGATTCGAACCCAGGTCCTCAGCACCGCAGTCCAAGTGCTATCCACTGCACCACATGCCACCCCTTCCAAACCAAACTCAATGGAGAAAACTAGATAGCGCTCATTTCAGTCTGAGGACCCATCTAAGAACAGCATGACAATTCTTGATTACTGGAGAAGAGCCATCTCTCACACTACAAATGAACTGTTATAAGTCACATCATTTCCATGCCACTTTGTTCAATGGTTTGATCAGTATTGTCTCAGGGCCTTCACACTTCCACACCCGCTGCCCAAGTTGGCCAGTGATCGGATCAACTTCAAGGATAGCCCAGGAACCAAAACTCAATTAAGAATTATGCACTTACGAGCAGCACGGTGGCGCAGTGGGTTAGCCCGGCTGCCTCATGGCACCAAGGTCCCAGGTTCGATCCCAGCTCTGGGTCACTGTCCGTGTGGAGTTTGCACATTCTCCCCCTGTTTGCGTGGGTTTAGCCCCACAACCCAAAAGATGTGCAGGGTAGGTGGATTGAACACGCTAAACACACTTAATTGGAAAAAATGAATTGGGTACGCTAAATTTATTTTAAAAATGAAAAAAAAAGAATTATGATTTAACCACAATTTTAAATAATCTTCAAAAAAGAAAAGTAATCAGGTATAATGACTACAGTGAGCATGGTACACTGCCCCTCATTCTTCTTGACCTCCTTCCATACAGTCTTTAAAATGACCCCTACTCCGTTCCATTGGCCAGTTGAGTGAGATCACCTCATCAGGTTCCATTTTTACTTATCCGATTATTGCCAGAAGTCATCTGCAATTACATCTCTTTGCTCTCCAGCGCCATTTCCTTTGGAGTCCTCCGAGAAACTATACTTGAACTCATCTGATTTCACAACTATATACTGCCATTCATTGACGTTATCCAAAGACATGGGGGGGGGGGGAATTTTCCCCCAAAATGGTAAAGTGCCACCAGGGTCTGACTGAAAACCAGCTTGTTTCTCCCCAGATGCACAGCTGAGTCTTCAGAGAACGCTTTCTGGCACTCAGTGCCCAGAAAATCTGGGGACGTGGCTTAGGCCATTACTTTGGCACGGCAGGGCATAAAGAGCTGCTAACACCAGCCCCACAGAGATCGGGGTGCCATCTTTAAAGGGCGCCTTGAGCTGCATTTAAAATAAGTTCTCCCACCCACTCCACAGACACGGAGGAACACCCCCACAAGCTTTGCGGCAAACCCCCCACCACCACGGAAGTATCGGGGGCTACAGGCCTCCCTTTTGCCCCCCCCCCCCTTCAATGGAGGTATCGGGAGCAATATCCCCCCTCTCCTCCACCCCCATGCTGTAATTGGGGCTCGTCCCTCTCTCTGCCCCACCACACATAAGGGGAAACCCCGATACAACGGAGGAGGTTTGGCCTCTGTCAGAGCCCACTTGGCAGTTGTCACAGATACAGATGTGCCATCGAGAGCATCTTATCCGGCTGCATCACAGCCTGATATGGCAACTGCTCGGTTCAAGTTCACAAGAAACTGCAGAATGTGGTGAACTCAGCCCAACGCATCACTCAAGCTTGCCACCCGCGCATTGATTCTGTCTACACCTCCCACTGCCTCAGGAAGGCAGACAGCATTGTCAGAGACCCCTCATACCCAGGCATTGCCTTCTTCCAGACCCTTCCATCAGGCAGGAGGTACAGAAGTCTGAAGACCCGCACATCCAGACATAGGAATAGCTTCTTCCCCACAGCTAGAAGACTCCTCAACGACTCCCCCTCGGACTGTTCCTGTAAGAGCACTATTCGCGACACCCTATGCTGCTATTGCTCATGTATTTGCTTTGTTTGGCTGATGTACCATTTGTCAAAGTACTCTGATGATTATTCTTTTTGTCTACTTTGTCTGTACTGTGTTCATCCCCTCGGCCGCAGAAAAATACTTTTCACTGTACTTCGGTACATGTGACAATAAATCAAATTTTAAAAAAAGTCAGGAGCAGTGCCAGGCGAGTGATCGAATATGTCCCTCACTACCAGGGGGCTTTACTCACCCACCATCCTTGGGGTGGTCATCCTGACTGATTCTCATTTTTGAAAACCAGCACTGATTCGCTGTGGCGTGACCTCGCGTCCACTGGATGGGAGGGTGAGGCATGGGAGGACGTTATGGCATCAAGTAAGAATATGTTTACATTTTATACTGTATGGAAATCAGGTGCATGCCTTTCTGGGTGAGAACATCATCATGTCATTGGTGAGGGGTGGCGAAGATCTCGCACTGAGATCTCGCCAGCGCAAATCCTGTTATGGCCCTCTCGCGAGATTTAGAAGCCATAATGGGATTTGCGCTGGTAGTGAATGGGCACAAAAAATCCTGCCCATGATTTTAGGTTTCACATGTATACTGACAGAAACCTACCTCATTACCAATCCTTCTCAACCGCTTCACTGTGTCTGCATTGTCAGCCTATTTGTTTAACATCTAGTCCTAGATAATTTAAGCCATAATTTCCTCCAATAAACAAGAGAATGGAAGCCATTGCTTTTTGCCCCTTGCCACAAACTCTGTATTATCACCATCCTCCATGACAACCATCTCAGACTGAACAAGTCTGTTCGCTACATGAGCATTCTATTTGATGCTGAGCCAACATTCTAGCCCGCATCCTCTCCAACACCTTGTCTGCTTACTTCCACTTCCATAACATCAGCAGATCCCACTCCTGCCTCAGCCTATCTATTGCTAAAATCCTCATTCCTCCTTCTATTATTTCCAGCCATGACTAATCCAATGCTCTCCTGGCCAGCCTCCCATCCTCTATAAACGTGAGCTCATTCAAAACTCTGTTGCCCATACCTTATCCCGCAGCACGTTCTGCCCGTCGATCACCTCTGTGCTCACCAACTACGTTGGCTTCTGCTGCACAAACACCTCAGATTTAAAATTCTTATCTTCAAATACCTTCATGGACTCGCCCGACCCTATCATTGTAGTCTCCAACCCTCTAACAGCTCGATGTTCCTCCAACACCAGTCTAATACACATTCCCCATTCCCTCACCCTACCATTGGCCGGCATGATTTAAGACACCTTAAGCCATCAGCTCTGAAATTGCCTCCCTAAATCTCTGCCCCTCCACCTCTCCATCTTAAAGCATACCTCTTTGAATAAGCTTTTAGTTAATCACTGCTTCTAATATCTCCTTCCTTGGATGGCAATTTTGTATGATTACTCTACTCTAAAGTGATTTGAGGCATCTTGCTCTCAGTAAAGACAAATATGAGTTCTTGTTTCTTAGAGAGATCCCACAGAAAAACTGTCAATCGATCAACACATAAAATATGAGGCCAACCGATATTTTTGAACGGTTCTATTTCGATAGGAAAGGCTGGGGGTGGGGTGGCGGCTTCTTTATCCTTTCCAGTTCCAATAGGAAAGAATGGATGATGCGTACAAATGCTGTCAAACATTGCTGGATGTGGCTCCAGCTGTTCGGAGACATCACATAACCTTGTATCTAAAGATTCAGTGCCGGGGCAGCCCCAACAGGCCTGCACCACCCAACAGCAATCTGACACCACAGTTGTTTCTCCCATTCAGGGAGCACTTTGACACAGGCCGAGAATGCAGAATAGACAAACATACTTTATGATCTATGTCAATGCAAAGGTATGGCGTTGAGCCAAGAGCACATTTGCAATCCAATGCACAAAATAAATGTTGATCTTTTAATTTATCCTATATGCAGTGCTTGTTTGATGTGGCTTTTGAAAATAGCCAGAATACTGGGAAGAAGTTCAAAGATGGCAGTTAGCTTGCATCGTCTGACATGGTCTTGGAGCCTCTGTTCTCCAGGCAAAAAAAACAGAATTGCCCATTGACAAAAGATGGCCATTACTGGATATGGTTCTCAGCAGTTCAATCTAATTATCCTATATGGATATCCTATATGGGAGGTGGTGGTGTAATGATATTGCCACTGGACTAGTAATCCAGAGACCCGAGGTTCAAATCCCACCGCAGCAGGCATCAATAAACATCTGGAATTAAGAGTCTAATGGTGATTGTTTTAAAAACCCATCTGGCTCATTAATGTCCGTTAATTCCTTCTGTTAGCGAAGGAAATCTGCCATCCTTGTCTGGCCTACACATGACTTCAAACCCACAGCAATGTGGTTGACTCTTAAATTGCCCTCTGAAATACACTCAAATTAAGGACAAGGTCCACATCCATTGAAATATTTTTTTTTAAAATTCATTCATGTTGTCCTCCTCTTCCTCAATCACTTTCTGTGGCCTCCATGGATCTCCTCCATGTTCCATGGCGCAGATAGTGATGGTTTCGGAGGGACCAGCAGCCCACATGAAGGGTGGAAATTTTCCCCAGTGGGCCACGATTTCCAAGTCAGGAACCCAGCAGTGGTCATGTTGGGACTGATAAAAGAGCCCCGTTGATTTTGGGACGGTGGCCTGGGTTCTAGAACTGTGAGGGCCAAACAGCCCTACTTTATGGGTAGGGCCACCATCAACCTTCACAGTGTGGGTAATGCCAAGCCATCAGCAGGAATATCAGCAATGCTATGAAGGCACATTCAGTGAGAAGGAAGTGGCTGCCATTGAAACAGAGCATGAAGCATTAGTGGAGACTTTGATCTCCGTGAAGTGGCCACGAGGGCGCATCCACTGCCTGGGGATTGATTCCCTTTGTGCCTTACTGCCAGCAAATAAATCTATGCCTTGAAATGAATCACAGCTTGGACCGCCCGCTGTGAAGCCACCTCTGATCTATTTTTGTGCTGAGGGCCCTTGTGCCTTTGCCAAAATTGCACATCTGTGGCAAAATATGCCTCAGTTTGCTGCTTAATGAACTTAATTGACTGCTTGCCTCTTCTAGGAAGGTAGCCATCATCCAACGCCTGACACCATTTCCAGAAAAGTTACATGGAGGCAGCAAAACATTGAATTAAATTGACAGCACACCAACCTATCTCTGCCTCCATATCCCTGATAGAACTCGGTGCATAGTGCATGGCCGGGGATTCATTGTATTAGCTGGGAGCAGGGCCTAGATAGGGTGCTCTTTCAGAGGGTCGGTGCAGACTTGGGGCCGAATGGCCTCCTTCTGCACTGTAATATTTCTATGATATCTTCATTCTGATGCTTTGTAAGGGATTCTGATTGGGTTCATTGGGTTAACAAATGATAGTCTTGGACTCTGACATCCAAGCACTAATTTCCCTGAGACCTTCCAACTACTTGTGCATCCAGGATTGATGCAGAATAAAGACATTAGGCAGGGAGATTATGGGCGGAATTCTCCGTTGCCCGACGCTGATATCGTAATTGGCAATCAGGCGGAGAATCCATTCCAACGTCCAAATCGGGACGGCGGCGGAACAGCCTTGGCACGTCATCGGAAGTCCCTCCCGTGATGCTGCGCGCCCGATGGGCCGAGTTCCCGACCGCGCAGTTGACGTGTGGTCTGAGTGGTCGGGAACCCAGCATGGTGGCTGCAGACTGTGTCCAGCGCCGCCACACTTGGCTGGGATCCGTGCTACTGGTCGGAGAGGCTTCTGCGAGGGCTGGGGGGACTGGTGGGGTGCCCAGGCAGTAGCCTGAGGGGTCTCGTACGGCGGGTTGGGTCCGCGCTCGGCCGGCGCCATGTTGTACGGCGCAACCGCTGCAGGTCATCGCCATGTGTATGCGCGGCCAAGGACCCGGCCATTCACTGGCTCTTTTTGGCGCGGGAGCCGGGGTTTCACCCGGCGCTGCTGCCAGCCCCTCACCGGTCCCGGAATCGGTGAGGGTTCGGCTCTGATTTCGGCATCGTAAAACACCCGCAAATTCTCCATTTCAGCCGGGCCTTACCTGCTGAAACAGAGAATCCAGCCCAATGTTCTCCCGCCAGAGCTGAATTGCACCTGATTTGCGCTCCTGCTGGGAGCACAAATAAGGAAACGATTTCCAATCCATAGCCATGCAGATCTTTGCACGGCGAGGATTATGAGGGATTCCCGACGGATTCAGTTATTGAGCAGCCATTTTGAGTGCACCCCCGCATCGCAAATCCCCCGACACCCCACAGCATAATTCAGCCCCCCTCAGCACAATCGAGACCCTCTGCAGCACAATCCAGCCCCCCCGCAGCACAATCCAGCCCCGCTCAGCACAATCCAGCCCCTCCGCAGCACAATCCAGCCCCCCCTCAGCACAATCCAGCCCCCCCTCAGCACAATCGAGACCCTCTGCAGCACAATTCAGCCCCTCCATAGCACAATCCAGCCCCCACTCAACACAATCCAGCCCTCCCGCAGAACAATTCAGCCCCCCCACAGCACAATCCAGCCCCGCTCAGCACAATCCAGCCCCGCTCAGCACAATCCAACCCCACTCAGCACAATCCAACCCCACTCAGCACAATCCAGTCCCTCCGCAGCACAATCCAGCCCCTCCGCAGCACAATCCAACCCCACTCAGCACAATCCAGCCCCGCTCAGCACAATCCAACCCCACTCAGCACAATCCAGCCCCGCTCAGCACAATCCAGCCCCGCTCAGCACAATCCAGCCCCGCTCAGCACAACCCAACCCCACTCAGCACAATCCAACCCCACTCAGCACAATCCAGTCCCTCCGCAGCACAATCCAGCCCCTCCGCAGCACAATCCAGCCCCTCCGCAGCACAATCCAGCCCCTCCCCTCAGCACAATCCAGCCCCGCTCAGCACAATCCAGCCCCGCTCAGCGCAATCCAGCCCCGCTCAGCACAATCCAGCCCCGCTCAGCACAATCCAGCCCCGCTCAGCACAATCCAGCCCCGCTCAGCACAATCCAGCCCCGCTCAGCACAATCCAACCCCATTCAGCACAATCCAGCCCCGCTCAGCACAATCCAGCCCCGCTCAGCACAATCCAGCCCCGCTCAGCACAATCCAGCCCCGCTCAGCACAATCCAGCCCCGCTCAGCACAATCCAGCCCCGCTCAGCACAATCCAGCCCCGCTCAGCACAATCCAGCCCCGCTCAGCACAATCCAGCCCCGCTCAGCACAATCCAGCCCCGCTCAGCACAATCCAGCCCCGCTCAGCACAATCCAGCCCCGCTCAGCACAATCCAGCCCCTCCGCAGCACAATCCAGCCCCCCCTCAGCACAATCGAGACCCTCTGCAGCACAATTCAGCCCCTCCATAGCACAATCCAGCCCCCACTCAACACAATCCAGACCTCCCGCAGAACAATTCAGCCCCCCCACAGCACAATCCAGCCCCGCTCAGCACAATCCAGCCCCGCTCAGCACAATCCAGCCCCTCCGCAGCACAATCCAACCCCACTCAGCACAATCCAGCCCCGCTCAGCACAATCCAACCCCACTCAGCACAATCCAGCCCCGCTCAGCACAATCCAGCCCCGCTCAGCACAATCCAGCCCCGCTCAGCACAATCCAGCCACGCTCAGCACAATCCAGCCCCGCCCTCAGCACAATCCAGCCCCGCTCAGCACAATCCAGCCCCGCCCTCAGCACAATCCAGCCACGCTCAGCACAATCCAGCCCCGCTCAGCACAATCCAGCCCCGCTCAGCACAATCCAGCCCCTCCGCAGCACAATCCAGCCCCGCTCAGCACAATCCAGCCCCTCCGCAGCACAATCCAGCCCCCCCTCAGCACAATCCAGCCCCTCCGCAGCACAATCCAACCCCGCTCAGCACAATCCAGCCCCGCTCAGCACAATCCAACCCCACTCAGCACAATCCAACCCCACTCAGCACAATCCAGTCCCTCCGCAGCACAATCCAGCCCCTCCGCAGCACAATCCAGCCCCTCCGCAGCACAATCCAGCCCCGCTCAGCACAATCCAACCCCATTCAGCACAATCCAGCCCCACTCAGCACAATCCAGCCCCGCTCAGCACAATCCAGCCACGCTCAGCACAATCCAGCCCCGCTCAGCACAATCCAGCCCCTCCGCAGCACAATCCAGCCCCGCTCAGCACAATCCAACCCCATTCAGCACAATCCAGCCCCACTCAGCACAATCCAGCCCCGCTCAGCACAATCCAGCCCCGCTCAGCACAATCCAGCCCCGCTCAGCACAATCCAGCCCCGCTCAGCACAATCTAGCCCCGCTCAGCACAATCCAGCCCCTCCGCAGCACAATCCAGCCCCTCCGCAGCACAATCCAGCCCCGCTCAGCACAATCCAGCCCCTCCGCAGCACAATCCAGCATCTCCCTCAGCAAAATCCAGCCCCCCCTCAGCACAATTCAGCCCCTCAGCAGCACAATCCAGCCCCGCTCAGCACAATCCAGCCCCTCCGCAGCATAATTCACCTCCCCTCAGCACAATTCAGTCCTTCCGCAGCACAATCTAGCCCCCTGCAGTGCAATTCAGCGCCCCCCGCAGTTCAATTCACCTCCCGACAGCACAATTCAGCCCCCTCCTGTGGTTTTCTGGATTATCCCTCGTTTCCCCCTCCTCCGAATACAGAAGTGAGCTGACTCCGCCCCCCCCCCCTCCACCCACCACAGACCACCTAAATAAAGAGACCACCCACAGGGACTCTCTAAATAGAAAGACCGCTCCCCCCAGGGCGGCACGGTGGCGCAGTGGTTAGCATTGCTGCCTCACGGCGCAGAGGAGCCGGGTTCGATCCCGGCTCTGGGTCACTGTCCGTGTGGAGTTTTGTACATTCTCCCCATGTCTGCATGGGTCTCACCCCCACAACCCAAAGATGTGCTGGGTAGGCGGATCAGCCATGTTAAAATTTCCCCTTAAATGGAAAAACATGAATTGGGTACTCTAAATTTATATTAAAAAATAAAGTGACCCCCCCACAGAGACCCCTGAAATAAGAAGACACCCTCCAGAGATCCCTTAAATAAGGAGACCATCCCACTGACGCTCCAGAAAAGAGCTTCCTTTCAGGAAGTACCCCAGAAGTGAGACCCTTGTCAGGAAGCCCCCCAGAAGAGAGATTCCTGTCAGGAAGCCCCCGGGAAGAGAAATTCCTGTCAGGAAGCCCCCCAGAAGAGAGATTCCTGTCAGGAAGCCCCCCAGAAGAGAGATTCCTATCAGGAACCCCCCCCCCCCGCCCCCAGAAGAGAGACCCTTGCCTGGAAGCTGGAGAGCCGTCCAGACAGAGACAGTGAAAACAATCACTGCTTTAGCACTCAACTGGGCAATACACCTGCTGGCTCAGGAAGCTGTCAATTCCTGGAAAGAGGAAACCAGTCAGCTGGGTTTAAAACACTTCAGATCGTTGTCCTGCAAGCCACTCATTCATTTCTCTTTAATATTGATTTTACTGGGCTGTAATTGACAGCTTCTACACCCTGCCAGCTGGTAGCATTGTTCCATTCAACTTGCTTCAGGGTTGAGTAACTTTGAAGTGGTCAGCTGTGAAACTAACCGCAATGTTTATATTGGTCAGTTGTGAAACTAACCCGGCGGATCGGAGAATCACAAAGGCCCGGAGAATGTGCCCGGCCCAGTAATTTGATGCCAATGGGCCTTAGTGATGCCAGCGGAGGACTGGAGCGTTGGAAATGGGTCGGCGCCCGACACTGGATTCTCTGCCGCATCGGGAAATCCGCCACCTGCGCCGTGAGTCGGTGAATCGATCCGCTTCTGAAACCATCCGCACATTAATGAAGAGGCACTTCTTCTTGTGGTGCCTCTTCCTGTTCATGTATGAATTTCAATTGGCACGTGAAGCTCAAATAGCACCACCGATAATGCTCAGTGAACTCTGCCAGGTGGTAAATATTCTCCACCTTTCGGCAGATCTTCTTTCCACTGGGAAAGAAGTAGCAGGAAATATTCAGGTGAACATGATTTTTTCAGGTTGTTGGACGTATTCAGGTGCAAGCATCAGACTGGCACATCTGACAAATGTTCACTGTGGCAACCTGGACGGGTCGTGTAACAGAGACCTAATGGCCACCTGACCTTCACATTTATGGAAAAAGCTGCACCACGTCGCAGATTGTAAATAAGTTCGACTGCATACCGTGGCATATCTCTGTGTCTGCACCAGAACAGGGCAGGTCTCTGCTGATATATCCACGTCCTTCAAAGTTGGGGGTATTGATAGGAATAAACATAACACCTGAATCGGTGGTAAGTGAACAATGTTTTTGCATGCTATTTTCAGAAACCCAGTTAGCATTGTGGCCCTGATATAAGGACACATACTAGATTTATAATGCTATTATGTGAATGGTAATTTGAAGGCCCTGTCTGAAATCTTTTTGGATTCCGAACTCCACTGTTAATAGCATCAAGGGCAGGCACAGGCAAGTGGTGACACAGAGCATAAATCAGCAGAACGGTTTAATTTCTGACAGTAGTATGTTTCAAAGTCATCATGGTGCCCTTTGAATAACAACCCAGCTCTGGCCTTTGCCTCTTTCCATGAATTTGTGACCGCCTCCTCTATTCTCTGTACCCTGTTCCTCACACTTCTGATTGTGTTGAAGTCAATGTAAAGATGCATGCAATTACAATGGATTTCCATTGCTCAAAACCTTTTCCAAGTCAACAATATTTTCAGAATAATTGATTTTTGCCCTCCGCTGCCCATCGGCAGATCTGTTGTATTTGGATTTAGATTTATTGTCACGTGTACTGAGGTGCAGTGAAAAGTATTGTTCTGAGTATAGTCCAGCAGATCATTCCATACATGAAAAATATAGGACATACGATAAATACACAATGTAAATACATATACATAGAAACCGGGTGAAGCATACTGAGTGTAGTGCTACACAGTAGAGAAGATGCGGAGAGAGATCAGTTCAGTCCATATGAGGGCCATTCACGAGTTTGGTAACAGCGGGGAAGAAGCTGTTTTTAAGCCTGTTAGTGCGTGTTCTCAGACTTCTGTATCTCCTGCCTAATGGAAGAGGTTGGAAGAGAGAATAACCTGGGTGGGAGGGGTCTTTGATTATGCTGCCCACTTTCCCAAGGCAGAGGGAGGTGTAGACAGAGTCAATGGATGGGAGACGGGTTCGCGTGATGGACTGGGCTGTGTTCACGACTCCCTGTAGTTTCTTACAGCCTTGGGCTGAGAAGTTGCCAGTCCAACACAAGATGTTGTCGCCAGTCATGGCCCAGTAGACTTAGTGCAGGGCCCCACGCTATTATTAGCGGCCGAGGAATGGCTGTCCATAAGTAACTGGGGTCATCGTTGTGTCTTACTCCGTATAGGTTGCCAGCCTGGCCTCGGTGTCCCACAAACGCACTGTTGAACTCCAGTCCTGATTTTCTTGAAGGTCCACCTCACAATTACTGAGATTACAGCTTCTGTTTGGGGCAGAGTTTGTAAGGAGCATCCAGGAGGGCTTCTTAAAACAATATGGAGATAGTCCAACTAGGGAAGGGGCTATACTGGACCTGTTATTGGAGAATGAGCCAGGCCAGCTGGGAGAAGTTTCAGTAGGGGAGCATTTCGGGAACAGTGACCACAATTCAGTAATTTTTAAAGTGCTGTTGGACAAGGATAAGTGTGGACCTAGGGTGAATGTGCTAAATTGGGGGAAGGCTAATTATAACAATATTAGGTGGGAACTGAAGAACCAAGATTGGGGCGGATGTTTGAGGGTAAATCAACATCTGACATGTGGGAGGCTTTCAAATGTCAGTTGAAAGGAATTCAGGACCGGCGGAATCCTGTGCGGAAGAAGGATAAATATGGCAAATTGCGGGAACCTTGTATAACGAAAGATATTGTAGGTCTCGACAAAAAGATAAAGGAGGCATTTGTCAGGGCTAGAAGGCTGGGAACAGACAAAGCCTGTGTGGAATATAAGGAAAGTGGGAAGGAACTTAAGCAAGGAGTCAGGAGGGCTAGAAGGGGTCACGAAAAGTTATTGGCAAATAGGGTTAAGGAAAATCCCAAGGCTTTTTACATGTACATAAAAAGCAAGAGGGTAGCCAGGGAAAAGATTGGGCCACTGAAAAACAGGGGAAGGAATCTATGTGTGGAGCCAGAGGAAATGGGCACGGTACTTTGCCACCAGTATTCACCAAAGAGAAGGAATTGGTGGATGTTGAGTCTGGAGAAGGGAGCGTAGATAGCCTGGGTCACATTAAGATCCAAAAAGATGAGGTGTTGGGCGTCGTGAAAAATATTACGGTGGATAAGTCCCCAGGACCTGATGGGATCTATCCCAGAATACTGAAGGAGGCAAGAGAGGAAATTGCTGAGGCCTTGATGGAAATCTTTGGATCCTCACTGTCTTCAGGTGATGTCCCAGAGGACTGGAGAACAGTCAATGTTGTTCCTTTGTTTAAGAAGGGTAGCAAAGATAATGCAGGGAACTAAAGGCCGGTGAGCCTTACTCCAATGGTAGAGGTGAGCTTGGCACTGGAGAAACCCACGCCGCTCCAGCTGCTGATCTCGGCATCAAATGGGCACTGTGGGATCCATGGCACCGGCGCCAACGGACGCATGCGCAGTGGCTCCCTTTTCCGCGCCGACCCCGACGCAACATGGCATAGGGCCAAAGGGGCCGGCATGGAAGAAAGGAGGCCCCCAGCCCGAGAGGCCAGCCCACCAATTGGTGGGCCCCGATCGCAGGTTAGAACGGCGCTGGCAGGACTCGGGTTTTTTGTTACGACCGCTCGGCCTATCCCGGATCGAGAATCGCCGGTGGGGGGCCGCGTAGTGTAGCCCTTGGCCGGCGCTGCGCCAACCGTGCCGGCGCCAATGGCGCCGCTTCTGCGCTCTGTGGAGAGTCGCGTCCCGGCGGCCTGGCGCGAATCATACCGGCCGCGGCTATTCTCTGACCCGGCCCCGGGCTGACAAATTCCCGCCCAATATTCTTTCATGAAGAGGGATGGCAGTGCTCCAAATGGTTAACAGCGCCGACTGTAGTTCCACTTTCTCCTCATCGCCAATTTAGTAGTCATGGAGGAGTCCGGACAGGAGAGTCAAAAAATTGTTTATTTCCAAAAGAAATTATTTAGGAGTAACAGTCCCAGTCCGGACTACACTGCAGTTCAGCTCCTACCTGGGCCGACTTTTATGGCAATGAAATAATGAGGCTGCTGGGGGCCTTCGCCCCTCTGCAGGGGAGCCGGTACTCCATGAGGCTCATGGGGAGATTAATTGGGTCATCCGTGTGGGTCTCGTGGGAGTTATACCAGATTGCTAGACAGAAAGGCAAAAGCTAAGGAAATGAGTCAGTCTGTCAGAGGGAGGTCAAAGGTTATGCTGGCATGGGCAATGGAAGCATTTTACCACTGTCGTAGAGGCCAATGCATTAACGATGATGCTGAGATAAATTGTTCAGGGTGAACATAGAGACCTTGGATTCACACCTGGACTGGGCCACAGATTGCAGGACTGTTCTTGATGCTGACAATCGGTTCAAATTCTGTAATTACAAAAGCAGAGATTTTAATTATGACAATCTAATATGTGATAGGATGGCCATCCGGAATATGAGAGCTGTTATGTTGAAGGCCCGGCTGCCAATGGCAGGACAGCGAAAGGCGAGTCCATAAGGCATCGCAACCAGAGGAGTAAAGAGTACGGGGCAGGGTTATGGCACAATCAGAAGATAATGTAAATTAGCAAGACTGGATTTGAAAGGGAGACGAGAGTTGGTGCAGAAAGGGAGATGGGTGGCAGAGATTAGATTCAGCTGCAGTGAGGTAGGGCAAGAGTATCAGAGATTGCACATATGGAAGCTGACACCACCTGGACAATGGTGATGAGATGCAGCATTCTAGATGAGGACAGAAGAGGTCCCATAGGTGACAGTGTATGGTGGGAAAAACAGTCATTGCCAGAGAAACCTGGTGCATGATCAGAAAGCAATGTTTTTCTCTCTCTACATAGATGCTGCCAGACCTGCTGAGTATTTTGCCACATTTTCTGTCATTAGTTCAGGTAGTTCCTTAGAGTTGGAGAAGCACTAAATGAAGATGGTTGACTTATTAAGGGGCAATTTAGCGTGGCCAATCCACCTCCCCTGCACATCTTTGGGTTATGGGGGCGAAGCCCACGCAGACACGGGTAGAACGTACAAACTCCACACGGAGAGTGACCCAGAGCTGGGATCGAACCTGGGTCTTCAGCGCCGTGAGGCAGCAGTGCTAACCACTGTGCCATCGTGCCGCCCAGAACAACCCTATTTTGTTTATGACATTGTAATAACCCAATGATACACATTAATTGTACTCACACTTAAACACAGTTGATAATTATTTCCCAGCTCTATTCCTCTATGAGCAGCACTGACAGATTTATTTTTACCATGCTCTTCACAAACCCAACATGCAGCTGCCAAAGCCATTTTTAAGTTGGTTACTTTCTTGATCGAATCTGTTCTTAAGCGAACAAGCAGAGTAGAGGGAAACCCATAAGTGAGAAACAAAAAGCTCCAATTTTGTCAATGCTTTATTTCAGTAAGTCAACTGGAAATTGCTCGACTGTTTAATAGAAGGAAACATGAACACTATATTAGGTAAGCAATAAATGATTGGGTGTGCACTAAATATCTGGATGTGTCTAAGCTATACAATTAATTGTGTCACAAACTTCAACAGTTACTGGGAACTGCTGGTACGCCTTTCTAATTTACCTTATTAGACAGCATCAAAACCCCACAGAATGGGTGGGAGAGGGGTTGGCGGCCAAAAAACGCATTCCCACCCCACCTCACATAAGCTTCAAAGCTTATGCTTTTTAACATACCTGGATGAGCACTTGGCAAGTCATAATATTCAAAGAACGTGCCGGCAAATGGGATTAAATTGGTAAGTTTTTGTGTTGGTGCAGGTGCGATGGGCTGAAGGGCCTCTTCTGCCCCATATTTTCTATGATTCTATGTGATGACCGCCACCATTTTTTTATTTTTTTTTTATTATAAATTTAGAGTACCCAATTATTTTTTCCAATTAAGGGGCAATTTAGCGTAGCCAATCCACCTATCCTGCACATCTTTGGGTTGTGGGGGTGAAACCCACGCAGACACGGGGAGAATGTGCAAACTCCTCACAGACAGTGACCCAGGGCCGGGATTCGAACCCGGGTCCTCAGCGCCGTAGGCAGCAATGCTAACCACTGTGCCACCGTGCCGCCCTACCGCCACCATTTTTATGGGGCAGATACTGTATAGGGATGTCCGAGTGATCCATGGAGAAGGGGGATGCTGATTAATTTAATCAGCATGGATTGTAATTTAATGCGATCCAGAGATGTCTGGCCTTAAAGCAAAGCATTTGACTTTGTAGATAATGGCGACAGCAGCTATCAATTGGTTGGATTACCTTGTAGTTTCAGAAACTTTGCATAATGGCACAACTGCCCATTGTGGAAAAATCATGAACTCATTCCGATGAGTTGAATTCCTTTGGAACATTAACAATGACCCAGCAAATTCTGGCTCCGAATCCTGTGGTTTTGGGTTGGTTTTCATTGAAGCAACTTGAACAAGGTCGCATTCAGTTATCTCAGTTTTTACGTTCCAAATTCATATGCTTTACGATGTGCACTACAGGAGATTGCTTAATATGTAAATGAATCAATTATTTTCTTTCTTGCTATCACAAGCAATTTTAGAAACATTTATGCCGAGGAATTTTCAGGCAATATACACAGACCGTATTAACAGCCCGCTGCCAGATAACCTCTGAACTTTGGGCCTGATCGTGAAGCAGGTTTCACTGCAAGCGGAATCCTCACAAAAGGTTGCTGCATAAGATAAAGATGCATGGCATTAAGGGTAAAATAGTAGCATGGATAGAGGATTGGTTAATTAATAGAAAGCAAAGAGTTGGGATAAATGGGTGTTTCTCTGGTTGGCAATCAGTAGCTAGTGGTGTCCCTCAGGGATCCGTGTTGGGCCCACAATTGTTCACAATTTACATTGATGATTTGGAGTTGGGGACCAAGGGCAATGTGTCCAAGTTTGCAGATGACACTAAGATGAGTGGTAAAGCGAAAAGTGCAGAGGATACTGGAAGTCTGCAGAGGGATTTGGATAGGTTAAGTGAATGGGCTCGGGTCTGGCAGATGGAATACAATGTTGACAAATGTGAGGTTATCCATTTTGGTAGGAATAACAGCAAACGGGATTATTATTTAAACAATAAAATATTAAAGCATGCCACTGTTCAGAGAGACTTGGGTGTGCTAGTGCATGAGTCACAGAAGGTTGGTTTACAAGTGCAACAGGTGATTAAGAAGGCAAATGGAATTTTGTCCTTCATTGCTAGAGGGATGGAGTTTAAGACTAGGGAGGTTATGTTGCAATTGTATAAGGTGTTAGTGCGGCCACACCTGGAGTATTGTGTTCAGTTTTGGTCTCCTTACTTGAGAAAGGACGTACTGGCGCTGGAGGGTGTGCAGAGGAGATTCACTAGGTTAATCCCAGAGCTGAAGGGGTTGGATTATGAGGAGAGGTTGAGTAGACTGGGACTGTACTCGTTGGAATTTAGAAGGATGAGGGGGGATCTTATAGAAACATTTAAAATTATGAAGGGAATAGATAGGATAGATGCGGGCAGGTTGTTTCCACTGGCGGGTGACAGCAGAACTAGGGGGCATAGCCTCAAAATAAGGGGAAGTAGATTTAGGACTGAGTTTAGGAGGAACTTCTTCACCCAAAGGGTTGTGAATCTATGGAATTCCTTGCCCAGTGAAGCAGTTGAGGCTCCTTTATTACATGTTTTTAAGGTAAAGGTAGATAGTTTTTTGAAGAATGAAGGGATTAAGGGTTATGGTGTTCGGGCCGGAAAGTGGAGCTGAGTCCACAAAAGATCAGCCATGATCTAATTGAATGGCGGAGCAGGCTCGAGGGGCCAGATGGCATACTCCTGCTCCTAGTTCTTATGTTCTTATGTTCTAAGTTAGTGTTCCATATTCCAGCAAAGACATTAGGCACGATCTAACAAAAAAAAATAGAGTCCGTTCTTAGTGGGATTAGCTGTGTCGTTCCTGGCACGACGCCATTCTGTATTTAATGCCCCGGTGGGGAATGAAACCCCAACCTCCCCCCCCCCACCCCCCGCCCCCGCCCCCGCCCCCACCCCACACACCCCCTCGCCACCCCTCAAAGCCGCACTCAGTGACATTTCCTGCATCGAGGAGCTCTGCCGAACGGAGCTCCTCGATGCAGGAAGAGGTCAGGATATCGTCTTTAAATGCCGCCTCGATTTCCCAAACTCTGACGCAACCCCCGGACCACCACCCTCCCCCCACCAAAGCCCCAACTCACCTGAAAGGGATATGAGGGCGGCACAATAGCACATTGGTTAGCACTGTTGCTTCACAGCGGCAAGAACCCGGGTTCAAATCCTGACTTGGATCACTGTCTGTATGAAGTCTGCACATTCTCCCTGTGCCTGTGTGGGTTTCCTCCATTCGCTCCAGTTTCCTCCGACAAGTCCCGAAAGACGTGCTTGTTAGGTGAATTGGCCATTCTGAATTCTCCCTCTGTGTACCCGAACAGGCGCTGTAGTGTGGCGACTGGGGGATTTTCACAGTAACTTCATTGCAGTGTTAATGTAAGCCTACTTGTGACACTAATAAAGATTTTAAAAAAAAAATTTAGAGTACCCAATTATTTTTTCCAATTAAGGGGCAATTTAGAGTGGCCAATCTACCTACCCTGCACATCTTTGGGTTGTGGGGGTGAAACCCACGCAGACACAGGGAGAATGTGCAAACCCCACACGGACAGTGACCCAGGGTCGGGATTCGAACCTGGGTCCTCAGCGCCGTAGGCAGCAATGCTAACCACTGTGCCACCGTGCTGCCTTTGACGCTAATAAAGATTATATATTATATCGAACCCTTCCGCACCCCACCTCACATGGGCAGGGCGCCCTCAGGTCCGATTCTGCTATGGGCAATGTGCCAGCCAGGCACCCTGGTACTGCCATCCTGGAACCCTGCCAGTGCCCCCTGAGCATATTGGCAGTGCCAGGTTGGCACCCGAGTGGCACTGCCAGGTTGGCACTGCCTGGGTGTAAGGCTGGTGATGCCAAGGTACCCAGGTGGCACTAGCAGTGCCAAGTGCCATCCTATCCGGAGGTCGACCACCCAGGAGCTTCCAAACACCTGGGAGACCCCCTGTTACTGTTCCACCTGGTCCCTATCTGTGGGAGCCAAAACTGAACAGTGCCCAGCTGGGGCCTCCTTGACAAGACCAATGGGTTCCAGGTGGCCATTAGATCCGGCACGAGCACGGCTAAGTGGGTTCTTAAACTCACTTAGCCATACGAGACTGTGTCCTGGTCAAAGTGGGCGGGACCCAGATCACAATATCTTATGAGATTTGGTTCGATCTCGCTAGGTGTAACAGCCATTGGAAATCCCAGGAGAGGGTCTCCCGGTATCTACCGGCAGCATCGCGCCCCGGGTCCGCCAGGACATTGCCAGTAGATCACGGTCACAGTTGGCCTTTGGGGGCCTGAAGTCGGCCCAAGAGTGCATTTGATTGGGGTATGGTTGGCGGATCAGATTGGATGATGGCAGCCCTTGGGTGCACCCTTTGCGTTTCCTGAGTTCTGTTGGCAGGGGTTAGATTAGGTCAGGTCCAAGGCTGGAGGGAGATCAGTCCAGGAACCCAGAGGTTGGAGTCGGGAATGACTTTGAAAATCTCTTGTGGGACTGAAGATGGGAGTGGTTGTAATTATGACAAGCGCTTTACATTTTTTAAATTCTGTGTTGTTTAGAGTGGGTTTCTCCAGCAGCTATCTGCACCGCATGGCATTGGCTGTCTCAGTGCAACCCAAAGTTGGAGTGAGAAGCAGAAACAGATACCAGGCCCCCTTATTTACATATGCAAATAGTCTAATGTCTGTTTCAAAGCGAGTAAAGGTCACCCCTTTGTTTATTGCTTACCAAAATGGCGTGCTACAGAAGTGTGCATGTATCAATCGGATGCTATTTTGGGTCCAAAACACCAAACATAGTGCTCGACAACGGGATCCACCAACCCCAATTTCACACCGTGCAACCGCCTTCCCACAAACCCCCAGGTTTACAAAATAAGCATTATTTCCTCAAGGAAAATAGAAAGAGGTGAGAATGACCCTCACAGCAGAGAACATCGAAATATCTTTACTTTTATCAAGTGTCCATTCCCCGGAGCACTCTCTCATCTGCACATTTCATGCTGCACAGTCATCCATCCTGTCCCTCAAAGACGGCTCCACCTTTCCACACAGAGAACAATAATCCTATTTATTTTCATGAATGTATGTGTATTTAGTTACATCTTTGGATTTGCATCAATCCAAGTTTAGAGCTAGATTGTAATGCTCTCTCCCAACGCAGTGAGCTTCCTTTCTCTGTGATGAGTTATAGCAGCCAGCACAGAGCTTCTGTAAACAAATTATATTGAATTTTTAAAAAAATGTCTCAAAGCGGTACTGTCCTCTGACAGAATATTTTGCTCAGCGCTTTATTAGCATTGGAACACAGGTATGTGCAATGCCTTGAAATTCCTCGAGTCACTAAATACGTTCATCACTAATTCTTTTACATAGCCTAGTTTTTTCCTTAATTCCCACTCAAATGCTAATCAGAAGAGTGTCAAAAGATCTTTCAATGATGCTGCAAGTCCTGGCTTTAATGTTAGGCCCGACTGAGTGAGCTGCTTGAGCTGTGGAGCAATAAGGGTCCTCTTTGTGCCCGCAGATTAAATCGGGGAAAATTAACCAGGCTTCCTGCTCCAGGATATTAACCAAGGGCTGCAGATGGCAGGTTTGGACAAGATCTGTCTCAGCTGTAATATCTGTCCCGTGGTTGAATGTGCTTCCAAGCTTTCAGTGCCAAGGTTCACACGTGGATAATTGCGTCGTGGGCAAGATATAATAGGCTGAATTTCAAATGCCAGTGGGGGCAAGAGCGTGTGTGGTGTGCATTGAATACCACATTCCTTGGATCCTGACACCTCCAGAATGCAATGCGGTTTTAAAAAGGAGGGTGGAATTGGGGAGATGGGAATCCAGCCGCAGGTCGCCAATTTTCTGCTTTTTGGGCTCATTAACATGCCTCAAAGGGGCACATTTTCAGCCAGGAGGCATAAGAAATGCACAGTATCTGCAACACACCAGGGGCAAGTGGGGATTGTTGTCAAGAACACAATGGGGAGCCATGAGGATGATAATAGATGCAGTGGTCAACATACTGAAGAAAAGGTTGAGGGACCTGTTTGTGGAGGGGAGGTTCGCGAGCTTGGGGGAGTTAGAGGGGAAGTTTGGGCTCCCCCGGGGAACATGTTTCGGTACATGCAGGTTAGGGCGTTTGCCAGGCGGCAGATGGAGGGGTTCCCCTTGTTGCCCCCACGTGGGGTACGGGACAGGGTGCTCTCGGGGGTGTGGGTTGGAGGAGGGAGGATTTCGGACATATACCGGGTAATGCAGGAGGTAGACGAGGCCTCGGTGGAGGAACTGATGGGTAAATGGGAAGAGGAGCTGGGTGAGGAGATTGAGGAGGGGACGTGGCGGATGCCCTGGAGAGAGTGAATTCCTCCTCTTCCTGTGCGAGGCTTAGCCTCATACAGTTCAAGGTGCTGCATAGGGCCCACATGACTGGGACGAGGATGAGTAGGTTTTTCGGGGGCGAGGACAGGTGTGCTAGGTGCTCAGGGAGCCCAGCGAACCACGCCCATATGTTTTGGGCGTGCCCAGCGTTGGAGGAGTTTTGGAAGGGGGTAGCAAGGACGGTGTCGAGGGTGGTGGGATCCAGGGTCGAGCCAGGCTGGGAACTCGCAATTTTTGGGGTGGCAGTGGAGCCGGGAGTCCAGGAGGCGATAGAGGCCGGTGTTCTGGCCTTTGTGTCCCTACTAGCCCGGCGGAGGATCTTGCTCCAGTGGAAGGATGCGAAGCCCCCAAGCGTGGAGGCCTGGATCAATGATATGGCGGGGTTCATTAAATTGGAGAAGGTGAAATTTGCCCTGAGGGGATCAGTACAAGGGTTTTTCAGGCGGTGGCAGCCTTTCCTGGACTTCCTGGCAGAACGGTAGGGAAATAGGCCGACAGCAGCAGCAGCCCGGGAGGGGAGGGGGGGAGGGAGGGAGGGAGGGGGGGGGTCTGGATTGGGGGGAGGAAGAACTGTGTACATGGGTCTGTGGGATGTGGCGGGTGCTATCTCTTTCCCTTTTGTTGTTTGGGTGCTCTTTTGTTTTTTTTCTTTTTCCTTTTGTTTGAAGTTGCTCTTGAAGTTGGGGGGGGGTATTGTTCTTGGGGTGTTACCGCGGTTGTTTGTTAATAGAGTTAAGATGTTTATATTTTGTAAAAATTTCAATAAAAATTATTTTTTAAAAAACATACTGAAGAAAAGGAAAATAATGTTCAGCTGCTCAACTAATGGAGCAAATTTGCCATTACTGGTGCTGAGAGGCTTGTATTTTGGAACATCAAATATATGCTGAGAGGGGCATGAGGGTGCTGGCTCCACTTGGGCATCAGAGGTTGGCAGAGGAAGCCCCCACCCCCATGAAGGAATGACCAAATGCTGTGGAAGTTGAAATGGAGGCAGGTTACTCTGACATTGGACAGATCAGTGACAGATTAGCAGATGCATCCTCCTGGTCAGGTGGAAGACAGAGGATCATAGTTAGGGGCTGGAGTAGAAGATGCTACCCAAGACATAGAGTTTACCACAAAAGAGTCATATACCTCAAATTGACAGGGTGGAGGCAGCCATACCAGCTGTGCTCTGGTCCACAATGACCTGAGGCCTCATGGACTCCATGTCATTTCTCTACCTGAAGCCGTCAAGGTCGCTATGGCAGTGATTCTTTACGCTTCCATGTCACGACAGGGATATGCTGTGGACCTGGGTTGTACCTCACACTCAGCAGTTCATTAAGCCATCAGGCAGGTCATGGATACTTTATTTCAGAGGCCAGGGGAATACATCCATTTTGGGAAGAATGGGTCTGGCTTGGCACTGAGAGTGTTGGGGTTTGCTGCCACTAATGGGTTCCCTCAAGTCCTAGCGTCATCAATACTACCCATGTAGCCATCACGATACCAGCATTTCAGCCAACCAAATTTCTGAACAGAAAAGTCCTTCAGTCTCTGAAACTCCATCTGGACAATGTCGCCAGTAAGCCCACCCTGAAGATTTGAGCTTGGTTCCTGGGCAGCTGTCACAATTCCTTCCTCCTCTGAGAGTCCCAAGTGTTAACTCTTTCAGGCCAACATAGACAATTGGGGTGGCTTCTGGGGGATAAGGAGGTGACTTGAGGAAGTGGCTCAGAATACCTACCTGGTGCCCAGACATGGTGCAGAGGGGCATTGTAACCAGAGCCATCTCCGAACACTATTCTGCATTGACACCTTGAAGAGATGACTCCATTGCTTTGACCAGTTAGGCAATACGCTCCAGTATGAACCAGTCAGGGTATCTCGTATTATGGTCATTTGCTGCATGCTGAGCAACATGACCATACAAAGAGGCCTGGAACAGAATGAAGAGGAAGATCTAGAATGCCATTCTTCCTTGGTGGATGACAGGGAGGAGGAAGAAGAGATCGAAAGGAGCGCTGCAGAGGTGCCTAGTGCCCACGCATTGGGGGAAGTCTGCCAAGGCCATCTAAGGCCATATAAGTGACGCAAAGATGACATCTCCATCAAGCAGAGCATGGCTGTGTTTGTCCTCTGTCCTTTAACGGGAGCCGACCTTGGGTCATTGAATCTTTTACAACACTAGATCCATGTCCACCTGGTCACTCCTCTACCACTAACCAACATTGGCATCTCCATCCAACCTCTTTATATCTCTCTGGGTGGACATATTCTGCCAATTACTGGGAAAAAATCCTTTGCCTTGAGGGAAGCATTGGAAAATCTTGGTGCGGCCCATGGACATCTGTCGATGCCAGTGCTGGCCTTCTGAGCACCATGCTCCACCATCTCATCAGCAAATGGCAGGGCTGGTCATAGCTTCCGTTCACCCTTTCAAAGGTCCCTCAGTTACTGGATCTCACGTCTAGGCCATTTCTGGCCCTGCTAATTGGGTGCCAAACCTGCTCTGCATTTGAAAATTACTGACGCTGACAAACCATGTGATAGGTGCGGAAGTGATCCGACAATGGGACCCGAAGGAAAGGGAAACGGTTCCTCACCCTGTATTAGAAATCCAGCCTAAAATCTCAATTGAAGCCAACGAAATCGTATCTGACCTCAGCGTGAATGTCTGGCAGAGAGGAGAGACGTTTGACGGATTTGTTTTAAGTAAGCCTGAGTCAGGAGTAAAATACTTAATTCCCAAACAGGGCTTTGATGGAACTAATACATTGGGGGGGGTTTAATTGCACTTGTGTGAAAAAAATATATACCTTCACTCTGTAGATATATTCGGGTGTGCTAAAAATAATGCACAACTGTAGCCAATCCCAAAAATACCTGTAAGAATGCGAAACATTTAGCTAAGCAGTGCCTTAAGAGATATAAATAGCAGCCAGTGAGCTAACACATTCGTGGACTGCAATTCCTAGGTGAAATGGAGGCCTTGCACAGACAGCAGAAAGCATGCTTTACAAACATCTGCAAATTAGTCAACTACATGAGGGAAACAACTCTTTTGTACAATATAAAGGTGAAAACCACAAATAGCCAGATAGTACAACAGGCTTTAGTGGCCATTGACCTGCCCAGTTCATGTGACAGTGGGATAACTGGAAGAAGGTGTTTAACTTAAATGAAAACGTCAAGGCAAGAAATTAAGATGACTATGAAAACATCTAGCCTTCCGTATATATTGATAGTCATTGATGTGTTATCTGAGTTTGCTTGCATACCTTAAACTGAATCACAGAATCATGGAATGATAGATTACAAAAGGGGGCCATTCAGCCTACACCCCTGCTCTTTCCACATCGCCCATCAAATTTCCCCCCTTCAAGAATTTATCGGATATCCTTTTTTAAAGTTGCTATTTAAAGTAAAGTCACCATAGCCCCAGATGACTACAGGCTGCTTTCTCCTTTGGCAGGGCGAGCTGACTGGTGGTGATTTAACCTGAGTATCACCACACCTCAGGCGAGGTTGAGAAGGTGGGACCTTCTTGAATAACCACAGCTGGTACAGGAATTGAACCTATGCTGCTGGTCTTGCCCTGCATCACAAACCAGCTGTCCAGCCAACTGAGCTAAGCCAGCCCCCGGTTACCGTTTGATGTACTTCCACCACCTTTTCAGGCAGTGCTTTCCAGATCAGTGCCAGTGACCCATGTTCAATTGCAGCCTTGGGTGACTGTTTGGAGGTTCCCCGTATTTGCGTGGGCTTCCTCCGGGTGCTCTGGTTTCCTCCCACAATCCAAAGATATGCTGGAAAGGTGGATTGGCCATGCTAAATTGTCCCTTAGTGTACAAAAAGGTAAGGTGGGGTTACTGGGTTAGGGGATAGGGTGGGGGCATGCATCTAATGCTCTTTCAAAGGGTCGGTGCAGACCCGATTGGCCGAATGGCTTCGTCTGTACTGTAGTGGTTCTTTGATTCTAAGATAAAGACACATTTCACAATAAAAATTGTCATCTATGATTTGGTCCTTTTTACCTTTAACCTGTATCCTTTGGTTACTGGTCCTCCTGCTGGAGTAAACAGTTTCTCCATATTTGCTTAATTGCCTCATTATGATGAAGGCCCCTACTAAATCTGATGTTCTCTGTTCTAAAGTCACCAAGGGGCTGTTTAGCACACTGGGCTAAATTGCTGGCTTTGAAAGCAGACCAAGGCAGGCCAACAGCACGGTTCGATTCCTGTAACAGCCTCCCCGAACAGGTGCTGGAATGTGGTGACTAGGGGCTTTTCACAGTAACTTAATTGAAGCCTACTTGTGACAATAAGCGATTTTCATTTCAATTCGCAACTTCTCTAATCTCCCTTTAGTCGCTCGCCTTGTGACAGTCTGATCAGTCTCCTGTGAACCCTCTCCAAGGCCTTTCTAAAAATTAATCCGGTGATTGGTAGGACGGCAACACAAAGCTAAGTTATGAAGATAGTCAAAAATTATTGTAAGAGACCAAAAGAGATCATCTACGTTCGTGCAGCTGTGAAAGACTGACAACTGACTGCAATCATTCACGCAATCCATTCCTGCCATTGCCAAGAAGGGGTCAAATGTTAAACAGGTCAAATGTCATCTCTGACACAGGCAGCAACAGCAAGGATCTAGCAGCACAATCACAATTTGCAGAATTAGGCCTGAAGTGGTTAAATGCCCATGTTCAGAATGTGTTTATTACACAATGTGTAACAGGATAAAGCTTTTGGATGAAAGAGGGTTTGCAGGCTATCAATTATGCAATTCTATGTGTGCACAATATAATTTTTATGTTGACCTAAAAAGTCCCAGCATCAGTTCCAGAAATTGAACTGAGCTCGAAATTCCAGGAAAATCCACACTTATATAATTTCTGGCTCTCTGCAGACATGCTACATTACCCTCAACCAGGAGCACATTGGGAAGGATTATTGCATGGTACACTAAGGTGAATTTAGTAATATCATCTGGGTCTCACTGCTGCCAAGGCCTTAAACAATGTAGATTTTGATCTTCTCATAGAACAGAACTCTCCTTAGCTGCTTAATTACCAGATCAATCAATGTTCCCTGTATTCCTGTAGCCGACCCCACTGCAGTCTCCACTTTGAAGTTTAGTAAGGGAAGACAGCTTCTGTTTTAACACTAGCTGTTCCAAAAGAATCATAAGATAAATCACACAAATGTTCCCTATTTGAATGAAGCGTGATAGTTTGCTTTTGTTGTTGTAGATTCCTGGGGTATTTCCCTTCAGTGAGCTCCTGCTAGTTCACTGTTAACTATTTAAACATCACCTTGAGTAATACCTGCCGTGGACTTCAGCAGGTTTCTCCCAGGGGCTTGTTTACCTCCTATTTCTCACTTACACTGTAATCAGAACTATGCTGCTCTTGTCCACCCATTGTTCCTTTCAATGTCTCCTCCTCTGCTCTCTTGCTGGGTCCCTGCCAATTACCTCCACTTTCTTAATATCACCTTTTATAGTAAGTATCACAAGCAGGATGTAGGCTGGATGGAAAGCGCAAGTAAATCTGACATTTAATTTGTGTTTAATAAGCCAAAAAGAAAAACCCTTAATGCTGAGAAATTGCATTGATGGGTGTGCTAAGCCGGTTCGGTTCAGAGAGGAATTTTAGGAGTGTGGGAAAAATAACTCAAAGCTCTGCCAGTGTTAATGCCAAAATTGCTATGTATTGATGCACACCTCATGGCCTGCATTTTACAGAGGGAGGCTCGCCCCCTCCCCCAGAAGGAAAGCCGGCTGCAGGCTGACTGGGCGAGCTTGCTCCCTAGACATAATACTCTGCAGGTGGGCTAAATTGCCTCACAGTGGGGCATCTGCCACTCACGGAGGAGAAAGTCCTGCTCCCAGGAGCTGCCAGCCAATTCGATTCCCCACAACTCCAGCCACTCCAGCAACACCACGAGCCCAATGGGTGCTGCTGGGACTGCAGGAAGTCCCAATAAGAAAACCCAATGGATACTGGTGTTCAGGTAAGTCTGGAGTATTGAATAAGAAGACTGCTGATTTTAGCATCTTCCCACTTACTGCATTATGGAGGTGAGCTCGGGGGTGAGTGGGAAGGTGTTAGGCTGGGTTTCTGCCCTATTTTCCATGTCCTCCCCCCCACCCCACCAAATACATGCCCAGCAGGGGTGCATAAAATCCAGCCCAAAATGTATCAGATCAAATGCACAAAGGAATTTGACCCATGAGTGTAAGTAGGCCTGTTGACCAATGAGGCAACTGCATCTATATCCAATGGATGTCCTGACTTACTGTCAGAAACGGACTTTCTTGTGTAGGGCACAGGATAGGGGTTAGGAGTAGGAGCCCGGAATAAAGTAGCTGTGGAGCGGATGCTTCCTCTTATGGGACATTTCAGAATGAGAGGTTATAGTCTTAGGATAAGAGGGAGAAAATTGAAAACAGAGTTGAGGAGAAATCTCCTCAAGGGTTGTCAATCTGTGGAATTCGACCCCCCACAGAGTGTGGCGACAGTGAGTAAATTTAAGGAGGAATTAGACAGATTTTAATTTTTTTTAATAAAAAATAAATAAATTTAGAGTGCCCAATTCATTTTTTCCAATTAAGGGGCAATTTAGCATGGCCAATCCACCTAGCCTGCACATCTTTGGGTTGTGGGGGCGAAACCCATGCAAACGCAGAGAGATTGTGCGAACTCCACACGGACAGGGACCCAGAGCCTGGATCGAACCTGGCGCCTTGGTGCCATGAGGCAGCAGTGCTACTCACTGCACCACCGTGTTTCCCTGAGTTAGACAGATTTTTTATTGGAAATGGGTTGAAGGGTTATGGAGAACAGGCGAGAGGGTGGAGTTAAGGCCAGGATAAGATCAGCCAATGATCGAATGGCGGAGCAGACTTGATGGGCCAAATGGCCTAATTCTGCTCCTATATCTTATGAATTTATGATTATTTTTATCATCTGAACCCATGGGTGCGGAAGCCAATTTGAATGTCTCTGCTGCCGTTTAAGTGAGATGAACTCACGCAGCAAGTACAAGCAAGATCGCAGCTGGCAACTCTCTGCTGTGTATTGCTCCGCATCACATTGTTGAAGGAGATTTCCCCTAAAAATTTTATACCAGGCTTTCAAATCAAATAGAGCAATAAAGAGCAAAGTCTGGGCTTGGCTCTGCTCCCAGCATTAAATTGGTGCGGGGCAGTATCAGGATCGTGATCAGGCTCTCCCATTGATTTTTAAACCTGGGAGGGCAGGGACCACAGCATCCCATAATATCCAGCCAATTAACTCTGTTTCTCTCCCCATAAGTCTCCCCGTTAAGTATTTCCAGCATCTTCTCCTTTTATTTCAGATCTCCAGAAGCTGCCACTCTTTTGTGACAGGTTTAATTTTATCAGACAACTTTAATAAAATTACTGAAAATATTCTTTGCAATCATTCGATAATTGAACTGCCTTACAATCATATTCACACTATCAAAGTAAAACCTCATATAAAATGCATCCCTGTATAAATGTGGTGTTCCCATGTTTAACACAATGATACCATATTATCTCTGGAAGCCAGTCAGGTCACAGGTTGAACAGAAATTGTCAAGCAGGTTTCAAATGCAGTCAAAAGCAAACAGCTGAACAGAAAACACGGTTGGATTAGGAGGTCTATTTTTCAAGTCATAAAAATCTGCGACTAAGCAAGAGCCGTACAGGAGAGAAAAGGAAATAGAAAGTTCTGCTGAAAGGCTGTGGTGAGGTAGATGGAATGGGAGAACGACAGTTGACATACAAGGGACACGCCAGATTATTTGGGCCGAATAGTCTGCTTTTATGTATACTCTGTACAACTTTATCTAAAATAGTAATACATAATATATGTAATAGTAATACATAATAGGGGCAGCACGATGGCAGTGGTTAGCACCGCTGCCTTACACCGACAGGGACCCGGTTCGATTCCGGCCTTGGATGACTGTCTGTGCGGAGTTTGCACTTTCTCCCTGTGTCTGCGTTAGTTTCATCTGGGTGCTCTGGTTTCCTCCCACAATCCAAAGATGTACAGGTTAGGTGGATTGGCCATGATAAATTGTCCCTTAGTGTCCAGGGATGTGCAGGCTAGGTTACGGGGTTTATGGGGTAGGGCAGGGTGGGTGGGGAGTGGACTAGGTCGAGTGTTCCTTCAGAAGGTCGGTGCAGATCTGATTGGCTGAACGGTCTCTTTCTGCACTATCTGGATTCTATGGCTAACAGCTGCAATAATATATAGGGCTGGATTTTCTGTTCCTGAGACTAAGTGTTGATGCCCCCCCCCCCCCCCCCCCCCCCCCCCACCCCCTCCACTCGCTGTACACAAACCGAGGAGGTGGACCCCTGGACGACAGACATTATCCACTGTGGTCATCCGACGAAGAGGATGTGGGGGAGGGAGGAAATGGGCAGGGCATGGGGCCCAGGCAGGCTTGGGAATCTCTGATCGCCTCCAGGTTCACTGTCTGGGAGAGGTGGAAACTGGCCAGCGGCACCGCATCCTACCCACTCTCTCCTCTGCGCCTCCCCATGCCTGCAACTCCCTCCGTGATATATATCTACCGCACTACGGGGTGTGGGCCTTGGGTTGGCAGTAATATCGGGTCTGGTCCATGGGATAGAGGATGATGGCTGTTACATTTTAAATAATGACTTATCTAAAATATATATATTACTCTTGAATCCACCAGGATGATAAAATGACCAATAGTCTTCCTGTTGAAAGACGAACCATTTAATGAGTAATAAAATAATAAACTGTGAGCCCTTTTACTCAATACTAAACTAAATATAAAGAAATAAAGTATAATACAGATAACCATGTAACTGTACACTATTATGACAAACTAGTTCTAACTTCTATCACTCTAGCTATTCTACGTCTTGCTTGTTTACTGTTCTGGATCACACTCTCTAACTAACAAAAGAGCGGGAATGCATGTTTTACGATGGTGGTGGGCTGCCCGCAATTGGCCGGCAGTGGGATCCTCTGGGCCCGCCGCTTTTCCTGTTGTTTGAACCCATGGCGAAAGGTGTTGTCACTATCAGCGGTATTGGAAGATCCTGCAGGTGGGAAGGGCTGGAAAATCCTGGCTGCTCTGTTTTCTACGTTTCAGCAGCAACAACGCTTCGGGAAGTACTTCATTGGCTGCAAAATGCTTTGCAATGTCCAATGGTCATGAAAAGCATTACATAAATGAAAGTCTTTCTTTCCATCAATGATGGTTGAAGAATAAGTATTGACTAGGATTCTGAGTGAACACCTCAATCCTTCTTTGAATTGTGCGATTAGATCTTTTGTGCCCAAATGAGAAGTCAAATGGAGCCTTGGTTTAACTCATCATTTGAAAGTATGCATCACCCCCTCAGTAATTTCAATGAATTAAATGGAAAGAAAATCTGGCAGGTTCTACAATGGACTGATGTTCAGCGCCATATGATAGCCAGATGAAGAAGTCAAAATCCATCACAACCTACAAACCCTTTGCATCGACAACTTCAGCCCACAATCCCCTGGTCTTCTTTGGTTTATAAAATGATGCAGTCAATGTGGTGCTTCATTATTAAAGTCACACTCTGATATATCCCGGTACCAATCATACATTCTCACTCAGCTGGGAGGGAGGTTCAGTTAGAACTGCAGATGTTTCCAATGTTGATCAGTTGACAGAAAGCACATTTCCAAAGCGTAGACCTCCCCCTGGGCTGTTTCTCCCCCACCCGCTCTCTTCGTCTTCCTTCAGTCTCTTCCACTATGATTTTGATGAATATTTGGTTATAATTCTGAACCTCAAACTTCCCACATTCATTTTGGCATGAAAGATAATCAAATCCAGACACGCTCAATTAAAAGATTGCCCTGAACAGGAAAGAAGAGAAATGGAACCAGGCCAAGTAATCAAAATGCTGTGATGATATATAATTTACTCGCACATGCTTACTTCAAACTCAAAGCCCAGATAATTTTAAATTTACACCCTGAAAATCATTAAGATCAATTACCGTATTCTGATGATGTGATCTCCACGCTGCTATCATAAGATGTGGAGATTTCCCAAAACATGATTGAAAAAAAGTTATACTGATCTCTGAGAAATTTGCAAACTGCTTCCTATCTCAGGTGCCACAAAGAATGACATGAGCAGCAATATCATGTCTGTGCGCAATGTTGGGGCCGGTTTAGCTCGGTTGGCTGGACAGCTGGTTCATGATGCAGAGCAAAGTCAACAGTGCAGGTTCAGTTTCTGTACCAACTGAGGTTCTTGATGAAGGCCTCACCTTCTCAATCTTGCTCCGTGCCTGAGGTGTGGTGACCATCAGGTTAAATCACCACCAGTCAGCTCTCCACCTCAAAGGGCATTTGATTTGATTTGTTTATTGTCACGTGTACCGAGGTACAGTGAAAAGTATTTTTCTGCAAGCAGCTCAACAGATCATTAAGTACATGGAAGAAAAGGGAATAAAAGAAATACATAATAGGGCAACACAAGATATACAATGTAACTACATAAGCACCGGCATCAGATGAAGCATACAGGGGGTAGTGTTAATGAGGTCAGTCCATAAGAGGGTCATTTAGGAGTCTGGTAACAGCGGGGAAGAAGCTGTTTTTGAGTCTGTTCGTGGGTGTTCTCAGACTTCTGTATCTCCTGCCCGATGGAAGAAGATGGAAGAGTGAGTAAGCCAGTTGGGAGGGATCTTTGATTATGCAGTCCGCTTTTCCCAGGCAGTGGGAGGTGTAGATAGAGTCAAAGGATGGGAGGCAGGTTCGTGTGATGGACTGAGCGGTATTCACAACTCTCTGAATTTCCTTGCGGTCCTGGGCCGGGCAGTTGCCATACCAGGCTGTGATGCAGCCCGATAGGATGCTTTCTATGGTGTATCTGAAAAAGTTGGTAAGGGTTAATGTGGACATGCCGAATTTCCTTAGTTTCCTGAGGAAATATAGGCATTATTGTGCTTTCTTGGTGATAATGTCGACGTGGGTGGACCAGGACAGATTTTTGGTGATGTGCACCCCTAGGAATTTGAAACTGCTAACCATCTCCACCTCAGTCCCGTTGATGCTGACAGGGGTGTGTACAGTACTTTGCTTCCTGAAGTCAATGACCAGCTCTTTAGTTTTGTTGGCATTGAGGGAGAGATTGTTGTCGCTACACCACTCCACTAGGTTCTCTATCTCCCTCCTGTATTCTGACTCGTCGTTATTCGAGATCCGTCCCACTATGGTCGTATCGTCAGCAAACTTGTAGATGGAGTTGGAACCAAATTTTGCCACGCAAAAATTGGGACTAGAGTAGGGGGCTAGGTACGCAGCCTTGCGGGGCCCCGGTATTGAGGACTATTGTGGAGGAGGTTTTGTGTTCATTCTTACTGATTGCGGTCTGTGGTCAACCTGCAGCCTGTAGTCAACTCTAGCGACTTTACATTTAGTTGGCTTCATTATTGAAAATCGCTTATTGTCACAAGTAGGCTTCAAATGAAGTTACCGTGAAAAGCCCATAGTCGCCACATTCCGGTGCCTGTCCGGGGAGGCTGGTACAGGAATTGAACCACGCTGCTGGCCTCTCTTGGTCTGCTTTAAAACCCAGCTATTTAGCCCTGTGCTAAACCATTGTGCTAAAACATTGAAGTGTCATCTGGACAACTAGCTGACAAGCTAGAGAACTAGTTTTGTTGTTTTAACGTATAAACTCAAATATTCTGTGATGAGGTACAAAGAATACAGAACAACGCACCCTTCTCCAGACTCAACATCCACCAATTCCTTCTCTTTGGTGAATACTGATGCAAAGGATTAATTTAGTACCTCACCCATTTCCTCTGGCTCCACACATAGATTCTCTTACCTATCCTTCCGTGGACCAACCCTTTCCCTGGCTACCCTCTTGCTTTTTATGTACGTGTAAAAAGCCTTGGGATTTTCTTTAACCCTATTTGCCAATGACTTTTTGTGACCCCTTTTAGCCCTCCTGACTCCAGGTAGGCGGAGATAGCTGTTTGCCAATTTGATAGCATTGGCCAATATTAATCTCCCAGGAGTAAGCATGATAGAATTATATGATAAATTCTGTCTGATTCTATTTTCTTATTTTGGCTGTTGAAATAGGCTTCCAATTGTGACAGTGCCATACTCGTAATACACTGCTGGCCACTGATGAGCTGCACACCATCATTGCAGAACATGCCGCGGCAGGGGAGGAAAATCCCGCCAATAATGTCTGCAATAGTCACTTAGAAATGTATTTTATCTCAGTGTGGCTCCTGAGGTCTGCTCATCGTGGATACTGGGTGATTCGGTGTGGAAGGTGCCAGGGTGATGGGTGGGAAACAAGTTGACACTAAGTTGGCAGAGGTGCTATAAAAGGGCCATGGGGGTGAGTCATAGATTGGCATGGAGGGCGAGTAGAGAGGCATCATTGACATGGGTTGGCATAGATGGGATACAGGAGGTTTGTGGGGAATGAGGGGTTCTGAGAGTGTTGGCATTTCTTAAAATGCTTTTAAAAAATCTTCGAAAAATGCCAGTGCACCAAGACAGGCCTTCTCCCCAGCTGCCTCCTCGCCTGGAAACCTCAGCACTCGCTCAAGGATCACCTCACTCGACTTCCCAAGAGGCTTGCCACCCGGGAATGAAATTTCTAACTCCCAGCACTTACCCCCAGGTCAGGTGAGTGGAGCTGGAAATTATCCCAAATCTGTGCTCTCAACCCAGGAGTGAAATTTCCAGCCTCTCAACGCTGCCTCCTTAGGCTTTGCATCCCCAACTTTCCCATCTTCCTCTCTTGTCATGCTTCCCACCCAGCATGCTCGCTGGGCCTAAACTTCCTTGCCCATTTATCCATTGCACCGCTGACCCTGTGGATTCTGCTAGTGGATCAATGATCACCGTTCTTCTCTGAATCTCTTTCCATAATATCAGTCATCCATAATCTTATTGTGGATGATTAAATTGGCATCATGGTCTTGAAGAAAATGTGGCTCTGGGATGATGATACCTTACCCCATATTGAAGCCTCCTTGCCCAGCCATACCTTCCATCGCCTGTAGTTCCAAACCATTATCACCACATCCTGCCTTGGTTTGACCTCCAGTCCTTTGGTTCTTTCCCATTCATTGAGCATTTTACCTTGATCCAGCCCTCTCATCTCTGCTGTGAAATCATTGTTATCTATTGCCTACCCCAAGCTTCTCACTGAGATACCCTTGCTCATTTCTTCTCTCAGCCTCTAATCCGGATGATTTCATATCCTTGGTCATTTCGACCTCCATCTTTCTAAGTTTGCCTTCAATTCACTAGGTTCTCTGCCCTTGTGCCACTCATTAATCTCCCCCTTCACAAATCTCTCTTGCCCATGTTCAGATTCATCCCTTGACCTTGACATCTCGTGTGATCTTTCTAGTCCTATCATCTCAATCAAAGGAAAATGTGCTCCCCTAAATTTTTGGAATTCCCATCGTCCAGCCTTTGAGCCCCTTTATCGGCACAATACTTCTGTAGCTATTGAACTTTTCAATCACAACCTCGCCTCCCCATTTACTGCCTTTTCCCCTGGCAAAACCGTTAAGATCTGTCGTCCTGGTCATTCTGCCTGGTATAACTCCTCTATCTTTGTTCCATTATGTTCAATGGCTGGGTGCAGGCTTGAAAGTATATGGCACGCAACTGATGTAGTCATTCATCACCATATCTCGCTAGACCATTACAAACACCATCGGGCCTTGCTCTGCTATGTCAGAATTATTTACTACTCTCGGATCATTCTTGAATATAAAGATAACCTCACATACCTTTACCAACCACAAATCATCTCCTTGAACCTTGTTTCTCTACCCATTTCTACTTTACCCCCAACAACAAGTATAAGGAGACTTTGTCACTAAAGTCGAGACAGTCCATTGAGCTGCCTCAGCAATACATCTCCCTTCCATGCCAAGATTTGCTCTTGCCTTTTTTCATGAACTTACATCTATCCCTAGTTTTTATGCTACCTCCCTTCTCTGAGCTCATCTTGTCCATGAGATCCACCTCCAGCTCCCATAATCCTATTCCTACTAAATGGTTAATAACCTAACTTCCCTTCCAGAATCCCACGTTAGCTGATTTATAAAAAGCTCCCTCTCCTCATAAGCTGTCACCCTCCTTTTCAAGTGTGCCATCCACCCCTCATTAAAAATCACCCTTGATCTCTCTGCCTTTGTAAACTACCACCCCATTCCCAACCTCTATTTCCTCTCCAAAGTCCTTAAAAGAGACTAGCCAATTCTTAAACCTTTACCCGTCTTTCTCGGAACTGATCCTTGTGTTCAAATTGTTCCCTTGCCTCATCCCTCCTTAATATGTAGCCACTTACAGTCCTACAATGCTCAAAGAGCTCTGCATTTCTGTAATTCTGGTCTTTTGTGTAACATGACTTCTCTTGCCTGACTATTATTGGCTTGGCTCCCAGTCATCTAAGCTGTAAGCTCTGGAGTTCCTCCCTCAACCTTCACTAACCTCCTTCAGTAACTCCATAACTTACCTTTTTGACCAAGCTTTTATTAAACTGTCATCTGTCAACATCACAGGCAGCAAGGTAGCACAAGTGGCTAGCACTGTGGCTTCACAGCGCCAGAGTCCCAGGTTCGATTCCCCACTGGGTCACTGTCTGTGAGGAGTCTGCACGTTCTCCCTGTGTCTGTGTGGGTTTCCTCCGGGTGCTCTGGTTTCCTCGCACAGTCCAAAGACGTGCAGATTAGGTGGATTGGCCATGCTAAATTGCCCTTAGTGTCCAAAACAGTTAGGAGGGGTTATTGGGTTAAGGGGATCGGGTGGAAATGAGGGCGTAAGTGGGTCGGTGCAGACTCGATGGGCCGAATGGCCTCCTTCTGCACTGTATGTTCTATCTTCTATGTGTTGTATCTCCTTCTTTGGCCTGCTTTCAATTGTTAATCCCCCATGAAGCACATTGGAATGGTTAAGTGCTAGATAAATGCAAGTTGCTGTTGTTATTCATAGGTAACACAAATAAGTTGACACAGCTATCTCCAGAGTCCCAATGACCTGTTTTTGAGGGCAATCCTTAGTGGAAACAGCCGTAAGCTGCCTTTCCGTGGCTGGAAGGACAACCTGCCCAAACAGGCTAACAATGCGTTTGCTTTGACACATTGGGCGCGATTCTCCGCAAATGCGGAGAGTCGTAAAGGCTGCCGTGAAACCGGCCGTGTTTCACAGCAGCCTCCGCGCCCCCTCCCAGGACCCGCATGCGCGGTCCATCATGCCCCTCAGCCGCCCCGCGGACTGATCCTGCGGGGCGGCGGAGGGACAAAAAGTGCACAGGAATCGGACCCGCTGTCCTCGATCAGTGGGCACCGATCGTGGGCCCATGCCACCCTTGGTGGCATGGTTGTGCAGAACGGCACTTTGTGGCCGTTTTCACGAACTGTGATAGCAGGTGTGTTTAAATTCGTGAAAACGGCCGTAAAGGCCTGGGAAATCGGCCCATCGGATAGAGAAGAATCGCTGCTCGCCGTAAAAAAACGGCGAGCAGCGATTTGTGTCGTGGGGCGGCCGTGGGGAGGGGAGAATAGCAGGAGGTCGGGAAAAATGTCGGGAAGGCCCTCCCGCTATTCTCCGACCCGTCGTGTGGGGCGGAGAATCGCGCCCATTGTTTGGTCTATACAAACTCCCCTCACCATCACAGACGGCCCGTTTCCAGAAAATTAAAGTTGCAGGTATAGAATTTAATCATGCTATCACCGGGGTCACGACGGTAATTTGTCCATTAGTGAGTTAGCTGAAAATAATGCATGTTACATCAGAAAACCTCATTGTGCCAAAGAAAAAACACTGACGTGAGAAACAAATACCTTTTGGAGGAATAAAGATTCACTTCGTACAACTCGCCACAAGGAAAAGAATGAAGAAAATGCCCCCGCCCCCCTCCCAAAACTGTTGTTCATTTCTTTGCTTTCTCTCAGAGTAGTACATATAAACATCCCTGTGAATAATGGACACCACATCCTGTTTATCAGCAGACACGCTGAAGATATTTCTTAACAGCGAACATGATCCTGGTGAAATGTGAGCTGTACCCAAGAGGAGAGCATGTCAGGGCTTGGTGAAGCTGCAATGTCTAGAATAGCTCTAATGACTGTTATGCAGTCAACCTATCTTACATTACAGAGATAATTACAGTTGAAGGACTTACCCTGGGTCATGCTTTAACCCTTTTGCATTGGGTTCGTTGCCATAAACATTCCATGGAGGTTTAGATGAGATAGAAGTCTACTGTTTTTTTCTGCTTTCCAAACCAGCTCTCTATGTTATAGGGTCTGAAGTCTGGGGTGTTAAGATGCCTGACAGCAAAAATAACTTTAGCTAAAAGCTACTTGGATCACCACAGAACTGGAAAACAGATGCATCTGATCATAGCCGTAAAAATAAATCACAGGCTGTTTCCCAGGAGCTGTTATTTGTTTATTTTTCAATGACTATCATATTGCTATCTTTTGATAAGACAAGCTGCAATTTATCCTCAAGAAAAATGAATTCTAAAAACTTAAACACAAACATCATCTTTTTTTATTCATTTACGGGATGTGGCCGTCGCTGGCTAGACCAGCATTTATTGCCCATCCCTAGTTGGGTGGTGGCGAGCTGCGTTCTTGAATCACTGCAGTCCCCGGTGTGTATGTACAGCCACAGTGCTGTTAGGGAGGGACCCAGCGACAGTGAAGGAACAGCAATATATTCTGAAGTCAGGGTGGTGAGTGACTTGGAGGGGAACGTCCAGGTGGCGGGGTTCCCAGGTATCTGCTGCTCCTGCTTATTCCAACTGCCACTGCCCAAAAAATGGATTCTCAAATCAAAGGGAGGCACAGTTGTTTGTTATATGTAGAGTTATGGGTGGGCAGGTGAAGAAGGGAAGTAAGAACCTGCAGTCTTAAGGTGCCCTTTACAGTCTCAAGCATCCCAAAATACTTCACAACCCATACCGTACTTTTCAACAGTTGTAATGTGGGTACATATGGCAGCCAATTTGAGCACTGCAAGATCCCACACACAGCAGTGAGATATCTGACAAGGCAACTTGTTTTAGTTTGTGTTTCTTCACAGATAAATGTTGGTCAGGACACTGGAAGAAATCCCCTGCTCTTAAATTAGTGTCACGGGATCCTATGCCTGCACCTGAGAGGGCAAATTGCAGTGTTAATGTAAGCCTACTGGTGACAATAAATATTATTATAAAATGAAGCCTCAGGTTAACATCTCCTCTGTAAGTCTGCACCTTTGACATTTGTGCCATTCAGTCAGTATTGCCAAAGTATCTGTGTGATCCCCACCTTGCTCATTGAAAGTCTCACACTAATAATAGTGATAATCTTTATTATCGTCACAAGTAGGCTTACATTAACACTGCAATGAAGTTACTGTGAAAAGCCCCCAGTTGCCACATTCCGGTGCCTGTTGGGGTACACTGAGGGAGAATTCAGAATGTCCAATTCACCCAACAAGCACGTCTTTTGGGACTTGTGGGAGGAAACCGGAGCAGCCAGAGGAAACCCATGCAGACACAGGGAGAACGTGCAGACTCTGCACAGATAGTGACCCAAGCCGGAATCGAACTTGGGACCCTGGTGCTGTGAAGCAACAGTGCCAACCACTGTGCTACCATGCCATATAGTGCTGGCACATATTCTTCATCTGTCATAATAGCCCTCCTCCACTCTATACATTATATTCCTACCTCACTGGCTTCATTGGCAGTGGAATGACTTGAGAGTAGGAAAAGATGCTATATAAATACAACGTTTGCTGTATTTTATCACTTCCTTCAAATCCAGTGTCAATTATCCCACTTGTAATGAATTCCCTGGCCATACCCCCCCCCCCCCCCCCCCCCCCCCCCCGCCCCGCCTGGAACCCAGCGATGGTGGTGGTGGGATAAATAACGGGAAACCTCATTGACAGTGGTAGGATAGGACAATCCCAACCCCAGTTAATGGTGTGTCACCTTCTCCGCCGCAAACATGCCACAGTGTGAGGAGGGGGCGGGCGTGGAAAGTCCTGCCCATAAAGTGTATCTTTTAAAATTTCTTTCATTTGTAAAACTAAGTGGAGGTACATGCTGATCAGTGGGTAACTGCATGTCAATTGTTGGGAGATGTCGCATATTGGAGACCCAAAGATGCAGAATGTTAATAGTCTTCAATTCACAAAAGTAAATCTAATTTACAATTAATATCCAGTTTTAAGAAACACCAGGAAGTGTATTTTTGCGAGCGCTGACAAGTTTCTGAATCATTGTGAGCCACAAAGAAATTATGTAATTGTGATTAATAGCAACTACATAGGATCAAATCTATGTGTGATAATTGTAGCTTAAAATATGCGTGTGATTTTCTTTCTGAGTACATTTCTCAGATGAGAATCCTTTCTCGATTCTTCTGTGAAGAATAGAATAACCAATTAGAGAATCAAGTGAAAACTCTGATTAAAAATTGGACAATGAAAGAAAGAAGTATTTTAATTGCAGCATAATTTATGAGCCTGTCATTTCCTTTCTGACTCCAGAATAAATCAATGGCAAAAGTACAATCTTCCAGTGTATTAAATTCCTGCAAGTTCTGATATGAAAGCACAAGGCTGTAGATGCTTAAATCTGAAATAGAAACAGCGTATGCTGAAAATTCTCAGAGAAACAGACTTAATGTTTCAGGTCAATGGTCTTTCATCAGAGCGAGTAATAGGCTGAATCATTGGGTCGAATTTTACCAGCCTTCTGGAACTCAGCTTAGAGATGGGACAAGTGGTAAAATGCTGGTATAAAGTGTTGGGAAGAAAGGCCGATTTGTTCCTGCCACCATGGGATATTACCAAAATGAGGAACGGCAGAAGCTCAGCCGCTCACTGAGGCAGGTGATCATTTAAGGAAATGTCGCCAGGCTGCCAACATTTTACAAGCCTCATAAAAGCGCTCCACTGCCTGGTGAGTCCAGCAGCTCCATCGAGGCGATTTCTCAGCAGGTTCCCAAGGAAGTGGGTGGTGTTTCCTTTGCGGAGGCTCCATAGCTCCACAGGCAGCATTGGCCAGCCATGCAACCCAATGCCACTTGGTGGAAGCATCCCCCCTCCAATTGTCAATGTCAGGCACAGTCTTCTCCTCCTCTTTATAACCTCAGCAATGGCCATCTCTATTGACCCAGAAGCTCAAAGAGGTCGGGCCCTGACGGCAACCTCTCGGTTGTCCATCGCCATTAAAATTTCCCATGCAGGTTTGGGATCCCCATTTGGCCCCACTGGTGGGACACACAGCATACTGTCAAAATTCCAGTCATTAACTCGCTTTCTCTCTCCTTAAAATTGCCTGTCCTGATCAGTTTCTCTGGCATCTTCTGTTTTATGCCTTGTAAGCAACAGCTCCACCCTACTGGAAGGAAAATGGCAGACTTTCTAAATTTAAAACAAATCAGAAGTTTAGCAACTTTGGCTTATGCACAAATAGGGGTTAAAAAGCCACTGCAAAATAAGCTTTCACACCACTCAAATTGTGATTTCAACGTCCGAGAAACCACTTACATTAAAACACATCTTTAAATAACTAACTGCTCTATATCCTGCCATGACGTATTCAGGCATTCTGGCACAAAGTCAATGTTATAATTTCCACTGCACTGCATGTTCATTTACCGCCAGCGATATGTTAAACTATCCAGTAGTAAAATAGTTGGAATAATTTTCATACAGTTTTCTAATAACAGGAAATGAGCCACTTAACCTTTTCATTTGAGTCTAGCTAACGGTACCTTTGGTGATATCAGTGAGTACAACCAAGAGCACGATTAAAAATGAATGCTCTTTGGTGAATAGGAGCTGCATATATTACTGAGGTTTTTCATATAAAGAAGGAAGAGCATCCTTGGCTCAAGCAGTGCCAACTTCTATTGAATGTAACCTCAAACATTGATGGACATGTAAAATTGGCAAGGAGATTTCATAAAACTGGATAGGATGAAAGTGGTCCATATCGAGAAGATTGCCAGCAAAGAGCTGGTATGCCATCAAAAACAATGGACTGGATTCTCCGATTTTGAGGCTATGTCCGGAGTATGTATCTAGTCTTACGGCCAAAACGTCGGCACCTCCCCGCACCGATGCTCCGCCCGGTGGGGGGCTAGCAGCCGCGCCACGTAAAGCCCCCTGCCTTCCCCGCAAATATGGGTGGAGAATTGCTGGGTCTGTGGCCGCGCATGCGTACGGCGGCGACCTGCAGCCATCGCGCCGTACAACATGGCGCTGGCCACACGCGGACCTGGCCTGCCTGATGGTGCCCCCTGTAACCTCTTCGCCACCCCCGGATCAGTCCCCACCAGTCCCCCCAGCCCTTGCCGAAGCCCCCTCAGCCAGCGGAACAGCTCCCCCCCCCCCCCGACTGTGGCGGTGCTGGTCTCAGTCCGCAGCCGCCACGCGAGGTCCCCGAAAGCAGTGAGCACACGCGCCCCACGCCGTCGGGAAGTCGGACCATCGGGGGTGGAGCATCGGGGGAGGGCCAATGGCGTGCAGCGTACTCAGCTATTACGCCATTTTGAGGGGCAGAGCATCCGATTCTTCAGCCAAATCAAATTCTCCAGCCAATCGCCAAATGCGATTTTGGCGTCGGCAATCGGAGAATCCAGCCCAATATCTTCTAATATAGGTTACAATGAAATAAACTGATGAGAGAGGACGACCAATGATCTCATGACACCTCTGGCTCCATAAACAGATATTTGTACATCATCCCAGCATCTTCATCACATATTGATCAATATTGTGTAACTTTCTATACATTTGATGAAGTATGTTGCATAATTGAACAATATTGTGCAATTATATAGAAGCATACATGTTTTCTCTTGTTTCTGTTCTATGATTTTCAATATTAAAAGTTATTTTTTAAGTCTGTTAGGCTGGAAAGATTCCTGTGATTTTGGGCCCAGTTTATTCCTCAGGCTTTTGTTGAAACAATTAGAAGGAATCTGAAGCAGAGCTAGGAATTCCCTCTTCTTCTTCATGAATATTTTCAAATTAGATCCTAACTTACTGCAGATGCCGGCCCAAGTACACTATTTTGGATGATTGCAGGCCATCTGGGGCCTACATTGTGGCCATGATGGAATAGGTAACTGAACATTTAACAAGTGCAACAAAGAGAGAAGTCCCATGTATTTTCTTCTCCCAAAATTCCGATTTATCTTTTGGCAAAACTATACAGTAAGTTGCAACATCTTCTCCTGCTAAAATCAATGGGTAAAGTCAGCCAGCCGCTCTAATGGATGGGTGGTTCATTCCACTAATTTATAGCCCAGGCGGCAAGGTTGAAAACTCCCTCCAAGGCAACTGAGCAAATAGCCAGGGCAGCACGGTGGCACAGTGGTTAGCATTGCTGCCTACGGCGCTGAGGACCCGGGTTCGAATCCCGGCTCTGGGTCACTGTCCGTGAGGAGTTTGCACATTCTCCCCGTGTCTGCGTGGGTTTCACCCCCACAACCCAAAAAGATGTGCAGGATAGGTGGATTGGCCACGTTAAATTGCCCCTTAATTGGAAAAAATAATTGGGTACTCTAAAGCGATTAAAAAAAAGAAAAAACTGAGCAAATAGTTTGTCCACATTCATCACGTCAAGTGGAACGTTGGTATAGCCATAGGTCTCTCCTCTGAGGTGGAGGATGTCAATGATAAGGATAAAGAATGGGTTATTGAAGGGCGGCACGGTGGCACAGTGGTTACCATTGCTGCCTACGGCGCTGAGGACCCGGGTTCGAATCCCGGCCCTGGGTCACTGTCTGTGAGGAGTTTGCACATTCTCCCCGTGTCTGCGTGGGTTTCACCCCCACAACCCAAAGATGTGCAGGTTAGGTGGATTGGACACGTTAAATTGCCCCTTAATTGGAAAAAAAAAAATTGGATATTCTAAATTTATAAAAAAAAAAAGAATGGGTTATTGATAAGGAAGGCATTTAGGAAATTTTAGCAACACCCAAAGATTAATGAAGAGTGGCAGTGGGTCAGTTTTGCCCCCCTTGCATGGTGAGTAGTATGGTAGCCTCGGAAAAGGTTCAGATGAAAAAAATGACAACCACTACTAAATTGTCATAAGAGGAGAGGTTGGGTGGACTGGGCCTGTATTCACTGGATGTCAGAAGAATGACAGGATCGAATTGAAACAGAAATTTCTGACAGGGTTGGACAGACTGGATGCAGGGATGTAGTTTCCTCTGGCTGGGGGCTCTAGAACAAAGAGTCACAGTCTCAGGATATGGGGTAGGCCATTTAGAACTGAGGGTGGTGAACCTGTGCAATTCTCTGCTACAGACTGTGGAGGCTAAATCTCTGAATATATTTAAGAAGCAAATAGATTTCTTACTCTAACGATGTCAAGAGGTATGGGGAAAGCTCTGGAGTATGGCATTGAGTAAGAGGATCAGCCATGATCATACCGAATGGCAGGGCGAAGAACCCAGTGGCCTACTCCTATTTTCTATTTTTTGATCTTTCTAAACCATACTGATCGTACAAAGTGACAGTTGAAAAAGACCAGGGGCGCGATTCTCCGACCCCCACGCCAGGTGGGAGAATCACGGGAGTGCCGGGCGATTCCCGCCACGATGCCCTGGCACCCGCACACGATTCTCCCACCCCCCCCCACCCCCCAAAACGGCGTGCCGAGTTTTACGACAGGCCGCTCGGAGAATCGCTGCTCGCTGTTTCTAACGATCGAGCGGCGATTCTCCGGCCCGGATGGGCCAAGCGGCCTGCCCAATCCGACCGGTTCACATTGGTGCCAACCACACCTGGTCGTTGCCGACGTGAACAGCGCGCGACGCTGCGTGTGCGGCCTGCGGTGGGGGGGAAGGAGGATCGAGCACCAGGGGGGTACTCAGTGAGAGTCTCTAAATGACGCACTCTTTTTCCTCCGCCGCCCCGTAAGATCACTCCGACATGTCTTGCGGGGCGCCCGTGGGGAGGACGGCAACGCCAGCCGCGTCATTTACGCGGTGCTGCTTTGACGCGGCGTCAAGGCCCGGCGCACAAAATTGACACGGCGCGCTCCTAGCCCCCTAGGGGTGGGAGAATAGGGGGCGAGGAGCGGCCTCCAATGCCGGAGTGAAACACTCCGGTTTTCACTCTGGCGTCGGCACTTTTGTCTCCCGTTGGGAGAATTGCGCCCCAGTTGTCCCATTAAGACTGTCCTTTGAGTTGTAGTTCACTGGAACAATATAATCCTCAATGTTGTTGTTGTTGTCCTGTCAGCCTTGCACCCCTCTCCCCCCATTCCCAATCACATAATTTCCCAAGAAAAGGAAAAGGTGATTTAAAAAGAAATCTTGGGACAGCTTGATGGAAAGAAATCTGGCAAATTTCTCTCAAACCCTTAAATGTGGTCAAAATAGGTACCAAGAAACCACAATGACCCTGAGACACATCACCCAACAGCACGGTTGCCTATTGGGCTGGATTCTCCGATTCCCAGATTAAGTGCTGACGCCGGCGTGGGAACAGTGGCGTTTTACGCCAGAAAACTAGCGCAACAGCTGCACCGATTCGGAGACCATTGGGGGAGCTAGCAGCCATGTCGGGTAAAGCTCCCGGCTCCCACGCTAAATTGCCCCTTAGTTAAGATATGGGATTGTGTGGATAGCGTGGGAAATGTGGGGGTGGGCCGAGATGAGGTGCTCTTTCGGAGGGTTGGTGCAGACCTGATGGGCCGAGTGGCCTCCTTCTACACTGTAGGATTCTATGATCAGGGACATGGGCTTAGATATGAATAGTGAATAGGCAGCGTATTGTGTGGCAATAGGTGCCTATGGAACTATATCCCAGAAAGAGACGGCACCAAGGGAGCGGGGGGTGGGGGGTCGGGGTTGGGGGGGGGGGGGGGGGGGGGGAGAGATTAAAAATCTTTCAAAACAAATGTAATTTATATTTCCAAAATTAGTTTCCTTCACCCAAAGACTGATTTGTGACAGTAAATGACAGCTGTTACTTTGAGGGCAGAGAGGAGAAAATTGGGTGGGTGGGGGAGGAGCAGGGCAGGCTGAACCATTGGCATTAACCTTACTGAGTGTGGGAAAAAGATCCCTATGCATGTGTTAAGCTGGACTTAAAAAGGGGTCAAGTCACTTTTACTGCATTGCAGTTCATCCCATGAAAGTGATTTAGTTCTAGTGCAAAAACATTTTATATTGAGCCATTGTTGTGTTCAGCTTTTTGTCTCCATTTAATGAAAAATGACATGCAATGTGATATAGATGTATAGAATAATCTTTGCTATATAGTCAGCTGCAGGTAAACACTGCTTCAATGTACTCAGCCGTATCCCATTCACTCCCATGTTATAGAATTTCTGGACTGAGTACTTTAGACATTTAATCACTTTTGTTTAAAATGTAGGTTCCTGCTCACTGTTTCCTGTTGTTTTTGTTGGAATTGAATTTCTAAATCAGTGATTAAATGGGTGTGATGAGATTCACAAAGTGTCCAATTTTACTCCAGTCCTATTGTTTGTAAAATACCCCCACACACCTTCCCCCAACCATGTCCTGCTCTCTTCTCCTCAAGGTATGCATGGGGAGAATTCCATGGGAGCTCTTCTATCTGCAAGTGGCAAGTCTTCATGAAAGAGTCAAAGCAGTTTTGTTATGGTCAGCAATTAGATTGTAGAGGGCTTTGCAAACAAGGTCATAAGACCATAAGACATAGAAGCAGAATTAGGCCACTCGGCCCATTGAGTCTGCTCTGCCATTCAATCTTGGCTGATATTTTTCTCATCCCCATTCTCCTCCCTTCTCTCAATAACCCTCGATCCCCTTATTAATCAATTTTGTCCTTATGGAGACGTACATTTCTTCAGCTTATTAATATTAACAAAAAGAGATTTGAGTATAAATTAATATTCTTCGCCTTTTCACATAGTGACAGAATCTTTGCAATGCTGAACAAGGCCATTCGGCCCATCTGGCACTGGCTCTCTGAAAGAGCATTCTATCCAGTCCAACTCCACTGTTTTATCCCTTTAAATTTACACATTCTTTCTTTTCAGATAGCAATCCAATTTCCTTTTGAATACCTCAATCAAACTTGCCTCCACCACCCTCTCAGGAAGTTCATTCCAGACTTCAACCACCTTCTGGGTAAAAGAAAATCTTTACTCATATCACTTCAATTCCTTTTGCCCATTATTTTGAATCTGTACCCTCTAGTTCTTCATATTGTCTTGAATGGGAACCATTTCTCACTATTTACGTTGCACATATCCCTCAGGATCTTGAATAACTCAATCAAGTCTCATCACAGCTTTCTTTCCTTTAGAAAATCTCTCCACTTTATCCTCACAGCTACGGTTCTTTATCCCTGGAATAATTCTTGTCAAATCTCCTCTGTATTCTCTCCAATACCTTCAGATCCTTCCGCAAGTATTGTGCCCAGAACTGGGTGCATGGCTCCAGATGAGACCTAACACGTGTCTTATACAAGTGCAACATGATCTCCTCACTCTTCTACTCATATTATTCATATAACTTTCTGGGTGGCATGTGGCGCAGAGGATAGTACTGGGACTGCGGCGCTGAGGACCCGGGTTCAAGTCCCGGCCCTGGGTCGCTGTCCGTGTGGAGTTTGCGCTTTCTCCCCGTGTCTGCGTGGGTTTCGCCCCCACAACCCAGGGATGTGCAGGTTGGGTGGATTGGCCACACTAAAGTGCCCCTTAATTGGAAAAAAATAATTGTGTACTCTAAATTTAAATTATAAAATAAAATAAAAAAATTCATATAACTTTCAATCTCCAGAGAGTCATACCCCAGGGTGGGGGAGGGGGGTATCCAAAAGATGCACTATCCGTGCTCCCCACACCTCCCCCACCCCAACCCACCTCCAAACAGCCCCCTTAGAGCGCCTGGAAGTCCCCATGTAAGGTTTGCACAGCAATTACCATGGACTGGGAACCATCCGATACTCCGATTTAAATCAGAGATTTTGGATGGTTTTGACTGTCTTACAGGAATAGTTACCCAGGGAACGCAGAAGAATTAAAACCACTGGATTGGGTTGGATTGGATTTTGTTTATTGTCATGTGTACCGAGGTACAGTGACAAGGATTTTTCTGAGAGCAGCTCAAACAGATCATTTAGTACATGAAAAGAAAAGAAAATACATAATAGGGCAACACAAGGTACACAGTGTAAATACACAGACACCAGCATTGGGTGAAGCATTGGGGAGTGTAGTATTAATCAGGTCGGTCCATAAGAGTCATTTCGGGTCTGGTAACAGCGGGGAAGAAGCTGTTTTTGAACGTGTTCGTACGTGTTCTCAAACTTTTGTATCTCCTGCCCGACGGAAGAGGTTAGAAGAGGGAGCAAGCCGGGTGGGAGGGGTCTTTGATTTGTGGTGAATGTATTACGGCAACCATTCACCACTGTATTACATTGTACTATGTTGTTGCCCTCGTGGGCCCCACCTATGGACCATTATATCACATTACACCGCACTGTATCATGTTGGTGTCCTTGTGGACTCCGACCCCCTTGGGGGAGGTATATAGATCTGCTGCCCTGTAGGCGGCTCTCAGTGCCGAGCAGTCGCAGGCAGGCACAGTTCTAGCTGATTAAAACCACTGTTCACTTCAACTCTTCGTCTCGTGTGAATTGATGGTCGCATCATGATTATGCTGCCTGCTTTCCTAAGGCAGCGGGAGGTGTAAATAGAGTCAATGGATGGGTATTGGGTTCTAACTCCATATACCCACCTTTGGCTCATATCCCTCAATAACTTTGCTTAACAAAAATGTATATCTCAGATTTAAAGTTACCAACTGATCTAATATCAATTGCCATTTGTGGAAGAGAGTTTGTCGGGAAGGCCTACAATGATCTTTAAATTTATTTAAATTTATTGAACTGAGGTTCCCTTCCTTACTGGAGCCTTGTTATGTCATGGGCAAGGGGCATGGGAAATTGGTAAACAACATCTTGCTGGTGAGATTCCTGTTTTCCCAGTCTCTCAAGACTTTGGGCCCACATCACCATTCACGCTGATGACTAACGCTGACTCAAATCATCGCCATAGGCCTGAATCATCGCCAAAGGCCCAACAGATAAGGTTAGTGCTGAAACATCAATGTGCTCTGTTGCTAATTGTGTTGTCTCTTTAATTGGCTCTGTTTATGGCGGTTAATATGGTCGCCTTCCTTAATTCTAATTACGTTTGCTCAAGAGTCGCCAGGTATCTTTCGATACCGCCACAAGGTTCAAAACCGAATACTGATCAAAGGCTCTATACACCAGTTAGTAAGTTCGAAATCAATGCTCATTTATTTACACACATTGTCAAATACGCTCATACACAAAACTCTACCATCTAAACTATCACTACTACAAAAGCCTATACTTTGCTTCAGGCGGCCACTCAGTGAGAAGAATAATGGCCGTTGTCCGGTTCTGAGGCTGCTGGGGTTGAGCTGGTACGGAATAGCAGCAAAGAACGTCTGTCTCGTAGCGTGCGTTGACTTTGGACTATGTTCTGGTGCAGCTGCTAGGCAGGTCTCTCCTCGCTGAGAGCCAAGGCCAAGAGAGCAATTCTCTCTTGGGGGCTTCTTCTTATACCCAAAGGGGCTTTGCGCGCTTTTGGGTGGGCCTTGAACTTGGCCCCAATTAATTGGACCGCATCTTGATCATTCCTATCGATTTCCTCCAATAAAGGGGTGGGTGCCCTGATTGCTGGGCGGGTGGCTGTTGGCCTGCTTTGTTCTAGTCTCCTCTGGTGCCGGGGTGTCTGCTTTAGTATCGATTACCTAAATGTTACTCTTTTGTCCCCGGAGATGGCTCATTAGTATGGTAATGGCTTTGCAGTATCGGTCTTGTCTGGGAGCTACGGCAATCAACAGACAAACCTTGCTCCTGCTTGCTTTCTTAGTATTGTCCATTTTCCCTGCATTCTTTGCAAAGTGTTACTTTTGTAATCGGAACGGGGCCATCCCAGATGGCTACAGCCCCAAGATTAGCATAATCATTCTGTTAACCTTTTATATACTACAGTGGGAACTTTGGTTGATCTCCCTCTCCCTACGACAGGGTCACTGGAGTCGATGGATGGGATTTTACACGCAACCCGTCACATGTTTCATGGCGGCCAAGGCGGCCTGCCATTGGCCACTGGGGGATCCTCTGGTCCCACCGTGGACAACGAGATTTCCCATTGAATCCACCCCTCTCGGCTTGGAAACCTGCGGTGGGAATACACCCTCGGCAGGACTGGTAGATCCCACTGGTGTGAACGGCTGGAAAGTTCTAGCCTATAGCTCTTCGGCTGAAATCAGCAAACACAGTTTCTGGATCATGGCCGTTGATGGTGTGTACGCAAGCATCTCTAGAAATTTGGGTTGTACCTGTCAATTATGGGCAAGTTGAAAGATCTGTTTCAGGACAATTTACTTGCAGGCCAAAACCACTACCCGCTGGCTACGCAGGCCAAGTACCCACCCCTCAACAACAAAAGTGACCAGGCCAGGAGAAACACAACTGAATGAAAATAGGCTTCGATGCGTAGTGCTGATTTATGTCATCACAATGTTGGGACCAATGGAAAGGAAAATTAGGAAGAAAATTGTTTTTCCACGTGAAAGTTTTGGTGAAATATTGCTCACAAATCATTTAAGAACATATTTCAAAGCTACATCTGGAGTGAACCTGACCAATAACAGAGAAAATGTGGGCCGAAGAAGGAGGTATTTTTGCAGATAAGGGAAAGCTAATTAAAGTATCCAAAATAGAGGGATAACTTCAATGCAATACCATCATGTTTTGGAAAGTATTACAAGTACTGCATCTTAAAATTCCATAGTCCTTCTGATACACTCTTCCACTGCCATTATATGCTGGGCCATGTAAAAGGTGGGACCTCTGCCAGGCTCTTAACCTCCCACAGTGGTACAGGCACCCACTGACCCAAAGGTAATTAAATGTACTTTGCCTGACCATGTATACCCTTGCTGGATTGGAACCCGTGGGCATGGTCCTTGAGTATGGAAGGTTGCGACCAGTGTCTTCACAGCCTGAAAAGACTAGCCTAGAAATTATTTTCTTGATACTATATATTGCTCATTCGTATCACATTTTCCCTGCCAACTGCTTTGGCAGAGGCATTTAAGTCAAACGGGTGAACATTTGGCGTAAGATGATGTGCAGAAGGGTTATATAAAAGAACAGCATTGCAGTAAGAATCGGAATAAAAATGGATCTTCCCAGTGTATAACTAAAATTCATTAACCTGAGATGTAGGCGGGAATTTTACCAGCCTTTAGTGGCAGGCTGGAAGACAGGAAGACTGGGGGGTGTGGGGGTGTTGCCCAGCAGTGAGGAAGGTGGCAGATCAGCCAGGAGGCGAATTGAATTAAGTGGCCAATTAAAAGCCACTTCCTGCCTCCGCAGGTATTTGGGCCACATCAGGAGAGCCTGTCTCCACTTGGGGAGAACACCCAATGAAACGTGGTAACCTCCCGGCAGGCTGCAGAGGACAGGGGCCTCTTTTTAGGGGACCCCCACGGCCTATGGAAAGGCTCCAGCCCCCACCACCGCAGTGTCAATGACCAGCCCTCTCACAACCACTTGCGCTTAATGGCAGTCTTCCTCCTAACCTCCCACTATCCTCGCAGTGGGAGGCCCTAGATGTGGGAAATAGGTCCTAAGACAATGTAGATCTTGGGGGCAACAAGATTAAATGGAAAAGGCTGTACTGATTGAATGACAGAAAGGTTAGAAAGGAAAGCAACTGTGGAAATTAAAGTTTCAGGGAGGGGACTCAAATAAATCATTTGAAAGCTTATCTTGGAAGCAGGTGCTGACTGGAGTTGGGCCCGTTGACCCAGGAAACATTACGGAGGCAGCCACAGGGGATGTTGGGTGCCAAGGTGGGACGGGGTGTTTAAAAGATCCACCTCGTGCTCCAGGACATTTTCCCAGTTATTATAAAAACAGTAAAACAAAGAACAGCTCGCTAGCCCCCACTCCTCACATTCCCTCACCTCCCACACACTCCATGCGATCTGTGCCAAATCATGCCCTTCATTCACTCGCATGACCCCTCATAACCTCCATGCCAACACATGAAATGAGAAAACTCTGAAAACCAAACTCAGGGCAAAGTGCCTCAAATGGTCTGATTTTTGTTCCGGGGATGCGTGCTGAGTGGAGTTAGGCCCTGCGACACTGGAAGGAGTTCAGAGTCAGCCACAAGGACTGCTGGATGCTGGGATGGGCTGATTAACAACATGGAGGTCTGGAACTTATTCCCAATTATAATAAAAACGATTAAACAAAAAACGACTCTCTTGCCTGCTCATCCCTTACACTGCCCTGCCTCCCAGTCACAATCCATGCCACGTCATGTCTCCACCATGCTCCCATGGCTCTGTATACCCTCCATGCAAACCCACTTACTTCCCAAGCTCCCACTTGCCCCATGGATCTTTATAACCCCTATGTAAACTCATCCAGTACCATTGGCAGACCTCTAGAACCATGGTGAGATTAAGTAAAATAAATGTCGAAGGGTGGAGTTTTCCACTTCCACCAGAGGCAGGAATTCAAGAGGGAAGGGCTACATACAGTTCAATGATTGGTGACGTGCAAAACATGCACAAGAGACTCGGTGGAGGAGGAAAGGCTGGTATGTTGAGTCCTGAAGGAAATGGGGGATTGTGTGACAGGCAGTCATAGTCATAAGACTGAGGCCAAAAGGTCAGGTTGAGGGAGAAAAGGCAGCCCTGAGGCTTTATGCACAATGCTACAGGGCTACACAGGTCACACATGGTGTTGTCCCACTCCAGGGAGGGGCAGGACCTGTGTACTCAATAGGGCTGATGAACAGCTTAGTATGCATTGTGTGGTCAGTGCCTCACATGTGTTGATCCTTGGGATAGTTGGCTCAATACTGGGCTGCAGATGGAAAAGGTATGGTCAGAGGAGGCACCTGTAAATGGGGAAATGGTAATAACATTGGGGGTACTCAAAGCTCTTGTTCCAGGAGGAGGGAACCACCACATGATCATTCAAAAAGCCTCAAGATGGGGAGGGGTGAAGTCCACGTGGAACGTAGGGCATCTACTGTGGTGGGTTCATTGTGGAGGACAGGAATGTCCACAGCAATTACTATGGGTTCCAGGGTTACTCAGGGAAATTGAAGAATTAGCGGACAGTGGTGTACCCCATTGTGGGGTTCCAGGACGATCGGAGGGACGTGAACAGTGACAAGGGGAGGTTTAAAGTTTGTCCGGAAGTAGAAGTACAGCACCACCATCTTGAGATCCCGAATCATTGACGCAGCTTAAAAATGAAACTGAAACAAAGGATGCGATCAAACCAAATTCATTCCAAGTGTGGCAGCAAGCGGGAAATGCTGGGTGTTTCCCGAGAGCCAACCCAGTGACTCCAGCACTGGTATCTAAAGCTAATTAGCCCACTAAGCCCCATGGACTTCACATCGCAAATGACTGTCCCACCGGCTGATTGGCCAGGACCGGGCTCTGCAGCTCCTCTTTAACGAAGGGGAGCAGTACTTAAATCGATCCCACAGAGCAAACCCTAGATAGCATGCAGACATTCCACCATGCAGACCAGCTCCAAGATTCGGATATGCCAACCTGGCCAGACTGATAGACACAGTCGAGTCCAGACAAGATAACCTGTTCCCCGAGAGACTCGGAGGGTCAGCCACAGGGCAACCAGTGACACTTGGAGGCAGTGGCAGGGGCCATCAGCCCAGAGTGTGTGATAAGGAGGACCACCACCCAGTGTTACAAAAGTTCAATGACCTCCACTGGGCTGCACAGGTGAGTTGGCATTGTCCGCCTGGCACAGGGTCCTGCCAGCTACTTCCGTGGGCCCCCGAACGAGACTGCGCCTGCGCCCTTTTCTCCAGCACAATACTGCCATGTGCTCCAGCACACCCTGGCATCCACCAGCACACCCCAACCATGACCAGCATCAGTGGCCACGCCTTTCACCCGCCGTCCCTCCGCCCATGATGCATGAAACATGCGGCTTACAATGCCCTCTCTCTGTCCCCACAGGAAAAGTTGCCCCCCTATCCCCACTTTCCAAGAGAACACCTATGAGGAAATAGATAGACAGGAGTGAGATAGATAGGTTCTTGATATAAGGGGATCAGAGGTTATGGGGAGCAGGCAGAAGAATGAGGATGAGAAAATATCAGCCATGATTGAATGGCGGAGGAGACTCGATGGGCCGAGTGGCCTAATTCTGCTCCTATGTCTTATGGAGAGCTCCGAGGATGCTACCATCACCGCGTCATGGCTGTCATCCCCACCCTCCATCAGCGCAGAGACACACCTCGGTGGGTGATGTTAGTGGACAGGCTTCTGGGCACAATCTGGGCACCACACAGTTGCAGGAATGTCCAGGGGGGACAGTTGTAAATCAGGACCGAGCTGAGTCCCAGTCAGATGTCGAGCCTCTGGACCAGGCTATCCCAAAACTGATGCAGTCGATAGGGTGCGGCCGTGAGTTTCAGAGGGAGATGTCAGCAACACTTCAGTGGATCCAAACCCCTTTGGAGGAGTCCCAAAGGCTACGGGCGCAGGAGTGCCGGCCATGTGTGGCAACGAGGCCAATACTGCTAGGGTGGCGACCGCAGTGGGGAGTCTGGAGCACGTTAGCACCATGAGTGGTGGTGTCCAAGGCGTAGCTCAGTCAGTGACAACCATGTCTGAGTGCCTCAATAGCATGTCCGAGTTATTGTGTGAAACTTAATGGGTTACTATCATTTCCTGTTTGGTAATTTATGGACTTATGACCTTTAATTAATTAATGCTTCTGTTAAAATAGCAGAGGGAGGAGAATTTCTCCGAACTCTCCATTCACTGCTCACAGTAATTTTCAGACTTGTCTTCCGTGCTCAGTAATTTATGCTTTGCCCGGATAACTGAATTCTTGGGAGAATTCTTGAATGGTTACTTAGATGTTAGAGAAAAGAAATAGGCCTTAGCACTGACATTGACTGAAGGTGAGTGTCATATCTGGCCAAACTGAGTCGGAAGGGCAGGTGAGGTAGGACTGGGTTAGGGTTAGGTTTGTAATCTGATGTGACACTCATTGCCCTACAAGGAGGTTATGGCCCAACAAGTACAAGATACATTGATAGCTGATATCAGGACGCCACATCCTTTATGAATAAACTGATCAACAGAATGAACTCTCACGGTAAAACAGTGGAATCATATGGGAAATAATCTGATGTTGAACTGGAAGGACCATAGGGTTTCTCTGGATGGATGAATTCAAATGAGTGGCTGGCTTCCATCATCTGTAAATATCTTACGATATTGAAATTATGTGAGGCTATTAATGTGTATTTACCTGCCTTTGAAAAAAAAATTATAGTACCCAATTCATTTTGTCCAATTAAGGAACAATTTTAGCGTGGCCAATCCACCTACCCTGCACATCTTTTGGGTTGTGGGGGTGAAACCCACGCAGACACGGGGAGAATATGCAAACTCCACACGGACAGTGTCCCAGAGCCGGGATCGAACCTGGGACCTCGCCGCCATGAGGCAGCAGTGCTAACCACTTGCATCACCATGCTGCCCTTTACCTGCTTTTTAAGGAAGGATTTCAACATCTATTTACATAAGCCTTTGTCATCCAGGTAAAATTGTTCAGAAATCATTTTACGAGGTTTGTGAAATAATGAAATTGAAATGCTGTTGTCCTGGTCCTTATGTATGGCAGTATTGCAAACGCACACAGAGAGGATTTCCTCTTGTTTGTATCCTCCTGAGAATAGAAACACGTCAAAAAGAACAAATTTGTTCCCCGGCAACATATCCCCTAGCCAATCTGCCCCTCTTAGTTGACATGACCGTAACCTTGTCAGATCGTTTAAGCTTTTCTAGTTGGCAGGATGAGAGATGAGAAATTGAGATTTTTTTGGAACTAATCCTTTCCTGAAGTTTTCCAAGTACACCGCAGTACATTTTAACAAACATGACAACGTGATACCGCACGATGATTCATCTGTTCCTAAATGGTCAAGCAACCCGAGTGAGAAAAGCAATTTACAACAGGCTGCGCCTGTTTAGGTGGTGCAAACAGGACCTGGAAACCAATCTTGCCTGCTGATGCTCGATCAATGACTCCAGAAGGGAGATTGGATGACAATTGAAGGCTTTATTGGACGAGATGTTTCCCCCAGCAACGCAGGTAGCACGGTAGCATGGTGGTTAGCATAAATGCTTCACAGCTCCAGGGTCCCAGGTTCGATTCCCGGCTGGGTCACTGTCTGTGCGGAGTCTGCACGTCCTCCCCGTGTGTGCGTGGGTTTCCTCCGGGTGCTCCGGTTTCCTCCCACAGTCCAAAGATGTGCGTGTTAGGTGGATTGGCCATGCTAAATTGCCCGTAGTGTCCCAAAAAGTAAGGTTAAGGGGGGGGGGGGGTGTTGTTGGGTTACGGGTACAGGGTGGATACGTGGGTTTGAGTAGGGTGATCATTGCTCGGCACAACATCGAGGGCCGAAGGGCCTGTTCTGTGCTGTACTGTTCTATGTTCTATGTTCTAGGTACAGAATGCAGCTGCTAGGGAGACACAGGCTCTTATACTCCACCTTACTGGGCAGAACCAGCAGGCAGGCTTCACCAATGATATTGCTGTTGCATGTACCATCAAAATCGTCCGCATCCTCGATGAGGGTGTAGATCTCTGGGCTCACCCTCAAGTGAATAACTTGCATCTTCTGGTCCTCCATGGGTGTAGTTGTGGCCGTCCTGAGATACCCGTTCAAGCACTCCAGCCAATGTTTGAAGGTTGCCACTGCGTTTGCCATGTGGGGGCTGAGTTGCAAATCCAGCTTGATTCGGAGCTCCATTCTTTAAAAACTAGTCCAATAAATTGATGCTCGATCAATGACTCCAGAAGCGAGATTGGATGACAATTGAAGGCTTTATTGGACTAGATGTTTCCCGCAGCAGCGCAGGTACAGAATGCAGCTGCTAGGGAGACACAGGCTCTTATACTCTGCCTTACTGGGCAGAACCAGCAGGCAGGCTTCACCAATGACCTTGCTGTCTTAGGTACCTCCCACACCAATGGTCTCACAGCATCAACCTCGGTACCGTAATACCCCGAATACCGACTGCCACACCTGCAATCACTGTTTTCCAAGAAATGATCTACCTTCATGCTCTACCAATTTACCTCCACTACAGCTGCTGGGATGTTCAAAATTTGTCACCGACTTTGAAATCTGTTAATATAAACAAAATATTCACTTGTATCAGCCGACCAACGGGGATATCAATTTTATTAAATTTTAAAAACATTTAAATCTTTATTTATTTCTAACTTTGTGAAATAGTGAAGGAGGTTCAACTGAATAATGATATCATGAGGAAGCTTTGTAATATCAGTGCAATTGCAATAATATTTTATACCCCCAAGAAAAAATTGGACACGTCCCCTGAGCTTTGAGCACTTAACACTAAGCACCTCCTCACTGCTTCTGAGATAGCTATCAGGTTTTATGTCAAAATGACTTGCTCAGTTTAAAAAACAACAAAGTAATCATTGATCCATCTCAGTACTGCTAACCCATGGTCATTACTATGACTTCAAGTCTGGCCTGTCACCTGTTATGGTAGAGGAGAGCTCCTCGTCTTTATTTTTTTTAACAGAAATGGTACAAAACCAATAGCATCCATTGTTTGATGCCATGTTGCAATGGTTGAGAAACTTTTCGCTCACTGAATTTCGAGTCAATCTCAGCCAATGTAGCACAAAGAACTTAAAACATAACATCATTAAATATCAATAAATAAATAATAATCTTTATTGTCACATTAACAATGAAGTTACTATGAAAAGCCCCGAGTCGCCACATTCTGGCGCTTGTTCGGGTACACAGAGGGAGACTCCAGAATGTGCAAATTACCTAAAAGCACGTCTTTCGGGACTTTTGGGAGGAAAACGGAGCACCTGGAGGAAGCCCACGCAGACACAGGGAGAACATGCAGACTTCACACAGACGGTGACCCAGGCTGGGAATCGAACCTGGGACTCTGGAGCTGTGAACCAACAGTGCTAACCACTGTGCTACCGTGCCGCCCATGCTTAGGACCCAGAAGCTGAATGGCCTGGATGAAAGGCTGCATGTGCAAATGGTCAGATCTTTGGGGAGCATTTGTGTCCCAGATGTCATAATATACACACAAATGATGGTGCACAGACAGGCATTGATTGACACACAGGATGACCAATGAACACACAGAACACAGCAGCCAATCACCAGACAGGACACGACCACTACAAAGCCAGAGGGCACTAGTTTTCCCGCTCTCTTGGGATCCAACCTCTGAGACAGTCAGAGCCCGTGAGCAACAGCCAGAACATACACCATGTGGTAGTAAGATAGTCTGGTCAGGTTAGCCTCAGGTCTCCAGTCAACTCAACATAGTGTCAACCCACAGTTTAAGTATGTATGATAGTTAAGAGTTCAATAAAGTAGAGTTGCATTTCTTCAAGTGTTGGAAGCTTGTCTCTCTCACTACTGCAGTAAACGCAGTCCTCGCAGACCCAGCTTACCCAACACATCACCAGACATGTGGGATGTGGCATGAATAAGTCTTTGGATTTATATGTTTGTAGCATGATCTCGCTCTATGACATCTAGCCCACCCTCACTTTATGTTCTTTCCTCTGATACTTTTCAGAATAGTTGGCACAGCAAGCTTCTCCATCATCAGTGCTTTTTATGACTATTATGTGGTGAAACATCCTCCCCAAAGTACTTCACGGTGTGGTGTTCTTTGTTTGCTTCATTCAGGATGGTTGGCGTAATGTTCACAAAGACCACAAAATTGCTTGAACTTAAACAAAGCTATAAATTTGTTAACACTACTAACTTGGATTTGACTCGTACTCCTAAAGAATGCACAGTTGATTCTTAACATTTAAACTATACTCATCTACAGCTAATCTGAATACTGATATAAACTATGATCTGCTCTCACTCACACTATTTGTACTTCAGACTCTCTCTAGCTAATTCCTGCAAACACTCTCCCGCAAGGCTTATGATACTACACACACAGGACTGTTAGCCAAACAGTGGCACTGCCAAGGTGCTCAGGTAGCCTGAAAAGGGGAGCCCTCAGCGACGCCATAGCAGGGTGTCATCACTTGGAGGGTGTGGAGTAATGCCCATATGTGTGGGGGTGACATTGCCCATGGGTGGGGAGTGAGGGGGACCCAGAAGCTCACTTGGAGATCAGAGAACTTTTTCAAAATGGCGGCCTGATCTCTGAGAAGCATGTCTGGCCCGCGGGTTCAGCTCCCTAGTGATGAAAATAATTCTGAGCAGGATTTACCGGCTGTTCACGCCGGTGGGAAATTCCAGTCCCACACCAGCGCACGGGTTTCCCGACAACAAGGGGTGCTGTCAACGGGAAATCATTTTTAAAATTAAACTTAGAGTACCCAATTATTTTTCCAATTAAGGGGCAATTTTAGCATGGCCAATCCACCTATCCTGCAGATCTTCGGGATGTGGGGGTGAAACCCACGCAGACACGGGGAGAATGTGAAAACTCCTCACGGACCGTGACCCAGGGCCAGGATTTGAACCCGGGTCCTCAGCGCCGTAGGCAGCAATGCTAACCACTGTGCCACGGTGCTGCCCTTTCAACGGGAAATCATGTTGACAATGGCGGGATCGGCAGATCCCACAGGCGGGCGACCACCCCACCGAAAAACATGTGGTGGGATGGTCAGTAAGCCCCGCCCTCTAAATGTGGGCTTGACTGGGGAGAAACTCCCCAATACCCAAAGAAGTCACAAGCGTGATTAGATAGCGGTGGGAAACTCGCCGACAGAGCGGACAGGAAACTCCCAGCACAACTCGCCCGCCACAAATGGCACTTAGAAACCTTTCCGCTAGATCGCCCCCATTGTTTTCTCTTTTTAAAGAAAAATACTCTAGACTTTTCAGTCTTTTCCAATATCTGTAATTTTGCATTTCTGATATCACACCTGTAAATATATTTGACAATTTCTCCAGTGTTTCTATTTCCTTTTTATAATATGGACACCAAAACTATGAAAATAATTGAAGTGCAGCCTGAGCAGTGTTTGAGATAAATTTAACTTAATTTCAATTCTAGACCCCCAGCAGTAAAATACAGTACTTTGCTAGCATTTTTAATTGTTTTGTTGATCTGTGAAGCTGTTTTTTAATGTTTGGTTCACTTGCATCCATAGATCCATTTGGAAGAAGACTATTGTGGAGTATAAATGCTAGTTGGACAGAAGGGCCTGTTTCTGTGCCAAAATATACATGTTTATGTGTGACTATTGATTTTTCAATGTAATGTTTTAAAATTAATCCCATATTACAGTTAGCATGCACTGTTTTCACCATGTAGCCAAGCATTACTTAAAGGAACAGGATGTGTCGTTAACTCACCATCCCAAATATACATTAGTCTATTGCATGTCTTTCAATTGGCAGATGAGGCTTCATAGGCAATTAGTGCATTCACATGAAAGACCAAAAACACGTAAAAAATGTCCTTGCTCAAGATGCCTTGATCACTTCTAAGTATTGAAAAAGCCGAATGCAGTATGTAACTGAATAACACAATGTTACATAACTGTGAACTGTTGTTCATTAGAACAGGTTGCAAAAGACCAAATTGAACAAGGCAGGCTTTCGGTATTCATCTTTCACCCTCACTTTGCTGAAAGAAAGGACAGTCCAAATGGTTAACTAGTTTTTGGAAAAGAAAACCTGCTTTCAGATACTATGGGTCAAATGTTACGGCCCTGCCCAGAGGTGGAACCTCTGGTCCTGCCAAAGTCAAGGGTCTGTTGAAAGGCTCACCACATTTTCCAGCCCCACCCCCATTGCAACTAGGCCGTAAAATTCCACCCTATCCTTTATGAACTCAGTGCATTCCAAAACACTTTTGAAGTGTGGCCTCTGTCGCAATGTTGAAAAGCATGCAAGTAAACTTATACAGAGCATTGTCCCAAATTAACAATCAGGCAATTGCTGAAGGGTAAGTATTAGCTAGGAATATTTGCTCTTCTTTGATGATGCTTGGATATTTTATATCCACCTAAGAGGGCAAATAGAACCTTAGTGTAAAATCTCCACCAGAATGTGGCTTCTCCAACAATGCAGCACTTACTCTGTATTGCACAGTAGTGTCTGTCCGACCAATCACCTGAAATCTGTGGAGTTTTCTGACTCAGATTTGCAAGATTTTTTAAACATCCATTCTTGGGATATGGGGGTTACTGGCGAGGCCTTGAGAAGGTGGTGGTGAGTTTCCCCCTTCAACTGCTGCAGTTCATGTGGTGTAGTTACACCACAGTGCTGGTTGGGAGGGAGTTGAATTTGACCCAGCGACAGCGAAGATGTTCCCATGATTGGAGGGGAACTTCCAGTTGGTGCTGTTCCCATGTCCTTTTAGATGGTAGTGGGTGTGGATTTGGAAGATGCTGTCTAAGGAGCCCTGGTGAGTTCCTGCAGTGCATCATGTATGGGCAGCACGGTAGCACAGTGGGTAGCACAGTTGCTTCACAGCTCCAGGGTCCCAAGTTCAATTTCCGGCTTAGGTCACTGTCTGTGCGGACTTTGCACGTTCTCCCCGTGTCTGCATGGGTTTCGTCCGGGTGCTCCGGTTTCCTCCCACAGTCCAAAGAAGTGCAGATTAGGTGAATTGGCCATGCTAAATTGCCCCTTAAGGAGCAAAAGGGTAGGTGGAGTTACTGGGTTAGAGAAGAGAGAGAAATACAGCACAGAACAGGTGCTTCGGCCCACGATGTTGTGCCGAACTTTTATCCTAGGTTAATCATAGAATTTTGGACACTAAGGGCAATTTATCATGGCCAATCCACCCAACCTGCACATCTTTGGTCTGTGGGAGGAAACCGGAGCACCCCGAGGAAACCCACGCACACAAGGGGAGGATGTGCAGACTCCACACAGACAGTGACCCAAGTCGAAATCGAACTTGGGACCCTGGAGCTGTGAAGCAATTGTGCTATCCACAATGCTACCGTGCTGCCCTTAATTAGAAATTAATCTACACTCCATTATTCTACCCTAATCCATGTACCTATCCAATAGCCACTTGAAGGTCCCTAACGTTTCCGACTCAACTACTTCCACAGGCAGTGCATTCCATACCCCCACTACTCTCTGGATAAAGAACCTACCTCTGACATCCCCCCTATATCTTCCACCATTTATCTTAAATTTATGTCCCCTTGTAATGGTGTGTTCCACCCGGGGAAAAAGTCTCTGACTGTCTACTCTATCTATTCCCCTGATCATCTTATAAACCTCTATCAAGTCGCCCCTCATCCTTCTCCATTCTAATGAGAAAAGGCCTAGCACCCTCAACCTTTCCTCGTAAGACCTACTCTCCATTCCAGGCAACATCCTGGTAAATTTCCTTTGCACCTTTTCCAAAGCTTCCACATCCTTCCTAAAAACGGGATAGGGTGGAGGCTTGGGCTTAAATAGGGCTGGTGTAGATTTGATGGACCGAATGGCCTCCTTCTGCACTGTAAATTCTATGATTACAGCTTCCCAGGATATCTAATTGCAAGCTCACCTTTGAGGGATGTAATAAAACGTTGCATATTTCTAAGCACTACATAATTCCCCAAATATACATGGGGAAGAAACAAGTCCTACATGAGGAAGAAATAAGTCCTAAAATGTTTAATGCCGTTGTCTTTTCATAAACTCTATTCAGTGGAAACTAAACTAAATTATGAAGTACTGGGATAAACATTTTGGCAAAACTAATCACAAAACTAGTGCAATCCAGACAAACTTTGCAGGTACGTGCAGTTTCTCCCACTACAAGAACTTCAATGGGAATGTAACAGGAACCCCTATGTCTTGAAGTGTAAGTGCACAAAAACAAACAGAACGAAAGAAGCTAAATCAGCTGTCTTTCACCTGCACCAAAACTGGCCACAGACCCTTTGTATATTCTGAAGGAAAATAATTCTTATTCCACCTTTATCAACATCTCTTGGACAAAAGACAGGAATGCAGCAACCATATATAATCTTTCTCCATCTACATAATAAATAATAGCTTGGAATCCACTTCTCTAATTAGCTGTCAATTGTTCCTAGTTGTTCTAAATCAAATATTGCTCTTGGATTTGGATTTTGTTTATTGTCACGTGTACCGAGGTACAGTGAAAAGAGTTTTTCTGCGAGCAGCTCAACAGATCATTAAGTACATGAAAATAAAATAAAATAAAACACATAATAGGGCAACACAAGGTACACAATGTAACTACATAAACACCGGCATCAGGTGAAGCATCCATGGATGTAGTGTTAATCTGGCCAGTCCATAAGAGGGTAATCTAGGAGTCTGGTGACAGCGGGGAAGAATCTGTTTTTGAGTCTGTTTGTGCATGTTATCAGACTTTTGTATCTCCTGCCCGATGGAAGAAGTTGGAAGAGTGAGTAAGCCAGGTAGTAGGGGTCTTTGATTATGCTGCCCGCTTTCCCAAGGCAGAGGGAGGTGTAGATGGAGTCAATGGATGGGAGGCAGGTTCATGATGGACTGGGCTGTGTTCACGACTCTGAAGTTTCTTGCGGACTTGGGCCGAACAGTTGCCATACCAGGCTGTGATGAAGCTAGAGAGGATGCTTTCTATGGTGCATCTGTACAAGTTGGTAAGAGTTAATGTGGATATGCTGAATTTCCTTAGTTTCCTGAGGAAGTATGGGCGTTGTTGTGCTTTCTTGGTGGTAGCATCGATGTGGGTGGACCAGGACAGATTTTTGGAGATGTGTACCCCTAGGAATTTGAAACTGATAACCGCTTGTGTCAGTTTCTCATCTTCAAATGCAACACTTCAAATGCAAACATCAAGGTTGAAACTTGGTTCTCCTGAGTTGAACTCAATCAATTTGCTGACTGACTAGGTCACAGTGCAAGAGGAGGTAGTTCAGACACTTAAACAGTTGGAAATTGATAAGGAGGTGTTATTGGATGTACTGTATTTAAAATTGTTAAGTTACTAGGGCTGGAGAAGATACATCCAAGGATTCCAAGAGAAGTGATAATTGAAATTGCTGAGGCACAATAATTTTCCAATCTTCCTTAGACTCAGGGTGCTTTCAGAGGACTGAAGGATAATGTTACATAATAAAGTGTTCAAAAGTGTTCACCCTTGTTTCAAAAAGGGTGCAAAGCCAAAACAGTCTAACCTCACTGGTGGAAAAATGTTTAGAAATGATAATTCGGGACAAAATTGGGAGTCACTTGGGAAAATGTGGGTTAATTAAGGAAAACCAGCATGGATTTGTTAAGGGAAAATTGTGTTCAACTAACTAGCTGGAGTTTTTTTGATGAGGTAACAGGGAGGATTGATGAAGGTAATGCTGTTGATGTAGTGTACATGGGACATCCAAATGTCACACAACAGACTTGTGAGTAAAGTTAGAGCTCATGGAATAAAAGGAACTCGATCAACATGGATACAAAATTAGCTGAGTAAGAAGTCTTACAACACCAGGTTAAAGGTGAAACCATTCACCTGAGGAAGGAGCAGCGCTCCGAAAGCTAGTGTTTGAAACAAACATGTTGGACTTTAACTTGGTGTTGTAAAACATCTTACTGTGCTCACCCCAATCCAACGCCGGCATCTCCACATCGTGAAATCAGCTGAGTGAGAGGGAAAAGATAGTAGTGGCAAATTATTTCAGACTGGAGGACGGTCTATAATGGACCAAAACAGAAAATGCTGGACAATCTCAGCAGGTCTGACAGCATCTGTGGAGAGAGAAAGGAGCTAATGTTTTGAGTCTGGATGACTCTTTGTGACCAGAGCTTGGTGTACTGTACAGCGCACATTTTTTTTTTTAAGTACCCAATTTATTTTTTTCCAATTAAGGGGCAATTTAGCGTCGTCAATCCACTCAGCCTGCACATCTTTGAGTTGTGGGGGCGAAACCCACGCAAACACGGGGAGAATGTGCAAATTCCACACGGACACTGATCCAGAGCCGGGATCAAACCTGGGACCTCGGTGCCATGAGGCAGCAGGGCTAACCCACTACACCACTGTGCTGCCCTAATAGTGAAGAACTTTAAGAAGGCACAGACGGTTGATGGAATGGGCGGACAACTGACAGATGAAATTTAATGCATGGAAGAAAGCAGATAGACAATACAATATAAAGGTTCCAATTCTAACTGGAGTACAGGAGCAGAGGAACTAGAGTGTACATGTGCGTAAATCATTGAAGGTTGCAGGACAGGTTGAGAGAGAGGTTAACAAATCTTTGGCATCCTGGGTTTTCGCTACAAGGGCATAGAGTACAAAGGCAGGAATGTTAAGTTAAACCTGTACAAAACATTGATTCAATCTCAATTGGAGTATTGCGTCCAGTTCTGGGCACCATCTCCTTAAGAAAGATGTGAAGGCTTTCGAGAATGCTTTTCCTGAATGGGGACCTTCAGTTACGTATATCGATTGAAGAAGTTGGGACTGTTTTTCTCGGAGAAGAGGAGATTAAAGGTGAATTTGATGGAGTTTTTCAAAACCATGATGGGTCTGGGCAGAGTAGATGGGGAGAAACTGTTCCTATTGATGGAAGGATCAAGAACCTGAGGTAACATGGGCGAAATTCTCCGACCCCCACGACGGGTCGGAGAATAGCGGGAGGGCCTTCCCGACATTTTTCCCGCCCTCCCGCTATTCTCCCCCCCCCCCCCCCCCCCGCCCAACTCCCGACACGAATCGCTGCCGCCGTTTTTTTACGGCCGGCAGCGATTCACAGCTGTTCGATGGGCCGAAGTCCCAGCCCTTTACGCTGTTTTTACGAACGGCAAACAGACCTGGTCTGGCCGTTCGTTAAAACGGCGGGAACAACTCGCTTTTTATAACCATGGCACCGATTGGTACGGCAGTACCACGGCCGTGCCAAGGGTGCCATGGGCCCGCGATCGGTGGGCACCGATCGCGGGCAGCGGGCCCGATGCCCGCGCACTATTTGTCCTTCCGCCGCCCCGCAGTATCCATTCGCGGGGCGGCTGAGGGGCATCCCGGCCCGCGCATGCGCGGGTTTCGCGCAAATACGCGATGATGTCATCCGCGCATGCGCGGGTTGGAGTCTTCCAATCCGCGCATGCGCGGCTGACGTCATATGACGCGTCAGCCGGCGCTAACTCCGGCAAGCGGGCTTAACGAAATTCATTAAGCCCGTGATGCCAGAGCTTGCGGCGTCGGGCTGCTAGCCCCGACCAGGGACCAGAATCGGTTCCCGGTCGGGAAGGGGTGCGCTGGCGTCAAACCCGCCCGGGTTTGACGCCAACCTTACGATTTCTCCCGTTTTGGGAAAACGTTTTTATGCAATGAATCTGGAATATACTGTCTGAGAGTGTGGTGGAAGTAGAGTCAATTGAGGTATTCAAAAGGGAATTGGATTATCTGAAAAGGAAGAATGTGTAGGGCTGTGGGGAAAAGATGGGGGTAGTAGAATGTAATAATTTGCTCCTTCAGAGAGTCAGTGCAGACACAACAGGCCTGATGCTGACCTTCTCTACTCTAAATGTTCTATGATTCTATGAACTTACGCTTCATTATCCCTTTTCTTGCAGTCTTCTCATGTCTCACTGAAAATTATGCCACTGCCGGTGGTTATTTTTGGATTGGAAATTCACAATCCTGGCAAACTAAAGATGCTATAAATGGGGTACTCAGAAATGATAGTGGTATGCAGACGTACAAGAAGTGATTATGTGATTCAGGGCTTTCAAGTGCACCTAGATGTAACTGAGGCTATCACGATGCAATTAAGCATACTGCTTGGATGTAATCGAGAATCTACAGATGTAGCTGAGTGAATCATATATTGACAAGGTACATAAAAATATAAGAAATAGGAGCAAGTGTAGTAATCCCGAGGACCAGCTCCACCATCAATTTCATGTTCTACCCAAGGGCAGCATGGTGGCACAGTGGTTAGCATTGCTGCCTACGGCACTGAGGACCTGGGTTCGAATCCCGGCCCTGGGTCACTGTCCATGTGGAGTTTGCACATTCTCCCCATGTCTGCGTGGGTTTCACCCCCACAACCCAAAGATGTGCAGGATAGGTAGATTGGCCACTCTAAATTGCCCCTTAATTGGAAAAAATAATTGGGTACTCTAAAATTATTTTTTTTTTTTAAATTTCACTTTCTACCCGATTCTCAGCACATGCATTGAATGGTTTGTATTGTGAAGCTATATGGTCGTCTGTTTACCAAAGACATTTTAAAACTTTCTGAAGTGATGGCTTTATGGCATCTGATCAGTAGTATGCTATGAATACTAAGGTTAGAATAGTCAATTGAAGAGAAAGGTTGCGGTGCTCATCCTTCAGTAGGCCTAATTTAAGTTTATGATGTGGCATATAATGTGTGTACGTTTCTGCTGTATTTTTAGACAGTAATTTTCACATTTAATGTTCTGTTACATCTGCCCCAAACTTCAGTAATTAATTCCTTTTTCTGCAATTATTATTGTATTTAGTTTTTTTTAAAAGTCAGTCAGGCAGCAGGAGTTAAGATTACATGAAGAATTCAAAACATCATTTATTCTCATTAGAGTTCCCCACATTCCCCACCCCACCGTCTTCACATGTGAAGGTATAGAGTCAGCGTTGGGATGGCTATTAAACCGCTGGTACTTTCAACATTATGAGTCTTATAATGAACAGCAGCAACCCATTTAGCTTTAAGAAGCATCAAAGCTGAAATTGAATCTATCACAGATAGAACGATTGGTTTAGCCATTTACCAGCAGATTTAGTTGGTCCACTATAAGCAAAATCGGATCCTGTCTGCCAAAACAGGTCATCCGAGAAAGCAATGATAAACCCCAGCTTCTTACTGCACTGCATATTGCCTTCTTAAATCCCTCTTCCCAATCTCTCTGTCTTCACCGTCAAACAACATGAGCAAGGAGCTCATGGATTTCTTTATCACCACCTGGCACTTCCCCCCCCCCCCCCCCCCCCCCCCCATCCCCTCACCTGCCCCTCATTTCTCTAGCCCACCAGGCTTCTGTTAGGGCTCTCTCACCTCCCCCACCTCCTGTACCTTTTGCATTATTGTAATTATATAATCCTTGAGTTTATTTATTGTACAAGGCTCGATGGGCTGATTGGTCTCCTTCTGCATTGTAGGGATTCTAAGGCAGAAGGCATCAAACACTCATAAGGAATTTGGTAAACACTTTGTGGGATCATTTATTGAGACTAGGCACAACAAAACATCTACACTTAGGTATATATCTTGAAGACATCAGAGCTGTGTGTATGTGCTCTGCTCAAAGTAAAAGTGAAACTAAGACTGGACCACTTGACACATTTTCCTTCTGGTGATGTTATTCCCTTAAAGGCATATTACTACATCCCCTTTTTTTTTGTAAAGATGCCTCCTCACACACAGACACCTCTCACCAAAGAAGTATAGCTACTTACAATAACTCTTCAAGTTTAGTTACCATTACATGGGTGCATTGAACTTGATGAATCTATGAACAGGATTTGCTAGCTCCATCATAGTGGGACCCACAGTGGGAGTTTCGGCAGCCCAGCCAAAAGCCCATTGATTTTCGGTTTGACTGGACACCTGGCAGCAAGTGGACCCAATGGTAGAGGTAATCTAATGGTACACACACATTGTGATGGGATTTTTGTTTGGAAATTTTTTCAATTGTTCACAGTGATCTGCGGGGTTGTCATTCTTGGATATTGTTCCTGGTTGTAGTTGGGATCTTGTCTTGATGTAATAGGACTGGACAGTGGTTGAGTAGCTGGAATGAATCTGATTTGTCCTCAGTCATGCCTCACCATTGAACCTTTGTGTGTAGTGACTGCATAGGATCTTGGTTCTGAATAAATCCTTGTCACCTCGGCTGGTTGCCACATACCTTCTGTGGGAGCTTGAATGTGAACTTCTTGTCCTAACTTGAAACTTGGCAATTCTCTACCTGTATTTTTATGGTGCATGTTGGTTATTTTCTCTCGTAGTTTTAAAAATTGCTTCAATTACTTCACTGTCATTATTCATACCTGGCCAATGAACGGTTTCTCTGGTAAGTCTTTTCATCCAATCTATGCCCATGTGTGAGTGATGAAGTTATTTGGTTTCTTTTTATAAATTAAAGCTCTAGGCTTCTGCCTCAGAGACCCATGTGTTGTGTCCACCTCAGAGGCCTTATCCAGCACCCCCTCCGCCACCAGACCCGCCAGCATCCTCAAAACCTACCTTGTGACACTCACACCTTCCACTCCTTCAGGCAGGCCTACTGTTTGCAAGTTCTGCCTCCTCGAACTGTTCTCCTACTCCTCCATCTTTGCCCTCAACATCTTGCAAAGGTCTCCGAAGAGCCCCACTTCCGTATCCAATGCCACCACTTGGTCGCTGTGATCTGACATCACCCTTTCAAACTCTCAGATCTGCGACCTCTACCCTCCAAACATTTCTCCACCTTCTTCATCAAGCTCTTCAGGGGTGCCGCAGCCCCTTCGATGGCCTTCAAGCAATCCTCCCTCATACCTTTCCTTTGCTGGCAGAACTCATCTGGGGCTTTCCGACTTGCTCGAGCCCTCCCCCGCAGCCATCCTCACACTGGCTGCTGAGCCATAGGTTTCCTCCAACTCTTTGGCCAGATCTCTCACCATCGTCTGCTGGGTTTGATAACCAGCAGACATTCCACTCCCGGGGGAAACTACTCCGACCTTCAACTGCACCTTTTTGTCAAAATTACACCCAATATCGGGCAAAAAGAGCTCTTTCCAATGCCTTTGAGCAGGTGTTGCCCTGTGTGCAACCACTCACACCATGGCCGCCTCTGTAAGTCCCTGAGCCAACATTCTACCTCCACATCCCCATCCAAGTAATGAACACCAACCCTTCATTATGTGCCTCTTGCATCAATAAATGTAGATTATGGTCTTGTTCCTGCTTTGTTCTTTCAACAACAGCTATGCCATCTGTGATGCAGATGCATCCTGATACAATGCATGTAATGTGGTCCATATGAGCTTGAAAGGAATCCTGATTAACAGATAGCCCAAAAGGAATTCACTGAAAACAATATCGTCTGAATGGGTACGAAAATGTAGTAAACTCTTGGGATTTCTCCTCAAGTGTATGGACCAGTAACCATGCTTAGCATAAGGCTTCAAGAAGAATTTTGTGCCTGAAAATCTCTGACAGACCCTTCTAATGTAAGGACATTTTGTAAGGACGTTTCAAAGCTGAATTTAAATGTCTTGTGCCGTGGCATACTCTCAATGATCAGTCCTTCGTTATGACACATGTGATTGAGCTACACCAATCTGTGCGCTCTTGTACTCTTCTAAACATGCTGTCTTTCTCTATTATGTTCAGTTCAATCTTCAATTTGTCTTGTATGTGGATGCTGTACTTATGTGGCGGATCAAATAATGGACTTGTATTCTTCTGCAAATATAATGTTGCAGCTCCCATGAAACTGCCAATTTTGTCCCTATATTATGGATATTTTGATGTTTGATCGTGAGTTAAGGTGATGGGAGTAATTTCTGAGGGTGACTTGTCTTGTGTGATGGCTGACTGATTCCATGGATTGTGATTAGAGTGAGGTAACACGTCAGTAAGACCTGCAATCGCTGGGCCTTTAATTTCCACTCTGTAGAACATCTGTGACATCCATAAGGATTGATTATACTTGCACTCTAGGGTAATGGAGCCTGTGCATGGAATTAGTGAACTGTTGTATGCTGAAAGTTTCACAGTTGTAGGATTCGCTGAGGCCTTCCATATCTGTGAATACAACTTTTAGAATTTGCAGGGGTTGTATGTTGCCCTTGTGTCAATTTTGGCCAATAACAAATAGTTACCAACTTTTTTGGGGCAAATAGTTCAAATCTTGGCAAACACTTTGGACGGTGTAATTGCACCAATGCTTCCCACAAGATTGCTAGCGTGGAATATGTGTTCACTGCTCTTTGTCTTGTTGTGCACATCACTGTCATTTCTGTTTTATCAATCACCTCATGTATATGTTTCAGGTGGGATACCAGATGGTCATTCTTATCGCATAAGGTACCTGTTTGGATCAGTGCATGGCCCTTTGTAGCTGCATCAGTGTTTGCTCTAATGCACTACCGCTGCCAATAGCCCTTTCTGCCACATGCCTGGCAGAGCTGATGGAAAGCTGGGCATTTCTTTGGTACATGCAGAAGACCAGGCTTTCCACATGTCTTGCTAGCTTGGATGTCCCAGTGAGTTTCGCCAACAATTGGAAGGACCTGACAGATTCCTGACCTACAAGGATCACTATTTACCTCCATCCTTGATTAACTCTTTGCTGGGCTTGCTAACATTTGCTGGCTGTCTAGCAGATCTTTCTGGAAGCTTTCCATTGGAGTGCAGGAGTAGATGCAATCTCAAACTCAACAATTCTGTCTGCTAGTTCTGCGATTGAAAAATTATCGTACACATCTTTTTCGCTGCATTTGCTGATGAAGTGGCCTGTGAATTCCGTAGGCTGTTGGCAGAGCCACATGAACTCTTGCCAATGATTCTGAACCGATCTTCCAATGTAATCCACATCTTTTGGGGATCCTTTAGTTCTTCTGTTATGCTGATGTGCTCAGCCGGTGTAGACTTTCATTTCCAATTGCTAGGTGAGTTTTCATTGCTTGCTTGTCTGGTTTAGACACACCTGAATCAAGGATACATGGCACGATTTAACAAAACAATAACAGAGTCCCGTTTTGGATATGTTTAGCGGGATGTTTCTTGCCACCTGCAGCGCCAAGAACTTGTCCGTGCAGGAAGAGATCTGGCCCCATTTTTAAATGCCACCCCAATCTCTGGACCCACACTGTGGCAGCCCAATTTACCAATTAGAAGCTCTTCACTCAACCCCCATCTCAAAAGGGCAAGGTACCCCTGTGCCCGATCCCCGGCATGAGCAACCTGGCACCAAAGAACTTTGCTGGCAGTGCCAACTGGGCACCCTGGCATTGCCAGACTGGTACTGCCAGGGTGCCATGGTAACACAGCCAGGGTTCCAAGTTGGCAGTGCCAAGGTTACTAAGTGGCATCAGGGTTGCCAGAGCATCACCGTGCCCAGAGCCCGACAGCCCCCGGGCCTCTGATCACCTGGGAGACCCCCCCCCCCCCCAAGTGCCGTTACGCCCGGTCCATGTTTGTGAAAACCAATGCTCAACACCACCATGGTGGGATCTCCCAGGTGCGGGCGGTCAATCCCACGTCTTGGGACACTAGGCCACAAACATATTCAAAAAAAGCTAACTGAATATGCAAACCTGGATCCCACCCAGTGATGGCGAGATCCAGATTGCGACATCTCGTGAGATGTAACAAGATCAAACGAGATCTCACGAGGCATCCCGAGTGTCGTAAAACATTTACCTGCCTCGCCGCGTCACCAAGTCAGGTGCGACTAGGCCGTACAACCGCGGCCCATAGCTTTGTATGCTGTTTCAAAATTTGAATTTGGATAGTAAGTCAGCTGCATTCCAATTCATTTTGGAAATCTTGTGGACTTTCTGACAATATCCCTTCTCCAGTGAGACCTGGGATGAGTGTCACTGTAGCCGCTTTTGTGCGCTCTTCCTAAGCTCCACCCGCACAGACGGGTCGTGGCGAGAATGCGCCCCAGAGTAATGGCGGCATTGCTTTTTATTCAATTTACTGTTCAGCAACTCCCAAAGCCACCCGTCATAATCACAACCATCTCTGGCCCAATTTTCATGAGGGATTTATTTCTTATTTTTTGTTTGACTCTCCCTTGCTCGCTATGCATGTGGTCCTCACCCTGGCCACTTACCTTTCGTGACAGCGCTAACCCTTTCCTGGTCCTCTCAATGCGTGCTCCCACTCATGGAACTGACAGGCTATGCATTGCAATCTCATCATGAGGGATCCATCTGCTCTTCACCAGAGCACTAGCTTGGAGCTTTGTGTCTCCAATGTTTGTTTTGTAGCCACCCCTGACCGAAACGTCAGTGATCTTCTCATGCCATGTAGCATGCCGGACTGTTGTTCACCATGTCATGCCTGTGTTTAATCTTGCCGTCACGTGTTTTGCTACTGTTTTTGGTCGCGTTGACTCTGCTCAACGTGTCCACCCATAAGCCATCCTTCATCTCACTCCCAAGCTCCTCCTCCCAGTTACGCTTCAGCTCCTCGGTCTGTGTCTCCTCCGCCCCCATTAGTTCTTTGTAGATGTCCGAGACGCTGTCCTCTCCCACCCATCCCCTGGACACTACCCTATCCTGGGGCTCCCTGGGGCAAACCGGTGGTTGTCACATATTGGGGACCAGACCGATGCTCCGACTGCTCCAACGTATCTCATCCACTGATCCCAGATCCTCAAGGCCGCCACCACCACGGGACTGGTAGAATATCTCGCCAGTGGGAACAGCAGAGGTGCTGTTATCAGCTCCCCCAAGCTGGTGCCCCACATGAAGCTGTCTCCATCCACTCCCAAACCGACCCCGCCCCCACCACCCACTTCCTTATCATGGCTATGTTAGCCGCCCGGTAGTAATTACTGAAGTTTGACAGGGCAAGCCCCCCCCCCCCCCCCCCCCCCCCCCCCCCGATTCCTCTCGAGAATCACCTTCTTCACCCGTGGGGACTTACCCACCCAGAGAAAGCCCAAAATGATTTTGTTAACCCTCTTTAAAAAGGACCGCGGGATGAAAATTGGGAGGCATTGGAACACAAATAAAAATCTCGGTAGGGCCGTCATCTTAACCGTCTGCACCCTCCCAGCCAGCGACAGCGGTAGCGCACCACACCTCCGGAACTCAACCCTCATCTGCTCGACCTACCGGGACAAGTTCAACTTATGTAACCGGCCCCAGTCGTGCGCCACTTGTATCCCTCGGTACCTAATACTGTCCCCCATGACCCTAAACGGCAGCTCCCCCAACCAACCCTCCTGACCTCTTGCCTGGACTACAAACATCTCGCTCTTTGTCATATTCAGTTTATATCCCGAAAACCGGCCAAATTCCCCCAACGTCGCCATGATCTCACCCATCCCTGCCCCTGGATCTGCCACATATAAGAATAGGTCATCCGCGCACAGCGAGACCCTATGTTCCACGCCCCCCCCCCCCCCCCCCAACCAGTCCCTTCCAACTCCCTGAAGCTCTCAGAGCAATTGCCAGCGGCTTTCTAGCTAATGCAAACAGCAGTGGGGAGAGGGGGCATCCCTGTCTTGACCCCGATGTAGTCTAAAACAGTCCGAGGTCGCCCTATTCGTCCTTACACTAGCCTCCAGGGCCTGGTACAACAGCCTAACCCAGTCAATAAAGCCACTACTGAACCCAATCCGTCCCAACACCTTCCATAGATAGTCCCACTCCACCCGGTCGAACACCTTCTCCGCATCCATGCCCACCACTACCTCAATCTCCCTACTCTCCAGGGGCATCATAATCACGTTGAACAGCCTTCTTATATTGGTCACCAACTGCCTGCCCTTGACAAATCTGGTTTGATCCTCCATAACCACATCCGGTACATAATCTTCAATCCTGGAGGCCAAAACTTTGGCCAGCAACTTGGCGTCCACATTAAGCAGTGAGATCGGCCTATAAGACCCACATAGCTCCGGGTTCTTGTCCCGCTTCAATATTAACAAAATAGTGGCCTGTGACATCGTTTGGGGAAGCACCCCTCTATCCCTTGCCTCATTGACAACCTTGACCAGCAAGGGCCCTAATATCCCCGAGGATTTCTTGTAGAATTCCACCGGATACCCGTCCGGCCTCGGGGCTTTACCCGACTGCAATGCCTTCAAGCCCACAGCTATTTCTTCGGCCCTGATCGGAGTCCCCAGCCTGTCCACCAGCTCCCTGCCCACACTTGGGAAGGTCAGTCCATCCAAAAAATGTCTCATCCCCTCGAGCCCCGTGGGGGGTTGCGAACGACAGAGTCTGCTGTAAAAGTCCCTGAATGCCCTGTTTAGCCCAGCCAAGTTCCCTACCAGATTCCCATCCCCATCAACCACCTTTTCTATTTCCCTGGCCGCCTCCCTCTCCCTAAGCCGCTGTGCCAGCATTCTGCTGGCCTTCTCACCATTTTCATAAAACGCCCCCCTCGCCTTTCTAAGCTGCTCCACTGCCTTACCTGTGGACAACACCCCAACGCAGCCTGCAGCCTCCAATGTTCCCTTAACAGCTCCACCCCCGGGGTCGCCACATACCTCCTATCTATCCGTAAGATCTCCTTAGCCAGTTGGTCCGTCTCTGCCCTATCCGTCCTGTCCCTATGAGCCCAGATCAAAATCAGGTCCCCTCTCAACACAGCTTTCAGCACCTTCCAGACCACCGCTGCTGAGACTTCCCCCGTATCGCTGACCTGCAGGTAGTTCTGCATGCACTTCCTCACCCTCTCGCACACCGCCTCGTCCGCCAACAAGCCCACGTCCAATTTCCATTGCGGTCGCTGGAAGCTCTCCTCACTAACCTGCAGTTCCACCCAATGTGGGGCATGATCCAAAATAGTGATGGCCGAATACCCCACCACCACGTGTCCACCACCCCCGCCAGCAAATCCCTGCTCAAAATGAAAAAAATCAATCCGGGAGTAAACCTTATGCACATGCGAATAAAAAGAAAACTCCCTCCCCATCTTCTGCCTAAACCTACATGGATCGATCCCCCCCACCTGCTCCATGAACCCTATCAGTTCCTTTGCCATTGCTGGCACCCTCCCCGTTTTCGAACACTACCGGTCCAGGCTAGGGTCGATGTCCGTATTAAAATCCCCTCCAATCACCAACTTGTGCGAATCCAGGTCAGGTATCTTCCCCAGTACCCTCTTTATGAATTCTACATCATCCCAATTTGGCACGTACACGTTAACCAAAACTACCTTTCTCCCCTCCAGCTTACCGTTCACCATGACATACCGGCCCCCCCCATCCAAGACTATACTGCCCACCTGGAATTGCACTCGCTTATTGATTAAAATCGCCATCCCTCTAGTCTTGGTGTCCATCCCCGAATGAAAGACCTGACTGACCCAGCCCTTCCTTAGCCTAACTTGATCCGTTACTTTCAGGTGTGTCTCCTGCAACATCACCATGTCCGTCTTCAGAGAACCTCAGATGCGCGAACACACGTGACCTCTTGACTGGTCCATTCAACCCTTTAACATTCCAGGTAATCAGCCTGGTTGGGGGGCACCGCGCCCCCCCTTCTGCCGATCAGCCATCCCCTTTCCTGGGCCCGCCCCCAACCCATGCGCCACGCCTCCATCGGCCTGCCTCCTGGCAGCCCCCACCCCCGACCTCCACTCTGCCCCAAAACCTAAGTCCCTCCCTCATCAGCAGAGTAACTCCCCCCTCCTCCCCAGCAACACCATCTTGTAACCTAACCCCTGCCCCATATTGAACATATACACACCCCCCCCCCCCACTGTTCTTCCGCAGACTAGCTCACCCAGATAGCCTGGTGGCCTTCGCCTCCAGCGCCAAGAGGTCTCCCACCTATTGTTCCCTACTCCCCTCCCCCCGCCCATCGAAACCACTTCCCTCATCAAACCAACCCCAAACAATCTCCCAATTACCATAGGAGACAACCCAAAATGAAAAACCCACAAAGAACCCCCCGAATAGTGCAAATCAAAGTAATAAAAAGTATAAAACCCCCACTAGCCACCCCCACCAGCCACCCCCACCAAAACACCGAAAACCCATTGAAACCGAATAACTTTTACTTCCCCATCTTCACCCAAACTTAAAAGCAAAAGATAAACGACAGTCAAAACATTTACACATCACTCAGAAAAGTTACAACTTAAAACCAAAAAGCTCTCAGTTCTGCGCCAGCCTCTTCTTCTTGGCAGAGCCCATCGCGTCTTCAGGTGACTCAAAATAATGGCACTGGTCCTCGTGCGTAACCCAAAGACGCGCCGGGTAAAGCAGCCCAAATTTCCCTTCTTCTTAAACAGGATCTCATTCACTTGCCTGAAGCCTGCCCTCCTTCTGGCCACTTCCACACTCAGGTCCTGATAGACCCGCAGTAAGCTTTTGTCCCATTTGCAGCTCCTAGTATGCTTGGCCCACTGGAGAACACACTCCTTATCCAGAAATCTGTGGAACCGGACCACTATCGCCCTTGGGCGGTCCCCCCATCGCGGCTTCCTCGCCATCGCCCTGTATGCCCTGTCCACCCCGAACGGTCGGGGAAAAGCCCCTCCCCCAGAAACTTCTGGAACATACTCGTCACAAACGCGCCAGCATCAGCCCCCTCAGCCCCTTCGGGAAGACTGATAATTCTTAAATTCTGCCGGCGAGCTCTGTTCTCCAGATCTTCCACCTTCTCCAGCAGCCTCTTTTGCCGATCCTTCAGCATCCCCACCTCTTGTTCGACCACCGTTTGGTGCTCCTCCTGATCCACCAGCGCTTTCTCCAACTTCTTAATCGTCCGATCCTGGGCATCCAACCTGCGCTCCAGCCGCCCGATCGACTCCTTTATCGGGTCAAGGCAGTCCCGTTTCTGTCTGGCAAAGCCGCCTTGGTTGACCTGCATCAGCTCCTCCGTCGATGGCTGGCCCTTCGCAGCAGGGGTCCGAACATCAGCCATGTTGTCTTCAGCTGCCACCTCCACACAGCCCTTGCTTTTCTTTTTATTTCTTCCTTTTCGGTCCCTTGGGATTCTCCATTCCATGCACCACTGTGTGGGTCCAGAGCCTAATTGCGCCTTCGAAGCTAAAACTCAAAACCACGAAAAAGTCGGGGAAAAAGGTCCAAACGTCTGGCCAGAGCAGGAGCCACAAAATGTGCGGCTTACTCCCTCATAGCCGCCATCGGAAGTCCTTGTGTTTTACTACTGTTGATCACCATGTTGTTTTATTATAATGAGATAATCCTTGACCTTATTTAAAGTACAAGACATAAGGCACTGATCAGTCATGAGGGATTTGGTAAACACATTGTGGGTTCATTTATTGAGACTAGGCACATGAGAAGAGTTATATATAGGTATAAAGATTGAAGACATTAGAGCTGTGTGCCCGTACTCTGCTCAAAGCAAAAGTGAAACTAAGGATGGGTCAGATGCCACATTGTCCCGGAGAAGGTTGTGCAGCTGTGGAACTCTCTGCCTCAGAATGTGGTTAACGCGGCGTCAGAATATTTTTTTTTTTTTTTTTTTTCTTTTGAATTTAGATTACCCAATTATTTTTTCCAATTAAGGGGCAATTTAGTGTGGCCAATCCACCTACCCTGCACGTCTTTGGGTTGTGGGGGCAAAACCCACGCAGACACGGGGAGAATGTGCAAACTCCACACGGACAGTGACCCAGAGCTGGGATCGAACCTGGGACCTCAGCGCCGTGAGGCGGTTGTGCTAACCACTAGGCCACCGTGCTGCCCAGAATATTTTTAAGGCCAAGGTAGATAGGTTCTTGTCAGGCAAGGGAATAAAAGTTTCGCGGGGGTAAGATGAGAATGTGGACTTTGCAACAACACAGATCGCCATGATCTTATCGAAAAGTGGAGCAGGCGAGAGGGGACAAATGATCCACTTCTGCTCCTATTTTATGTGCTACCTCAGGGGTTCCTACAGATGTTAAACATGGCTGCCACAATTCGTTGGCGGTGAGGGACTGAATGTTTTTGAAGGGGTTTCAATGTATGTTCATCATTATGTCATGCTGATACCACTCAATGGATATCACACCAGCTCTTCCTTGCCACAGCATCTTTTCTGGTTTCTCCTTTTCAAGCTCATCTTGTTCATGAGACCCATCTCCTGCTTTCTCAACGCTATTCCCACTAAACTGCTAACCACCAACTTCCCTTCCTGACCCAGTGTTATCAGACCTTGCTAACAATTCTGTCCCCTCAGGTACATTGCCCAGTCTCCTTCAAACTTGCCGATTTTGCCCCTCACTGAATAAAAAAGCCAATGACTCCATAAACCATGTCCCATCTCCATTTCCTTTCCAAAGTATTTGAATATTCTTTCACCTACTGAAACATTTCCATCTTTCCCGGTACTCCATGTTTGAATCCCGCCAATAGGGATGAAGACACTCCGAAAACTTGTGATTTCAAATAAACCTGTTGGACTTTAAGCTGGTGTTTCAATGATGTTGGTTGAGTAATCAGTATTGGCTACTCATCTCAGTACAGCACTAAACCATCGGCCTAAGTTAAACCCTCAAGTGTGCGGTATGGGATTTGAACCTATAACCGTCTGACTCAGTGGGAGCAGATCTTGCATCGGACCACAGCTAACACCTATAATTATCCTGCCAATGGATCACTTCTTCAAAAACTATTGTTAGATTTGTCAAACATTTTTTTTTCTTTTTTATAAATGTAGAGTACCCAATTCATTTTTTCCAATTAAGGGGCAATTTAGCGTGTTCAATCCACCAACCCTACACATCTTTGGGTTGTGGGGGCGAAACCCACGCAAACCCAGGGAGAATGTGCAAACTTAACATGGACAGTGACCCAGAGCCGGGATCGAACCTGGGACCTCGGCGCCGTGAGGCAGCAATGCTAACCACTGCGCCACCGTGCTGACCTAGATTTGTCAAACATGACTTGCCTTTAACACATTATTGTGTCATTGAAAATCCCACACATTTCTAAGCGCTCAGATTTTAGCACAAGTGATGGTCAAAGGTGAAGCGAGTTACTTACTTGTACCACTGCAATTTGCTCAATCTACCCTGCACCTGACCTCTTTGGTCTCTTAGTACCCCATCCCCTCTTCAACTATCCTCTTGCTGCTAATTTGCTAATCTTAATGCTTCCAGCTAATTTTCTGTCATTAGCCTTGACTCCTTCTTGGCATTTATGATTGATCTCCCTTTGTAACATTTCCATATTCTTTATATTCATCTTGATTTATGGTTAAAGTTTAAAATTTGGGGTTGCAATAGAGTCAAGTTTCGGGTAACTTTATTTTTGAAGCAAAATTTGAGAAGGAGATACCACAGCAGGATAGATTTGATTGGGCAGATGTGTTATATGGTTGCCCTTTTAAATTAATTTATGGGATGTTGGTGCCACTGGCTAGGCCAGCATTTTATTGCCCATCCCTAATTGCTCTTGAGAAGGTGGTGTCAAGCAGTCTTCTTGAACCGTTGCAGTCGCTGTACTGTAGATGCGCCCATAGTGCTGTTAGGGAGGGTGTTCCAGGAATTTGACCCCTTGACAGTGAAGGAACAGTGCTTTATTTCCAAGTCAGGATGGTGAATGGCTTGATGGGGAACTCCCAGGTGGTGATGCTCCCCTTCCTTCTAGATGGTAGCGATCATGGGTTTGAAAGGTGCTACCTCATGAGTTCCTGTAGATGTTAAACATGGCTGCCATAGTTCATTGGCGGTGGAGGGAGTGAACGTTTGTTGAAGGGGCACCAATCAAATAATCTGTTTTGAGTGCCTTTGACCGAGGGACACCCCTCCCCAGGAGGCGGAAAACTCACCCCACGTTTTTAATGCGGGGTCCGCCACATGGCGACAGATCCGCCTGTGGTTGCATTCATACCAGTGGTGGCAGAAAGAGGCTTGTGTTCATTTATTAGCCTCTAATTTCTACAGTAATTCTCTGTTCCGACATTACAGCCTGTGTTGGCCATTATATGGCATTTATCAAGCCTGTCAGTTTTATCTGATTTTGTTGTCCTAATATCATTTATTAACCAGCATATCCATAATGTGATGCATTATGGGACAGAAATAACAATCAATTCTCTCTGATTTGATAGATCTGCTTGGAAAGGAAAGCCAACTACCAAAGAAAAAAAATCAGCTGCCATTTCTTCTACTTATAAATCCCTGTGCTTAATCCGGCTTAAACTACCACTGACTAATTCTTGTCTTGTATATCCTGGGTTAGTAAAAAGAAGAATGAAGCATTCCAGTATGAATCTGATCTGTCCTAATATGTATGCTGTATGATATTTTCTTCCTTTATAGTTTCTATCAGTATTAGACGCAGGTGTCAACTGAGTGATTAGAAACACGTTTCGCTTGCCACTGAAGCGGTTTATTATGATAAAAAGACTGATCACTTGGATTGATGCAAATCAGATTATCGGATGGGTTTTATGCTGGAATCAATAATGTGAAGTGCAAGCAAATATTCCCTTCCACAGCAACATTTCTACCCCAGGGCTTCCAGGAACCCACCCAGGGTTTCTCTCTGAGATCCCTGTGCTCCTCCACTTGCCTTTTGCCCATCACTGATTTTCCTCGCTCCTCCATTGGCAGCCGTTCCATCAGCTGCTTGGACCCCAAACTCTTTCTGGAAACCTCCCGCCACCTCGCTTTCCTCCTTCAAGACACTCCTTACAACCTAACTCTTTTTCCAAGATTTGATACCTCGTTCAGTGTCTCAGCGGATTTTGTTCGGCATATGATCCCGTGAAGAGCCTTGTGGCGTTTTATTACCTTAAAGGAAATATATAAATACAAGTTGTATTTGTTTAAATTAATCAGCTCCCTGTGATTATTGTGCTCTTCATGATACGCATCAGTGCATGTTAATAAAAGATATTCAGAAACACAAACACTCAGCCCACATTTTAAGGGAGAGAAACAGCCCACAAAAGCTCAGGTGTAAGCTACACTCGTGGACCGAGGCTGCGGTCTTACTTTTATTCTGCACCATTGATTGCAGCACTGGGAAAATGCAATTCTCCATCATAGCGACAGTGGTGCCAATGCCTTCCAGAACACATGTACGGGAGACACCGTTTGCACCGATCCGGTATTCTTCGGGACCTCCATGATTCTCAGCCTCCGATGGGCTGAATTCGCGACGACGCGGTTAACTTGTGCTTTTAAAAATAATGGGACAGGTGCAGTGGCTGCTGGGGAGGAGAGAGGGGGTATGGAAAATGACCAACAGCGCCATAGTGTGCTGACAGTCGTGCCGCTGGTCGGGGGGCATCTGCCAGGGCCGGAGGAGTAGTAGGGGGTGGCCAGGAGGTGGGCTGTGGGGTTGTGGTTGATAGGCACCGAGCACCATTGCCACGGCCTGCCAGGCAGCCATATAGCAGCGCATGCCGCGAACAGCCCACTGTGAATTTAGGGCCACAATTCGTATAGTTGTCACCTCGGGCCACCCCCCTCGGTGCCCTCTGGCCCCAGCCAACCCATCAGTGGGATGGGCACGCTCCAGCACAACCAGTGCCATCTTGTTGGCTGGGATGAGTGTGTGTGGGATTGTAATGTGTATGTGCGGCTGCAGATTGTCAACCTTCCAAGTTTCAATCTCGGATCTGGCGAATACCGCACCGTTTTGTGTTGGAATTGATTGTGTTCCACATGGTGCCGGTGCTAGCCCCTCTACAGTCGCTGAATCGGTCCAGATTCTGCGTCAGATTTGCTGTCATGAAAGTCGACGAGTCCTGTCCCGGCGTCAACACTTAGCCCCAGGATCGGAGAATCCAGCCCTGTATATACCTGATAAGATAAGCTAATAATCAAGTAATCAGCCCAGTTGACTATTAGGACCCAGGCTAGACCAAGGCCCATGCAGAGCTGCACTAAACTGTTGCTAGTAATAAACCATGTAATTGTGTTCAACCAGAACCCTCATCCGTCTCAATATCTTGCGTAGAGTAGGTAGGAGAGAGATGGATCCCTTCAGGTCTACATCAAAATCCTCAACATGTATTGTGGCAGCAGACCACAAGAGACCACGGCAATAAGGGTAAGGCTCTGCTGCATCCATAAGGGCTTTTGCAGGCAACACGGAGGGACTATACAGCATATTCTCTGCCTTAGTGAGAGCAGCAGCATTGGACAGCCACTAGAGAGCAGACATTATTCTCACCTATGCTATATGAATGCTAAGTGGCTTCGAATACAATTTGAATGCACGAATACAGCCATGAAGATAAGAGAAAGAGGAATTTGATGTGAGTGTTTTCATGCAATGATACCACTGAAAGATTCATTGACAAGTTCACAGTGGTTTTATAACCTGGGTCTGGTCTGGTGTACAAATACTTGATGCTATCACTGAGAGGCCGGGAAGTTGGTTTTATCTGGTTTACGGAGTAGGTGGGATGCCTGAACGTGCGTACAAAGACATGGGTCCATCGCTCAGGCCAAATGGGACTTTAGGTCTTACTTATGCAAAGCACATGGATGCAAGCCCCTGGGAAATTCAGCTGGAAAGTAGGAACAAGGTTGGGTTGGCATGGTATTCCTGTGCTGTCAGAAGTACCCATTGTGGTGAATGTAATATATGTGTATGTATGATAATTCACACTGTCTTTGTAAAGCGCTGTGGCGCTATCCTACCACTAAGGGGAGTAGCTCTGGGAGTACTCAGGAACTTGTACTGGGCTCCACCCTTGGGTCCGCCCACGACTCCTCCCCCTAGTGCCGCTGTATAAATACCCTTGTCCAGAGTCAGCCTGAGTTCACTACGAGTTCATCAACGGGTAACAGGCTGGCTCTGAAATAAATCGATTAAAGCCTAGATTCATATCGGAAACACGTGTCTGGTGAATTGATGGTTCCATCACCCATTCTCTTTCTAGCTCCGCATTGGGATTGCCGAAGAAGATGAAGATGTTAATACAAGCAGAACAAAATTTCACTTCTCAACGTTCTGCTGGCAGCCTTAATCCACTGATCCTTGTAAGGGTCGCTAGTTAGACTATTTAAATGTGGAAAGACTGAGTAAACATTTGCCACTCATGCTTCATGTAGTTTATGTTACCTTCAGCAGCAGGGTCCTAAAACAGGTGCTTGGCTCAAATGACCATATTCAAGTGGCCTAAAACCTTAGTGGGGGTGAGGTGGCACCACTTATTCAGAAGTTAGTGGCTAACAAATTTGCAATTGACAAAGGAGATCATGGCTGGGAATTTGTCCTCCTCGGCCCATCTTATTTCTCACAATGGAAACCAGTTTCCGCATCCAGTCACTGAAACACGTGTCTGGTGAATTGATGGTTCCATCAATTTAATCGTCTTAAGAACAGTAAAGATCGATTATGGAATCGGCCCTCAAGCCTGGACGCCTGGAACTCGACCGCAGGATGCAGAGGCTAAAGAAATCTTCTCACACTGGATCCGGTGCTTCAAGGCCTACCTGGCTGAAGCGAGCACAGCTGAAACGACAGAGGATCAGAAGCTAAGTCTACTGCATGCGAGGGTGAGCCACAGAATCTCTACGCAACTAAACTCGGCCAGTTCATATACTCTGGCGCTAGCAGTTCTCGATAAAATTTATGTAAGGCCTATTAATGAAGTTTACGCTCGCCATGTGTTCACGACTCGCCGCCAGCGGCCTACAGAATCACTCGCCGAATTTCTAAGGGAACTCAATAATTTGTCCAATGACTGTAATTACCAAGCGGTTACCGCGGCTGAACACAGGGAATTGGCGGTACGCGATGTTTTTGTAGCGGGCCTCAGGTCTAACAATGCGCGCCAACAACTGCTGGAAAAGGGGGCCCAGGACTTAGAAACGACTGTGGGAAGCTGCTACCACGATGGAGGTGTCCTTCCGCAGCCTTAACTCGTTCCCCGCAGACCCCGCGACCCAATCATGGGCCCCTGACCAGCGACTCCCCCAGGCCTGTGCTACGTGGCCGCCCAGTCACCATGCTGCCCCAGCCAGCCACTCTGCTGCTCCAGCCAGCCACTATGCTGCTCCACCCAGCCACTATGCTGCTCCAGCCTGCCATTTCTGCGGCCAGAACCAGCACCCGCGGCAGCACTGCCCGGCCCGCAACGCGACCTGCAGCAGCTGCGGGCGAAAAGGGCATTACGCAAGAGTGTGCCTCGCTAAAAGGGCCCCAGCGACTCGAAGTAATCACTCCCCTCACTCGCAGGGCCGCGGGGCCCGAAACGCTGCGGCCTAAGCCCCGACTCCGCCCCCTCCAGCCACGTGCGATCCATGGGGGCCACCATCTTGGAAAACCTCCACCACGCGTCTGGCCACGTGCGACTCATGGGGGCTGCCATCTTGGACGCCATCTTCCTCGTCGCCCGCCACGTGCGATCCACGGGCCCGATTGGCATCTCCGCACTCGGACAACTCCGCGGAGGAATTCGAATTCAACTATGAACTCAGAGGGCAGTCATCACGGGGCCACTCCAGCACAGCTGATCGAGCCGCCGACTACCCGCAAATCAGCACGGTCACCCTGGACCAATCACGACCAAAGAATCTATGAAACTCGATGGCAGAGGTCCATATCAATGGGTACAAAACGCCATGCCTCTTCGACTCCGGGAGCACGGAGAGCTTCATAAATCCAGACCTGGTAAGACGCTGTTCGCTCCCCATTTTCCCCGTGCAGCAAACTATCTCGCTCGCTTCAGGCTCCCATTCAGTCCAGATCCAGGGGCGCACCGCCGCGACACTCACAATCCGAGGCGCTAGCTACTCGAAATTCAAACTCTACGTTTTGCCCGAACTCTGCGCACCACTCTTATTAAGCCTAGACTTCCAATGCAACCTCAAGAGCCTCACCCTCAGCTTCGGAGGCCCCTGCCCCCACTCACGATCTGCAGCTTCGCTACGCTGCAAATCCCCCCCCTCCTCTCTTTGCCAATCTCACTAAGGACTGTAAACCCGTAGCCACTCGTAGCAGGCGGTATAGCCTGCAGGATAGGGTATTTGTCAGAGCAGAGGTCCGAAGGCTTCTCAGTGAGGAGGTTATAGAGGCCAGCAATAGTCCCTGGAGAGCTCAGGTGGTGGTCGTTAAGACCGGTGAAAAATTCCATATGGTGGTCGACTACAGTCAGATCATAAATAGATTTACGCTCCTCGATGCGTATCCCCTCCCCAGGATTGCAGACATCGTAAACCAGATCGCCCAGTACTGGCTCTTTTCCACGGTGGATCTGAAGTTTGCATACCACCAGCTCCCAATCCGCCCGGAGGACCGCCACTACACGGCATTCGAGGCCGATGGCCGCCTCTTCCATTTCCTCCGGGTCCCTTTTGGCGTCACTAATGGGGTCTCGGTGTTCCAACGAGCAATGGACCGAATGATGGACCAGTACAGGCTGCGGGCCACGTTTCCGTACTTGGACAATGTCACCATCTGCGGCTATGACCAGTAGGACCACGACGCCAACCTCCACCGTTTTCTCCAGACGGCACAGAAACTGAATCTCACGTACAACAAGGAGAAATGCGCTTTCCGCACAACCAGACTAGCCATCCTCGGCTATGTTTTGGAAACCAGAGTCCTGGGCCCCGACCCGGACCTATGCGCCCCCTCTTAGAACTCCCTCCCCCTCATTGTCCCAAGGCCCTCAAACGGTGCTTGGGATTTTTTTCCTACTACGCCCAGTGGGTCCCTCAATATGCGGACAAAGCCCGCCCACTCTTTAGGACCACACGATTTCCCCTGTCAGCCGAGGCACGCCAGGCCTTCGACGGCATCAAGGAGGACATCGTCAAAGCGGCCATGCGGGCAGTGGATGAATCCACCCCATTTCAGGTAGAGAGCGACGCCTCAGAGGTAGCTCTTGCAGCCACGTTAAATCAGGCAGGGAGACCAGTTGCATTTTTCTCCCGTACCCTCTCCGCTTCAGAACTCCGACACTCTTCAGTCAAGAAAGAAGCACAAGCCATTGTGGAGGCTATCCGTTACTGGAGGCACTACCTCGCAGGTAGGAGGTTCACCCTCATCACCGACCAAAGATCGGTTGCCTTCATGTTCGACAACTCGCAAAGAGGCAAAATTAAAAACGACAAAATTCTGAGGTGGAGGATCGAACTCTCCAACTACAATTACGATATCAAATATCGACCCGGGAAGCTCAACGAGCCTCCGGATGCCCTATCCCGCGGGACATGCGCCAGCGCGCAGATCGACCGATTAAAAGTAATCCACAAGGACCTCTGCCACCCGGGGGGTCACCCGGCTCGCCCACTACATCAGGGCCCGAAACCTGCCTTTCTCCAACGAGGAGGAAAAAGCGGTCACCAGGGACTGCCCGATCTGTGCGGAGTGCAAACCGCACTTCTATAAACCAGACAGGGCCCACCTGGTCAAGGCTTCTAGGCCCTTTGAACGCCTCGCGATTGATTTCAAAGGGCCACTCCCCTCAACTAACAAGAACGTTTACTTTTTAAACATCGTGGACGAGTTCTCCCGTTTCCCATTCGCTATCCCGTGCCCTGACATGACCTCCCACACAGTCATTAGGGCCCTGCATAGCATCTTCACCCTGTTTGGTTTCCCCAGCTACGTACACAGCGACCGGGGTTCGTCCTTCATGAGCGACGAGCTGCGTCAGTACCTGCTCGACAAGGGCATTGCCTCGAGCAGGACTACCAGCTACAACCCCAGGGTGCCCGGGCAGGTGGAGAGGGAGAACACGACGGTCTGGAAGACCGTCCTACTGACCCTCCGGTCTAGAAAGCTCCAAGTCTCCCAGTGGCAGGAAGTCCTCCCAGACGCGCTCCACGCTATTAGGTCCCTTTTGTGCACAGCGACCAACCAGACCCCTCACGAGAGACTCTTCATTTTTTCCAGGGGCACTACCACGGGGGTCTCACAAGCCATTGTGGAGGCTATCCGTTACTGGAGGCACTACCTCGCAGGTAGGAGGTTCACCCTCATCACCGACCAAAGCCATCACTTCCGGCATGGCTGAGGACACCGGGCCCGGTACTCCTGAGGAAACACGTCAGGGCGCACAAAACCGACCCCTTTGTTGAAAAGGTGCGCCTGCTCCACTCCAACCCCAAGTACGCATTCGTCGAGTTCCCCGACGGCCGTCAGGACACGGTTTCCCTCCGGGATCTGGCACCCGCCGGATCCAGCACCCCCTCTACCCCCACAGAAGGACCTCTCACCCTACACCCCATGCTGCCACCCCCTCGCGCTCCCGAGCCCACGAGCTCGCTCCACCAGTTCCGCGCACCTGCACCGGCCAGCCCCCCAGCGCCCCCAGTCCCCGGTCGAACCAGGAGAGTATGAAGCTCGGATACAACCCTCCCTGGAGTCCGCCATCGTACTCCAGCACACAATACCCATCCAGCCACCGCAAGAGGCTGCAACCCCAGTGCTTCGCAGGTCACAGCGGACAATTCGACCACCGGACAGACTGTCGCTGTAGGCCACCACCCCCGCCGGACTTGATTTTTTTGCAGGGGGTGAATGTGGTGAATGTAATATATGTGTATATATGATAATTCACACTGTCTTTGTAAAGCGCTGTGGCGCTATTCTACCACTAGGGGGAGTAGCTCTGGGAGTACTCAGGAACTTGTACTGGGCTCAACCCTTGTCTCCGCCCATGACTCCTCCCCCTAGTGCCGCTGTATAAATACCCTTGTCCAGAGTCAGCCTGAGTTCACTACGAGTTCATCAACGGGTAACAGGCTGGCTCTGAAATAAATCGATTAAAGCCTAGATTCATATCGGAAACACGTGTCTGGTGAATTGATGGTTCCATCACCCATTCTCTTTCTAGCTCCGCATTGGGATTGCCGAAGAAGATGAAGATGTTAATACAAGCAGAACAAAATTTCACTTCTCAACGTTCTGCTGGCAGCCTTAATCCACTGATCCTTGTAAGGGTCGCTAGTTAGACTATTTAAATGTGGAAAGACTGAGTAAACATTTGCCACTCATGCTTCATGTAGTTTATGTTACCTTCAGCAGCAGGGTCCTAAAACAGGTGCTTGGCTCAAATGACCATATTCAAGTGGCCTAAAACCTTAGTGGGGGTGAGGTGGCACCACTTATTCAGAAGTTAGTGGCTAACAAATTTGCAATTGACAAAGGAGATCATGGCTGGGAATTTGTCCTCCTCGGCCCATCTTATTTCTCACAATGGAAACCAGTTTCTGCATCCAGTCACTGCCAATGTGGCAGTTTTCCATCTTAATCACAACATCTCAAGGGATTGGTCAGGTACTTTCCCACATGGGGTACGGGACAATTGTCGAAGTGGTGATTTATCATAGAATCAGAATTTACAGTGCAGAAGAAGGTTATTCGGCCCATCATATCTGCACCGGGCCTAGGAAAGAGCACCCTACTTAAGCCCACACCTCAACCCTATACCCGTAACCCAGTAATCCTACCTCACCTTTCGGACTCTGAGGGGCAATTTAGCATGGCTAATCCACCTAACCTGCACATTTTTGGACTGTGGGAGGAAACCGGAGCACCCGGAGGAAAGTCACGCAGACACGGGGAGAAAGTGCAAACTCCACACAGACAGTTACCCAAAGCCGGAATTGAGCCTGGGATCCTGGAGCTGCGAGGCAGCAGTGCTAACCACTGTGCCACCGCGCCACTCCGCTTGAACAAGCACCAAAAAACAAGACCCAGGAACAGTTCTCCTGCCTAGCCCCTCAGGTAAGACAAAACTGGTCTGATTTTGCAGTAAGTTCAAACTCCAAAGAACTGGTTGGCTTGAGATGGTGAGATAGAGGACCAATCTTCACTGCTTTCACTGAGTTCTCATTTTCACCATTGACAGATATCTGGCCAATGCTAAGCACCTTAACGCAAATGGGAGATCGATGAAAGGAAGAGGTTGGAAGCCTGATGCCCTGCCCCTCACCCGCTCTCGAGTAGGGACCAGTTGAAACCAGCAGAAATCTTCAACTGGTTCCAATGGGATTTCCTTCTATGTTTAAATATTATTCCGACCATGTCGGACCATTAGGGGCAGCAGGGTAGCATGGTGGTTAGCATAAATGCTTCACAGCTCCAGGGTCCCAGGTTCGATTCCCGGCTGGGTCACTGTCTGTGTGGAGTCTGCACGTCCTCCCCCTGTGTGCGTGGGTTTCCTCCGGGTGCTCCGGTTTCCTCCCACAGTCCAAAGATGTGCGGGTTAGGTGGATTGGCCATGCTAAATTGCCCGTAGTGTCCTAATAAAAGTAAGGTTAGGGGGGGTTGTTGGGTTACGGGTATAGGGTGGATACGTGGGTTTGAGTAGGGTGATCATGGCTCGGCACAACATTGAGGGCCGAAGGGCCTGTACTGTTCTATGTTCTATGTAAACTCTTATGACTTTTCTGCCTTTTTTGATCCAAATAAGTCTTGCTGGGCTATGATTGTGCTACACAGAGTCAAGTCGTGATCAGATTCTTCGTTTTTCTCTTATGCTGATGGCAGAAGTATATGGTACAGAACCAAAAAACCTCAGCAGATGCAAACATATACCATTTTACTAACATAAAACAGACGCAACAAGGTTCAACTTCTGTGCTGTACTGTTCTAAATTCTAAATTCATAAACTAACACACTGCACCTCAAAAATGTCTTAAAAAAGGGTTATTTACCAGATATCTGGCATGGGCACCCAAGATAGTTATTTGGATGTGCCTCCTGTTTGAAGGCCCCTCAAGCCCTTCAAATTGAGATACACTGAGTGGAACTGGCTTTGATTAATGCTGTATGTTTGTTGCACTCGATGAGAATTATTGCTGAGACATTGTAATGTCTAAACAATAACTGGTTTATGAGACATAACTGAACAATATACAGATACACATGACTTGGTATTACTCTGATGAAATTAGGAACATTCTCTCTCTCAACTCTTGGTCACTTCAACATCATGGAAGGTGTTATTTACACAGTCCCACTCATTAACCCTTTCATCTCCTGATACTACATGATTAGGTTGGCTCTCTTAAGTTTTCCAGGTACCGGCCAAGGTAGTGGCCACTGTCAAAAACGGAACATTTCTTTTTTAGATTCATCCAGTTCATCCATGTTGAGGCCCAAGGCACAATTTGGTTTTGTTCTCCCCGATGGGGCTCCTTCTACTGTGCATTGCTGACTTTGGAGCCGGACTTCTCCCCCATGACATTCATGCTTTTCCTGGCTTTGCAGAAATCTTTTAAAACCAGAAACAAAGATTTATGTGTTTCCTGAATGGATCCTTTGAGGGTGAGACATATAGATATAGAACATACAGTGCAGAAGTAGGCCATTCGGCCCATCGACTCTGCACCAACCCATTTAAGCCCTCACTCCCTCCCTATCCCTGTAACCCAATAACCCCTCCTAACCTTTTTTGGTCACTAAGGGCTATTTATCATGGCCAATCCACCTAACCTGCACGTCTTTGGACTGTGGGAGGAAACCAGACACCCGGAGGAAATCCACATGCACACGGGGAGAACGTGCAGACTCCACACAGACAGTGACCCAGCAGGGAATCGAACCTGGGACCCTCGCGCTGTGAAGCCACAGTGCTAATAATCACTTGTGCTACCGTGCTGCCCACTGAGTGTTAAACCACTAGTACAAATATATGAAGGTTACCCTCCAACAAATCGTGCCTTGCAGTTAATTGAAGGCCTGACTCAGGTAAAGGACGCTAATTTTCATTTTCAAAGGGGCTCCCACGTATTTACTACCCCATTCGAAAGTCATGATGGGCCGGCCAGACATTGGCAAGTGCGGCACTGCCTGAGGCATCTTTATTTCTGGCAGTCAAATCGGGGCCTATAATTCTTGTGATTGAGCCACCAACAATGAAAAAAGTATTGCACGCGGTTCCTTGTCAAGATCTCATGCGCTTTTTAAAACTGAGAGCATTTTTTTGCTGCAGGCCTGTTTGCACTGGGTTAGACATGGCACTTTAAAAAAGCCCGACTCTGCTCCTTGCATGCATGTAACTTTATAGCGTGGCTGTAACAATTCAAGAGGAAGGAGGCCCCAATTATTTATAAACTCTGCATCCTTTGTAAAATCACTGTTCTGTGCACACTCAAGGCCCACCAACAGGACTCTTCCAAGAAATGTTGTTCAAAGCTATCAAGCAGCAACAGCAAACCCTTTGATGTAATCCCATGCGCAAATGAACCTTTTGAGTTGAAGCAATTAGTGAGCTGGTAATGCCGAAGGAGTCTTTTAACCCACAAATGTGTGTCTACGGCCTGTGGTGTGCAGCTCGAATGCAATTGGTGGGCACAGCTGCGCAGATGTTAAGTAATGCTGATTGCTGCCACAGCAATGAGAGGAAATGTGAGGAGGACCCAATTGAACTCTCATAATCTCCCTGTCAGCCTTTGTTTTTATGGTGGCACAAATGCCATCAGCTGCTAACTCGCCTGTGACAGACCCAAACAGGAAATTAGCACCCTGCTGCTGTACAGTCTGATCCTCGGAGGTTGGAGCTGTTGTTTGCGTGAAGCTTGCCAGCACTCTGTAAGTGTAAGCTGTCCGGCCTTGGTTCAATGGGAGCCGCCGAGATGTGCCGCTAAGTAAATAGAGCCCTGCTCCCTAACCACTGTACAACTGCTACAATGAGAAAATGTGCGCACGTTTCCTCCTCACCATTTCGGGGGGTTCAGCAGGTCTATTAAAACATGATAAATGGGCTCGGCGTGAACGATATCATAAGACATTGTTGTTTCTTCATTCCAGTTAGCTTTCATTAGTGTCTTTGTTTTATTTCTTAATCTATTTTGTTTCTTTTTCCTGTTCTGTAATTGCTTCCCCAATATTGTTTCCAACTTAAAGACGGGTTGCTGAAGGTGAATTAAATTGCTATGTGTTTTCTGTTAATAGCGTCCTTGAGCTAATGATCATTTACTGTCGATTTAATCTAACTTGTGGTCATTACAAGCTTCTTGTGTACGCTTGCAGGTATGCACAAGAATATCAGATTTCAACTGGTATTTAAACATTTTCCACAGATATTAGCAGTGGAACTCAAGGAGAACATCACTTTCCTTCTTTACAAACGGCCGTGCTCTTTCGAGGCAGAAGATGTCATTTTCACTGCTTTCTAATTGCTTGGCATTCCCGCCTGAAGTTAGGTAACCTAACCTCATCCAAACACATAACCTAGAGAACTGCTGGTACTGCCAAGCTTAATATTGCTTTTGGAAATAGATTTAACTTTGTTTATAGTCATTAAGTAATGCTATGCCTCCACAGTTCCTAGTGGTTGCGCAGTTTCAAGGGAATTCGAAAAGGCTTTGTTTTTAAACCCTAACATATGTTTCAGCAAAAGGATTGTGGCTGCCGATCAATGTAGCCAGGATTTTAATGGGTGACCATGGTGAAACAGTAATCCATCGTGAGTAAAGTTAATTTCCATACAGCACAGTAGGTGGGCTGACTGTGAGGGCTGGTTTAGCTCAGTTGGCTGGATAGCTGGTTTGTGTTGCAGAGCAAGGCCAACAATATGGGTTCAATTCCCATACCGGCTGAAGTTATTCACAAAGGCTCTGCCTTCTCAACCTCGCCTGAGGGGTGGTGGCCCTCAGGTTAAATCGCCACCAGTCTGCTTTCCCCCTCATAGAGGAAAGCAGTCTGGGATGATGGTGACTTAACTTCACTTACATGGTGAAGCAGCAATCTGTTGTAAATAAAGTTCATTTCAATGAAGCACAGCCATGCTGCCAGCAGCGGGAATCTAGGCGGTTCCCGGCGGCAGGATAAATTTTAGAAATTCTGTTCTTGAAAATTCAAAAGCTTCCTGACAAGAATATTGGGAAGCCCTTTTGAGCTCTTGAGCAAATCGTTGCTCATTGAAGGGCCACCTTGGGCAGCACGGTGGCACAGTTCTTAGCACTGGTTTGATCCCGGCCCCGGGTCATTATCCATATGGAGTTTACACATTCTCCCCGTGTCAGTGTGGGTTTCACCCCCACAACCCAAAGATGTGTAGGGTAGGTGGATTGGCCTTACTAAATTGCCCCATAATTGGAAAAAAAAATTAAAAAAGGAAGGGCCATCTTGCCAGAATTAAGTTTCCCCCTTCAAATTAAATTCTCCACCAGGGAGATGTTGGGACATTCACGTTCACAACTGTGCATGAGTGCTCCTGGTGAGGTAGGCTTCTTCGATGATTAATGGTGAGTTGCTGTTACTTGGGAAGCATGTGTGTGAGATCAGGTGCTGGGAGTGCAAGTTGAGCGGAGGATGACCAAAGAAGTGATGAAGGGTTTGCTGGAAAGAGTGGAGCAGCAGCCAGGCAAAGATGGAACGAATAGTTCAGACTGTCCGGATGCCCTTTAAATATGGTGCCTGGTGCTTCGGCCCCATGGGCTAATGGTGGGAATGGCCACTGACAGTCCACCGGCTGCTGGGAAAATCGGCGAGCTCTTTGTGGATGCACATGCAATTAGCTGCGCTTTGCAATATCACATGTGGTCAGCTATTCCACCCCACAGCAGGAATCACTCCCACGTCCATGTCTGCAACCTAACTTAGACTCCAGAACAGAAGGTTCTGGCCAATGTCTCAAATCCAGCGGAACAAAAACTAGAGTTGTCGAAACACCGGCCATGCTTAAATTTAATTGAGTAAAATAACAAAAATTGACTTGGGTAATTCAGTGAGGCATTGCATCAACAAGGTGTAGCACCAGTGCAGTTGTCTACTTAATCACTTGCGCACTGGTCTATTCCCACACTCCAGGTAATGCTCGAATCTACTGGAGCTGCTTAACATTCTCCCTGACCCAGTACGCTGGGATGAGCTGAAACTCACCCTGACCTAGTACACTGGGATCAGCTGAAACTCTCCCTGACCCAGTACACTGCGATCAGCTGAAACTCACCCTGACCCAGTATACTGCGATCAGCTGAAACTCTCCCTGACCCAGTACACTGCGATCAGCTGAAACTCACCCTGACCCAGTACACTGCGATCAGCTGAAACTCTCCCTGACCCAGTACACTGCGATCAGCTGAAACTCACCCTGACCCAGTACACTGGGATCAGCTGAAATTCATTCTGTCCCAGTACACTAGGATGAGCTGAAACTCTCCCTGACCCAGTACACTGGGATGAGCTGAAATTCACTCTGACCCAGTACACTGGGGTGAGCTGAAATTCACTCTGACCCAGTACACTGGGATGAGCTGAAACTCTCCCTGACCCAGTACACTGGGATCAGCTGAAACTCACCCTGACCCAGTACACTGGGATCAGCTGAAACTCACCCTGACCCAGTACACTGGGATCAGCTGAAACTTTCCTTGATCCAGTACACTGGGATGAGCTGAAACTCTCCCTGACCCAGTACACTGGGATCAGCTGAAATTCACTCTGACCCAGTACACTGGGATCAGCTGAAACTCTCCCTGACCCAGTACACTGGGATCAGCTGAAACTCACCCTGACCCAGTACACTGGGATGAGCTGAAACTCACCCTGACCCAGTACACTGGGATGAGCTGAAACTCTCCTTGACCCAGTGCACAGGGATCAGCTGAAACTCTCCCTGACCCAGTACACTGGGATCAGCTGAAACTCTCCCTGATCCAGTACACTGGGATCAGCTGAAACTCTCCCTGACCCAGTACACTGGGTGAGCTGGAACTCTCCCTGATCCAGTACACTAGGATGAGCTGAAACTCGCCCTGACCCAGTACACTGGGATGAGCTGAAATTCACTCTGACCCAGTACACTGGGATGAGCTGAAACTCTCCCTGACCCAGTACACTGGGATCAGCTGAAACTCTCCCTGACCCAGTACACTGGGATGAGCTGAAACTCTCCCTGACCCAGTACACTGGGATGAGCTGAAACCCTCCCTGACCCAGTACACTGGGATGAGCTGAAACTCTCCTTGATCCAGTACACTGGGATGAGCTGAAATTCACTCTGACCCAGTACACTGGGATGAGCTGAAACTCGCCCTGACCCAGTACACTGGGATCAGCTGAAATTCAGTCTGACCCAGTACGCTGGGATCAGCTGAAACTCACCCTGACCCAGTACACTGGGATCAGCTGAAACTCTCCCTGACCCAGTACACTGGGATCAGCTGAAATTTACTCTGACCCAGTATGCTGGGATGAGCTGAAACTCACCCTGAGTCAGTACGCTGGGATGAGCTGAAATTCTCCTTGATCCAGTACACTGGGATGAGCTGAAACTCTCCCTGACCCAGTACACTGGGATGAGCTGAAACTCTCCTTGATCCAGTACACTGGGATGAGCTGAAACTCTCCTTGATCCAGTACACTGGGATGAGCTGAAACTCTCCTTGATCCAGTACACTGGGATGAGCTGAAACTCTCCTTGATCCAGTACACTGGGATGAGCTGAAATTCACTCTGACCCAGTACACTGGGTGAGCTGGAACTCTCCCTGATCCAGTACACTGGGATGAGCTGAAATTCAGTCTGACCCAGTACGCTGGGATGAGCTGAAACTCTCCTTGATCCAGTACACTGGGATGAGCTGAAACTCTCCTTGATCCAGTACACTGGGATGAGCTGAAACTCACCCTGACCCAGTACACTGGGATCAGCTGAAACTCTCCCTGACCCAGTACACTGGGATGAGCTGAAACTCACCCTGACCCAGTACACTGGGATCAGCTGAAACTCTCCCTGACCCAGTACACTGGGACCAGCTGAAACTCTCCCTGATCCAGTACACTGGGATGAGCTGAAACTCTCCCTGACCCAGTACACTGGGATCAGCTGGAACTCACCCTGACCCAGTACACTGGGTGAGCTGGAACTCTCCCTGATCCAGTACACTGGGATGAGCTGAAATTCACTCTGACCCAGTACACTGGGATGAGCTGAAACTCTGCTTGGCCCAGTACGCTGGGATCTGCAGGTTCTGCATATATTAAACCATTTTATGGCCAATCATTCAACAGTTTTCTGCTGGTAAGCATCATGAGCTAAAACTAGATCGAAGTTTGAGTTTCAGGAAATGTTGGCTTTCTGCCACCTTTAAGGTCCCCCCCTAACTCTGGCTGGAAATATGGAGGGAGTAAGATGTACCTGTAAAATAGCCAAGAGAAATCATGCAAATGATGGGCTTAAACTAGAATAGAGCCAAGAGAAATCATGCAAATGACGGGCTTAAACTAGAATGGCAGGATCACCTAAATTCAAACATTAACAACAATAACATCAGGGTATCTTAGACTAGCAACTGGTAGAACGCAGTGGTTAGCACTGCTCACATCACCAGGGGTGTGGGTTCAATTCTGGACTTGAGTGATTGTCAGTGTGGAGTTTGCACATTTTCCTTGTGTCAGTGTGGGTTTCCTCTGGGTGCTCCAGTTTCTTCCCACAGTCCAAAGGTGCACCAGGTTATGTGAATTGGCCACGCTAAATTGCCCCTTAACATCCAAAGATGTGCAGGTTAGGTGGATTGGCGATGCTAAATTGCCCCTTAGTGTCCAAAGATATGCAGGTTAGGTGGGGTTACCAGAATAGGGCAGAGGTGTAGGTCTAAGTAGGGTGCTCTTTCAAAGGGTCGGTGCAGACTCGATGGGCCAACTGGCCTCCTTCTGCATTGTAAGGATTCCATGAACGTATGTTGCTGAGATGTCAAAAATGAATTGTTGCATTTTATTGTGCCAATTAGTTTAGAACCTATGCTGAATTAGTCCCTTGTTAAATTTTTGTTTTGTTTTTGATTTTGAAGTCTCTTTGAGATTTCTCCTTTTTTCACTACCTGCTGTAAAATGAGGCGAAGGCTTTAAAATCTTACTCCTCATTAACAACATTGCTATTTATTTATTTGATAAGGATGATAAGGAAGAACAGCAGGAAACGTGAGAATACAGATCCTCAAGACAATATTGCAAAGGATTCAGAACATCTAGCTGATAACTAGCGTCCTGTGTGTGCATCGCTAATCATTCTTCAACATTTCCATGGAGTTATCTATCACAAGGCATCAATATTCTCCGGACATTTGCAGATGTTCCTTGAGTTTCCTCTTACTTCATAATACTTTACTTGTAGAAGAACTATCCCTGTCTTAGCCACGAGAGGTGGCATTGAAATCTGCCATTATCGTTCCAATCTGTTACATATCTTCAGACAGTTTGCAGTGACTTTGTACGGTTCTGACCTTCCACAAGTGCTTGTCTTATCCTGGAAAATTATCGTCTGAATATTCCAGAGCCACAATCTGACATGCCCTAAGCACCCAGCCAAGAACACCATGCTCCACCTCCAATACCTCATCCACCTGGGAATTGTGAATCACCCTATGTTAATCCCTCAGCCAGAGTTTCTTATCATCACAAGTGAATCTATCTATGCTGGATATGCTGGATAGTGTCACTCATTATACTATTCCGTGGCAGCAGTGTGAAATGTTAGCCATTCTAGTATTGGTCCTTCTTTCTCCACAGCACTGTTCTTAGCTTCCAACTTCTGTAGATATAAGAATGAGAAATGTAATGATTTGCCTGCTATTCAATTGTCCTTTCTTGCTTGATGCATGTGAGAGACCCCTGTATGAGCCTTCATAGAAAAAGAGAAATAAAAACATTTCCCAATCAACACAATCCAAACTATCAATGGGTGCGGTCCTTGTGTTGTCATGTTACTTTGAGTAACATAAGCTGCTACTTGGTGTTGGCATTGCTGAAGGATACTCCAGGCTCTGAGGTAAATTGAGCGTATTTATTGAGCGATTAACGAAGCTCCTAAATGAGTTCTACACTCTACTAATCTGACTCTAGTAACACAGTATACTCTACTAACTATATGAGCTTGCTCTAGACCACGTGCTATGGTGTGATGGTGCTGTTAACGAAACACGTCTTGCTCTCTAGGTTTCTGTCGGTGGAAGAGGCATGGCCTGTGTGCCTTGTCCTTTTTATAGTGGTCGTGTGGTGCCCTCTTGTGGTGATGTCACCTCTGGGTGTCCTGATTACCCATTGGTTGTATCCTGTTCTGATGACCCATTGGTTACGTGTCTGCATATCATTACTGTCCTGACCATGTTTCCATCCTCTCCAATTACCTCAGTCAGCTCACAGGACTTTTCACACTTCTTTTGTTCAGAAGTCCAAGCAAATACCCCATCCTGCGACGATCAGATGAGGCCTACTTCAAGCTTTTGACTCAGCTAGGCCTACTGTTGCTGACCACGTGCTGGGTGCTCCTAAGGTTAGGAGATGCTGGGACTATTATATTGGGAGTCCTCATTCCCATGAGCTGGGCAGCTGAAGTAGCGATATGAGGTGCAGCAGTCTAAGAATAGCAGCATAAAGAGCACAATATGATCAGAAGTGCAACAATTAGGGTTACCAATTGTGATTTAATGTATCTATCACAAGACTTGCCCCTGGCTCCAACCATTTGTCCCCCAACACATCCATCCTTGTGATGCACTGCCTTCCTACGCCAATTTGAAAGCAAAAATACTCAATATCCAATTGGATGATGCTTGACTGTCAGCCAAACTGCCATTTCTTTTCCCCCCATTTTTAATATTTTTATGTCTGGTGAAGAGAAATATTCAAAGAAAATGACAAGCAAGACAATAGGTTTTCATGCCCCGGTGATTTTTCTCCAAGATTAGGCAGGCTGCTCTTTCCAAGGGCCGGTGCAGACCCGATGGGCTGAATGGCTTCCTTCTGCACTGTATATTCTATGATTCTATGACGAATGCTTGCCGTCGCGTTTTTATTACTTCTCTCGGGTTTAGAGATGATTAATGTTGTTCTTTCTTTCACTAAAGTAAACCGGGTTTGATTGCCTCCTTATTACTCACGGCTTAAAGAGTTAAATACATTCCGATTTTTGCGTGAAAAAGAAACTTAAACCTTTGTTGTACTCAACTGAGGAGTTTGAATAATGGGGAGCCTTTGACACCTTCTCACCTGGTTGCAACATTATTTATTGAATATTTTATATCGCCACAATAGTCTCCCATATAGAAAATGTTGCAACGTGAGCTTTTCGCAAAGATTTTGAGAATATTTAGCCGTTAATATCAAATCCCATGAAGAGAGTCACATAGCTGCTGTTGGGACCTTGCTGTGTGCAGATTGACTGTCGTGTTTTATGCAATTATAACATTGACTACGCTTCAAAAAGTGCTACATTGGTTGCAAAACGCCTTGAGACATCCTGACATAATGAAAGGCGCTGCAATATCGATACCATTGAAAAATGGTCATGCTTGTGGTTTGATCAACTGCTGCCCACCGTTCTCATTCTTGATTTTATTCGAAAAACACTTGCAATAGTTGCTTTTTTAATAATGATACGAAACGTATTCGTGGAACTTGAACGGCCTGCGCTCAGCATTGGTGTCTTTCACACGGAGCAGGAAGTGCCACAGCATAGCTGCTGTGAGATGAGCATGTTGACTTTCTCGTGGTGGTTTTCACAGCTTCAATACAGTGGGGTTTTCAGTGCGTAAATTGCATTTGCAAACTCTTTGCAAGCAGCGGGACAAAAACACAAACGTAAAAGTGGTTTTAAAACAGCCTTCTGTTTCTCCAGCAATTTGGCTGCTTCGGATTTTGTTTTCTCTCCAATCGGTCATGTAACCAAAATCAACAAGTAACCGTATGATAGGAGAGTTTCTTTCGAACTGTCGTTGCAATTCAGTGATGTAGCAATGATACTTCATGCAACTTTCAGCATCATTGGAAAAGGTTGATATAAATTCAACAAATAGCTATTACATGAGAGTCTCATAGTAGCCGTCATTCTGAAATTTGTTCTTGCAGCTTGCTCATCTTTTGATTTGAATGGCTGTGATAATCAGCATTATGCTTCATGCCCCTGCTCTTATCTTCACATTGTGGCATTGCTGTCATGTTTCTGTACCCTTCTCGTGTTGTTTTGTTCTGCGGTGTTGTCTTGCATGTTGTATCTTTTTCTTTTGATATTTCACAGTTTGCTGTGCTGTTTCCCAGAATGCTCACAATTTGCTGTGCTGTTTCTGAGAATGTTCCAGTGCTCGGAGCACTGGTTGCTTCGTTGCCAGGGTTGCCAAGCCCCCAGGATTGGCCTGGAGTCTCCAGGATCTGAAGCTCAATCTCCAGCACACTGCTGCGTACAATCTTGGAGAAAAATCATCGGGACATGAAAACTTATTGTCTTGCTTGTCATTTTCTTTGAATATTTCTATAGAGCGAAGTGGGCTGTGTGTTTTTATAGAGTTTAATGATGAGGTTTAACAAATTCAATGCCCTGCAGGGGACTAGCAGGACCCCGAGTGTATCTCCCAGCTTTAGCTGTGGATACGAGCCCCGTACTTCTGGGTCGGATTCCGCGCATGCGCACGGCGGTGGCCTCCAGCGGCCGCGCCGAGCTCCATGGCGGACTCGGAGCGCAGAGCCACACAAAGAAAAGAGACCTCCCCAATCAGCTGCACTCCCAAGCCTGAAACCGCACAGATTTAATCACCGGTCGCCCAAAAGGCCCCCCCTTGCCTCCGATACCCCCACCCGCGGCCAGGGTGGCCATGGACTGAGTCCGCAGTTGCCACGGCAGCATTCCGACCACGCTGTCTGGAACTCGGCCGGTCGGGAGCGGAGGATTGTTGGGAGGGCCTCTGGCAATGGCCCCCCTGGCGGCACGGCGTACTCCGCGGTCACGGCAATTTTCAGGGCCCGGAGAATCACCGGACCGGCACCGGGTCCGATTATGGCGTCAAAGTGGATTCTCCGCTCCCGCGCCGGCCGCGATTTCTGCAAGGGGCTGCAGAGAATCCAGCTCACTGTATTCCAATTGGTCTTGCAAAAAAGAAGGGCAAGAGTTTGTGTGTGGCTGCGAAAATAAGATTGCAAATGTGTGTGGATTTCTTTTTATTCATTCATGGAATGCCAGCGTCACTGGCTAGACCAGCATTTGTTGCCCTTCCCAAATTGCCTTTGAGAAGGTGGTGGTGAGCTGCCTTCTTGAACCACTGCAGTCCATGTGGTGTTTGCTATGAGGAGAGGTTGAATAAATATTGAATGAATATTTTTCATTTCAATAAACTTGGATTGTTTTCGTTGGAAAGACGGAGGCTGAGGGGAGACCTGATTTTGGGTGGCATGGTAGCACAGTGATTAGTATTGTTGCTTCACAGCACCAGGGACCTGGGTTCGATTCCTGGGTTGGCTCAGATTCTGCACATACTCCCCGGGCGCGATTCTCCGCTCCCCACGCCGGGTGGGAGAATCGCGGGAGGGCCGGGCGAATCACGACAAGCCGCTCTGGCACCCACCGCGATTCTCCCACCTCCCCCCCCCCAAAATGGCATGTCGCGGAATCGGCGCTCGCCGTTTTTCACGGCGACCGCAAATTCTCCGGCCCAGATGGGCCGAGCGGCCTGACGAACCCGACCGGTTCACGCCGGCGCCAACCACACCTGGTCGTTGCCGGCGTGAACATCGCGCGACATGTAAGTTTGGGGCCTGTGGGGGGCAGAGAGGGGAATCAAGCACCACGGCCGTGCTCAGGAGGTGACTGGCCCGCGATCGGTGCCCACCGATCATCGGGCCGGCGTCTCTAAGAGACGCACTCTTTCCCCTCCGCCACCCCGCAAGATCAAGCTGCCATGTCTTGCGGGGCAGCGGAGGGGAAGACGGCAACCGCGCATGCGGGGGTTGGAGCCGGCCAACCTGCGCATGCGTGGCTGACGACACTTAGGCGCCGCCGGCCGCGTCATTCTCGGCGCGCCGCTTTGACGCAAGCGTCAAGGCCCAGCGGCCGGGTTTCTCACAACGCAACTCCTAGCCCCCTGGGTGGGTGAATAGGGTGCGAGGAGTGGTCTTGGACGCTGTCGTGATACTTGGCCGAGTTCACAACGGCTTTCCCGATGCCGCGCGGCATCGGAGAATCGCACCCCCCGTGTCTGTATGGGTTTCCTCCGGATGCTCCGGTTTCTTCCCACAGTCCCTAAAGACGTGCTTGTTAGGTTAATTGGACATTCTGAATTCTCCCTCTGTGTACTCGAACAGGTACCGCAGTGTGGCGACTTGGGGCTTTTCAAGGTAACTTCAATGCGCTGTGAATGTAAGACTTGTGACACTGATAAAGATTATTATTATTGAGGTCTAGAAAATCACAAGAGGCACAGGCAGTGTGAATAGTCAGAAGTTTTTTCTCAGGGTGCATGACTCAATTACAAGGGGGCACAGGTTCAAGGTGAGAGAGGGAAAGTTTTAGGAGATGGGCGGGGAAAGTTTTTCACACAGAGGATGATGGGTGCCTGGAAAGCGTTGCCAGTCAAGGTCATTGAAGATAAAAATGAATAATCGTGTGTTGTGATGAAAGGAACCTTGGAGCGTGCTGTAGCAGTGAAGATGGCAGCTTTTAACACTTTTGAGACTTTCCAGGCAATGTGATGCAACTCAGAATGCGATGAATCTGATGAGACCTCTTTGTTCTTTTTTTAAAATATAAATTGAGCGTATCCAAATTTATTTTTCCAATTAATGAGCAATTTAGCGTGGCCAATCCACCTAACCTGCACATCTTTGGGTTGTGTGGGTCAAACCCACGCAAACACAGGGAGAATGGGCAAACGCCACACAGCCAGTGACCCGAGGCCAGGATCGAACCCGGGTCCTCAGCGGCTTCAGGCAGCAGTGCTAACTGCCTTCGAGTGCACTTTATTCTAAAACAAATGTTACCTTGAGGGGTTGACAGTATATTTGTATGTTGCAGCTGGCTTGGGCCAGGACTGGCCATGACGGCAGACTCATTGTGTGAACTTTGTGATCCTCAGGTGCCCTGAATCCATGGAAAGTCGGGATGAATGTACACTGCATCACTAACTGAGAGTGGCAGAGGTCAATGTGATAGAGGAGAAAGACCACAAAGGACTAGGTGATGTCAAATGGAGTTAGACCTGAGTAACATTCCCTGCTACCTTAGCCCAGATATGACCTCTCCATTAAACCGTTGAGATGACACGGTATACATTTTGGAAGATGGATCTCTGGCAGGAGCATATTCAGACGGAAGGTATGCATCTACATGCACTCTGAGGATTGTGGAACTATTCTTGTATCTACTAGACTTCTGTGGGGACTATGATTCTGTCAAAATGTTACAAGAGGCTGTACCTTCTGATTGTGATGTCGGAACCCTCGTCTAGGTTGAACCTCCTCTCCACAAAGACACATGTACCCAGCCTTCGTTTTCCTTCAAAGGACAAGGACAATGGCTGGCAGAATGGTTGAGATCTGACTCTCAGATTGCAGTGCATGATTGCAGGGATAGTGTTGGCAATGCTAGTGTCCATGTGGGTTCACTTGCCCTATAGGATGCAAACTACTTCTTGGCATCCTCCTCTTGGTGTCTGGTGGCTATGAGGACCTCACATGCATGCCTGCTCATCTGGCCCATGTTATACCCTCTTCTCTGCAGCCTCAGTTTCCTCAAACTCTTTGTCCTCATCCTTATCAATGTCTTTGTCATCAGAGGAGTTGTGCAGCTTCTCCATGTCTACACCTGGTATATCCTCCCTCCTTTGCAGTGCCACGAAGTGCAATGCGCAGCAGATGACAATGATCCCAGAAACCCTCTAGGAATGTATTGGAGTTCTCCGCCACATCTGATGAGGCACTGAAATGCATCTTCAAGATGTCAATATTCTGCTCTACCAGTGTTCGTGTAATGATATGTGCTTGTTGTACCATCTCTCTGCTGGACTTTGTGGCCAGGTCCATCAACCAGGTCCATTGTGGATACTCTCTGTTGCGGAGGAGCCAATCCTGGATTCTGTCTGGTCTCTCAAAGATGTCAGGAGTCTGTGATCTACTCACCATGTATGAGTTTTGGCAGCTTCCTGGTATTTCCCAGACAGGCCTACATGATTTGCTTCTTATGGTCGCAGACAAGCTCTGCATTGAGCGAGCCGAATCCTTTCCTGCAGATATATTGGAGTGCCTGTTGCCAAGGAACCTTGCTAGCTACATGAGTGTAGTCAATACTGGCAATAACAGCAAACTCAGAAAAGCCCAGTCCTCTGGCCTGCTGGCTCTGTCGGCCTTCACAAACAGGGCATCTATCAACTCATGTATTCACCTTTGCATTGGTGTTTGGGAGGTCCCGTACAGGTTCCCAGTGGAGCCCTGGTAGACGTTCAGTGCAGCCCTTACTTTCAGAGTCACTGGCAATGGATGGCCACTCAGTATGGTGCAGTTTCTGGAAAATGTGGCAAATGTGATTCACCAGATCCCTGGACATGCAGAGGCAGTGGTGACACTGTCTCCCACTCATCTGCAGATAAGACATGCGAGGTCGGTACACCAGCTTGAGAGCCGCCCAGGCACCATGCTTCTGTTAGCTTCATCCTCTGTGTCCAGAAGGGGCCCTTGCTGTACCTTGCTCTTGAGGGTTTAGCTCATCACCTCTGGCGAGCCTTGCGCTGCAATTGCAATCATCTCCGCCTTCTCTCTTGCCTGTATGTGAGAATATAGATGGCCACAAACCCAGTCCCCATCTTCCAAATGTTCCCCCCTCTGAGCATCAAAGAGCCAGCAGGAGTCTCCAAAACTCCAGTTTGTAGTGTGCAACTGCAGCTTTAAGGGTTTGAATTCCGTTACGGCACCTAGACTGAAATCCTGGCCAGCACAAGTGATGTTTGATGCTCCACCCTTTCAGTCCACCCCATGAAACCCTCCAATGGCCCTGCACTTCCTTATAACCATCTACAGTCTGCCCTCACTGTGTGTGCCAAACGCGGACCATTACCAAGTTAGAAACCTGCTGGGCATCGATGCCTGTTACAATCACATGCCCTGCGCACAACATGTTGGGCACGAATAACCATTTATTGACATGCCCTTGCAAGGTCAGCATCTAAAGTTAAGCACCTCGTCAGTCTGCCACATTCCAATTCTTGCCCCAGATCACTTAGGTCCTTCTCTAAGACGCTTCCCCATTCTTACCCTGAGGCCGCTTCCAAACTGCATCCCCCCAACGTCATGCGTCAGAGTACATATTTTGCCACTCTCAACCCTTCCCCTGTTGAAGCCTTGCTCTCGGGCACATACCACAACCTGTGTCCACTTTCACAACCTGCCCCCCCCCCCCCCCCCCCCCCCCCCCCCACACTTAGTGGAGGCCTTGCCCTGTGACCCATCCACAGAATGCCTGTCTTACCACTGGTCTGGGAGGAAGAATATTGTTGGAGATACCCTCCCCTGATGTGGAGCTTCCTGTGAAGTGTGGCACTGAGTCAAGGGGCCATGAGCACTCTGCAATGAAAGGTAGGTGAACAAACCTCAAAATCACGAGCAAGGTGCTGGTTGCCAGGTGCATGTTGCTTTTATATTTTTGTGACATACAGCAGCCTAATTAGAAACCTGTTATGGGCCATGGTTTAGAAAACTCCAAAGTATATTATGGAGTTCACCTGACCGAAAACCTTGATGTTGAATTTGGCTGGAGTGAGCAGAAGATGCTGCCTTTCAGGTGTTGTTCAACGGACTTCTCAGATACTTTTAATCGAAAAAACAAGCTTTATTCTAAGAATTTAGTTAACAATTGTATAAACACACACAGCAAGATTTTTATCCACTGCAAACAAAAAGACCCCACACAGCTACTGTAATCTATGTATAACCCTTAATCAATTCCCCTTAAGTCTGCAGAGGGGTTTGGATAGGTTAAATGAATGGGCAGATATAATGCAATGTTGACAAAGGTGAGGTTATCCATTTTGGTAGGAACAACAGCAAAAGGGATTATTATTTAAATGATAAAATATTGAAACATGCTGCTGTGCAGAGAGACCTGGGTGTGCTAGTGCATGAGTCGCAAAAAGTTGGTTTACAGTTGCAACAGGTGATTAATAAGGCAAATGGAATTTTGTCCTTTATTGCTAGAGGGATGGAGTTAAAGACGAGGGAGGCAATTGTATAAGGTATTAGTGAGGCCACACCTGGAGTATTGTGTTCAATTTTGGTCTCCTTACCTGAGAAAGGGTGTACTAGTGCTGGAGGGTGTGCAGAGGAGATTCACTAGGTTAATCCCAGAGCTGAAGGGGTTGGATTACGAGGAGCGGTTGAGTAGACTGGGACTGTGCTCATTGGAATTTAGAAGGATGAGGGGGGATCTTATAGAAACATATAAAATTATGAAGGGAATAGATAGGATAGATGCGGGCAGATTGTTTCCACTGGCAGGTGAAAGCAGAACAAGGGGGCATAGCCTCAAAGTAAGGGGAAGTAGATTTCGGACTGAGTTTAGGAGAAACTTCTTCACCCAAAGGGTTGTGAATCTATGGAATCCGTTGCCCAGTGAAGCAGTTGAGGCTCCTTCATTAAATGTTTTTAAGAGAGAGATAGATAGATTTTTGAAGAATAAAGGAATTAAGGGTTATGGTGTTCGGGCAGGAAAGTGGAGCTGAGTCCACAAAAGATCAGCCATGATCTCATTGAATGGCGGAGCAGGCTCGAGGGGCCAGGTGGCCTACTCCTGCTCCTAGTTCTTATGTTCTTAACTGTTCCAATTCAATAACAAATTCCATTAAAACTAGAAACCCCTTTTCAAAGGCGTGGCCCAGCACACGGCAATCTCACTGGTATCAGACTTGTTATTGATACTCTGTTGCCCTTTTCAAACAGCAGATTTGAATTCCTTCCAGAAAGCAATTAGCTCTTTTAAGTTACCAAGCAGTCTGGAAACAGCTTTTCAAATGAAGATAGAGAGACACTTCTTTCACCCTGTGCAATTCAAAACCAGTCCAAACTCAAAATAAAAGTAAAAATTCACGGAGCCACAGCCCAGATCCACCCACACAATGACATCACTGAAGCCATGTGATGAGACAAAAACATTTCTTAAAGGAGCACACAGTGACACACCAAATTGACCACTTGATCCAGAGGTGGGGCGGAGGGGGGGGGGGGGGGGGGTGTTGAAATCAATAATGAGTACTCATAATATTTAAATGTATTCATTTTTTAAAAAAATATTTTAATTCTCCTTTTTCACATTTTCTCCCAAGTTTACACCCACCAACAATAAACAATAAACAGTAACAAATATGTCAATCCCCATATCAATAACAATGATCCCATCCTCCCAACAAACCCCAAACATTAACCCGCATGTTCACATAAATAAATGACAAAAAGGAATCAGGAATCGCCCATAGTCACCATTAACACACACATCCCCCCTCCCCCACAACCCTCCCACCCACCCACCCCAGCTAATGTTCAATGAATCCAGTTCTTGAAAGTGCAAAATAAATAATGCCCGCAAATTGTAGAACCCCTCCATCCTTCCCCTCAGTTCAAATGTAACCTTCTCAAGAGTCAAGAATTCCAACAGGTCCCCCCGCCACACCAGGGCACAGGGTGGAGAGGTTGCTCTCCAACCTATCAGGATCCGCCTTCAGACAATCAACAAGGCGAAGGCTACACATCTGCCTCCGCACCCGTTTCCAACCCTGGCTGGTCCGACACGCCGAATATGGCCTCCCGGGGGCCTGGGTCCAGTTTCATGTGCACCACTTTAGAAATTACCCTAAAAACCTCCTTCCAGTAATCCTGTAGCTTTGGACAGGACCAAAACATATGAACGTGATTATCACGCCTCCCCCACCCCCCGCAATGTTCACACACATCTTCTACTCCTTCAAAGAATCGGCTCATCCTCGCCCTCGTGAGGTGTGCTCTGTATACCACCTTCAGCTGTATCAGCCCCAACCTCTTGCACGAGGTAGAGGTGTTCACTCTCCAGGGCACCTTAGACAAGAACCCCTCTTTCATATTCTCCCCTCCTCCATATCCTCTCCCAACTCTTCCTTCCACTTTGCTTTGATCCCTTCCAGTGGTGCCTTATCCGCTTCCAAAATAGCTCCGTTATCCGCCGACACTACCCCCTTCTCCAGCCTCCCTGTCGTCAGCACCTCCTCCAGCAATGTGAAGGCTGGCTCCACCAGGAAGCTCTGTATCTCCTTTCTGGCAAAATCTCGAACCTGCATGTATCTCAACATTTCCCCCTGCTCCAGCCCATGCTTCGCTTCCAGCTCCTTCAATCCTGCAAACCGACCCCTAAGAAACAAATCTTTTGGTGTCTTAATCCCCTTCTCTTCCCATTTCCAAAAGTTTCCATCCCACTTCCCTAGCTCAAATCTGTGGTTCCCCTGGATCGACATTTCCCTTGACCCTGCCCCCAACCCGAAATGTGGGCGAAACTGCCTCCAAATTCTCAATTAAGCTATTATTACCGGACTCATTTCCCCGGGACCATCAGTAGCGGCACTGTTGCTAGTGCTTTCAATCCCAAACCCCTGCAAAAACTCTCCTCCGTTCTGACCCACTGGGAATCAACCCCTCTGACCCAGCTCCGCACCTTTTCCACATTCGCCACCCAGTAGTAAAACATCAGGTTCGGACGACCCAAACCCCCTGCCGGCCTTCCCCTCTGTTGCAGCACCTTTCTAACTCTGCCCACCTTCCCTCCCCATATGAATGAAGTAATCCTTCCCTCAATCTCTCTGAAAAAAGCCTTTGGCAGGAAAATCAGCAGGCATTGAAAAATAAACAGAAATCACGGCAACATGTTCATTTTTACCGCCTGTACCTGACCTGCCAGTGACCGAGGGAGACCATCGCACCTTGCCAGATCAGCTTTCACTCTCCCAACCAAACTAGAAATGTTGTACCTGCAGAGCCCCCCCCCCCCCCCCCCCCCCCACACCCCACTCCCGGGCAACCTGCACCCCCAAGTACCTAAAGTCCCTGCCCTACGGAGTGGCAGCCCCCCCACCCCTGCCCCCACCCTCGGCCGAGACACCACAAAACACTCACTTTTGTCTAGATTTAGTTTGTACCCTGAGAAAGACCCAAACACTCGCAGCAGCTCCAATATTCCCTCTATCGACACACTTGGTTCCGATACGTATAACAACAAGTCATCAACATATAAGGACAACCTGTGCTCTATCCCCATCCGCACTATTCCTTTCCATGCTCCCAAACTTCTTAATGCGATGGCCAACGGCTCAATCGCGAGTGCAAACAGCAGGGGGGACATAGGACATCCCTGCCTAGTCCCACGGTGGAGTGAAAAGTATCTCGAGCTGATGTTGTTTGTGCGGACACTCGCCCTCGGCTCCTTATATAGTAGCTTTACCCAGTCCACAAATCTTGGTCCAATCCCAAACCGCTCCAGAACTTCCATCAAGTACCCCCAATCGGTCAAACATCTTCTCATAGTCCAATGCCACAACTACCCCTGTTTCCTTCCCCTCCGCCGGTGCCACAACCACGTTAAATACCCTTCTAACATTTGAAAAGAGCTGCCTCCCTCTCACGAACCCCGTCTGATCCTCACCTATCACCTTCGGGAGCCACTCCTCCAGCCTACCTGCCAGTACCTTCGCCAATACTTTTGCGTCCACATTCAAATGTGATATGGGCCTATACAACCCACACTCCGTCGGGTCCTTATCCTTTTTTAGCAACAGGGAAATCAATGCCTTCCCCAATGTTTGTGGCAACACCCCTTCCCTATCGCCTCTTCAAACATCCCCACCATCTGGAGTGCCAGCTTATCCTTGAATTTTTTATACTATTCCACTGGAAACCCATCCGGCCATGCCACCTTCCCTGACTGCATCCTCCCAATCGCATCTTCTATCTCCTGCTCTACAATCGCTCCTTCTAATGTTGCCCTGTCCCTCTCCCCTAACCTCAGGTACTCCAACCCATCTAGAAATTCCTGCATCTTCCGGTCTCCCCCAGGTGGCTCTGACCTGTACAACCTCTCATAAAATTCCTCAAAAACCTTGTTAATCAGATCCGGAGCCACCACTAACTTCCCTGTTCTGTCCATCACCTGAACAATTTCCCTTACCGCTGCCTCTCTCCGGAGCTGACCTGCTAACATACTACCTTATCTCCATGCTCGTAAACTGCTCGCCTCAGTTGGTGCACCGCCTTCCTGGTAGACAGTCGGTCAAAGCTCACCTGTAGTTCCTTCCTCTTTTCCAACTTCGCTGTGTCTCCATCTTCTGCATACCTCCTATCTACCTCCAACATCTCACCTATTGCCCTCTGCCACTCCAACCTCTCCTCTTTATCCACCCTGGCATTAAACGAGATCACCTCACCCCTCACCACCGCCTTTAAAACCTCCCAGACAACTGCCTTTGACAACTCACCCATACATTTGAAACCTACATATTCCTCAATTACCTTTTCAATTTTGTCACAGAACCCTTGGTCCCCCAAAAGTCCCACATCTAATTTCCACCCCAGCCTCTGTGCTACCCCCTTCTCTAGTACCATATCCACCCAATGTGGAGCATGATTGGATACTTCAATTGCTGAGTATTCCGACCCCTTAACCCCAGCCAGCAAAGCCTACCCCACCACGAAAAAAGTCGACCCGCGAGTGTACCTTATGGACTGCTGAGAAAAACGAGTATTCCTGTTCCCTCAGGTGCAGAAACCTCCAAGGGTCCACCCCTCCCATTTCCACCATTAGCCCAGGCAACGCCTTCACCCCCCCCCCCCCTCCCCCCCCCCCTCCTCCCTGATGGGACCAGCGAACGCGATATTTAAATGTATTCAAATAGCTTTCCCAACACTGCACGTCGGGAAATGCCATTGAAGTTCGGAGCAATCGATAGGACCCTGTTTACCCGCCCAATGTAAAATGGACTTTTATGCTCCTGCCATTTTCGGCCCCCGCCCACCATGGCATCCATTACAGACGGGAGTGGAAAATCCCGGCCAATGTCATCCATAGCGCACTCACTCCCATGGCTCATTCATGAATAAGAGCTGCTTGGTGAATTATCAAAAGGTACCTATCACCTTTACAACTTCACTCCACGAGGGAGTCCATGACCTCTGGCGAAGGGGGAAATATATGGAAGGTTCGTGTCAAAGTAATAGACCTGGAAATTCACTGTTCTCTCACCATGCCAAATATTATTTTCACATGTGCTTGAATGAGAAGATAATAAAATGAAAACTGTTCTGCAGAATAATCAGTAGTTTTTCAATTTAAGCATTGTACTGTGGTGCCAATAATTGGGAGGGCATTTCTACCCCAGTTGGTGCGAGGGATCCAAATTAACAGTTAATTTTCCTACTTGGGTTGTGTGTAAGTTAACTCATCTTCACTGAGTTCAGCAGTTCCCCTCGGAACTCGCTTATGCAAACAAAAATATATTTCTTTTAATCAAGTAAGACAGACATAAACCCAACATAAGTCATTGCAGATGTTTGACCTTTAAAAGAGCTAATGACGAAACTGAGTAGATGAACGCTCACTAACTCCTATCTCATTTCTGAACAGGCAATACATTTTTCTTTTTCAATGTTCTCCCGTCTCCCAGATCAATCCTTGGAATGTGGAACAAGAAATTCAGCATCACTTCTGGTCTGGATGGCTCAATTTAACGAGAGAACGATTTCAGAATTCGAGAAATCACACTGGAGGGAGAGTTCCACGAACTGACTGTAAAAAATAGTTGCTCCAGAGATCTCCACTGCGTTTTTGTTTGTCACTCATTCGACAAGCCATCGTAAAACACTGAACAAAATGCAACATTTCGCACAATGTGATTACTAAACTTCTGAATTCTGCTCTTAACACCTGGTCAGGCTGAGACGTGCATTGACCACCGAATCCCAGAGGACAGAGGAAGGTTTTCTGCAACAGGATTTTATGTTTAATGTTATACTTGGATTAGGAAATTTACACAATAGGAGTGAGCGGAAAGTGGTTTGGCTCCCCGCTTGGGTCAGAGTTATTCTTGGATCAGGTACGTGTTTATCTGGAGCCAGGTGGAACATCATTTTATCACCAGTGGAAAAGTTAGAACAAGGTTACAATCATCAGCGCAACTAACATCTCCGAAAGTGGCTGAACTTCCTTGTCTCCTCGCTGTTATTTTGGGCACAGGCAACGGATTTTGTTGCAGTTCTTGTTCACTATTTTTGTATTTTTGGCCTCTTTCGATTGGAGAACTGATTCCAGTGGAAGAACATTGTGCAATGTAAATGGGGTTTTCAATCTGGTTCTGAAATCTGGTCTGTTGCTTTGTTAGAAATTAGAGTCACCACGTTATTAAACTAGCTACGAATTAAACCAGCAGCCCACTTTAATTTTCTGTCCACTGGGGCTTGCTGAATGTAGAACCGTGCAGTGTGGGACGAGTGCCATCACCCATTAGTAACTCTGTGCCTTGAGGCAGTTTTACCCCACCAAGTTTAGTCACATTTGTTTGTCTCTAGTGGCACAGTGCAGGGTAGAGGCAACCTCCTGTTGAGATTGTACTGCCGTTGCCAAGGTAGAGGTTGCCATTAGCAGCAGCAGCTGACCTAAAACAATTTTGTCTTTAATGTCTTATACAGTGCCTCTAACATAGTAAAGCATACCAAGGTGCTCCACAGGATCATTATCAACCAAAATCTAACACCAAGACACAGAAGAAGATGCTATTAGGTCAGGTGACCAAACATTTGGTCAAAGAGGTGGATTTCAAGGAGCTACTTGAAGGAGGAGAGGGGTGGATTATTAAAGTGCCAGGCAGCTGAAGTCATGGTGGCCAATGGTGGAGTGCTGGAAATTGGGGAAAGACATCAGAGTTGGAGGATGGTGATCTCAATGGTTTTTTTAGGACCATGAACCCTCACAAAAGCTGAACGATAGTTCCATGAAGCTGACAGAGCCCAGAAAAGAAAATTGCCGCTTGAAAGTAGCTGCAAGCCAGGAACTGAGGCCCTTTAGACTGAAAATGGACATGTTGTAACTAAAGGGACAGGTAGATCGGACATTCAGTTTTATTCCTCTATCAGCCAGGCAGGCAGTGCAGCATTGTGGGAATATCAAGTGAGACATTAGCCTGAGGCCTTGTCTGCTCACTCAAGTGGATGTTAGAGTTCCAACGGAATTTTTTGAATGGTAAGTACTTTCCCCATGGATACCTTTTCCCAGTCTTATTTATTTACTTTTTAGGATGAGCAAATTTGACTCGGCCTTCTTGAGACAAAGACAGCAAGTTTTTTAGTTACTAAAAGCGTAGGGAAAATAATAAAGGCACAACAGACATGTATAGGTCAGAAATGAGAAGTTAAGTGTCCAATTGTGCACTCCACAATCTGGCACAACAGCGGGTCAACGTGCTGGAGGAGGAGGAGGAGGCGGCGGAAAGACATGCTGTCTCGACTGAGGAGGAAGAGGATGTGGATCAGGAGGGACTGGACGACAAGCCCCAGGAGGGGCCAAAGAATAGAGGACAGGCTGGATCGAGGGTCTGACAGGCGAGGAGGATTAGGGAGGCCCTCATTGTTTCCAGATTCTCCTAGGAAGAGGCTGTGCCCATCAGCTCAACATTCCCCCATCCCCCATTCCCTTCTTTCCCAATATCCCACCCCCTCCCATACTCCCCTATTTCCCTCCACCCTCCCATTATCTAACCACTAACACCGCCCCTTCCCCGACCACCCAGTTCCCTCTCCAAGGGTGTGTATAACATCATTCCAGGGTGATAGGCCTGTATTGGCACTGCCAGCAGATCACTGGACAAGGCAGGAGAGTGATGATAACTCGCTGTGAGGAAAGCATTTGTGCTCCTCAGTGTTGTGTTCTGTGATCCGCCATTATAATGACATACGCAGAATATCTAGTTGTTTAACTAGAACAATGATTTATTGATGAACACATGGAAAGATAACAAACAGATTGCAATACCGACAAAGTTACTGGTTCAGTGAACTCTCCTGGAACTACCCTATGTGCGACTGTCCCGTTATACACCTTACTACCAACTGGCAAGTGTCTCATGTCACGTGACCAACGTCGGAAGCCAGCAGCTGGTCGGAGGTCGCGTTGCTAACTATGTAAAATCCTATTCACAGGCAAATCACCACACTCAGTTTTTGCTGGAGTCTGACTCCTGTCTTTCTGCCAACAGTGCGCTCACACCCACCCTCTGAACGGGTCTACTTTTGATTTTGGAGGGGGTTGCGGGAAGCAGAGGGGAACACGGGTTGGGGGTACGGACAAGCCCGCTGTGAAGATTAATTTGACAGAGGTTTGACATGTATGAGGTGTGACATGTTTTAATAGTGAACATTTTACTGTGGCTGGTTTACATTCCCCCTATCTACATATAGTGATCCACCGTGCCCACTTAGTGCTCCTCAATCTTCTTGATCTTTCGTAGTCCACATCGAGGTATGTCTCCAGGATGCACATCAGAGGTGGAGGCAGCCTTTGCTTTCCACGCCCTGTGGCCTTTGATGCCTATGGCGGACATCATCTGGAGGGCCTGAAGCCGGAAGGCCATGGCCGACTTACCGTTGTCACTGGCGTCGCCATACCACCCTGTGTAGCCATCTAAGGTGGCCACCTGCAAAGGACCATGGGACGTATGGCCAACCCAGGACTCAGACAGATACACAGCCGATGTGTATCTAAAACACAGTTAACCAGACCTGATTGAAACCCCCGCTCATTTGCATTTTAATGGCCCATTTTCCCAGGAAAATAAAACTCCAATCAAGCAACTGGTACAGCCACAGACTGATCGGTGCCACTCCCTTGCTCAGAAAGCACAACTGCCAAGGTCAATGACCGCTAAGGACCCACCCAGCTACCAAGGCACCCGTCCCTTTATTAGCTGAAATCGAAGAGAGTGATCGGAGCCCTGTCGAACTATTGGGTCCAAGGTTAAGGACAGTCCCAAAGAGTGCAAAATCCCAGGGGGATAAAAGAGAGCGTTCTAAATGTGTTCTGTCTCTCTTGGATGCGGCCTGTGCCACCCAATTGCAGCAGGAACAGCCGGTTAAGTTCAAGAGCAACAATCGCTACCTGATGGATGAGCCCAGCAGAGACAGAGCCACTTTCTTCTAACCAGCCACGTGAAATCCAGATAAAGGCCTTTATCCATTTGCACAGTGCCGGTCACCCTGAAGCTAAGTATAGGTTATTGTAGCTGATAGGTTGTAGTTTAACTCGTAGTAGATATTGTGTTTGCATGTTGAGATAACTCTTGTGTATGTAAATAAACCTTCTTTTGAACTAACTAATTGGTTGTGTGGTCATTTGATCGATTTAAGGGAAAAGTTGTGGTTCTCCGAGATAAATAAATAGAGCAACACCTGTTCTGCCCGCTCCCCTTGAAATATGCTGGTGTCAGGAAGGGGGATTTGGATGAACTGGGGTCCGCTCCTTGGTGGCAGGCCCTGGGTTGGTCTCCACCGCTTCCTCCCTCCTAACAGTGCCTGTAGGGTCCTGAGGGTCTCCATGGGATGGAGAGGCAGCTGTAGTGAGCTCCAGAGGCCTCTGAGTCATTTGGCGCTGCCTGTCCTGGAGGCTCCCCATTGTCTGCACCATGGTGTTGACGCCGTCAGGGATGTTCCTCAGTAATGAGCCAGGCTCTGCAGTGCCTCAGCAACGTCCGTCTGGATCTAGGATTCGTCCTTCAGTGACTGAGACATGATTTTGAGGCCCTCAGCCATAGTCATCACAGTCTGAGCCACGTCTCAAGACGTGGGCATTGTGCTGAGATTTCCTACTGCGGTTGCCACCCTAGCAGTATTGGCCTTGGTACCACACATTGTTGGCAGATTCTCCTGTGCCTGAAGACTTTGAGACTCCTCCAATCAGTCTTCCGGTTGTTGGAATGTTGCCGAAACCCCCTCCTGAATGTCGCGGCTGTGTCCTATCATCTGCATCGGCTCTGGGATAACCTTGTCCAGAGGTTCGGCATTTGGCTGTGACCCAGCTGTGACCTTGCATCCAGAAAACCTCCAAGTGTTGGCTCCCTTGGATGTTCCTGCCTCCATCTGGTGAGCATCAGCGACTGTGTAGTGCTCACCACATTGTGCCCCAGACCCTTGTCCACTAATGTCGCCCAATGAGGTGTGTGTCTCTGTGTTGGCGGGTGCTAGCTGTAGCGCATCGCCGGTGGTATCTTCGGAGCTCTCCTCCAAGGTATTCTCTTGTGTGTGTGGGGAGGGGGGGGAGGGGGGGGGGGCGGAGTGGGAGACGACTCCGGATGGTCCGACCTCATCAGATGGCAATCCTGCAAGATAATGGAGATATGTGGCGAAATTCTCCGACCCCACGGAGGGTCGGAGAATCACCCGGGGCCGCCGAAAATCCCGCTCTCGCCGTGGCAGAAATTCTCCGCCACCCGGGAATTGGCGGGAGTGGGAATCACCCCACTCCGATCGGAGAGGCACCTGCGGCGATTCTCCGGCCTGTGATGGGCCGAAGCCCTGCTGCTGGGAGGCCTCTCCTGCCGCCGAGGTTTGAACCACCTCTGGTGGCGGCGGGATCAGCGGCGGGAGCGGGCCCCCGGGGTCCTGGGGGGGGGCGCGGGGCGATCGGACCCCGGGGGGTGCCCCCACGGTGGCCAGGCCCGCGATCGGGGCCCACCGATCGGCGGGCGGGCCAGTGCCGTGGTGGCACTCTTTTTCTTCCGCTGCCGCCACTGCCTCCACCATGGCGGAGGCGGAAGAGAATTCCCCAGCGCGCATGCGCGAACCGGCGAAAGCCTTTCGGCCAGCCCCAGCGGCGGGCGGCGGGCGTCAAAGGCCGCTGGTGCCAGTTTTGGCGCCAGTCGGCGTGGTGCCAACCGCTCCGGCGCGGGCCTAGCCCCAAAAGGTGCGGAGAATTCCGCACCTTTGGGGAGGCCCGACGCCGGAATGGTTGGCGCCACTCCGCTACGCCGGGAACCCCCGCCCCGCCGGGTAGGGGAGAATCCCGCCCATGGTCAGTGAGAGGGAAGAATAATTTTGTCTGACATGAACAGCTCACATGGGACAGGTCATCGAGATGAAGGGGCAGTGGATCCTCACCTCTCTGGCACAGGCCAACCCCGCTGTTGGTGACTGCTCTCTCCTCAGGCAACCCTGCGATTTCCAGGGCCCGTTCCCCATCGGGGGCGAGGGCTCAAATCTCTGGGATTCCTCCCTCCCGTCTTGGCCCCTTCCCATTCATTATGGACTATCTTCTCCTGTGGGAGAAAGAGAGGGGATTGTGTGCCGCACACGTGATGGGCGATAGGGGTCTATAGCAGGCATGTATGGGGACAGCAGCTGGACATGAAGGTGCTAGTGGGTGCCAGGGCTTTCTGAGGGCCATGCCTGTAGATTGAATGTGTGGAGGGTGCATGGTGTCAGCCAGTGATTTGTGGGGAGGGGGTTGATAATTTGAGGGGTGGCAGACGATACGAATGCCAGGAGAGAGGTGGCAACTCACCCTTCCAGCTCGGTGGAGGTTATTGGTCTTCTTCCGACATTGGACGGCGGTCCTCCTGGTCGTGCTGCCCGAACTGACAGCCGCTGCCTCCCAGGAAGCATTGCTGACCCTGTTGCTAGACCTCCAAGCCTTTGGGGGAACAGAGTGCCCTACCGCTCATCCACAGTGTCCAGAAGCCTTGTGAGGTTGCCATCCCCAAAGTGAAGAACAAGTCTGCGTGCTGCAATGCTTGTGTATTGACTGAGAGTGAATGGCGAGGGAGCATTTAAGAATAGCTCCCCCTTGTTAGCGACGAGCAGTTGAGACGCGAGTCAGGCGAATAAGACGGTGAGGGGGGGGCAGCAGTGGGTTAGCCCTGCTGCGTCACGGTGTCGATCCTGGCTCTGGGTCACTGACCGTGTGGAGTTTGCACATTCTCCTCATGTTTGCGTGGGTTTCACCCCCACAACCCAAAAGATGTGCAGGCTAGGTGGATTGGCCACACTAAATTGCTCCTTAGTTGGGAAAAATTAATTGGATACTCTAAATTTTAAAAACTGAAGGCGAGGGAGTCAGTAAGGGAGCCAGCGAGGGGCAGCACGGTAGCATTGTGGATAGCACAATCGCTTCACAGCTCCAGGGTCCCAGTTTCGATTCCGGCTTGGGTCACTGTCTGTGCGGAGTCTGCACATCCTCCCCGTTTCTGCGTGGGTTTCCTCCGGGTGCTCCGGTTTCCTCCCACAGTCCAAAGACGTGCAGGTTAGGTGGATTGGCCATGATAAATTGCCCTTAGTGTCCAAAATTGCCCTTAGTGTTGGGTGGGGTTACTGGGTTATGGGGATAGGGTGGAGGTGTTGACCTTGGGTAGGGTGCTCTTTCCAGGAGCCGGTGCAGACTCGATGGGCCGAATGGCCTCCTTCTGCACTGTAAATTCTATGATAATCTATGATAATATCAAAAATCTCATGAGGGCAAATTTTTCGCACGAGGTGCCGTTGAATATAGGCCATGATCTCACCAATGTGAATGTCACAAAACTCCCAGCCAAACGCACCAAAAACCAACTTTTGGTGCAATTCAATGAAAAAGTGTGGTAGCAAGCGGATATTGCCGCGAGTTTCCAAGCGCTTGGTCCAGTGAAGCCGTCACCACAATCCAACGTCAATTGGTCAACTTAAAGAGGCCCCATGGGTTTCATGCTGCAAATCGTGGCTCATCAGCTGATTCGCCAGAACCGTGCTCGGCAGCCCCCAGCTAACAAGGTTGAGCAGCACTTAAACTGCTTTTGCATAGTCAATCTTACTCAACTCGCAGCCATGACGCTGAGACGACCGGCCCCACGATTCGGGGATGCAGACCAGTGGAGGCTCCTAGAGACGGTCGGGCCAGGAGGGATGTCCTATTCCCCCTGGATGTTAAGCCATAGGACAACCAGTGCCACCTGAGAGGAAGTGGCAGCGGCCGTCAGCTTGGGCAATGCCACCAGGTGGACAGATACCCATTTCCGCAAGAAAGTCGATGATCTGCACCGGGCCGCACGGGTGAATTGGCATCGGACCCCCCGACCCTGATCCTTCCCCCTTCCCCACCACCCCCGCGGTGAATGATGCCCTCTCTGTGTCTCCGCAAGAGAAGTTGTCCCACAACCATCGAGAGAGGGCCCAGACGGGAAGCAAGGCGCTGGACATCAGGATCCTCACCACCTTCGAGGAAAAGGCCTGGAGGTTACAGGGGTGGCCGAGGACAGACATCACTGTGGAGGGCGGTGCACATGGCAGAGTTGCGGATCCACCGGACTCCACCAAGATGAACTGTCGAACGTGAGTTTTTAATGCCATAGTGACTGATCCATCCCTTCTACTGACCATGCATCAGGCGACGGTGATGGTCATTCCGGGATGCCCCCCTCCTCCTATGGGAACACCTCAAAGGAGAATTCCAAGGATGCCACCATTGATGCGTCACAGCTTTCATCCCAACCCTCCATCAGCACAAATATACACAATATGGAGGCAACGCTAGTAGTCAGGCTTCTGGGGCACATTCTGATGAGCACCACACAGTTGCTGACTTACATCAGGTGGAGGCAGCAACTCCCAGGTGAGACAGCAGTCGGAGGTCTGCTGGATCCCAGGATGCAGCTGGATCTGAGTCAGATGCTGAGCTTCTGGAACAGGTTTACCCAGAGCTGATGCACAGGGGGAGATGTCAGCAACACTTCAGCAGGTCCATAGCCGACTGGAGGCGTCCCAGAGGCTACGGGCACAGGAGATGCTGCCGGCAATGTGTGGCACCAAGGCCAACACCTCAAGGGTGGCGACCGCAGTGGAGAGCCAGGTGCACAACGTGAAGGTGTCCAAGGCGTGGCTCAGTCGGTGACAGCCATGGCCATGGGCCTCACTAGACTGTCCAACTCGCTGGGGGCATGACCCAGTACGAGATGGATCTTGATGAGGCACGGCAGGACATGTCCCAATATGAGATGCGAATAGCTGAGGCGCTGCTGAGCTTATCCTAGTCGCAGGTGGGCATTGCCGAGGTGCTGCACAGCATGTCCAAGTCACTGAGGAGCATTGCCGAAGGCATAAACACTATGGTGCAGATATCAGGGAGCCACCAGGGCTGGTAGGGGCAGCCAGGGCTCAATCCAGCTACATCTTTGTCCCAAGGTGAACCCTAGGGCCTTATGGGCACCGACTGGAAGGAGGGGATGTTGATTGCCAACCCAGTCCCATTCTATGGAATGGCAATGGTGGCCACCAGCGCCCCTGAGTTCCAATGCTCTGACTACGCCGCGCCTCGCTGGAAGCACCCGATACAGTGCGGCACAGCTGTGTATGTGCCGGTAACAGGTTCGCAGGACCCTCAGGTCCCATAGGCCCCAGAAGACATCCGCCAGGACATCGAAGGCCATGGTACGTGGTAAGTAGCTGACTGCCTCCACCTGTGATGTGCATCCTGGGGATACACCTAGACTCAGCAGTGGAGCACGAAAGCACATCGAGGATCACTGATACGGCACTGGTAGGGGGTGGGGGGATGGGGGGAAGGAGGTAGGTAGCGAGCAAGTGGGGAGTGTGCATTGTGGGGGAGGAGTGGTGGGGAGGATGGGCGGCACCAACAGGAGAGTGGGGCACTGGTGTACACTTAAAAAACCTTCACCACAACCAGGACGCCTCTGGCACTTTTTTCCGCAATGCGGGCCGCACACCAAACCCATGCCCCATTCCTGAGTCGTAACAATCCTGGACAGCCCCCCATCCCTCCCTCCCAGAACACCGCATGCAGCTGCTGGGTGGGAGCGAGCACTCAGCAGACAGGCAGGGGTCAGACTATGGCATGGAATGAGGAGCACCAACGCTCAGCTCTCTGCAGATTATCATCACCCCCCTACCCTCGACTGTGGCCCGCGGACAGTGCCGACACAGTCCCAGTACCGTGGAGAGATGTAACACAAGCTCTGGGAGGGTGGGAAATAGGGAGGGGGGGGGGGGGGTGAGGGATGAGGGGAGGTTGGTGAGGGTGGGAGGTTCAGAGGGATGGGGGAGGGAGGGTTGCGATAACAGATTTGGCCACATCCTATGTGAAGCAGGCGATGATGAGGGCCTTGCTGGTCCTCAGGGCTTGCCAAATCCTTACCATTGCCACCTGTACTCCAGCCTCTGGCTGGTCTCCAGTTCCTCCCTGGCATCATCTTCCAGCGCCTCCTCGTCATCGTCGCTCCTCAGTGACCACATGTTCCTCCTCCTCCACCTCCAGTAGGTCACCACACTGCTGCACCAGGTTGTGGAGGACGCAGCAGACCATCTTAAAGCGGGCTACCCTCCAGGGAGTGTACTGCAAGGCACCACCGAAGCAGTCGAGGCATCGCAACAGCATTTTGAGCAGTCTGATGCACCGTTCAATGGCAGGCCGGATAGCCACATGGGCCTTGTTGTACCGGGTCCCGCATCGGTCACCGGCCTGTGTACTGGTGTCATTAGCAGGGTCCTCAGCGGATCCCCCTTATCCTCCCAGAGTCAACCGTCCAGCCTGGGGTGCTCCTTAAAGCAGCCGGGGATATCCAACTGCCCCAGGATGCAGGCGTCGTGCACACTCCCTGGGAAGCGAGCACACATGTGCATGATCTTTAGGTGGTGGTCGCACACAAGCTGGATGTTCGTGGAGTGGAACCCCATCTTGTCGATGTAGGGAACTGCCAGATGGTCCGGTGCACACAAGGCGACATGCGTGCCATCTATTATCCCCTGGAGCTGGGGCATCCCGTCAATGGCAGAGACTCCTGCTGCCTAAGCATCTTGTTGGGCTTGTTCCGTGTCAAAGTTTATATAGTTTGCCGCCAGAGGAAACAGGGCATCGGCTGAGGACCCTGCTAATGACCTGTCAGATGTACCTGTGGGTCGCAGCTTGTGAGATGTCGCGCAAGTCCCCTCTCGAGCCCTGGAATGAACCTGAGGCATAAAGGTTCAGAGCTGTGGTGACCTTGACGGCCACTGGGAGTGGGTGTTCTCCTCCTCCACATGGTGCCAAGTCCTTGTTAAGAAGGAGCCTCCTGGAGCACGCGCTGTTCGCCATCTGCTCAAAAGACCAGCGAAGCTTGTACACGCTGTGCCGTGGTGACGCTCCCCCTCTTGGTCTCACCCAGGCCTGATTGGCGGCTGGGTCTGAAGTGTTGGCTAGTGTAGACTTGAGAGATGAACAGACACTTCCAACACTGATGAAGGTTCAACGCAATTTTATTAACTATATCTAACTAACTAACACACGATGACTGTGGGTCTAAATAATGCTAACTTAAACTAGAGACCTAAGCTTTGTCCGAACCAGTTGATTCTCTCAGCACGTGGTGTGAGTCTGTGCTGGGCTGGATGAGTTCCTGTTACACTCAGAGGCAGCACCCAGAATGAGCAGGAACCGTGGTGCCCTCTGTGTTTATAGTGTGTGTATTCTAACTGGTGATTGGCTGCGGTGTTTGTGCATGTTGATTGGTCCCTGTGTGTGTCCATCAGTGTGTGTCTGCACCATGATATACTGGTTTATAGTATGACAGGGTCCTCAGGGTGTGGGGCGGGGCCCTGCACATGTGTCGTAGTGTCGACACAGCTGCTGCTGCTGCTGTCTCCGGCGTCTGGCTGTCCGGCTTGCCAGCAGCACCACCAGGGCTCATTCGCAGGGTCCAAAATATCATCCAAACAGTTTGATACCTGTACAGAATTTGGAGAGCGTGAGAGACTGACAAACAGCCACAACGGGGGGCCCCGCCCACCAGACCCCACACCCTGCACCCCAGACACGCGAACGTCATGGTACCTGGACTGGATGCAGGTCACCTCAACGTTGCACTCAACCACCCCCGGCAGTGGACATCTCCCCAGGGCTGTGCTCCATCCTCTGGGTGTTCGGAGTTTGGTTGCTGCGTGTGTGGTGTTTTCTCCCGAAGGTTCATGGTCGTATTTTATTTTGCATGAGTTACATAAATCACTGTTTAATGGAGTACTGCTATAATTGTCGTTGTATTTTCCGTTAATTCCAAAGGCACTGTTTGCCGACATAATCGGTGGTGTGAGGGGAAAAGAATCTGAGGTCTTTCAGGAGAATGAGGAACTGGGAGTATGAGTGAGCACACATATATAACCCTGTGAGTCACAGAGTGTGGGTAAGTATTCAGATTTGGCTGCATAAGCAGCTGTCTGTCACTTTTCACTTAACTCCTCTATAAACCATTATTAAAATCTCTATCCTTGCATGAACTTGGACGACGAACGCGACGAGCTGGGTTTCTTTGCGTATTACCTTTTTTGTCAAGAAAATGACTATAGCTATTTTTACTCACCTTCTGGGCGTTGAAAATAGATCTTGGAGTGTTTCACACCTACAGGTCTGCCTACAGTCATTGTGTTGGCAGTCTGCATAATATTTTCCACACTGCATTTCTAATGAGTGAATGACTGTTCAGGAGTATTGTACCATCAATCTGAATGAGTCAATTTAACAACAACATAAACATCTTGAGTTGAGCAGAAGTTCTCAAAACTAGAGAAACCGTAGGCTGCTGAAAGTTACCAGTGATCAGATAGAAAGGTCAAAGCTTTTTCAAAGCTCAGCCTGAATACACTGACCCAGGACCAGTGCAGGATGAGGCCGATATCAAGTTATTTGCGCAAAGGACCTGGCAGTCGGCATGTCAAATTATTTTAAACCTTATTTGTCTCTACAAGTTATTTAAATTTGACCCAAAAAGAGAGATGACGTATTATGCTGAATTACTCAGCCTGAGTCTCATGACATTGCTCAGTTGTCTATTTTCAATGTCTTAGTATTATTACGGGAAGAAAAGCATTGTTAATTGAGATTTTTTAAAAAATGAGATTAAAGGAGAACATGATTAGAAATGTTTGATTTTATTCATTCATTCATAAACATGATACTTTCATCACTTTACAATTCATTATTTTGCTCTCTGTACATCATTTTACATTGAATTAAGTATTTTAATTTATTCTTCAGGGTTCAGGCTCTCTCTGCCCCAGTAAACATGCCTCAGGATGATTGGTTGAGGAGACATGTTGTTGCCCTCTTCGCAGAGATTCCAGATCCCCTATAGAGGGCGCCTCGCTCGATGGCAGCGAGCTGCCAAACAGAAGCTTGTGCGCAGCGATGAGCGGAGTTTATTGTGAGCTCCATTCAATACTGCGAAGAAATGGCCAAAAAAAGGAGTTAAGTTGGAAATGAGCACAAAGGGTAGTTGGGGTATACAATAATGCTCCAGCGATTAAATCAGCAGATGTTAAAGACTCTGATCACCTCAGCAATTGATTAAATTGACAGCTTGAAACTCAGCACAGGCTGATTGAGGAGGCTGAGACTGCTCAGGACAGCGCTAAACAGAATAAACCATATAAGGCAATGCACAAACTTATAACCAATAGTGGAGTTCAGTGAAAGAAGTGGGAGATTTGAATGTATGGAAAGGGATGATTTGATAAAGCTGCATTACTGTCTGAAGTGTTTGAGCCTAGGCTTGACTCTATTTGCTGATTGCACCATATATTAAAATAAAGGCATGACAAAAAAGAAAGTTTGAGTCTGCCTATCATTTTACCCAATGGATTTAACTTAGCTGACAGAAAAATCTGGGCCAATAATATAACAGGAAATAACTTAGGGTTCTTTTCAGTTCCCCATCTTTCTCCTGCAGTAAAATAATTTCCAAAGTTAGAATCATAGTCAACTCCACCTCCACGTGCGCAAGGCTCGGCCTGACGCAACTAAAAGTGGTACATAGAGCCCACTTAACAAGAAACCGTTTGAGTAGGTTCTTCCCAGAGGTGGAGGACAGATGTGAACGGTGCCAAAGAGGCCCGGCCAACCACGCCCACATGTTCTGGTCTTGCCCCAGACTTGTGGAGTACTGGACAGCCTTCTTCGAGGCTATGTCCAAAATGGTGGGGGTGAGGGTGGAGCCATGCCCGATTGTGGCGGTCTTCGGGGTTTCAGACCAGCCAGATCTATTCCTGGGGAGGAGGGCGAACGCCCTTGCCTTTGCCTCCCTGATCGCCCGCCGTAGAATCCTGTTTGGCTGGCGGTCAGCAGCACCGCCCAGAGCTGCAGACTGGCTGTCCGACCTCTCGCAATCTCTCCAAATGGAGAAAATCAAATTCGCCATCAGAGGGTCAGACGACGGCTTCCACAGAACGTGGGAGCCATTCATGCAATTGTTCCGGGACCTGTTTGTGGCCAATATTGGGGAATGTAAAATATGTATGCCGGCTAAAGGGGGCGGCCACAATTGTTATTATGAAGATGCTTACCTGTAAATATACATGTTAATTTTTGAGTTTTTTTTTCTCTAATGATTTATAATATGTTGTATATAAAATATGAAAACTCAATAAAAAAACATTTAAAAAAAAGTTAGAATCATAGAAACCCTACAGTGCAGAAGGAGGCCATTCGGCCCATCGAGTCTGCCCTGACCCTCCAAAAGAGTCCTCCATCCAGACTCGAAACGTTAGCTCTGTTCTCTCTCCACTGATATTGGCAGACCTGCTGAGGTTGTCCAGCATTTTCTGTTTTTGTCACAGATCTGGGACCTGATCCAAACTCCACAGGAAAGGAGCTCACCCACAGGGCAACCAAAGCTAAAGTTTCAAAAAGGAACCCTGGACTTGAAGAACAAATGATGGACAGGGGAGGCAGAAGAAATTCAACTCCTCCCTGACATGAATGACACGTGTGCCTTTTTCAAGACAAAAAAAGAGATCTGTGGATCCCCAGCACAACATTGGTAAGATCCAAAGGGAGCAAAGACCCTCCTCAAGGAGACAGCCAGTCTCAACCTGCTGGAAAGACCACTTTGTAGAACTATTCAATTAGAATGAGGTGATGGACATGTAGCTGCTGGAGAACCTCCCGCAACATACAATCAGAAGTGAACTAGGCAATGATCCATGCTTTAGTTTTTACAAATTTAGATTACCCAATTATTTTTTCCAATTAAGGGGGAATTTAGCATGGTCAATCCACCTACTCTGCACATTTTTGGGTCGTGGGGGCGAAACCCACGCAGACACGGGGAGAATGTGCAAACTCCACATGGACAGTGACCCAGAGCCGGGATCGAACCTAGGACCTCAGCGCCGTGAGGCGGTTGTGCTAACCACTAGGCCACCGTGCTGCCCTGGCAATGATCCATGCTTGACGAATGATCCCATTGGTGCCACCTAGATGTAAACCAACAATGAGCGAAATTTTCTGGCCACCCCGCTGTGTGTTTCTTGGCAGCGGGTGGTGGCCTGCCATTGGCCAGCGGCATGGTCCTCTGGTCCCACCGCTATCAATGGGATTTGCCATTGAATCCTCCCTACACCTCCAGGAAACCCATGGCGGGGGTGCGTCATCGATGGGACCAGAAGATCCCGCCTGTGTGAACAGCAGGAAGGTCTCACCCAATGATTTTGGTCCTGATAGTAGGCACACAGAAATACTGAAACATGGAGGAGGCATACTCACCTCTCAGATACATGCCCCACTTATGAAGTTCTGGTAGAATGAAGTGCTGCGCAAAGGAAGCATTTCAAAGACAATCTCAAAGTCATTAGGAAGGTCTTTTCTATTAATATCAAAAGATGGAGGCAGATGCCCAACTTGAGCAAAATGGTAATTCACAATAAGAAATGGTGTCAAGATCTGTAAGGCTAGCTGTAAGGCTAAGTTACAGTTCGTAAGCCACCTCCAAACGCACAGCCACCTCACTTCCACCCAATCATCCACAAGAGAAAAAAAATCATCTCTGATATAAAGGTTGCCAATAGAGAGGTCATCCAAAGATCAGCTCCCATCTCTTAACTCACACCAAATCCAGTTTCCCCATCACCAACATCTGACCTACATTGGCATCCATTTATTTATTTTTTTAAAATAATTTTTATTGGAATTTTTTACAGAAAATATAAAAATATAACAAGTAATAATATGCAGCTAACTGCCCCATAATACCCACAAATCCCCCCAAACCGTAACATCACATGTATCACACTCCCCCCACCCCCCCAACAAGAAAACTTAACCATAAATTAAAATTAAATAAATCAAATTTAAATAAAATAAACAAACATAGTCATCGTCTCCCCCCCCCCCCCTCCCCCCCCCCCCCCCCCCCCCCCCGGGTTGCTGCTGCTACTGTCCCAGTACCCTATCGTTGAGCCAGAAAGTCGAGGAAAGGTTGCCACCGCTTAAAGAACCCTTGCACCGATCCTCTCAGGGCGAATTTGACCTTCTCTAGCTTAATGAAACCCGCCATGTCATTGATCCAGGTCTCCACGCTTGGGGGCCTCGCGTCCTTCCATTGTAGCAAAATCCTTCGCCGGGCTACTAGGGACGCAAAGGCCAGCACACCGGCCTCTTTCGCCTCCTGCACTCCCGGCTCTACCCCAACCCCAAAGATCGCGAGTCCCCATCCCGGCTTGACCCTGGATCCCACCACCCTTGACACCGTCCTTGCCACCCCCTTCCAGAACTCCTCCAGTGCCGGGCATGCCCAGAACATATGGGCGTGGTTCGCTGGACTCCCCGAGCACCTGACACACCTACCTTCACCCCCAAGAAACCTACTCATCCTCGTCTCAGTCATGTGGGCCCTATGCAACACCTTGAATTGAATGAGGCTAAGCCGCGCACACGAGGAGGAAGAATTTACCCTCTCCAGGGCATCAGCCCATGTCCCGTCTTCGATCTGTTCCCCCAGTTCCCCCTCCCACTTCATTTTCAGCTCCTCTACTGATGCCTCTTCCACCTCCTGCATAAGCTTGTAGATATCGGATATCTTCCCCTCCCCGACCCAGACCCCCGAAAGCACCCTGTCACTCAACCCCCTCGCGGGGTGCGCAGGGAATCCTTCCACCTGCCGTCTAGCAAATGCCTTTACCTGCAGATATCTAAACATGTTACCCGGAGGGAGCCCAAATTTCTCCTCCAACTCCCCCAGGCTCGCAAACCTTCCGTCGATAAACAGGTCCCTCAGCTGTCTAATGCCCGCTCTGTACCATCCCTGAAATCCCCCATCCATGTTCCCCGGGACAAACCTATGGTTCCCCCTTAACGGAGCCTCCATCGAGCCCCCCACTTCTCCCCTATGTCGCCTCCACTGCCCCCAAATCTTGAGGGTAGCCGCCACCACCGGACTCGTGGTATACCTTGTGGGAGGGAGCGGCCACGGCGCCGTGACCAGGGCCCCCAGGCTCGTATCCCCACAGGACGCTCTCTCCATCCGTTTCCATGTTGCCCCCTCCCCCTCCATCACCCACTTACGCACCATCGACACGTTGGCCACCCAGTAGTACCCCGAGAGGTTGGGCAACGCCAGCCCCCCCCATCTCTACCCCGCTCCAAGAAGACCCTCTTCACCCTCGGGGTGCCATACGCCCAAACAAATCCCATGATGCTGCTGGTCACCCTTTTAAAAAAAGCCCTAGGGATAAAGATGGGCAAGCACTGGAAGAGGAACAAGAACCTCGGGAGAACCGTCATTTTGACGGATTGCACTCTGCCCGCCAGCGATAGCGGCACCATGTCCCACCTTTTAAATTCCTCCTCCATCTGTTCCACTAGTCTGGTGAAGTTGAGCTTATGGAGAGCCCCCCAACTCCTGGCCACCTGCACCCCCAGGTACCTGAAACTCTTCACTGCCCTACTGAAAGGGAGCCTCCCAATTCCCTCCTCTTGATCTCCCGGGTGCACTACAAATACCTCGCTCTTTCCTAAATTTAGCTTATAGCCCGAGAAGCCCCCAAATTCCGCTAACAGCTCCATCACCCCCGGCATTCCCCCCTCTGGGTCCGCCACATATAACAGCAGGTCGTCCACATACAGCGATACCCGGTGCTCCTCCCCACCCCGCACCAGACCCCTCCATCTCCCTGACTCCCTCAACGCCATGGCCAGCGGTTCAATCGCTAGTGCAAAGAGCAGGGGGGACAGGGGACACCCCTGCCTGGTCCCACGATAGAGCCTAAAGTACTCCGATCTCCTTCCATTTGTGACTACACTCGCCATCGGAGCCGCGTAAAGCAGCCTCACCCATTTGATGAATCCCTCCCCAAATCCAAACCTCTCCAGCACCTCCCACAGGTGCCCCCACCCAACTCTATCAAACGCTTTCTCTGCGTCCAGCGCCACCACTATCTCCGCCTTCCCCTCCACTGCCGGCATCATGATAACATTGAGCAGTCGCCGCACATTCGTGTTGAGCGGCCGCCCCTTGACAAATCCTGTCTGATCTTCGTGAATTACCTCTGGCACACAATCCTCTATCCTGGTAGCCAGGATCTTCGCCAGCAATTTAGCGTCTACGTTAAAGAGCGAGATAGGCCTATATGATTCGCACTGCAAGGGGTCCTTATCCTGTTTTAGGATCAAAGAGATCAGTGCCCGCGACATCGTCGGGGGCAAAGCCCCCCCTTCCCATGCCTTATTGAAGGTTTGCACCAACAGGGGATCCACCAGGTCCGCATATTTTTTGTAAAATTCCACCGGGAACCCGTCCGGCCCCGGGGCCTTACCTGACTGCATTTGTCCGATCCCCCTGACTAGCTCCTCCAACTCTATCGGCACCCCCAGTCCCTCTACCAGCCTCTCTTGAACCCTTGGGAAACATAGCCTGTTCATGAAGCTCTCCATCCCCTCTCTCCCCCTCGGAGGTTCTGACCGGTACAATACCTCGTAAAAGTCCCTAAAGACCCCGTTTACTTCTGTCCCCTTCTGCACCACATTTCCACCCCCATCCTTCACTCCACCAATTTCCCTAGCCGCATCTCGTCTACGGAGCTAATGCGCCAACATCCTGCTCGCCTTCTCTCCATACTCATATACCGCGCCCTGCGCCCTCCTCCACTGTGTCTCCGCTTTTCTGGTGGTCAACAAGTCAAAATTGGCCTGCAACCTGCGCCGTTCTCCCAGCAACCATTCCTCCGGTGCCTCCGCATATCTCCTGTCCACATCCAGGAGCTCTCCCACCAGTCTCTCCCTCTCCTTCCTCTCCCTCCTTTCCCTGTGGGCCGGATGGAGATCAGCTCCCCCCGGATCACTGCTTTCAGAGCCTCCCAGACCATCCCCACCTGGACCTCCCCCGTATCATTGGTATCCAGATACCCCTCAATGCTTCTCCGAACCCTCTTACACACCTCCTCATCAGCCAGCAGCCCCACATCCAGGCGCCAGAGCGGGCGCTGGTCCTGCGCCTCTCCCATCTCCAGATCAACCCAGTGCGGGGCATGGTCCGAAATCGCTATGGCCGAGTACTCGGCATCCTGCACCCTCGGAATCAATCCCCTGCTCAGGACAAAAAAGTCTATCTGGGAATAAACCCTATGGACGTGAGAGAAAAAGGAATACTCCCGCGCTCTCGGTCTCCCAAACCTCCAGGGATCCACCCCTCCCATCTGGTCCATGTATCCCCTCAGCACTTTGGCCGCCGCCGGTCTCCTACCCGTCCTTGAACTGGACCGGTCCAGTGTGGGATCCAGCACTGTCTTAAAATCTCCCCCCATGATCAGGCCCCCTGCCTCCAGGTCCGGGATGCGGCCCAACAATCGCCTCATGAAGCCAGCATCATCCCAATTCGGGGCATATACGTTCACCAGCACGACCTTCTCTCCCTGCAGCCTACCCTTCACCATGATATATCTGCCCTCCTTGTCCAACATCACCTCAGCCGCCTCAAACGCCACCCTTTTCCCCACCAGAATCGCCACCCCCCCGGTTCCTAGCGTCCAATTCTGAATGATAAACCTGCCCCACCCACCCCTTCCTCAGACGAACCTGGTCCGCCACCTTCAGGTGGGTCTCCTGGAGCATAGCCACGTCCGCCTTCAACCCCCTTAGATGGGAAAACACCCTGGTTCTCTTAACCGGCCCGTTCAGCCCCCTCACGTTCCAGGTAATCAGCCGGATCAGAGGGCAACCCGCCTCCCTCCCCTGCCGACTAGCCATAGCTTGGCAGATGTTCGCCCCAGGCCAGCACACCCCGCTCAACCTGTTCCCCATGGCGATAACGCCTCTCCTCTTCCCCCCCGGCCCCCATCGGCTCCTTCCTAGTCATTCCAGCAGCAACCCGGTATCCCCCCCCCCCTCCCCCCCAAGGCTAGGACCCCTCCTAGCCGCGACGCACCCTCCATGGTACTTCCGTGAGTCAGCTGACTTCTGCTGACCCCGGCAGCTCCCGCCAGAACCTATCCCCTCCCGGCATGGGGTCATCCCCCTCTTGCCACACCTCCTTGGCATTGCTGCAGCGCGGGAAAGAGGACCCGTAGAGGCCCTGCCCCCGCCGCAAGCTCCACCCCCCTGCCCCGCAGCGCGGGAAACCAGAGGAAAGCCCGCGCTTTCACACTGCCACACCCCACCCTTCTGACGCAGTTCCCCAAAATCCAGTTTCACCTCAATCCCCAGCCCCGTACAGAAGAGAACATATAAAACACAAACCCCCAACACTCCCCACCTAACCCACAACCATGCCCAACAAACAAACCCACCCGTAAACAGAGCAAACAGAAAACCAGCATACATAACACACATGTCGAAGTTAACAAAGTTGAAACAGTTGAAACAAAACAGCCACAGCGGAAACAACGACGGCCAAAGTATGTCCCCAGGCCCTAGTTCGAGTCCAGCTTCTCCGCCTGTACAAAGGCCCACGCCTCCTCCGGGGACTCGAAGTAATGGTGCCGGTCCTTGTATGTCACCCACAGGCGCGCAGTCTGCAGCATTCCAAACCTGGCCTGCTTGGCATGAAGCACCGCCTTCGTCCGGTTGAACCCGGCCCGCCGCTTAGCCACCTCCGCACTCCAGTCCTGGTAGATCCTCACTACCGAATTCTCCCATTTACTGCTCCTCTCTTTCTTGGCCCAGCGCAGCACACACTCCCGGTCGCTGAATCGATGGAACCGCACCAGCACCGCCCTCGGGGGCTCACCTGCCTTGGGCCTCCTGGCTATCACTCTGTGCGCTCCCTCAAGCTCCAGGGGCAAATGGAAGGACCCCGCTCCCATCAACGAGCTCAGCATCGTGGTCGCATATGCCGGGAGATTCGACCCTCCAGCCCTTCCGCCAGGCCCAGGATCCTCAGATTCTTTCGCATCGTGCGAACGTCCAGCTCCTCCAAGCGGTCCTGCCACTTTTTGTGAAGTGCCTCGTGCAACTCCACTTTCCCCACAAGGACCACGGCCTCCTCCTCCCTTTCAACGGCCTGCTGCTGCAACTCCCGAATAGACTCCTCCTGTGCCGCCTGGGTCCCAAGCAGCTTGTTTGTAGTTGCATTCATGGAGTCCAGCAGCTCAGCCTTCAGCTCAGCAAAACAACGTAGGAGCGAGGCCTGTTGCTCCTGCGCCCACTTCCACCAGGCCTCGGGTGTTGCGCCGGCCGCCATTTTGTTTTCCTTCCCCCGTTTTTTTGGGGGAGTTGCTGCAGCCTTTTTCTTCGTCCCACTCCGGATGAGCACCATATAGTGTGGGGCAAGTTCTTCCAGGCACCTTCCCCCACCGAGATGCGTAAAAACAGCGCCGTTTGGGGCCCTCGAAACGGCCCAAAAGTCCCTAAATAGCGGGAGCTGACGAACGTGCGGCTTAGCTCCGCATAGCCGCAACCGGAAGTCTGGCATCCATTTAAACATCTTGTTCCTAAAATTTTCATTCTTGTTTCCAAGTCCTGAAATGGCCTTCCCTCTCCCGCCCCACAACTTTCCGATTATAACGGCACTCATCTTGTTCTGGTCTCTTGAGCATCCGCATTGTTAAAGGCCTCACCACTGGAGGCTGCGTCTTTAGTTTCCTCCTTACACCTCCTCTGCTTCTACCCCACTGTCCTCCTTAAAAACATTCCTTTTCAGGGCGGCATGTGGTGCAGTGGTTAGCACTGGGACTGCGGCGCAGAGGACCCGGGTTTGAATCCCAGCCCAGGGTCTGTTTAGAGTTTGCACATTCTCCCCGTGTCTGCGTGGGTTTCACCCCCACAACCCAAAGTTGTGCAGGGTAGGTGGACTGGCCATGCTAAATTGCCCTTTAATTGGCAAAAAAAGATAATTGGGTACACTAAATTTAATAATAAAAACATTCTTTTTCACCAGGTTCGTGATCATCGGATCTAATATTTCCTTATATAGTTCAGTGTCATATTTTTGTTTATACGATTCCTGTGAAGTGCTTGGGGCGTTTTTTCTACAGGAAAGGCTTTATATAAATACAGGCTGTTGTTGTTGTTGCCATGCATGCTTTCTGACAGCATTCTCTGGATAGTAACCAGAGATTGATTTCTCCCTTCTTAGCCCAGGGCGACTGTCTGGAATCAGCTAACTCAGCACAGACAAGGGATTGTACCCACCGAGGACATTTTTGCAATTATACTACTAGCCTTTTAAATGGCAGTCATGAAATCAGAATGAAGAAGTTGAAGTACCTTCAGTAACTTCAGCTGCATCTGGTTAAGTATCCATGGTATTTCTCCAGACAATGAAAATGGTGAAAATAGGAAACACAAGCGTTTGTGCTGGTGGATAATTACAGATAATTAGCGGTTATTTAATCAAGCGACTCAGGTGGAAACCCAGCAATAAAACTGATTCTTTACTCCAATCCACATTTTTTTCATACTTACAATGAGGAGACAAGTGCATACAAATATTGCAAAACATCGGCACTGACATATGTATTATGCAGGAAAATTAAAGATGTCTTGTTGATAAACTGAAACTGTTATTAATTATATCGACTTTGTGGCCAACTAAGGGTACCTAGGCTGCTCAAGGTTTATTTCCCATTGGGACTGCTTGTAAAATATGCCATTAAAAACTGATTAAGCTTTTCTATAAAGCCACTGCTCCCTGACTTGCATGGCAAATGCTTCACTGTCTGAAGGGGAGGAACGTGTAAGAGGAATACTTTCAGTTTAAATTAGTCCCCCAAAATTGTCTCCTGAAAAGACGGATTTACAATCCTTTCCACCGTCTTGTTTCAAATATCTTTGATATTAGTAACCTCAAGGAGGCTGGCATTTTGGAGCTCTGCCTCCCTTCACATTGCTCCAATAACACAGCAAAGTGTGTTCATCGGAATTCCATTAATTACAGTGGGACCACCCCTGGCTAGCAGGCCAATTCAGAATTCATTCATCGCAGAAATTGCATTGCTTGTACCCAGTCGGTACTGATGTACTTCAGCATGTAGTGTCTAACATGCAAATGTACACTAAGGGAGATGTTGTAAATGTTTTCACCCAACACAATGGAGAGGGTGGCGTAGTGGTGGCGTCACCGGACTAGCCATCCAGTTTTATTTCACGTGCCCCTCTACCTCCTGGTACACCAGCAGGGGGCCATAAAATTCAACCCATGTAGTCTGAAATCTGTGTGTATAATGAAGGCAAAATTTAACTACAGCAGGAGCAGAAAATAAACAGCAGCAAATCAGCCAGCTATTAAACACCACACTTAATTCTCCTCCCATGGGCTTTTATTTGAATTTACCCCAGTGTGTCTTTTCGATTAGATGTACTTGCACGCATATAAGAATATAATTACGTTTTTGGGTGCATATATAAGTTTTGTCTTTGTCCAAATGCACATACATTTTTGTCTCAACATGAAGCCATCAGGGAAAATGAGTAACTAAGACAAATTAAAAATTTGAAACTGCTTGCCTTGCACTTAACCTCTACTTTCACCCAGTATGCCAAAAGATGTGTAGCACTCCTCACATCGAGTCTCATGTCGCAAAGTGCTTTTTTATAAAGAGATAAAAGATGAGACAAATGTAGAAAGTTATCACATACACTTACAAACATTTCCAGATTTGATTGCTGTCTAATTACAGTACTGGTGTTTATTTATTCCCCTGCTTATTACTACACACCAAAAATGTCCAGCTGATGGTGATAGCGAAAGGATTAATTCGATGCTCTAAACATTTAAAGATGTTACGTTAATGTATCAGTTTAAATTGCATATTATTCATTTTAAATTATATATTATAAATTATATAGATTCAAGACCTTCAACCCACAACTATTTAGAAGTCGGACTGTCACCATTGAACCAAGCCGAACATTTATCCTGAAGCTGCTTTGCAGGAATTTGCTGAAAAGACAATGGGGCTGGATTCTCTGCCAGCGGGATGTTCTGCTTTGCCGGCAGCCCGGGGGTTTTCCGACGCATGGGGCAGCCCCAGAATGGGAAACCCCATTGACCGGCCGGAGGAATGGAGCATCCCGCCGGCGGGATGAAACGGAAATGTGGCACGGCGGGGCGGAGAATCCAGCCAAATGGTGTCTGATTGACCTGTGTCTGTTATTATTAATGTGTAAATTAGCGTGCAATTTGGGAAGAGGAGTGCGTGAGTTGTATGTTGTCACAAGAGAGGTGCAATTTGCAAGGACGATTTGCACCACACTACCATTGGAAAATGGCCGCTCACCCATAAGCCCCCTGTGAGTTTCATTAATTTGCTTAAAATCATCGCGGAAAGTTAAGTCCAGTAATTAATTTGGGAGTTGTTCTGTCCGGTGAGATGATGGTTTGTGCTGTTGTGGTACATCTGTGTTAAAGTTTGCCTGGTGTTGTTCAGTAGCTGCACTTTGGCATGGCAGCCTCGGCCACATTAGCTGCAAAGGAAGACAGTGAGCTGAGAAGGTGGGCGACTCGTTGGCCGCTGTTTCTGCTTACCCTTCAAACGAGGGCGGCACGGTGGCGCAGTGGTTAGCACTGCTTCCTATGATGCTGCGGACCCGGGTTCGATTCCGGCCTTGGCCACTGTCCGTGTGAAGTTTGCACATTTCCCCCATGTCTGCATTTGTCTCACCCCGACAACCCAAAGTTGGGCAGGTTAGGTGGATTGGCCGCGCTCTATTGCCCCGGAATTGGAGAAAAATAAATGGGTAATCTAAATTTTAAAAAAAAGTTCCTCCAAACAGTTATCCTCCAGAGCTCACGATGATTGTGCCTCAGTTCCCTGCGTCTGTCTTTCAGATGAGATATTATATTGAGGCCACATCTGACTGCTTGGATGGATATAAAGAACCCTATGGAACGGTAATTTGATTGCTTTTCTCCCTCTCATTATTCCATTGTTGCTGATTTGACATTGGGATTATCCATTCCAATTTACCATCGCTCACAGTCCTTTCTGTCAATCTTTCAAGCCTTTAATCTGATTTATTAAGTGGTTACACTGCCCTGTTGCTCTCATCATACCGTTGTTAGCTCACCCACCCGACAATTTACAGGGCAAAACAACTTCAGCAAAAGGACGCAGGAAATGGCCTAACGAATAACCAACACAACCTGGTCCATGATCATTCAGGTTTCAGGAGGTCAGCAATGAGAAATACAATCCCAACAACTGAATTACTAAACCTGAACCTCACCTGGAAGGAAGATCCAGAACATCTGGGTCGATGAGGCAACTGCCAAGATAGGAGAATGTTGAATTCTGTGGAAACTATATTAACACTAGAAGCTAGCACATGGCTGCTGTCTCCTGAAAACTGAATAAAAACAACATTAGTATGAGACCAGCCAAAGGTTTCCTTGCTTCAATGTGAAACGGGCGGCAGAATTCTCTCATTTTGAAACTAAGTGCTGAGGTGGGGACGGGAACATGGAGTGTTTCCCGCTGTGGGAGCTGGCAGCAAAACGCACCAAATTGTCCGACACCCAACCTTATTAATTATGCAGTCGACTGTTTCATGCTGTATTCAGTGTCAGGGCAGGCATGGGCAGCGTGGAGTCTGCTGTTGTCTACGGGTGCCATATTGAAAAGGTGCCCAACATCACTGACGCACGATTAAAGAAAGGAGATTGGCCCCCTGAGAATGAAGATGGATCTCCAGAAGCATTCTTCAATTCTTCCAATAGGAGGGTGGTAATTTCTGTTGTGCTACTTTAGCTGAGAGAGGAATTTAGCGCAAGTGTAGTAAACATCAGTACAACAGAATTCTACAACAAAAATACTCTTCAGAATAAAACAAGTAAGGCACTACAGGAACCTGAGTCCGCGTGCTGCTGGAGTTAATCTGAGATTTAGATAACCCGTACCGACTGTGGTATTGATGAAGACCCCGCCTTCTCAACCTGGCCCCTCGCCTGAGGCATCCTCAGGTTAAATCACCACCAGTCAGCTCTGCCCCTTCAAAGGGGAAGGCACCCTATGGTCATCTGGGACGATTGTGACTTTCCTTTCCTTTAGATATCTTGTGAAAGAAAAGTGAAAACTTGATAAGAACAGGACAAAATTGTGGCTGAAAGCAACGTGTGACCTTTATTCCTATGTTGAACTAGGTGGGCATGTATAAAACGGGACTTCCACATTTGCAAGATTAACTAATGTGCCTCGGTTACATTTTGACCATAGTTTCCACTTCCTGCAACGGTACTAATAAACAGTGTTATCACAATGCCCTGGGAGGAAGTGCTCTATCGTGGTTAGTGGATAGATGGTGCTTTGCCCTCCAATGCAGTAAACGCCTTTTTCAGTCCATGTGACAGCAGAAGTGTCGCCTCTGCTCCATTTTCCATTCACGTTTTCAAAGATTGAAAAGCTTTGCAAGTTAGATGGAAAGGATTTGGAGCCAACAGCAGATTGCAGCTCTCAAGAGTGGTGCTGCCGCACAGCAGGATTGGGGTCTGTGATTTCTCCATAGCCAGACTTTCCTTCACACTCCCCTCCCACCACTGTGAACCATGCGTGTGACTAACGATGCCCCATCTGTGTCCCCTCAGGAAAAACTCTGCAACAATCGTCGGGAGAGGGCCCAGACTAGTGGAGGGGTGCGGAATCCTCACCTCCTTCGAGAAACGGGCCCAGGAGGCGACTGGGGTGGCCGAGGACAGATTGGTCACTCACGCGGAGGCTGGCAGATGCCGCAGAGGTGAGGAACCACCAGGCTCCACCCAGAGGACCTGTCGAACGCAAGTTGTTATTGCCTTACTGACTGACCCATCCCTCCCACTGACCACATGTCCAATCTCATGCAGGTCCTCCAGCTAATGGTGTCGGCCATTTCCGGGCGGCATCTCTCCTGACACCGAGCACCTCGGAGGAGAACTCCGAGGATTCAACCATTATAGTCACATCACAGCTTTCATTCCCATCCTCACCAGTGCAGATACTCACACCTCGTGGGACATGTTAGCGGACTGGCTTCTGGGGCACAATCTGGTGAGCACCACACTGCTGCTGATGTACATCAGGTGAAGGCAGGAACCCCCAAGTGAGACAACAGTCAGAGGGCTTCTGGATCCCAGAATCCAGCTGGGTCCCAACCCTATTGCTGAGCCTCTGGGAGTGGAAATCCTGGAGCTGATAGAGACGTTAGGGAGCAACCGGGGCATTCAAGAGATGCCAGCGTCACTCCAGCAGATCCATAGCCGCTTGGAGGAGACCCAGAGACTATGGGTGCAGGAGATGGCGGCAGCATTGTGTGGCACCGAGGCCAACAGTGGGAAGATTGGTGCACAATGCCGGCACCATTAGTGAAGGGTCCAAGGCATCGCGCAGTCGGCCATGGCTGAGGGTCTCGGCAAAATGTCCGCCTCGCTGGGGGATGTGACCCATTACCATTCTGACCTTGATGAGTATCTGTGGGACATGTCCCGTTCTCAGATGGGAATGGCTGAGGCACAGCGGAGCTTTTCCCAGTTGCATGTGGGCACTGCCGAGGCTTAGCAGAGCATGTACCAGTCACTGAGGAGCATCGCTGAGGGTGTCGATATGATGGTGCAGACATTAGGGAGGTGCCAGGGCCTGCAGACCCAGGCGATACAGAGGGGGGCTCGAACCAGCTGTCCCTCTGGCCCAAGGTGAACCCCAGGACCCTTTGGGCACCAGCTGGGGGGGGGGAGGGTAAGAGGCGCTGGGTGGCAACCCGGACCCTTCCCGTGGAGTGGCGACAGTGCCATCAGCTCCTTCGAGTTCCACCCCTTTGATGAGGCTGCGTCTCACAGCTAGCACACGGGACAGGGCGGCACGGCTGTGCATGTGCCACCAAGTGAGCCGGGGCCCTCCGGCCTCAGAGCCCCCAGAGGATGCCCACCAGAAGCATCGAAGGCCACGGGACGGGGTAAGCAGCTGGCTGCCTCCACCTTAGATGTGCATCCTGGGGACACACCTAGATGTAGAAGTAGAGCTAGGAGGGAGAAGCACGTTGAGGATCACTGAGGGCACTGGGGGAGGGGTGTGGGGGTGGAGTTGGGGGCGGCCCCATCGGGAGAGTGGGGAATTGTAAAGCACATTAAACATCGTTGTGCACAACCAGCATGATGCCACTGTCACTCTCTACTGCAATGCGGGCTGACCTCCAAACTCTTGGCCCATCTCTCCAGGCATCTCCCTGTGCCACTCACCCACCCTCTGATATGTCCCTGGTGCTGTGTCCCATTCCCTGGCTGTTTCGGATGTTGGCTGCTGTGTGTGTGGTGTTGCCTCCCACAGTGATCAGGCACAGTGTCCATGCATCAATGTGTGATTGGGATTCTAGGCAATGGCTCCCACATGCTACATGGCCCACCCACCCACAGGAACCAACTTGGGTTGTGTGAAGTGCTCACTTAACCACGATTGCCAATTCCCTATCAGCAATAGCCTTCAGCCTCACGGCCAGGGGTATCGGCAGTCAATGGTGGTTATGGGTGGCTGGTGGGGCAGACAGGCAGGGACAAGGGTGCCCCGGAATGGGGAAACGATCCAGGGGTTGGCATGGTGGTGCTGTGGGCAGCCTGTGAGAAAAGATGGCTAATCATACCCTCGGCTCCCCACAGAAGCCCTTCTGCCAGGTTCATCTTTTTCAAACGGAGTACTAATCAGCGCCAGCGTGACCACTTGCTGGAGAGGCCGCTGAATGACAGGAGGCTGTTGGATATGGGGTGGCCCCCATTAATTGTGTGGAACTGGAGCTTAAGTGGTGATAATTGGTTTCTCGCGCCGCCATGGCGAGATCCCGATTTCACCTACGGGAGCGAGCCGGTTGCATCGCAAACTGTTTGGTGCCTGGCACGGTTCTGGTTTTTGGCCTCTCCCGCTATTCACCGGCCTTGTTTCGCTCGAGCGAGAGCACAACGAGGCAGGAAGATCGCGCCCGGGATTTCTTTCCAAGGGTGGGCGGATATTTCGCTGGCTGTCATTCAACACTCAACTCTACGGGAAATACCAGTGGGTCTGTCGGGGTTGGTGGGTTACAGTTACATGCCGACTCTCATGCTGGCTTTTCTGTGCCCACTAGGGAAAGGAAAATCTGAGGCAACATCACCCATGTCAGTTGCTGTGAGTTGTCAAAATAACTTTTCATTGTGGCCTAAGAGTAGAGGGGAATATTTAAACTTTGAAATGGGGACCAGAAGATTAAATAATGTAGAGATTATGAATGAAGAAAATGTGTATTGGCAAAGACTGCCTGAAATAGCAAATAGCATTTTCCTTGTGGCCAGTCATTGAATTTTAGCCAAAATGGTAGACAGCAGAAGAGAAATCACCTTCGGTGGTAGGATTCAATTGGAGTTGTTCAATTGGAGAATTTGTGAATTTTAACTAGGCTTTTGGCAGGGGAGTTCCTAGCTTGGTTAAAATGAACAGATAGAAATGGAAAATACTGGAATGGAAATCTGAAATTAAAATAGAAAGTACTGGAATACTCAGAAGGTCTGGCTGTAAGGAAGTGAGCCCACTGCACAGGTACTTACTTGAATCACCGATATTGTTGCCTGGCACGACATCTGTTCTCCACCAAACAGCAGTAACATAAATTGACAAGTATTGTGTTTATTGCTTACCCTCTGGTCTGAATGTGATGATTTTATTACGCGCTATTACTTTTTAGAAGTTATCTCCCTTCACACCTTTGTTGTGTTTACTTGTCGAATTCTCTTGCATGCTGCAGCCATTCCTCAACTGAGAAGGCAAGCCTTTTCCAGAGCTGTACTGTCTTCCAGTATAGATTCTAACCCCCACCCCATTTATCTTAGTTGCCTAACCTGGTGTAAGTGAGCTTGCACACATCTTACTGCTCCAAGATGCAGGGCTGTACATAGCTTTTTCAGTCTCCGTGCCATCGTTGGCACTTTCTTTCACGTTGAAGCTGCCTGCATTATGAACATGCTCTCTTGGGCATCCGACATACTATCGTGGCATTAGTATGGTTTATTTTTAAGTGATTGGTTGAACTACGTCTCCATATCAATTAAACACTTGATGATAGCGGAATCTCTAATTTGCCTGACTATTTCTGGTGGCATAAATTATCAGCGCTTGAATGTTCTATTAATTACAGGATCAAACCATAATCTGGTTATATTGATTATCTTTAAGGCTGGAGCTGAAAAACTGCAACTTTTCCGACACAACCTCATACTCCTGAGCTCAGGTTTTAGACAAATGTAGCTGTTTGTAAACTTCTGCCTTAAAATCAGAAAAACCCAGCCTAAAATGATTAACGTTCTATTTTTCAATACCTTTTGTTGTATCGGGCAACAAAATACGACACCTTCTATGCTCTAGACTTTTGCATAAAGTAGTTGAACCAGATTTGTTTTCCATTTCTTTTCCATTTCAGTGCTGGCTACTAACTTCCAAACACATTGCACAGTTTTCTGGCCTCCTTGTCATACTCAAATCTTCAGAGGTTCTGAAATCTAATGAACTGTATGTATATATTCTTGAATTTGCTATTTCATGGCAGAGACCTGCCTCAGTGGTTATTATTATCTGGTGATTTGTGGCTATCACAGACTCAATCGTGAGCTGCTACACATAAATTAAGGCAAAGAATGCAACCTTTGCTACCTGTGTGAAGCCTCTGTAGATCGAAGTGCAATGCAAAATATAGAGCTTATGGCATTGTAGCTGTCTCTGACCCAGATTGGGGAGGTGAAGAGGAAAATACTCATCTTTTTTAAAATTAAAAAATAAATAAATTTAGAGTACTCAATTCATTTTTTCCAATTAAGGGGTAATTTAGCGAGGCCAATCCGCCTAGCCTGCACGTCTTTGTGTTGTGGGGGTGAAACCCACGCAAACATGGGAAGAATGTGCAAACTGTACACGGACAGTGACCCAGGGCCGGGAATGAACCTGGGACCTCGGCGCCGTAAGGCAGCAGTGCTAACCACTGCACCGCCGTGCTGCCGTAAAATACTCCTCTGTATCTTAATAAGGATAACAGGATCAAAAGGTAAAGCAGTTGAAGAACCAATTTTTTGTCCTTCGTTTTTGTGACCCCGTAGACTGTACAATATGAAAGATACATGATGCTGCTGTGAGAGTTTAAAGCTGAAACATTTACAAACTCTTTATCAATCAGCTAAGGGTGCACAGCATAAGGCTGGATCCAACCTTGGCATGCAGCAGAAGTAAATAAATCACTTATATTGGCACCCGAGGGACTATATGGCGCGGTCATCAGTTTACAATCAATTGTACTGAAAGTCACAGAAATCTAGCTATTCAAGCAAGAGAATTCAGCAGTGGCAACTTTAAATCATCACACCAGTCAGGGTTGTCTGGAGACTTGGGGAGGAAATCGAAGGCTCCCTTGTTGCACGTTTTACTATGGGCGTAAAACGCGTTTATTGGAGTGTATTAACACGCCTCCGAGTTCGACGTGTGCTTAACACTGCTAGGCTCTGTTCTATGTAATTATTTAAGCTCTGGAGTCGCCAGCTGCCGTATAGGCAACGTCACAAGTATTCCAAGGTCAAATTCAAAGTAATAAAGACGATACACCGATTAGTCAAGTTCAAACGATCAATATTTATTATACAGTTAATAATAAATACTCATGCACACACACTAAGAGACTAAGCTACAACTAAACATAAGCAAACAGAATACTTATCTAACAGGAACAGGCAAGGTCAGAGAACGAGGCCTTCGTCCTGGTTTTGTCTGCAGCCTTCAGCAAGCGTTCTGGCACTTGGGAGTCTAGCGGGCTTGGATCGCGTAGCGAGCGTTGAACTTACGGTTTCGGCGGCTGGTGCTCAACGGCTGGAGTCAGGATACCAGGTGTCAGTCGAGGCCGGAGCACAGGTTTAACAGACCGGACAACACGAGGTCCCTATCTTTTATAGGGGTTCCGTTGTCCTTCCCTCTTCTCGGGCGGGCTCTACCTATTGGATCAATTTCTTATCGATACTGGATTAATTCCCCAATGCGAGGGGGTCTCCGTGATGGAGGGGGCGTTTCTTATGTCCTTTTGTTCGGAGGTTTCTGGTGCCTCGATGTCTGGGTCTTGATTGGAATGTGTCCATTCAGAACCAAATGTATCTATTGTGTGGGTGTTCAAGTCTGATGGCCTCATTAGCATGCAAAGCGTTTTGCCATTTGCACCTAGCTAAGGTCTCTTCACCTGAGCCCAAACTGGTTTCTGCTGCTGCAGAATGCAAACTGCTCTTTGCAGACTGCTGTTCTGGCTGAACTGTCTGTTTCTCAGCAGCCTTCCATTTTAGTTTGGCTCAGTGTCCATTTTGCGTGGCCAGCATGGCTACATTCCCTCCTTGTGATCCTCACAATCATACTATTGTGAAGGATCACCTATGTACTTTGCCTCCTTGTGTTCTGACCTCTTGCCAGTTCCTGTTCTACTCTGTTCTAAACTATGGGAAGAAGAGAAAAAAAAATTTAACTAACATTTCTACTTGGCCCTATGTCAAAAGGGACATGCATTACTACAATTGGGAACCTCTACCTATCACTATTAACCTTAACCTTAACTTAAACATTTAATCACTCTAAACCTTAACCATTCACACCACAACATAACACTTCCCAACTCGGCAGTCGAGTATGGAACAATATAATACATGGCTGAAATTTATTTACAGAGTGTTGTAATCAGTGAGGGGTTGAGGGGTTTGGTGGAATCCGAAGATGGGGGATTGCACTCTATAGATGGGTGAGGTGCTGGAACGAGAGGCTCTCCTCTTCCATTTCCTCAACCTGAGGGTCTGCACTAGGATGGTGAGGATCGCAATCACCAACAGTGATTCGATTATGTAGGACATGGAGTACCACGTCATGAATTTAGTACACCAGGTCTGAACCTCGCTGATCAGAGCTGAGCACTGGGGGTTTGCTGTACTAACATTTACGGTGGGGGTTGTGGGGGAAACGTGTCTTGTTTCCACACATATACATATGACATTAAATAGTAATAAGTGGGCTTCCATCATTTTGCTGTTCTTCTTCTTTCTCTTCCTTCTTCCTCCGGTATTGACAATCCTGGCTTCGACCTCTGTCTCGTCCTTTGAAACCTTTGGGATCAAGCACAGTATCTGTCAATACACAGTTTAAGACCTTTACTTGTTAGTGTATCTGTCTTTCAAAACCCAATTGACCCTTTAAAATGACTGGCTAAGTCACACCCTGTGACTCCCCTCATTTTTTTTTTTTTCAAAAAGCGAATTTAAAGACCAGCATACACCTAACAATCCTTCCTTCTGCGAGCCGTCTCGCAGGCTTTGCTGATTTACCATCCGAATGTTTCCGGATGTAAATAGCATGTGGGATGGCGGCCGAAGGGCTACCTAACCTAAAATGAAAACAAATTTGGAAAGAAACATCCGAATGAGTTGCGTATGGGCCGCTACGGGTACGAGTTGGATGGGATCCCCGGGTAGGGCGTGCTGTGCCATACCCGAGCTTGGCTGACCAAGGGTTGGTTCTCAGACAGGGCGGGTCCTCAGTGCCGTTTGTCCACTGCCTGAGTAACCTGGAAAAACGGGTACGAATGTGTTTACCATGACTTGCAGCCTCTATTTCGCCGAATAGAGGGGCACCTAAAAAACCAAGGGAGCCAAGATGCTCCAACTGAGGACATCACTGAAGTTCTCAGAGATATCTGCAGATAAACTATTTGGCGTGTGGCCTTACAACTTTGGAAAGGATCTCCAATCAAACCGAAGTTCTCAAAGGTTTCGGCAGACAAGCTAACGTGTATGTGAGGTGGTCACAATCTTTTCAGCTGAAAAGAAGATGTCCATCCTCCAACTGAAACATTTACATTCCTGAAACAAACAAACATAAAACGAAGACAAACATACGTGCAGGTTCCATCAGAAAGGACATCGTTTCCCTCAAACGATTCCTATCTTACATCATCTGGACACCTCACTTTGATTCTGCCTCTGTGAACAGGGTCACAAAGGGGTTGCCGTGTCGGGAGTCAGACACCGTGTCGTCCTGCTCTCCCGGATCCCACACCCTTGTGTGGATCAGGCATGCTATTTTGGAGTTGTGTGACCGGGGGTCACTCTCATCATTGCGGACAAGTCTGTAGGAATTGTCCCTGTGCCATTGTGTAGCGTCGAGTGTGTTGTCGGGGTAGTCGGGGTCGGGTGGTGGTTCTGGGTTTTTAAGGTAAGTGACTTCCATGGGGTCACTGGAGTCGGGGTCGTAGGTGGTGCAGTGTGGGCTGTATGGCTGTGTGGTGTCGCTGTCTTCAGAGTCGGTGTCTGTCCTACTGTCTCTGCTGTGGCAGCTTGTGGGCGTGTCGGGGCGTGGTCTGTAGTGGTCTGTGGGCGGAGTCGTGGGCGAGTCCGTTGATGAACTGGTCTGTGAGGGGGATGGTGGAAAAGTGTCTCTGGTGGGCGGGGTGAAGTGTTCTGCTGCGTCTAGCAGGACATGGTGAGCATGGTTGGCCTGTGTTCCATATGCCTTTAACTGGTTTATATGGAACCACGCGGTCTTCCCATTAGGATACTTTATCCTGTAAACGGAGGGGCTAATTTTGTCCGAAATTGAGTAGGGGCCGGAATATTTTGGAGCCAAAAAACTGCTGGGGTTATAAACAGATAACATTACCTGTTGCCCAACCTGGAATTCTGTGGTGTGGACGGTCTTATTGAAACAGGCAGTCCGTTGCTGTCGGCGTTTCCCTAGCTGGACTGCGGCTGCGAGCTGTGCAGACCTCACAGTCTCAACTAATTCTTTAACTGCCTTTTCATGTGTGAGGGCCGTCACTTCGGGGCTTGTCATGTCCAGTCCTAAAAGGAATTCTGTACCTTTCATAGGGCGTCCGGTCATGAGTGTGTGTGGTGTGTATCCTGTCGATGTGGAGACAGTGTTCCTTATGAACATAAGTGCAAAGGGGAGCACTGAATCCCATGTGGAATTGTTCTCTTGAACCATTTTCCTAAGGGTAGTTTTTAGGGTCCGATTCATGCGCTCCACAATCCCGCTGGACTGTGGATGATACGCAATGTGGAAGTTTTGTTTGATGCCGAATATTGTCAGGACGTTCCTCATGACCCGTCCTGTAAAGTGAGATCCCTGGTCCGAATCGATACTTCGGGGTAAACCCCATCTCGTGAAGATGTGGTGGGTCAGGATCTTTGCAGCTGTCTTAGCTGTGTTTGTTCGCGAGGGAAATGCCTCTACCCATTTGGTAAAGGTATCTATCACCACCAGAACGTATTTATAGCCATTCCTACAAGGGGGCAATGGACCTATAAAGTCGATCTGGAGGTTTGTCCAAGGGCCGTTAACTGGGCGAGTATGCCGAAGTTGTGCCTTCTTAGAATACCTGTCCGGGTTATTCTGAGCACAAATCAGGCAATTCTCTATGTAGTGTGTTACATCATTCCTGAGATCAGGCCACCAACAGAGTTGCCTGAGGTGCCTCGTTGTTGCATCAATTCCCTGATGCCCGTGTCCGTCATGGAACAAGGCAATCATCTGATTCCTGTCCTGCTGTGGGACCACATAAAGTCGGTCCTTAATGATCACACCCTCATGTGTGGTCAGTGCGTGTTTAAAGTGCTCGTAAGCAGGCACAAAGTTTCCCTTGAAAACCTCCCTGAGGTCTCCGTCCTGTTTTTGTGCTGCCACGAGGTCTTTAATATCAGTCTGTGAGACTTGGACTGCGCTCACAGGGGCGCTAGCTGGTGCGCTAGCTGGGGGGGTCCATAAGTGTCCTCTCCTGGAACCTGCCTTAGCCAACGCGTCGGCTTTTACATTCCCAGGTGGTGATGACCTATGGTGGCTGCGAACTTTTATAATGCCGAAGGTCCTGTCCTTCGCTTTCGCTAAAATATGCTGGAGTAGAGGGGCTGATGGAAGGGGTTTCCCGTCTGCGGAGACAAAACCTCGTGTCCTCCACAGGGGCAGAAAATCGGTTAAACTGTTACAGACATATAAGCTGTCTGAATATATGTCTGCTGGGCTGGGGAAAGAATCGGGGTGGTCCACTATGTACGCTATGGCTGCTAGCTCTGCTGCCTGCGCGCCTAAGTGACCTGGTAACTTAAGAGCGATTTCTTCGAGAGCGCGCCCCTGCGCGTCCTCTACATAGATGCCGCATCCTGTGATACGCTCACCATTTAAAACTGTGGAGGAACCGTCTACATAAATCCTCAAGGGTCCACACGTGTCTGTGGGCTGGGGGCTTTGTTTCGGGTTCCCTATCTTCCTGGGGGGTGTTTTGGCTAAAAAGGGTCCTGTGTTGTGCAGGGGAGCTACAATTTCACAGTCATGGGGCTGTCCGGGGTATTGGAGGTTGTCTGCTAAGTATGTGTGTGTGCGTGTCCGTTTCACTGTAATGTCCCGTCCTTGTAAAAGTAGGGTCCACCTAGCTGCCCTAATCTGGCTAACTGAACCGTCCTTCAGTCGACCGTCTAGTAGTAGCTGTGTGGGTGTGTGTTCGGTTAGAATGGTGATGGGGTTGAGTCCGGTGATGTATGAGAAATACTGCACTGCCCAGAAGACAGCAAGGAGGTGCCTCTCACAGGCTGAAAATCCTTGTTCTACTGGGTCTAACAGTCGGGAGGCATAAGCCACTGGTCTTAGCTGCTCGTGCCGTTCTTGAAGCAACACGGCCGAGAGGGTCAGATCGGTGCTCGCTACCTCTATTGCGTACGGTGAAAGTTGGTCGGGGACTAGCAGCGCGGGTGCTGCACTAAGGGCTCGTTTCAACTCTTCCACAGCGCCTGTATGCTGCGGAAGCCATTCCCAGGGGGCTCCTTTCTTAAGGAGGTCTGAAAGTGGGGCGGCTTTTGTCGCGAATCCGTCTATGTGGTTCCGACAATAGCCAACCAGTCCTAAAAACGACCGGAGGGCTGATACATTCTGGGGAAGGGGCAATTTGACAATCGAATCAATTCTTTTGAATTCGATCTCGCGTTTGCCGTGCGTGATGACTGATCCCAAATACATCACTTTACTTTCCAATATTTGGGCCTTTTTCGGGTTAACTTTACAGCCAATTTCAGTTAAGAGTTCTAGGAGCTCGGCCAGAAGCGAAATGTGCTCTGCCTTTGTGTCTGTCTGCAGTAGTAGGTCGTCTACATACTGGACCAGACAATCGGGTCGGGAAAATTTCTCTAATCCACTTGCCAGCTGTCGGTGGAAAATGGAGGGGGAATTGTGGAATCCTTGTGGGAGGCATGTCCACGTGTACTGCTGAGTTTTGAAAGTGAATGCGAATTTGTATTGGCACGCTTTTGCCAATGGTATTGACCAGAATCCATTACTGATGTCCAATACCGTGAAGTACTTGGCGTTGAGACCCTGCTTGAGCATGGTCTCGGGACTAGTAGCTACCGTTGGGGCTACTGCGGGGGTTACTTTGTTGAGTTCCCGATAATCGATGGTCAGACGCCATGATCCATCGGGCTTCCTCACTGGCCAAATAGGGGCATTGTTGGTGGAGGCTACCGTTCTTAGTACACCTTGGTCCAACAAGCTGCCTATAACCTTTTCTATTTCCACCTCTGCCTCGAGGGGAAATCTATACTGCTTTTGCGGTCGGGGGTCCTGTCCGGTAACATGAACTTGTCCAGTCATTCTGCCACAGTCATGACGGTGACTTGCAAATGCTGTCCTGTGTTTGTTTAGTAGGGCCTTAATTTGTCGGTCGGTGTGGAGTGTAGTCAGGTCGAATGAGTACTCTCCCACTGCGCTAATCCGATTAGCGTAGTCTCCTACTGTGAGGGTGGCTGGGGCTCTGTCTGATCTCGCCATTCGCCAGACACACTGGTTCACTGGGTCGAACGACAAGCTGTGGGCGTTCATAAAATCTATCCCCAGGATGTGCTCTGCTGTCCGGGGAAGATTTACTAAAACTACGGGGTGCCTTGTGCTAATGTTCCCTAGCTGGATCGCTACGGGTGCTGTGATATGTCCCTGCTGCGAGTGTCCGGTGAACCCGCTAAGTGTGATGGTGGAGGTGGTCGGCCACGTGTCTGCGTGTGCCGTGGTTGTGGAGTTAATGGTGGTGCGGGATCCTCCTGTGTCCCACAATAACTCTATGGGCTTCCCTTTGACTTTTGCCGTGACTACGGGCCTCCCTGATGAGTCCCATAGTGTGTCACAGACCCAAGTGGGGGAGCCCGAACACCGTCAGTTCGTCTCGTCCACATTGGTGGGTCCTGACTGTACTGCTACATTGTGGATGGGTTTTGCCTTGTTGCGGTTCAGAGTGCCTGTCTGCTGGCCTCTCTGAGATCGCTGGGGTGCATTACACTCTTTTGCCCAATGCCCTAACTGTCCACAGTTATAGCATTCCTGTCCTTTCTGTTGAGGGCTGCTCTTGCCTTCATTTACCCATGCGGGCTTCTGGTGCTCTCTGACTGCTTGGATATCTGCAGCAGCCTGAGCCTCTTCTGGGGATCTAACCTTTGCTTTTGCCTGAAGCGATTGCTCCCAAGCGCGGGACAATCTTTTGAGGACCCATTTCTCGTTATGGGCCTCTTCTGAGGGGTCGTAATTATTGCAAGCGCTCTGTCCTGCTTCTGTTGCGTGTGAGATAATTGTGCGCGTCCACTTAACCATGTTTTCGCGGGTTAAATGCGCTCTATCTAGCTGTCCGAAAACTGCGCTGAAGTGAATCCACAGCCTTCCTGCGAATGCTGTGGGGTGTTCAGATCTCTTCTGCCTGCACTTATTCAAGCCTTCTACGGGGTCACCTCTATTGTACCCGATGGCATCTAAAATAGCAGTGTGCATCTCCTCTAGGCTGCCTCCTGCCACGTTTTGTGGGTCGGGGAGGGCTGCCACTACACTCTGGTCTAAGCTCAGCACGGTGAGCTTAACCTGCTCTCTCTCATCCAGGCCGTACATGGTAGCCTGCTGTTTTACTTTCGCAAAGAACTGGTGGGGGTCTGCGGTGGGGAGGAACGGAGTGATCTTTTCACAAGCGTCCCTTAGCTGGGTTACTGTTAAAGGGGTGGTGTAAGTTATGTCTGGGGCGCCTTCTGATTCGGCTTTCCTCTGTGTGGTTACGGGATTCATGGGTGCGGTTATGGTCTGAGCTGTGGGGGGTTGGGGTGCCTGTCGTTTCTGTTGAGCTGCGGGCGCACATGTTCCCTGAACATAACGCTGCGCTGTCTCGCTTAATTCCTGCCAATCTGGGGCGTTTTCCCCATCTAACTGAGCTCCAAAGGTGCTTTGGAAGCCATTCTGCACCGAAAGCAGAGATTGCAGTTCCGCAATCTGTTTTCTGCATTTCGCGTGGTCAACTGTGCTTTGTCTTTGTTCGGTTGTTGCAGCATGGAGTGCTCTCAAAGCTGCTTTGAGATCGGAACATTGCCTCTGCAATGCCTCCACCTGCTTTTCCGATTCCTGTCTTATCAGAACGGCACGTTGCACGTCCTGATAGGCTTTCTCATACTGGGTCTGGGAACTGTTCAGATGAGCTAGACAAGACTGGTGAGCCCTCTTGGCATCATCCACCTCTCTACCCTTCTCTGCCAACTTCCCTTTAAGATCCAGGTTTTCTTTCTCGACGTCCCTGACATCGACCTTACTCATTCGGTTCCTTTCCTCTAAATCTGCCCGGAGCGTCCTGATAACCTCCTCTGCGCCTCGCAACTGTGCCAAGCAGGACACAATCGCCATCGGCTTGCGTGCTTTACTTAAACTCTTTTTGTGTATCTGAGAGAGGTTCTCCCACCAAGTATGACCTATACTTCCGGGACCTGTCTCCTCATTTGCACAAAACTCTTTCCAAAGGGGCCATCCCTTTCCTTGTAAATATTTGCGGAGTTCCAGCTCCCACGTGGGACACTGGCCTACTCTGCTACTGCTGCTGGTCGCTGCGACCACAAACTTTGCTGGATCCATCAGACGTTCCATTGCCTGCATGGCCATTTCCTCTGACTCTCTTTTTATAATTTGGAACAGGGGGTTGCTGGGGTGGTGTTTCGTAAAAAGGGTACGGCTTACGCTATTTTCCGATTACAAAACTACCGAAAGTTTGTCGCAACAAAAAGCTTTCAGTTTTACCTTACAGCCCTGTTAGTACGCATGCACTAAAACACACTTCCGAATTTCGCTTATTATTTTGAACACCTTGAATACTTGTGATCTCTTTCTTTCTCTGCAATTTGGAGTTCTAATTCAAATTTCAGGGTCCTGGACACTGTGGTGTTTCCACTTGCAACAGGGTCCCGGCGGATGTCGCCACTAAATGTTGCACGTTTTACTATGGGCGTAAAACGCGTTTATTGGAGTGTATTAACACGCCTCCGAGTTCGACGTGTGCTTAACACTGCTAGGCTCTGTTCTATGTAATTATTTAAGCTCTGGAGTCGCCAGCTGCCGTATAGGCAACGTCACAAGTATTCCAAGGTCAAATTCAAAGTAATAAAGACGATACACCGATTAGTCAAGTTCAAACGATCAATATTTATTATACAGTTAATAATAAATACTCATGCACACACACTAAGAGACTAAGCTACAACTAAACATAAGCAAACAGAATACTTATCTAACAGGAACAGGCAAGGTCAGAGAACGAGGCCTTCGTCCTGGTTTTGTCTGCAGCCTTCAGCAAGCGTTCTGGCACTTGGGAGTCTAGCGGGCTTGGATCGCGTAGCGAGCGTTGAACTTACGGTTTCGGCGGCTGGTGCTCAACGGCTGGAGTCAGGATACCAGGTGTCAGTCGGGGCCGGAGCACAGGTTTAACAGACCGGACAACACGAGGTCCCTATCTTTTATAGGGGTTCCGTTGTCCTTCCCTCTTCTCGGGCGGGCTCTACCTATTGGATCAATTTCTTATCGATACTGGATTAATTCCCCAATGCGAGGGGGTCTCCGTGATGGAGGGGGCGTTTCTTATGTCCTTTTGTTCGGAGGTTTCTGGTGCCTCGATGTCTGGGTCTTGATTGGAATGTGTCCATTCAGAACCAAATGTATCTATTGTGTGGGTGTTCAAGTCTGATGGCCTCATTAGCATGCAAAGCGTTTTGCCATTTGCACCTAGCTAAGGTCTCTTCACCTGAGCCCAAACTGGTTTCTGCTGCTGCAGAATGCAAACTGCTCTTTGCAGACTGCTGTTCTGGCTGAACTGTCTGTTTCTCAGCAGCCTTCCATTTTAGTTTGGCTCAGTGTCCATTTTGCGTGGCCAGCATGGCTACACCCTCCAGTGACAGGTTGGCTCTGTGCTTATACTGCTGCATTACAGCAGCATATATACCCAGCTGTGAGATTCACTCAGGAGTGGATTCACCCCAGGTACAAACCTGAGGCAGACCGGATAAATAACAGGGAAATGGAGATAAGGACCGGAAGTCTCTGGCCATTGGGATTCTCTTTTCCCGCTGGCAGCCCACGGGTTTCCTGGGGGCATGGGGTAGCTCCCTGACAAGTGGCAGGGAGAGAGAATCCCGCCGCCAGTGAACGGTACACCGCCGAGAAACACGTAGCTGGGGGACCAGAGAATCCAGCAGGGTCCATGCAAAATATATTAATTAATATGTCTTTCATCGTCACCAAAGGGTCCGCGTCCACCTCCTCCTCCACTATCCTGGCTAGGATGTGGAGATGCCGGCATTGGACTGGGGTGAGCACAGTAAGAAGTCTTACAACACCAGGGTAAAGTCCAACAGGTTTGTTACAAACACGAGCTTTCGGAGCGCAGCTCCTTCCTCAGGTGATTTACCTGAGGCAGGAGCACTGCTCCGAAAGTTCGTGTTTGTAACAAATCTGTTGGACTTTAACCTGGTGTTGGAAGACTTCTTACTATCCTGGCTAAGACCGCGAACATTCCTGCCCAGAATCGCAACCAACCGCAAAACACGTGCACATGATTCGTTGGCCCCCGCCCACACCTCTCACACTCATCTGCTCCTCCCTGAAAGAACCCACCCATTCTCGCCCGAATCATATGCACCCTGTGCACCACCTTAAACTATATCAGGCTCATCCTTGCACAAGAAGAGGTCCCGTTTACCCTTCGCAGTGCCTCACTCCAAACTCCCCAATTGATCTCCCCTCCCTACTCCGCTTCCCATTTCTCCTTCATCTTCACCACCCGCTCGCCTCCCTGCTCCCCCAGGCACTTGTATATATTCCCAATTCTTCCCTCCCCTTCCACATCCGGAAGCAGCAGTCGCTCCAGCAGGGTGTATCCCGGAAACCTAGGGAACCCCCTCCAGTTCTACCCTCTCCCTTAGCTCCTCCAGACAGGTGAACCCTGCCTCCAAATACAGATCCCTCACCTTGACCAGCCCCATTTCCCTCCACCTCCTGTATACCCTATCCATCCCCCCCGTCTCACACCCATAATTCTCGCACAGAGGCGTTAGCACCGACATCCCTTCCACCTAAAATGCCTCCTCAACTGATTCCATGGGCGGGATTCTCCAATAATGGGGCTATGTCCCCACGCCAGCGTGAAAAGCGGCGCCAACCACTCCAGCGTCAACGGTCCCCAATAATGGGGAATGCTCCCCTTCCTAAGTCGACGCCAGAGTGGTCCCCACAGCTCCAGCCGGCGCAGAACAGCCGGCGTGATTCCGCGCATGGCCAGGCCACCGAGGGTGACCCCCCCCCGGGATCGGATTCCCCCTGCTTCCCTTCCAGGATGGCCCCAGCAGAGACACTTTCCAGGTCTCACCATGTGGGACCTGAGTAACCCACGCTGGCGGGTCTCGACCGAACTCGGTGGCCACTCAGCCATCGGGGCCAGGAGAATCACCGAGGGAGGGCACTTTCAACGGCCCCCGTCTGGCACGGCGGGAATCCTATGGGTGCCCGAGAATCAGCGGAGGAGAATCGGGAAGTCGTGGTCGGAGAATCCCAGCCCGTATCTTCACCGTGGACTGCACCACTGGACTCCCTGAATACCTACTCAGAGCCATTGGCAATGCTGTTGTCACCATAGCCCTCAAACTAGACCCCTTACAAGATTCCTCCTCCATCCTAACCCACTCTACCCCTTCTCCTTCCCACCACCGTCCTCACTCTCAATGACCGGAACCTAATGCTCCTCAAAGTGGAATAATTTCAGTCTCACCCATGCACTCATTAACTTTGATCCACATCGCCCTCCCACCTCTGGGTCGATGATCTGGCATCTTCAGAGGAACTGTTTTGTTGGCACATTATTGCTAACCCAACACAAGATGTCAATGAGAAGAAGGAGGAAAAACCAAATAAGATGAACAATCCTTGCCGTTTGCTCAACCAGCCACATGGCAGCTCTGCTGTCATCATCTTTCCTTTCTCACTCACCAGCCCAGAGAGAGCTAGTCGGTGAATATAATTATTTCTGATAAGGGTTAATTGTTACTGGTTGTGCAGAGCCATCGGGTGTCAGAGATGGAAGTGGAATCTGGCAGTGAAAAATCTGTAATCTTGAGTTAAAACCTGCTGAACGGCAAGTAGACTGGGGTGTTTTTCAGCGCTGAAACATCCCGCTATTCAACGGCACTTTGCTGGCTTTTGGGCCTCGAGGAGATCTCATCACCGAGGCCACACTTAGAGGGTCTTTCCGCTAGCAATTGGGGTGCCATTTTGTCTCACTGCTCGAAGCTCATCCAAAATTCAGTGCCGACTTGATACCAGGGCACCCTGGCACTATCAGCCTGGTACCCTGCCAGTGCCCCTGGAACAATGGCAGTGTCACCTGGGCACCCTGGCAGTGCCAGGGGGACACTGTCATTGTGCCAGGCTGACAACACCAAGGTGCCCGGATGCCAGGGGAGAGCCAGGGTGCCACCCTGTCCTGTCCCTGACCACTTGGGGGGATCAAATGGTCTGGGAGACCCTCCTCGAGGTGCCTTTATGCCTGGTTCCTGTTTCTGTGAACCCGTACTAAATATATGGCCCATTTAATTATGCAGATCTGTATCTTGCCCAGCGAGAGCTAGATCCAGGTCACGATGTCTCGCGGGATTCTATTTAAAAGCCTTGTCCTGGCACCAAGTCGGGTGCAAATTGCACCCCAAATGAGTGAAGACGAGCCATCTCATTTATTTCCAATGTTAAAATGTGTTAAAATCAAGCCAGCATGGCTTGAATCCACTTCAAACGTAAGATCCCGCTAAAAATCAGTGAAATAATACCAAACTTCAGGGAAAAGCTTAGCAAAGTTTAGCTGTAAATATGGTTCACACTGGATGATGTAATTGCAAACCAATCACAACTAAGAATTAGCAACATATGATTTGAGTAATGTCATGTGTATGAATTGTTTGGTTACTTTCAGACAGATATTCACCAAAGACCAAAAGTAGATTATCACTTTAAGTGACAGTCACAAGTTAGGATTGTCAAACTTTCCTCGTCGATCTCCACCCCCCCCCCCCCCTCCCCCCCCCCCACCACCACCACCAACCCGGATTATCTTGGCGTCTCCAGTAGTTGAAGATTAATCGGCAGGATTTATGCTGCGTACAAACCTGGAGAAAAATCATCGGGCCATTTAATAAAAAGATTCTTAGAAATAATTTTATTTGAACATTAAAATTAGAACATTTAAATTATTTTACAAGATGTAAGAATATTGAAAACTGGGGTGGGGAGGAGGGGGGGAGCTGTTTGGCTAACATCACCCAATTGGGTAATGATGTCTTTTTGCTTTCCAATTGGTGAAGGAAGACAGTGACTGGAGCTCTGCCCCAGATTTCCCGACGGCATGGGGTGGCTTCAATGGAAAATCCCATTGAAAGTAGCGAAGTAGAGAATCTCACCGGCAGCGAGTGGCACGCTGCCGAGAAACACATTGCTGGGGGACGGAGAATCCAGCCCAGCGTATCATAAGAACATAAGAACATAAGAACTAGGAGCAGGAGTAGGCCATCTGGCCCCTCGAGCCTGCTCCACCATTCAATGAGATCATGCCTGATCTTTTGTGGACTCAGCTCCACTTTCCGGCCCGAACACCATAACCCTTAATCCCTTTATTCTTCAAAAAACTATCTATCTTTACCTTAAAAACATTCAATGAAGGAGCCTCTACAGCTTCACTGGGCAAGGAATTCCATAGATTCACAATCCTTTGGATGAAGAAGTTCCTCCTAAACTCAGTCCTAAATCTACTTCCCCTTATTTTGAGGCTATGACCCCTAGTTCTGCTTTCACCCGCCAGTGGAAACAACCTGCCCGCATCTATCCTATCTATTCCCTTCATAATTTTATATGTTTGTATAAGATCCCCCTCATCCTTCTAAATTCCAAAGAGTACAGTCCCAGTCTACTCAACCTCTCCTCGTAATCCAACCCTTTCAGCTCTGGGATTAACCTAGTGAATCTCCTCTGCTTACCCTCCAGCGCCAGTACGTTACTTCTCAAGTAAGGAGACCAAAACTGAACACAATACTCCAGGCGTGGCCTCACTAACACCTTATACAATTGCAGCATAACCTCCCTAGTCTTAAACTCCATCCCTCTAGTAATGAAGGACAAAATTCCATTCGCCTTCTTAATCACCTGTTGCACCTGAAAACCAACTTTTTGCGACTCATGCACTAGCATACCCAGGTCTCTCTGCACAGCAGCATGCTTTAACATTTTATCATTTAAATAATAATCCCTTTTGCTGTTATTCGTAACAAAATGGATAACCTCACATTTGTCAACATTGTATTCCATCTGCCAGACCCTAGCCCATTCACTTAACCTATCCAAATCCCTCTGCAGACTTCCAGTATCCTCTGCACTTTTCACTTTACCACTCATCTCAGTGTCACCTGCAATCTTGGACACATTGCCCTTGGTCCCCAACTCCAAATCATCTATGTAAATTGTGAACAATTGTGGGCCCAACACGGGATTTCTGAATTCTTTGTCCAAGGTGTTCATCTGACAAGAGCAGTTTACCCTCCAGTCCATTTCAGAACTCACCCGATTTTCCTTCCACTGAAATCAATAGGATGGAAATTCTGTAGGTTCTCGTGGATGGCACACTACACCAGATGCCACCCAGGTGGTGAAGATGAAAATCTACCATCCAAGTATCCTGGGCTGGATTCTCTGTTTTTGGGACTATGTTCCCACGCCGTCGTAAAACTGTGGACATTCACGCCAGAAAAACTATCGTGAAAGGGCCACGTATTCCTAACCCTGCAGTGGGCTAACAGGGACCCGGCGTAAACCTAGCAGCTTTGGCTGCAGCTACAAGCCACCGTACTTCCGGATCAGAGGCCGCGCATGCGCAAGGCGCCAGCCTCCAGTGGCTGCGGCGTAGTCCATGGCAGACTCAAACCGCAGAGCTGTACCTTCAACATAGTGCCCCCGATCGGCTGCGCACCCGACCCGGACCGCCCACCCACAAATTGCCCAGTTGCATACAAGGCCCCCCCTGCCCTCCAACCGGCCTGCCCTGGCGAACTGAGTCCGCAGTCGTCACGCTAATGTCCCGACTGACAGGACCATGTTGGATCCACGCCGTGGGACTTGGGTCGGGGTCAGAGAATGGCGGAGCGGGCCTCCAGGAATGGCCGCAGGTAGGGGATACAGGGCGTGGCGTACTCGGAGTACGCCGCATTTCGGGGCCCAGAGAATCAGGGAACGGCGGCGCGGCCCCAATTCCTTGCAGGAAAGTGGATTCTCCGCCCCACGATTTCGGCGTAGCGGTGCGGAGAATCCAACCCACTATATTCTGAAATGAACTGCGTTTCTTAAACACCTTTGAGGTCTAAATTAATTTGGTAATTTAGTTTTGTTTCATTGGGCAGGGCTTTCTGCTCCCACCCCTCCACCTCCCCATGTTGTGTTTTGTAGCAGCGGAGATGGCCCGCCATTGGATGGTGGCGAGATCTTCCAGTCCCTCCGCTGTCACTGGGAGTTCCCATTGTCGGCACCCTCTGCCACTGGGGTACCTGAGGAATTGTCGGAAAATCCAGCCCATTGTTTACACTGTTAAATTGGAAGAAAAAGAAACAAAAGTAGGGAGAATAAAGCATGGTTTATTGTCCGGGACTATATTTCAGTTTGTGCGACCTCACTGCGTGTGCAATGTGGCAGGTGGCAGCCATATTCCCTATATTGAAGCAGTGATTGTACTTAGAAAGTACCTCACTGGTAGTAAGTCGCTTTGAGAATCCTTAGATCACGAAATGTATTTAATGCAGGTCTTGAGCGGGATTCTCCTGCCTCCCAGCCATGTGTACTCCGGCGGGGTGACACAGCACGGCGTTCGCTGGCCGTGGCATTCTCTGCCCCCACCACTGTCAATAAGAATCCTGCTGGTGGGGGTGCACTGCCAATGGGACCAGAGAATTCTGGCATCAGAAAACGGGCGGTAAATTCTGGCCCTTTTGTTTTTCATTTGCACCTCCAAGTCGAATAGTAAAGCAGTGGTTTTAAATGCTGCCCCCACCTGGGCATTCAGTAAGTCAGTATTGAGGGTGCTTTCTTAACTGAACTAAACTTTCCGAGTTTAGCTTCACCCAAAGTGCAATTGGTTATGGTGTTTTACGTGCCTCTGTCTCCTCTGCACCCTTTTGCAATATCATTTGATTTGCACCCAGCGTTGCACAATCTAGCTCATTCAGCGGCACTTGCCACATTATCTTTGTAATGTCAATGTCACATTCCACTGCATCAGATTTGTGAGATAAATAACATTTCCAGCAGGTGCCTCGTACATCCTTTCCATGTCATTAAAAAAAACTTCAATATCAATCTTATTTTGATACAAGTCATTTTCCACACAAAATCACGTTTTTATTTTGTCAATCAACCACATAATTGCGTAGAAGAGAATGGGAAATAAAATGAAAGAACACCTTCTTGATGTTGAAACAGGGCAACTTGCATTCTTTTTAAACTTAATTTACGGGATGTGGCGGTCGCTGGTTAGACCAGCATTTATTGCCCATCCCTTGTGGTGCTTGAGAAATTGGTGGTGAGCTGCCTTCTTGAATTGCTGCAGTTCCTGAGGAGTAGGTGCACCCACAGTGCTGTTAGGGAGGGAGTTCCAGGATTTTGACCCAGTGACAGTGAAGGAACGTCGATATTTTTCCAAGTCAGGGTGGTGAGTGACTTGGAGGGCAACCTCCAGGTGGTGGGGTTCCCAGGTATCTGCTGCTCTTGTCCTTCATGGGCTTGGAAGTCGTTGTTTTTCCTTCAGCAACCATATGATCAATTTCAGATCATACAACATCCGTTCACGCTAGCGGGATTCTCCGGTCCCGCTGCAATGAATGAAGTGTTGGCTGAGCACCAAGTTCTCCGTTCCCGCTGGCAGCGGTGGTGTCATGAACTCAGATCCGAGAATCCGAATGTGTCTTATTTAAATATTAGGCCTGGAATCTAAATTATTTTAGGTTCCCGTCTTCAAGTCAGATTCCAGTGTTTGAACCTACATCGAACATGATAGGATCATAGATTTGGTGTAAAGATCTGAGGGAAGGAAATCTCCGGATCCACAGCAATGTAGCTGACTTTTAAATGCCCTCTGGTCTGGCAAGCCATTCAGTTCAAGGACAATTAGGGCTGGGCAATAAATGCTGGCCCAACCAGCGTCGCCCTATAAATGAATAAAAATAAATGTTGCATTGTTTGAACTTCGTATGTTAGGATGCATAGTGCAAGTAACAACCTCATTAACTATTGACCCTGTGGGAACATGCAATCCAAGAATGCAACACATTCTATCGAAAGCTTTCCTCGCCAGAACACTAACCTATCTCCTTCTTTCAGATGCAGACTTTTTTTTAAGTTCATATTTTCTGCATTTAGTCTTCTTTCTAAAATCTAATAAATTGGCTGTCAGCATTCTTGTCGTGCGCCTACGCAAAATGCTCCCTGTTTTGCAAGTTGCTTCAGGTGAGTGTAAAGAAAAGATAAGATGGAGTATTATAATAAAACCTCACTGGTTGCACTGCTCTCAGTTTCAAATGGAACATTTCCTTTCACAGCTTTTATCGTTGCATCCTCACAAGAGGTGTCTGATGGAACAATGAGCCACAAGTTAACCATCACGGTACCCACCAACCCTGCAGCCAATACTTTCAGCACACAACCTGCGTCACCCACCAACCTCTAGCCTCAAACTCTAGAAAAAATAAGCCAGCCTGCTTTCCCACCGATGCGTATCGTCAGCTGTTTTTTATCGCACCAAGCAAACTTTTGTTGTGGGTCAAACGTGCACAGAATAAGCTGAAGGTACGCCTGATACAATCGAATGAGCTGAAAAATTGCAAAACCTTCCAAAACATCTGAAAAGTGCTCATGAGGTGTTTGTAACGGCACACACAGATTAACAAAAGAAAATGGCTTGAATGATTTGCCAACTGGTTCGCTTTGAGGGGAAAAAGCTCAGCCCCTGAGTTACTTACCAGCATAGCCGTACAATCTGCTGCAAGCAATTGCCTTGCATTACGAGGCTAATGTTACAAGTTATAATGACAGTTATAATGAAGAACTCCTGTCACCCCTACTTTAGAGTGTGCATTGGCTCTTGTCTCACATTTAGTGTACCACTGGGTAGTTTCCCTAATTTGAAAGAAAATACAAAAGCAAAAGTCGACTATTACACCTCATTCCAAGACAAGGAGGAGATGGTATGAGTAGGCTCACTAAATGAGCAAAAGCGACAGCTGAATCTTTCTGTTATAAACTTTTCTCCCTGCTGTTCTCTGCCTTGGCTTCTGGAGCGGCCTATTCCTTTGTCATTGGAAGCCACCCTGGTACTTCGCGCATATGCTGTTTCTTCGAATTAGGCTAGTTTTAGTAGCGTCCTTTGACGGTGGAGGGTATATTAGCCAAGATTGATTCTGCCTACATCTGGGTCGGAATTCTCTGGCGGTTGAGATTCTCTTTCCCCTGCTGGCAGCGCACCCCAGCCGTGTGATTCCCGGCGGCGTGGGACAGCTTCAATGGGAAACTGACAAGCAGTGGGAAGAGAGAATCCCGGCACCAGCAAACGCCACGCTGCCGGGAAATATGTGGTTGTGGGACCGGAGAATCTTGCCCCTGATGTCTACAAATATCACTTTCTGGTAAAGGAAACTGAAAAGCGAGCTGTAACTAACTGGTTCATTCCTCCCTAACATGGTGTGATTGATAATATCTATAACCACGTGTAGCCTGACTAATATCAATACTTCAATCCAGGAGACAATAAGGGACAGATGTTTGGAAAATGACTTGTCTGCAAACTATGCAAGGATCATTGTTTTTTAACCTAGTTCTCTCAAATATAATTTTCACATCATAGGACAAAATGCTGGTCTGCATAATGTTGCTGACCTCATTTCTGGCAAAAGTATTGTCCGCTATACCAAAAATGCAATGAATGCAGTGGGGGGCAAATATTAACTTCATCAAATGGCCGAGGGGTATATATATGCACAAGTCATTGAGGGTGGTGGGGCAGGTTCAGAAAGTGGTTAAGGAAGTAAATGGGATTATGGGCTTTATGAAAAGTGGGACACAAAGGACAAAATAAAGGAAGTTGCAATGAACTTTTATCAAACATATTGGTTCGACAGGATAAGGATGCCATTAGTGAGCCTCCACCCTTCACCCCCAATGGTGCCAGCCCTATTGCAAGGGTACCCATCCCCTGGGCCCCTGCAATTTTAAAGGTGATGGGCCAGCTTCTGCATGGCTCAGGTTCATGAACACTAGAGGAATCCTGAATCATAGCCTGGGTTTGGAGATCTTTTTGAAAGGTAACTTCAAAAAGTTTTACCCATGATCCCTCCATGAGCAGTGATTCTTCTAAAAGGATTATGCGAATGAGTTTGTTTATAGGGCTGTAGAGAAGTGTGGAGATCCTTCATTGAATTGTCCATGAGGTTATAATGCGTCATTTTTCAGTGATCTCTTTTGTCATTGTCTCAATGTTTAATTTTTTCAAAAGGAGTTTTACATATGCTATTGTTATCATATGGTTCATTTATTCTGCATATAATGAATACTGTGTGAATGAGCTTGGAAGAGCCATGAATTGGCATTTAGGATATATGGGGCTATTGAGACAGGGTAGGGGGTGTGAGTTGACATTGGGCAATGGGGGTGGATGGGGAGCATGTGTTGCCATGGGGTCATGCAGGTTGCATGGGGAGTGTTTGGAGGATGTTGCAATTTGAAGGGTGAGGGCTGGGGACCTAAAATATAACCAGATAAATGTAACTTGGACAAAGTTCCACAGAGCCAAGAATGGCCTTAAAACTATCTCATCTCAGCACTTGGCCACTCCTGTGGCTGCCTCCAATATACTTCCAGGGGCAGCAGTCCTGGTTCCATGTCACTCCCACATCCCCAGAGTAAAAATAGGTTGGAAAGGGGCACTTTCTATCAAAACAGATCTACCGAGTCGAGAAATTTCCTGGCTCGAGCTATACACCTCAGTCTCGAAAATCTACCAGAATTTCTCCATTTGTCAAAAAGATCCCTCTAAAAATGAATCCTGTACTTTACCTGCTTTGTTTATTACCTGGTCAACCTGTGTCACTACTTTTTGTGTAAATGTACCCCCAGGTACCTCAATTCCTCTATTCAATTTGGTGATTATTTTCCAAGCAAAATGCGGTCTTCTATTTTTCCTACCAAAATGCACCATCTCATACTGGTGCCAAGCCTGTAGGCATCAACATTAGGTTCCATTCAGGGAAGCTCTTCAATTTCTCCAGACTGCAAGTCTCTACCAAAGTCACAGAGTCAATAATCAAGGAGCTTCCATAAGCAGATGACTGTGCCTCTGCCCTAGCTTCCCACAACAAGAAAGATATCCAGACTATAGCAAACAAATTCTCCCTGAACCGCCAAAAACATTGATGTCCAAATCACCAGGTACACACTATGAAAGATCAGATGTAACTACTGATAGATGGTGCCAGTCTCTAGGTTGTAGAAAACGTCTCTCGAGATGTCATTATTAACAACGATACCCATGCACACATCCAGAAAGCAAGTTCTGTCTGCAGTTGACTCTAATCATGTCTGGGTGCAACTTGACATTAAGCTGAAGACCAAAATCAAACTTTACCTGGTCATTGTCTTTACCATTGTCCATTACCATTGTCTTTCAGGGGAGCAGGTGGCATGATGGTTCTGTCACTGAGACGCCCAGGCTAATGCTATTGGGCCATGCCAGCTGGTGGAACTTAAATTCAATGAACAGATCTGTAATGAAATAGTCAGTTTCTGCAATGGTGAGCATGAAACCATTGCCGTTTGTCATAAAAGCTCATCTGGTTCACTAATCTGCTTTAGGGTAGAAAACTGCCATGCTTACCTGATCTGGCTCCAGACCCACACATTGTGCTTGATTCTTAAATATTGTCCAAAAGGGCCGAGCAAGCCACTTAATTATACAAACTGCTACAGAACCAAAAAGGCATTATACCAGGCTGAGCACCTAACATTGACCTAGGCAGTGAAACAAGAACAGTATACCCAGCCCTGTCCATAGGATCTATAGAATCCCTACAATACAGAATGAGGCCATTCAGCCCATCGGGTCTGCATTGACCCCCCCCCCCCCCACCGAAAGAGTACCCTACCTCGGCCCACTCCCCTGTCCCATCCCCGTGACCCCGTAAACCTACCTAACCTGCCCATCTTTGGTCTGTGGGATGAAACCAGAGCACCCGGAGGAAACCCACGGGGAGAACGGCACACTCCACATAGAATCGAACACAGGTTCCTGGTGCTGTGAGGCAACAGTGCTAACCACTGTGCTTTGCAAAGTCCTTCACTTACATCTCGGGGTTTTTGCCAGACTGGGTGAGCTGTCTCAAAGACGAGTCCAGCAATAGCCTGACACAGAACTAGGGGTCATAGTTTAAGGATAAGGGATAAACCTTTGAGGACTGAGGTGAGCAGAAATACTCACCCAGAGAGCGGTGAATCTGTGGAATTCGCTACCACAGAAAATATTTGAGGCCAAAACGGTGTGTAATTTTAAGAAGGAATTAGATATAGCTCTTGCAATCGACTTCTGGTGGCAGGCATGATGTGAGTGGTCGCACACAGGACAGCTCCTGCTCGAAGGGATGGAAAAGAGAGCTCTTTTTACTCAATACTGAGTATAATTGTGTCGAAAAGATGTAGTTAAAGGTGGGAGGAGTAGTTTCCCCAAGGAGTGGTATGTCCACAGGTTATCAAACCGGGCAGAAGATAGTGAGAGACCAGGCCAAAGAGTTGAAGGAAACTTGTTGTGCAGCAGCAGCCGGTGTGAGGGTGGCTGTGGGGGAAGAGTTGCTGCAAGGTGAAAAGCCCCAGATGGAGCAGTTGATGGCTTTCATTAAGGAGGAATTCCGCCAACTGAGGAAAGAAATGCAGGAGGATCACTCAAAGGCCATCGAAGGAGCTGTGGCACCCCTGAAGAGTTCGATGGAACGGGTGAGGAAGTGCTTGGAGGTGCAGGGGTCGCAGATTGAGTGATCGAAGGAGTAATCTCGGACCACAGCAATCGTGTGGTGGCTCAGGAGGCGGAGGTGCGGCTATTAGGAGACATTTGAAAAACATTGAGGGCAAAGGTGGAGAAGCAGGAGAATACCTTGAGAAGGCAGAACCTCCAAACAGTGGGCCTGCCTGAAGGTGTGGAAGCTGTGAATACCACGAGGTACGTCTCAAAGATGCTGGTGGGGCTGATGGCGGAAGGGGTGCCAGATAAGGCCCCTGAAGTGGCCATTCCAAGAAATGGTCCATAACCTCCGTGTATCGGCAGGAAGCCATGGCTTGCCAATGCTGAGTTATAAAGGTGCCCACTTACCAGTGCCCAAAAATCATGATGTCCTTTCCGATTCAAGCAGCATCCTCGTACCTGCATTAGGGACACTGCGCAGGCCAGAACGTGGCGCAGTTTGAATGTCCCCTTGTAATGGAGGATCTAAGGGAATGTCATTGAGATCAGGGATTTAAACTGCAGGTTTAGATTGAAGACAACAAGCAACAGGTGAAACAGCTGCATTAAATGTATGTTGATGTTTTTTTTTTAAACCTTGTTTTGTTCTTTCTTTTAAACAGCAATTGTAACAATTGTTATTGTTTGTTAAAAATAATGTTTAGTTTTATCTTTTATGATTGAAGATGATTATTATTTAATATTTATAAGTGAACATAGGTTTTGTTATTTGTTTCAAATCTAAGAAACCACTATTTAAATCTGCGCGATATTATTATATAACTTTATGTGTGGCATGCTTAAAAGTGTTTATATGGTTTCATTTAGAATGGCAACTGAAAGTTTAGTTGGAAACAAGAGAAGTCAAAATGTCTTGGACCACTGACATGGAGATTCTTGGGCAGCACGGTGGCCTAGTGGTTAGCACAACCGCCTCACGGCACTGAGGTCCCAGGTTCGATTCCGGCTCTGGGTCACTGTCCGTGTGGAGTTTGCACATTCTCCCCGTGTCTGGGTGGGTTTCGCCCCACAACCCAAAAATGTGCAGAGTAGGTGGATTAGCCACGCTAAATTGCCCCTTAATTGGAAAAAATAATTGGGTAATCTAAATTTCAAAAAAAAAAACATGGAGATTCTTGAATCAGGGCAAAATGTAAATCACACCATCTCCTTACCGACCTGCAGAAGGGGCCATAAAATGGTGTTAGGACATGGTTCTGACCTCGTCTTAAGATTTTAAAAGTGCCCCCCAGGGCTTTTCAATTTTAGCTGCTTCTGTCCTTGTAAGATCTGGAGCGGGATTCTCCGTCGGTTGACACCGGAATCAGGAAACACGAGTGGGCGGAGAATCGGTTTTGATGCCGGGATTGTGGCAGACGCAAGTTTCACGCCAAATCACTATTCTCCGGTGCCTCGACAGTGGTGTCAATGCATTCCAGAATGCACGTACAGTAAACGCCGTTGGCATATCATTAGCGAGCCAGACCCGGTATTCTCTGGGGCATCCGGGATGCTCCACCTCCACTGGGGCGAATTGCTGACGGCTCATTTGTGCTTTTAAAAATCGTGAAACAGGCGTTGTGGGCGCTAAGGGAGAGGAGGGGCTATGGGAAGTGTCCAACATTTCCATAGTTTGCTGACAGTTGTGTCGTTGGCCAGGGGGCTTCTGCCAGGGCCGGGGGAGTAGCGGAGGATGGTCAGGAGGTGGGCTGTGCAGTCGGGGTGGACGGGCACGGAGCACCATTGCCACAGGTGGCAAGGCAGCCATGCAGCTGTGCATGCCACTGACCATCCGCTGTGAACTTAGGGCCACGGGTCGTATGAGTTATGGAAGTGCACAATTCCTGCTCCGACATCAACGCTTAGTCTCAGAAACAGAGAATCACACCCCTGATTTTTTTTAAAAATTGTTTATCCTTATTATATTTCAGTCGTTGTTAAGTTTAATGGAAAATATTTATTAACAAAAATAATGTTATAAATACAAAGCTTTCATACTATGTTTACATTCAACTTAAGATTTAACACTCACAGTGCCAGTATGACATTTTGTTTACTAATGACCTCAACTTTTCCAAATTTCTTGCAACAAAATAGATCATTTCACATTAACACAACAATCAATAAAATATATATTTTTTATAAATTTAGAGTACCCAATACTTTTTTCCAATCAAGAGGCAATTTAACGTTGCCAATCCACCTAACCTGCACATCATTTTTGGGTTGTGGGGGTGAGACCCACGCAGACACGGGGCGAATGTGCAAACTCCACACAGACAGTAACCCAGGACCGGGATGGAACCTGGGACCTCGGCGCCGTGAGGCAGCAGTGCTACCCACTGTGCCACCGTGCTGCCCTAAAATATTTTTTCTACTTGAACACAACGGTTCTGCTTTCTTTCTGTAAATTAGGGAGGTAGGTTAAGGGAGGTGAAGGGAGGGAGGGGGGAGAAGGGAGGGGGGGGGGGGGGAGAATGGAGGGTGGTGAAGGGAGGGGGTGGAGGGGAGGGAGGGAGGGAAAGAAGGAAGGAGAGTTCAATGTCCAAAAACAGCAGCTGCCAGGCGATCTCAAACTGATCTTGCGTCACCTGGAACCTGGGCTTGCACACCTGCACCAGGAGCTAAGTCTGCATCAGACTCCATATTGCCCCCCCTTCAGCTCCTCCATTTCTGGTGGCAAGCCATATTCCGGGTGAATGCTCAGTCCATGCTGAAGGGTAAATTTGTACGATGCACAACAATCTTTGTGACTATCTCCAGTGCATCTTGTAATGTTCCCCCTGACCTGGCCAGACAGCGAAAACGTGATTACAAAACAACAATTGTCCTCCCCACCACCAGACATGTTGCTACATGTTCACGGTTGTATCATTCCTGCACTTCATTGGTCCTCCAGAATGACGTCATAAGCCATGTTCTCAATGGGTATCCCTTATCGCCCAGTAACCATCCTGTAATCCCTGGTAATGTTGTCATGGCCCGGTGTAACATTGAGTTTGCAAGGACAAGTGAGTGATGGGCACTTCCCCGGTTGTTTGTATTTACAGTAAGGATCCTCACTTGTGCATCACACACTATCATCATATTTAAAGAATGGAATCCCCTTCTGTTGATGCGAGACAGTGAGACAGTGCCATTTCTTGGTGCCTTCAGTGCACTATGTGTTCCATCAAAAGCCCTGATTACTTTTGCAAAACTAGTAATCGTTAGAATGCATTAGACCACTCCTTCATCTTCTCAGGGGATATGCCAAAACTAATAAGCACCAAAGCCCTGCAATAAATTTAATTAATTACCTGATGAATGCAGGTCCTCGCAGCATTGTGTGAAAGGGTACATATGTCACTAATGCCATGTTGAAAGGGCCCAGACACAAAATATTTCAGCGCTGTCCTGAGTTTCATGTCCACTGTTAAGGCAGTGCGGCAGCTAGAATTTGCCTTCAGGTCTTCCTTCAACATTTCACAAAGACGTCCCATTGCTTCCTTGCTTAAATATATAGGGCGAAATTCTCCCATCGGGAGACTAAGGGAGCGATTCTTCGATCCCGCGCGGCATCGGGAAGGCCGTCGTGAACTCGGCCGAGTTTCGACTGAAATCGTGTTTAGTCAATATTGCTTTCAGTTTGTTTGTTACAGTGAAAGTTTTTACATTCGACATTTTTGTTGTGTGGTTCTTCCAGTCAATCACTGGAAATTTAAATATCTTTCCAAAGCTGATTGGCCTATATACAGATCTATCATTGAGGATAGCAGAGAATCTCGCTGCCAGCGAATGGCGAGCTGCCAGCGAATGGCGCGCCGCCGAGAAACATCCGGCCGGAAGGATGGAGAACCCCGACCACCAATTTAAGATGATTGGCAAACAAAGGTCTGGTGGGATGAGGATGCATTTCTTTGCACAGCGAGTTGTTAGGATCTGGAGTGTACTGTCCGAGAGTGTGGTGGAGGCAGATTCAATTGTGATTTGCAAAGTGAATTGTACATACACTGAAGATAAAAACGTTGGGGGCTACAGGAAAAGGGCAGGGGAGTGGGGACTCTGCCCATTCCCATTTATATCCCTCTTTTTAAAGCAACTATCTAATTCCTTTCTGAAAGAATACATGGGCTCAACATCAACAATGGTCTCTGGCAGAGAACTCCACATCCAAAACAACCGATGAGTAAAGAAGTTTTTTTTGAACATTTCCTTTCATTCATTCTCAAATTCCAAGCCAGACTCCTGTGCATTTGAACAAACTCCCAGAATATTATAAAAACAAAATTCTGCGGATGATGGGTATCTGAAATAAAAACAGGAAACACTGGAAACGCACGGCAGGTCTGGCAGCATGCGTGGAAAAGGAAACAGATAAATATTTCAGGTCGATGACTTTTGATCAGAAGTGGGAAAAGTTAGAGGTGCAATAGGTTTCAAACAAACAAAAGGAGGAAGCTGGGAAAAGAACAAAAAATGAAGGTCCATGATGGCGTGAACGGCAGACGGGATTAAATAACAAAAGGGTTCATGGCACAAAGCCAAATGGAATGACAATGGGACACAAAAAGATACAGAAGATGTGTGAATGGTAGAATCAGGAACAATTATCATCCAGAGAGAAAAACGAGAGAGAAATGAAAACCAGCAAAGAAAAGAGAAACAAGATGGGGGCAGAGGTTGGAATCTAAAATTGTTGAACTCAATGTTGAGTTTTAATTCTGTAAGGCGCCCAGTCTAAAGATGAGCTGAGGTGGGATTCTCCTTTTCAGAGACTAAGGGCTGGATTCACCTTTTTTGAGCCTAAGTGCAGAGGATCTTGCAACCGGTGAGGGGCTAGCTGCCACTCCACGTAAAACTCCCGGCTCCTACAATAATAACGGCTGGTAGGGCAGCACGGTGGCCTAGAGGTTAGCACAACCGCCTCACGGCGCTGAGGTCCCAGGTTCGATCCCGGCTCTGGGTCACTGTCCGTGTGGAGTTTGCACATTCTCCCCGTGTCTGCGTGGGTTTCGCCCCCACAACCCAAAAATGTGCAGAGTAGGTGGATTGGCCACGCTAAATTGCCCCTTAATTGGAAAAAAAAATAATTGGGTAATCTAAATTTATATAAAAAAAAAAAAAAAAAATAACGGCTGGAGAATGGCACGGTGACGACCTGCAGCGGTGGCGCCGTAAAACATGGCGCCGGCCATGCGCGGACCCGACCTGCCAGGCAGTATCTTCCAGCCACCCCCTGGCCACACCCCCCAGTGCTCCCTCAGAAACCCCCCCCCCCCCCCCCCCGGCCAGCAAAATGGCTCCCGCCCGCTGAGACCACACGTCAACCACGCGGTCGGGAACTCGTCGGGGGCGGAGCATCGGGTCGGGGCTTCACGTTCCAACGGCGGGCGACACGATGATGTAATTTCGGAGGGGCGGAGCATACAAACCCTGCGCCAAAAACTCTCCGTCTGATCGGAAATTACAAAGTCAGCATCGGGGAACGGTGATTCCCGCCCTAAGTGTTCGCGCTGGGACTGAATTGATGGACTTTTACCACAGCAAAATTGATGCCGCTCTTGGAGCAATTCATCAACTGTCAATGGGCTAGCACCGACGTCACGAGGAATACCATCGATTCCAATGGAAAATGGTGACAGGTCTCCCGAGGTCAGGATGTCACTCGAGAGGCTGACAAGTTGCAGCCACTTATAAGAACTCCACTCCCCACACGCACTCATCCCAGCCAACAAGGTGGCAGCACAGAGAGCAGCACCCCAGTTCATGGACACTGAAATCAAGACTCTGCCAGACGCCATGCAGGAAAGATGGGCTTCCCTGTACCCCAGGGTTCGAAAGAGGTTGCCACCCATCGCTGTACACTGGGCCTGGGCGCAGGTGGCAGAGGTTGTGTGCGCCGTGGGCCCCAGCACCAGCTGCAGACAGCAGTGCCTGAAACAAACTGCACAACCTGCACAGGGCGGCCAGGGTGAGTAGGAGGCACTGTGTCCCTGGCACCAACCCTTGTTCCACACACACTTAACTACCCCACCTGCCCCCTCCTGCACCCGGAGGGCGACTGAATCCCCGCCCTGTACCACATGCCAGCAACCACAACAGTCGCTATGGCCGGGTGCCCTGGCCAGGAAGGCCGCCAGCTACCCACTCCTTGTGCTGAATGCGTCCAACTGTCTAACAATGTGCGTTTTCTGTCTCCCCCTCGCAGGAGAAGGTGGCCCTCAGCCGCCGGGAGAGGGTAAAACTGGAGGGGGAATACCGGACCTGCGGCCCCTCACCGCAGCAGAGGAGCAGGCACTGGATCTGATTGGTGGGCCCGGTGAGAGGGTAGCTGCCGGGGCAGAGGTCGGCATCGGGCGAGCAAGCGAGATTGCGCTGAGTTGCAGTTCCCAATGGCACATGTGTCATCACCCCCTCCAACATCACCACACCCCTCCTCCACCACCATCACCCCCACAAAACCCCACACCCCTCCTCCACCACCATCACCCCCACAACATCCCCACATCCACCCTCAACCACCATCACCCCCACAACATCCCCACACCCCTCCTCCACCACCATCACCCCCACAAAACCCCACACCCCTCCTCCACCACCATCACCCCCACAACATCCCCACACCCCTCCTCCACCACCATCACCCCCACAACACCCCACATCCACCCTCCACCACCATCACCCCCACAACATCACCACACCCCTCCTCCACCACCATCACCCCCACAAAACCCCACACCCCTCCTCCACCAACATCACCCCCACAACATCCCCACATCCACCCTCAACCACCATCACCCCCAGAACATCCCCACACCCCTCCTCCACCACCATCACCCCCACAACATCCCCACATCCACCCTCAACCACCATCACCCCCACAACATCCCCACACCCCTCCTCCACCACCATCACCCCCACAACACCCCACATCCACCCTCCACCACCATCACCCCCACAACATCCCCACACCCCTCCTCCACCACCATCACCCCACAACACCCCACATCCACCCTCCACCACCATCACCCCCACAACATCCCCACACCCCTCCTCCACCACCATCACCCCCACAAAACCCCACACCCCTCCTCCACCACCATCACCCCCACAACACCCCACATCCACCCTCCACCACCATCACCCCCACAACATCCCCACACCCCTCCTCCACCAACATCACCCCCACAACATCCCCACACCCCTCCTCCACTACCATCACCCCCACAACATCCCCACATCCACCCTCAACCACCATCACCCCCACAACATCCCCACACCCCTCCTCCACCACCATCACCCCCACAACATCCCCACACCTCTCCTCCACCACCATCACCCCCACAACACCCCACACCCCTCCTCCACCACCATCACCCCCACAACACCCCACATCCACCCTCAACCACCATCACCCCCACAACATCCCCACACCCCTCCTCCACCAACATCACCCCCACAACATCCCCACACCCCTCCTCCACCAACATCACCCCCACAACATCCCCACACCCCTCCTCCACCACCATCACCCCCACAACATCCCCACATCCACCCGCCACCACCATCACCCCCACAACATCCCCACACCCCTCCTCCACTACCATCACCCCCACAACATCCCCACATCCACCCTCAACCACCATCACCCCCACAACATCCCCACAGCCCTCCTCCACCACCATCACCCCCACAAAACCCCACACCCCTCCTCCACCAACATCACCCCCACAACATCCCCACACCCCTCCTCCACCAACATCACCCCCACAACATCCCCACACCCCTCCTCCACCAACATCACCCCCACAACATCCCCACACCCCTCCTCCACCAACATCACCCCCACAACATCCCCACACCCCTCCTCCACCAACATCACCCCCACAACATCCCCACACTCCTCCTCCACCAACATCACCCCCATAACACCCCCACATCCACCCTCAACCACCATCACCCCCACAAAACCCCACATCCCATCTCCACCAACATCACCCCCACAAAACCCCACATCCACCCTCAACCACCATCACCCCCACAAAACCCCACACCCCTCCTCCACCACCATCACCCCCACAACATCCCCACACCCCTCCTCCACCAACATCACCCCCATAACATCCCCACATCCACCCTCAACCACCATCACCCCCACAACATCCCCACATCCACCCTCAACCACCATCACCCCCACAACATCCCCACAGCCCTCCTCCACCAACACCGCCCCCTTAACACCCCCACACCCCTCCTCCACCAACATCACCCCCATAACACCCCCACATCCACCCTCAACCACCATCACCCCCACAACATCCCCACACCCCTCCTCCACCAACATCACCCCCATAACACCCCCACATCCACCCTCAACCACCATCACCCCCATCACACCCCCCACACCCCTCCTCCACCAACACCGCCCCCTTAACACCCCCACACCCCTCCTCCACCAACATCACCCCCATCACACCCCCCACACCCCTCCTCCACCAACACCGCCCCCTTAACACCCCCACACCCCTCCTCCACCAACATCACCCCCATCACACCCCCCACACCCCTCCTCCACCAACACCGCCCCCTTAACACCCCCACATCCACCCTCCACCACCACCACACGCCCCTCCACCACCATTTGCCACCCCAACCCACGATCCAATAATGCATTATGTCTTGTCTCTTGCAGGACCTCCTGGTGATGAGGTGAGTCCCGCTGGTGTCCCCCACCCCCGATCCCAAACCCCAACCCCAAATGGATAGCAGTGAGGAAGAGGACATAGACAGCAACCGGAGCTCCCAACCCGCAGCCCAAGACATCCGGGAGCACCAGTCCGGAGACGACACTGACGTCCCGACACAGCTGTCTCCAACAGCCTAAACCATCCCAGAGGCACACACCTTGATTGGCCACTTTAGCAGCTCCTGCGGCACTATCTAGCGTGCACAACACATGTGCAGCGGTACATCAGGTGGAAGTAGGAACCCCCAAGAGGGCGGACAGTGCAAGGGCAGCCTTACCCCAGAGACTAGCTGCCGCCCAGACAGGGGGGTGGTGGGGGGGAGGGGGGGGGCGGTCAGGGTGTGCCATCGAGTGTGCCAGGGTGAAGGCATCATGCACACTGCCCGGGTAACGTCTTTTTCCAAATAAGGGGCAATTTAGCATGGCCAATCTACCTACCTTGCACATCTTTGGGTTTGTGTGGGTGAGACCCATGCAAACATGGAGAAAATGTGCAAACAGTACACGACAGTGACCCAGGGCTGAGATTGACAGTGCTAACCACTGCGCCACTGTGCCGTTCTTCACTCTCCATCCTCACCAGCATCCTCCTCTTCCTCTGGGGCAGCCTCCACTGCTGCATGCTCTTCCCAAGCAGTTCCTGCTCTGCAACCTCAGCATATCCCCCAGGGTTGTGACAACCAGGGTGAAGGCGGCCATTCCTGGTTGGATTTCAAACTCCATTGTCTGTAGAGGCAATGTTAGCATGTTGCATGTCCCTGTGCCCAATCAGGTCCAAAGGGTAGCCCTGGTCTGCACTGCAGCCCCTACCCCCGCATGTCCCACTTCCCCCCCACCCCCCACACCCACACTTGGCACTCTGCCCTCTGCACCCCTGGCTCCGTTGGTGCCCAGTGCTGTGGGGCCTCTGGCCCTGTCGCCCATCCCTGCTGCCAGGCCGGCACTGTCCATGATGCTCTGCGGCCCCTATCCAGCACCCTCCTGAAGGGCCACTGTGCCCATTGCACTTGGATGGGCTGCGTGCTGCCCTGCCGGTGGGTGGCGGCCGATTGGGGGGGGGGGGGTGAAGTTGGTGCGGTGGAGGGTGGAGCTGGGGTGTGGGGTGTGATGGGGTGCGGGCACCTAAATGGCCAATGTCACTCTGCACAACCACAGACCACATAAGTGGTCAATGGGGTGCTCAGCAAGATGGCTGCCTTGCAGGCCACAGCAATGGCGAGTGCGTTGGTCCTGTGGGGGGGTGTCACCTCGACCCCACGGCCCATCACCCCCGGTCACCCCACATCATGACCTGCTGTCCCCCCCCCCGGACCGAGCAGACCCCTCGCACCCCCTCCCTCCAGCCAGCCCTACCAATGGCAGGACCAGCAATCCTCAGTCGTGACTCTGCATGTCTTATCTCCTCTCTCTCCCTCATCAGCCACGGACCCTGTTTCCTGATTTTTGAAACCATAAGTGAAAAAAGCCGTCGGTAATTCCTCCCAGAGGAGGAAGAGCATCGCGCAGGCCATGGAGAATACTGGGTCAGGTCCGCTAACGAAATGCAAACGGCGGTTACTATACACGCATAGTGGAACGCATCGGCATGGGCGTTGACGCACCAGAGCATGGCATTCTGGCGGGCACTGGCGCCGGCCATAGTTTTGGCCTCGCGACCAATTCTCCACCCAATCGCTTTTGCTGATTTTGGCATTGGCCGACAGAGAATCACGCCCGAGGTGCTGTTCCTCCAGCTTTTGTTGAGCATCATTGGGCCACTACTGGACCACTGCTGAGGACAGAGAGGTCAGAGTGAGAGCAAGGAAAATTAAAATGACAGCTAACTGGAAGCTCAAGGTCATACCAGCAGACTGACAGAAGGTATTCTGCAAAGTGGCTGCCCAAACCTTCATTTGATCTCCCCAACATAGAGCACTTGTTCGACGAAAAGTACAGAAGAGCGTGCCAGGAAACAGCACGAAGCATACCTAAAAGTGAGGTGCAACGTACTGCATGCATAATCGACACTTGGTATAAACAGAGCTACCTGTTCCTGCAACCAACATATCAGGCCAAAACACTGCTGTTCAGCCATGTCCCAGTGTGAATGGTAGTGTGCAATTGAATGACTCATGGAGGAGGACGTTCCACGAGAATCCCATTCTCAACGATGGAAGAAACCAGTCAGTCAGTGCAAAAGACAAGGCTGAAACATTTGCAATCATCTTCAACCGGAAGTGCTGAGCGGATGATGTATTTCAGCCTCCTCCTGAGCTCCCTAGCAGTATGGATGTCAACCTTCAGTCAATTCAGTGTGATATCAAGAAATGTTGATAATGACTTTGGGTCCTGACAACGTCTGGGCTGTAGGTTTAAACACTCGTGCTCCAGAACTATCTGCGCCTCGAGCCAAGCTGTTCCAGAACCAACACCTTCTCAATTGTATTTACGGATGGGTAATAAATTATGAGCTTGCAAGTAACACCCACAGCCCTGAATGAATACAAAAAAGAATACTGGATGGCTCCTTAAGATGGGAACCTTGGCTGATTTTCCCACTTCCCTTATCCCGGATATTTAAGTCCAATTATAGCAGCAGTGTGGCTTTTGTACCATGTGGATTGCTGCCCTTAAACCATCGAGTATGACTGGGGGGAAGGTCAGAATAAACTTTTCCATTGCATCTAATTATAAGCACATTTGCAGTTTAAATTATTGTGCTATTTTGACAATGTCTCGTCCTTGTAGAGACAGGGCTTGAGATAAGGGCCGCAGCCCAGCAAATGATTTACAAAATTGCAACATTTATTTGGTCAGCACTGCAAACATGCATGCGTGAGTAAGTTTGTATTTTACTCTACCCATGTAATGTAAATAAACTCTGTAACCAGGTATTGTCTCATCTCTCACAAAAATGGTGGAAAATGGTCTGCAAAATCATTTTTGAAACCAGTTGTCCAGCTGGTCATTGAGTGTCCTCACCAGTCAATTGTACTTATGTGTTTGCGTGGGATTCGCCCCCACAGCCCAAAGATGTGCAGGGTAGGTGGATTGGTCACGCTAAATTGCCCCTTAATTGGTAAAAATGAATTGGGTACTCTAAATTTAATTTAATTTTTTAAAATTGTATTTATGTGTCTGTGCCTATTTTGGTATATACATTCAGGATCTTGAACAGGGTAAATAATAATCATGCACAAACCTAACTTGCTTTTCTGCAATTATATTATCCTTATCTATTATATTATAACATCTCTCCAACTCCACTTTACCTGAAATATTATGCTTAGGTTTTTCACCAATGTCACAGGAATTTGCAAAATATATTATTGAAAATATTGTCCAGGGCACAGAGTTCCCACACAAGTCTTGTTTTTCATTTTCGCTCAGACCTATGGCTCAACAATTCCCATAATTAATTGCTATGTCAACATCTCACATGTCACGTTGCTGTCGGTTACCATGATGCAGTGGCAGGTTGTTACTCTGAAACTCTCTTCCAATTCGATTGCTGTCTTAAACTCAAAAAAAGAATCTTGCCACAGAGTCGGCAGATTTTGTGGACTCTGCAACCAGTCTGACTGGAGTAACCATCAGATACCTGAAAGTAAGATCAGACTATAAACCTGTAAAGCAGCCCAGTCAATCTTCCTTCCTTTAATTAATTGGAGAGAAATGGGGCAGACTGCATTACAGGCGAGCATACCCTAACCGTAGCGATTTCCTGATAGCCATTGCAGCCAGTCAGGCAAGTGTGCCTGACCGCAGACCCTGGAAATCGCTTTAAAATATATAATGAAAATGTTTATTGCATTAAACAATTGATTATCTGCATTGCTAAAATAAATTATCCTCAACTCCCAATCCTGAGGTGGCTCATGGTTACTCATTTAATCAAAATGCCTGGATTTCACAGCCATTCATTTAAAGTTCTTTCCAAAGTGGGATCCACTTTTAGGTTAGCATCGTGTGTGACTATGTGAAATATATCCTGTGAGAAATAGGTCACTGTGGTCAACTTTGGGTAATGATTTCAGATAAGACATGTGACAGACCCAGCTGGTGCCCGAAGCGTATTAAGGTTAAATATGAAAGTAAAATGTTCTTTACCACTGAACTTTTAGAATGACAGTAACAGCCATGATCTGCACATAACGTAATTTCTAGTAATGTGCTTCAGCAGAATGACAGTGTGGATTGTAATAGTGAATTGAATCGGAATGGTTCTCTGTTTCAGCAGTGACCCACCTGGTACAAAGAAAGAATGAACCAAGTTGAGATAAGCTACACATGTACTCTTTTCAGAAGCAGTCAGGGGATAGGGATCAGGAGCAAGAAGCCTGGTTGATTTTTCATTCTCTTGCTCACATGTACTGAAACATATTGGCCTGGATTCTCTGTGGGAGACCAGTTGCCGCTGGGCCTGAATTGTGTATGGTTTGCGTTCCCGCTGGGGAAGCGAATTAGGACATGCAAATTGGCCAGCACTCTCCCCAAGTGACTCGAGAGCAATTCCCAAACATTTGCGGATTAGGTGGATTGGTCATGCTTAATTGCCCCATAGTGTCCAAAAGGTGAGGTGGGGTTGCTCGGTTACGGGGATCGGGTGGAGGTGTGCGTTTAAGTAGGGTGCTCTTTCCAAGGGCCGGTGCAGACCCGATGGGCCGAATGGCCTCCTTCTGCACTGTAAATTCTATGATTTTATGATTCTATGATTCACTGGCGTCTGATTCACTGGGACCGGAATGGGCCTTGGAGAGCCAGACAAGTTGGAACTGCTTATAAGCACTCCACTCTTCACACGCTCTCATTCCAGCCAAGAAGGTGGCTTCAAGAAAACCAGCAGCAAAATTCACGGAGAGTGAGCTGGAGAGAATTCTGCACGCGGGGGAGGAGAGGAGGGACACCCTCTTCCCCGGGGTGGACAGGAGACGAAAGCCCGCCATCGTTAACAGTGCCAGGGAGGAGGTGGCAGAAGCGGTCAATGCTGAAGCCTCGCCAAGTGGACTGAGGCTCACTGCTGAAAAAAAATGAACAACCTCCTTAGTGCAGGTCATGTGAGTCACCACCGCTGTTTCCCTGGCATCACTCCTGTCCCTCACACCTCACATCACCCCCCACTCCCCTCGAGGCCAACCAAAACGTACCTGTCTGAATTTCGTTTACATACCACCGTCCACCAAACCCCAACCTGTATTATCCTCTTTAGCCAGGTGCCTTGCACACACATGCCACCAGCTGCAGACCTCCACCACCCCCCCGCCCCCCGTGGAATTCACCTCCATGCATCTCACCATGTCCTTTATGTGTCATCGCAGGACAAGGTGGGCCATAATCAATGGGAGCGGCAAAAAACTGGCGGGGACATCGCAGTGAGAGTCCAAACCCCTGTGGCGCAGAGGCCGATGGAGCTCGTGGGAGAGGCAGGTGAGAGGGCAGTCACACAAGCGAATGCCGGCTTCTGGCAGCCAAGTGAGCTCCCAATGCAAAATGATGTCCCGATAGCAAGTGAGTCATCCCTTTTCCACAGACCGCTCCATCCCAAGATCTCACCATGTCTCTTGTTTTTAGTCTTGCATGGTTTTGCCTGGACCCACTAGCATGGGGTGCAAACTTTGGTTTTGAAGCCAGGGCAGGACCAGAGCATGGCGTTGGAATCGGCACCGGGCGCCAACCTTGATTTTTGATTTATGCGAGGTTCTGATTGCGTTGGCGTTGTGAAACGGAGAATTCAGTCCATTACCACACTGCCTCCATTTTCTTGGCGAAATCAGCTAACTCTGAAAAGATTGGATCAAAGATGGGTGTCCCTTTTAAACGTTACATCACAATGCCATGGTGGAAGATGCATTTACCCACTGCGCCACTGAAGGAACTGTCTTCACCATTGTTGCTTAAAGAATGTGCCTCCGTTATTTGTTTTGCGATTCTTTTCCTCTTCCTTCATGATAGTCACTGCACTCAAAATGAATTTAGTGGGCAGAATTTTCTGGCTGTTCACGCTTTCTGGATTTCACCGACGCGTACCTCCACCTTGGGTTTCCCAGCGGAGAGGGATGTTCAATGGGAAACCTCGTTGATAACGGTGTCAGCCACTAACGAGCTGCCCTCCACTGCTGCAGAACACGCCACAAAGGGGGAGTAAAACTCCACCCACAGAATGTGAAGTGAGGGCAGTGAGGCGGTGCTAAAAGCAAGTCTTGCTTTCTATGGCTTCTTATGGCCTCCCCATGCTACAGGCTATTCCAAATCAAAAAGATAGCCAAGTAATCTATTGGCAAACCAAAGTATCATAAAAACTTAGAACCATAGAAAATAGGAACAGGAGGGGGCCATTTGGCCTGTCGAACTGCTCCGCCATTTATTATGATCATGGCGGATCATCCAATTCAGCAGCCTAATCCTGCTTTCCCCACATATCCTTTGATCCCCTTTGCCCTCAGTGCTATATCTAACTGCTTCTTGAAAATATGCAATGTTTTTCTCTCAACTACTTCCTGAGGTAACGAATTCCACAGGCAGACTACTCTCTCGGTGAAGATATTTCTCCTTACCTCTATCCAAAATAGTCTATCCCGAATCCTCAGAGTGTGACCCCTGGTTCTGGACACACCCACCATTGGGAACATCCTTCCTGCATCTACCCTGTCTAGTCCTGTTAGGGTTTTATAGGTTTCTATGGGATCCCCCCTCATTCTTCTGAACTTGAGCGAATGTGATCCTAACCGATTCAATCGATCCTCATAGGTCAGTCCCACCATCCCAGAAATCAATCTGGTAAACCTTCGCTGCACTCCTTCCTCAGATAAGGAGATCAAAACTGCACATAATATTCAAGGTGTGGCCTCACCAAGGCCCTGTATAATTGCAGCAGGACATCCCTGCTCCTGTCCTCGAATCCTCTCGGTTTGAAGGCCAGCATACCATTTGCCTCCTTTGCTGCCTGCTGCACCTGCATGCTTACCTTCAGTGACTGGTGTACGAGGACACCCAGGTCTCATTATACATTTCCCTCTCCTAATTAATGGCCACCGTTCAGGTTATAGTCTACCTTCTCGTTTTTGCTTCCGAAGTGGATAACCTCGCATTTCTCCAAATTATACTGCATCTCCCATTCATTTGCCCACTCACTCAACTTGTCTAAATCACACTGAAGGATCTCTGCATCCTCCTCACAGCTCACCCTCCTCACAGCTCACCCTCCTCACAGCTCACCCTCCTCACAGCTCGCCCTCCTCACAGCTCACCCTCCTCACAGCTCACCCTCCTCACAGCTCACCCTCCTCACAGCTCACCCTCCTCACAGCTCACCCTCCTCACAGCTCACCCTCCTCACAGCTCACCCTCCTCACAGCTCACCCTCCTCACAGCTCACCCTCCCATCCAACTTGGTGTCATCTGCAAATTTGGAGATGACACCATTTTGTTCCCTCATCTAAATCATTAACATATATATTGTGCAAAGCTGGGGTCCTAGAACCGATCCCACCGATACCCCACTAGTCACTGCCTGCCAATTTGAAAAAGATCCATTAGTTCCTACTCTTTGTTTCCAGTCTGTCAACCAGTTTTCTAATCATCTCAATACACTACCCCATATCTCACGATCTTTAATTTTACACACTAACATCTTTTGCGGGACTTTGTCAAAAGCCTTCTGAAAGTCCAAATATACTACATCTACTGGCTCCCCCTCATCAACTCTACTAGTTACATCCTCAAAGAACTTCAGTAGATTTGTCAAGCATGATTTCACCTTCATAAATCCATGTTGCCTCTGTCCGATCCTGCCCCTGTTTTCTAATATCTGCTATAAAATCTTTGATAATGGATTCTAGAATTTTCCCACTACTGACATCAGGCTTACTGGTCTATAATTCCCTGTTTTCTCTCTACCTCCCTCTTTAAATAATGGAGTTCCATTAGCTACTGTCCAATCTGCAGGAACTGTTCTAGAGTCTATAGATTCCTGAAAGGTGACCATTATTTCGAGAGCCACTTCCTTAAATTCTCTGGGATGTAGATTATCATGCTCTGGGGAGGCTTTCCTGCAGGCTTACTCTTCTACAACCCTGTCATGTACATCTATTTTCCCCTTCTTAATCAATCCTCTACTGCCACTTCTGCTGGGAAGACAAATCGATTTTAAAAACAATCTGCTCCTGGAACAGCGTGCTGACGCACTGAGGAGATGGTCTGCCCCGCTGCGCTGGACGGGCAGCATTCTTGAAAATCAGTTGAGGCCGGCATTTTTAAAAGCCTGGTCACAGTCATTGGGCACTTTTTCCCATGATCGGGAATGCCCCGTCCGATCGCTCCACGAACATCCTGGAAGTCGCCCGCAACCCACACGCAACCCTGAGTTTGAAAATGACTGCATTACACAGTACCCAGTCCAGGATGGTCCAGAAAACCATCCCATATATACAGTCCATGAATTCCTCCTCTATGGTATAGAAAAAGCCTTTTCAACTGCTTACACCTTTGCCAGCTCTTTGAAAGAACCATTCAATTTGTTTCCCTATCCTTTTCCCATAGACCTGCCGATTACTTAAGCATTTCAAATATATATCCAATGGCCTCTTGAAAGTTACCATTCAATCTGCTTGCTCCGTTCTTTCAGGCAGTGTATCTGAGATCACAAATATATGCTGCAGAGGAAAAATTTACCCTCCGGTTCTTCAGCCAATATATCCCTATTAATTGTTCCTAAGTGGTGATTAACCACTAACTGATGACACCCCATTGGATCACCAAGTGAGAAAGCACTGACATATGAATGACACCTTTTAGCAGTACACCGTGATTTAACAAAGCTCGAGCCTGGCTACGCAGACTGAACCCGCAGGTATGCAAGTGAGTGGTTGGAAAGAACATGCAAATGAGGGAAATACCTCCTCTGGCTTAATTTACTGTGCTTGCATCATTTAAATGTTAAGTGCAAAGGATATATCTGTCCCAAAGTTTAATGAAGGGGAAAGCCCTTCTTCGTTACAAAGCACTCGCCAACACTGTCGAAGCAATGCTTCACAGGGACAGCAGGAGCAGAGAACTACATTTATTTGGAAAACGCCCTTTCACCGGATTGATGTTCCCAAAATATCTCAAATGCCTGCCACTGAAAAAGCGGCCGCCATTTTGGCAAGGCACCCAACAGAGGTGAGGGAGCCCAGCTCCGACATTTAAATGGTTCCAGGGCTGAAAGTTCAGCAGTGCCAGCGGCAGGCAGGAATTGCACCCAGCCATAGATACAGCCCAATTAAAAAGAGAAGCATGGCCATGGAGAATCCTGGCAGCTTTAACTGTCAGTGGGACTCTCAATTCAAACATCTCTTTGACTTGCAGGTGCTGCTTGGCCTGCACTCAGGTTCTGCTTTGTTTTGTGTTTTCCTGCATTTTACTCCCTTAATTCTACATGACTGTATTTCCCTCTAGCAATGTAATGTTTCTGTAATTACCTTAAGTAATTATCTTAAATAACACATGAAAATGTTATTGGTTTAACCTCGGACGTTGACAAAGACATCAGCACTTCTTGATTTTAAAGATTTAATAAAAGTATATGACCGTGGGTGAATAACTATCAGTTCAATTCGACAGCGATGTCAGTCACTCGCTCCTCCTCCTCCATGCACACACACACTCACCCTTACTTGGAAACAGTGAACTTCCCATGTTATGAGCCAGGGACTTTCTGGCACATAAGCATCTGTACAAAAATGTAGCCTTCACACGATTACATTCAGGGAACTTTCGTAAACAAAACCACTGAATTGTGTAGCTGGAATATCAGAGCCTGCGGGTTGCAATTGGAATCCAAATGAGGTGAACAAGAAATATGGGCCAGAATTCTCCGGCAGTTGTGATTCACTTTTCCAGCCACCATCGGTTTTTGGCAGCATGAGATGGCTTCCATGGGTAATCCCATTGGCAAGCGGTGGGACTATAGAATCCCGCTGTCAGCGGACGGCGCATCGCTGAGAAACACACGGCTAGGGAACCGGAGACTCCAGCCCATAATGTTACTTTTATTTTTGCCAATGCAGTAAACTACACCCAATGATATTACAATATTTTATCAATGGAATATATTTCATCAATATAAAGTGTATTGCAGAAAAATAGGGACATGCTGATGATGCTGCTGATGCGTATTTGAATCCACAGATGTCTGTAAGAATTTCCTTACACAGCTTGCTCTCAAATTCACCTTTGAAATGGAACGGTCAAATGAGCTCCCCTTCCTCGACGGACTAGTTGAGAAATGGATTCTCGTGTATTGTCAACCGCAAGCCAACTTTCACGAGTATCAACATCCTGGGGGTTACCATTGACCAGAAACTGAACTGGACTAGCCACATAAACACTGTGGCGGGTCAGAAGCTGGGAATCCTGTGGCGAGTAACTCATCTCCTGACTCTCCAAAGTCTGTCTATCACCGACAAAGCACAAGTGAGGAGTGTGATGGAATACTGCCTGATGCACAATCAATGGACACAAAACGTAGATGAAGTCCGAACAATAAGCTTTAATGCACAAGAAGTGTACCCGGCAGCAGACGTACAGAGGAAAGGCCGACTGCCGGGAAGCACGGGTTCTTATATCCCGCCTCGTAGGCGGAGTTACCTACCTCTCAGCCAATCGGCTGAGAGGCACATGAGCTACCCGGGCCAATGGGCAGCAAGTCCTCTGCACCAGTGGCGGCTCACTTCCAGGTACCGTAATACCTCTAGTCATACTACCACACTGCCCACTTCCCTGGATGAGTGCAGCTCCGACAACACTCAAGAAACTCAACACCATCCAGGACAAAAATCAGCTCACTTGATTGGCACCCCATTGGCAAACATTCACTCCCTCCACCACCAACACGCAGTAACAGCTGTATGTACCATCTACAAGATTCATGGCAGGAACTCACCAAGATTCCTTAGGCAGTGCCCACCAAACCCACAACTGCCACCATCTAGAAGGACAAGGGCAGCAGATACTTGGTGACACCAACACCTGGCGATTCCCCTCTAAGTCACTCACCACCCTGACGTGGAAATAAATAGCCGTTTCTTCACTGTCACGCGATCAAAATCAGCACCAAGATGGCAGCTCATCACCACTTCAAGAGAAATTAGAGAAGGACAATAAATGCTGATCTAGCCAGTGAAGCCCACATCCCTGAAAAAATGAATTAAAAACAATGCATGCTTTGGGATTTCTAGAGGTCCACGCGCTAAAACATTGTCCTTATTAGCAACCTCATCCATTTGCTCAGTGCAAGCTTGATGTGGAAATAGGACATCAAATACATCCTGCGGGATAATGGCTATTCCGATCAAATTATTGCTCACTGTATTTTTCACAAACTCATGAATTGGTAGAAGGCCTGGGGCTGGTTTAGCACACTGGGCTAAATAGCTGGCTTTTAAAGCAGACCAAGGCAGGCCAGCAGCACGGTTCAATTCCCGTACCAGCCTCCCCGAACAGGCGCCGGAATGTGGCGACTAGGGGCTTTTCACAGTAACTTCATTGAAGCCTACTTGTGACAATAAGCGATTTTCATTTCAAGGCCGTCACTTTCTGTCCTGAAAGGTACCCAGTCTACCTTAGATTATCCTGGAAGAGCAAGGTGTCTCCAAGATTTGAGCAACAGGTGAAGCTAGCTGTTTTATGCTGCAACTATGACCCAGCAACATGAATGGTATTCTCCACAAACTGGAAGATGGCGTGAAAACAAAAAGGCATTGGGCCTATCACACAAATGAGTAATGTGGTGCATGAATTTCAGCACCGGTGTGATGACAGGTTTGTAGGCCGCAGGCTCCAACAACTGGAGGATTGTATCAAGCATGTCCCTTCAGCTGTTCGCAACAGGCAAAGTACCGATCATACCCAACCAGCCCATGCTTGTAAAACCCAAAACATAGGCCTGATTTTTACGTTCTGAGGGGAATCCCACGCATGTTATTTTCCAATTGCACCCGCCCGAACCAGCAATGCCAATATCCCATGAACGAATGAAGAGAAAATAAAAAGTTGTACCTTCTCCACTGCCATTGGTTGACAGGCACTCTGTTTTGACATGGAAATGGTATGTGTTCTGTCAGTGGAGCTGGAAGCTTTTGTTATGACAGCTGCTCCATTATGAATGCGTGACTCAGTTTCAAAAGCTTCAGATCAGCAGGTCTTATTGATCCAAAGATTACTGTAGTGTCAAAGGTTAGGTGAGGTTACTGGGTTACGGGGATAGGCTGGAGGTGTGGGCTTGGGTGGGGTGGTCTTTCCAAGGGCTGGTGCAGACTCGATGGGCTGAATGGCCCCCTTCTGCACTGCAAATTCTATGATTCTGTGATACTGACACTTTCAATGATTTTAAAATAATTCCTATTGCTATTGCATGGCTCTTGAGAACTGTACATAGGGCATAGTATGTTAGTGATTATGAAGGATACATAGGGGGGCATGGCATGGGGAGGCATGGGGAATGTAAAGTGGCATGGGGTAGCATGGGGAATGTGAAGTGGCATGGGGTAGCATGGGGAATGTGAAGTGGCATGGGGTGGCATAAGGAATGTGAAGTGGCATGGGGTGGCATGGGAGAATGTGAAGTGGCATGGGGAAACCAGAGGACACATGGGTTGGCATGGGGCAACATGAGGGTGCATGGGGTGAAATGGGAGAATGTGGACAGCATAGGGTGGTAAGGGGTGGGTTGAGAGGAGACAGTGAGACAGGTGAGGTTTATGGGGCCTTTAAATAATGTTGGGAGGTGGGCTGCTATATTTGAGGACCAAGACGGGCCCTCTAACCATCCGTATACACGCTCCTCACACACTCATTGCAGCTCACAAAATGCATTGCTGATCTGACCCCTATGAGGGAAACAAAAACCCCTTGTAAAATCACACATGGGTCAGGTGTTGATGTTTTTTAGCGGCAGAACTGCATAACTTGGGTTTTCCCCAGCCCAGAAGAAAATTCAACCCTTAGTCTCTGGCTACATAATAAGTACAATATATTTCGCTACAAATCTCCTCTCTACGCTATCTGGCCAAACCCAAATGAATTATCTGTGACCCTTCCACTTGTTTTTCCTCCACGGGGTTGCACTCCCTGCAGCAAACCCATGGTTACCCACAACATTGGGACAAACTTCAGCAGGTATCCATGGATACGGTTTAACCCTTTTGAGGCATTGGCTGAAACAAGCAGGGATTAATACAGCTTTCCTGCACTTTGATTGCACTCCGTGCTTGTCGGCTAATCTCTACAGGAATGGCAATTTCCTCTTTCTTCAATTTGGCACCATTGTCTGCTTCACACATTTAATGCTGACAGCCATTTTCCACTGTGTTCCTGTGGTTTCAGCAATTTACTGCTCCCTGCGTATCAAACTGGACAATGTTCCATTGGATCATTACCTTCCGAGTTTGGATTTTGGCCACCACTTCCTTTCCACATTACTCGATGTTGTGTGAATTCTAACGAAGCAGTATTTTCTTCGGCAGCCATATTGGAAATCCCCTTAGCTGGGATTCAAGTTAGAAATTCAGACAAGTACAAGTCCCTAAATAGTACAGTTGTACCACTTGTCACCAAATTTGACCCAGTTGTTTAATTATCCTGCAGATTTCTGAGAGTGCAAACATTCAAGTAAATATTGAAATGAGTTCCACGTCAAAAATACATACACTGGAGCTGTTGACACAGGTGGAGGGTGGAAACTGAAAAAGTATTAAAGTAGAAAGGAAATAACTCCAGGTTCATAAATCTGAAAGCAGCAAAGTGGCGGGCCAGTGGCGTAGTGGTATTGTCACTGGACTCGTAATCCAGAGACTCGGGGTACTGCTTTGGGGACATGGGTTCGAATCCCACCAGGGCAGATGGTGGAATTTGAATTTAATAAAAATCTGGAATTAAAAGTCTAACGACGACCATGAAACCATTGCCGATTGTTGTAAAAACCCATCTGGTTTATTAATGTCCTTTAGGGAAGGAAATCTGCCATTCTTACCCAGTCTGGCCTACATGTGACTCCAGATCCACAGCAATGTGGTTGACTCTTAAATGTCCATCAGGGATGAGCAATAAATGCTGGTCAGCAACACCCACATCCCGAATAAAGAATAAAGAAAAAGAATGACATTTGTAAATGTGCGATTGTGAAGTTACCTCAATTGACCACATCATTTGTAGAGTTACGTATGCATCGTCAGGAGATTCCGAGGAAGATACTTTAGACATCCTCAGAGCATCCCGAAGAGATCCAACATCCCCACCAACACATGGGAGACCCTGGCTTGCAACCATCCAAAATTATTCGGGAAGGCACCAAACACATAATAATAATAACAATCTTTATTGTCATAAGTAGGCTTACTGCAATGAAGTTACTGTGAAAAGCCCCTAGTCGCCACATTCCGGCGCCTGTTCGGGTACACAGAGGGAGAATTCAGAATGGCCAAGTTACCTAACAGCACGTCTTTCGGGACTTGTGGGAGAAAACCGGAGCACTCGGAGGAAACCCACACAGACATGGGGAGAACGTGCAGACTCCGCACAGAGAGTGACCCAAGCCAGTAATCGAACCTGGAACCCTGCCACTGTGAAGCAACAGTGCTACCCATTGTAGTACTGGAGAGACTTTGTGGGGACCGTACAGAAGTAAAGTCAAAAAGGCGAAGGGAACGCACGAACCGCCAAACAACCCAACGACCCAACCATTCAAGCACCACCTGACCCACATGTGGCAGACCGTGCAGATCGTGTATTGGAATTATCGGCCACCTCAGAACTCATCAAACCGGAATGGAAGAATGTCATCCTCCATCACGAGGGAGTGCCTCAAAAGAAGATAGTTGCACATGATTTACAATATTGGGCTATAGTTGCCTGCCTCCCCAGTGTCGCATTTGGTGGGTACCCCAGAAATGCGCTGGGGATGCCTCTCGGAGGCTCCCATGCCAGGGTTTACCCAGCAATTGTCCAGAAGCACTAACTTCCTCTGGATAATTGCACTGTGCTGGGAACTATCAGACAGAGTGATTTACATTGTTAACTTCAGATGGTTCTGTCAGTTTTACACTCATAGTTTCTCTGAAAGAGTTAGAAGGGAAAAAATACTTCTGATATCAAAGCTAATATTTTAAAGACACAGACTGAGCTCTGTACACGGCCCCCCCCCCCCCCCCCGAGGGTTCCGCCCCAAACACCCCAACTACACAACCCATGGGATTCCCCACATTCCCCATCTCCCCACCCCTGACCCAAGCAACTTCGCACCCCACCCTGTCCACACCCCCACGATGTCTAACTACCCCCTCTGATGCCCAGAACCCGTTGCCTTTGCCCGAACTCCCTCCCTATATGTCTGGAACCCCCTACCCTAATGTCCATAAATTCCTTCCCCCACACCATGCCCCCCCCCCCACCAATGTCCGAAACCCCAACCCCCACCCCCCACATTCCATTCACTTACTTAATAAACTTACCTTCTCCCTTTCAATGGATCTTTAAACTCACCCGCTCCATGGCAGCTGGAGCCATGAAAATGGGGCGTGTTCTCCTTCACTCCTCTCCTTTGACACTGAACCGTTGGAGCCATGGACGGGTTTTGCTTCTTCAGCCTCACCCGGCCTGAGTCAGGAAGGTTGGGTGAGACAGTCCCTTTGCAATTTAAGCGGGAGTAAGTCAGTATGTAGCAGCAATCCCCACTGACTGCCATTCCGAGGAAGCTAAGGGAGAATATTTTCTGGGAAACCGGTGGGCAATCTAAATTTATTTGACAAACATCAATGCTGAAAGATGTGAGAACAACTCTTTACATTTCAGACATTTTCCACATAAAACGATTCACTTGCAGGGGCAAAATGTTTGTTTGGAACATTTTCATAGAAGCATCAAGAGAAAGGGGGATGTCATGGTTCATGAAATATATTTTCCAATGTAGCTAAAATGAACCACAGATTCACAAAATTGTTACAATTATTTGTTTAAATCGACAAGTTGTTCAAATATTTCATCAATTAGTTTCTATTTTCTGAAAGAAAATCATTCCATATCAGCAGCAATGGTTTTGTCGCCCAGTTATACAAATTGATTTAAGAGTTTCAGAAAAAGGTTTAAGCATTTGCAAAACCTTGGATTTATGTGCTGTGATGTGGTTGTCATGTTGTCAGCTGTGTGTGATCCTTGGGCTGTCAGGATATTGGGCAGGCTGTGAGGGAAAATGGGCACAATGCCTGGACTGAATGAGATGCCCCTGTTTTATTTTATTAATTCAAGGGATATGGGCAACCTCGGCTAAACCAGCATTTATTGCCCATCCCTAGTTACCGTTGAGAAGGTGGTGATGAGCTGCCTGTGGCGTTTTGTACGTCTCGTCTGTCCCGCCGCCGGGGAGACCATAGCTGTTGGAGGGAGGGGGCCGGTGATCGTCTTCAGCGGGTCAGGAAAACCCCACCCAATGTCTCGAAAAAGTGGCATCACACCTGTGACGATCAGATGAGGAGGGGTTGATTAGCTGGAATGACTTCCCTCTTTTCCTTCTCAGTTTGACTGCGACGGTTTTTAAAAAGCTGAGATAATTGCCAATTCCATTTAACTGTTTATGTTCTGTGACCATAACAGACATGGTCACATGGGATGTTTGAGCTTTTAAAAAGAGAGGATAATTTTTAACAAACTCACCACACACTCACACACACACTCACACATGCACTCACTCTCACACACACACTCACACACGCACTCACTCTCACACTCATCCTCACACACACTCACTCTCACACACACTCACACACACACTGGGCGCGATTCTCCGCTCCCGGGAAAAATCGTGAAGGCCGTCGTGAACTTGTCCGAGTTTCACGACAGACTCGGAGCCCGCTCCTCTCACCGAATTCACCCCCACCCGGGGGGCTAGGAGCGGCGCTCCGTTATTCTCCACCGCCGGGCGTCAAGGCGCGCCTACAATGACGCGACGGCAGCGCCTATGTGACGTCAGCCGCGCATGCGCAGGTTAGCTGGCTCCAACCCGCGCTTGCGTGGCTGACGTCACGACGGCTGACAGCTCGAACCTGCGCATGCGCAGTGGTCATCTTTCCCCTCAGCCGCCCCGTAAGACGTGGCGGCTTGATCTTGCGGGGCGGCGGAGGGAAAATAGTGCGTCCGATTGAGACGCCGGCCAGACGATCGGTGGGCACCGATCGCGGGCATGTCCCCTCCCAAGCACAGTCCCCCTACAAGCCCCAAAACGGGAATCTCACGGCTATTTCACGACGGCAGCGACCAGATGTGGTTGCCGCCGTCGTGAAGCGGTCGCGAACGGCAGGCCGCTTGGCCCATCCGGGTCGGAGAATCGCCGGTCGCCGTGAAAAACGGCGAGCAGCGATTCTTCCGAGCGGGGGGTGGGGGAATCACGGGGGGTGCCAGGGGGTCATGAAATTAGTCGGGGGGCCCTCCTGCGATTCTCCCACCCAGAGTAGATAGCGGAGAATCGCGCCCACTCACTCTCACACACACTCACTCACACACAGACACACTCTCACACTCACCCTCACACACACTCTCACAAACACACTCACACACACTCACTCTCACACTCACATGCACTCTCACACACACACACTCTCACACACACACACGCTCTCACACTCACCCTCACATACACTCTCACAAACACACTCACACACACACTCACTCTCACACTCACCCTCACATACACTCTCACACACACACACTCACTCTCACACACATTCACTCTCACACTCACCCTCACACACACTCACACACACACTCTCACATACACACTCTCACACTCACTCACACACACACTCACGCATACACACTCTCACACGCACATTCTCACACACACACACGCTCTCATGCACACACTCATTCTCACACTCACCCTCACACACACTCTCACACAAACAATCTCACACACACACACTCTCACACTCACTCTCACACAAACACTCACACTTACACACTCACTCACACACACACACTCTCGCACACATGCTCTCACACACAGGGCACGATTCTCCGCTCCCCACACCGGGTGGGAGAATCGCGGGAGGGCCCCCCAACTAAATTCACGACCCCCTGGTGCCCCCCGTGATTCTCCCACCCCCCGCTCGGAAGAATCGGCGCTCACCATTTTTCACGGCGACTGGCGATTCTCCGACCCGGATGGGCCGAGCGGCCTGCCGTTCGCGACCGTTTCACGACGGCGGCAACTACACCTGGTCGCTGCCGTCGTGAAATCACCGTGAGATGCCCGTTTTGGGGATTGCAGGGGGCCTGGTGGGGAATGAGCACCACGGCTGTGCTTGGTAGGGGACAGGCCCGCGATCGGTGCCCACCGATCATCGGGTCGGCGTCTCAATCAGACGCACTATTTCCCCTCCTCCGCCCCGCATTATCAAGCCACCACGTCTTGCGGGGCGGCTGAGGGGAAAGACGGCCACCGTGCATGCGCGGGTTCAAGCTGTCAGTCGTCGTGACGTCAGCCGCGCATGCGTGGGTTGGAGCCGGCCAACCTGCACATGCGCGGCTGATGTCACATAGGCGCCGCCGTCGCATCACTCTCGGCGAGTCGCCCGGCGGCCGAGAGTTATGGAGCGCCGCTCCTAGCCCCGCCGGGAGGGAAGAAGATGTGAAACTCGGCCGAGTTCACGACAGCCCTCCCGATTTTTCCCGGGAGCGGAGAATTCCGCCCACACACTCTCACACTCACTCTCACACACTCACTCACACACACACACTCACACATACACTCACACACACTCGCACACACACATTCACACCCACAGCCTCACACAGACACACACACACACACCCACACACTCAAACGCCCATTCATACACAAACACACACTCTCACACACACTCACACACACACACCTACACAATCACACGCCCATTCATACACAAACACACACTCTCACACACACTCACACACAGAGGACGGGATTCTCCACCGGTGGGATTCTCCGTTTTGCCGGTGCCCAGGGGTTTCCCGACGGCGAGGGGCTGCCCCACAATGGCAAACCCCATTGACCGGCCGGCGTAACGGAGAATCCTGCTGGCTGGTAGGGGCAGAAATGTGGCACGGTGGGGTAGAGAATCCTGTCCACACACTCTCACACACAAACACACACACACACTCACACACACCCGCACATTCTCACACCCACTCGCGCACACACACACACACACTTACTCACATTCTCTCACCCACACACTTTCACCCACACACTCTCACCCACACACTCACACACACACACTGAAATTTCACACACAAGGTGGGGTTCTCCGTCCCCCCGCCGAGCCGGAGAATCGCCGGGGGCTGTGTGAATCCCACCCCCGCCGGCTACTGAATTCTCCGGCTCCAGGGTTTTGGTGGGGGCGGGAATCGCGCCGTGCCGGTCGAGGGCCGCTGGCAGTGGCTTCCCCGGCGATTCTCCGGCCCGCGATGGGGCGAGCGGCCACCCAATTTTGGCCGGTCCCACCGGCGTGAATTAGACCTGGTACTTACCGGCGGGACCTGGCTCTGCAGGCGGCCCCCAGTGTCCTCGGGGGGGGGGGATCTCGCCCCAGGGGGTGGCCCCACGGTGGCCTGGCCCACGATCGGGGCCCACCGTTCCGCAGGCGGGCCTGTGCCATGGGGGCACTCTTTCCCTCCGCACCGGCTGCTGTGGACCTCCGCCATGGCCAGTGCGGAGACGAACCCCCCCTGCGCATGCGCTGGGATGACGCCAGAACACGCTGGCGCCCCCGCGCATGCACCAACATGCGGAGGCTCTTCGGGGCCGGTTGGTGCGGCACCAAGACAGTGTTCAAAACTCGCACGTTGAATGGCGAGCACGAGAGAGAGCGAAGGAATGAACCCACACAGGGTCTTGTTCTTTCAGCATCTCAGGTTCTTGTCCCATTCTGCAAAGAAAATAGTTGCTTAAAATGCACAAAGGGTCAACTTGTCACATGAGTGTCTCTCCCCGTCTGCCCACTGACCCAAATATGGGTCTATTCTAATTGTTACTTGACTAGATCACGGCATAGCACTCCTCTCTCATCCATGGTCCCATTGTCTGAGTGGTTATGTCTAATTGTTCGTCCACACCCAGTTGATTGGCCACTTTGCTAATGGGATAGGAGATAGCCCCCACTCATCGCTTTCAAAGCAATTATTCTTGATGTAGCTTTGCAAACAGCTTGTCTCCATTTCAATAGTCTTGAAATCTAGACGACTGATCTCAAGTCACCGGAATGTGCTTTAAGTTTTAAAAAAATCAATTATGAGTTTCCAGCCAATAAATTCAAAAGTCATTTTTAAAATCATAGAATCATAGTATCTCTACAGTCCAGAAGGATGCTATTTGGCCCATTGAGTCTGCACTGACCCTTGGAAGGAGAACCTGACCTAGGTCCATGCCCCGGCCCTATCCCCGTAACCCAGTGACCCCACCTAACCTTTGGGACATTAAGGGGCAATTTAGCATGGCTTTTTTTACCTAACCTGAACATCTTTGGGCTGATGGAGAACAACCAGAGCACCTGGAGGAACCCACGCAGACAAGGAGAGGAAGTGCAAACTCCGCACAGACAGCCACCCAAAGTTGGAATTGAACCCGGGTCCCTGGCACATGTGAAGCAGCAGTGCTCACCACTGTGCCACCACGCTGGCCCCAAATAATAGCTTCTCAACACACTAATTATAACTCACTGTTCCCGCAGACACACCATTTTTATGAACAGAACAGTAGATGACAGGAAGCTTCTTTTTACGTTTATGTTGGAGGGACATGGGTTCCATTCATAATTGCAACCTGTAGTATACTGGAAGGGAGTCATAGGTGTCATGATTGTCAACAAGAGGAAAGCATAATCAATATACACTGGAGAACTCAAACCTTGCAGTACAACGTCATGCATGGCAGACTCTAGCTGTAAAAGTGGTCTTCTGCCTTTGGCTTTGTGAAGCAGATAGTACATTGATATTGAACATACAGAAGGAGGCCATTCGGCCCATCGAGTCTGCACCGACCCACTTAAACCCTCACTTCCACCCTATCCCCGTAACCCAATAACCCCTCCTAACCTTTTTGGTCACTAAGGGCAATTTATCATGGCCAATCCACCTAACCTGCACATGTTTGGACTGTAGGAGGAAACCGGAGCTCCCGGAGGAAACCCACGCAGTCACGGGGAGAACGTGCAGACTCCGCACAGACAGTGGCCCAGCGGGGAATCAAACCTGGGACCCTGGCGCTGTGAAGCCACAGTGCTATCCACTTGTGCTACTGTGCTGCCCACGGTGGGGAATGGTACCTTAAATTCTGGGGAGTCATGATGGTTTTTACTCCATCTTCAATCTGTTGAAATGTTGGCCGATTTTAGGATGACAAGACTAATCGGTGTTATATCTTTCAGGCCGGTATTTAAACTCAATGTTTGTGCACGGATGCGGATGCCTGGAGTTTACTCCATGACACTTCTGTAAAATCCAGGCATCCAATGTTGGCAAGGGGAGTTGTAAAGAACAAATACAGGAAGCCTGATTCAACAAGAAGAAACAGGAGGGCAGTCTGCTGGAAGGACACCATCCCCTGGAGCATTTATCCAAATAGGACTGGAAAAAAATAGCAGAGTGAACACAGTCTGCAGAACAAAGTGAACCTCGAGTGATATGAGGAAACAGATGGCTGACCTCAAGAAAACAGCTAGGGTAAATCTCAAGTACAGTTTAGAATGCAGAACACCTGCTCCGCATCACCCTGCAACAAAGTGTAAATCATTTGTGCTGCGTCATCAGAATCATTGATAGGGGTTTATCTCTGAGGTGCTTCCACTAAGAAACAGGACACCAGATGCTTACCACAGCCAAATTGCAGCAGCATAAATCAGTCGATGGCCACCCTTAAACACAGGAAATTCTTGCGTGCCAACTAACCATGTCTATTTATTCGATCATTTAGATAAGATGATCTTGAGAACGGACAGCTGCATCTACTAATGTCTGCGCTATCTAACCGAGCAATACTTCAAGTTGACTTACCTGCTTGCAGATAAGGTGGCACATATCAGAGAGCAAACCAGATCTCACTGGAGGTCCCAGGAATTATATGCCCTTGACACCATTTGAGGAGGCCACCCCAGACATTAGTGAGCAGGAATATCACGAGTGTACATGACAGTGAAGCTAAAGGCCTTCTCGAAGTTCAAGGCTCAAACCATCGTGTTGATAGACAGGCATTTTTTTTCCATTTCAATAACATCACACTCCCCCCCTCCCAAACCTGCACTGAGACGCCCCTCCTGCGGTACATTGCAGAACATTCACGATTTGAAGATGCTTCTTTGAGGCAGCATTTTGTTGAAGTAGTTCTCCCTAGTTTTTTGTCGACCTTAACAATGAAGTGATGCACTGCTAAAGTCCATCATGAAACAGCAACTCACTGTGGTCAACGCCAGCACACAGATGCACAGTCTGCAAGATGCACATGAAGAGGTATTATCTCATGGTCAATAGATTGTCTTTGACTGTTCAGAATAAGGTAGCAGCACAGAAAAAAAACATGAACATTGATGGTAGTTGGGGAAATGCAATAGGCAGTATTACTGAAGAATTTTGGCTACATTAATGACCCATAACTTCTGGGTTTCCCAGCATCGCATTTATGAGGTACCCCAATGATGTGTTGGGACTTCCTCCAGGAGGTGCCCATGTAAGGGTTTACTTGCCAATTGCCAGAATAGCTAACATCGTCTGGAAATTGCAGTGGGCCTGGAACCATCTGACTGAAGTGATTTAAATAGCTAACTTCGGAGGGCACTGCTGGTTTTACCCTGCTCGTTACTCTGAAAGAGTTAGTCAGAAAAAATATCCAACTGCAGAGTTAGATATGGGGAGACAGTGGCTTAGTGGCATTGTCACTTGACCAGTAATCCAGAAACCCAGGGTAATGCTCTGGGGACCTGGATTTGAATCCCGCCAAGGCAGTTGATGGGCTTTGAATTCAAAAAAATAATCTGGAATTAAAAGTCTAATGCTGACCATGAAACCATTGAAAACGAAAATGAAATGAAAATCTCTTATTGTCACAAGTAGGCTTCAATGAAGTTACTGTGAAAAGCCCCTAGTCGCCACATTCCGGCGCCTGTCCGGGGAGGCTGGTACGGGAATTGTCGCTTGTCATAAAAACCCATCTGGTTCACTAATGTTCTTTCGGGAAGGAAACCTGCCCACCTTAGCCTACATGTGACTCCAGTCCCACAGCAATATGGTTGAATCTTAACTGTCCTCAATAATGGGCAGCACGGTAGCACAGTGGGTAGCACTGTTGCTTCACAGCTCCAGGGGCGCAGGTTCGATTCCTGGTTTGGGTCACGGTCTGTGTGGAGTCTGTACGTTCTCCGCGTGTCTGCGTGGGTTTCCTCCAGGTGCTCCGGTTTCCTCCCACAAGTCTTGAAAGGCGCGCTGTTAGGTGAATTGGATATTCTGAATTCTCCCTCAGTGTACCCGAATGTGGCGACTAGGAGCTTTTCACAGTAACTTCATTGCAGTGTTAATGTAAGCCTACTTGTGACAATAAAGATTATTATTAATGGGTAATACCTGCTGGTCCAGCCAGCGACACCCACAACCCATGAACGAATTTTTAAAAATCTAATATTTAAAACACCCAGGCCCAGCCTTGTATGGACACAAAATCAGGACCCCCATCAGGGGGCCCACTACACCACCCCCTCAGCACGACATCCCCCCCCCCCCCCCCCCCACCCCACCCGACCTGAGCTCTCCCAATGCGACTCACTCTCCGACCCGACCTGAGCCACTCTCTCACCTGCCCGACCTAACCCGGCCCAACCTGCCCCCAATGTGACCTGACCCACCCTACCTCACCGTGGCAGAATCGACCCTGCCAACCCCCCCCCCCCCGCCCCCCCCCCCCCACCCCCCTACCCCCTCCGCTACCCCAGGCCTAGTCCAAACCTGAAGCCCTAGCCCAACCTGACCCCACCCCGGCCCAACAACTCTCAGCCTGATCCCACCCCAACCCAACTTCCAGCCCGGCCCCGCCCAAACCCACTCTGACCAACCGGACCCTTCCACAGCCCGGCCCCCACCCCAGGCCGACCCCACCCCGCCTACCAGTGCAACATGTCCCCAATATGACCTCTCTCTCTCTCTCTCCCAGTGCCCCCACTCCCAGACTGAATTCCTTCTGGAGTGGCTTCCCTCCATCACGTATCCCCCCCCCCGCAAACCGCCTGGCCTGTCCACCCCTATCCAAACCACCAGGTCTGACCCCCTCCCCAAACCACCCGGTCTGGTGCCCCTTCTAAAAAAAATCACCGGGTCGCAACCCCTCTCCCCCAACCACTAGCTGCAACACCCCCTAGCCCAAACCACAGGGTCTGATGCCTCCCCCCCCCTCCCCACACCACCCGGTCCAACACCAACCCCCAAATTACTGGGTCCAACTCCCTTTCCACAATCCCAAACTAACGGGTCCAGTCCAACTCCCACCCCCCCATCCCAAATCACCGGGTCCGACACCCCCCTCGCATAAACCACCGTGTCCATCACCGTCCAAACCACCAGATCGAACTTCCCCCAAGCTCAAACCACCAAGTCCAAACCCCCCACCCCCAAACCACAGGGTCCAACCACCCCCCAAACCACTCCATCCAGCCCCCACCCCACCCCCAAACCACCTGGTCCAACAACACCCCCCTCCATTCCCTAAACCATTTAACTTACCTGCTCCCTGTACATTGGCCCTTTACACCTCCCATTTACGGCAGCTACTACCACTAAAATGGGGACTTACCTCTTTGCACCCAGTTACTCCACAACAATCCTGCCGAGGGGAGGGGGGGGGCGGGGGGGCGGGGAACCTCTCGGCTCCTGTCTCACTGAGCCTGACAGGTAGGTCTGGTGAGGATGACATCATTTCATCCATTTGAACAGAAGAATTCCCGAAAGGGCCAGCTCGGGAACTTAGTTGAATGTAAATTGTTTGACTGTCTGGTACACTGGTCTTTCCAGTGTGCTGGTATTTCAGAGTTTGCACCCTAATGGTCACTTCCAGTCTGGGAATATTTCTGCATTGTCCTTCTCATCTTCAGAGATCTGTGGTGCGTCAACCGGAGAGGAAAGAGTCGCATTGGACCCCTCCAAAAGGCCGTTGCCCTGGACTCGACATGTATGCTCAAGTCGTCAGGAGTCACGTCAATGCCAGATTCATCAGTCGCATTCACAGGACAGCCCCGAACGTCATCCAAGCACAACGCAACACCATCCGCGCTCTCAAGAGCAGCCGCAACATCGTCATCAAAGGCCAACACATCAGGCCGCCCTATCGTTTCAGGCAATGGGACCCTGTGTGAGAACCTCTCTTTCTACATTGAGAGCATCTTGAAACCCATCATACAAGGTACGCCCAGTTTCTGTCACGACACGGCGGACGTCGTACAGAAACTCAGCACCCATGGACCAGTTGACCCAGAAACATTTCTCGTCACAATGAACGTCTCGGCACTCTACACCAGCATCCCCCATGACAACGGCATTGCTGCAACAGCCTCAGTATTCAACACCAACAACTGCCAATCCCCAGGCGCAATTCTGCAACTCATCCGTTTCATTCTGGATCACAACGTCTTCACCTTCGACAACAAGTTCTTCACCCAGACGCACAGAACAGCCATGGGGACCAAATTCGCACCTCAATATGCCAACATCTTCATGCACAAGTTTGAACAAGACCTCCTCACCACACAGGACCTTCAACTGACGTTATACACCAGATACAACGATGACATTTTTTTCCTTTGGACCCATGGCGAAGAATCAGTGAAACGACTACACGATTACATCAATAAGTACTCACCATGGACTACTCTCCAAAATCAGTTGCATTCTTGGACACACTAGTCTCCATCAAGGACGGTCACCTCAGCACTTCGCTTTACCGCAAGCCCGCGGATAACTTCACGATGCTCCACTTCTCCAGCTTCCACCCTAAACACATTAAAGAAGCTATCCCCTATGGACAAGCCCTCCATATACACAGGATCTGCTCAGACGAGGAGGAGCGTAACAGACATCTACAGACGCTGAAAGATGCCCTCGTACGAACGGGATATGGCGCTCGACTCATCGCACCGCACCGACCTGCTAGAAGACAAACACAGGACACAACCGACAGAGTACCCATCGTCATCCAGTACCTTCCCGGAGCGGAGAAACTACGACATCTTCTTCACAGCCTTCACACGTCATCGATGAAGATGAACATCTTGCCAAGGTCACCCCACACCTCCACTATTTGCCTTGAAACAACTGCGCAACCTCAAACATTTCTCTTCAGCTTTTTAAAAAAAACCTCAGACAGATAATTGAAATGAAACAAAAGCTTTGAGGAAACTACCATGAGCAGGCCTTCATTCTTATGAAGGGGCCCTGATTTAACACATAAGCCCTTCATTGATGGAGCAGAATCCTTTTTGCTCATGTAGACCGAATGGTCACATGGCGGGTATTCCAACTCTCTCTGCTGGGGTGGGAGGGGAGTGGGTTAGCTGTTAAAAGGGAGTGGCTAGGGTGGCACAGTGGTTAGCACTGCTACCTCATGGCACCAAGGATCTGGGTTCGATCCCCGCCCTGGGTCACTGCCCAAATGGAGTTTGCACATTCTCCCGTGTCTGCGTGGGTCTCACCCCCACAACACAAAAATGTGCAGGCTAGGTGGATTGACCACGCTAAATTGCCCGTTAACAGGAAAAAAAATGAATTGGGCAATTTGAAACTTTATTTTAAAAAAGGGGAGTGACTGCGTTTCACATTCCTTCTCCATTGTTCTCTGATTTCAATACCATTTGTTTTGGGAGAAGGGTTAGTGACTAGGGTGGCAGCCAAATTCATTCATGCTGATGGCTGGATGGGGGGGGGGGGGTTATGATATCAATTGACTTCCCCAAGAACATTTTAACATGGAAATGTGTACAGAAGCTACTGAAACCACAGCAATATGGTTGATACTTAACTGTCCTCAATAATGGGCTGCACAGTAGCACAGTGGTTAGTACTGTTGCTTTACAGCTCCGGGGTCCCAGGTTCGAGCCCCGGCTCCCCGTGTCTGCGTGGGCTTTCTCTGGGTGCTCTGGGCTTCGTCCCCACAGTCCCAAAGATGTGCAGGTTAGGTGGGTTGGCCATGCTAAAATTGCCCTTAGTGTCCAAAAAGGTTAGGTGGGATAATGGGGATACGGTGGAGGTGTGGGTTTAAGTGGGATGCTCTTTCCAAGGGCTGGTGCAGACTCATTAGGCCGAATGGCCTCCTTCTATACTGTAAATTCTATGATTCTATGAAACACAAGCATACTGGAAAAAGGTGCAGGAGTACGGCCTGTCGAGCCTGCTCTGACATTTAATACAATCATGGGCTTCAATTCCACATTCCTGCCCGCTCCATATATCCCATGATTCCCCGAGAGACCAAAAAGCTGTCTACCCCAGCCTGAAATATATTCAGTGATGGAGCATCCACAATCCTCTGGATTTATGTCGCATTCCTGCCAATTTGAAGCAGGTGGGAATGTCGAAGAGACCCTCCAGGTAGCTGAGAATTTTTCTCTCTGGGGCATGGAGGAGTGGGAATGATACTTCCCTGGAAGACTGCATGTGACCCTTGTCCGCCCCACTCTGTGGTCTCTTCCTACTCATTCCAGGCAGGAGGTAAATTGAAGATCAGGCTTGGGAGATAAAATAACCTGGGCCTGAAACCTCCCTGCTTCCTCCAACCACAGTAACAACAATCCTGGATCAAAAGGAAAGCTGCAAATAAAGAAGGTGCGGAATGAAATTTGAGCAGTCAATTTTCAAATCTAAAACGTAGATTTGCATTTACAATTTTTACTAGCCTCTGTTTTTTGCACTTTTATTCAGAGGAAGGTGATGTCACCAGAGTTCACTCACCATTACAGCTTGGAGTTCTTCCTCCTTTATCTGTGAAATTGCAAGATTTGGGCTGATTGACGTCACAGTGGTAGATAGCACAAACCAAAAGTGAACCTGTGGTTATTGGTGCCTGTATATATTGCTCTCTGCCCCAGCAAGGACAAAATAAACCTTCCTGCTCTGTTTGTCATGTTTCGTTCTGCTGCCACTAAATGCATGTCAGGTTCCTGCACAGCAGTTGCTGTCTATCGTTGATTGAAGCCAGATTATGGTGTGACCAAGCTAGCCTTGGGATATTTGATTTAAGTATGGAGGCTCCACATGGTACTGTAAGCCAGTGCTTTTTAATCGCTGGAGGTCTGAGTTCACATCTAGTTCAAGAGTATAGGGTAGAGACTGTCAATCGCTTCACAATTAACTGTAAGTAATGATAGAAGGGATGGGCTGCGACCACAGCATGGAACTGGTGCTTTTCAACTTGAGATGAGAACATTTGATAGCATCAAAATGAAATGCACCGAGTATTTTAGTGCAACCTTTAACATTTCAATTCATAAATCATTTTATTGGGCAGCACGGTGGCGCAGTGGGTTAGCCCTGCTGCCTCACGGGGCCAAGGTCCCAGGTTCGATCCCGGCTCTGGGTCACTGTCTGTGTGGAGTTTGCACATTCTCCCCGTGTCTGCGTGGGTTTTACTCCCACAACCCAAAGATGTGCAGGGTAGGCGGATTGGCCACGCTAAATTGAACCTTAATTGAAAAATAAATGAATTGGGTACTCTAAATTTAAAAAAAAAATCATTTTATTTTCGGATCTATTATACTGCAAAATACATGTTGCAGGTTCTGATGCAAGATCAGTGGTATGCTTCCATATGAGTGATAAGATCAGTAGTGTGTAAGGTAAGACAGTCTGAAGGAGTATCCTTCCTGTCTGCTCAAAGGTCTGCATTGCATATGAGCCCTTTGGCATTCAGCATGTTGCAGAGAGATGTTAGGCCCGATTAGACGCCTGATATTTGCCAGCAAGATATCTGCTCTTCCTGCGATTAGAAAAGAACACTTGGCAGGAGCTGCCAAGGAGCTGAGGAAGTGTGGAAAGAATTGACCCTTTTATAAAGAACAAAGATCAAAGAAAAGTACAGCATAGGAACAGGCCCTTCAGCCCTCCACGCCTGCACCGCCATGCTGCCTTTCTAAACTAAAATCTTCTACACTTCCAGGTTCCGTATCCCTCTATTGCCGTCCTATTCATGTATTTGTCAAGATGCCCCTTAAATGTCACTAATGTCCCTGCTTCCACCACCTCCTCCAGGCACCCACTGCCCTTTGTGTATAAAACTTGCCTCGCACATCTCCTCTAAATTGTCCCTTAGGGTTGGGTTACAGGAATAGGGTGGGGGATGGGACCTGGGTAGGGTGGTCTTTCGAAGGATCAGTGCAGGCTCGATGGGCTGAATGGCCTCTAGGGTGGGGGATGGGACCTGGGTAGGGTGGTCTTTCGAAGGGTCGGTGCAGGCTCGATGGGCTGAATGGCCTCTAAGCGTAGCTTTCTGAAATAAAAGTCGTTCCGTGCTCCTGAATCGGACACATCATTTGGGACCTTTTTTTTCCTTCCTGGATCTTCATGCTCGAGTCACTTTTTTTTAGGAATGTTTAAATGAGTTAGATCTTGCACCGTAGGAATTCTATGATTATGGGAGACAGGCAGAAAACTGGAGTTGAGGCCATGATTAGATCAGACATGATTGTATTGAATGACCGAGCAGGCTCGAGGGGCCGACTCCCACTCCTATTTGTTATGTTCTTACGCCTTATCTTAAAGAGAAGCCATGGAGCGTGTTGATGCAGCAAAGAAGAAAAGAAAGACCATCGTCCACTAAAAGTGAATTGCAAGTTGCATGGGTCACATGATCCAGCTGATAATACAAATGTCAATTCATCTCCAAAATATAGAAATCTATTGTTTGCCTATTGGAAAGAAAGAAAAACACTTGTATTCAGGGCAGCACGGTGGCACAGTGGTTAGCATTGCTGCCTACGGCGCTGAGGACCGGGGTTCGAATCCCGGCCCTGGGTCACTGTCTGTGAGGAGTTTGCACATTCTCCCCGTGTCTGCGTGGGTTTCGCCCCCACAACCCAAAAAGATGTGCAGGTTAGGTGGATTGGCCACGTTCAATTGCCCCTTAATTGGAAAAAAATAATTGGGTACACTAAATTTATATTTATTTAAAAACTTGTATTCATATACATGGCCTTTAAGATGTCTCAGCACTGACTCAGCATTGATTGGTGGTGCCTCAGAGGAATGTGGAAACACTTTAGAACAGGTCGGTAGTACGAGGGAGGAAGTGTTAGGACTGTTAAAAAGCATTACGGTAGATAAACTCCCAGGGCCAGATGGCATCTATCCCAGATTCCTGAGGGAGACAAGAGATGAAATCGTTGGGGCTCTGACAGAAATCTTTGTGTCCTCATTGGCCACAGGTGAGATCCCAGCGGATTGGAGGATAGCCAATGTTGCACCGTTATTTAAGAAGGATTGCAAGGATAATCTGGGTAATTATAGGCCAGTGAGCTTGACGTCAGTGATAGTGGAATTGTTGGAAAAGATTCTCAGAGATAGGGGGCTGGATTCTCCAGTAATGGGGCTATGTCCCCGTGTCAATGTAAAAACACTGGCGTTTCACTCTGGACTTTCCTTAAGACAGTCCTGAGTGATTCTCACATCTGCAGGGGGGCAGCAGGGTCCTGGAGTGGTTCTTGCAGCTCTGGCTGTGGATACGGGGCCCCACACTTCCGGTCGGGAGTCTGCACATGCGTACGGCGGCGGCCTGCAATGGCCACCCCATGGGACATGGCGGACCTGGACCGCGGAGCGGCACCAAAAATGTAGGCCCACCTAGGATCACGCACACCCGTGGGCCAGTGATGCCCGATCGTTCCCCTGGTCATCCATGGGGGACACCCACCCGGTGAACAATCCCCCCGCCCCTCCATCAGGGTGGCCACAGACTGAGTCCGCAGCCACCACCCGACGTTCCCGATGGCCAATAGGTGGTTAGAACCACGCTGTCGGGAACTCAGCCAGTTTCGCGCAGAGAATCGCGTGGGGGGGGGGGGGGTCTGTTAATGGCCCCCTACCTGCGTGCGTTGACTGGAGACTTACTTGGTTGGTGCAGCTGCTAGGCAGGTCTCTCCTTGCTGAGAGTCACGGTCAAGAGTTCTTTGAGAGCTGCCAAGAGAGCGAACTGAACTTGGGGACTCTACTTTATAGTCCCCAGGGGTTTCGCGCCCTTTTGGGCGGACCCCGGACTTGGTCCCAATTAATTGGACCATGTCCCAATCGTTTCTATCGATTTCTCCAATACTGGAGCTCTTCCCTGATCGTTGGGCTGCCCTATGTGTCCGTTGGCCTGCCTTTGTCCTGGCTCCCTCTGGCGCCGGGGAGTCTGTCTTGGTCCCGATTGCTTCAATGTTTCTAATTGTTCCTGCGGATTGCTCATTAGTATGTAGATGGCTATTGGTTTCGGTTCTGTCTGGGTTCTGCAAGTCTTAATACACAGGAAACCTTGCACCTGCTTGTTTTCCTGTACCTGGCCAATTTTCCCTGCATTCTTTGCGGGCCTCCATTTTGGAATTGGGAAGTGGCCACCCCAGGTGGCTACAGGGCGCAAGTTCAAGGTGAGGGGGGAAAGATTCAGTGGGGATGTGCGGGGGAAGTTTTTTTACACAGAGTGTGGTGGTGGTCTGGAATGCACTGTCAAGTGAGGTGGGTGAGGCATATACGTTAGCGACTTCTAAGACTTATCTGGATAGGCCCATGAATAGGCGGGGTATAGCAGGATACAGGCGGTTGGTCCAGATAGGACACATGATTGGCGCAGGCTTGGAGGGCCAAAGGGCCTGTTCCTGTGCTGTGTTGTTCTTTATTCTTTGTTCTTTATTCATTGCTGCATTGTCTGCAGAACGTAAATCTAGAAATGAATGCAGTGCTTAACACCAAACGTCTTTGCTGCAATCCTGCTTCCTCCATTTCCCCCTCCTCTGCCTTTTCCTGTAGCTATGCTTGTTACATCGAGCTTTCTCCCCTTCATCCTGCTGCATCATGACTTCTTCAGAGCTTATAATGTGGTGCAATCTGCAACTCCCATTAATTACTAACTCAGTGATGACATCAACCAAGGGCTACTAAAGATAAACCTGGTCTCCCAGCAACCTAATCTATGTGAACTATGTGAGTGTAAGCCCCACACACTCTATAACACAGGCATCATGGTTGCTTCTTAGTTAATGGACAAGTGAGTCATCCTAGCTATCTATTGACATTACCCGAATATTAATAAAACTAAAGTCTCCTTGCTTGAGTTGGCAATGGGGTTGACATGAAGTTCTGTTGCCCACATGCGTGTTTCTATTTTGAATCATGTTACTCAGTGAAGATGCATCCCAATCCAGCTTTGTGTTGACGTGTTGACCCTAATAAAAGAGACATTTGCCATTTGCACGAATGGCCTGCATACTGACTGATTCAGTAGAGAAGGCCTGTTGTACCCTTCACAGCTTTATGAAGTGCATCCCTGCTCAAGGTGTTACCTGTAGGTTAGCTTGAGGTAGTCGGCGTGGCTCAACGACAACCTCTCTCGTGAGGCAGGGACAAGAGAATCAGACCGCCTCAGCAACACCGAGGTGAGGAGTCGGTCAGGGGCCTTTAGAAGAGGATGCTGATGCAGTGACAATGGCAGGCATTAACATCCGAGGGGTTACTGCATCTGAACTTGCCACCTTCGCCGAACTCATGGAGCACAACAGGAAAGGCCAAAGAGTATAGATTTTAAATTTCGGGTGATCAACCAGTGGAAATCTGGCTATGAGCAAAGAGACTGTGTTCACTTTGAAACATCAGCCTCAATTTAAATAGGGCCCATGCCAAATGCATATCCTGCTGAAGCTTGACAGATAAGAAGGTAAGTATATAACAAATAGGAGTGGGAGTAGGCCATTTGGCCCTTCCAGCCTGCTCGGTTATTTCATAAAATCATGGCTGATCTAATCCTGCCAGTTTCAGAGCAGTACAACATGGACCAAATATTTCAAGCGTAAACTTATCTATGCTCAAAATCCCAATTTACCCAAGGAAACTGCACATCAGGTTTATCCAGATTATAATGTATAATAGGTTATATATAACTCTGAATAACATGTAATGTACAATGGAACAAGTAAGTGCTCTCACTTGAGCTCACCTGCACCTCACTGAGCTGACCTTGCACAATAATACAAATTCCCCCCCCATATAAATGTGATATCCCACTCAGCAGATGTTTGGGCCGGGATTCTCCATTGGTTGACGCCAAAATCGTGAAACGCAATTGGGTGGAGAAAAGATTCCGACGTAAAATCGCGGCGGGTGCTGATTTGACACCAAATCACAATTCTCCGTCACCTCGACAGCGGCGTCAATGCATTCCAGAACGCACGTGCAGTGAACATTGTTTGCGTGTCATTAGCGGACCCAACCCGGTATTCGCCAGGGCCTCCGCGATGCTCCACCTCCAACGGGCTGAGTTCATGATGGCGCGGTTCACTTGTGCTTTTAAAAATCATGAAACCAGCATCATGGCTGCTGAGGGAGAGAAAAGGGGTACGGAAAGTGTCCAGTATCGCCATAGCTTGCCGGGGGGTTTCTGCCAGGGCCGGAGGGAGTAGGAAGGGGCTGGCCAAGTGGTGGGTTGTGGGGTCGGGGTGTACGGGCACGGAACACCATTGCCACAGCCGGCAAGGCGGCCATGCAGCTGCACATGCTGCTAACAGCCCACTGTGAACTTAGGGCCATGGGTCGTATAGGTGTCCCCCCAGGCCACCCCCCTAGGTGCCCTCTGGCCCCAGCCGACCCGTCAGCTATATGGGCCCGCTCCAGCTCAATCAGTGCAATCTTGTTGGCTGGGATGAATGTGTGTGGGGAGTGAAGAGAAGCCAATTTTTTTTTATTTAAAGGGCTATGTTTTATTACGGAGGAGAGGCATCATACTGCGCACATCCCGCCATGAGAAAAGTCGGTACATTAAAGAAAAGGCTGTTCCACAGCGATAGAACGCTGCTGGTAGCTGTAACAAGCTGAGAGAGGGGCTTCTGCCCCTTAGTGGAAGGAAGTCCCATTGCCATTTATGACATCTTATGACAGTCGATGCAGATTGAAGTCCTTAAATGGTCATTAATTGGCCATATAAGGGCTCAATGGGTCTAAGCGTGGGTGGACAAGACTTATGCACTCCCTGTATTTTGGGTACTGGGTCAGGATTGGCGGGAAGGCAATGGGTTATCATGTTTTAACTCCCCCCCCCCCCCCCCCCCCCCCCCCGCCCCCACCCCACCAACTGCAAAAATTCCTTCGGAAGAATGAACAATTGGGGAGAGAAATGAAGAGCCGCCCCATTAAAGAAGAAACCAGTTAGGCTTAAAGTTCAGCATTTTTAAAGTGGGGAACCCCTGAAACAATCACTGGGAATGACTAATCAACATCTAGAATACTGCTGAGGCTCCCCAGTGCAGTTATAGGGATGGCACTACTTTCCTTGGTACATGAACCTCAATGAGACTTGGATGGACTCAAAAAGATTCAAGGAGCTTCATGCTTTCATTTTCTTTTTTTTTCTTCTTTTTTTAAATTTAGATTACCCAATTATTTTTTCCAATTAAGGGGCAATTTAGCGTGGCCAATCCACCTACTCTGCACATTTTTGGGTTGTGGGGGCGAAACCCACGCAGACACGGGGAGAATGTGCAAACTCCACACGGACAGTGACCCAGAGCCGGGATCGAACCTGGGACCTCAGCGCCGTGAGGCGGTTGTGCTAACCACTAGGCCACCGTGCTGCCCTTATGCTTTCATTTTCAAGCACTTATCGCTAAGGAGGTACAACTGATCAATGCCAGTAATGCAAGATGTACCAATACCCAATCAGGGGCCCATTTGACACATCCTGCTTTACGCCATGTCAAAGGAAGCAAAAGGCTGATGTGTGTAAAAAAAAAGCTGTCAAATCACACTTTTCTGGGGCAGCACGGTGGCACAGTGGTTAGCATTGCTGCCTACGGCGCTGAGGACCCGGGTTCGAATCCCGGCCCTGGGTCACTGTCCATGTGGAGTTTGCACATTCTCCCCGTGTCTGCGTGGGTTTCGCCCCCACAACCCAAAGATGTGCAGGATAGGTGGATTGGCCACGCTAAATTGCCCCTTAATTGGAAAAAATAATTGGGCACTCTAAATTTTAAAAATTGTTTTTAAAAATCACACTTTTCTCCCCTTGACCATTTTCACTTCCGGTAGGCTTTTGGCTTCCGAGAGCAAAGAGCTCCCCTGCGAAATGGATATTATTGGCTCTCATGCACAATCTGCAACGCGATAGGCCTGATATTTGCAGGGAGGGTGGTAATTGGGAAGGAGGGGTTTCAGTCGTTGAGAAGGGGCCTGTAATTGAGAGGAGTGTGGGTGAGTCTGGTAATCAGGGCTTGGGGGAGAGAGGCTGGCAGTTGAGATTGTGGCAAGGTGCCATGTCAGCAGCTGGTGACTGGGGGTATGGGAGGCCAGACGTTTTCCTTGCAGGGCCTGCAGATTTAGAGTGGATAGTAATCTAAAATATATGGACCTAGAAATTCCAGCAGATCTTTCTTCTCATTATTTCATGGCATGTGACTGGCAGGTCTAGATTTTGTTGCTCATCTATAATTGCCCTTGTGAAAAGGTGGGGAGCCACCTTCTTGAACCACTGCAATCTGTGTAGTGTAGGCACTGTACCTCTGTTCCTACTGGCTGACAAGGAAACAGACATATTGGGGAGGCAGGCAGCTCCCACTTCTGTTTCATTGTTCCCCGACCTCTGGAAAACACACGCAGCCCATTTTAATTTCAACCTGGCCTCCCAATTGCTTTCTCAGAGCCCAATTTAAACATGTTAATAAGCATCCCAATGTTTGCTGCCTCAAATAGATCTTCCATGGTCAGTTGGGGTCAGGCCCCCATATTTCACTTTTAACCACACACCCCTCCCTGCTCCATTCCCGATCTTCCTACTCCATTCCTGATCTTCTTCCAATCACTGTGGGCAGCATTAATATACAAGCCTAAGAGTTCACTTGTCTCTTACCATAACTATGTAACAGAGGCATCGAATTGGAAATAGGACTAGAGCAGCAGATGCATTGGAACGCCACCTGCAAGTTTCCCTCCAAACGCCCACATTCCTGACTTTTTAAAAATTCATTCATGGGATGTGGGCATTGCTGGCTAGGCCAGCATTTATTGCCCATCCCTAATTTCCCTTGAGAAAGTTGTGGTGAGTTACCTTCTTAGATTCACCGATCTCTGGGTTATGGGCCCAGCACGCTTCCGCTGCACCCCTCTGTTCACGTGTGAGTTACCTTCTTGATCTGCTACAGTCCCTGTGGTGTGGGTACACCCACAGTGCTGTTATGGAGAGAGTTCCAGAATTTTGACCCAGCAACAGTGAAGGAACAGCGGTCCATTTCCAAGTCAGCATAATGAGTAATTTGGAGAGGAAACCCAGGTGGTGGTGTTCCCATGTGTCTGTTGCCCTTGTCCTTCTAGATGGCTCCCCACCATCTTCTCAGGGGCCATAATGGATAAGCAACAAATGCTAGTCCTGCCAGTGGTGCTCACATCCCATGGAAGCAGGATAAAAAAGACCTCCTGGGATGCTTGGTCCATACATTTTAAATTGCTCTCCAAAATAATTGCTACTATGCACTACTGTGAGATAAGAGGGAGATATGAAGACATTTGGGTCCAGAAATGAGACCCCCAATGTAGCAGGAAATGTAAGAGTTAAACAGACTGAGAACAAAAGATCCTGCTAGCACAGAGTCCAAGGGATACGCCCACACCTGGCCAAGTTGCATTGTCCCATTGAGACGTAACACACATGGGAACACACAGGATGGCCCGGTTCAGCAAGGGTGATTCATTAAAGATCCACATTTATTCAGGACACTCCTGTCTGACCAGCTATTAGCCCATTACAGAGTCTGATGGCTTCTTTGTCCATCAGTGGTAGGTTAGTTGCATATCAATGGCATGGCTCTCTTTTGTATGAACAGGAGTGGGCAATCAAACAGCCAAGATAACGATGATAGGTTCAAGCCTAGAAACCCCAGAGAACCTTTGTTTGAGGAGCCACACGGTGCTCAGTGAAAGAGAGAAAAAGAATCCTGTTTTGAACTGACACGGGGAAGGCTTTGGAAATTGACTGAGAAGGTCATAAAAGTTGCCACCATGGCAGGCTTTGGAAAAAGAGTTCAAAACGAATGTCCCTACTAAAAGGAAAATTGCTTCATAAATCCAAGTATTGCCTTTGTCTACCTGTGAAAGTAGCATGAGAGCTGCATGTTCTGGTACAGTGTTGCTTAATGGAAACTAATGTATTAAGGTTTAGAAACTGCCTGTAATCTGTTATTTGGTCGGGTCGAAGTTTAAATGTTGGTTTATTTTGTTTTAATAAAGTTTGTTGATAAAGTTACCACATCCTTTGTATTTTATTATTATTCCTGGAATGAATCGATCTTTCCGTACCATCTTAAAACTAAAACGTTATGGTCTTGGTTCAGTCTCTTTGCCACTGTTGAGAGCTGACCAGGCATCCCTAACAACTATAGAGTATGAATTGCAATTCGGGTCTGATAGCCTGAGGCCTTCAATGTACATTAGGTATTGGGCTTTGAAAATATGCCGGTGGTGTGAACTCATCAGCAAACCTGCCTGAAGCCATTTTTTTCAGAATTTGCTTGCTTCCTGCCCCCACGCACACCTGCTGTCCCCCATCCACTCCCACCTCCGATACCAACTCCAAGGCTCAAGCAGGCCAAGAGCGATCACCTGTGGTTCAAATAAATTTTCCATGTGGTCTTACTTCATTTTTATCCAGAGATTAGAGCACTTGTGCAAAGGCACAACACTTTGTTTCCTTTAGGCTAATATGCAATGCACTACAACAACAAGTAGCAGGTTAGCATGGTGGTTAGCATAAATGCTTCACAGCTCCAGGGTCCCAGGTTCGATTCCCGACTGGGTCACTGTCTGTGTGGAGTCTGCACGTCCTCCCCCTGTGTGCGTGGGTTTCCTCCGGGTGCTCCGGTTTCCTCCCACAGTCCAAAGATGTGCGGGTTAGGTGGATTGGCCATGCTAAATTGCCCGTAGTGTCCTACAAAAAGTAAGGTTAAGGGGGGGTTGTTGGGTTACGGGTATAGAGTGGATACGTGGGTTTGAATAGGGTGATCATGGCTCGGCACAACATTGAGGGCCGAAGGGCCTGTTCTGTGCTGTACTGTTCTATGTTCTATGTTCTAATATGCTGTACACTCTTTGTGAGCTGTTGCTATTCATTCTAATATATATCACACCACATATCAGAACAATGTCTTACAATACGTTATGCAATATACGTTATCATATATTTGACATGTTTTTTGACGCCAGGCCAAGTTTAATATAATTCCTCCCTTTTTAGGTAGCAACCGTTTCCTTCTTGAATCTAATAACCGTTACACCTCATCCAGGAAACTGCGGTTAAGAAAGGCTGAAATATTTTATGTTTGACAAATCATCCGAGTAGGAAACCCAAATAGATCAGTCACCCTGCCGCAGCTCCATGGAGTATCCGTGTTTGGCCTGCAAAACGTGGGATTGTGAAACATATGGAAGGCAGGCTTGTGAAGTTTAGAAACCGTTATTAACTGCAGACACTTTTGAGGTTAGACTTGTGGGTATGCTGACATGCACATATGTGTAACAGTCCCTTAAGCCATCTTGTGCAGAAGCAAAAGGTTCTCATGATCATCGCAAAATAGAGAAAAAAGAAGGTTCCATTTCTCCATTGTCGCATTCTGCCTATTTGCTGCTAAGTCAAAAGACAAGAAAGGAATGGAGCTCTTCTAAGGCATGCAACTCATCAATGCTGCAACATTGTCCCATAAAGTGGCAGTTTCTGTTGTCATTTCCTTCATTGTGGAGTGCATGGTGTGCTGTTTGAGGTTGTCTATTTCAACACTTAAGACTGTGGACACAAGCACAATGTAAACTCTCCAGGGGAAATGTTGGATAAGGCCCGATAACAAGAGCAGGGATCACAACGAAGGCACAACTTACATGCACCCGTTTGTTGTGCAGCAAACTTTGTGCTGCTTGCTTATTTTATTGATAGCTATGCAGAGCTAACTGCGCTACTGAGAGGCTGCATGCCTCAGCTGGGGGCCCAGGTTCATGCGAGGAACGTTTTAAAGGAGGTGCATTCTGACTGCAACAGGTACTGGAAATGGTTCAGAAAGGGTATCTGACCTGCAAGAAGAATGAATAAGGTGCAATAGAGAAAAGTGAGTGGTCCTCGGAAGGGAGGAGGAAGGTCCTTTACCCACAATGGGATCGGAGAAGCTCCAGCCAAACACAGAGAAGGCAGTGGAAGCAGATAACCATTACTGCCAATGCCAACAGTCTGAGGACCTGGATGCAATGCAAAAAGAAGCTCAATGGCCTCAAGCGAGTGGTCAAGATCAGTAAATTCATCTTCACATTTCTATCCTTCTATATGAACCACTGGCCGCCCATTGTGCTTCACTCATCACACCAACTTCACTCAGGTACCACAATTATCTAGCATGATTCACGTTGTTATTCATAGCTTAACCTCACCCTTTCACACTTTACACTGCTGCAAACCTCACACCCATACCTTTCAGCTTTACACACTGACAGCTATTTGACTATGACAGGCACATCACCCAAATACACTCACTGATGTAATCTCCTCCCTCTTGCAGGACAAGGTGGCGGGCAGACCATGCCTGACCCCTTCCTGCTCTCACCCTCATGGAGGAGACGGTACTGACAGACTGAACCCATAGTCAGCAGTGGGACTGAAACCATAGAGGAATGCAATATACCCCTACCCATTCCACTACCTCACATTTTATTTCCTCCTCATCATATGATGCCTTCTGATTTGCGAGCTTCAGACAGTGTCAGTGTTGTGCCCCTTGCTTTCCCCTCCTTCCGTCACCGCAACCCCACCCTTGTGCCTTTCTCTTTTCAGATACCGATGAACTGCCACCTTGTCAAATACTGGTGCCGGAACGTAATGTTCGAGAGGAACAGGACACTATGATGAAGAGACACCATCACTTTTGGATTTCACACTTGCAGCCATCAGCTCAGGTATTGGCAATGCACAAAGTTTAGAGGGCTGTATGGAGGCAGGATCTCCACATGGTGAGTCACCAGGCAAGGTTAGCCTGGAGTCAAAACAGGGATAGGGCGGTACACGTGCCAGCTGGCTGGAATGTGAGCTCATACATGTGTTCTGATACAGGGGACTCAGGTGAGGAATTCACTCCAGCAGTATACAGATGGAGATATGCACAAGGAAATATTTGATGCATTAGCACAATTGGGCACAGGACATTGAACAACACTTGAAGTCCTCCTGTCTCGTGGTGACCAACTCCATAAATTGTGGAGCTGACTGTGGTGCAGAGTTTGGTTTCATTGTAGCTCAAATTGAGGCCATGAAATCTTAACTTGTTGTGATACAGGCTCAGACAGCTGCCATCATGGGATTGGCCCCTTGTGATCAAAGAGACATGCAGGCTATCACTGGACTCCAGCAATCTTTCCTCAGATTGCTATGATTGCTGAGGAATAGTCCAGGGGAACAGACATTGGCTTCAGGATGCTGGAAGTTGTGCCCCCTCTCTGTATAGCGGTATTTGTCCTCCTATGCCAACCACTCCTGCAGTGCCCCCTCCTGTCAGTCAGCTGGCCAGACCATGCCGAGCTGATGCATTCTAAAGCCAGGTCATCTTAGCCCAGAGTTACCCGAGGGCAGCGTACAATCAATCTGCAGTCTCCCCCGCTGAAAGGCAGCCTTCCACCAGCCTAGCTGTGAGCGCTGGAATAGCATGGTGTGGGAGCACAAGGACAGATAAAGGCACCCGCTAAAGAGAAACTAAAGGAACGTCCAAGAGTGATTTATTGACTTTTATGTGGAACATTGAATGGTTTGTTGGAAAAAGTTGGTTTGGAATGTTTCTTTTGTGATGGCTTTTATTTCACCAAGAGGATGCTGTGAGAATCAGTAACAGAAGGAAAGGAAGGTGTTGAAGGTTGTAGAATGGGCATTTCAGGTTGTGCTCCGTGAGACCATAGTCATGCAAGGTGACCATAGACAGTCCAGCTGCAAAGGAGATGTGTTGGTGCCTTCTCCTTCCCTCCTATTCCAACCCATCTTCTTCCTCTTGTTCCTCCTATTCCTCAGTTGCCCAGCCTCCTCCTGCTGGTAAGGGCTGTGCCCTCATGATGGTGAGGTTCTGGAAGACATAGCACAGCATGACAAATCTGGAGGCATGTGCAGACAAATACTAGAGGGCTTCTCTGGAGAGGTGAGCACCTACAGCCTGCTCGATGAATCAACTCACGCTAGCACAGTTCTTTTTTTAAAAAATATTTTTATTCAAAGCATATCCAGATTTTTTATAAAGCAGCCAGCCATTTAAACCAAAACATACAAAAAAGTACCCACAATACAGTAAAAACAACGACTCCAATGCCCCCCCCCCTCCCCCCCCCCCCCCCCCCCCCCCACCCACCCACCGCTGGCATTTCCCATTCCTTAACGAAGGCGGTGAACAGCCTCCATCTCGAAAAGGACCCTCCTCTCAACCCCGCATGTCAAATTAAATTTTCTCCAATGGAGGAATTCCGCCAAGTCACTCGCCCACCCCGCCACCTTAGATGGCTCCGGATCCCACCATTCTAACAAGATCCACCTCCAGGCTATCAGGGAGGCAAAGGCCAACACATCAGCCTCTCTTCCCACCTGCACTCCCGGATCCTCCAACACCCCGAATATCGCCACGCACTGGTTCGGAGCCACCCTCACTCCCAGAACCTCCGACATAGTCCCCGCAAACAACTGCCCCCAACTTCGGGCATGCCCAGAACATATGGGTGCGATTGGCCTGGTCCCCCAAGCATCTATCTTCTACCCCCGAAAAAAACAACTCATTCCCAGCACTGTCATATGCGCTCGTGCATCTCTTTAAACTGACTGAGGCTTAGCCTCGCACATGAGGACGTTGAATTTATCCTACGCAGGGCCTCACTCCATATCCCTGCCTCAAATACCCCCAGCTCCTCCTCCCACTTTCACTTTACATCCTCCGTCAATCCCCTCTCCCTTTACATTAGATTCCTGCATGTGCCTGAGATCATACCCTCTCCTATCTAGTCCTCGGACAGAATGTTTTCATACCACAGCAGGGGTGGCAACCTGGAAACGTGGCCATATCCTTCCTAACAAAGGCCCCAATCTGCAGATAACGGAACCCGTTACCCCTCGGCAACTGGAACTCCTCCTCCAACTCTCCCAACTCTGCAAATCTATCCCCACAAACAGGTCGCTCTGTCCCCCTCACACTCCCTAACTCTAAATGTAGAGTCCAGCCATGCCGGGACAAATCTATGATTGCCACAGATTGATGCCCACAGTGACACGCCCTCCATCTGAAAATGTTGCCTGCATTGATCCCACACTCTGAGCGATGACACCACCACCGAGGCTCGGCAGTACTTGGCCAGCGAGAATGGAAGAGGCGCCAATAACAGTTTCCTCAAACTCATCCCCCTACACGAGGCCTCCTCCATCCGCCCCAACACCGACCTGTACTCCACCACCCACCTCCTGACATTCTCAGCATTTGCGACCCAATAATAAATCAACAAGCTCAGCAGCGCCAACCCGCCTGTCCCTCTCCAACATCCTCCTCCTAACCTGGAATACATTACCACCTATATACACTCAGAAATTATCCTATTCATCCATCCAAAAGAAGACGTGGGATCAAAAGTCTGGAGATTCTGAAAAATAAACAGAAATTTAGGCAAGACCGTCATTTTCTGTCTGAACTCTCCCTGCCAGCGAAAGCAGTAGGACTTCACGGGCGCGATTCTCTGAAATGGAGACAGAGTGTTAGCGCCATCGTGAACGCCGTCGCATTTCACAATGGCGCGAAACGGGCGCGAGGACTACCGATTCGGGCCCCCCCCCCAGGGGGCCAGCGCGGCACTGGAGTGGTTCACGCCGCTCAAGCCTCCCTTCCCGGCGCCAAATGGGCGCCACGCCAACCCGCGCATGCGCGAGGGACTTCTTCCGCGCACCAGCCCCGACACAACATGACGTGGGTGTTCAGGGGCCGGCTGCGCAACAAAGTAGGCCCGGGGGGAGAGGTCGGCCCGCTGAACGGTGGGCCCCGATCACAGGCCAGACCCCATCAGAGGCCCTCTCCCCCACTCACAGCCCCCCCCCCCCCCCCCCCGACCCTTTGCGCCGAGTTCCCGCTGCCAGCGACCAGGTATGGATGGTGGGACTCTGCTTTTTCCACGCAGCCACTCGACCCATCCGGGCCGGAGAATCAGAGGCCCCGCCACCTACAGTGGCCCGAGACCGACACCGCGCCAAACGCGCCGGCGCAAATGGCGCTGATTCTCCGCAACTCGGAGAATCACGCGCCGGCACTGGGGCAGGGCTCGGAGAATCGCGCACCCCATCTCTCAAAGTCCTCCTTCATCCCTCCACCAAGTTATCCAAATTCAACTGATGCAATTGGGCCCAACTATGCACCATCCGTACACTCAAATATCGAAAACCCGACTGGACCAGCCAAAACAGCAACTTCTCAAAGCCCCTCCCTTGCATCCGAACAGTCACCAGGAACACCTCACTCTTTCCTACAGTGAGCTTATACCTGAGAAGAACCCAAACTCCGTCAAAATCCTCTCTATACTTTCCACAGCATCCGTAATGTACAACACAGATCGGCTGCGTACAGGGAAACACGATACTCCAGCACCACCCACACTATAACTGTCCACCCTCTGAAGCCCCAATGCCAAAGTCTTGATCGCCAATGCAAAAAGCAGCGGAGACAGAGGACACCCCTGCTTTGTTGCCCGACGCAGCCCAAATACCCCAAACTAACACTGTTTGTGCGAACACTTGCCGTCGGGGCCCAATTAGCAACCTGATCCATCCACAAATCCCTGCCCGAATTCAAACTGTCCCAACACTTCAAACAAATATTCCCACTCAACCCGGTCAAATGTCTTTTCCGTGTCCATCGACCGTATCACCTCCATTTCCTGACCCTCCGAGCGCATCATAATCACATTTAACAGCCTCTCAATGTTAGCCAATAACTGCCGCCCTTTCACGAACCTCATTTGGTTCTCATCTATCACTCACAGCACACAAACCTCCATGCACGTCACCAGCACCTTAGCTATTATCAAAGAAAAAGTACAGCACAGGAACAGGCCCTTCGGCCCTCCAAGCCCGTGCCGACCATGCTGCCCGATTAAAGTACAATCGCATCCATAATTAACAACGCTATTGGACAATACGAGCTGCATTCCTCTGGGTCCTTATCTTTTTTCAAAAGAAGCAAAATTGATGCCTATGTTAATGTGGGCAGGTGCTGCCCCTTTCCAGCCGACCCGTTGAACATCTCCACTAAAAGGAGCCCCAATACTGTAAAACGTTTTATAGAATTTAGCTGGGAGCCAGTCCAGACCCGGGCCTTCCCACACTGCATCAAACCCCCACAGCCTATCACTTCCCCCAGCCTAATCATGGAACCGAGGCCCTGCACCTTCCCCTTATCACCTCAGCAAAATCCAGGCCATCCAGGAACCATCTCATGTCCTCTCTCCCACGAGCTCCGACTTGTACAGCCCCAGGTAGAAGGCCTCAAATAACCCATTAACCTTCAGTGCCTCAGTGACCATCCTGCTCCCAAATCCTTAATCCGCCCAATCTCCCTTATGGCCTGCTGTTTCAACAGATGCGCAAGCATCCTGTTGGCCTTCTCCCCAAGTTCGTACCATGCCCCGCCCAGCCTGCCTCAACTGCCCCACTGCCTTTCCCATGGACATAAGCTCGAACTCCATCTGGAGCTCCTTCCTCTCCTTCAACAATCCCTTCTCAGGGGCCATCGAATACTTCCAATCCACCCCCAAAATGGCCTCCACCATTCTCTAGATAGCTGTTGGTCAGTGTTATTACTTCTACGGTGCAGCCACCTTTCCTCACAGTTTTACGAATTGGTTCCCATCCAGGATCCTGGCAGGTTGAGGTAAGAGAAATGCTCCCAGAAGACTTAGAGTGGATAAGGCCTCCTCCCCTCCCCTTCTTCTCTCTCGACAAGTGCCTTGTCCTCTGTGCTGTCTCTGTTGCATCCCCCTGCCGTACTGTAGGCCAAAGGGGGGTGGTAATTACAGTGACCATGACTGGAAGCAAGAGACCAGAAGCCCTGAAGTTAAAGCCAAGACCTTCTCCTCATGCTGCACCACTTCCTATCAACTTCATTAACTTTAATTAGCACTTCTATCAACTCAGAAAATAGCGCAATTTTAGCTCAGTTAAAAACTATTCATTTCTATGCTGTTAAAATCTGGCCATATATGTAGAATCCATCAGCAACTAAAATGGCAATATCTGCAGCTGAACCAGACTGTTTGCAACCCTTGTTTCGTAGTTGACCCCACTATGTGCCTTCAACCACCTATTTGTGTCATCACGTATCTAACGCCGTAATGTCGCTCAACCACACTCCTGTGTCAGCCCATATGCTGCTCAAACCCTCAATCAGTCCTTTTAGCCTTGACTATTCTAATGCACTCTTAGCTGATCTTTCATATTCTATCTTCAGTAAACTTGAGGTCATCGAAACACTGTTGCATGTCCTAAACCACACCAAACCTTGTTTACTGATCATTCTTGTCTTCATTGACCTATTCTGGCTCAGGTTAAACAACATCGCATTATTAAATTCACTTCCTTGTTTCCAATTGTCTACATGTCCTCACCTCTCGCCAGCTCTGTAATCTGCTGCAGCCCCACAGCCCTCTGAGATACCTGTGTGCCCCTAATTCTAGCCTGTTGAGTATCCTCGGTTTTAATCGGAGGCGGTGGTATAGTGGTATTGTCACTGAATTAATGATGCAGAGACCTAGGGGAATGCTTTCGGGACCTAGATTCGAGTCCCACCATGGCAGATGGTGAAACACAATCAATAACTGCGAGTAAGTATAAGGATGGCCGTGAAACCATTGTCGTTTGTCGCAAAGACCCATCTAGTACACTAATGCCCCATGTGACTCTAAATCCATCGTGATGTGGTTAACTCTGCAATGCCACTCCGTGAAAGGGAAATTAAGGGTGGGCAATAAATGCTGACCCAGCCAGAGACACCCACATCCCATCATGAATTATTTTTTAAATCTCCCCACTATTGATTATAATCTCCTCCCTGCACTTCTCTACCTTGCGTTCCTCCTTTAAGGCATTCCTTAAAACCTACATCTTTGACCAAGATTTTGCTCTAATACCTCCTTAAGTGGCTTTGTGACAGATTTTGTTTTATAATTGTGCCTTGGGAGGTTTTATTATATTAAAATAGCAATATAAATGTCAGTTTACAGAGGGTGAGGATGGAACAATTCCACTCTGTGACCTGAGAGTGGTCGATGATAACATTGAAGAACGATGGTAAGGGCTCCTTCCAGCTGCTGAATGGATGGCCAGCAGTACATCCTTGATGGAGGCCATTACCTGTAGTGGAGTGGTCGAAAATTGCAGAGTTGGTGTTAAGTCAGTGATGCACCCTGACTAATGTCACAGTCTATCTACTTTGCAGTGCACACTTTTCTGAAATGGTGTTAGGTGCGGGCCACGCCAAAAGTGTGAATGCGGGGTGAGGCGCCATCTTAAGAAAAAATGGCAACTTTAGTGCTGAAACTACAGATGACATGAGCTGAAATTTGTAACTATTCAATGTTCCCCTGCCTGATGTTCCATCCTCCACCCTCTGTCAACTTCAGCTCATTCAAATCGCAGCTGCCCAGTTCCAATCCCGCTCCAAGTCCTGCTTTGCCCAATTACAATGTTCTTGCTAATGTAGTGTGGCTCCCAGTCTGTACAATGGCTAAAATTTTAAATCCTCCTCTTCACGTTTAAATCCCTCCATTCCTTCACCCAGCCTGTTTAACATCCTCACAGCCCAGTAACACTAGCCTGAATTCTCTGTTCCTCGAATTCTGACCTTTATCCCACTTCCTTCAGTTGCCTCAGCTCCCTCTGGATTCTGTCCCAAACTTTTTCACCTCCTCACTTTGCCCTTCTTTAAGGCCTAAACCCATCCTCTTTCACTAAGCTTTCGGGATATTTATCACATCAAGGCAGAAGAATGCGTGCGTGCATAATCGGTAACAGATAACCCCAGAGCATGTACCACAATATAAGCTATCTGAGGAGTGCGGATTATGGCACATTCACAAGGGCAACGTTCACTGGTATATAAGTGACAACATAAAATAAGGGGTAAAATTCTTAAAGGAGTGAAGGAGCAGAGGGACCTGGGTGTATAGGTGCATGGATCATTGAAGGTGGCAGAACAGGTGGAGAGAGCAGTTAGTAAAGTAGATAGCATTCTGGCCTTTAGTTGATTTGATTTGATTGATTTGAAATACAATGAAAAGTATTTTTCTGCGGTCAAAGGAACGTACACAGTCCGTACATTGAAGACAAAAAAAAGAATAATCGTCAGAGTACATTGACAAATGGTACATCGCTAAACAGTGATTTGTTACAGTGCGGAACAGGGGCTAAACAAAGCAAATACATGAGCAAGAGCAGCATATTGCATCATGAATAGAGTTCTTCAAGGGAACAGATCAGTCCAAGGGGGAGTCGTTGAGTAGTCTTCTATGGGGAAGAAGCTGTTCCTATGTCTGGATGCGCGGGTCTTCAGACTTCTGTACCTTCTGCCTGATGGAAGGTTCTGGAAGAAGGGCAAAGCCCGGGTGGGAGGGGTCTCTGGTAATGATGTCTAGACAGAATCAACGTGATGGCAAGCTTGTGTGATGGGCAGCATGGTAGCACAAGTGGATAGCACTGTGGCTTCACAGCGCCAGGGTCCCAGGTTCGATTCCCCGCTGGGTCACTGCCTGTGCGGAGTCTGCACGTTCTCCCCGTGTCTGCGTGGGTTTACTCCGGGTCCTCCGGTTTCCTCACAGTCCAAAGATGTGCGGTTAGGTGGATTGGCCATGATATATTACAAGTCCTGTACAAGTCCCGATAAAACTCGAACAATTTATTAATCTGATCCGGAGCCACCATCAACTCTGCCCCCTTATCCCGCACCCGAACTACCTCCCTCGCCATGGCTTCCCCTCAGAATCTGACCTGCCAACATACACCCTGCCTTCTCCCCATATTCATAGACAGCTCCCCTCGCCCTTCTCAACTGATGTTCCTCCCTCTCCTCCCTATCCACCTTAGCCTTAAACGTGATCCTCTACCCCTTCAACACTGCCTTCAGAGCCTCCCAGACCACTGACTGCGAGACCTCCCCAGTGCAATAAATCCCACATACGCCTCGATCACCTTCCCTATCTTGTTACAGAAGCTCCGGTCCGCTAATAATCTCACATCCATTCTCTCTCCCCGCCTCTGGGCTTCCCCCCTTCTCCAAAACCACATCCATCCATTGTGGAACGTGATCCAAAATCACAATTGCCGAGTATTCCGACCTCCTGACACCAGCCAATTGCGCCTTTCCCACAATAAACAAGTCAATCCTCGCGTACACCTTGTGCAGAAAAACTCTTGATCCCTTGGATGTAAAAACCTTCACTGGTCCGCTCCCCCAATTTCCCTCATGAGCCCAGCCAACGTCAGTAAGCGCGGCTGGGACCTGTCCACCTTCGGTTCCAACACTCTGTTCCAGTCCCCCCCCTATTGTCAGCTCATGGGTATCCAAATCCGGGAAAGCTACCAGAGCCCTCTTCGCAAACCCTGCATCTTCTCAGTTGGGCCCATATACGCTTGCCAGAGGCAACAACCTCCCCTTTAGCACCCCTGTCACTATCACGTACCTGCCCCCCCCAGTGCCCATCCCACCCCTCCCTTCCCCCTCCTCAGTAACCCAGACCCACATACCCCAACCACCCCCCAGCTCCCTCATATTAAAGAACAATACAAAACTGTGCCCACAGATAAAAAGAATAAAACCACAACCCAAGACACATGGGTACAAATATAAACAACCCCCACCCGCCCCTCCGCCACCCCTGTTTAGGAGACAGAAAAACAAAGCCCCAATCAAATGGAAAACCCTCCATAAGGAAAAACACAATCCCTATCCCCACAAATCAACTCCAAGTCTCAACTCTCATCTCAGTCCCAGTCCTTCAACCTTCATGAATGCCTGTACCACCTCCACCATCCAGAAATAAAAACCACCTCCACCATCCAGAAATAAAAACCACCTCCACCATCCAGAAATAAAAACCACCTCCACCATCCAGAAATAAAAATCCCTTGAGATGTCCGCCACTCTCAACTTCGCAGGGTAGATCACTCCGAATCTCACTCCGCTACTAAACAATGCCGCCTTCACCCGTTCAAAGGCCGCCTGCCTTCTCGCCAGCTCCCATGTCAGATCTTGGTATATTCATATGCCAACACCTTCCCACTTCACCTCTCGTCTCTGCTCCGTGCAGTTCTAGACATTCTCCTTCACGTGGAACTTATGAAAGTTATGACCATCCTTGATGGCTCATTTGCTTTAGGCTTCTGCCTGAGCAACCGATGTGCCCTGTCCAACAGGTAGCAGGAACTTTCCTCCCCCTCCCCATCAACTCTATCAACATCTTTGCAAAGTACTCAGTCGGCCTTGGGCCCTCATCCCCGTCAGGCAGGCCCACTATTCACAGATTTTGTGTCCTTGACCTATTCTCAGGTCCATCACCTTTGCTCTGAGCCCTCTATTAGCCTCCAACACCGTCTACAGCTCCTCGCCCATCGAGGTGAACCGGTTGCTATGTTGCAACAATGCCTCCTCCACTCCCTTCAACTTCTCTCCTTGCTCCCGCATCTTGACTGACATCTTCATCACTGCTGCCTTCACTGGGGCAATCGCCTCCTCCACCCACTCTTTCATCACAGCCGTCATCTCCCTCCGCAGCACCTCCACATGCTTGCCGAACAGCTTCTCGAACTCCCCCAACATCACCTCGGTCAGAGGAGTGGCCCCACCCAATGACCCAGCCCCACCATCTTTCATCCTGCAGGACTCACAGCAGTGGACTTTCACTCACCCCCCCTTCTTTCCAGCACCCTTCTTCTGGGTCTTCGGCATTTTACACCTTCCTTATAACTTCCCCCCCACACCAACTCATTCACAAACTACCCCTGAAACCAGGCATAAAAGTCCAAAAATCAGAGACTCCGGCAGGAGCCACCTAACGTGTGACCTCCACATATTAATCGCCTCCGGAAGCCAAAACCTATGCTGCATTTCTACAAGACACTAGTGAGGTCTCAGCTGGAATATTGGGCTGGATTGTCCGTTCCCCCATCAATGTGTTTCTCGGCAGCGCGCTGTTCACTGGCAGCGGGTTCCACTGTTCCCGCAGCTTGTCAATGGAATTTTTAATTGAAGACATCCCACACCATCGGGAAATCCGCAGATGGGGTTGTGCTGCCGGAGGGAACAGAGAATCCCAAAAGCTGGAGAATTTCAGCCATTGTGTACAGTTCTGGCCGCCACACTGTCGGAAGGATGTGACTGCATTGGAGATAGTGCAGGGATGAGAAATGTCCGTTATGAGGATAGATTGGAGAGGTTGGACTGTTCTCCTTGGCGAGAAGAAGATCAAGAGGAAATTTGATAGAGAGGTTCAAAATCATGAGGAGGCTGGATAGAGGAGAGAGGGACAAACTGTTCTCACTTGTAAAAAGATCAGGAAAGAAAGGGCAGAGATTTATAATAATTTGCAGAAGAAGCAAATGTGATGTGAGAAAAACTTTCTCGCACAACAAGTGGTTTGAGACTGGAATGCACGGCCTGGAAGTGTGGTGGAGGTTCAATGAGGCATTCAAGAGGGCAATAGATGATTACTTGAATAGAAACCCTACGCAGAGGCATGGGGAAAAGACAGGGGAATGGCACTAAGCCATGATGTTCAACTTGGAGAGCCGGTGCAGAGACGATGGGCTAAATGGCCTCCTTCTGCACCTTAACAATGCTGTAATTCTGTGAATCTTGAGATTAGATTGCAGCTTTGAAATCATTCCTGGTATCAGATATTACTCATAGCAATGTTGCAACTTTATATGCTGGAGCTTTCTTTTGTTTTTCTTTGCTAGGGGCTGCCAGGGATGTCTAATGTTTCAGATCTCAGCTGCTGCCATTGCGTGGTGCTGATATACAATAGTGTTTGCAATAAACTATCAAAATGTGTTATCAGAGCCTGAGGAATAGGTAATCCACAGTCTAAACAAATGAAAAATGCAGAAATAAAAGAGAAGAACAAAGTCTAAACAAAACAGGAAAGGAAATCAAGTGGAAAGACAGGGCACACAAATCTAGATCTCCCTGGATGATAAAAGAGATAGAGATGAAGATGAATTTTAAAAAGTGTGCCTATGACCGATGTCAGGCGGCTAACACAACTGAGAACCAGGTCGAATATAAGCGGTTCAGAGGGGAATTCAAAAGTAAATTTGATTAGCAAGGTATGAGAAGATTAGCAAGGTATGAGAAGAGACTGTCAGCGAACCGAAAAGGAAATCCAGAAGTTTTCAACAGGCATATAAATAGCAAAAGTACAGTAAGGAGAGGAGTGGGGTCGATTGGGGACCAACAAGCAATTTAAACCTGTGCATGGCTGAGGTATAAACCGAACACTCAGCATTTGTCTTGACCAAGGAAGAAAATGCTGCACAGGTGATGGCGAATGAGGAAAAGTTTCAGTCATTTGATGGGTTTAAACTCGAATAAGGAGGAAGTATTGGACAGGCTGTCTGCACTTAAAGGTCGAGGAGACGCCAGGACCGGATGTGTTGCATCCAAAGACGCTAAGGGCGAGTGAAAATTGCAGAGGCACTGGACATACTTTTTAAATCTTCCTTGGACTCAGGGGTGGTGTCAGAAGACCAGAGAATTGCAAATGTTGTACCCTTGTTCAGAAAAATGGATTAAAGAAAAGCCCGGAAACTACAGACTGCTCAGTTTAATCAGAGTTGCGGGGAAGCTTTTAGAAACGATAATTCGGGACAAAATTAATATTTGTTTGGAAAAATGAGGGTGAATTAAGGAAAGCCAGCTTGGAGGTTAGTGAGAATAAAGTTGGGACTTTTTAAATATGTTTGACTCAGTTTGACATCAAATTGGGTACATATCAGCTCAGCTGGGGATGAGATTAGTACTCTCTAAGTGAGTTTGGTGGTGAATTCACACCCACACAGTGATACAATCACATGCATTCCTTTCACTGGAATTAAAGATAATGGCCCAGATTTCCCCCCCAAAACAATTCAAGGAAATCACACCCATTTACGCCTCTCTTTACCTCCTGCTTAGGAGTCTGAAGATCAATACTCATGTGAAAGGTTCCGGGCAACTCTCTTTCAACTGTCCTGATTTGCATTCAGCACTGTCGCTTTTCTTCAATGGGTAACGAGGTCCCTTTGCGAAATGAAGAAATGTGACTCATTTCTAAAGCCACCAACTCAGATGAGAAGTTTACAACAAAACAAAAGTATTCGGACCGGCACAGAGCCTCAAAGCTTGTGCAGAGAGGAGAGCGTGTGGATTGATCAACTGGCTTATCTGCAACTTGTCAATTTTTTGCAGAAAGCCTGAGTGGGCATATTTTCAACTACTGTTTATTTAAGTTTATTCATCCACGAGATGAGGACATTGCTGGCTAGGGCAGAATGTGTTGTCTATCCTTAACAGCCCTCGCCAAGATGGCGGTGAGACACTTTCTTGGACCACTGCCGTCTATCGTAGCTTTTCTCACACAATTTACTGTCTTTTTAGGCCATTCCAAAGGATATTTAAGAGTCAGTCATATTGCTCACTTGTCCCAGCGGCGTCAGTGAGAGCAGATGCTGAAGGTAAGGTGCTAATGGAGCCTGGACTTAAAGTCAAGTCCAGGGTCTTGCCAGGGTTAGACTGGCAGATCTCAGCAAGGTCAATGTGCAGAAGAGGAAACTGGGGGGAGGTCTGGGGGGAGATATAATTATCTGGAGGGAGGGGCTCCAATGGGTAGATGATGCATGAAAAGGAGGCACCCAACTCACGCCCAGCCATCTGTCTACCAGGTGCAAACATGACATTAGGCGTTGGCCTCCCCTACTACATGTAAAATTCCAGCAGTGGTGGGAGCAGGCCCTTAAGTGGCTATTAAGGACAACAGGCCCACAGATGAACAGGCCCATCTGAACCCGTTAGTAAGAAAAATATTGGACATGGTTTAAAAAGGCTGTTGCGTCCATCAGTCAGCAATTATCCAGTCTGGGAGTGACGAGTCGATTCATGTTCTGACTGGCCCAGGAGCCTGGTGCACTCCGAGAATGGACATGTCAGTCAATCGGTGGTAAAAGCGTGGGGTGGGGCAGTCGAAGGCAGAAGGCCATGTGTTGACATTTGATGGAATAGGTCCAACCAAATTGGCAACCCTAAAATGGGTGTCCTGAAGCTGGTGTTTGTGCAGGTAAAGCACCATAGAGTCATAGAATTTACAGTGCGGAAGGAGGCCATTCGGCCCATCGTGTCTGCACTGGCCCTTGGAAAGAGCACCCTACCTAAAACCACACCTCTACCCTATCCCCATAACCCAGTAACCCTCCATAACCCAACCTTTGTAGACACTAAGGGCAATTTAGCATGGCCAATCCACCTAACCTGCACATCTTTGGACTGTGGGAGGAAATTGGAGCACCCGGAGGAAACCCACGCGCACACGGGCAGAACGTGCAGACTCTGCACAGACAGTGACCCAAGCTGGGAAATCGAAGCTGGGATCCTGGAGCTGTGAATCAACTGTGCTAACCACTGTGCTACCATGCTGCCCATGCTGCTGTTGGTGGTGAGGTGGTGAAAATTGTGGATCTAGAGGTGTTGGCACTTGAGGCTCTGAAAGGGCCAGGGTGGTCATCAATGCACCAATGACACTTTCCTCAGCACCGCCCCTCGAGATGTGAAACATGGATGAGCCTGTTTGGGTGTGCATTCCTTGGCCTTGAAAAAAATGGCACGCATTCCAACACAAAAAAAGAACATAAATCTGCCATCATTTATGCTTTACGTTCTATCTGTTTCCTCCTTACTTCCAACCTCAATGTTTTCCAAAGCTTCTCCTGTCTGAACCCTTAGGGCTGGCTGTTCTTCGAGGTGGTCTGACTCCGCAGACCTGTCTCTGTGAAGATGGCCTCTGCCTGCCATATCTTTGCTCACTTGGTTGGGTTGGAGTCAGGCTCACTGCCTCAGGCCTGAAGTGGCAACAGAGGCTGGCATTTGGCAAGGTCGGGAAGCTAGATTGCCTGCCCCCAATCACTGGGACAACAGCCCAATTTTAATGATGAGTCTCAGGCCCACAAATCCTCATTCTCACCCCATTACACACCCAAGATTCCCCACGATCCCTTATACAGTATCAGCCTGCCCTCTCCATGCAACCACATACGCATCAAGTCTATTCAATGCCCCTCATATTCCCATGCCTCCCCATGAATCCTCGACAGCTATTCGAAGAGTATACACTGTGGACAGACCACCAGAGCCATCGATATTTAAAAAAAATTCAATTTCTAACAATCTAATAGTGCTGTCATTGAAACACATCTCCTTCATTAAAATGTAAATCCGTTCAAGGGGTCACTTGTTGTAAAAGCAAAAAAATATTTACTTCATTAACCACGTTAAAGACAGGTGATGCTTTAATGACCTCTTAAACCTGTCCATCAAAATTTGAACACTGACCCCTGCTGAGATAAGTGGTTCTGGAACTTTTGAAACCCAGCCAAGCATTGCAGTCAAGCTGTGCTCAGCTGTAATAACAAGAAATTGCAGCACACAAACAATGAAGTCTTTTGAAATTGCAAAAAACAGATGCCTATAGTTTTTCCGAAGCTATGCCAAATCTCCTTTTAATCAATGCACTCCAGCAGCAGATGTGTGTTTTTTTTACTCTAAGTGACAGCTGCAGACAGTTTTTTTTGTTTCAAATCTTAAAATTCAAATCACCACAGATCATGACCTTCGGGCTGGTCTTTTGCCATTGAGGCAGGAATCACAAGTTGGGAATGCTTCCAATTTGGCAGGCCCATATCCATAGAAATGACCCATGCACGCACAATTTTCACTCTTAGAGGCAGGGGTGTGAACAAGTCAGGCTCATCACTTCTGGAGACAGTGGCATCCACAGTGTATGTGGGAGCACGGATGAGCTGCTTGGAAAGCCTGTCTCCGTTCTCTGAGACTTTGGCCCAGTTCTGTAAAAGGCTGTTAGGCCCTCTAGCTTTTTTATTTTGGATCCCCACTTGGGACAGGGGTTCCGCCATTATTCTCCGCTCCTCTGAAGTGCTGTGATCCATTTCTGATTTTTCGGGACAATCTCCTGATAGATGAACCTGCAGAAGTCAGTCAGTTCAGGAGACATCGGAGGGGGCAGTGGAGAGAAGTTACACAGAAACCACACACTCTTTTTACAGCACTAGCTGCAGTATTCTGGTAAATAAAGAGTTTAAATGTCCCAAAGCCTCTTTGAAATACAGAGCAAGTGGATAAGGGTATATTCTGGATGAGGGGTTAGGGTGGGTGTGGGGACAGGATGGGTAAGGGTGGTTAGGCGGGTAACGCAGTTCGGTAATAAGGGGGTAGGGTAAGGGTGGTGAGGTCAGTTGGGTCGGGGGAGTCAGATGGTCAGGAGTGTCAGAGACTGAGGGGGGAATTGGGAACCTGGGGGATGGGGGCAGTGTGATTGTTTAGGGTGGGGGATCAGTTCTGTCAGTATCCAGGTGTTAGGCTAGGTTTTAATCTAACATTCGTAACTGTTCAAATTCTCCATCTCGAACCTAGCATCACAGGCCTTTTCAAAGGGTCCTGCAGAGCAGGGGATTCCCCATCGAAAGTTCAAACTTCCTGGGCAATTCGCACAGAGTCTGGCATTGGGACATCCAAGGGTCCCATAGCCATCTTGGGGCTTGTGTCCAGTGTTTAGCTATCTGGAGACTGGGATACCTGGGCCATTTAATACAAAAAGGTTGGCGGCATAGTGGCGCAGTAGTTAGCACTGCTGCCTCACGGTGCCAAAATCAATCCCAGCCTTGGGTCACTGTCCATATGGAGTTTGCACATTCACCCCGTCTCTGCGTGGGTCTCACTCCACATCACAAAGATATGCAGGGTAGGTTGATTGGCCACACTAAATTGCCCCTTAATTGGAAAAAGAGAATTGGGTACTTTAAATAAAAATTAAAAATAAAAATAAAAACAAACTGAAATAATGGAATACTGAAGTCTTAACATTCCCCTCCCAGCCCTGCTTCCCCATGGAACCACAAGAAAATGGAATACCAAAAGTATAAAATCACACACTGAAAAATAGTTGGTTTCAAAATGGCAGAAAGACAGTTTCTAAGAGGATATTCACGCCTTTTTTGCCACATCATCCCTTCCCCATTTTCAATAAAATAAACCATATAATCTTGTAGCAATGTATTACCTTACTTTAATAAGAGCACGGGGAGTTCACACCATGTGAAAATAAGAACAATGTTTTATTAACAAATGAGGTATATACACTTCCCTTTACGCCCCTATTGGATTCCAGTCGGTGCCTTACTGGCCGCCCTTATATACACTGGACAACTGAACTGACATGTCCCTAGCCAGGAGCTCATACTCCGCAAGGAAATGAAATGAAAATTGCTTATTGTCTCAAGTAGGCTTCAAATTAAGTTACTGTGAAAAGCCCCCAGTCGCCACATTCCGGCGCCTGTTCGGGTAGGCTGTTTGGGAATTGAACCGTGTTGCTGGCCTGCCTTGGTCTGCTTTAAAAGCCAGTGATTTAGCCCAGTGTGCTAAACCAGCCCCTGGCCCCAACCAGCTACGGGAACATGGGGTAGACAAGCATTCCCACTCGTAGGTCCCATGCGGGATATTACACCTACCTCAGCCTCTTTTATATTAGGATGTTAAGATTACACTGAGGTTATCGGTGCAGCAAACCTTGTCACATTATGAACCCAGTAAGAAGTCTTACAACACCAGGTTAAAGTCCAACAGGTTTGTTTCAAACACTAGCTTTCGGAGCACTGCTCCGAAAGCTAGTGTTTGAAACAAACCTGTTGGACTTTAACCTGGTATTGAAAGACTTCTTACTGTGCTCACCCCAGTCCAACGCCGGCATCTCCACATCATGACATTATGAGCCAACCATGTTCTAGGCTGCAGGGGAAGTTGTTGAACAAAAGAACAACCATTTATACTAAGATAGCACCTTGAACATCATAAAACATTTCAAAGTGCTTTGCAAGAGCAATTATCAAACAGCATCTGACAGGTGGAAATGATGGTCTTCCACAAACAGAGAAACAGGACCACCCCGATAGACCCACTTGTTTCAGTCTATTTTTGCCCTCACTGAGCTGATTCCTTCCCAACTTGACTTTTGTCTTTTTCTCTCCAGTCTCCTCACATATACATCCATCATACTTCAGCTGTCTGCTCCCAGCACCCACTCCACCCCCCAACCCCCCCCCAACCCCCCAATTCTCTTTAAAAGTTCCCAGTTTCCTGGACCTTACTATCTCCTTTTCTCCCATGGGTGTCCAATTCTTTTACAAGTACTCTAACTCCAGCAGGACAGTTTGAGGACTCTTCACCTCTTCCTTGAATGGAGGCTCAACAAGTGCCTTTCCCCCACCATCCTCCTCTTCTTGGTTGAACCTGTCCTCGCATTGAACACCTTCCCCTTTAAGCTATGGACGCTGCCACGGGGCAAGGAGTTTATGCAGTGCACACTCCGCTCATTGATACTTGAAAATGCATATCTCTTCTATATAAATTAGGGCTCTCCACTGTTTCAGGCAGGGTGACTAGCCATCCTTTTATAGGCTCACAGGCCTCAGATTGCTGATCATCAATGCTGCCTGGGTGCACGCCATTTTCCAACAGGAACATGGAAATCAGCAGATGAAATTCACCCCCATTGTTATGAAGGAGAATTTGGGCCATTCTGTTTACTGTAGTTTAGGAGATTAAGGGGTTAGCCGAAAGGGGTTCCAACTTTAAACTGACCAAGATTAGATTTGTCAGCTTGGATACACACGATGGGCTGGATGGTCATCCTCTGTGATGTAAATCACTCTGATGCTGAAGATTTATAATACGATAGACAATAACAGGCTGTGTCCCCTGATTGGTGAGCCAGTGACACAAATTTAAAATAGTCAGAGAAGGAATTAAAGGGAGCATGTTAAAAAGGAAATCCTTACGCCGGTTAGAACATAAAATTCTCTGCCAGAAATCAGGGAAACAGAGTCCATAAATTATTTCAAAAGGCAATTATGGAGTTTTTTGATGAGGAGAATATTAAAGTTTGTTGGCAGTGAGTGGAAGAGTGAAAATAGATTAAATGGCTAACGAGGAGTAAAGGCATTGACTTGATAGGCCAAAGTGGCTTGTTTCTCTGCTGCAATACAGTATGATAACATGGTGCGTACTTTAAGGTGTGTCAGCATTCTAGGAGAGAAACAAAATACACATTAAAGAAGGGTATTGTAGGTGACAACAATAGGTTCCTTCCAGGTACAGTTGGATGACTTGATGGGGGGACTATAATGGCTTTTTATGCGGGATTGCATGAGCTAACATAGCTTGAATGGCCTCCCACAAAACCGTGACTTTGTAACTTAACATCAAAGGCTTGGGTGACTTCAGATCTCGGGATGACTGTGTAGAGTGTTGTAGAAAGAGCTGAGGTTAGGATGGAATACATAATCAACTTCTTTCCTGGCACAAGGTTAATAGTTGGCTCAAATGAATGACATCATTGTGTCAGTAGAATCAAAACAAAATACACACATTGTTTCCACCTTGAACACGGAGTGAGCCTGACTTCAGCTCGCTAGAGTCATACGCTGCTTTCCTTCACGGACTGGAAAACACTTCCTCCTCAGCATCTTAGTCAGAAAAAGAACATCAAAAAGTTCAGCAATATTTCTGTTTCAAAGTTCAACATATATTGATATTTATTACTTCCAGTCAGCTGCAGCTTTCTTACTCAAAATGCGAGAAATGAGAGAATGAAGGCTCATACTGAGATATAAAATGTAAAGGCGAGGGGCCCTGCAGTGAACGTCACAGATCAATTAGGGTTTACAGTGTATTTTTCTCCAGCTCATTATTGCCCACTTTCTTTTCCTCCTCCTCCTCCTCGATATCATATTCCATTCACCTTGAAGGAGTTCAGTGGTTTGGTGGAGCTCCCAGCGCTGTGCAGCCTGTTTGTGCTTCTAATTGATGCTGCAATATAACCAACAACAGACACACAGCTACATGTGTGATCTCGCTTAGGTTGTTGAAAATTGCCAATTACAGCTCTCACCACTTCGCCAATAGGCAGGGTAAACAAAAAAGAAGGAAACATTTTCATTTAAATAGCACATTTCCCAGCCTCAGGTCATTCCAGAGCATTTTCCCACCTCTTCAGTACTTTTAGAAGTGTCATTACTGATGTTATGTTGGGAAATTGTCAGATATTTGACCTTAATGATGTCCACAAAACAGCAACGTGTTAATAACAAGATAATCAGTTTTAGGGATGTCGATTGAGGCATATGTATACGTGGACCAGTATACAGGAGACCTCTCTGCTCTTCTTCAAATAGTGTTGTGAGATCTTTGACATCTGCCAGAGAGGGCAGTCAAAGCTTTGGTTTAACAAAGCATCCACGATAATGAAAGTTTCAACATTGCAGCCCTTCCTCTGAGTTAGAACTAGAAGTTAGAATTGAGATGAGGAGGAGCTACTTCTCGCAGCGGGTGGTGAATTTGTGGACCTCGCTACCGCATAGTACGTGATGTGTTGGCTAGTGTAGGCTTGAGAGATGAACAGACACTTCCAACACTGATGAAGGTTCAACTCAATTTTATTAACTAACACACGAGGACTGTGGGTCTAAATAATGCTTACTTGAACTAGAGACCTAAGCCTTGTCCGAACCAGTTGATTCTCTCAGCACATGGTGTGAGTCTGTGCTGTGCTGAATGAGTTCCTGTTACACTCAGAGGCAGCACCCAGAATGAGCGGGAACCGTGGTGCCCTCTGCCTTTATAGTGTGTGTATTCTAACTGGTGATTGGCTGTGGTGTTTGTACATGTTGATTGGTCCCTGTGTGTGTCCATCAGTGTGTGTCTGCACCATAATATATGGTATATATTATGACAGTACGGTGGAACAGAAATCATTAAAATGTTTCAAGAAGGAGATAGATATATTTCTGATATAAAAACGGGCTAAAGGAATATGGGGAACAGGTGGGGAGGTGGATTTGAGACGAGGAAGAGATCAGCCATGATCTGATTGAATTTCGACCATCCGTGCAAGGGACTCCAAAGCTCCATAAGACTGACTGACTGTACTGTCTGTTGCTTTTGTGGCCATTTTTCCCCTTAGAAAATGTTTGCTGTCGCTTCCAGCTACAGTGCACATCCCTTTTAATAGTGCAGATGGTTTGTAATTGGCCTCAGCAATGCATTCGTTTCTCCATCCATTCCCACAATAGGTGTGCAGCCAATAAAGAGCATATAGAGCTGGTCGTATGTCTGCATTATGATAATGTCCTGAATGTGGGCAACCGAGGTATTATTGGTACCACTGCCCGACTTTGATTGAGTGGTCATGCCTCCGTTCCAGAGTCTTGAGCACATCCACGCATCTAACATTGCAAGACAGGGCTGAGGGAACATAGGAACATAGGAATTAGGAGCAGCAGTAGGCTTGAATGGAAGAATAGAGAGGTTAGGAATGCGTGATATTTAAGGCGGAAATTTCAGAGCCTTGGGCCTTAGCAGGTCAAAGGGGATGTCTGAGGCGATGGAGTGATTTGAAAACACAGACGGGAATTTTAAAATGAGAACTTATGGTGAGCTTGGACTTGCAAGTAAATAGGTTGGGCTAAATATTGCACAATGAGATATGTAGGGACTTGACTTTTAGCTGTTGAATTTCAAAGATAAGTTTTGAAGTGACAATGAAAGTTCACAGCTTTAAAAAGTTTCATAAGTAACCAGGGTAAGGTATATAACATTTTATCAACCTGAAAATGGGGGTAATAGAAAACATGAAACATTTTAATACTTTGGGAAAATTGAGTTCAGAGGTTTTTTGAGGACAGTGGAATCTGTGATGAAAGGGTAAAGCGATATTTACAGAAAGATGTTTTTTTTGAGTGGGGTGGCTGTGTGTTGGAAATGTTTTGAGACCAAATCTGTGCTGGACAATGTGTGAAAGTTGTCAATATCAAGCAGCTATCCAGTCAGGCACTGTTACTTTCAGAAAGCAGACTGTTCCTGAATCTTTCTTTTGGATTTCCACATCAGAGTGGAGGTGTTTGAGGATTTGTGTGGCATACCTTAATTAAAGTGACAGCAGTTCCTTGCCTCAAGTAACATCACTGGATTTTTCTAGTTCAAATCCATGAGGGAGTTGTTGCCAAGAAGGCGGATTATTTACGTGTTCTGACCAAGCGGTTGTTTGGGGATTGTTCTGTAGGACCGTTTTGACTGTTTTAACTAATCTTATTGACTTAAGTTGTTTTTTTCTAGTCAAGAAATCTTTTCATTTTTAAAATCCTGAAGGTGTTACTGGAGTTCTATGCTTCTGAGGTCAGTAGCTCTTCCTCCTCATTTTAAGAAAAGGGTTTATGATCTGTCATAATAATGAAGGAAAAAAACTGAATTATGTCTAGAAATTTTAAATAAGACCTGTGAGTTTTTTTAAAAAGTGGACATACATGTTCAAAGATGGCTGAGCATGTAAAGTCAGTCACTGGCTGAATTGAACCATAGAACCACAGAATTTACAGTGCAGAAGGAGGCCATTCGGCCCACCGAGTCTGCACTGGATCTTGTAAAGAGCACCCTACCCAAGCTCACACTTCTACCCTAGCCCCAAAACCCAGTAACTCCACCCAATCATTTTGGACACAAAGGGCAATTTAGCATGGCCAATCAATCTGACCTGCACATCTGTGGACTGTGGGAGGAAACCGGAACACCTGGAGGAAACCCACGCAGACATGAGGAGAATGTGCAGACTCCACACAGACAGTGATCCAATCCATGAATCGAACCGGTGATCCTGGAATTGTGAAGCAACTGTGCTAACCACTGTGCTACCATGCTACCTTTTCGCTGGGAAGTAATACACTAAGAGACAATGGATCCATATTGTTTCTAGTGTTTTTGTTTTTTTTTTTTTTTATAAATTTAGATTACCCAATTATTTTTTACAATTAAGGGGCAATTTAGTGTGTCCAATCCACCTACTCTGCACATTTTTGGGTTGTGGGGGCGAAACCCACGCAGACACGGGGAGAATGTGCAAACTCCACACGGACAGTGACCCAGAGCCGGGATCGAACCTGGGACCTCGGCGCCGTGAGGCGGTTGTGCTAACCACTAGGCCACCGTGCTGCCCGTTGTTTCTAGTGTCATGAGAATGTCACTTTAAGAAATGGTTAGCTGTTCATGTTACTACAGTGATATCAGAGTGTGGGTGGAGCTGAACTCTGGTTCTGCGTTTTAGTTTCATTTTGAGAAAAAGCTTGGATGTGTCTGGGTTTTCCAGTGAGCTGCAGCTGAAATTAAACAAAGAGTTGTCCTGTTGATCTCTGCCATCCAAAGACTATCTCTGGATCATTTGGTGATTTCAGAATTATAAATGTTCTCAATAGTGAATGTGAACGTAATGTGCTCCTGTTTAAAGGTTTGTTAAGTCTTTTGAATGTTAAAAGGACAGCTTAAAGGATTACTGAGGGTTGTATTCATTGGGGGTTATCTTTGAATTAATGGTTGCTAAGATAGTCACTGTTTGTTTTAAAAAGGTTAACTTGAGTTCATAGAATAAGTATTGTTTTGTTCTAAATTTACATTTCTGCTGTACCTGTAGAGTGAGCCATGTGCTCCCCATACCACAATCTATTAAAAGTTGTGGGTCAGGTGAACTCCATGATACACTTTGGGATTCTCGAAACCCTGACCCATAACACTGGGTACTTCTAAAACATCCAGAAACTAATTGCTATCTCCGGTGGAGATAATAGGACATAGAGGTAGATGAATATCATCTCATCAAGAGAAATCATGTGTGTAATGTCCTGACAAATGATTCTTGCCTCCCAGAAATATACGAAGACTGGAATAAAAGCCAACTGAAAAGCTGCCCCAAATGTGTGTGTGTGTGTGAGCCAGTGCCAGGTTGTCAAAGAGTGTGGCACCGAAGCAAAGAGCCAGCCAGCCAGCAGCAGCACCCCTTCTGCATAAACCATTTGCAGGTACATTTCTATCTCTCTCTGATTGTTGAAGTAAGCCAAGTCAGCAAAACCCACAGCTGAAACAAATACAGGGAAGCTTCTCTACCAAACTGTAGAATATCTGAATATTAAAACTGACTATTCGCCTGCAGAAGTCAGTGCTACATGAATCTTGAATTGCAATGGCCACAGCACTCAATCATCAATCTGTGTGAATGTATACGCAAGTGCTTTTATCATATGTTATGCCTTATATAGTTAATAACCTCACTCTATCTTTAAATTAAGAAAACCTGGTTGAATTGGCTCCTTTTAAAACGTGCATGTTGGGACTGGGAAAAGGTATCCGTGAAGGGAGGGATTTTCTTTTTGTATTAATCTTGTTGCGACTAGCAGAGGGGGTTGGATAAACAAAGGGAGCCAGTTTATCCTTCCTCACCTGGGGCACAACAATTTTGAGGTATGCCAGCCAGATGGTAACAAATATAGGACCTCGCCCTGGTTAACACATTTGGGAAACTTAACCTGGGGGTGGTCGGAACTATTTGGGGGCTCGTCCGGGATAACAAATTTGGGGACCCTCAGCTGGGGGTCAGTCGTAACAGATTAGTAAGACAGGTTTCCCGCCGAGATCTGGCTTGCTCGGCAAAGAACAATTGCCGTGGTTGTAACACTCGGGAAGGGAGTGTGTGGTCAGGACTGAAGATCATGGCTTTATTCTTCCCAATATTTAATTAGAGAAAACTTCAGATCATCCAGTACTGGATGTTGGACAAGCAGTGTGAAAGCCTTATCATTTGAGAGAAAAGGATGAAAAAATAATGCGAAGAGAGGCATAAATAAAAATAATCAGAATGCAGCATGGGAGATAAAATTGAGGAGAATAACGAGTCAATAGAAGTTGAAATAAATACCAGTGAAGCTGGTGTGGAGAAAAGAGATGTTTGGAGTAGAGGAAGAAGGAAAAGGTCTAAATGTCAGAAGATAAACTTTTAAATCAACAAATTTAAAGCAAGTGTGCAGATATTTAACGTTTCAATTTGTGATGAGCATATATCAAATCTGAAAGAACTTGATCAGGTTAAATGTAAATCTGTTTATGATCATTTGAGTGAGGACTACATCATGGGATATTGCATCCATATGTTCTCTGTTGGAATCGAACTTTCTCTCCACAGTGGGGCAGAGACTGGCATGCGGAAAAAGCATGAAGCTCAGCAGCTTCTTAGTAGTAGGATTACGGGTTAGGTCGGCTGGAAGATCTAGATGACTAATTACAATGCTGGAGGAGGGGAGAGCTACGTTCACATGGATTTCAATCTTGTTAAAATATGACTTTTACTACTTCACAATGTACACATGCTTCAGAAGAATTTGTTTGCATAAATTCTTAATGGGCTCTTATGCGTGACAGAACTAATAATGAAACTGCAAGATGTGACCGATAACTGTTCACACAATATTCCTATTCGTAATCACATAATCAGTTTATGTTTGCAGTTTCAGATATCAGATTATTAAGGCTGATAAATTAAATAAAACAACTTAATTTTTATTGTTACAGGCGTGTGATTGACTAGACATCGAGTCAGATACAATGATGCTATTTGAATTTTGCTTTGGACTGTCAGACAATGGTCCATCCTGATGCCAAGGTTGGGATTAATTTAATTAACACATGATTATTAATGTGTAAATCGTCCAGCAGCTCGTGGCATGGAGGATCCACCCTGTGAATTGTGAATCACCACGAGTTATTGGATGAATTGCTCTAAACGGCTGGTGGCCTTGCATTAACAGCAGCTCACACTCAATACCCCAGCAAGCTTCAAGAAATTATTGCATTTGCACATTGATTGTCAATTAAACTCACCACAGGAAGTTAGAGCTCATCCATAACAGCTTTAGCATCTTCTTAATGGTGAGATTTATGTTTCTGCACTGTTATTCAATCCCAGGAAAGGGAACAATTACAGCGCAAAAGAATTTAAGAGGCAAACGATTGAGGGAAGCCTGACTAACTAGGCCTGTCACCACACACCCTGCTCCTATAAAGTCTGGGACGATATGAAGCCAGATATAAATAAGATACAAATGAGGGTAGTGACATATTTTTCCAGCTGCGTAGCAGTCAGTGCATCTTAGAAGGCTGACTATCACATCCTCTCTTTTCCTTTTTCCAACATATCATCAGTGTTTTCTATCCTGCCACAGTGAAGGAGATGAGGAATTCAGTGGAGTGGCATTTGAATCAGCGATGCCACAGTCCAGCATTTTACACTTGTTGCACTCACTGTGGCTCTGACTCCCTCATTAAATTTAGCCCCGAATTTCCGAGGTCCCGACTCGACCACCACCAATGCGGAAAAGCACGCCGTGGAGGATATTGTGCTCCTATGAATCACCTTGGATTGATTCACCATTTTAAAAGCTGCTGTTATTGTTATTGATATTGACCCTGTCCCAAATCTCTGGGACAGAATGATTTGTGCAGGGCTAGGTGACCCACACCTGCTCTGGAGATACTGGGCTGGATTCTCCGGTCCCCCAGCCCTGCGTTTCTCAGTGGCGCTCCGTCCGCTGGCAGCGGTATACGCTACTCCTGCCGCTTGTCAATGGGATTTCCCATGGGCAAGGGTCCTCTCGGGGAGAAAATTTCCCTGAAGCCAAAACAAAACGATAGCGGGATGCCAATCTGCGCTGCAGTCCTGAGAAACACACCTTTCAATAGACTTTAACTTCCTGAATCGTGCCCAGAGTTTTCCCCCAATTTCTAGCTCCTCAAAAACCCAGCTACTTTGCAGCCACACCCACAGGAATTCCAGCGCCCTGTATTTAAAACCAACTACAGATTTCAAAACAGACTACCCAACAAGTGTGCATCAACTATATATAATGGAGGGCAGGCTTGACATTCCCAAGCCAGATTTCTCAGTTCATTCTTGCAATGATGTGCTGGGCAAGCTGCAGAGTTATTAGACCTACACGGATTATGCAGCCTTGCATATTGCAGAGAACCAGCATTACAAAGAACATCTCAGTATCATATCATTTCACGTGTGTCAGGTTCCCGAAAACCACATGACTGACAGGAGTCACACCCCACGGTATGCAAACCACAGCTCATCAGACCACATGCGTGGTAAAGCAAATATAATGATTTATCAGTTCAGTCACCATTACGTGTCAAAAAAACCTTTCTGTACATTGAAAACTTCTCAGAAGAGTTGTTAATTTTGGTAAAAACTAATGTTTCCCCGGGTAATCTTTGCATATGCATGACAGATGGTGGGATGTATAATGCATTCACAGGCCCAGTTTCCTCACGGTGGAGTTGTCTCCATTTTGTCATGAAATGTTTTGGCACCAGTTATTATTTTTCAATCTGAATCAAAAGGAAATACATTTACTGAAAAGAAACAGAAAGAAAGCAAATAAAGAAATAAATTTTAAAATACAAACTTCTACTGTTTGAATATAGTTTAAATATTTAGATGGGATGGATATAAAATTAGAAACATAAGAACATAAGAACATAAGAACTAGGAGCAGGAGTAGGCCATCTGGCCCCTCGAGCCTGCTCCGCCATTCAATTAGATCATGGCTGATCTTTTGTGGACTCAGCTCCACTTTCCGGCCCGAACACCATAACCCTTAATCCCTTTATTCTTCAAAAAACTATCTATCTTTACCTTAAAAACATGTAATGAAGGAGCCTCAACTGCTTCACTGGGCAAGGAATTCCATAGATTCACAACCCTTTGGGTGAAGAAGTTCCTCCTAAACTCAGTCCTAAATCTACTTCCCCTTATTTTGAGGCTATGCCCCCTAGTTCTGCTGTCGCCCGCCAGTGGAAACAACCTGCCCGCATCTATCCTATCTATTCCCTTCATAATTTTAAATGTTTCTATAAGATCCCCCCTCATCCTTCTAAATTCCAACAAGTACAGTCCCAGTCTACTCAACCTCTCCTCATAATCCAACCCCTTCAGCTCTGGGATTAACCTAGTGAATCTCCTCTGCACACCCTCCAGCGCCAGTACGTCCTTTCTCAAGTAAGGAGACCAAAACTGAACACAATACTCCAGGTGTGGCCGCACTAACACCTTATACAATTGCAACATAACCTCCCTAGTCTTAAACTCCATCCCTCTAGCAATGAAGGACAAAACAACTTGTTATGGGTTTACAAGACAGTTATTCCAATGGCTTGGGGCAGGACGGTGGTGCAGTGGTTAGCAATGCTGCCTCACGGCGCTGAGGACCCGGGTTCGATCCCGGCCCTGTGTCACTGTCCGTGTGGAGTTTCCACATTCTCCCCGTGTCTGTGTGGGTCTCACTCCCACAAGCCAAAGTTGTGCAGTGTAGGTAGATTGGCAATGCTAAATTGCCCCTTAATTGGAAAAAAATAGTAATTGGCTACTCTAAATTTATTTTTGAAAGATTATTCAAAAGGCTTGTTGGAAGTGCTTTCCTCATCTTTATTAACATGTATACAGTAGATGCAGGAAACGTTTGGAAAAATTAATCAAATACAATTCCCCCGTTGTTTTATTTGTGCAGGGCTGAAGCTGACAGACCAGGAAAAAGGTTCTTGATTCAATCCTCATTTTATACCAAGATGATTGACTTCAACTACTGCAGTGATTGAGATGATATGACGAGTAGCCAGGGTAGGGAAGGATTTCCTGACTGCCAACCAATAATCGTCAGTAAAAATTTCACCTACATTGGTATTGAGTGAGGACAGGATAGACTTGACTTTGATGCCCTTCAATGCCATCAGCTGTTCCACGGTCACACTAGAGAATTGTCCTTGGAGTGAGGCTCCAGAGGGTGATTTGTATCAGAGGAACCTGCAAGAGTGGAGAAAAGAAAACAAAGTGTAATGACACTTTCTGACCAAACAAAACAATCTGAGCTAAAAGTCACCAACGTTAACAATTAGGCATTGCAGAGGGGGCTAGCACATTATCCTTTCAGCTTTTTGGATCTGGTTCCTGCCCATTCTAATGAATTGAAAGTCTACTTTCTCCGCTGACTGGAAGGATTCTGATTGAAATCAATGCCGGCAGTTTCATCCAATGTATAAAATGAGGTGCCAACCTTGTGAAGCTACAATACAGGACTACAGGAAAGCTAAACAGAATATGCAACATGCCATAGACCAAGTTGAGCTGTTGCACAACCAATGAATCCAATTAACGCTTTCTACATCCAGCTGTGAATGCTGTTGGACAATGAAACAACTCGTGGGAAGGGTCTCCATGAACATCCCCATCCGAAATGATAGCAGAACCCAGCAGGGGAGTGCAAAATTAGGAAGGCTGAATCATTTCAGCCTTCTCCTCAGTTCCACAAAATCACCGCTACCAATTTTCATCCAATTTGACTTAATCCACAGGATATCAAGAAATAGCTGAGTGCGTTGAATACAATAAAGTCCATGGTTCCCGACAAGTTTCAGGCACTATTGCAGAAGGCTTGTTATCCAGAATTAGCCGTGCACCCTCAAAATGACCCATATGCATCTGTGTTGACCGGACAACTTGAGGAATATTGGATTCTAAATATCGAGCAATTTAAAGCTCAAAAGTCTGGGGTTGGAGTGTGTTTGACTGCAGTGGTCATATTTGTTTTAAAAGAATTCTGGGTGTTTTTAGCAGCCAGAATGTGAAATTGACAAAGGAATGTGTTTTTCAGCCTGTGGTTTGACTGGGAAAGTCATTGGGGAGTTGATACGAGCAGAAATATTTTGTTTTTCAGCTTAGGGAGATGGGATCATTGCTGGGTGGAACCAAGGAACACAGAGAGACAGTTTGAAAGCTTTAGAGAGGCAGTTTTTGTGGAGAAACTTTGGAGCGAGGAGTTGAATTCTGATCTGTCTGATGCTGAGTCCACAATTCTCCCACAGTAAGATAGATTGAGAGCTCTATGTTTTTTTCTTGTTGTTTTTTGGGAAATTGAGCATTAGTGTCCATGGGCTAATTATAAGCTGTTCTTTTTGGGTGTGAAGTTTGAAAAATGTATATTGTACTCATAATAAAGTTTTGATTTTAATAATACAAAAGCTGTATTTTTTCATGCAATCACTCCTGGAGCAAATCGTTCTTTCCGGACAGTTTTGCAAATAAACAAAATTTTGGGGATTTCGGTCCAGTATCCTAGCTGCTGTTGGGGTCTGGTCTGGGATCGTAATGCATCCTATTAATGGGCTGTGAACCAGATTCTCCAAGCCTGCACGATTCTCCAATCCTCTGGGTTGGGTTCATGTGGGTGAGAATTAGTGCAGGTATTTCCCAGCGTGGCCCTGGCACAGTGGGCAAAGGGGTAACTCTTTCAAGCAGATGCCCTCAAAGTCCATTGGAGGGCTACCTCCTCCCAATGAAATTCCTGCCTGCAGGACCCCCATCAGAGCCACTATCAGCCCCCTCCCACCAGAGAAACCCCCCATAAGAGACCCTCACCAAACATTCCCATAAGAGAGGCCCCTGTCTGGAAGCCCCCCCATAAAATAGATCACCAGCTAAGACCTGACATAAGAGAGACCCCCACCAGAAACCCCCCCATAACAGCCCCCCAAGAGACCCTGTCTGGAAGTCCCTCATTACAGAGATTCTTCCCTGGAAGCTAGAGAACAGTCCAGACAGAGATGGTGGAAAACAAAATCACTGCTTTAAAACTCACCTCTACAATATACTTTTGGCTCAAGCAGAGAAAGCACCACCTGAAAATTCCCGGAAAGGGAAAACCATGGGCAGGATTCTCCGACCCCCCCCCCCCCCCCCCCCCCCCCCCACTGAGTCGGAGAATCCCCGTCTCCAGTCTCCAGGGCCGTTTTTCGAGCGAGGGTGGAAATCCCGCCATGGTGGTCGGGGGCCATTGGCACCCCCCCCTCCCCCCCACCGATTCTCCGGGCTCCGATGGGCCGAGCAGCCATCCATTTTGGCCAGTCCCGCCATCGTGAATCATTCAACTCACATACTGGCGGGACCTGGCAGGTAAGTCGGCGGGGGCAGTCCTCAGGAGGGCGCGGGGGGATCCGACCCTTGGGGGGAAAACGCTATGGTTGCCAGGCCCGCGGTCGGGGCCCCACTGATCTGCGGGTGGGCTTGTTCCGTTGGGGCACTCCTTTCTTCCGCACCAGCCCCTGTAGGGCTCCGCATTGGCCAGCGCGGAGAACAAAACCCTCCGCGCATGCGCCACAATACGCCAGCCGGTCTGCACATGCGCGGAATCATGATGGTGGTTCGGCGCATGCACGAGATCACGCTGGCCCTTGGGCGCATGCGCGAACTCGCACCGTCCCTTTGGTGCCGGCTGGAGCAGTGCCAACCCCTCCAGCATCCACCTAGCCCCCAAAAGTGTAGAGGATTCCGCACTTTCGGGGGCTGTTGACGCTAGAGTGGTTGGCGCCGGTTTTCCCGCCAGCGTGGGGACTTAGGGAGAACTCCAGCCCATGCCTGCTGGGTTTCGACCCCTTCAGATCTTTGATCTGCAAGGCTTTCATTCATATCAATGTGAAATTGAATTTACTATGCTCTGTTGACAGCTTGCATACACAGCGAGCTGTCTGGATTGTATTATTTCATTTCCCTTAATGCTTGAGTGGATTTCAAGTAGCCAGTTGTGAGACTGACCACAAGGTTTATAAACAGTTAAGTGCTCTCACTTTCTCTTTTTCTCTGCAGAAAACACTTAACTGCCTTTGACGTGGTCCAAGAGCTGTCAAATATAACTAGATGTTTAGAACATTGCAGTTAATTTCATAGCTGGCTACATGCAGCCCACTCAAGCATAAAGACAAATGAAATTAAACAATCCAGACAGCTGGCTGTATATTCAATCTGTCAATCACAGGCTAGTAAAATCAATTTTACATTGATATGAATGAAAGCCTGGCAAATGAAAGGTCTGAGAGGGTTTAATCCCAGTTGATATGGTTTCCCCTTTCTAGGAATTAGCAGGTGGTGCTTCCTCTGCCTGACTACAGGTGAGTTTTAAAGCAATGATTTGTTTTTTTAACTGTCTTTTTCTGGACTACTGTCTAGCTGCCAGGCAGGGGTCTTTGTAAGGGAGGGACTTTCAGGAACGGGGTCTCTGTAAGAGGTGGCTTCCAAGCAGGGGTCTTTGAAAATGGGGAGCTTCAAAGTAGGGGTCTCTGTAATGGGCGGCTTCCAGGCATGGGTCTCTCTTATGGGGGCACTCTGGCGGGGGGTCTCTCTAATGGGGAGGTCTCTCTAATTGGGTGTCTCTGGTGAGGGACTGCCTTATGGGGGGCTTCCAGGCAGGAATCTCTCTTATGGAGGGCCCTAGTGGAGGGTCTTTCTTATGGGGAAGTCTCCGGTGGAGGTCTCTCTTATGGGGAGTTTCTTGTGTTCTTTTAAATTTATTTAGGGAATGTGGGCTTCGTTGGTTATGCCAGCATTCTTAGTTGCCTTTCAGAAGGTGGAGGTGAGTTGCCTTCTTGAACCGCTGCAGTTCCTGAGGTGTAGATACACCCAATGTGCTGTTAGGGAAGGAGTTCCAGGATTTTGCCCCATCGACCGTAAAGGAACGGTGATATCTTTCTAAGTCGGGATGGTGAGTGACTTGGAGGGAAACCTCCAGGTGATGGGATTCCCAGGTATCTGCTGCTCTTGTCCTTCTAGGTAGTGGTCATGGGTTGGAAGTCTAAGGAACCTTGGCGAGTTATTGCAGTGCATCATGTAGATGGTACACAGGGCAGCATGGTGGCACAGTGGTTAGCACCGCTGTTTCACGGCACCGAGGTCCCAGGTTCGATCCCGGCTCTGGATCACTGTCTGTGTGGAGTTTGCACATTCTCCCCGTGTCTGCATGGGTTTCGCCCCCACAACTCAAAGATGTGCCGGGTCAGTGAACTGTTCACGCTAAATTATCCCTTAATTGGGAAAAATGAATTGGGTACTCTAAATGTATTTATTTTTTAAATGTAGATGGTGCACACGGCTGCTACTGTTTGTCAGTGGTGGAGCATTTGAATATTTGTAGACGCGGTACCAATTAAGCGGGCTGCTTTGTCCTGGATGGTGTCGAGCTTCTAGAGTGTTGTTGGAGCTGCACTCATCCAGGCAAGTGGAGAGTACTCCATTACACTCCTGACATGTGCCTTGTAGATGGTGGACAGGCTTTGCGGGGTCAGGAAGTGAGTTACTCACCGTAGGATTCCTAGTCTTTGATCTGTCCTGGTAGCCACACTATATGGCTAGTCCAGTTCAGTTTCTGATCAATGGTAACCCCCAGGATGTTGATTGTGGAGGATTCAGCGATGGTAATGCCATTGAATGTCAAGGGTGATGGCTCGATCCTCTCTTGCAGGAGATGGTCATTGCCTGGCACTTGTGTGGCGGGAATGTAACTTGCCACTTGTCCTGGATATTGTCCAGGTCTTGTTGCATTTGGACATGGTCTGAGGAGTCGCGAATGGTGCTGAACATTGTGCAGTCATCCGCAAACATCCCCACTTCTGACCTTATCATGGAAGGGAGGTCATTGATGAAGCAGCTGAGATGATTGGGCCTCGGACACTACCCTGAGGAACTCCTGCAGCGATGTCCTGGAGCTGAGATGATTGATCTCCAACCACCACGACCATCTTCCTTTATGCCAGCTATGACTCCTACCAGCGGAGACTTTCCCCCTGATTCCCATTGACTCCAGTTTAGCTCGAGATCCTTGATGCCATACTTGGCAAATGCTGCCTTGATGTCAAGGGCAGTCACTCTTACCTCACCTCTGGCATTCAGCTCTTTTGTCCATGTTTGAACCAAGGCTGAAATGAGGTCAGGAGTTAGGTCACCCTGGCAGAAGCCAAACTGAGCGTCTGTGAGCAGGTTAGTGCGGACTAAGTGCCACTTGATAGCACTGTCGATGACTCTGTCCATCACTCTGCTGATGGTGTAGAGTAGACTGATAGGGTGGTAATTGGCTGAGTTGCATTTGTCCTGTTGCTTGCGTACAGGACACATCTGGGTAATTTTCCACATTGCCGTGTAGGTGCCAGTGTTGTACCTGTACTGGAGCAGCTTGGTTAGGGGTGCGGCAAGTCCTAGAGCACAAGTCTTCAGTACTATTGCCGGAATATTGTCAGGCCCCATAGTCTTTACAGTATCCAGTGGCCACAGCCATTTCCTGATATCACGTGGACTGAATCATATGGCTGAAGACTGACATCTGTGATGTTTGGGACTTCCAGAGGAGACAAAGATGGATCATCCACTCGACAATTCTGGCTTAAGATTGTTGCGAATGCCTCAGGCTTGTCTTTTGCACAAATATGCTGGGCTCCTCCATCATTGAGGATAGGGATATTTGCAGGGCCGGCTCAAGGCACCGGCAACTCGGGCAGTCGCCCGGGGCGCCATGTGCTGGGGGGCGCCAGAGACTCGGGTCCCGCGCATGCGCAGTTGGGCCGGTGCCAACCAGCGCATGCGCGGTGGCCGCCCTCCCCCAGGGCTGCCCCCCCCCCCCTCGGCCCCGCTCCCCCCCGGCCCCGCTCCCCACCCCCCCCCGGCCCCGCTCCACCCCCTTGGGCCCCCCCGGCCCCGCCCCCACGCCCCCCCCCCCCGGCCCCCCCCCCCGTCCCCGCCACCCCCCCCCCCACCCCCCCGCCCCGCCACCCCCCAAGGGAGCCGAAGTTCAGCTTGCCCGGGGCGCCAGCAACCCTAGGGCTGGCGCTGGATATTTGTGGAGCTTCCTCCTCCAGTGAGTTGGTTAATTGTCCACCACCATTCACGGCTGGATGTGCAGGACTGCAGAGCTTAGATCTGATGCGTTTGCTGTGGAATCGCTTAGCTCTGTATGTTACTGACTGCTTATGCTGCTTGGCACTCAAGTACTCCTGTGTTGTAGCTTCACCAGATTGACACCTCTCGATATGTCTAACATGCCCTCCAGCACTCTTCATTGAACCTGGGTTGAGCGCCTGGCTTGGTGATAATGGTAGAGTGGGGGATATGCCGGGCCATGAGGTCGAAGATTGTGGTTGAATACAATTCTGCTGCTGTTGATGGCTCGCAGTGCCTCATGGAAGCCCAGTCTTGAGTTGCTGAATCTGTTTGAAGTCTATCCCATTTAGCACGGTGGTAGTGCCACACAATGCAATGGAGGGTATCGTCAATGTGAAGACGTGATTTTGTTTTCACCAGGGCTGAGTGGTGGTCACTTCTACTGATACTATTATGGACAGATGCATATACCCCAGGCAGACTGGTGAGGATGAGGTTAAGTATGTTTTTCCCTCTTGGTCTTATGGCATAGTTATGTCACAATTGTTCTCAGTGTCCTGCGTTAGGCAGAAGAAGATTAGACTGAATCTCTCTGCTGACTGCTCTGCAATAATCCTACTAAGAAGTGAGGGCAGTGGATAAGGACAGGACTGGCTTCAGCTGTGATCCTGTTACGATAAAATAACTGGCCAACTTCATTATCTAGGGTCACAAGCAGCAGATATCCATTTGGGTGAGGTATCTGAGGGCATGTGTGAATATACCCAAGCAGGGGTCAATTCCTTTGGGCAATGAGTAATGTAAAACATTAACAGGCCAAATAAAAACTAAAAGAAAATACTGCTGGCTAACAATGTAAAGCCAACCAGAATTCAGCAATAACTAGCAGGGAAATTCTAAAATTATCATTGGCAATATTATCTTAACGAGTTCATTTCAAACATTTGATAAAGTTACAGGCAAGGGAAGATACTATGAACAGAATAATGATTTTTTAGGGATGAATTGCCAACTTCATCCAGTGCGCATGTCAGACAATGGTGTGAGAAAAGGGGGGAAAATGACATTTTCAAATCTAACCAGAAGGAAAGCATTTTGCATAATACCATGTACAATATTGCACTGATCTTGTTATCTTACATCAAATTCTGACTTGAAAGTGCCATTTCGTCATAGCCGGAGAGAGATACAGGTACAAAGAAACATTCCTTCCTGTGCCCTTTATTTTGCTTTTTCTTTTTTTTCAGTATGGGCTGATCGATTGCATAAGTTATATTCTGTTTTTTACATATTGCCTTGTGTAATAATTTCTCAGTCTTCTGCTTTGCATGTTATGTCAAGTCGCTTCGAGATTTTACACCTATTACGTAAACAAGCTTCTTTAGCATATTTTCGACCAAGAAAGTGCTGTTCTCCATCAGATAACATCAGCAAACGTGATACTATTCTAACATTCTACAGAATGCTGGTTAAGTAGAATTCGAAAAGGTTCCATCCCCTGTTTTTCTTCAGACTTAAATGAAACCTTGTTGATTGTTCTTTTTGTTTGTGACATAGCTTGCTACACTTTTCCAAATAACAGTGGTGTTTATGGGTGTCTTGAAGATAACTCTTAAAAACTCTCCCGTAAATACAGAATCACAGAATTGTTACAGCGCACAAGGCCATTCTGCCCATTGTGTCAGCTCCAGCTCTCCAAATGAGCATTTCATCCAATACTTTCCAATACTTTCTCCCTGGACATTTGAAAATAAACAATCACCTGGTTCTCTCTTGAATGCCTTGCTTGAACTTGCCTTCGCCACACTCTCAGGCAACGCGTTCCCAACCCTAACCACTCGTTTGCAAAGGTTTTATCTCAAATTGCTTTTTCTTCTTTACTGACCACTTTAAACCTGTGCCCTCTGGCTCTCAATCCTACCGACAACAACCAAAGAATTTCTCCTCACTTAAGAGTCTTTGGGAATTTTGTTGGAGTTGAGAGTGTTGGGGGGGGGGGGGGGGCGGGGTTGGAGGTGGGGGAGACCAGTTCAAAATCTACGAATGAATTGAAGAGAACAGGACAGCAGGAGTGTGCTTCCCGTATGAGGGAGCTAGAAATGAACTAATGTCAGTAGAGAGCCCAACATTAAGTAAAAGGACTTCATCAATCATGTGTTCTCAATTTAGGCAATGTAATTCTTACCTTCATGCTCCTGAGGTTAGTATTTCAGTCCAGAGAGCCATTGAAACTCACTGTTAATTAACAGAAGCACTGAATATAAATAGCTGCGTTGATGGTACATTCTTGGCAATATTTTGACATTGAGCAACAGAAAAGTTGGGGTCCTTCAGCCAACCCTCAATTTTTAAACCACAAACAGAGAGGCTGGAAGCCGTGAGCACAGAAACAGTTAAACATGCAATATTTTCAATATAACCTCTCTGCCAGATGAGCAGGGTTGAACATTCAAACATTTAAAAAAATATACACAATGACACAATAAGTGCCATCTGGAACAGTCTTGCATTACACCGGCCCATAAACCACACGATTCTACTGCTTGACATAAATTGATCAATTAAAGCAGGTACTCAATCGTGTAGGCAGCTTACAGTAAACCACCACTAATATTTACAGTTAGCCTCCTTTATAATGTAAAAGTGACACATGGAGAGCTGCTCGCCACTCTTTTCCCACTCCATTCTGCTTCCTTTTCCCCTCCTTTCTTTGACAGGCGACTGCTGCATATTTATAGTCACATTCCAATATAACCTGCTGATCAAGGGGAAAAATCTCCCCTGAAAGCACCAAATGAACCAGATGGATACTCCGATGGACAGGCATTTCAAGTCAAAACAAGTCACTGAGGCAAGATAATTCTGCCTGCCGAAGAATTAGTCATTATTCGCATGTAATATCCATTGCACCCTGTGCAGGCCTTTCAAACAGCTGTTGGTTCATTGATTACTTGTGTTTCACAAGACTGCACCTGGCAACTCCACTGAGTGACGGCCCAGAGTTGACTTGTACTTAAACAGTTCTACCCGAATTAATGTCCAGTCCAAGCTTAGCAGAGTGGGAAGGTTTTCTCCACATACAACTGTGTAAACTTTGTCAGAGCCCTGCACTGCCAAACAAGCTCTCACATGCAGCAGCAACAAGATAACAAGTTGTATTCATATAGCGACTTTAATGGAATAAAATGCCCCAGGGCAATTCAAAGGAGCGTTACATAACAAAATGAGACACTGAGATGCATAAAGTGATACTAGGGCAAATAGTTAGAAGCTTGATCAAAGGGTTAAGTTTTTAAAATATATATTTTTAAAATTTAAAGTACCCAATTATCTTTTTTTCCAATTAAGGGGCAATTTAGCGTGGCCAATCCACCTAACCTGCACATCTTTGGGTTGTGGGGGTGAAACCCACGCAGATACGGGGAAAATGTGCAAACTCCACACGGACAGTGACCCAGGGCCGAGATTCGAACCCGGGTCCTCAGCGCCGCAGTCCCAGTGCTAACCACTGCGCCGCCTGCCACCCCATCAAAGGGTTAAGTTTGAAGGACCATCGTAAACGAGGAAAGCAAGGTATAGAGTTGGAGAAGATTAGGGAGGGAATTGCAGAATTTAGAATATTCGGACATATTGCAATCAATTGCCAATCAAGTGAGGGACAGCTTTCCTTCCATCTTTCCTATATGCGCTGGCTTCACCCTGATGGTGATGTAGGGCCTTGTAAAATTTACTCTTGATAGATATGCAACAATTTTGAACCAGTTCTTCATAAACAGGATTACAACTTCATTACACATCGTGTTCAGAGGAGGTTTTTCCCGGCCTATGCCTGTACAAAATTCCTCCCACCTCCAATTTTCCCTACTCTCCTACCAAAAACACCAACTCATGCTGGGGTGCAATTCCATATCACTGCAGTCCACTGGTATCTCCTATGTTTCTCACAGCTATACTCAAAGCTCAGTGAGTGTTTTCAGTTTGTATCATCAGTGTTCCCCAAGGATCGAACCTCCTCCAGCGCAACAACCCTCCAACGTATCCATGTTCCTCCATTTCTGGCCTTTGGAGAATCTATGATTTTAATCGCTCTTCTATTGAAATGAAATGAAATGAAAATCTCTTATTGTCACAAGTAGGCTTCAAATGAAGTTACTGTGAAAAGCCCCTAGTCGACACATTCCGGCGCCTGTTCGTGGAGGCTGTTACGGGAATCGAACCGTGCTGCTGGCCTGTCTTGGTCTGCTTTCAAAGCCAGCGATTTAGCCCTGTGCTAAACAGCCCCTGTTGGTTGCCATTCCTTTACCTGCCTTGGCTTTATATTCTGGAATTACCCCCACCCGCCCACAAAACCCCTCTAAACTTCTCCAAGCTTTGCCTCTCTAATTGTCTTTTAAGATGTTCCTGCCTTCTTCACTAAGACTTTGATCACCTGTTCTAATACCTCCTTCCATGGCTTGACATCACATTTTGTTTTATAGTGCTCCATTGAAGCACCTTGGGATGCGTGACCACATTAATGGTGCCATATATGTTGTGCCTCAAAGGACAACTGATCTGAACTGATCCCATTTTTCCCTGACTGGCCACCACATATAAAAACCTTCCTGGATAAGCAACCAGGAATGGGAAGCCATAGCTGATGCGTCTCCTGCCTTTCCTAGCCTCGGGGCACCGAGATGGATTGGCCTCTCCTGCTCTAGTAAAGCTTAGTTAACCGTGTGAGATACCCTCAATTACGACACATGAGAGAAGATTGGTAATTCAAAGGCTTTAATCATCAGAGAACTGAACAGCTGCCGAGAAGTGTACTCACCACATGCTGCCAAGTGAGCCTCATCTTATATACCGTTTCCTGGGGGCGGAGCCAGAAGCGGAGTCCCCCAGGGTTCCAAGCCCGGTCTTAAAGGGCCAATGTATTAAAGGCAAGGTACAGTTACAGCAGCTACTGATACCATTCATCACACCGTGCACAAATTTGAAGTCAAAATTGGTGTCTCCACACAGACTGACTTAACCATTGGAAGAGCCAATGCCAAATTATATAATAATAGTGATACCATACTGACATTACAAACAACATTAATATATTACAACACCATGGCGCAAACTATAATCTATAATCCTAAAATATTTCAATTTGACTTCAATAAAAATTGATAAAGATGTGGAACAGGCTGCTGAATTGCTGCGCTGTCAGAAAGTTGAAATCCACCACTTGTGTCTCGAAAATCCTGAATAGGCAACTCAATTGGAGAGAGATTGCGGAAAGAAAACATACTGATTTGGTAAAGGATTTCATTGGAGAGTTCTCATCCTATTAAGAATTTAGCTTTTTTAAAAATCTGCGTTCAGTTTGTTTTATACAACTGTTTTTGTTTGTTTTCCAGTGGCCACAGGCTATGAGGCAGGAAACCATTGAATCGTGGGGTTGGTGGAATTGAAACAACATATAAAAGGGGGGAAGGTGGGTCACTGAATGGTATAGTTCTTAGCATTAGCAGTGTATGTTTAACCAAAGAGGAGAGTTGAATTTTACCCCTAAAGTTGGTATTTCAAGCAAAAATGAATACATTGAATGAATTAATTGAAATATAACCACACACTCTTTTCTTATGATTTATGCGTCTTCTGGTTTCCTAGATTCAGCCAGAGTCGTTACTCACATCCTTTGTTCCATTTCACACACTCTTGTGTTTTCTTTCATCTGTTTCCGTAACATTTTCTCCAGGTTTTCTAGCAGTTCTGTGCTCCAGCTTTCCCAGCTTTAATCGCTGAAATACCGTAACACATCTGACTTGCATTTCCTGCAAAATCGCAACTGTCTTGGACTTGCTTAATGAGAAAGTGTCTCATTCTGAACAGCTAAGCCTGTTTTCTGACAGAAATGACTGTATGAAGCCAATAAAACAGCTGGAACTGTGTGACCTGCCATTACAGCATACCTTCAGATTGGGTTCGAGGACAAAACTAATTGCTGTAATCCTCTGTGTTCTAATGAAACACGTCTGTATCAAATGGGCAAGCGGAGAAATGCCAGCTACTTCCATTTACTAGGAATTTAATGATGTCAAAAATATTTTAATTTTCTTCCTTGACCTTTCCCTTCTCAAATTAGTCACCCATACTGAGTTACAGATACACAGGAGGCCTCCAGCAGCTTGCCCACTGGGCCAGCCTTCAAGTCCATCAAAAGAAAAAGTATTGTCGTGCTATTTAATCACACGGAGAATCCAACCTGGCCAATGCCTGTTCCCATCATATATAAACAGCCGAGAGCAGGAGTGATTGGATTGCAATTAGGAATTTGAATCTTGTCAGTCAAACACAGGAGCATTTGGCTAGGGAACCTTCAAGGCAATTGTTGCATTCCTTCTTGGATGATTGGTTAATGCGGTTTTGCAATATTGATGGAGTGTGATGTGAAAGTGGAGCAGATCACCTCCAGAGGATGTCTGAATTTGTGAGGAACTCAAATCTGGCCCAAATGCCAGTGGCGGTGGTGACAGAGGGGGGGGGGGGGGGGGGAGCCTTCCCTCCGAAGATTGTTTTGGATATTCCTGTGGTACCTTTGGCTATGCCCATTATTCTTTCTTGATGAAATGAAATGAAAATCGCTTATTGTCACGAGTAGACTTCAATGAAGTTACTGTGAAAAGCCCCTAGTCGCCACATTCCGGCACCTGTTCGGTGAGGCTGTTACGGGAATCGAACCATGCTGCTGGCCTGTTTGGTCTGCTTTCAAAGCCAGCGATTTAGCCAAGTGTGCTAAACAGACCCTAGAGACATTAGGTCTCTAATGGAATACATAACAGTTAATTTCATTGAAAGCCGAATAAAAGTCCCAGAATTGCTGAACAGAAAGGTAACTGATAACCTCTTCACCCTGTGTCATTTTATCCGTGTGGGCATAAGATAATTTTTTTAATCTTCAACCTTTAATAGGTACCTCTTACTCCCTCCAGTTCAGTCTCTGGTCAATGGTGACCACCCCAGCATCTCAACAATGGGGTCTTCAGCTATAGTAATGCCAGGGCAGATGGCTCAATTCTCTCTTGTTGGAGATGGTCATTGCCTGGCACTTGTTGGGGGCAAATGTTACTCATTTAGTATAACTCATCTATTTATTTTGCAGCATGGTCTCTAGTTATGCTCTTTCCCACAAGAGGAAATGTCCTCTCTGTGTTCACTCTATCAAAGCGTTCATAATTTTAAAGACCCCTGTCAGGTTACCCCTTAGCCTTTTTGCAAGAGAAAATAAACTTGGGCTGCCAGTCCTTTCCTGCAATGTATGCTGACAGGTTCCTGGTATCATCCTTGTGAATCTTTTCTGCACCCTCTCCAGTGCCTCCATATACCTTTTAAAATATGGTGACTGATCTGTGTGTTGTTCTCCATGTGTGGACAAACCAATGTTCGAAACAAGTTTAACATAGGTTTCCTCCTTTACAAACCTCTCCCTCCAAAATTAAAGATGAGTGTTTGTTTTGTCTTTTGTATGGCCTTGCCAACCTGTGGAGCAACCTTTAATGATTGATGTATTTGTACATTGTGACCCCTTTGTTCCTCTAACCCACCTAGACTTGCACCGTCCAAGTAACAAGTGATGTCCCTACTCCCTACCAAAACGTACTACTTCACTCTTACCTGCACCCAACTCTTTCTCACAGTGATCTGGGCTAGGAAAGAGGGAGAAAAATAAAAATAGTTCCTGTCCTTTATTTCGACTCAGTGATACTGATGAAAAAGTGCACAAATTTGGACATTGGATAAAGACATAATCAGGTTCTCTAGTTGACTGGACTGTCACTCATTCTTGGAGAAGGTATCTTGGGTGAGATTCAACATGTTGTTACCACCCCAACATTATCGCCATCATGCATAGGCATGCAGAGAAAGAAAGATACATTGAACAAAAACAAATTCAAGCCAACAAAAGCGGGGGGGGGGGGGGAAATCAATCCTCTCCAGTGCGCGAATTGGGTTGTACTTTCTTGTTTATTCAGTTCACGCAATCTCACTATTGCTTCACATCGTGCAATGGACTCTCTACATTTATTATCTCATTGAAAGTTTGCATAAAGTGAGCTAAGCAAAGTCTTCAGCAGTTACCAGTTTTAGTTCTCACTTCTCTGAGTAGCTGAAAAAGCAAACTAAAATGGAAGTTCCATTGCTACCGTGGTTGCACTAGCAAATTAGCTGTAAAATTCAAACCATCAAATATTAGCTCAGATACTATTGCCAATATAAAACCAACAGAAGGAGCTGCAAATTAAAGGGTTCTCAAAGAACTGTTATTTCTCTCTGCTCTTTGTTTTGAGAGAGCAGATTTTACATCAAACATTTCTTGCCAAATCACTGTAATTGATATTGTGCCAATGATAGACGAGCATAATAGCTTCTGAAGGATTACAGTGTTGGCCAATAGTTTACGTTTAAAATCAGAATTCCCAATTATGTAGAAACTGGTTTCGTTCTTCATACAAATATACTATTCACAATGAAATCCCTTAGGAATTTCTTTCAAGACATTGCCAGTATTGTAAGCAGCGGGCAAATGTGATTGCAAGATACTAGTTTAGAAAATGTCCCCAAACTTCCCTGCATGGGCACAAACAATAATATGGGTAACCTGGAATACTGCCTGAATAGTTCACACAAAGATGCAAACTTACTTTCCCCCATATGAGTATGTATAAATTATATGCGCAGTGAGCTCAGAACATCAAAGTCCTTGTGAAATAGAAGCTGAATGCGATTTTAAAAAATTGCATCCACCGTGGTATTACTGAAACAGAAAAGAAATAAAAACCATCCCCTAATGGTTCAAGTGGTTAAAATGGAGTAGCTGAGTCATGCAGGCCAGGCAGATCTGCTTTATCTCAGCTGGGGAGACCATTTCACATTAATGGAATAAGCAGCTTTTCTGTTCCTTGTTATTCAGTTTATTACCAACCTGGGTGTTGTGGAACTTGGTGACACGTTTCAAGTCTTTGCAAATTTCCATCTGACAGTCATTTTTCTATTACTCCTCCCCTAGCTTCAAAAACATTCTTGAGTAGGCATATGAAAATGGAAGCTTCCATAGAGAAAAACAAAAGTCCATCTTCATTCAGATTTGAATAGAATAAAATGTAATAATAATAATCTTTATTGTCACAAGCAGGCTTACATTAGCACTGCAATGGAGTTACTGTGAAAAACGCTAGTCGCCACATTCCGGCGCCTGTTCGGGTACACACAGAGGGAGAATTCAGAATAGAAGATTAAGGGATGATTTGATCAAAGTTTTGCAAGACATTAAGGGAAACAGATAGAGTAGAATCTATTTCCAGTGGTTGGGGAGACTAGGATGAGGGGCACAGTCAAAGAACTAGAGCCAGATCTTTCTGAATTAAAGTTAAGAGATACTCGCACGCGCAAAGATGGTTTGGAGCTGTCTCCCACAAATAGAGATTGCTGCAATGCCAATTGTAAATTATAAATAGAGGTTGATGGATTTTTGTTGTCCAAAGGTTTTAAGAATTGTGGGGAGAAGGTGAGTTGATGGCATTAGTGTGGTGAATCACAGTAGCGTAATTCACACTGTTATTACATATGATGTATTATATCTGTGTAAGCTCGGCACACGAGCAGTTGCGCGGCTCTGCCCCTAGGGGGAGATGTACTGGGAGTGTACGGGAGTTTGTACTGGGCTCCACCCTTGGCTCCGCCCATGGCTCCTCCCACCAACTGGTTGTATAAAGCTTGGCAGTCTGAGCCTGCCTGCCAGTTCATCTCGTCGCAGGGAGGCTCCGTTGAAAACCACTGTTCACTTCCAACCATGTGTCTTGTGAATTGATGGTCACATCAATTAGGTCAGCCATGATCTGACTGAACGGCAGAAGAGGCTCAAAGGGCTAAATATCCTACTCCTGTTCCAATGTTCCTATGTTCGTACAATCTGAGTTCAGCCGCTACTTGCCTACAGTTTAAGTCGCAAGGATTTTGTCCTTTATTTTGGATTTCTTTACTGAACCTACAGCTGCTAACTTTTGTTATTGGCCACTTTATCACTGACACACTGAAGCATAATCAGGAGAGTCACATTTTGTTCTGATAATCTTAACATCTGCAAATTGCTGCTTTAAAATTATTGCAGTGTGTAATGCAATTTATTTTAATGATGCTCTATTAAAGTCTGGAAGAATCCCTCCCATGAGTATACTTAACAAGCAACCAAGATAAATCCTGATCCAGCAATGCCTGACATTCCAGAAATCATCGCAAAAGGATTCACTGACCTGATGGGGTTTAAATGCATGAACTTTCTCATTAAGAAGAAGTTAATAGATATCCCATGAAATCTTTTCACTGATGATATTTGTAAAAGTTTTCAATGTGGGCTTGCTGGAGTTTTACAAGCCATGACTAATATCAATTCAAGATGATGGATAGCACCATCCTGTTAGATAACTCTCAGATCAAACTTTCTCGGGGCAAAAGCTGGTTCTGAAAGTGATTCACTCATTTACCAGAAGGAAATACAGTTTTGTACTTTCAAATTTTTTTTAAAATTGTTCTCCTGGTCACTGATTTTTACTGCGGTGCCAAGCACTTGGGACGCGCCTTGGTGGCTATTTACATGGACAGGGAATGTCAGTAGGTTATTCTGCACTGGGTGGCATCACAGTAAAATCTAATCGTGTCTTCACCTTGTTTAGTTAGTTTAGTTGATCGCACTTGTGGCTCATAGAAAGGTGTCGGTTTTAATCTCTTTCCAGAACTTGAGTAGACAATTAGGGCTGATGTAAATGTTGTACTCAGATGCTTTCCTCTGGATGAGACAGAAACCTCCACCCCTCGTGCTTTAAGTGAATATTGGAGATCCCTTGGCACTCGCAGCATGTGGACCTGATCAATATTATGTCCATAACTGGCACCAGCCTGTCATTCATTTGGTTGCTCTGTTTTCTGAGACACAAGACTCTCCTATTTTACATTATACCTGTAACTGTCTTTAACTGTCTGACAGTGAGGTTGTCCAAATGTCATTTCATGTTAGTGCCCTGAAGGAAAGCAAACAGAAGTGACTTACTTCCTACTGATCTGGGATGGATTTAGACCCAGGTCTCTGCAATAAGAGGTCAGTAACCACCCTAGTCCTGACATTGTATTTTCTGAACACAGGAAACAGAACTGCCTGGTCTAGAGCAGGAACGTGAGAAAATGCAGTACAATGGATTGGTGCTGCCATGGTAGAAAATGCTTGCATCATATGGTACTGTTAAATGGTGTGAAAATCAGAGGGCACTTGCTACCTGGCATCTCACATTTTTTTTATATAAATCTTTTTATTGGTATTTTCAAGAACGATAAACAATTATGTAAATTGCTGGTCGTGTTCATTCACTGTACAATACAGAAAGGTTTGTCTTTTCCTTCCCTTGCGGTTTCCTATATCCAATCTGTCGCCATCTGGCTCGGCGAGTGGTCCCTCCCACCCCCCCCCCCCCCCACCTGCCCCTCCCTGCTCTCCTCCCACCCACCCCCCTCATGTCCCCCCGGGTTGGTCTAGGTGGGGGGGGGGGGTTTCCCGCCTTCCTCTCCCCTTCCCTCCCCCTCTGTCTTTTCTTCCCCCATTGGCTTCGGTCGTGTTTTCCGTGTGGCAGGGGGAGGGGGGGTGTTGCCCCCTCCCTCCCACGTTGTCTCTTTTATGTCTCTCCAGCCCTTTCCCCTCTTCCCCCCCACCTCCCCCCCCCCCCCCCCGGGTTGCACGTTCCTATGGTTACCCATTGTCTTTCTTTTCTTTTCCCTCTCCCTTTTCTTTCTAACTTTCCTGTTCCCTATCTATTCATTGTTGTTGGCCTCGAGCAGGTTTTGGAACAGGCCGACGAACCGCCCCCATGCCTTTAGGAAGCCTTCCTCCCCTGGCATCATCCGTAAAGGATGGACAATGTATTCAAGATTAACTCATGTCCTTCAGGAAGGATCACTGTTTTCAGAAGGGGGAAGAAGTGAATGGGAGAAGAAAATAATTAAGGGATGAAGAACTCTAGGCAGAATCTTAGGAGCGGCACAGTGCCGCAGCGGTTAGCACTGCTGTCTCATGGCGCCAAGGACCCGGGTTTGATCCGTGTGGAGTTTGCACATTCTCACCATGTCTGCGTGGGTCTCTCCCCCACAACCCAAAGGTGTGCAGGATTGGTGGATTCGCCACGATAAATTGCCCCTTAATTTGAAAAGAAAATAACTGGTGATGCGCTATCAATTGCACATAAAGACCTGAATCGGTACAAGAGAGGGGGGTCGCAGGGTAGAGGAGGACATGGGGTGGTCGGCAGCAAGGGTGGGAGTGTAGCTCCTGATTCCACATCCCTCAGTCAATTGTCTTTAAACAATGGGCCACCTGCCCCACTCCCACCACCACCCCCACCCCTCCATCACTCACACCCCCACAGGAGACCACAAACTCCCTACAAGTCAATATTCCCACCCATAGCAGAGTTAATACACATGGCATGAGGCCCGTAACTAATTGTCCACATAAAAGGGTCAATTGGCAGGAAGGCCAACTACCGGCTTTACCACCCTGGAGTTAATTGGGGTGGAGGCAGGAAGCTTGGAAGGCCCCCACCCACCAAACCCCCCCTCACCTGCCCTACCCACCTCTGAACACAGAGAGTGTGATTTTCCCTCCACCGAGCATCCGACTCCACGCCAAGCGTGACATGTGAATTGCGAGAGAGCCCCAAATCGGGCTCTGGGCTGGCAGTGAAGTCTCGCGTAAGTTATCTGACTCGCGGCGCCCAGGCGCAATCTGGATCACACCCCCACTGGGAGTGATCCAGATAATGATATTTAAATGAGGAATTAGGCTCACTTACTGGACACCATATTCATCTAGCACTGGGGAGACAACGGATGCACCTGCAAGGCCTCAACTGGACACCATTTAGCACTGGTTTCCACAAGCAGGGACCAGGTGAGATGGCATCTTGTAGGCCCTTCGGGCCTCCCAGGTAGTCGGGGACAGGGTATGGTAGTACCCTAGCACGCCCCCTGGCACCCAGGAACCTTGGCACTGCCCTCCTGACACCCTGGCAAATTATACCCCCGACACCATAGAAGTGTCAGCATGGCACTCGGCAGTGCCACATGTGCACCCTGGCAGTGCCAACTTGACAATGGCACTGTGTGCAGTTGGCACTGCCAGGCTGTCAGAGGCACATGCTGCCAGGGTGCCAAGTTGGTACTGCCAATGGTCGGGGCCATGAAAGGCAGGGTCGGGGGGGTTTGAGGGGGCCGAAGAAAGGTTGGAGGGGTGAAGAGGGGTTCCTGAGAGCGGGGTAGGGGTTCTGAACAGGGGAGGAGGTGTAGAGATCGGGACAGGCTTCCAAAATGGTGCCCCAATGTGTGAGGAGCCAGTTCTGCTGGTGATCTGAGTTCCCCAGAGCAGGAAAACCTCCTACGTTTGGCCTCAAAGGGGAGAAACTCCCCGAGGCACAAAAGAAACGGCTAAGTACCGTTGAATAACGGTGTCAATCTCGGCACTGCAGCTGCCGAGAAACACCCTGTCAAATGCACCCGAAAGTAGACTTGGAAATGTTTGGGATGAATCACGCCCAGAAGATTCCGCCCTATGTATTTCAAACTGTGGCTGAAAGAGAGAAAAGAGGATCTGAAGATTAGCCGGTTAGGTTTAATGAAAAACCTCCTCTTAAATGTGGCCATCACTATTTTGTGCAAGGATATTAAGGAAGGTCTCCAGATGCACACTGTCATAAAGACTTAAGAGTGCAGCTGCATGGAATGCTGATGTTAGCAAGGCTGTCAGTGAGTTTACTTAACACTCATTTGTCTCAGTCTGTTCTAGATCATAAATATACATCACTTAAAGCACTGGTGGTAAAGTTTTGTTTGGCGTGTTGTTCGCTATAGTTGATGACCAGTAGCCGAGCAAATTCCTTTCTTATCAAAAGGATTTGACATTAGATGAACTCTGTTTTTAAAAAAAGTTTCATACCTTTAATTTTAAAATATAATAAGAACCTCACGTTCAACTAGCAGATTTTCATATAATGCAGGCGTGTTATGCTACACATTCAGAATGATGTATGTCATGTGGATTGCGAACATATTAATCCACTGATGGCTGACAAACTATTCTGAGCTGTAATTAATCTAATTAATGTCCCTTGTCAAAGAAGGGCACCCACTGTCAACCAATCACATTGATAGCAGTGACTTCAGGTCAGATCAACCTGTGGCTAAAAATGTTGGCGTGGTGACGAGAGACATCTGATCATGGAGAAGGTGGAAAGATTTAAATGAAGCAGTTTTGGGTAAACAGTGTAAAAGGGCTTACATTCATACACAACCCCCCTTTTAGTGTATCTGACTGGAGGTTATGCATCACCACATGTGTCAGTCAGTGATCCACCTTTTCCATGTGGGTTATTTATAGCAAAACTATTGGTATGATCTGAATTGTTTATAGCTCTTTCCTAGGGTTGCCTCAGTAATTCAGCCAGTGTAGTTTAAGATATTCAGAAGTCAGTGGCCCTAAATCCAAGTAAACAAGCAATGATAGTCTTTGAGGGGGAAAATGAATCTGAAGAGCTGGAAGGCTGGGTGGGTGAATAAGGGAGTGAATTAAGTTGGGGAACATATTTGACCCTGTGCAGTATTCCTGCCAAACAACATCAGCAATGGTGATCGAGCCATCAGCAATTTCGCCTTGTTGAAGAGGGAAAGAATACAATGTTACACAGACATTGTCATAAACATATATTTTTTTAAGTGTTTCCACCATGTTAGTTTCAATGAAATCTCAAAGAGAATCTCAGAGATAGATCTAACAGAGAAAGGGTTCTGAATTTAGAATGGTCAAGCAAATTAGAAGCATTTGGGTGGATTAAAACTACCGAAGAAGCGAGCTCCACAAAACCTCTTTTGCGCTCGTCCTCTGCGTTACTCTGAAAGTTTCCCACACAAGAATAATATGGACGTCATTGCAATGAATAAGAAAACAAACATAGCTTTTACAGTGAAATAACCTATCCAGTCACATCTACTTACCCACACATTTACGGTCAACGTTTCTGAATAAAGTACATTTTCAACATTACTCATCACACCCCTCTGATAACCATTGGGTAACTACAAGGTAATCTCATGACGTGTTCAGAATTTATTCTTGAATGAAAACTGATTTTTCCACCACAGATTGGCAAGCTATCTAAAAGTCAAAATACGAATGTATTTTCAAAACACTGATAGTTGTCATGATAAGGCACACGGTGAAGTCAATTCTGGTTCCCGCAAAAGGTTTGACACACAAAAGTAGTAATGAACACCTACAAATAGTTTCTGGTATCTGGGGGATGAAGAGTTAATAAGTGTCTAATTTTAGTGGTTCAATATAAAGGGAATCAGCAAATAAACATGCTACCTACCCAGAAGAATGCAAAGGTAGAAATTAAGGAGGCCATTTTAACCTAATTCGCAGGGTGGGATTCCAATGAGATTGGATGGAAAGCACATCCCACCCAATATCATTTTCTGTTGATGTAATGAACTCCAATTGGCTTTATTGGTTGGCCAATTGGAGTATGAGCTCCCTCAATGATAGCTCATTGAGGGGCCCATATAAGCACCTGTGCAGGCTTTGTGAGCCAGTCTTAAGTTGACTGGACTGCTAGCAGCACTGTTTGGAGCTGCTCCTGTAATATTGTTATTGTAAATAAACATTGGTGTGGTGACGGAATTCCTGCCTCCCGTGGATTACTACAGTTGACTTAAAGGACAACTCATCAGTGGATTTTGAATCCCAGTGTGCCATAATAAAGATGGTAACATAGGATCCTAGATATCTGTTGCCAGCTTGTCAAGCCAATTACTCTGCTTGCAAAACAAGGCAGCACATCATACAAGGGACAAAGGTTGGGGTCATCAAGTTGAGCACTTGGGTTAAAATGGATGAGAATTCCCACCATGGGTGGCACGGTGGTTAGCACTGCTGCCTCACAGCGCCAGGGACCCGGGTTTGATTCTGACCTAAGATGACTGTGTGGAGTTTGCACATTCTCCCCGTTTCCGCATGGGTTTCCTCCGGTGCTCCGGTTTCCTCCCACAGTCCAAAGATGTGCTGGTTAGGTGGATTAGTCATGCTCAATTCCCTTAGTGTCTGAAAGGTTAGGTAGGATTACCAGGTTTGCAGGGATGAGGGAGGGGCATGGATCCCACAGTAGTGTGCTCTTTCGGAGGGTGAGTGCCGACTCAATGTGCTGAACGGCCTCCTTCTGCACAGTAGAAGTAATATGGTTCTATGAAAAATGAGAAATGTGAGGGTGGCAAGGATTTCCGTTTGAATATGCACTCTGAAAAGATATGGCAATGTTGAAAATTGCAAGGGAAGTATTGTGAAGCCATTGACGCATAAGGAAGCCTGAATAATACATTTAGAAGAGAGAAATTGTGTTTAACAAATATATGAAAGTTTTTTGAAGATGCAACTTGTAGGGCAGATAAAGGGGAGCCAGTGAATATAGTATTCTTGGATTTTAAAAAGGCATTTGATAAAGTGACCCACAAAAGGTTATTTCACAAGTTAGGACTCATGGAGTTGGGGCCAATATATGAGCATGGATGGAAAATTAATTAACCGGCTAGAAACAAAGAGTCGGGTCAAATGAGGCATTTTCAATCTGGCATGTTATATCTAGTGATGTGCTGGAAAAATTAGTGCTGAGGCCTCAGTTATTTAAGACCTATATTAATGCAGACAAAAAGACGTGTGGCTGGATTCTCCGTCCCACCGCACCAGATTTCTGGTTCAGCACACCAGCGGGATGCTCCGTTTCGCCGGCTGGTCAATGGGGTTTCCCATTGTGGGGCAAAATGGAGCATACCGCCGGCAGAGAATTCAAGGGTAAGTTTGCTGATGATATAAAATTAGGTGGGAATGTAAGTTGTGAGGAGCATTCAAGAAGCTTCAAAGAGATATAGGCAGGCTCATTGAATGGCCAACAAAGTGGAAGCTGGATATAACGTCAGAAATTATGAAGTTTTCACTTTGCTGGTCAGAATAGAACATCACAATATCTATTAAAATAAGAACATGTGGATGTTCAGAGAGACGGGGGTGTATTCACACAAGGAACAGCAAGGTTAGCATGCAGGTACAACATGCAATTAGGAAGGCAAATGGCACAGAATCATAGAATCCCTACAGTGCAGAAGGAGGTCATTCAGCCAATTGAGTCTGCACCAACCCTCTGAAAGAGCACTCTACACAGGCCCACTCCCCCACCCCATCCCCGTAACCCCACCTAACCTGCACATCTTTTTGAGACTAAGGGGCAATTTAGCATGACCAATCCACCTAACCTTGTTGGGTCAAGGTTGGCACATTGTTTGGACTGTGGGAGGCAACCACAGCACCTGGAAGAAACGCACGTACATATGGGGGAAACATACAAACTCCACGCAGATAGTCACCCAAGGCTGGAATTGAACCCAGGTCCCTGGCCCTGTGAGGCAGCAGTGCTAACCAATGTACCACCGTGCTGCCCTGTCGGCCATGAATACATGATGGCCTTTACTGCACGGGGCTTGGAGTACATGAATAAGGAATACTTGCTACAATTAGATAGAGCTTTGGTGAGACCAATCCTCGAATACTCTACACAGTTTTGATCTCCATATTTAAGGAAGGGAATGCTGACATCGAAAACAGTACAATGAAGACTCACTTCCTCATCATTTCCTGGGATGAGAAGGCTATTCTATGATGAGCGGCTGAGTAAATTTGGCAGGCAGTCTTGGAGTTTCGAAGAATGAGGGATGATCTCATTGAAACACCCAAGATTCTGAAAGGTCTTGACAGGGTAGGCACCAAGTGATTCATTTTCCTTGCTGGGGAATCGAAAACTAGGGGGCACAGTCTCGGAATAAGGAATTGATCATTGATCAGGACTGAAATGAGAGGGCAGCACGGTGGCGCAGTGGTAACACTGCAGTCTCACGGCGTCGAGGTCCCAGGTTCAATCCCGGCTCTGGGTCACTGTCCGTGTGGAGTTTACACATTCTCCCTGTGTTTGCGAGGGTTTCGCCCCCACATCCCAAAGATGTGCAGGGTAGGTGGATTGAACACGCTAAATTGCCCCTCAATTGGAAAAAATGAATTGGGTTCTCTAAATTTATAAATAAAAAAAAGGACTGAAATAAGGACAAATCTCATCACTCCGAAGGTTCTGAATTTTTCCAATTCTCTATCCCAGAGGGTTGTAGATGCTCCATCATTGAGTGTATACATGGCCAAGAGAGACAGACCTTTGATCTCTCAGTGAATCAGTAATGTGTGGAATGGTGGGAAAGTCGCATTGAGACTTGAGCCGTGATCATATTAAATGGCGACCATGTTTGACAAGGCATATGGTCTATACCTGCTCTTATTTTTTTGTTCCAATGATAAGCCGTAAATGTAGAACAGGTTGACAGCTAATATTCTGTGGCATGTAATCTTGGGTCTTCCACATCGTAAATGGCTGTGTCAGCTTATCTTGCCAAGTTCTTTTGGTGTGCCATTTTGTCCTCCGCTTGCCTCCAATCTGCAGGTGCTGTATACAGCTTTGAGCCTAGCTGCCATTGCCAGTCAGGCATGTTGTGCTGTTGCCTTATGGTGAGAGTGCTCTAGAATGCCAAAGGTAGCAAACCTCATGCAGCAGGATGCCAGGTTCATCAGCCATAAAGAAGGACTGGGCACTGGGCTCCACTTCTTTCACATGCTTGCAGAACCCATGTGATGCCTGGACCTTGGGTTTGCCTTCCCTGGTATTTTGCCACACAACTTCTTTCTTCCGTGATCAGTCTGTTTAGAAATGTAGCATTGTGCTACAAAGGTAGCACAGTGGTTAGCACTGTTGCTTCACAGCGCCAGGGTCCTAGGTTCAATTCCAGCTTGGGTCACCGTCTGTACAAAGTCTGCACGTTCTCCCTCTGTCTGTGTGGGTTTCCTTCGGGTGCTCCAGTTTCCTCCCACAGTCTAAAGATGTGCGGGTTAGGTGGATTGGCCTTGATAAAAAAATTACCTCTTCGTGACCAGGGTAGGTGGGGTTATGGGGAGAGTAGGCCAAGGTTGGGTGCTCTTTCAAAGAGTCGGTGCAGAAGAAATGGGCCAAATGGCCTCCTTCTGCACTGTACTTTAGTAGTGATAATGTAGTGGTCTTGACAGTAAGAATTCAATCTGATCATCATTTGAAGCCTAAGTTCAAACTCAATTGAAATGGAATTTCATACACGGTTTAGAGGAGATTTTTTTGCCTGCACGCCAATAATATATTCGGCTAACAGGCATGAGAAAGAGAAGAAAACAACTCATACAGTTATTGTGACCCAGCAAATTCCAAACATCTTGGAGCATACATAAGAGCCTTTATCACAGATTGGGTCAATAACAGTATGGCAACGTCAGCAGTTTAGGAAATAATAGTAACTAATTTTCCAACCTAGTTTTGCTTCCTCTCCTCTGGCATTGCAAACAACATACCAAGATGAGAAATAAGGGCATCATCTCATTATTGAAATACTGCCTTCAAAAGGAACAACAGAAAATGATCATAAGATCATAAGAAATAGGAGCAGGAGTCAGCCACCATTTGACTCATTGAGCCTGCTCCGCCATTCAATAAGATCATGAGTAATCTGATTGTGGTCTGAACTCCACCTTCCTGCCTACTTTATATAGCCCTTGATTCTCGTGTCGCTCACAAAGCTGTCTAACACAGCCTCAAATATCTCGACTGCTCTTTATGGATTAATGACCCTCTGAGAGAAGAAATTACTTGAGACGCCTTAGTCCATGATTCCTCCACGAGCGGAAGCATCTTCTCAACATTTATCCTGTCAAGCCACCTGTCATAATATATACCAATATATCATGGTGCAGACACACACTGATGGACACACGCAGGGATCAATCAACATGTACAAACACCGCAGCCAATCACCAGTTAGAATACACACACTATAAAGGCAGAGGGCACCACGGTTCCTGCTCATTCTGGGTGCTGCCTCTCAGTGTAACAGGAACTCATCCAGCCCAGCACGGGCTCACAACACGTGCTGAGAGAATCAACTGGTTTGGACAAGGCTTAGGTCTCTAGTTCAAGTTAGCATTATTTAGACCCACAGTCATCGTGTGTTCGTTAGTTAGAAATAGTTAATAAAATTGAGTTGAACCTTCATCTGTGTTGGAAGAGTCTGTTCATCTCTCAAGCCTACACAAGCCAACACAACACCACCTCAGCATTAAGAAGTCTTACAACACCAGGTTAAAGTCCAACATGTTTGTTTCAAACACTGGTGAATGAAGAGGTATGCTGTGCTCCTAGAGCTAGTGTTTGAAACAAACATGTTGGACTTTAACCTGGTGTTGTAAAGACTTCTTACTGTGCTCACCCCAGTCCAACGATGGCATCTCCACATCATGGCCTCAGCATTAAGATCACTTTCTTTTTTTTCTAAGTTCCTAGACTCTACTGTTTTTACAGGATGCATGCTTTCTCATAGGAATATATTTGCACAGGGTCAAAACTGATCAAGATCAACTCCTTAACTTTTAATTTATTTGTAAATTCAGAATTCACTCAGCGAGCAATGAAGGAGTTCTTAATTAATTATTGAATTTTAAAACTGCTTCCAGGTGGAAATTACCTTCAATGACAGACCTGAAAAATGATACCCCCGAACATTTACTTGGAAGCGCCCCTCATGGCCCAGTTGCAGCATGAAACAACAGCTAAAAGATCCATGCTCAATTCTCAGTCTGTATCGATTGATGTCAGCTGGGGCCTCCTCCCAAGACGAGGCAAAAATAAGAGTCACTCAGGATTTCTGCATTCAATCGCTATCCCTGGAGCCCCTCCTTGAATGCACATGCCTGTGAATAACGGTGGGCCATAAGATTGGGCTGGGTAAAAGGAGGCTGTGTGCTTGGCGCACAGCAATATGTGCCAATTTATACTTGGTATTTTGCACCCGGGAGCACCAACAAGTGATGCCACCCACATTGACATCTATTCATGGTTACATCTGGATTCAGTACTCACCCAGGCAGAGTGCAGAAAGTCATTGAACATTTTGACGGCTCCAGGTCATTCCACTACACTTGGCATGGGCTCTGGATGCACATGACATATTGTAGACACAATACCCACTGCCTGAAAGGGTGGTAAAGGCAGGAACCCTCACAACTTTTAAGACATATTTAGAAGAGCACCTGAAATGCCGTTACTTATAAGGCTACAGACCAAGTGTTGGAAAATGGGATTGGAATATTGGGTGCTCAATGGTCGGCGTGGATGCGATGGTCCGAAGGGCCTCTTTCCGTGCTGTAAAACTCGATGGGTGGAATGCTCCGTCAGCGGGATCCTCCGTTCCGCCGGCAGCGCTGCCACGCCCACGGCTTTCCCAATGGCGTGGGGTAGCCACAATGGGAAATCCCTTTGCCAGCTGCCAGAACAGAGGATCCCGCTGCCGGTTAGGGAGTGTGGAGCAGGAAATCGCAGCTGGAGGACCGGAGAATCCCGCCCAATGACTCTACTATGGTCAGCACAATGCTGAAAAGAATAGTTGGGCTCATGGAAATTCAAAGCAGCTCCCTGAGGCTGTTGGACAATGATTATTAGCCTTCAGGGAGCTGCTTTGAATTTCCATGAGCCCAACTATCCTTTTCAGTATTGTGCTGACCATCGTAGAGTCATTGGGCGGGATTCTCCGGAAGATTGGGCTGTGTGCTTGGAGCACAGGAGTATGTGCCAATTTATTAAACTCCCTGCCCGCACTTTAATTCATCCCGGCGCCTGCACACACTCGTCCCACCCCCACTGTCAGCACTCAGCCTGTCTCAGCACGCGGCTGGCAGTTAAATGGCGGGAGCTGATCAGGGTCAGGAGCGGATTTCACATCTGCTCCCATTCCCACCAATCGCTCGCCCCAACCAGGCCGCAGAGCCTTTGCTCCGCGTGTTATCCATTGCACCCTGCTGGAAGGTACAGCTTTGGGAAGGTTCATTTTCACCTTCAGTACCTGGATGGTAACCTAAAAACGTAGATCACCCATTTACTGAAATAAATATCGGGCAAGCTATTCCACAGAATACTGCCTTAATGAAAGTGGAAATCACCCCCACAGCAGTTTAACTTATTGCTATTACCCTCTCCACAGCTTAAAAGCTTTGATAGTAGGTGAGACCCATATGACCCAGCACAAGATATCAGACCATAACCAGTGGGACCAGTGTAATTTCACTTGATACAAAGCACTTTTATTGTTTGTTTACTTTATCCACTTTCAGTAATTAGAATGAATGCATTTGTGCTTTAAATGGATTTAGTACAACATTCAATGGGTCAATGGCATTAACTGTTATTTATTAAACCACAGACATTTTCTAAGATGTGCACTTAGTCAATCATTTGCTCAGTATTGTAGAAACATTTGTTTCAAACTTTCAAAGATTCACCCTGATGACTCACAGATAAAGTATTCATCTCAGTGCCAATAGTCATGATCCCAGGCCTAAAACCCAATCCATACTGAATCTGATGACCTCAACAACATCAATGTCAATGGCATTAAAATTGGTCACAGCTCACCAAGGCCCTGGAGAGAAAGATTTCATAAACACTATTCTGGATTCATGGACAAAGATGTACAGGTTAGGTGGATTGGTCTTTCTACATTGCCCCTAAATGCCCAAAGGTTGGGTGGTGTTACAGGGATAAGGCAGGGGAGTGGGCCTAAGTAGGGTAGTCTTTCGAAGGGTCAGCACAGACTCAATGGGTCAAATGGCCTCCTTCTGCACTGTTGGCATTTTATTGTATGGATTTTATGACAGGATTTACACAGCCTTTCACAACATCAGGGCATCCCGATGCACACGTGGCCATTGGGATTCTTTTCAAGTCCAGTAACTTGTCATTGTAGAATGAAAGGGAATCATACCCATTAAGGAAAACAGGCCTCGCCAGATGAGGAGGATGCGGGGAAGGGCCTGGACGGACAGAGCATGGGGCTCGGCAGGCCCGCACAACATGTGCGCCTGGGCCACCGAGCACGTGTTGCTCTGATCGCCAGCAGGTTCATCGATTAGGAGGCCTGGCCCCCAGCGGCTCCACCATCCCCAGATTGTGTGTATCCTTTCTGGGGGCAACCGCTGTAGCTACCTGTCTGCTCCATCGAGCACCCATAACCCACACTGACTGCAGAGGCTTCTGGCCATGCGGCTGAAGGCTACTCCTGAATTGGCAATCACGGTTACGTGAGCACTTCACACATAGCAAGTGGATTTACGTAGGTGGGCGGGCCATGTAGCACGTGGGAGTCATTGCCTAACATCCCCTGGACACTGTGCCTGAACACTGCGGGTGTTGACATTGTTATATTACATGGTCGTAATACGTCGTTACTCTTTGCTTACTCCCAGAATGGTCTGATGGTTATAGTTCAATTAAACCATCAGTCTTCAATTTAAAGCAAATAACATTTAATGAATAACGAATATAAATACTAATGGGTTCACGGCGCCGAGGTCCCAGGTTCGATCCTGGCTCTGGGTCACTGTCAGTGTGGAGTTTGTACATTCTCCCCGTGTCTGCGTGGGTTTTGCCCCCACAACCCAAAGATGTGCAGGCTAGGTGGATTGGCCACGCTAAATTGCCCTTTAATTGGAAAAAATTAATTGGGTACTCTAAATTAAAATAAATAAATAAATAAATAAATAAATACTAATGAGTTTGTTCACCCTCCACAACTATAACTGATGATCAAGTAAATCAGAAGAAGTGTTAACAATGTTTAACTACACGTACCAATTAAGCTATATCTCTCTAACACTCTGCTGCCTCGTCACTCCTGAATCAAAGAGTGGGAAGATCCTCGGAGTTCAGTTTTTATACATGAATCTAGTGCTGCCATCTAGAGGTTGTGTAACAATTTAATACGGTTGTTAACCCTTTACATACCAGCAGATGTGCAGATCACTACAGACATCACAGATGCAGCAACCAACAAGCAAATTTCCAGGGAATGGGCCCCAGTGAGGCCGAGTGTGCGCGGGCAGGGTGTGCTGGGTTTGGGGGAGGGTGGAAAGGGGGATTTGAGGGTCCCAGGGTGGGAGCCACCGTTGTTGGTCAGTCTAACCCCCTCTCCCATTTCCTTACAGATATTGAACAGTCTGGATGATATTTTGGACCCCACAGAACTAGCCGTAGCGGTGCTGCTGATAGGGCAGGCGGCCAGGAGGTGGAGGTGGCAGCAGCAGCAGCTCGAGGCTCGAGGCGGCTTCCCAGGTGCCGGACCGCGCCTCACACCACGAGGACCCGGCCGACCATCAGACCAGGGTGAGACCCAGAGGGAGAGGCCCGTGTCCGCCCAGTGAGACACCTCATGAAGGAGCTGCGCTCTGAAAGCTAGTGATTCCAAACACATCTGTTGGACTTTAACCTGGTGTTGTAAGATTTCTTACTGTGCCCAACCCAGTCCAATGCCAGCGTCTCCACATCATCAACAAGGAGAAGGAGCGGCACCTGTGCCATGTCCTCGCGAACTAGGCACCACATGGGGGAGGAGGACATCCGCTCTCCGTGGCCGTGAGGATCACCACAGCCCTGAACCTTTACGCCATGGAATCCTTCCAGGGCACAAGCCGGGACTTCCAGGGCTCGGGTGTGGCATCTCTCCGGCGACAGCCCACAGTTGCATCCGACAGGTCACGGATACCCTGTTTGTCCGGGCGGAAAACTATATAAACTTTGACATGGACCAAGCCCCACAAGATGCCCAGGCAGCAGGATTCTCCGCCATCATTGGGATGCCCCAGGTCCAGGGGCTGATAGGCTGCACACATGTCGCCTTGCACCACCAGGCCAACTGGGTGTGCCCCATGTTAACTGGAAGGGGTTCCATTCCCAGAACATCCAGCTTGTGTGCGGCATCCACATTAGGATCACGCACCTGTGTGCATGGTTCCCAGGGAGTGTGCATGACAGCTACATCCTGGGGCAGTAAGACATCCACGGCCTCTTTGAGGACCACCCCAGGATGTCCAGCTGGTCTTAGGGGATAAGTTGTACCTGCTGAGGACCTGGCTAATTATTAATTAATAATTGTTTTTGTTAGGGGCAGCACGGAGGTACAATAGTTAGCACTGGTGCCTCACGGCGCCGAGGTCCCAGGTTCGATCCCAGCTCTGGGTAACTGTCCTTGTGGAGTTTGCACATTCGCCCCGTGTTTGCGTGGGTTACACCCCCACAACCCAAACATGTGCAGCCTAGGTGGATTGGCCATGCTAAATTGCACCTTAATTGGAAAAAAAATGAATTGGGTACTCTAAAAAAAAATTTTATTTAAATAATTGTTATTGTCACAAGTAGGCTTACATTAACACAGCAATGAAGCTACTGTGAAAAGCACCTATTCACGCCAGTATGGAAGCTGGTGCCCAATGAGGAGACCCGGTACAACGAGGCCCATGTGGCCACCCGGGCTGCCATTGAGCGGTGCATCGGACTACTCAAAATGCGATTCTGTGCTTTGACCGCTCCGGTGGTGCCCTGCAGTGCACCCCCCCCCCCCCCCCCCCCCCCCCCCCCCCCCGGAGGGTCGGCCACTTTGTGGTGGTCTGCTGCGTCCTCCGCAACCTGGCACAGCAGTGGGACGACCTGCTGGAGGTGGGGAATGAGGAAGATGTGGCCACCGAGGAGGAGGAGGACGAGAAGTATGAGGACACTCCTGATGACCAGCCAGTGGGAGCAGGACAGGCGGGAGCAGCAAGGTTCTGGCAAACCCGGAGGGGTGCCAACCTGTCCAATCTGCTGACCTCGAGACACAGCCTCATCAGAGGGATGGAATTCGGGGGAGCTAGTAGCCACTGCCACCACTCCATGGGATGCATCCGGGTTGGCACTCAGTGCCCCCTCTACCCGCTCAGTGCCCATTGGGACAGAGGGGCTGCTGGTTCGAGCCCTGGCTGTCCCTGCATCATCTGGCTCTGCCAGCCCTGGCAGTTCCCCATGGTCTGTACCATCGAGTCGACACCCTCGGCGATGCTCCTCAGTGACTGGGACATGCTCCGCAGCACCTCGGCCATGCCTATCTGAGAGCGGGACATACCCCACAGAACCTCATCAAGGTCAGCCTGATACTGGGTCACATCCTCTAGCGAGTCGGACATTCTGTCGAGACCCTCAGCCATGGCCTTCACCGACTAGGCGATGCCTCGGACACCTTCGTTCATGGTGCTGACGTCGTGCACAAGGTTCTCCACTGTGGCCGTCACGCTAGCAGTGTTGGCCTCGGTGCCACTCATTGCCGGTGACATCTCCTGCGCCCGTAGCCTCTGGGACTGCTCCAATCGGCTATGGATCTGCTGGAGTGATGCTGATGCTTAGTGAGGAAGCAATAACCAGCGAGGGTGGCACCTTCAGCAAGAAGAGACATTAAAAAAATAGAATGAAAAAAATCTGGAGTGCCGAAAAGCTAGAGTTTGGGAAATGTCCTGAAACAGCCTGACTGGAAATGTTAGCTCAAAGTCCAGTATGCTGTCTACACTGGAATTCGTACTTTAGTAGATACTGAAGTGTCAACTTTGGCAATGGTTATTTTTAGGAGCAGGGCAGGGGAATGCTCATTTTTAATGTACAGAGTTGCTGAGGTATGATGACATTGCGCACACTTTTGTCTGAAAACCCAGAAGACGTTTTATTATTCAGAGAGTTAGTTTAAGAATAAACTCCAATGATTGAAACAAGCAGACATTATTGTGACTGAAGGCTGCTCGCCTCTACAGGTTTTCTTGAGAAAGAATAAAGCTGTAATATGGTTTTATTGAAAGCAAAATATATTCTTGCTGAAACTACCTGTTGAATGGAATCTGTTCCAACATGGCGTATCAGTAATTCTAACTCGTTGATGTAACACTCCCAATGTTATACTCCCAATCTGGTTCTCCAGATAACACCCATTGTTATGGATACGAAAACACGCAGGGGGCTTCAGAGCTGCAGTCTGACACGGAGAACCCATTTCAAATACATTTCAATTTGAAAAGTTTCCCTTTGGGATTTTGACCGGGTCGTCTCGATTGGCATGGAGACGGGTTCCCTGTCCAATTAAGGATGACAGGCAGGCTTTCAAAGCTGATGGGGAAATCCAGCTTGGGAGGATCAGCAGGCTGCAGTAAAGGGTCTGTAACTGAGGGGGCATTTCAACATGCAGGTGCCCCTTCTTAAAAATTCAAATAAAAGCATCAAAACAATCTGTCAGGCCACAACTGTGGCCAGGGGAAACCTTCCACACAGTGGCCTTTGGCTGTGCCCGTACCCAGGCAAGCAGGGAGGGTCTCTGGGGCTGCCCGGTCACCTGCCTGCCATTTGGTGCCAGCCCCGAGGCTGTTAAATGACACGCCTTCCCTTTCCTGTCAGGAAATTGGAGGGCCAGCTAGAAAATGCCAGTTGGCCTCCTTTAACTGTTCTCAAGGCTTTTGATGAAAATAATTGACTGCCCCAACCTGCCTCCCCTAAAATAGATGCCGTGGGAACAGGGTCGGGAAACCAGAATTCAAGCCAATGCCTACATTTCAAGACTAGATCCTCCTCAGCTGGTAATGTCAATGGGACCCGGAAATCCTGCCCCATGTCATGATATGCAATCATGCAGCCAATGAACACTCAGAATAGGACACAACCAATGGGCAGTCAGGACACTCAGAGGTGGCATCGCCACAAGGGGGCATGACATAAAGACTATAACAGGGATGAGGCACTCACACCCTGCCTCTTTCCACAAACAGACATCTAGGGAGTTAGAGAGGGTTGATCAGCAGCATTTCACCCCAGCACGTGGCTTAGAGCAAGCTGATACAGTTAGACTGAGTTACTACAGTTAGATTAGCAGAGAATTGAACTCATTTGAGAACTGTGTTAATAGTTCAATAAACACGTTGAACTCATTTCAGAGTCTGGAGCATCCTTTAGTTAAGACTGCATCAAGTAGCAGCCTGTGTTATCCGAAGCAGCATAATACACTGAAGGGCAAGGAAGCCAATGATTGGCATGGGACCTGGCATTTACCACCATTCACATCCAACCTCCCGATTGAATGAGTAATTAAAAATAATGACCTCAATTTGACTGCTTAGAATTGTGGATTCAAAGGTACAGGCCAAAGTTGCGGCAAAATATCCAAAACATGCTTCAGTCAAGAGACTGTCCACGAACAATACAATGGAAAACTCAATTGATCCACGTAAAATCAGTCGCCAATATAGTATTAGATTCTAACCTGAAGCTTCCTTGCAAACTGGTTGCACTATTTAGAAAGCTGATCCTATTTGAAGGTTCCGTTTGCAGATTAGAGATTTGAACCCACTTTCACCCAAACTGTGCTGAGTCTTAACAGTTTCTGCAGGGATCAATTTCAGTACCAGTGGTGTGGTGTGTCGTAATTCTGCACTTTGAGAGTCTGACTGGAGCAGTATGGTCACATGTGCAGGACAATGTTAGCACGGTAAACATCATATGCAACAGGTTTCTGACCTGTTTTCTGTTGATATTGAGGCTTATTGATTTTCTTCCGCAAATATTTGAACTATAATTTTAGGTCCAGGCTATGTTCGTGTTGTTGGGGTGATGTTGGACAAGAACAGAAGAATTTCTGCAATGCTTTAGTGATGTGGCTAACCATTGTTTCGAGTGTGATGAAGTATGTTGTCATGGTAGTGCAGAGAGGAAGTGCTCTATGTCGTATCATGGGCAGTAGGAGATTGTATTTGAATTCCGCAGAATATTGAACTGATAAAACATGTACCCAATTCATGTTTACTGTGCAGTCCAGAAACCCAGGTGATCGCACCACAAAAGGAACTAAAAGCATGCAATAGTGACCTTTTTCGTATTAATTTAGAATTTGTCAAAGGTAACTTCTGCTCGATAAATTTAGCAGAGGTTTTATTGAAGAGGTGACTGATTAGGAACCCTGTCCATAAAGCATATATGGGTTGTCAGAAAATACTGGATAAGGTGGTTCACAAGAGGTTTGTTAGAAAACTCAGCCATGTGTGCCCCAATATCATCCCTCTCTCCATAATAAGCAGGAGGTGGAGAGGGGAAGGGTTGAACATAAAAATTCAATAACAAATGCACATTCCGCTTACCCATTGTCATTAATATGCAGCACGCATGAAGGTGTATGAGTGTTCTATCTCGGAGAGGTGGGGCACCTGCCATTAGCATATTTAAATTAGACTCCCAGAGTGCAATTAGGGGCCTGATTTAAATTTAACGACTACCAGCTAGGCTTCTGAGGCCTTAGAGAACCTCACAGTGAAATGGAGGCAGCAGCTGCCGGTTTCGGAAGATACATGCTTTTTATGGCATTCCTTGTGGTCCAAGAAGAACAGGACGTCTTTGGCCTCTCTTTTGCTGACTGTGGCCTCTTTTTCGCTCAAATGGTTATTGTCAACAATTCCCCCCCTTCCCGAGGCCTAATCTGCAGCCACTCCTCCCCACCCCCACATCAGATTGTCAGGAAACGTCCGTAAGAATCCCCAATAACAGTCTTAGTTTTCCCAACTGGCTGGTTCATCAATTTGTGTGGCTGCCAGGAGATTGGAAATAAAAATGATCATGAGGTCCCGCCACCAAATTCAAGACGAACTTCATGCCCCTGGAGTCATTGAACTACCTTTGCCATTCCCTCAACCCCATACCAGCCCCGCCCACTTTCCCACCTCCCTGTTCAAGCAGGGCTATGTCATAAGGTCATGGGCAGGATTTTCCGTGCCTCCGCAGTGTGTTTTGCAGAGGCAGACCGCCATTGGCCAGTGGCAGGATCTTCAGGTCCCGCCACTGCCAATGGTTTTTTCCCCCATTGTTTTCACCCTCTGCTGCCAGGGAACCCGCTTCGGGCCTTAGCCGTCGGCAGGAAATTCCTGTCGGTGGGAACGGTCGGAAAATTTCAACCAAAGTGTTGCAGCGTGGCTAAAAAAATTGATCGATAGACAGGAAACAAAGGGGATGATTTTAACCCTAAGTAACCTCTGTTGGCAAGTGGGTGAATTAAACTCAATTTGGTAAATCTTCTGCCCCATTCCTGCTCTCTTCTATTTCAATCCTGTCTTCTGAGTAAGCAACAATGACAACTCACTGAAGTATAGGGGATCCATTTTAAAATTTACAGATCATTTTTTAAAGTTCCTCAGAGCCCCATCTAGACCCACCCTACACCCCATCCAGACAGGAACACAACTCTCAAACTCCTCTCTCCGGGGCCTAACTCTCAGGTCAGAGTACTAGGAGGAAAACCTCAAAATCTTTTGTTTTATAGGTGTTAGAGGTACAAGAATTAGGTGCAGCACGGTGGCACAGTGGTTAGCACTGCTGCCTCACGCCGCTGAGGTCCCAGTTCGATCCCGACTCTGGGTCACTGTCCGTGTGGCGTTTGCACATTCTCCCCGTGTTTGCGTGGGTTTCGCCCTCACAATCCAAAGATGTGCAAGGTAGGTGGATTGAACACGCCAAATTGCCCCTTAATTGGAAAAAAAATGAATTGAGTACACTAAATTTTTTAAAAAGTACAAGAATTAGAAAGTAACGATAGAGTTGTACAAATGTTAAATAGACGATGGTTTGAGGACTGAGTGCAATTCCAGGCTACCCATTATGTAAAGAGTATGAAAAGAACACAACATAAATTCACCAGACCGACGCCAGTGATCTTTTAGGAGAATTTGCTTTTTCACGAACGACAAGTAGAACGTGGAAACTTTGCCAGGAAGCCTGATTGAGACACAGAACATGGGGCGGGATTCTCCGACCCCCCCGCCGGATCGGAGAATCGCCCGTGGCCGGCGTCAATCCCGCCCCCGCCGTGTCCCGAATTCTCTGTCCCCCGAGATTCGGCGGGGGCGGGAATTGCGCCGCGCCGGTCGGCGGGCCCCCCAGGGCAATTCTCCGGCCTGCGATGGGCCAAAGTCCCGCCGCTGACAGGCCTCTTCCGCCGGCGTGGATTGGCGGCGCGGGCGGGCACCAGGGTCCTGGGGGGGCACGGGGCAATCTGACCCCGGGGGGGGGTGGCCCCACGGTGGCCTGGCCCGCGATCGGGGCCCACCGATCGGCGGGCGGGCCTGTACCGTGGGGGCACTCTTTTTCTTCCGCCTTCTCCATGGTCTTCACTGCGCATGCGCCGTTATGACGTCAGCAGCCGCTGACGCCAGCCGGCGGAGTGGAAACCACTCCAGCGCAGGCCTAGCCCCTCAAGGTGAGGGCTTGGCCCCTAAAGGTGCAGACCCCCCACCCCGCCGGGTAGGGGAGAGTCCCGGCCATGGACTTTTTTCAAGAGAAGATTGAAAGAAAGAAAGGCTTACATTTATATAGCACCGTTCACAACCATCAAGGTGCCCCAAAAGCAGTTAACAAACAATTAAGTACCTTTGAAGTGTAATCACTGAGGAGTAAACACTTGTAGCAGTTAATTTGCACAAAACAAGATAGCACAAAGGACAGCCAAATAATCTGTTTTATGTGATGGATAAATGGAACTTAATATTTGAAACACAGCAAGATGCAAAGTCAACTGGGACCAGTTAAGATTAGTTTTAAATTGCTCTAGTAAAATGTCAAAAGGCCCCCTTCTTGGATTGGATTGGATTTGTTTATTGTCACATGTACCGAGGTACAGTGAAAAGTATTTTTCTGCGAGCAACTCAACAGATCATTAAGTACATGTGAAGAAATGGGAATAAAAGAAAATACATAATAGGGCAACACAAGATATACAATGTAACTATATTAGCACTAGCATCGGATGAAGCATACAGGGTGTAGTGTTAATGAGGTCAGTCCATAAGAGGGTCATTTAGGAGTCTGGTGACAGTGGGGAAGAAGCTGTTTTTGAGTCTGTTCGTGCGTGTTCTCAGACTTATGTATCTCCTGCCCGATGGAAGAAGTTGGAAGAGTGAGTAAGCCGGGTGGGAGGGATCTTTGATTATGCTGCCCGCTTTCCCCAGGCAGCGGGAGGTGTAGATGGAGTCCATGGATGGGAGGCAGGTTCGTGTGATGGACTGGGCGGTGTTCACGACTCTCTGAAGTTTCTTGCGGTCCTGGGCCGAGCAGTTGCCATACCAGGCTGTGATGCAGCCCGATAGGATGCTTTCTATGGTGCATCTGTAAAAGTTGGTGAGGATTAACGTGGACATGAAGAATTTCCTTAGTTTCCTGAGGAAGTATAGGCGCTGTTGTTCTTTCTTGGTGGTAGCGTCGACGTGGGTGGACCAGGACAGATTTTTGGAGATGTGCACCCCTAGGAATTTGAAACTGCTAACCATCTCCACCTCGGCCCCGCTGATGCTGACAGGGGTGTGTACAGTACTTTGCTTCCTGAAATCAATGACCAGCTCTTTACTTTTGCTGGCATTGAGGGAGAGATTGTTGTCGCTACACCACTCCACGAAGTTCTCTATCTCCCTCCTGTATTCTGACTCGTCATTATTCAAGATCCGGCCCACTATGGTCGTATCATCAGCAAAGTTGTAGATGGAGTTGGGACCAAGTTTTGCCACACAGTCGTGTGTGTACAGGGAGTAGAGTAGGGGGCTAAGTATGCAGTCTTGCGGGGCCCCGGTATTGAGGACTATTGTGGAGGAGGTGTTGTTCATTCTTACTGATTGTGGTCTGTGGGTCAGAAAGTCGAGGATCCAGTTGCAGAGTGAGGAGCCAAGTCCTAGGTTTTGGAGCTTTGATATGAGCTTGGCTGGGATTATGGTGTTGAAGGCGGAGCTGTAGTCTGTGCTGAAAACTGTTGCTTTGTGGAATTAATATTCTCATATTCAACAAAATACTTGGAAAACTCAGAAATCAAATTGTTCTACCTAGTGATGACTCAGTAGTTAAGTGGATATTATGGTATGGAACTGAATCACATCCTGACCAGAAAGATAATTAATCTTTGCTGATATAACTAAATGCTTCTGGGCTGTTGGGGAAATGCTAACTTCAGCTCAATGCCTCCAGAGGGGGCAGATCATCTTACTCACTATTATGTTATCTTCCTCTGATAAATGCAGTTGAGCAGAGTTCCCACAAAGACAGTTCAGTATGAGGGGCGGCACGGTGGCGCAGTGGTTAGCACTGCTGCTTCACGACACCGAGGACCCGGGTTCGATCCCAGCCCCAGGTCACTGTCCGTGTGGAGTTTGCACATTCTCCCCTAGTTTGCGTGGGTCTCACCCCTACAACTCAAAGATGTACAGGTTAGGTGGATTGGCCACGCTAAATTGCCCCTTAATTGGAAAAAGAAAAGAATTAGATACTTTAAATTTAAAAAAAAAGACAGCTCAGTCCTGATGTCCTCCATGGTTGTATAGCCCATGTAAACTCACTTGTCAAGATACACACATGAGAAATTACCACTCGGGCAAAATAACCAGCAGGCCACCATAGCATCATGGAACAATACAGGACAATGAGTCAGCGCCTCAGCAGAGTTTAAAGTGAAAGAACTGGGAAAAACAAAGAAACACTGAACATCACTGGAACCTGGGTTCCTGAGTTGAACCATCAGATGAAAATCCTCAGAAATTCTCCTAACGTTAGGCTGGGCAGCACGGCAGCACAGTGGTCAGCACTGTTGCTTCACAGCTCCAGGATCCCTGGTTCGATTCCTGGCATGGGTCACTGTCTGTGCGGAGTCTGCATGTTCTCCCTGTGTCTGGGCAGGATTCTCTGGTTTGCCGGTGCCCGAGTGTTTCCCGATAGTGTGGGGCTGCCCCACATTGGGAAACCCCAGTGACTAGCTGGTGAAACGGAGAATCCCGCCAGGCGGGTTGGGGCAGAAATGGGGCGCGGCAGGGCGGAGAATCCAGCCGACTGTCTGGGTTTCTGCCAGGTGCTCCGGTTTCCTCCCACAAGTCCCGAAAGACATGCTGTTAGGTAATTTGGACATTCTGAATTCTCCCTCTGTGTAGCCGAACAGCCGCCGGAATGTGCCGACTAGGGGCTTTTCACAGTAACTTTATTGCAGTGTTTTTTTTTTAAAATATAATTTTTATTGGAATTTTTTACAGAAAATATAAAACATAACGACAAACAATGAAATGCAACAAAATAACCCATAATAACTGTAACACCCCCAAACCGTATCGACACATTTATCACATCCCCCCAACCCCAATGAACAACAAAAGAACTTAAAAATAAATTAAAATTAAATAAACAAACATAGTCATTGTCCGCCCCCCCCCTCTTTTCCCTCCCCCTTTCCCCCACTCCCCCCCCCCCCGGGTTGCTGCTGCTACTGTCACTTTATTGCAGTGTTAATGAAAGCCTATGAGTGGCAATAAAGATTATTATTATAGCTTCCTCTCTCCGGTATATCTAAATGAAATATGTATATTGAGGGAATTACACCGGTAGGCAGGAATCCGTGTCATAAAAATTAACTCCAGTTGGCCTAAGTTGACCTTTATTCAGGGACGGTAGGTGTACATAGAATTTAAAGACCATTCCACCAAGTGGATTTATATTTGTGTTTATGCTCCAGACAAGTCTCCTCCTGCCTGTCATAATATACATCCATGTATATAATGGAGTGCAGACAGGCAGTGATTGACACACAGGATGACCAGTGAGCACACAGATCACAGCAGCCAATCACCAGACAGGACACGATCACTATAAAGCCAGAGGGCACCAGTTTTCCCGCTCTCTCGGGATCCAGCCTCTGAGACAGTCAGAGCTCGTGAGCATTTGGGGCCTCACGGTAGCATGGTGGTTAGCATCAATGCTTCACAGCTCCAGGGTCCCAGGTTCGATTCCCGGCTGGGTCACTGTCTGTGTGGAGTCTGCATGTCCTCCCCGTGTGTGCGTGGGTTTCCTCCGGGTGCTCCGGTTTCCTCCCACAGTCCAAAGATGTGCGGGGTTAGGTGGATTGGCCATGCTAAATTGCCCGTAGTGTAAGGTTAATGGGGGGATTGTTGGGTTACGGGTATACAGGTTACGTGGGTTTAAGTAGGGTGATCATTGCTCGGCACAACATCGAGGGCCGAAGGGCCTGTTCTGTGCTGTACTGTTCTATTAGCCAGTGCAAACACCATGTGGTAGTCAGTTAGTCTGGTCAGCCTAGCCTCAGGTCTCCAGTCAAGTCAGCATAGTGTCAACCCACAGTTAAGCATGTATTATAGTTAGTTGTTCAATAAAATCGTGTTGCATCTCATCAAGTGTTGGAAGTCTGTCTCTCGCTACACTGCATCAAACGCAGTCCACATAGACCCAGCTTACCCAACACATCACCATCCATTCGTGAGGTCACTGCCATTATTGGCACTGGCATCCAGTCCTAAGAAACAAGCACTAAACGCATCCTTTCTACCTCACAACCCAAATGAAAGAAAGGAGGAAGAAGTAACAGGCAAATGCAGTAAGTGTGATACTGGCATGTGCCAGTGACAGATTGATAGAAATAAAAGGCTGCATCTATTTGATGTTACCTTTGTTGCTGATAATCCATTTTCTTTGCAACGTATCAGTGCAATGAAATAGATCTTTTGTCACTTTTTCAGGTTACCCATTCATCTCAAAGCGGGGATAGTTTGGTGAAAAAAATATCCGCCAAGGTAATTTGTGTAGTGTTACTGCAGGAAGTGCCGTTTCTGAGGCATTCAGTCACACAGCCTCAGGCTGCTATTGACAACAGCTACCCATGTGACCATGTGTCACTGGTGCTCGATAACAGTCCGACTCAAAAAGGCATGTGTCAGTGTGTGGTTTTAGTATCAGCAGTGACATGTGTGTAGAGCTATGAGACAGCAGGAATAGCACTTGGTGCTACCAAAAAACAAATCATATTAACACTTTATATGCCTGCCGGAATCCACAAAGTATCTATCAGCATAATCTTCAGTCGTCCTTGACACAATAATTTTTTTATTGAGTATTATCTGGGCTGAATCACAATATTAGATGTTCATCGAAGTGTTATATACAACAATAAAGTTCCTGACTTGATAATTCACTCTCGTAGTTCCAAATGGGTCTTTAATAGAATGGATTGTGCCTCAGCTATATTTATAACTGGCTTGGTGAGTCAAATGGCTTTTTTTGTTTCATGCTTTCTCATGCTCCAATAATGTGCCTATGGCATGTCTTTGATGATACTCAAATGCATTTCCTTGCTGGCACAAATAGTAACGCTATTAGCCATACAGATCCGAAAGCCCTATTCCCAATCTATACTGTGCCAGCATTTGAGGTGCGCTTGGGTTAGACAGCAGATACCAACCAAGGTTTCTGCTCTTGACCGTATCCAGTGATTCCCGCTGGAAAATACATTTGTGAACAGAGGGCCGAAAGGAAGACCAAGCTGAGTTGTGATGGTCCGTGAACCTTCCGACAATGTTTAAGTGTGTGAGGTGCTGCAAAGAACTCTCTTGGCACCCTGGCCATCTCTTCTCTCTGAGGCAACAGCACTATAAACAAATCAAATGGCCATTGATTTCATTGTTGTTTGTGGGATCTTGCTACCTGCAACATGGCTGCTGAGTTGGCCCAGATAATAATGATTGCACTCAAGGTACTTTGCTAAATGAAGTGTTTTGAAATGCTTTTGAAAATCTTGCTTCTGGGACAAAACTCAGGGGCTGGTTTAGCACACTGGGTTAAATCGGTGGCTTTTAAAGCAGATCAAGGCAGGTCAGCAGCACGGTTCAATTCCCGTACCAGCCTCCCCGAACTGGCGCCAGAATGTGGCGACTGGGGGCTTTTCACAGTAACTTCATTGAAGCCTACTCGTGATAATAAGCAAGTTTCAAAACATTAAAGCAAGCTTGCTCTTCTCACTCATTATGCCTTTTAAGCCAATACATGTGAACTAATTTGTGTTATTGTTTATAGTACAGCGCACAAGTGCAGTCGCTATTGATTAACATAGTATTTAGAGTAACTAATGTCATTGCTGGCACGGTAAATTAGGCCATTTCATCTCGTCTAACTTCCCCATTGCACCACAGCAGAAGTGAAGTGCACAGAGGCTTCAAACTTTCCCCTGGATTTTTCATGCTTTTTCTTATCGGACCACTTCTTTTTTCGAAGGAACGTGCCTTAAATCCCTTGATAGAACAGAGAACCGATGGATATTCTTCCAATTTGACCAGGGAAAACTGATTTGTTCCAGTTGCACTCCTAAACATCTCGTGAGGGAAGTTATTGAGGGCCCAGCAGTACACAGCCAGGACTTGGGCCTCATGCCTTTGAGATTTTGTTCAGCAAGATCATTTTTTATCCATTTCGTTTTCTTGATTTGAATCATTAGGTTTTATAGAGGTAAAAGTATTTGTACCTTATTGTGGTATTCTTATTTGAAAACAGAGACCTTTCGACATGGTTTGATTTGGGCTGACTAGACCATATCCAAACACCTTTCAAAATACAAAATTTTCCTTTAGCACTGTCTCAGTTACATTCCTACCTTCAAACTTAAATACCAGATTATTTGAATTTTGTGTATTAAGAACGGCATATGTAACATATAGAACTTTCCCTAATGATACAGAGAATGTGGATCAATAAAATTAGCAACAGTATAACTACATTTATAGAGGGTGATGATTTATTTAATAAAAGATGAGTCAATTTATTACTGACTGTTGCGAAGCTAAGTGATTTCTGAGGACTTGAATGATTCACTGCAGACCAAGAGCATGGCTGAGGCAAAGCTAGTGGTAGATTTTTGCAACTTAAAACGCGCATCAAAATATTTAAGTTACAAAATAATTCAAAAACCATTGAATAATAGTTTTTAAAAATCATAATTTCTTGCATTTGCCAGAATCTGTTTATCATTATCCTTTTCCATGGAGGCAGCTAACATGCATATTTTGGATGTTTGTAAAGAAAATTGCAATGACAACCCAGCATGCCCTGGGTTTGCAAGCCAATAAAGTTGTCCCCACACATTGAATAAATTGCAAGGAATTTATTGGAGGGCAGGAGCTCTTTTTGTGTGTGCAGCCTTTGCCCAGTTTATTGCTATCGAACTGCAGCTTTTTTAAATCATTGCTGTTTTTCTTTGAGGATTTACCTGCTGTTTTGGGTCAAATAGAATTTCATCTTTAAATGTGGTGCGGGTGGAAAACAGCAGCAGTCATATTGCACCATGTTGCTTGTTAAATCTTCAAAGTTACTTGTGTTACTTTGGTACATCCGCCTCATTTTATTTGCTGGCAGAGAAGAACTTTTTCCTCCCTGATTTTCACCCCGTCCTTCTCTCTTACCCTCTTGGTGGAGCTCACTCATTCTGGTTATGGTTCTATAGGCTTTAAAAGTTCTTTACTACTTTAACCAATGGACCCAATTTAAGTGTACCCTTTAGACTGTCAATGATGGTAGGCCATCCAGCTGTGGAGCCACGTCCTTAAATTAAATGCTGCATTAATCTGGCATCCATACAGTTTTTTAAAAATTTAGAGTGCCCAATTAATTTTTTCCAATTAAGGGGCAATTTAGCATGGCCAATTCACCTATCCTGTACACCTTTGTGTTGTGGGGGTGAGACCCATGCAGACACGGAGAGCATTTGCAAACTCCACACAGACAGTGGCCCAGAGCCGGGGTCAAACCTGGGACCTCGGCGCCGTGAGGCAGCAGTTCTAACTACTGTGCCCTCACACATTCATACACAAGCACTTTTTAAACAGGAGTCGTCACGACTTAACGACCGGGGTCCCGGCAGATGTTTTCCCCGACTGCTAGCTTGGTAATTCGTACAATCACGAAAATGATGAAAGCAGCCATTCAGCCCATTAAGTCCGAGCCAACCTTCTCCAAAAGAGCACTATACCTCGGCCCACACCCCCACCTTATCCCCATAACTCCTGTGCATTGATCATTGCCAACTCACTTAACCTGCACATCTTTGGACTGTGGGAGGAAACCAGGAGCACCCTGAGGAAGCACACGCAGACACGGGAGAACACGCAAACTCCAGACAGTCACCCACGGCCGGAACCGAACCCAGATCCCTGGCGCAGGGAGACAGCAGTGCTGATCACTGGTTATAACATTCGATAACCAATTGAGCCATTTCACGCCCTCGCAGAGCGCATTGGATCCTCTTACCTCACTGCCGCTAAATTCACATTATCATCCTCATGTATAAATCCCTTCATAGCCATGTCCCTTTTTTATGCCTGTAGCCGCCACCAACATTCCACCATCATCCTCCAAACACGCAGAATCCAGCCTTTAAGTTGACATACATTCAGACATCTAAGTCGCAGGCTCTGTAAGTTCTTCTAAACCTCTGCGAATCACTTACGTTAAAGGTGCAGTTTGTTGATGGTGCTGCTTTCTCCCCCTTTGCAGGTACAAAACAGAAGATCCTCCCCTTGCGTTTGACAATAGGACTATAATCAAATGCATTGTTTAAGAAAAGCTGAAATCCATTGAGTAGAAGTTCCAATTTGTCTTCTGTAGGATGACAAGAAATTTCCTTGTTCTGTTTCACCTAATTAGATGCTAAATTTTAATTGAGTGGAAATAATTAGCAGCTTGTAAGATTTGCAGGAGAATTACAGCAAAAATAAACGATGGATTGCTCCGGATTTGATAACCGAGCCAGGCTTTCACATTAACTGCTTAGGTTGACAGATGAAACTTCTGCTTATTTAATCACTTCGACTTTATTGATACATTTAGCATGGTGACGGCTGCAAGAAAACTTAAATCTACGAGAAGTCGTACTGAGAAGCTTGGGGCACAAATTGTGCACATCTATGCTGAGATTGTGGATGACAAAGTATACATAGCTGTACAAAAACCAATGGCGAGTGACACTCACAGCTTTCCTATTGGGTAGGAGAGCCCAGTTGTGAAAAACCCCTGAGTAGGTTGCTGGTATTCAGGACAATGGTGAGTTGTCTGGGGAAGAGCAACAATTGTCCAAACATCGTGCGAGGTGATTTGTTGTGTGGATGAACATGAATCATTTTTGGCAAAAAAATGTTCACAAAATGATAATGACATGGTTTCCACACAGTGAACTCCCTCATTCTGCCTTGACAAAGGGGCGTTATTTCCCCTTGAGCAGATAGGGGAACCAGAGGGAAACTTTTCTCGGAGCACACCTGGAAGTTAAACCGAGAAAAACACTGGCGGATGATTGGAGCCAGGCCACCAGTCAGAGGAATGAATGCAGGAGGCAGGATGCAGTTACTGTAATGTGGAAAGACCTGTTTGTACATAACGAGCTCTGTTCTGGACTGAAACTCAAAGGGTAAAGAATGGTGGTAAACAGAGCTACTCGTGCTCAACCTTCCAGAAAATGACCACTGCAGCAAAAATCGGAACATCTGGCATATCGTAAACTTTAAAAGCAGCAGGTTACAACCTTCAAACCACTTGCAGAAAAAGAAATCTCAGGATTTTTCACAATCATTGATTCCCCTTTAGAGGAGCCTTATAGCCATAAATGTGACTGACAAACGTTTTAACTGGACAAGTCCCTAGAATGTTTCCCTTAATGATTTTAATCAACTTTTATACTATTATCAAAGTAAACATATAAGACCTAGATTGCTGCCATAACCGAGGGCCTCTCTGGCATGTCATAACTGACAGAAGTGGTCAAAAATTGTGACCCCCAAATACAGCACTTCAGGTTTTTGTGGGGGCAGGAATGGAGACAAGGTGTGCTTCACGATGCGTGTTTTATAAATGCTGCTGCCCGTCTAAATCATCAGCTGACTCCACTCAAATTGGGTTTTGGTAGTTTAGGAGCATGAAACCCAAGTGCAGAGCAGATCTGGTCTGAGCAGATCGGAATTTGATGGACTTGTTTGGATAGCTCTTTGTCATTGTCAACTTCCATGCCTCAGCATCTTTCCAGAGTTCATGGGGCCGCTCTGGTATCTCAGTCAAAAGCACACAGCTGTCCATTCCAGCAACCGCATCCTGATAGATGGGTGGAAAGACGGCAAGTGGATGGTATAATCAGCAAGGCACTCTTCATTATTCATCCGCCAACTGGAGACTTGGCAGCTGACTGCATGATTACGTAGTATTTGTACCAGGTAATGTTGGCAACATGTTGCCAACTCCATTCCTTTGTCTTGTGAATCTACTCCAAGCTTTCAGTGGTTCAGTAGTGTCCACTTTGAATAGGCAGCACCAGTGACAATTCTGCCATAGGGAAAACCCATGATAGGCCATCTGTTCTAGGATGAGCCAGCAGTTGGACAACATTCTGGAGTGGAGTTTTCACATTCTCCTCCTGTCTACGTGGGTTTTCTCCTGGTGCTCTGGTTTCTTCCCAGAGTCCAAAGATGTGCAGGTTAGGTGGATTGGACATGCTAAATTGTTCCTTAGTGTCCAAGAGGTTAGATTGGGGTAGGGTTACAGGGATAGGGTGGGAGCATGGGCCAAGGAAGTGTGGTCTTTCTAAGGGTCAGTGCAGACTCGAAGGGCCGAATGGCCTCATTCTGCACTGCAGGGATTCTATGATTCTATGTTAATGATTTTACACCTTGAGCATTCACCTGACACTGCATTGCCGTCCCCTCCACACTCAGAAAGGTGACCAAGGGCTTTCGAAGGCCCTGCCTTTTACGCCTTGTAATAATTCCAGGTGGCACGGAGTGAAAGGCCAAATTAGTTTATTTTAAACTGAAAATAAAGCCACTACTGCGACACACAAAATAAATGTCCCAGCCCAGGACTATAGGGAATTCCCTGTGCAAGTCTGAGAGCTGGATTTAAAAGTCCCGCGAACATGCCCAGCTGGGCAGGCAACCGCCTGCTCACCACGGGAACTGGATTAATCAGAGATTCTCCCGTAGCTCTCATGAGGGTTATGAAATCCCTCTTCCTCAAGTTTGAATCATTCCCCTCATCCCTGCAAGATGAGGCCTCTTTCGTCGCTTGACACAAGGCCTTGGGTCGGTGGCAGGTGGAGCTGGAGCGGTGTTGGGGGGAGGGGGGGGGGGGGGCGGGAGCGTGAAGCAGACTGGAGACTCGCTTTCTTGTTGAGTGGCGAATGGCTGCAGACGGAGGCTCATCTCCGGTGCTGCCCTCTGGGCCAGTCTTATCCAGCACGTCTCCTGGGATCCATTGGAAGCCAGCTCCAAAGTTCCGCACCTAGACGGCATCTCCTGTTCTGAAGATCCTTTGGAGTGTTCTGGTGTTGTAGTTCCTTTTTGGGTTTCCTGCTTTGACTTCACATTCCCTCCCAAGTTAGGCTGAGACTGGTGTGCAGTCGTTGTCCCATTAACAATTCCGCTGGTGCGACTCCTGTCAGCATGTATGACGTGGTTCTATAATCAAAGTGGAAGCGGGGCCATTTCATATCCAGGGAATCAGCAGGCGGTTTCTTCATTCCTGTTTTGAATGTTTTAACTGCCTGTTTGCCAGATGATGGATGGTATGATGCCTTTCAGATGCAAGAATTTTTCTATTGTTGGACGAGAAGTCATGGAGGACATACAATGTACTTCAAAACATTTTGAGATGGTGCCAATCATACTCAGGAAGATCGTTCCCAAGAACAGGCCAGCAAAGTCCACTTGCACCTGTACCCATGGTCTTTCTGGCCATTCCCATGGGTACAAAGAGGCCATAGGTGGGAGCTTCTGGTTCTCCTGGCACAAGGAGCATTGCTTTGCCAGACTCTCCATGTCTGTATCGATCCTGGGCCACCAGACGAAGCTCCTTGCGAGCATTTTCACCTTGGATACACCGGGATGGCCACTGTTTAATTGCGTCAGAACTGGGAAGTGACCTGGGCGGGGGACAACGTCTCGGGTTTCCCACAGGATGATGCCATCCTCTCCACTCAGCTCTTGTCGTTTAGTGAGTAAGGGCCTCATTTGATCTGTGGGGTGTCGTCGGATTCCGTCACTGAGGATTAAATGGTGCAATTTTGCCTGTGTGGGGTTCTTCTGGATCCACAGTTGAATCTGCTTCGCAGATACTGGCAACGTATCCAAGAAGTTCAAGGTAATGATGACTTCTTCCAAAGACAGAGGGGACCAAGCTTGTGGGCAGACGGAGGTGATTCAGCACATCTGTATTGGCAATGTGTGTTTCTGGCCGGTGCTCGAGTGTATTCGTCGGCAGCTAACAATAATGGCCAACATTGGATTTGAGACAAGGTGATGGGGGAATCGCTTAATTCCCTTTGAAAACGCCCAGTCTGTTATGGTCTGTTATGATTGTGAAATTTCGGTCATAGGCATATGGGTGGAATAATAGCCGATCCTTTGTTTTCATTCTGAGAATAGCTTCTTTCTGTGTTTGCCAGGTTTCTGGATGCACATGCTGTAGCTCTCTCATGTGCCACCTTCCCATCGATGGGAAAGGACAGCCCCTACTCCCTATGGAGAGGCATCACATGTTAATACCAGTTCTCCCTTGGGGACATAATGAGCCAGGATGTTTGAGGATAGTAACTGCTGCTTCACCTTCGTGAAGGCTTCAACCTGTGGCGCCTGCCGCAACTATTACTGGTGTTTTTTTAACAGTGTGTGCAAGGTGACAAAAAAGTGGTCAAGTTTGGGATTATTTCCCCATAGTAGTTTACGCGTCCTGGGAAAGATTTTAATTCTGTTATATTTTGCTGTCTCTTTGATGGCCTTAACTTATCCTCCACAGGGTAAAGGCCTTTTTTATCCACTCAATACCCTCAGTAGATCACTGCGCCAGCCTGGAACACAATCTTTTTGATTGAGACAAACACCCGCATCAGAAAATTGTCCCAAAACCTCCTCCAGGTTTGCTAGGTGCTCTTTCTCCATAGCTTCTCCCGAACTGTGACCAGGGCATGTCACAGTAACTTAATTACAGTGTTTTTAAAAATAAATTTAGAGTATCCAATTAATTTTTTCCACTTAAGGGGCAACCTTGCACATCTTTGGGTTGTGGGGATGAGACCCATGGAGACAGGGGGAGAATGTGCAAACTCCACACGGACAGTGACCCGGGGCCGGGATCGAACCTGGGTCCTCGGTGCCGTGAGGCAGCAGGGCTAATCACTGCACCACCATGCCGCCCTTAACTGCAGTGTTAATGTACTACTTGTGACACTAATAAAGATTATTATTATTAGTACGTTGTCGAAGTATAAAGTTAAAGTCATCATAGCTCCAGATGACCAAAGGCTGCTTTCCCCTTTCAGGGAAAGAGCTCACTAGTGGTGATTTAACTGAGGATTCTGAGGGGGAAAGGTTGAGAAGGCAGGGACTTCATGAATAGCCTCAGCCAGAACGGGAATTGAACCTGCGCTGTTGGCCTTATTCTGCATCATGAACCAGCTGTCCAGTCAACTGAGCTAACCAGCCCCCCTATCATACTGCAGTTATGCTCCCAACAGACACACACTTCCCTGTCTCACCCCCATCTGTAGGACCTGCCCACACACAGGCCTCTAAGCATAGAGGCAATTGGTGGCACACCATGACCCTCTCCACCACACAACCAGGTGCCAACCTGCTGGAGGGAAAACACACACCCCACCTATTGAGGACACCCACAGTAGACCCCACTGAGGGGACAGGACAGCGGCCGCAGAGCCTATCGCTGACAGGGGTTGCAGCAGCCAGCTGTATCTCTGATGACAGGGGCGGGTGGTGAGGATAGAGGCTCCCTGGTGCCACTCACTGATGGGGATAAGGGTGCAGTGTGGAAGGCAACATATCGGGGGAACAGCTAAGGGGTGGGGGTGGGTTCGGGGGGGGGAGCATGTGGAGGATGGAGCTGAAGTGCACTCAGAGTCACCATGTAGTCTGTTGTATCTGGATGGGTCAGGAAATACTCGTCTTGCGGATACGTCTTCACTTTTCACTCCTTGCAGAGAATGAATTTTGGCATTCAGCCAGCAATGCTCGCTGTTTACCTGGCCGCAGCAGCCGTTGCAGACACATGGAGGCTGGAGGTGGACCTGCTCAGGGAGAATCCTGCACAACAGGAGCCTGCCCCAGAAGAGCAGGGGCTAGCCGCTGGGGATCGAATGCCGTCCGTCCAACCGGCCAGGAGGGGGTGTGAAGGAGGCGCCACATGAGCGCACGTGAGTACCTGTCCTTCTGTCAGGCCACCTGTGTCGCCAAAGACTTTGGTTAACCTGGGAGACCGTGCGCACCCGGCACCACGGCAGTTTTGAAGAAGATACCCACTCCCGGTGGTCTTAAAGGTGATTGTTGTCGTCAACTTTAATGCCTCTGGGCTTTTCCAGGGTCAGAGGGGGGACCTATCAGGTGCATGCGTGCTGTGACGGATGCCCTATGCGCCCGGGCAGCAGACCATATTTGCCACCATCGCTGGCATGCCCCACGTCCAGGGGATGATCAATGGCACACACATCCTCCCATCAACACCAGCTCATCAGAGGGTTCCCTTCATCAATCAGAAAGGGCTTCTACTCTGATGGAACCATCAATTCACCAGACACGTGTTTCCGATATGAATCTAGGCTTTAATCAACTTACTACAGAGCCAGCCTGTTACCCATTGATGAACTCTCAGTGAACTGCAGGCTGACTCTGGACAAGGGTATTTATACAGCAGCATTAGGGGGAGGAGTCGTGGGCAGAGCCAAGGGTGGAGCACTGTTTAATCTCCTGAGCATTCCCAGAGCTATTCGCCCTAGTGGTCGGATAACGCTACTGCGCTTACAAAGACATAGTGTGAATTATCATATTACATTCACCACATTCACCCCTGCAAAAAAATAAAGTCCGGCTGGGGTGGTGGTCTACAACGTCAGTCTGTCCGGTGGTCGAATTGTCCGCTGTGATCGCCGGAGCACCGGGGTTGCAGCCGCTTGCGGTGGCTGGATGGGTGTTGTGTGCTGGGGTACGATGGCGGACTCCAGGGAGGGTTGTATCCGAGCTTCATACTCTCCTGGTTCGACCGGGGACTGGGGGTGCTGGGGGCTGGCCGGCGCGGGTGCGTGGAACTGGTGGAGCGAGCTCGTGGGCTCGGGAACGCGAGGGGGTGGCAGCATGGGGTGTAGGGTGAGAGGTCCTTCTGTGGGGGTAGAGGGGGCGCTGGATCCGGCGGGTGCCAGATCCCGGAGGGATACCGTGTCCTGACGGCCGTCAGGGAACTCGACGAATGCATACTGGGGGTTGGAGTAGGGCAGGCGCACCTTTTCAACAAGGGGGTCGGTTTTGTGTGCCCTGACGTGTTTCCTCAGAAGTACGGGGCCCGGTGTCCTCAGCCATGCCGGAAGTTAGGCCCCGTGGTAGTGCCCCTGGAAAAAATGAAGAGCCTCTCGTGAGGGGTCTGATTGGTCGCTGTGCACAAAAGGGACCTAATAGCGTGGAGCGCGTCTGGGAGGACTTCCTGCCACTGGGAGACTTGGAGCTTTCTAGACCGGAGGGTCAGTAGGACGGTCTTCTGGACCGTCGCGTTCTCCCTCTCCACCTGCCCGTTCCCCCTGGGGTTGTAGCTGGTAGTCCTGCTCGAGGCAATGCCCTTGTCGAGCAGGTACTGATGCAGCTCGTCGCTCATGAAGGACGAACCCCGCTCGCTGTGTACGTAGCTGGGGAAACCAAACAGGGTGAAGATGCCATGCAGGGCCCTAATGACTGTGTGGGAGGTCATGTCGGGGCACGGGATAGCGAATGGGAAACGGGAGAACTCGTCTACGACGTTTAAAAAGTAAACGTTCTTGATAGTTGAGGGGAGTGGCCCTTTGAAATCAATCGCGAGGCGTTCAAAGGGCCTAGAAGCCTTGACCAGGTGGGCTCTGTCTGGTCTATAGAACTGCGGTTTGCACTCCGCACAGATCGGGCAGTCCCTGGTGACCGCTTTTACCTCCTCGTTGGAGAAAGGCAGGTTTCGGGCCTTGATGTAGTGGGCGAACCGGGTGAACCCCGGGTGGCAGAGGTCATTGTGGATGACTTTCAATCGGTCAATCTACGCGCTGGCGCATGTCCTGCGGGATAGGGCATCCGGAGGCTCGTTGAGCTTCCTGGGTCGATACTTAATGTCGTAATTGTAGGTAGAGAGTTCGATCCTCCACCTCAGGATTTTGTCGTTTTTAATTTTGCCCCTTTACGAGTTGTCGAACATGAAGACGACCGATCTTTGGTCGGTGATGAGGGTGAACCTCCTACCTGCGAGGTAGTGCCTCCAGTAACGGAGAGCCTCCACAATGGCTTGTGCTTCTTTCTCGACTGAGGAGTGTCGGAGTTCTGAAGCGGAGAGGGTACGGGAGAAAAATGCGACTCGTTTCCCTGCCTGATTTAAAGTGGCTGCAAGAGCTACCTCTGAGGCGTCGCTCTCTACCTGAAATGGAGTGGATTCATCCACCGCCCGCATGGCTGCTTTGGCGATGTCCTCCTTGATGCCGTCGAAGGCCTGGCGTGCCTCGGCTGACAGGGAAAATCGTGTGGTCCTAAAGAGTGGGCGGGCTTTGTCCGCATATTGTTGGACCCACTGGGCGTAGTAGGAAAAGAAACCCAAGCACCGTTTGAGGACCTTGGGGCAATGGGGGAGGGGGAGGGCCCAGGACTCCGTTTTCAACGACATAGCCGAGGATGGCTAGTCTGGTTGTGCAGAAAACGCATTTCTCCTTGTTATACGTGAGATTCAGTTTCTGTGCCGTCTGGAGAAAACGGTGGAGGTTGGCGTCGTGGTCCTGCTGGTCATAGCCGCAGATGGTGACATTGTCCAAGTACGGAAACGTGGCCCGCAGCCCGTACTGGTCCACCATTCGGTCCATTGCTCGTTGGAACACCGAGACCCCATTAGTGATGCCGAAAGGGACCCGGAGGAAATGGAAGAGGCGGCCATCGGCCTCGAATGCCGTGTAGTGGCGGTCCTCCGGGAGGATTGGGAGCTGGTGCTATGCAGACTTCAGATCCACCGTGGAAAAGAGCCGGTACTGGGCGATCTGGTTTACTATGTCTGCAATCCTGGGGAGGGGATACGCGTCGAGGAGCATAAATCTATTTATGGTCTGACTGTAGTCGACAACCATACGGAATTTTTCCCCGGTCTTAACGACAACCACCTGAGCTCTCCAGGGACTATTGCTGGCCTCTATAACCCCCTCACTGAGAAGCCTTCGGACCTCTGCTCTGATAAATACCCTGTCCTGAAGGCTATACCGCCTGCTACGAGTGGCTACGGGTTTACAGTCCTTTGTGAGATTGGTGAAGAGAGGAGGGGGGGGATTCGCAGCGTAGCGAGGATGCAGATCGTGAGTGGGGGCAGGGGCCCGCCGAAGCTGAGGGTGAGGCTCTTGAGGTTACATTGAAAGTCTAGGCCTAATAAGAGTGGCGCTCAGAGTTCGGACAAAACGTTGAGTTTGAATTTTGAGTAGCTAGCGCCTCGGATTGTGTGTCGCGGCGGTGCGCCCCTGGATCTGGACAGAATGGGAGCCTGAAGCGAGCGAGATAGTTTGCTGCATGGGGAAAACGGGGAGCAAACAGCGTCTTACCAGGTCTGGATGTATGAAGCTCTCAGTGCTCCCGGAGTCGAAGAGGCATGGCATTTTGTACCCGTTGATTTGAACCTCTGCCATCGAATTTCGCAGATGCTTTGGGTGTGATTGGTCCAGAGTGATTGGAGTGATGACTGCCCTCTGAGTTCATAAGTCGTATTCTTCTGATGAGTTGTCCGAGCAGGGGCCCTTTTAGTGAGGCACACTCTTGCGTAATGGCCTTTCCACCCGCAGCTGCTGCAGGTCGCGTTGCGGGCCGGGCAGTGCTGCCGCGGGTGCTAGTTCTGGCCACAGAAATGGCAGGTTGGAGCAGCATAGTGGCTGGGTGGAGCAGCATAGTGGCTGGCTGGGGCAGCGTGGTGGCTGGGTGGCCGCGTAGCACAGGCTTGGGGGAGCCGGTGGTCAGGGGCCCATGATTGGGTCGCGGGGTCCGCAGGGAAGGTGTTAAGGCTGCGGAAGGAGACCTCCATCGTGGTAGCAGCTGCCACAGTCGTTTCTAAGTCTTGGGCCTCCTTTTCCAGCAATCATTGGCGCACATAATTAGACCTGAGGCCCGCTACAAAAACATCGCGTACAGCAAGTTCTCTGTGTTCAGCCGCGGTAGCCGCTTGATAATTACAGTCATTGGACAGATTATTGAGTTCCCTTAGAAATTCGGCGAGTGATTCTGTAGGCCGCTGGCAGCGAGTCGTGAACACATGGCATGCGTAAACTTCGTTAACGGGACTCACATATATCTTATCGAGTACTGCTAGCGCTGCAGTATATGAACCGGCCAAGTTTAGTTGTGTAGAGATTCTGTGGCTCACCCTCGCGTGCAGTAGACTCAACTTCTGTTCCTCTGTCATTTCGGCTGTGCTCGCTTCTGCCAGGTAGGCCTTGAAGCACCGCAGCCAGTGGGAGAAGATTTCTTTAGCCTCTGCATCCTGCGGGTCGAGTTCCAGGCGTCCAGGCTTGAGGGCTGATTCCATACTCAATCTTGACTGTTCTTAAGTCGATTAAATTGATGGAACCATCAATTCACCAGACACGTGTTTCCGATATGAATCTGGGCTTCAATCGACTTACTACAGAGCCAGCCTGTTACCCGTGGATGAACTCTCAGTGAACTGTAGGCTTACTCTGGACAAGGGCATTTATACAGCAGCACTAGGGGGAGGAGTCATGGGCGGAGCCAAGGGTGGAGCCCTGTACAATCTCCTGAGCATTCCCAGAGCTACTCCCCCTAGTGGTCGGACAACGCCACTGCGCTTACAAAGACATAGTGCGAATTATCATATTACATTCACCACACACTCCCTGAACGTGCAGTTGGTGTGCGCCCACCAGTTGCACGTCATGCATGTATACGGTCGATATCGAGGCAGCGTGCACGACACACTCGTCGGTTCCCGGCACTTTATAGGTGCTCCCATGGGAGAGGGTCTCGTTATTGGGCACCTAGAGTTACCTGCAGGGGTCTTAACTAATTACGCCTGTCTGGAGGCCCCAAACCGACAAGGAGAACTGCTATAACGGTGCCCATGCAGCAACCAGGAGCATCATTGAGCGGTGCATCGGCTTCCTCAAGATTCACTTCTGATGTGTGGATCGTTCCAGTGGGGCTCTCCAATATGGCCCCAGCGTGCTGGCCTGCTGCATCCCGCACAACATCATGCAGCAAGGGGGGATATGTTGGAGGAGGAGGAGGAACGCCAAGCTTCATCTGATGAGGAAGGTGAACCGGATGGCCAGGAAGAACCGGGCATGGAGTCCGGGCTGGCACGACAGGCCGTTCCAGGACCGCCACACTCAGGACAACCTCATCATCTCCAGATTTTCCAACTAAGAGGCCTGACAACTGGCAACTCCACCACTCTGTCCCACCTCTACATACTTTCCCCACAATCCTCCTTCACCAACCCTACTCCATAGCTGCTCACATCCTCCCCGTCCCTCCTCCCTTCACTCCATTCCGCCACACCCCAGCTCCCCTCCAAGGGTCCTACCAAGATTATTAATACCACAGGAAGTAGTTGATGCTGAAACACTGAATATATTCAAGAACCCAAAAGGAAATGCTGGAAAATCTCAGCAGGTCTGGCAGCATCTATAGGGAGAGAAAAGAGCTAACGTTTCGAGTCCAGATGACTATCCTATCCAGATGCTCCTATCTTCTATGTATCTATATATGTATGTATCATTATAGGGTGTTGGCCCTGGGCAGGCAGTATCAGCAGGTCTTGCCCATGGGACGGAGGATGATGACGGCTCGCTGTGAGATGAGCTCTGATACTTCTCATCGCTTGACAAACTCTGACTCCTGCCTGCAGGATCACCTTCCACTGTCTGCCTGTGTGATCTCTACATTCCTTCTCATGGGCCATATATCCTCTGTGGGGGTGGGGCGCTGGGGATGGATATGGGAAGCTCACTGAGTCACTCATTGGGTAAGGTGTCATACAAGGTGGCCTCACACTTCCGGTCCTGTCCCTGCCACCTCAAACACCCACACCTCCCACACCCATCCAACCGCCACACCCTCTACTTCCAGCCCAACCCATCCCTCACACCCTTTAGACGGAGGAGTGAGGTAGGTCAGAATGTCAGTGAAACGGTGTTTAATAGTGACTCCTTCACTATCCTATGTGCGGCACCCGTGCCAACTTAACTGGTGTCTAACTTCATTATTTTACGTGGTCTACCGCTCCTTCTAGGTGTGACCCCAGACAGAACATCAGACATGGAGGCGGCCAGCTGTGTATCTCGTCCTCTGAACTGAGATGCCTTTGGCGGCCTCCTCTGGAGGGCCTGCGTCTGGCGGGGCCTGGCTGACTTCCATGTGTCACAGGTAATGAGGTGCTAATCTGTTCTGCCCACTGCCTATCAGATGCACCAGTGTCAGATTCGTTGGGGCCGGAAGGTGATTCTGGAGAGGGGGTAAATGATGCCAGGTCGGGGTTTCAGCATTCCCGGGAGATGAGAATTGTTGGAAGATCAACATTCCTTAGCAGGCTTTACACTTGCTGGGAAAAGCTCCAAGTAAATCTGTGTAGCGACATGGCAGCACGGAAGCGCAGTGGTTAGAACTGGTGCCTCATAGCACCGAGGTCACAGGTTCAATCCTGGTTGTGGGTCACTGTCCGTGTGGAGTTTGCACATTCTCCCCGTGTTTGCGTGGGTTTCGCCCCCACAACCCAAAGATGTGCCATGTAGGAGGATTGGCCACGCTAGATTGCCCCTTAATTGGAAAAAAATGAATTGGGTACTCTAAATTTTTTTTGTAAAATCTGTGTAAAGACCAGGGTAAATGTAGAGCAAACAACCCAGGCCTTTCTTGTTCAGGGCATTCAATCCCACCGTAAGAGAGAATCCGGGCAGGTTAAAATTGGCAGTCAGGAATTTCAACTTCCTACATAAGTGCCGCACATGTGCACTTGCCAGGACATCCTGAACACACCAGAGTCATTGGTTGCTCCCCATAAGGGAAGATTCAGGCCATTTTACTGACCCTCTGATTTAGCTCCAGGATTGCTCACAACAGAATCTTGGAGATTAGTCTTTAATCCCTGGAGATGCAACTCTAAAATCGTGAGAAAGATCACGTGGTCTTTTGCTACAATGTTCAAGCCACTGCAAATGATTCTTTTAAAAAGCAGTATCCAGGCAGGGTGCGGATCCCATCGCCGAAGCTTTAGTGATTTTAATTATAGCTCCTTGAAAAGGAAGTGAACAGTTCCATTTTTCTGTGTGCAAAGAATGAGTCTGGTTGGCCCCTTTTTCAAGATCCTCTTGTGGTCCAGGCTTCTGTGTGAAACTTTGACTCCTGTGGGTTGAAGTAATTCCCTTCACCTCCATTGCATTCTGTTAACCCACAGTGCAACAAGTGGCATGGGCAAAATTCACAGCTGCCATCCCCCACTCTGAATTCTACTAACCTGAAGAACTGGTAACCTCAAACATCTGTAAAACATTTCACCAGTAACGCCATGTCAGCATCTGCCTTAACTGCCACTGCACTCAGTCGGTGTGAAAACCTTGCGTATGTACAAACCAGATTGAATAGGAAAGAGTATTTATTCCTGACAACACCACAAGCCTAGTGCAGTGTGGTTTCTGGGTTTCCCACAGATAGAGCATCTGGGCAGCGTTAGCTGCGGCACTCCGTAAACACTGACTTGGAGATAATCCCCAGAGTACTGACCACAAAGCACATAAACGGCTGTTCCCCTGTGCCCTCAGTGTAATCACTACACCAGCTAAAGAACCAAAACAAAAGAGAAACGGAGCTGGCTTTCACGGCCTGGTGAGGACATACTTTGTATATTTCTGTTACATTTTCAAAGTCTTCATTGATACGCAGGAAAAATTACTGTTAAATGTCTATCAGAAATGGACTGAAATTGAGACATTTGTTTATACAGCTTAAGCTATGGTACTATTAACATCGTGGATAATTAATTGTACCACGGCTTAAGCTGATGATGCAATAAGACAACCTCCTGTCCAGTAATACCCTGCTGAAACAGGTCAGGAGTGGTTTATTAACCACTTCACAGCATATGGGCAGCATTGTGAAAATTTGCCAAATAGCTAATTAAACCATTTAGCCCCATGAAGGGAATAATTTTTTGTTCTGAACTCAGTAGTACAATTCCCGTGGCTCAATTAAAGGCCCTAAACTCAAATCGCAGCTTCAGCTCATGTTCAAATCTCAGATTAAAAGTGGAAAACTTTGCAAAACCAGGGAGTTGTTTTTTTCACTATTTCCAAGTTACTGTCACCCTATTGACATCAGTGGAAGTTTTACCTTTCAGCCCAAGCGTGGGAATAATGCATGTTTCAAAAATTCAAGTCTCTTGGTCAACAGAATGCTAAATTGACACACAAGATCCAAACAATCTCCTTGGATTAGTGTTGGTCTCCGCCAACATTTGTTGGTTCCTCATTTCATCAGTTTATTAATTCCTCCATGTTTGGGCAGCATGGTAGCATGGTGGTTAGCATAAATGCTTCACAGCTCCAGGGTCCCAGGTTCGATTCCCGGCTGGATCACTGTCTGTGCGGAGTCTGCACGTCCTCCCCGTGTGTGCGTGGGTTTCCTCCGGGTGCTCCGGTTTCCTCCCACAGTCCAAAGATGTGCGGGTTAGGTGGATTGGCCATGCTAAATTGCCCGTAGTGTCCTAAAAAATAAGGTTAAGGGGGGAGTTGTTGGGTTACGGGTATAGGGTGGATACGTGGGTTTGAGTAGGGTGATCATGGCTCGGCACAACATCGAGGGCCGAAGGGCCTGTTCTGTGCTGTACTGTTCTATGTTCTATGTTCTATGTCTCCTGCACTTTGTTGAAGAAGCCAACAGTAGTAACAGTCCAGCAAGAAACAACGCAACATCAGTGAGGAAAACAGAAGTATAAATGCTGCTACTTCTATTGGGTAAGGAGAGAGAGAAGAGAGGGAGGGGAAACACTCAGAGTCCTTCAACACCAAAAAGTATATCTGCTCAAAGTTTCTAGCTCCACTTAGGTCCCACACTCCTTGATCTTTGACAACCTGTTGCAAAAAAGAGGCTGGCAAGTCAACAGGCCCTTTTCAGCTCCTGAATCTCGACAAGGTAGCCATTTATAGGTCAGGTTGGACATGGCAAATTAGGTTAGAATGGATCGCTCGATCTGCCTGTCTCTCTTCCACAGTCTCTAGAATGTCCTGGGGGATGAACAAGTCATGACCATCTCGACACCGGAGGCTTTTTGTGGCTGCTGGGCAGTCCGGGCTCTTTGTCATTTAATTTAATCTGTGTCCTTTTCTCTTTTTGCTCTATTAGTAGTGCAAGTTTTAACAAGGGACAGATTTATTTATTTGCTTCCTTGTTGATGTCACTGGGTCAACGCTTTGAGATAAGTCACACGCTTGACCAGAATCTGACCATCTGCCTTGGGTTTTGGTGTAGTCCACATCTTAAATTGTCATGGATTCCAACTGCGCAAAATCTATGGGACTCGGGACATACTTATTTATTTGTTGGTTCAATTGAATTACATAATCAAGATATATATACAGATATCCCACTTAAACTTGAAAGGTGGTTTACAATGGATGCCTTCCCAGAAAGGGTTTGAATCAATCTGGGGCCGATGACACTTTCGGTGCCATAGAACTCACACGATTCAGTCCCGACACTTAGGGCAGGATTCTCCAGTCCGCCAGCCATGTTTTCCTGAGCGGCACGCTCTCGCCAGCAGTGGAATTCTCTGCCCCCACCATCTGCCAATGGGATTTTCCATTGTGGCCACCCCACGCTGCTGGGTGGGGTGCGCTGCAGACGCCACGGAGAATCCCGCCGGGGGAGAATCCAGCCCTTAGTCTCTGAAACAGAGAATCCAGCCCAGTGTATGGAAATCTATTACAGAAAGACATTTAAACACAAAATGATTACTTGTTGAACCAGGGTTATTTTAACGCACATTAGATTTGTAGTTGACCTGTTACTTCTCCATTCACACCCTAAGAAATATTGTCAAGCCTTTATATGCCCCATCAACCACCAATGTCAAATTTTAAGGGCATCTATTCTTAATTACACTTTGTTCTTCTGTGCTGCTTAAGCATAAATGTTGCCTTGCAGAGAAAACAGTGTAAGCAACATAGCCTTGACGTTATTTTGTGTAAAGAAACATTCAAATATATTTAAGTGTTCATTTATTATTATCGCCAGCTAATTTCCAGGCTATACAATACTGGGTGTAACATGAACTAACACTCCACAGACTCCTCATAATTCTCTATGGCTTCAGGCTGGTTTTGTCAGATAAGAGGTAAAGTAGACTGCTTGCTTCAAAGTTCAAAACACCCGAAAATCTGAATATGAACTCTGTCCATATTACAATCAGCAAGGCATTCTACTTGTTATTATTTTCAAATTAGTGCTTATGTTATTAAAAAAGCAAATCAACAGCTTGCATTCAACTCACCTTTAGTATGGCAAAAGATACCGAAGCATTTCACAATTGTGTTACTGGATAAAAGTTGACAGCAATCGTCTAAATCTAAGGCAGCCACATTGAAACTGGATTGTGCTTTGGTATGGCCACAACCTAAAAAACTAGCTTCATTTTAGGTCATGTGAGCACCAGAGGAACACTCAAGCTGGAGGTTGTCTGGAGAAGTGCCAAATTTGAAGTAATTAAAAAGATGCTTTGTTGCTGTGGTGGAGAATTCAGTAAGATATACTAAATGACCTCCTTCATCTCAATTTTGGGTAGGGAATGGAAACCCCTGCCTCAGACGGAGTTACTTTGTTTTAAGGATTAAGAATTAAAGTGCAAGATCCAAATGATTAGATTGCAAAACATTTTAGGTTAATGGCCGGGCCTCTGCTGATATTAATTCACTGCTCGCACATTAATAATTCGGTCAACCCTCCTCCACTCCCCTACATCAACCCACCCTGTTTAAAATGAGAAAAGATCTATCTTACGGATACAAAATGATCTTAAAAATAGTCGCAACTGAACTTGATTTGGTTTATTTAAGCAAGATTGTGCTCTTTAATAATTCTCTTTGAACTGACCTGGACTAGCTGTAAGCAGGTAAACAGTGCCCAGGGAACCACATGCAGCATGAGGCGAGGCGTTCAGGAGAGATGAGAAATAATTAGAACCAAACAATACTATACCGGGTATCTCCATTAACCCTCCAGGTCGTAGGCAGTCAGATATGATGTAATAGATTATAATATCCAATGACTTTGCATTCCGTACCAAACTGATGAAAACCAAGACTTTTGTATGTAGGGTTTACATGAATCATTTACAATGACAGCTTATTTTAAATGTTGATTACAATTTCCCACCTTGCTTTCAGTTTTTTTATGTGTAAGTTAATATGTAAATTAATAGTATAATTCATTAATACTTTGGTGTCAATTGCACGTTATCAGGTGAGGTAATGATGCCCTCAGCTAGATTGAATAGTAAGTGGCATTGTCTTTTAAACACTCTGTATTAGGTTACTTTGGCAAGGCACCTAACTCATTCAAGAGCGCATTACCCCTTTGTGCTACACTTTTTTTCGTCAAAAACCGAGCGGAAAGTGGGAGAGTATTTCTGTTTGGCAAAAATCATAATAGTTGGATCACGATGCTTATCAAAGCAACAGTTTTATTATTCCCAAGCCAACTTAATTTTTGGTGCTGCAGAGTGCATCAGAAGACAAACGGAGAATGTTACAGTGAGGGACCATTCCCTGGATTGACCCCCCCCCCCCCCTCACCGCCCGCCCCCACCCCACCTTTCTCCCCTACCTACATCGACTGCAGGTTGACAGCTAAGTGGAAACTGGCTGCTTCACTGCCAATGAAAAGGAGAGACAAAAATAAAATGCTGGGTATTCCTGAGGGAATTAGCTTTGGCGATGGCCCAGGAATAGAGGTTACCGCACGGAGGGGTAGTAAACCAAGCAGGGCCGGTGCTAGGAATTGCGGGCCCAATTAGAAAAGTGATGGCGGGGCCCCTACTCTACAAAAGTAAAAATTTATGTATGTTTATATTTCGTGTAGTATGCTCGTCTTTAACCAAAAAAAAACATTAAATGCTTGATATACTAAAATTTTGAAAGACAATATGAAAGTTTTATTTTTTAAATCAGTTTTAGTTTTGAAAAACGTCTTTCACCTGATGCGACTGTTAGAATACAGAAAAGGCTTCAAACGGTAACTCTGTTGCCGCTGGCACGGGGGCCCCTTAAGGTGCGGGGCCCAATTTGATAAAATTGGTCAAATAGGCTTAAAACCGGCCCTGAAACCAAGAGCTCAAAAAGATGGGCGAAGAAATGAAAGAGTGTTTGCTGGTGTTTTACAATTGTTTCACATTAATTATACAAGTTTTTTGGAAGAAGAATAACTGTAATGGCATGTCCCCCGCCCCTTAACACAGTCATGAGCTGATATAAATTGGTTACTCATGCAAGGCAGGGTTCAGTTTACTCGAGCATAGATGTCGATTTTTTTTAAACCAAACACTTTCCAGCACATGATGAACTTTGGCATTAAAGGGATGCTGTTCTGCACAAAGAATCATTAGGACATTGGTGAACAAGCTATTCTGAAACCACAAGCAGAAAATGGATGTTTGAATGTTCACGCTGATTTTACTGTAGTTTATTACTGTAGGATAGGTAGGACAATGAGGAAAAAAAGTGGGTGTCCTTGTCTGCTCCCCCATACAGAAGTTCTATGAAACAGAAATACAGTGTAAAATTGAGTTCCCAGTGCAAATCTCTGGTGGACATCACTGGACTAGTAATCCAGAGACCCACGGTAAGGCACTGGGGACCCTGTTTCGAATCCCATCACAACAGATGGTGAAATATGAATTCATTAACAATCTGGAATTAAAAATCTAATGATATCCATGTCATTATCGATTGTCTGTCAGATAAACCTATCTGCTTCACTAATGTCCTGTAGGGAAGGAAATCCGCCTTTCCTACCTGGTCTGACCTACATGTGACCCCAGGCGTATTGCAATGTGGTTGACTCTTAAATGCCCTTGCAAGTCATTCAGTTCAAGGGCAATTGAAGTTGGACAATAAATGCCGGGCGAGCCAGTTATACCCGCATCCCATGAATGAATATTAATAAAATAATAATGATATCCTGCCAATTGGAGGACACATGCACTACCCCGAGCCTCTGGTTCCTACCTCCGAACCAATTTCCTATTCAGTCAACAGACTGCCTCCATATGTTTTCATAGAATCGTGGCCTATTTCAGTTGTGAATAAAATTATTGTGAGTGTAGTTCCGAAATTGTTTTAAAGCAGAGTTATAATTCATGTGAAGAATGGAATCTCTCTCTTGCTAGTAGTCTCACAAATGGAAGTCATGATTTTAAATTTTGTGTACCCAATTATGTTTTTCCAATTAAGGGGCAATTTAGAATGGCCAATCCACCCATACTGCACATCTTTGGGTTGTGGGGGAGAATGTGTAAACTCCACATGGATAGTGGCCCAGGGCAGGGATCAAACCCAGGCCCTCAGTGGCATGAGGCAGCAGTGCTAACCTCTGCGGCACCATGGCACCCTAAATGGGCAGCACGGTAGCATAGTGGTTAGCACAGTTGCTTCACAACTCCAGGGTCCTAGGTTCAATTCCCGGCTTGGGTCACTGTCTGTGTGGAGTCTGCACATTCTTCCCGTGTTTGTGTGGGTTTCCTGCGGGTGCTCTGGTTTCCTCCCACAGTTCAAAGATGTGCAGGTTAGAACATAGAACATAGAACATTACAGCGCAGTGCAGGCCCTTCAGCCCTCGATGTTGCGTCGTCCTGTGAAACCCCTCTAAAGTCCCTCTACACTATTCCCTTATCGTCCATATGCCTATCCAATGACCATTTGAATGCGTTTAGTGTTGGCGAGTCCACTACTGTTGCAGGCAGGGCATTCCACGCCCTTACTACTCTCTGAGTAAAGAACCTACTTCTGACATCTGTCCTATATCTATCTCCCCTCAATTTAAATCTATGTCCCCTCGTGCTGGACATCACCATCCGAGGAAAAAGACTCTCAATGTCCACCCTATCTAATCCTCTGATCATCTTGTATGCCTCAATTAAGTCACCTCTTGACCTTCTTCTCTCTAACGAAAACAGCCTCAAGTCCTTCAGCCTTTCCTCATAAGATCTTCCCTCCATACCAGGCAACATCCTTGTAAATCTCCTCTGTACCCTTTCCAATGCTTCCACATCCTTCCTATAATGCGGCGACCAGAACTGCACGCAATACGCCAAATGCGGCCGCACCAGAGTTTTGTACAACTGCAACATGACCTCATGGCTCCGAAACTCAATTCCTCCACCAATAAAAGCTAACACACCGTACGCCTTCTTAACAACCCTCTCAATCTGGGTGGCAACTTTCAGGGATCCATGGACATGGACACCGAGATCTCTCTGCTCGTCCACACTACCAAGAATCTTACCATTAGCCTAGTACTCTGTCTTCCTGTTATTCCTTCCAAAATGAATCACCTCGCACTTTTCTGCATTAAACTCCATTTGCCACCTGTTAGCCCAGCTGTGCAGCTTATCTATGTCCCTCTGTAACTTGTAACATCCTTCTGCACTGTTCACAACTCCACCGACTTTAGTGTCATCTGCAAATTTACTCACCCATCCTTCTACGCCCTCCTCCAGGTCATTTATAAAAATGACAAAGAGCAGCGGCCCCAAAACATTTCCTTGTGGTACACCACTAGTAACTGGACACCAGTCAGAACATTTCCCATCAACCACCACCCTTTGTCTTCTATCAGCTAGCCAATTTCTGATCCAAACTGCTAAATCACCCTGAAACCCATGCCTCTGTATTTTCTGAAATAGCCTACCGTGGGGAATCTTTTCAAGCGCTTTACTGAAATCCATATACACCACATCAACTGCTTTACCCTCATCCATCTGTTTGGTCACCTTCTCGAAGAACTCAATGAGGTTTGTGAGGCACGACCTGCCCTTCACAAAACCATGTTGACTATCTCTAATCAAATTATTCCTTTCCAGATGATTATACATCCTATCTCTTCTAAACCTTTCCAAGACTTTTCCCACAGCAGAAGTAAGGCTCACTGGTTTAAAGTTACCGGGGTTATCTCTACTCCCCTTCTTGAACAAGGGGACAACATTTGCTATCCTCCAGTCTTCTGGCACTATTCCTGTAGACAAAGATGACTTAAAGATCAAAGCCAACGGCTCAGCAATCTCCTCCCTAGCTTCCTAGAGAATCCTAGGACAAATCCCATCCAGCCCAGGGGACGTATCTATTTTCACACTTTCCAGAATCGCTAACACCTCCTCCTTATGAACCTCAAGCCCTTCTAGTCTAGTAGCCTGTATCTCAGTATTCTCCTCAACAACTTTGTCTTTTTCCTGTGTGAATACAGACGAAAAATATTCATTTAGCACCTCTCCTATCTCCTCGGACTCCACGCACAACTTCCCACTACTGTCCTTGACTGGCCCTACTCTTACCTTAGTCATTCTTTTATTCCTGACATATCTATAGAAAGCTTTAGGGTTATCCTTGATCCTACCTGCCAAAGACTTCTCATGTCCTCTCCTGGCTCTTCTTAGCTCTCTCTTTAGAGCCTTCCTAGCTAACTTGTAACTCTCAAGCGCCCTAACTGAACCATCACGTCTCATCTTTACATAAGCGTCCTTCTTCCTCTTGACAAGTGATTCAATACTTTAGTAAACCATGGTTCCCTCGCTCAACCACTTCCTCCCTGTGTGACAATTACATACTTATCAAGGACACGCAGTAGCTGTTCCTGAACATGCTCCACATTTCCATTGTGCCCATCCCCTGCAGTTTTCCTCTCCAGCCGATGCATCCTAAGTCTTGCCTCATCGCATCATAATTGCCTTTCCCCCAGCTATAACTCTTGCCCTGCGGTGTATACCTATCCCTTTCCATCACTAAAGTAAATATAATCGAATTGTGGTCACTATCACCAAAGTGCTCACCTACCTCCAAATCTAACACCTGTCCTGGTTCATTACCCAGTACCAAATCCAATACGGCCTCGCCTCTCGTTGGCCTATCTACGTACTGCATCAGGAAACCATACTGCACACATTGGACAAAAACGGACCCATCTAAAGTACTCGAACTATAGTGTTTCCAGTCAATATTTGGAAAGTTAAGGTGGATTGGCTATGCTAAATTGCCCTTAGAATCCAAAAAAGGTTTGGTGTGGTTACAGGGACAGGGTGGAGGTGTAGGGAAAGGGAAAGACATCCTTCTGCACTGTAAATTCTATGATTCTATGAAATGGAGGTTATAATAATTATTGCAGTGGGCTGCCAAATGACAAGAAGAACACTGAAATATTCAAAGAGTTGAAATGAAATGAAATGAAATAAAAATCGCTTATTGTCACAAGTAGGCTTCAAATGAAGTTACAGTGAAAAGCCCCTAGTCGCCACATTCCTAGTTGACATGGCATCATCTTCACTGATGCGAACAGTAACCAATTTTAACCATGTCAACAGTATTACAAACTTTGAAAATACTAGCCTTGTGAAAATAAGTCAGTTCAATTATGGCAGAATGTTACATAACTCAAGTCAATTCTATAGTATCAGTAATGCATCTCAACTCCAAGTATGCCTGAAGCTCGAGCAACTTACCACTCTGTTAGCCAGGCACTGTAATCTTTGAAAGGGTAAATTGGATGTCAGTAATGTCAGGGTTAATATGTAACATATTTTTTCAACTCCTTCTATTTTTATTTTGCAAACTCAACTGTTTTGCTCACATTTTCATGCTTCAGCATAACTTTCACCAGCGAAACTGTTGATCTTCGTCGTTCCTGTTTTGAAAGAGATTTGCTTCACTTCCTGCTTGTGTTCCTTGAGTACAGCAGAGGAAAGGAAGCTGCAATCATTGAATGAAACGTTCCATGTGTTTGGGAACGCTTCCTAAATGTAAAGAGTTCTAAGGTACGAAGGACAAAAGAAAATCGGAAAAACAAACAAAGGCATCTTTATACATGGAATTTCAATCATGGCTTGCATTGAACACTCACAATCTTGGGTCATTACTGTGGAACAACCGATTTTCAGCCCAGAAATTTGGGAGGCATTCATTCACTTCTGGGTTGGAGGCCTGAAGGTAACTCCAGCATTCCTTGAAGCTTCAAAGAAATTTACCCACTCCTAACGTGAGAGATAATACAGACAAATAGTCAGGCTGAAAATGAAATCGAAAGAAAGACATAGCTTGCATTTTGATATCACTCTTCACATTCTCAGGACACCCAAAAGTACTTCACAACCAATGACTTTTGAAGTGTTGTCATCTACGCTGATGTAGGGAAAGAAGCCCAATAATAAATAAGTCCTTAATTTAGGAATGTGAGGGCAATTCAACCTGTCCTGAACATAAGGTGCCCCATCTTGCATAAGAAACTTCTGAGAAATTTGGTGATCCATCAACTAGAAGGTTGCGATTAATTTGGGAACTCCGATATTAGAAGTTTAAGGATAACTCACAGATCGCCCAGAAGCTCATGGCAAAGATTTTGGAGCCTTACTTCTTGAGTAATAGTTGGAAGCCAGTTAGCAACAAGAAATCGGGTACTAATGCAACAAGGACTGCATTCATATAATGTCTAAACATGTAAATGATGACCGAGTAAATCCTGCTTGATAGACTGAAGAGAATTCTTAGGAAAGATGTGCAAAACCTGGGTGAAAGAATATCGGTACAATTTTTATGTCTTCTCCTAACTCATCATGTCAGAAAATGCTGAGATACAACACAACAGTATCATTTAAAAATGAATTAATGATCGTATTAGGACAGCTGAGGGCTAATATGATCAATTATCTCATTATTATCCATCAATTTGAATTACTAAACATTTAATCACTGCTCCTGACGTTAATTTGCAGACAGATTAAGATGTTATAGAACTTTAATCTTTACAAAACTCTCCTAAAAATATACACAGATTTGAAAGATCTAGGCCGAGATATTTGATGGTGCGGCATCCATGTTTGAGTGCTAAACTGGCATCCAAGTCTCTCGCAGAACAGGCAGAAAGCAATTGTACACTTAAAGCTGAATGTGCACCGTGGAACACATTGGACATCCCTGTGGACTCCATAAGTCCACACACTAAAACTCTGGAAAGTACTGAATAAATTAGCAAATTTGATCCCAGCGCTTCTTACTGGACCATTTTCAGAGTTTGTTATGTCCCAGCGCCTGACTCGCCAGGTACTGAATTTGGCTAGCAACTCACGGGCTACTGGCAGCCAGACCCGCTCACTGGTGTCATTTAAGCGGTCAGTGAAATACCGATAATTGTGATGCTGATTTGCCACTTAATGTTGCTGGTTAACTTCTGGGTGTTTTTCGGGGCTTGTTTTGACTGCTGAGTAGAAGAGTTTCATGGCGTTGGGCAGCTGTTGGTTGCCTTAGAAATACTTTGACTGCAGTTGTGGATGATCACCTAGTGCTAGAGGTAGAGGAAGCAGCAAGGGGTACAGTAGAGAACAGGAACAGCTGCAACAAAAGTGACAGAAAGGAGGAGGAACACTGCAGAGGATGTAATGCACATAACAGATGTTCAGACAGGAGTATGACTACATCGACTTCACTGAGGAGCAATGAATGAATATCTCCACTTCATAATGGAGGCTGTCACGAAGCTCGATTTCCTGCTGTTGTCACAACTTGTGCTTCGCACCAGGGTATGAACATTGTCTACCGTAACCTTTATGACACCAGCTTCTTTTAGGCTGCAACAGATGACCAATTCTCAGTCTACCACTGTATCAGGGAGGTCACCAAGGCTCTCGATACCAGGAGGAACATGGGCATTTCCATCCCTATAGTCGGGACGAAACAAGATGAGAGACTGGTAGGTTTCCTCTGCATGTCAGTCTTCCCCAGGTTATGAGGTGCCTTAGACTGCGCTCACTTTGCCTTGCATGTTCCCCATCACCGGTCTGGCATCTCTACCAGTCAGAAGTGAACACACTCCCTCAACATGCAGTTGAGTGGCGACCACATGCAGCACATCATGGAAGTCTGCACTCTCTGTGAAACCTTGACGCAAATTGGAACTGGCACATCTATGGTTTTCAACATGGTGTGCAAGCTGACAGGTAGGCTTCCCAGTGCACCCAGCACTTCAAGTCCCTGGAATTCCTTTCCTATTGATCATAGAGTTGTTTCTGGGAGGGTTTCCCATGCCCTGAGGGGACAATAATCTCCCTCCTCCTGACCACTGCAAAGACCCTTGGTGCCAGCGGTGTTTGCTGCAGAGAGTTGTCTCCTCCTGTTTCTCCTTCGTTCTGCAGTCGGTGTACACCTTCCCTTTGAGAAGTGTCGGAGGCCTTTCAGTGGTGCCAAGAGTCCCACTATTTGACCACCTCCCCATAAACATGTGGGCAGCCAACCAATAGCATGGGTAGCATCGGTTGTAAACCTGAGTGATGAAAATCATCATTGTAAACCATTCTCTACTTCCTGACACAACTGTAGCGGGCATGTGCATGTTGCTCCCCCGCCCTTATATGTCTATTCTATTGCAATTGAATATCTAGGCCCCGCTAACTCTTCAGTTAAAATGGTGCGTACATCCCAATGGCTTCTTAGGTCTGTGCTCCTCTGGGATGGAGAAACTTCCCTGATCTAATTTCAGACAAGTTCATAAGTAAGTAAAGTCACCGTGGTCCTAGCTAACCATAGGCTGCTTTCCCCTTTGAGGGGGAGAATTGTCTGGTAATGATTTAACCTGAGAATCACCACATCGCAGGCGAGGGGCAAGGTTGAGAAGACGGGGCCTTCATGAAGAACCTCAACCGGTACAGGAATGGAACCCATGCTGCTGACCTCGCTCTGATTCACAAACCAGCTGTCCAGCCAACTGAGCTCAAGGTGGGGTGGCATGTGGAACAGTGGTTAGTACTGCTGCCTCAGAGCACCGGGGACCTGGGTTCAAATCCAGCCTTGGGTGACTATGTGTAGTTTGGACGTTGTCCCTGTGTCTGTATGGGTTTTCTCCAGGTGCTCCGGTTTCCTCCCAAAATCCCAATGTGCAGGTTAGGTGGATTGACCATGCTAAAATTGTCCCTTAGTGTTCAAAGATGTGTAGGTTTATTGGCATTACAGGGATAGGGTGGAGGAAGTGGGCCTGGTTGGGGTTCTCTTTCAGAGGGTTGGCGCAGACTCGATGGGCCGAATGGATTCCTTCTGTGCTGTAGGGACTCTATGAAACTGCCCCCCTAAATGGAGGCTGTACCAAGTGTAGTGAAAGTCGGCATAGTTCCCAATGACCATAGGCAACTGTCCCCTTTGAGGGGGAGAGCTGACTGGCAGTGATTTAACCTGAGGGTCACCATACCTCATTCAAGGGGGAAGGTTGAGAAGGCAGGGCCTTAATGAATAATCTCAATTGGTAAGGGGATTGAACCCACACTGTTTATGTTACTCCACATCACAAACTAGCTGTCAAGCCAACTGAGCTAACCAATGCCTACGGGCAAGTTAATAAGAAGGAGTGGGAACATGTCAGGAACATAGCGCAAAAAACCCTACCACCTTAACCCCGATCCCTCCATCAAATTGGCACCAAGTGCAGGGCTTAAAGCGACTCAAATATGTTCTTTCATTTAGAATCAGAAAAGATGAAGAAACAAATTCAAATATCTTAAGACATCCGCTTAAGGACACAGCTTCATAAAACAAGTATAAAAAGGAAATGTTGCTCTGTGCTTTGGAAGATTTTGAAATAAATGCATGGAACAAGAACTTGAATTTAGCCTCAAGCCTCAATCAGGAATGATGGGAGTGATTAGGAAGTTGGTCATTTGGAATTGTATGTTCAGCGAGATATGCATTTATCTTAATTTGACTAGTTTAGAAGGAGAGTAAAGTGCAGTGATATCTTTGTGACAATCAGCAATTGGCATTGTTGGGAAGAATGCTATTGCACTCTCATAGCTGTCACGGCCACATCTGACGATAAAGTGTTATCACAACCATTACCCACTTTGTAAGGCAAGGACTACCATTGTTCCAGTCCAGAATGACAGCAGAGGCCACCGCCATCTCCAGAGGAGTGACAACGGTAGGGAGTTGGAGTCAAACAAGAGGAGAGGGGCAAACACCCTTTTGGCTAAGATCATAGAATTTACAGTGCAGAAGGAGACCATTCGGCCCATCAAGTCAGCACCAGCCCTTGGAAAGAGCACACCACCCAAGCCCATGCCTCCACCCCGTCCCCGCAACCCAGTAACCCCATCCAACCTTTTTGGACACTAAGGGCAATTTAGCATGGCCAATCCTCCTAACCGGCACATCTTTGGACTGTGGGATGAAACCGGAGCACCCGGTGGAAACCCCTGCCGACACGGGGAGAATGTGCAAACTCCATACGGCCTGTGACCCAGAGCTGGGATCGAACCTGGGACCTTGGCGCGCTGAGGCAGCAGTGCTAACCACTGCGCCACCGTGCTACCCAAGTTTCAATCTCATCCAGACTGACGTATATCTGTGATCTTCTGCAGCATTCAACAACATAATAAACAAGTATTCATGAAAACCAGTCAAAATAACTTACTACTTTTAACAGCAAAGTCTTAACAGGTGGGGAGACCTGAAAGTCCAACAGGAGCTGGATTGGCTTCTTGTCTTGTAATCCAGTTGCAGTAACTACAGCCCAGCGACCAGATAGATCACGTACATGCTTTGCCAGCGGAGGTGGTAGAGGCGGGAATGATAGCATCATTTAAGATGTATCTGGACAGATATATGAACGGGTGGGGAACAGAGAGAAGTAGACCTTGGAAAATAGGCAGCAGGTTTAGATAAAGGATCTGGATCGGCGCAGGCTGGGAGGGCCGAAGGGCCTGTTCCTGTGTTGTAATTTTCTTTGTTCTTTGTTTAATAACATTTTCAGAAGCATGAGCCAATTTCATACTGTACAAATATAAATTATAATGTGTATTTTATAGTACCAGTTATGGCAAGTCATGTGCCAAAAGAATTATCAATAAATATGAGTGTCATCAAATGTTTATATGACAGAAAAACTGCAGCATCAACATCAGGGAAACCGTGGAGAGGTTTGCCATTGAAAACATTTGTTTTGTCTATTTGGACAATGAGCCCAATTAGCCGGTCAAGCACTAATACTGAACAAATATTTTCCTGCCCACCACAGTGAAGCAGTCTCATTGAATTATTCTTAACTGGCATGGGACGATGGTGTGTGAGAATCCAGGGAGATATATCTCTTTCCAAAGCTGGCCATGTGCAACCTTGCAGGAATGTTCCCCCCAGCCATCAAACAAGTGCTTATTTGAATTGTGCTCTACAAATAAGTCATTTGTAATGTTTGCACAAGATTAAGGCAGAGGTTTAAACTGGCCAAATAGCCAGCAACTGTTACATCACAGGGAAACAATGCTTCTGTGAGCAAAGGTTCATGCATTATCTCCGATCATGCTTTCATGGGAGAATGTAACTTGTGTGCTCAAGGGTTTTGTCCGAAAGCAGCAAGAAGGTTAAAGAGTAAATAAAGGAATCATTAATACTTGCACCGATAGAGCACCAGACTGTACTGAACACTCTGACCAGAATTTTATTCTCACGATGGGAGTCCTGATAGTAGGCCCAAAGGTTGAGTATGACCTCCTTTCAGCCCCACGCAGACGCAAAGCCAAATTTTACCAGTGGGTGGGGAGGGGTATCAGTCAGGCAGCTAATTTATTGTCGATGAAGCTGCCGTCTCCATCAAGGATGGCTGCCTGCCTCTCGGAGCTACCAGCCAATCAGAGGGCTAGAGACTGTGCCATTGGGAGTGGTGCCCACTGCGGGGAATTTAGCTGGACAAGCAGGACACCATGAAAAGATGCCGTCATCCCAGTCAAGTAGCAATGGGGTTGAGGGGTGTGTGGAATGAACGCAGTTGATGAGGGTGGGCAAAGTTGTTTCTTTGGGGGCAGCCTTTACAACTGGGACATTTGAGGAGATGGAGGGACAGGGGAGTGCCTGACTGGAGGATACGACTCTAGGTCCACTATAAGGTTGCCACAGTTCACATGGTGGTATCCCTACAAATTGCACAGCCCACTTGCCGCTGGTGAGATGCCAGCAATGGTGGGAAGTAGCCCTTAATTGGCCACTCAAGCAACTCAATTGGCCTCTGGATGAGAGAACTGCCCTCCACCTTCCCTTTCACTGGGAAAATGGCATAGCGATCACTACGGAGCATGCAAGGATACATGTGGCTAGCCGGAGTGAGATAGAGACCAAGTGCAGAGCAAATTAGGTTTACTTGTGAATTCGGAGCACAGTGGAAAGAGGTCTGGTATACATAGGAATTATTCTAAATTAATTGAGTGAGCATTAGAACATAGAATATAGAACATTACAGCGCAGCACAGGCCCTTCGGCCCTCGATGTTGCGCCGACCTGTGAAACCACTCTAAAGCCCATCTACACTATCCCCTTATCATCCATATGTTTATCTAATGACCATTTAAATGCCCTTAATATTGGCGAGTCCACTACTGTTGCAGGCAGGGCATTCCACGCCCTTACTACTCTTTGAGTAAAGGACCTACCTCTGACATCTGTCCTATATCTATCTCCCCTCAAATTAAAGCTATGTCCCCTCATGCTAGCCATCACCATCCGAGGAAAAAGGCTCTCACTGCCCACCCCATCTAATCCTCTGATCATTTTGTATGCCTCAATTAATTCACCTCTTAACCTTCTTCTCTCTACCGAAAACAGCCTTACGTCCCTCGGCCTTTCCTCATAAGATCCTCCCTCCATACTAGGCAACATCCTGGTAAATCTCCTCTGCACCCTTTCCAATGCTTCCACATCCTTCCTATAATGCGGCGACCAGAACTGCATGCCGCACCAGAGTTTTGTACAGCTACAACATGACCTCATGGCTCTGAAACTCAATCCCTCTACCAATAAAAGCTAACACACCGTAGCCCAGTACTCTGCCTTCCTGTTACTCCTTCCAAAATGAATCACCTCACACTTTTCTGCATTAAACTCCATTTGCCACCTGTCAGCCCAGCTCTGCAGCTTATCTATGTCCCTCTGTAACCTGCAACATCCTTCCACACTGTCCACAACTCCACCGACTTTAGTGTCATCTGCAAATTTACTCACCCATCCTTCTACGCCCTCCTCCAGGTCATTTATAAAAATGACAAACATCAGCGGCCCCAAAACATTTCCTTGTGGTACACCACTAATAACAGAACCCCAGCCTGAACATTTCCCATCAACCACCACCTTCATCTTCTTACAGCTAGCCAATTTCTGATCCAAACTGCTAAATCACCCTGAATCCCATGCCTCTGTATTTTCTGAACTAGCCTACCGTGGGCAACCTTATCAAATGCTTTACTGAAATGCATATACACCACATCAACTACTTTACCCTCGTCCACCTGTTTGGTCACCTTCACAAAGAACTCAATAAGGTTTGTGAGGCACGACCTACCCTTCACAAAACTGTTGACTATCCCTAATCAAATTATTCCTTTCCAGATGATTATACATCCCATCTCTTCTAAACCTTTCCAAGACTTTGCCCACAACAGAAGTAAGGCTCACTGGTCTATAGTTACTGGGATTGTCTCTGCTCCCCTTCTTGAACAAGGGGACAACATTTGCTATCCTCCAGTCTTCTGGTACTATTCCTGTAGACAATGATGCCATAAAGATCAAAGCCAAAGGCTCAGCAATCTCCTCCCTGGCTTCCCAGAGAATCCTATGATAAATCCCATCCGGCCCAGGGGACCTATCTATTTTCAGACTTTCCAGAATTGCTAACACATCCTCCTTATGAACCTCAAGCCCTTCTAGTCTAGTAGCCTGTATCTCAGTATTCTCCTTGACAACATTGACTTTTTCCTGCTCGAATACTGATGAAAAATATTCATTTAGCACCTCTCCTATCTCCTCGGACTCCATGCACAACTTCCCACTACTGTCCTTGATTGGCCCTACTCTTACCCTAGTCATTCTTTTATTCCTGACATACCCATAGAAAGCTTTAGGGTTATCCTTGATCCTACCTGCCAAAGACTTCTCATGTCCTCTCCTGGCAATTCTTAGCTCTCTCTTTATTTCCTTCCTAGCTAACTTGTAACTCTCGAGCGCCCCTAACTGAACCTTGACGTCTCATCTTCTCATCTTCTCCTTCTTCCCCTTGACAAGTGATTCAATACTTTAGTAAACCATGATTCCCTTGCTCAACCACTTCCTCCCTGTCTGACAATTAATTACTTATCAAGGACACGCAGTAGCTGTTCCTTGAACGAGCTCCACAGTTCAATTGTGCCCATCCCCTGCAGTTTCCTTCCCCGTCCTATGCATCCCAAGTCCTGCCTCATCGCATCATAATTGCCTTTCCCCCAGCTATAACTCTTGCCCTGCGGTATATACCTATCCCTTTCCATCGCTAAAATAAACTTAACTGGATTGTGATCACTATCATCAAAGTGCTCACCTACCTCCAAATCTAGCACCTGTCCTGGTTCATTACCCAGTACCAAATCCAATGTGGCCTCGCCTCTTGTTGACCTATCTACATACTGTGTGAGAAAACCCTCCTGCACACATTGGACAAAAACGGACCCATCTAAAGTACTTGATCTATAGCGTTTCCAGTCAATATTTGGAAAGCTAAAGTCCCCCATAACAACTACCTTGTTACTTTCGCTCCTATCCAGAATCATATTTGCAATCCATTCCGCTACATCTCTGGAACTTTTCAGAGGCCTATAGAAAACTCCCAACAGGGTGACCTCTCCTTTCCTGCTTCTAACCTCAGCCCATACTACCTCATTAGACGAGTCCTCATGAAACGTCCTTTCTGCTACCGTAATACTGTCCTTGACTAACAATGCCACCCCTCCCCCTCTTTCTCCACCTTCCCTGAGCTTACTGAAATATATAAACTTTGGAACCTGCAACAACCATTCCTGTCCCTGCTCAAGCCATGTCTCCGAAATGGCCACAACATCGAAGTCCCAGGTACCAACTTATGCTGCAATTCACCCACCTTATTTCGGATTGAAGTAAACACGCTTTAAACCACCTTCCTGCCTGTCGGTACACTCCTGCAACCTTGAAACCTTACTCATGACCTCACTACTCTCAACCTCCTGTATACTGGAGCTACAATTCAGGTTCCCAACACCCTGCTGAATTAGTTTAAACCCTCCCGAAGAGCATTAGCAAATTTTCTCCCCCAGGATATTGGTACCCCTCTGGTCCAGGTGTAGACCATCCCGTTTATAGAGGTCCCACCTACCCCAGAATGAGCCCCAATTATCCAGGTATCTGAAACCCTCCCTCCTGCACCATCCCTGTAGCCACGTGTTCAACTGCTCTCTCTCCCTTTTCCTCGTCTCGCTAGCACGTGGCACGGGTAACAACCCAGAGATAATAACTATATATGTTCTAGCTCTAGGTTTTGCACCCTAGCTCCCTGAATTCCTGCCTTACATCCCTATCCCTTTTCCAACCTATGTCATTGGTGCCTATGTGGACCACGACTTGGGGCTGCTCCCCCACCCCCTGAAGGATCCCAAAAACACGAGACATCACGGACCCTGGCACATGGGAGGCAACACACCAACCGCGAGTTTCTCTCGTTCCCACAGAATCTCCTATCTATCCCCCTAACTATGGAGTCTCCAATGACTAATGCACTACTCCTCTCCCCCCTTCCCTTCAGAGCAACAGGGACAGATTCTGTGCCAGACACCTGTACCCCATGGCTTACTCCTGGTACGTCTGTTCCCCCCCCCCCCCCCCCACCAGTATCCAAAGCTAAGGGGAACAACCACAGGGGATCCCTGTACTGACTGCTTCCTCCCAGCCCCTCTCACTGTCACCCATCTATCTTCATTCTTCGGAGTAACTACATCCCTGCAGCTTCTATCTATGACCACCTCTGCCTCCCGAATGATCCGATGTTCATCCAACTCCAGCTCCAGTTCCCTAACATGGTTTCTGAGGAGCTGGAGATGGGTGCATTTCCCACAGATGAAATCAGCAGGGACACTAACGGCATCCCTCACCTCAAACATTCTGCAGGAGGAACATTGCACTGCCTTCCCTGCCATCCCCTCTAGATAAAAGAAGAAAAAGAAAGGAAGAGCTTACCTGATATTCACTCAACCCCTTAAGTTAGAGGAGGTGGAAGGGTGGGGGAACACTACAAGTGTAGTGTCTCGGGTTAAGCAACTGCCCAACTTATATACAGGTACTACACACCTTCCCAGAAATCCCCACGGCCAACTTCCAGTTTCCTGCAGCTCTGAAACAAAAAGGCAAGTTTTTAAAGCGGGAAACTTACCTTCCCAACAGACCTCTGACCACTGCTCCCACCGAAAAACTGAAGGTCGCTTCTCCGGCAAGGCAAGTTCTTAAAGAGGGAAACTTACCTTCCCGACAGACCCCTGGCCACTGCTCCCGCCGAAAATTAAGTTAACCAAATAATGTAAGTAACAATGGATGGGCAGATGTTATGTTGCAGCAATGCAATGTGGGAGTTAGTAATCTCTGGATTATTATGTAAACCTTGTGCAAATTAGCATAGGGCGAATAAGGTTAGAGAAATTAATATGTGGCTCAGAGACCAGTGTGGAGAAGTGGGTTTAGGTTCGGGGGCACTGCCATCAGTACTGGGGAAAGTGAGGGCTGCATTGTTGGGATGGTCGACACCTGAATCATATTGGGACGAGTGTTCTTGTGAATCACATAACTAGGGGAGTAGTGAGGGGTTTAACCTAAAGAAGGGGGAGGTGAGGGATCAAGGTTGGCTAGATGTAGCAAATCAAGAGGTAGAGTCAAAGCAGGAGACCAGAATCGTAATATGGGAAATGAGGGTCATAGAATAACAGGAAGGGTCAGAGAAATAAAATCTCAAAATACACCAATAGTCAAGATTGGATATTACAAAAATAGCAAGAAGACAAAACTAAAGGCTCTGGGCGCGATTCTCCGCTCCCCAGGCTGGGTGGGAGAATCGCGGGAGGGCTGCTCTGGCACCCCCCCCCGCGATTCTCCCACCACACCCCCCCCCCCCACCACCCCCTCCCCCCCCCCCCCCCCCATCGCGAGAATCGCGGGTCGCGATTCTCCGGCCCGGATGGGCCGAGCGGCCTGCCGTTCCCGACCTGTTCACGCCGGCGGCAACCACACCTGGTCACTGCCGGCGTGAACAGCGTGCGAAAGGTGAGTTTGGGGCCTGTGGGGGGCGGAGAGGGGATTGAGCACCACGGCCGTGCTCGGGAGGGGACTAGCCCGCAATCGGTGCCCACCGATCGTCGGAGCGGCGTCCCCGAGAGACGCACTCTTTCCCCTCCGCCGCCCCGCAAGATCAAGTCGCCACATCTTGCGGGGCAGCGGAGGGGAAGACGGCAACCGCGCATGCGCGGGTTGGAGCCGGCCAACCTGCGCATGCGCGGCTGACGTCATTAGGTGCCGCCGGCCGGGTCATTCTCGGCGCACCGCCTTGACGCCAGTGTCAAGGCCCGGCGGGCGAGTTGCACGAAACGCCGCTCCTAGCCCCCGGGGGGGGGGGGGGGGATAGGGGGCGAGGAGCGGCCTCCGACGCCGTCGTGAAACACTCCGGGTTTCACGGCGCCATCGGCCGTTGCGGAGAATTCTGTCCTCTATATCTGAATATACTTAGCTTTCCTAACAAAATAAATTTATTGATCGTGCACATTGAAACTAATATGATCTAATAGACATTACAAAGATGTGGTTTCAGGCTGACAAGGATTGGATCCTGAACATTGAGGGGCATATGACATTCAAGAAGAATAGGAAGTTAGGTAAATATGGGGGGGGGGGGGGGAGTACAGTTGGTCAATGACATTGGTGCAATCGCTAGCGATGACCTTGGTCCAAAGGGCCGGACATAGAATCAGTTTGGGTGGAGATGAGGAACATTAGGGAAGGTAAATCTCTTGTGCTGGTGGTCTACAGGCCTATAAGCAGTAACCACAAGGTTGAACAAGGTATCCAAGAATAAATATGAGGTGCTTGTGATTAAGGAGTGGCATATAATTATATGAAGTGAAAAAATCAGATTGGCAGTCGTGGCCTGGATGAGGGTTCATAGAATGTTTCTGAAGCAATTTCTTGGAGCAGCACATTCTGGAACCAACCAAGGAGCAAGTTATATTAGGTTTGGCATTCTGTATTGTGATAGGATTAATTCATGACCTCAGAGTGAAGGCACCCCTAAGTAATAGCAACCACAAATTGATTGAATTTTATGTCCAGTTTGAAAAGGAAAAGAATGGGTCTAAGACTAGTTGTTTAAACTTAAATAAGGGCAACTATGTAGGCATGAAAGTTTAGTTGGCTGAAGTGAACTGGTACATCAGGCTAGGGAGTATATCAATAGAAAAGAAGTGGCAGACATTTAAGGGGATACTTCAGAATTCATTTGGAATCCAAAAACTCTGGACAAAATTTTGGGTGCATTTAGCGGGGTGTTTCTTTGTGGCCACAGCACCGAGAAATACCACGCTATTCAATGTCACTTGGCCATTTATTTTGGCCTCGGGAGTTTCTCTCTGCCAAAGCTGCACCTGGAATAATTTCCTGCTGGAGAGCCCAGCAAGAAGGACTCCTCAATGATCTGGACACCATTTTGTCTGGCTGCCTCGATCTTCAACCCCCCCCCCCCCCACCCCTTTCAGCCCTACCATGTTTCTGAGCTCCCTCCCCCCAACCTTACGTAGGCCCCCAAGAACACACCCTCACTGCCCCCTCTCCCTGCACCACTTGATGAGGTCCCCCTCCGGGCCCGATCCCTGGCATTGCCAACCTGGCACTGCCGCCATGGCACCTCAGCACTGCCTGTCAGCCTGGCAGTGCCACCTGGGCACACTGGCAATGCCAGGGTGGCACTGCTGGGGTGCCAGGTTGGCATTGCCAAGGTGCCCAGATGCCAGAGTGTGTGTCAGGGTGCCACCCTTCCCTATCCCCAACCACCCGGGGGTCTCTAATGGTTTGGAAGACCCCCCAGGTGCCATCACAACAGGTCCATGCTTGTGGAAACCAGCACTAGACAGCGTCCGGTCTAGACATTAGGGTCTCGAGCATCGGGAGAATCCCACAAACGCATATTTATAGACATGCACAGTGAAGGCAAGATCCAGATCATGACATCTCATGAGATACCGTTAAATCTCGAGAGGCCTCTGGTGAGATTCAACAACCTCCTCCCAACCCCAAGTCGAGTTCGACAGGGTTGTCAAATCACGTCCTCTATTTCTCTCTTCACATGCTACCAGACCCAATGAACGTTTCCAGCATTTTCTGCTTCATTTCAGAATTCCAGCATCCACAATATTTTGCTTTTATAAAAGTAAGTTGTTGGGAGGGATTCTCTGTCCTGCCAGCCTCGTTTTCTGGCTGGGCTCCCCCCTTCCTGCCGGCAGCGAGATCCTCCATTCCGTCAGCTGTTTCCCATTGTGGCCATCACACACCGTCGTGAAAACCGCGTGCGTGGGTGTGCTGCTGGCGAAGCGGAGGATCCTGCCAATGGAGAAGCCCACTGGTTATGCTTCAGTTATACAGACATCTTGAATATTGTGTGCAATTTTCACCTCCTTATTTAGGGAAAGATCCAAATGCATTGGAGGCAGTTCAAAGGAGATTTACTAGATTATCTCATGAGGAAAGGTTAGACAGACTGGATTTGTTTCCATTAGGATTTAGAAGGGTGACTTGATTGAAGTGTGTAAGATCCTGAAAGGCCTGAATAGGGGCTGCCCGGTGGCACAGTGGTTAGCACTGCTGCCTCACAGCACCAGGGGCCCGGGATCGATTCCGACCTTGGGTGACCAGTTGCGTGGAGTTTGCACTTTCTCCCCATGTCTGCGTGGGTTTCCTTCAGGTTCTTTAGTTTCCTCTCATAGTCCAAAGACGTGCAGGTTAGTTGGATTGGCCATGCTAAATTGCCCCTTAGTGTCAAAAGATGTGAAGGTTAGGTGCGATTATGGGGAAGTGGGCCAAGGTGGGGTGTTCTTTCCGTGAGTCTGTGCGGATTCGATGGGCTGAATGGCTTCCTTCTGCACTGCAGGAATTCTATGATTCTATGGTCTTGACAAGGTGGAAGTGGAAAGGATGTTTCCTCTTCTGGGTGAGCCCAGAATTAATGGCCTCTGTATTAAAATGATGGTCAACCTTTTAGAATGGAGATGAAGAGCAATTTATTCTCTCAGAGCATTGTGCGAATTTGGAACTCTCTCCCCCAGAAGGCGGTGGAAGTGGGGGGCACTGAATATTTTTAAGATGGAAGCAGATGGTCTTGTTAGCCAAGGGAATCAGAGGTTATAGGGAGTAGATGGGAATGTGGAATTCGAAACATAAGCAGAGGAGCCATGATCTTATCAAATGACAGAGCAGGCTCGAGGGGACACATGCCCTACATCTGCTCCTATTTCATATGTTTGTATGGCGGTGAGTAGCCACTGGATACTCCAACCCCTGCCTTCCCTTGTCCTTTTACAGACCCGTGCTTCCCAAGCAGGACATAGAGGCCTGGTAAAACCCATCCCAGTGTGTTACTTCTGAATTAAAGTGAACATTGACATGATCTTACCCATAACACCATAGGCTCTTATTTAACAGTCTCCTATACGGCACCTTGACAAAGGCCTTCTGGAAATCTAAATAAATCACGTCTACTGGTTCTCCTTTGCCTAATTTTGTTACCTCTTCAAAGAACTCTAACAGATTTATCAGACATGATCTCCCCTTGTTGATGAAGCCGTGCTGACTCAGTCCTATTTTATCATGCACTTCCAAGTACTCCGCGATCTCATCTTTAATAATGGACTCTAAAATCTTACCAATGACCAAAGTCAGGCTAATCAGCCTATAATTTCCCGTCTTCTGCCTCCCTCCCTTCTTAAACAGTGGTGTTACATTAGCCACTTTCCAGTCCTCTGGGATCCTCCCTACCTCCAGTGATTCCTGAAAGATCATCACCAATGCCTCCACAATTTCCTGAGCTATCTCTTTTAGAACCTTGGTGTGTAGTCCATCCGATCCAGGTGATTTATCCACCTTCAGACCTTTCAGTTTCCCCAGAACCTTCTCCTTAGTGATGGCCACTACACTCACCTCCGCCCCCTGATTCTCCTGGAGCTCTGGCATCCCACTGGTGTCTTCCACCGTGAAGATTGATGCAAAGTAACTATTCAGTTCCTCTGCCATTTCTTTATTTCCTATTATTACTTCTCAAGCCACATTTTCCAGTGGTTCAATGTCAATTTTTGCCTCTCTCTTACCTTTTATATATTGAAAAAATCTCTTCCTATCTTCTTTTATATTACTAACTAGCTTGCACTCATATTTCATCTTCTCCCCCCAGATTTGATCCCGGCCCCGGGTCACTGTCCATGTGGAGTTTACACATTCTCAACCATGTCTGTGTGGGCCTCACCCCCACAACCCAAAGATGTAGGTGGCATATCTGTTGCCAACTAAAGGCTTCTGCACAAACCAAATTCTCCCAAACATGCGTACACGAGTTGGCCTTCAACATCTTCCCATCAAGACCCCTACTGACAACATTAGAAAATGTTGGTGCTCTCCCATGAGCGGCCATTGTTCTCCATTGCACAGCGTGTTTCAGAATGATATCAGAAACTTCAGCAGCCAGGACGTATATTCCCTTTTAGAGATGCTGGCTAGTTCTTAGTAGCACAGGGTAGCTTTGAATAGGGCTAGCAGGTAATGCTCATTGTAATCAGTGGACAGCAGGAGTGTGACATGCAGTGTATTGGATTGACTGGCTGGGGATGGATTGTGGATTGGGGGGGGGGGGGGGGGGGGCGTTGGTGGAGGTAATCATGTATAGTGAAACCTGCACCCATTTTCAGGGCCTATCTGATTCGCCTCTCTGAAGAAACAGCTTTGTATCATCAAATAAATCACGCGCACAAAATGGACGTTTTCATGAAATAATGGGTCATTATGTATATTATTGTATCTGTAGGTGGCAAACATAATAATTGCTCTGCCAATATTTATTTATAAAGATAGTGCACTTTTGATATTACATTTCCACATAACAATCTTCAAACGCTCCTGAGATAGGATCCTGCTCTGGGCTCCACCTTTGTTTCATTCATGTTCTAGGTAATATCACACCACTAGGTATTTATTTTTTATTTTATTTTTTAATTTAGAGTGCCCAATTCATTTTTTTTCTCTAATTAAGGAGCAGTTTAGCATGGCCAATCCACCTACCTTGCACATCTTTGGGTTGTGGGGGCGAAACCCACGTAAACACGGGGAGAATGTGCAAACTCCACACGGACAGTGACCCAGAGCCGGGATCAAACCTGGCATCTCGGCGCCGTGAGACTGCAGGGCGAACCCACTGCGCCACCGTGCTGCCCTCACTATGTATTTATTGGAGAATCCAACAGCATTTATGCAGTTTTAGGATCATGTGTGTGCCTCTATCGTGATAATTATCCGATAAGTTAAAATTCAGAATGGAATATGCTCTCCTCTCACCCTATAATGGTATGTGTCAAGTCAAGTACAATAACTGTTATTTTACAGGGCAAGATAAATTCCTACCTGTGCAATTTATATTGCAATGGACATTATCCTTACCTAACATTAAAGAATTAATTAGAAAAATAAGTCAAGCAACCTTCGGCACAAGAATAAACTTTGCATGCAATTACAATTTCTGTTTGCACCTGTGGATATTATCCTGTGGTTAGGATTTACTTTGTATGATGGAATCTCAGACAGAGCCAGGAACGGCAACCAACGCTTTGAAAATTTAACAAGACTTGTGCTGGCAAATCTTAACGTCACATCACAGAATCAGGATTACTCATTTTATTTCGATAATACCCTGAGAGTAAGTTGGCTTTGAAAATACCATTGGGAAACATGGGACCCTGCCTTGCAATCCCCTCCACACTAGGTTCAGAGCTTCATGCCAAGGGCACGATGCCAAGCATAGGCAAATTATTTACACACAGGTAGAGAAAGAAACCTCGGGTCGATTCACGTGTTCTCTTCCGAGTGTTTGGTTACACAACAGGCCGTGAGCTAAATGGTCAGGTTCTGCACCAGTTGGATCAGCTTCTGAGAGGTGCACCCAGAAATTTCCAAAATGAAAACGGCACACGGAGAGCTGGACATTTATTGCCCCGTCTCTAATCTCCTTTTCCTTTCTAGTGTCCTTGAACGTGTTGCCCTCTCTCAAACCCAAGGCCCAAGATCGCCGAAGGACCCATGCCATAGGTGAGTGATGGTGGGTGGGGGATCGTCAAGTGAGGGTTGCAGAGGTGGAGGGAGGGAGGTCAGCTGCGAGGGCAGGGGTGGTTCTCAGCAGCCCCTGCCCCCCACCCCCCCACCCCTTTCCCGGGCCACCCCTCCCAAAACTGAGTCCTGCGATCAGGTACTGAGTGTCTTTCAATGAGTGACAACCCCGCCATTGTCCAACTGTGTCTGGTTTGGCTCAGTAGTAACCCTCTCACCCCTGAGTCAAAAGGCCATAGCCATGAACCTACCTTAGGAGCATCGTGTTGAATTTTAACAGCCCTCTGAGTGCCAGCTGGGAGGAGGAAGACCTCATAAAAAAACAGTGGAGGGGGCGGCATGTGGCACAGTGGTTAGCACTGCTGCCTACAGTGCTGAGGACCCGGGTTCGAATCCTGGCTCTGGGTCACTGTCCGTGTGGAGTTTGCACATTCTCCCTGTGTCTGCGTGGGTTTCACCCCACAACCCAAAGATGTGCAGGGTAGGTGGATTGGCCACGCTAAATTGCCCCTTAATTGGAAAGAGAAAAATAATTGGGTACTCTAATTTTTTTTTTTAATAAATAAATAAAAAATAACAGTGGAAGGCGTCAGGAGGAGAGTCCCGCGTCATCCGCTGCCACGGGATACTGTCAACAATAGAAAGATCAGCCACACTTCACCAAGAGTGTTCAACTAATTATTTCAATGAATTGGCCAATTAATGGCCACTTCCTGTTGTGCTAGCCTTTTACCGATGTCGAGTCACACCCCAGCCACGTGGGGAGGCTGCCAAGCTAGCGGCATCCTCTTCGTCTCTCTGCAGCCTCAGCAGTGGTTACCCCTCTCAGTGGCACTGCAAAGCATGCCAGCTCAATCAGCTCTGAGAAGCAGACCGCCATTTTTAATTGGGTAGTGGTGTCCTTGGATTGGTCACCATTGACAAGATCTCGCCAGGGGATCCATGCTGTACCAACATGGGCTCAGGACCCACTTTCACTCCTTGCCTCCCAGAACTATTCCAGCCATGATCCGGTCGGATATTTCAATAGGGCACTGAGGAAGTGCTGCATTACTGAAGATGTGGGCCTTGAATTTAATCTCTGTTGTGCCGACGCCTAGTGTCCTTATGCCGGGATGTGTTGTTTCCAGTGCTATTGTCCAGTTAGCTTTCTTCATTTGGGTGCCCACGTGGATTTTCCCAACTTCTTCCAGAAGCCTCAGGTGAAGTGCTATCCAGATGTCACACTGCCCTTCCACCTGGTGTGATTTCAGAATTTGGATGTAGATTCCTCCAATCTTCTTGATGGTGACAGGAGTCTGTCAAGCTTGCCAATATCTCCAGCATTTCAGTGTAAGCTATCTCCCATATGCTGCCCCATTGAGGTCCTCGTCTGAGTCCTTTGTGCCAGAATTTGTGGGTGACCTCATCCTCTGGTGAGCAAAAAAATTTCATTCTTTATTCCTGACCTGGCTGCAGCCCACTCATGACTTACTATGTGGTGATTCTTGCTGTATACTAACTTCCGAGGTGCATGCAGTGCCAGTATCTGAATGATGGACCCGCTTCATTAGTTCTGTGCTGTTGGTCTCTCTCTTCTTCCTTGCTGCTGTGGCTGGGCAGGTGGCAGTTCTTGGGTGCCCGAAAACAGGAAATGAAAAGGGGAATAAAAATTAAAAATGCTGATAATCCCAACTGGTTTGGCAGCATCTGTGGAGAGATCCAGAATTAACATTTCGGATCTAAATGATCCTTCCACAGAAAAATAAGAAAGGGAAGATTGGCGTGAGGGAACTGGACGGAGGGATGTGAAGCAACAGGATGATGGTCATCCCATTAGCAGGTTGTCTATCAAGCCAGAGAGCAGGATGAGAGTGAGCTAGGAGTTGAGAAGGGATGAAAGGCAGGGACATACCATCATGCACAGTATTGCTGAATAAGGAGACATGCTGCCAAAGCTTTTTGTTTTCCATTGATCAGGACAAATGTAGGATTGCCAAATTTCAGATCGCAACAATTTATTCCATAGGAGAAAAGGATGTTGATTGGTTGGCAAGCTGACTCTGCTTGGCCAAGGTATTGCATTGGAGAAAACATCAAGGGATTGTAGGCTCCCCAAGCTTCCGGGTAATTCAAAATTGAAATTGACTGCATCTCAGCCAATCAGGGTTGTCTTGCTGCAATCCGCACTCTTTCCTGGTATAGTGTAAATTGTTGTGACCATTTGAAATTTGGCATTTTTTTCCTTTGTCCTGATGAGTGACAGATGAAATGCTTCAGCAATTTGTCTCTCTTGTCAGCAATCATCTTCAATGTTCTCAGTGACGATCGATACCATGGACTCTGTTGTCGCCGGCTGCAGGATGCTGCGAGCCATCTCCTCCACAGAGGACCGGTCATGTCCTTGTCCCCTTCCTGAACTGCTTTGCTCCCTTTGATTATACACCACACTATCCTGCAAGATAGCGGGCCGAATGTCAGTAATTTTGTGATGCTGCGTTTGGGTGAAGCCAGCTATAGCTGAATAGCTGTAGCTATGTGGAGGCAGTGAAAGGTTGGTGTGAGGCTGGCAGGGTTTATAAGTGTGTGACATTGAAATGGGCTATCTGGATGTTACAAATGAGCCCTAAGCCCCAGGAAATGTGTGCCATGTATGAGCTGTCCACTGATACCCGCCATAAGCAGCCTAACAAGTGGCCCTTAAGGGCTGCTGCTGTGTCCTCAAAAAAAGCTTAACATAGAAGCCTTAAAAAGGATTTTTGTACAGCGAGAGGGGGAATACTCATGGATTAAAAATTCAAATCACTTGATGCCTTCCCCTTTGTGGCTCTCCCTTAGGATTGTCTTTCTACTCATGCCAATCTGTGGGATTTGGAGCCGTAGGAAGAGGGGTGAAAGTGGGTCGTTCTTACGAGAATAAAGAACATTTGGAAAGCAGGTTCTACTCAACAATAAAAACTTGCCTTGACAAAGCATTGTTAAGGTTGTAAAAATGCTCCCAGGCACTTCACAGTTTCAAAATCAAACAAAATCCCAACAGCAAGCCGCATAAAGGTATATTAGGATAGCGACCAAAACTCGGTCAAAGAGGGAGGTTTTAAGCAACGTCTTAAAAGAGGGCAAAGAGATCGAGAGGCAGTCAGATTTAGGGAGATGATCCTAAGGCTGAGGAAGCTGAATGCACAGCTGCCAATGATGGAGCGATGAAAATTGGAGAGGCACAAGAACTCAAATTGCTGGTTGCAACTGTTTCCCACCTCCCTTCAGCAACTGGATTTGGAGAATAGCACTGCTGGAACCCTCAAGGAGGTTGTTCCCACTATCAGTTGTGTGTGAATGTACAATGCAATGGAGCTGATGCAGACAGAACAGACAATACTTAAAAAAGCAACATTTTAAAGTAGGGAGTGAAGGATCACAGTCGAAAGAGCAGCTGGATGACTGAAGTTTGTGTGTGACAGTAGAAAACTGGTTTCTGTCAAGGCAACAGTAAGCAGTCATTTGACCTTTCATTTCAGCAGCAGTTAATTGCAAGGCCATACCGGGATAGTTGTGAGTGACCCATTCATCTGCCATTCCAAGGAAAAGAGAAAGCAGCGTGTGTTAAGAGAAAAAGGGATCAATTATTTCAGAAATATCATGAAAAACAATTTCCGAAAATTCAAAAGCTCCGTGCAGAAATCTGTTCTGTATCACCAAATCACTCAATTGTGTGAGAGATGCGACGTTTTGGTCAGTGCTGCAAGCTAGAATCCAGCATTCAAACTGCATCATCAAAAGTCACAAGGACACCATTGGATAAATGCAAGAATGAACACAAAGGCCGTAATAAAACCATCGCATTAAATTGTAAACAAGACCGTTGGCAATCAAGAAGATTTTAGAGGCGAACAAGGGAATTTCAACGTAATGTATTACTAATTCTGTAAAGGCAGCTATAGGTCATTCAATATCACTTTGATCTCATCTCATTGAAATTGCTCAATATCTGTTTGAATGTTTGAGAACAGATTTTAACAGCACTCTGTTCAAGCACAGTAAAATATGCCCGCTGCAAAATGGTCATTAAGAGAAAGAAGTTCAAAGAGTTTAATTTGCTTTTTCAAGTGATTTAAGGTTAAGCAAATAAGAGCTCATCAAGACCACAGTGATACATTATCAACAATCAAGCCAGAGTCCGATAGATATATTGTAGAATGAAAACAACCAGGCAAAGAGATGAAGGCCCTTATCAGATTCCTGAAAGAGACCCAGCAGCTGGCCAGCTTCAGCCTGGCCTCCTGGCAGTTGGCGACAGTAGTTTTATCTTTCTCTCCCTGTATCAGCAACACTAAGTGCTCACTCAAATCTTCTGATAAACCAATTAATATTCCGCTTTTAATTAAACTGTCTGCTTCACCGAAACGTCAAATTAAGTGGGCAGGAGTGGCACTTCATAAAAAGTCGGAAGCCCCAGGGGTGAAGGGTGTAAGCAGTGACAAGGGTAATCAGCTGCAACTGCACTTTCCCAACGGGGTATATTTTGCCTGAAACACTGCCACAGATATGAAAGAATAAATGAAACTTGGAGAGAGCCTGCACAGTAACTTCACTGCAGTGTTAATGTAAGCCTACTTGTGACATTAATAAAGACTATTATTATGCTGCAGCACTGCCACAGTCAAATACTTAAATGGGCGGCATGGTAGCTTAGTGGTTAGCACTATGGCTTCACAGCGCCAGGGTCCCAGGTTCGATTCCCGACTTGGGTCACTGTCTGTGCGGAGTCGGCACATTCTCCCCGTGTCTGCGTTGGTTTCCTCCGGGTGCTCCCGTTTCCTCCCACGAGTCCCGAAAGATGTGCTATTAGGTACTTTGGACATTCGGAATTCAAAGAAGAACAAAGAACAAAGAAAATTACAGCACAGGAACAGGCCCTTCGGCCCTCCCAGCCTGTGCCGATCCAGATCCTTTATCTAAACCTGTCTCCTATTTTCGAAGGTCTACTTCCCTCTGTTGCCGCCCGTTCATATACCTGTCTAGATGCCTCTTAAATGATGCTATCGTGCCCGCCTCTACCACCTCTGCTGGTAAAGCGTTCCAGGCACCCACCACCCTCTGCGTAAAAAACTTTCCACGCACATCTCCCTTAAACTTTCCCCCTCTCACCTTGAAATCGTGACCCCTTGTAACTGACACCCCCACTCTTAAAGAAGAACCTCTGTGTACCAAACAGGCGCCGGAATTTGACGACTAGGGGCTTTTCACAGTAATTTCATTGCAGTGTTAATGTAAGCCTACTTGTGACAATAAAGATTATTAAATGGGCGGGCGGGAATAGTAATTCTGATACATTAACCTTCGGTCTAATTAGCAAATCACATTTGGGGCAGCACGGTAGCATGGAGGTTAGCATAAATGCTTCACAGCTCCAGGGTCCCAGGTTCGATTCCCGGCTGGGTCACTGTCTGTGTGGAGTCTGCACGTCCTCCCCGTGTGTGCGTGGGTTTCCTCCGGGTGCTCCGGTTTCCTCCCACAGTCCAAAGATGTGCGGGTTAGGTGGATTGGCCATGCTAAATTGCCCGTAGTGTCCTAAAAGGTAAGGTTAAGGGGGGGGTTGGGTTTCGGGTATAGGGTGGATACGTGGGTTTGAGTAGGGTGATCATTGCTCGGCACAACATCGAGGGCCGAAGGGCCTGTTCTGTGTTGTACTGTTCTATGTTCTATGTTCTATATATGAACTGAGGTTCTTCAAGAGTCAAGATCCCAAAGCACTTCACAAAAACCAGCCAAATATATTCCGATCCATATTCTATTGTAAGCTGCACCTCTCTATCCATCCCCGATTCATCATACCTTCATGAATTTGATCATGTCCATCACCACCCAGCCCCCAGCATGTCTTACCGCACATGGCCACTGAGTTCCTTCGAAAGCAGGAATTTTCCGAGCACAGAACCCTTTAACCAACCAGCAGAATTGAGAGAATCCCAAACATTCTTATTATGTTGAATATTTGTTTTGTGAAATGGGTACGAAAGTGAAAAAAAATATAGGGAAAGCTTTTCTAGCTAGATGTATGCATTTATTATTGTTCAAATGTTATTTTATTCAACAAAGAACTGAGGTCTGACCCCACTCTGCCTCTCCCCCAGGCCCTATCTCCATGGCTCTCTTCCCACAGCCCTCGCCCCTTGACCTTGACTTCATGGTCCTCTCCCCATTGCCCTCTTCCCATGGTCCTCTCCAAATGGCCATGTCCCTCTCCCCATGTCCCTCTCTCCATGATCATCTCCTCATGGCTCTCTCCCCTTGACCCTCTCTCAATGACCCTCTTCCATGGCGCCTTCCCCATGGCTCTCTCCCCATGGCCCTCTCCCCATGGCCCTCTCCATTTGGTGTTCACAGAGGCTCTCCCCCATGACCCTTTCCCATGACCCTCTCTCCATGGCCCTGTGCCCATGCCCTTTCCCCATGGCACTTTCCCCTATGGCCCTCTCCAGATGGCTCTCTCCCCATGCCCTTTCCCATAATCCTATCCCCATGGTTCTATCCCCATGGCTCTCTCCCCATGGCTCCCCCACCATGGCCCCCTTCCCATGGTCCTCCTCAGGTGGCTCTCTCCCCATGACTCTTTCCCATGAACCTCTCTCCATGGCCCTCTACAATGCCCTTTCCCCATGACCCTCTCCCCATGCCCCACTCCCCGTTTCCTTCCCCCCATTATCCTCTTCTGGTGGCCCTCGCCCCATGGCCCTCCCAAATGGGCCTCTCCCAATGACCCTCTCTAAATGACCCTTTCCCCATGACTCTCTCCCCATGGCCCTCCCAAATGGGCCTCTCCCAATGACCCTCTCTAAATGACCCTTTCCCCATGACCCTCTCTCCATGGCCCTCTCCGCATGACCCTTTCCTGATGACCCTCTCCTGATGACCCTCTCCTGATGGCCCTCCCAAATGGCCCTCTCCTCATATTCTTCTCTCCATGCCCCTCTCCACATGACCCTCTCCCCATGAACCTCTCCCCATGACCCTCTTCCCATCGCCCTTTCCAAAGGCCCTCTCCCCATGACCCTCTCCACATGACCCTCTCCCCATGACCCTTTCCCCATGGCCCACCCCCATGAACCTCTCCCTATGACCCTCTCCCCATGATCCTCTCACCATGACCCTGTCCCTATGACTCTCTCCCCATGGCCCTCTCCCCTGACCCTCTCCCCATGACCCTGTCCCTATGACCCTCTCCCCATGACCCTTTTTCCATAACCCAGTTTTGCTCAGTTGGCTGGACTGCTGGTCTGTGGTGCAGAGCTGAGGCCAACAGCATGGGTTCACTCACCCCTACCAGCTGAGGTTATTCATGGGGCCTCACGGTAGCATGGTGGTTAGCATCAATGCTTCACAGCTCCAGGGTCCCAGGTTCGATTCCCGGCTGGGTCACTGTCTGTGTGGAGTCTGCACGTCCTCCCCGTGTGCGCGTGGGTTTCCTCCGGGTGCTCCGGTTTCCTCCCACAGTCCAAAGATGTGCGGGTTAGGTGGATTGGCCATGCTAAATTGCCCGTAGTGTAAGGTTAATGGGGGGATTGTTGGGTTACGGGTATACGGGTTACGTGGGTTTAAGTGGGGTGATCATTGTTCGTCACAACATCGAGGGCCGAAGGGCCTGTTCTGTGCTGTACTGTTCTATATGATGAAGACCTGCCTTCTCAGCCTTGCCCCTCACCTGAGGTGTGAAGATGCTCAGGTTAAATTGCCATCAGTCAGCTCTCCCCCTGAAAGGAGAACGTAACTTATGGTCATCTGGGACAATGAAAACTTTGCAGCTTTTACTTTACATCATCAGAATTATGAGCAAATCCTAGCCAGCTGAGCCAGCAAGTGAAATGAATATAGAAAGATTTGGGGCGGGATTTACCAACTACTCTGCCGTGTGTTTTTCCGCGGGGGAAGGCCATTGACAATACCTCTCATCAACGGGAAACCCATGCGGTGACGTGGGGCTGGAATTTCCCGCCGGAGCGAACAGCCGGTAAATCCCGCCCTTGTTTTTGTATACTGCTTTCCATCACCACAGAATTCCCCCAAACACTTTACAACCAATGAAGTAAAGTGTAGTCGTTAATACCATGAAGGAAACACAGCAAGCAATTTATGCACTGCAAACTCTCACAAACAGCAATGTGATCATCTGTTTTTGCCATGTTTATTGAGGGATAATTGTTGGCCATGGATACCATGGCCAACTCCAATGCTCTTTTTCAAAATAGTGCCATGGAATCTTTTACATTCACTTGAGAACAAAGACCTCAGTTCAACATCTCATATGAAAGAGGGGACCACTGAGAGTGCAGCACTCACTCTGTACTGCACTGGAGTCCTTGAGCTTAAGTCCTGGAGCTGGACTTGAACTCACAATCTCTGGCACCAATGTGAGAGAGCCACTAACAGAGGCACGGCTGACAGTGTGGAACCAATCCGCACTGTTCTACAAGGATCAGGTTTAATGATTGGTCTTTTCTGAGTTTGGTAATCTTAGTTAACTGATTTGAGAGCTTCTGGAGTAAATAATCAAGCCAGGTTTCTATCTGATCATAACCCAATCTCTCATTGCTGAAGAATGTGAATGCCTGGTCTGATTCCCTCTCTCCTTCTCCCCCAGTGACTGAATCACATCCAAATATGCACTGACCAAGCGCATATATGAAGACTAAGCACTAGGTATTAGAGTTGGCCATCCCCTGTGTAATTTTACTGCAAAATTCCAGCAATTCCTATGGAGCTATGACTGATATTCATCGCCAGGATAATTTATTACAGATTGCGCATGCAAATGAATATTTCCATATCAAATATAGGGTGGGCAAATATTTTTCTGTCCCTTTGAAGCTGCCTGCCTTCCTGTCCTATAAGAAAGAGGATAATAATAGGAATTACAAAGAAGTTATATTATTGTTGAATGGTCGTAGAACTCAGATATCTTCAATTACAATATTCAGAAGGTTTACATAAGAGAGCTTGAATCTGTAGATCATGTCAATCCCTCTATGGTACACAATGCACCCTTTGATAAACCACAACAGAGATGGCAATAGAGCACATCCTGTCTTCTGTAGTCAGGGATAGGGAAGTTGGTAAACAATTAATTTTGATTTTATTTCTAACCACAAAGTTGAATGAGAGAAACGCAGCTAGTACTTACAACTGTTTCCATTTTCCATGTGACTTATTATAAACAAGTGGGTCTGTCCACCAGCTTGAGAGTCAGCGGCAACCCTGCCACAACCATTTCCAAGGCCCGAGGGAGGGGGTTCGGTGTAAAATGTAGGGGCTGTCTTCCTGTAGGTCCCTTCTTTACCACCGGCAGATACCTCTGCCAGCTACAGGGTGCCTGATAAGAAGGGACCCACATCGTCCAGGCCACAGGCAGGCCCTCCTGGGTATACCTGTCAGTTTGTTCACTTGACTGTTGGTGGAATGCCAACTGTTGGTGGAATACCAGAAGTGACAGGATGAGACCTTTAATTGGCCCTTGCGGCCACTGAAAGGTTCCGCCGGGAAGGCCTTTCTTGAATCTCCCTCTCCAGGGTGTAGTTGGAGGGAGTTGGGAAGATGATAGACTCTCCACCCCAAGTTTTTGTGCCCGGTTATATGCCTCCTTCACCTCTCAGTCGGCTCCAGCAGAAACATTCAATTGTGCCCATTGTGTTTGGAGCTACCTTCAAACCTGGCGCAGTGATGTGAGAGAGTGCGTGCATAAATATTTACAATTAGGAAAATGCTGAAAATGCAGATAAAAAAGGTTCTGTTTCTTTGAAGCAGATTTGTTACTTCCCATTACACACAAGCCTGTGCCCTGCTTGTAGCACAGTCAGCCTGAATATGTTTTATGTCTCTTAACATCTGTCCCTTTGGTTAAAAAATTATCAGGAAATCCTGGAAGGACATCATCCACCCCTCAGGGTCACTGTTTGTGTCAGTGCTTTGGGATAACAATGGAAGCAATACTCACCGTGCAAAGGCCACATGAGCAATCATCATGTGGTTTCCCCACCCTGGATGCACTGTTTTTTTTTTATAGTTTGCTATGTACAACTGACTAAGAAAAAAACATATGGTTAACACATTGGTCAGTGAGCATATGGTCATATCTATAATGTGAATCAGATGCCTAGAAGCTGCCTGTTGATATTTATACCTTCAGGGTGAATGCAGGTTTAAAGTGGCCGCATTTTTGTTGAAAGATGTTTAGCACATCTTTTCCGCATTTGCCAAGCACCGTAATGATGTGACACAGTTTACAATGCAACACATCAATGCATTGCAAACAAAGCGTTGTCACTTCAGCGAGAAATGTCATGTTCTGGCTTTACTGTTTGCATAACAATCGAGCCTCCTGCCCCTTTAACAGTACTTTAGTTTGGTTGGAGTTCTTGGCTATCTGCTAAGGAAGTGAAAACTCAGTTCTGCTATCACTAAAACAAAAGGAAAGAACTACAGCTGAAAGGAGAGCACTTGTGAAAGTATGAAACATTAGTGGAAACTTTTAAATGGACAAACATGAAGAGTGTACTCAGAGTTAGATAGAGCAATCTACTTCTAACTCATTGCGACACTCTTAAATCCCAATGTAGACCATTTTGTTATTCATTTATGGGATTTGGGCGTTACCGGTTAGGTCAGCACTTATTTCCCATTCCTAGTTACCCTTCAGAAGGTGGTGGTGAGTTGCCTTCTTGAACCATTACAGTCCTTGAGGTGTAAGTACACCCACTGTGCTGTTAGGGAGGGAGTTCCAGGATTTTTACCCCACGGCAATGAAGGAACAATGATATATTTCCAAGTCAGGATGGTGAGCAACTTGGAGGGGAGCCTCCAGGTGGTGGGGTTCCCAGGTATCTGCTGCTCTTGTCCTTCCAGATGGTCGTGGTCGTGCTGTCTAAGGAACCTTGCTGACTTCCTGCAGTGCATCTTGTAGATGGTACACACAGCTGCCACTGCTCGTCGGTGGTGGAGCGTTGGAAGTTTGTGGAAGGAGGAGCAATCAAATGGGCTGCTTTGTCCTGGGCGATGCCGAGCCTCTTGAATGTTGTTGGAGCTGCACTCATCCAGGCAAGTGGAGAGTATTCCAGTACACTCCTGAATTGTGCCTTGTAGATGGTGGACAGGCTTTGGGGGGGTCAGGAGGTGAGTTACTCGCCGTAGGATTCCTACTCTTTGACCTTCCCTGGAAGCCGCAGTATTAATGTGGCTAGTCCAGTTCAGTTTCTGATCAATGGTAACCCCCAAGATGTTGATTGTGTGGAATTCAGGGATGGTAATGCTATTGAATGTCAAGGGACGGTGGTTAGATCCTCTCTTGTAGGACTTGCCGATTGCCTGGCACTTGTGTGGTGCAAATGTAACTTGTCATTTGTCAGCCCAAGCCTAGATATTGTCCAGGTCTTGCTGTATTTGGACATGGACTGCTTCATTATCTGAGGAATCGGGAATGGCACCGTACAATGTGCAGTCATCCGCAAACATCCCCACTTCTGACCTTATGGTGAAGAGGAGGTCATTGATGAAGCAGCTGAAGATAGTTGGGCCAAGGACACAACCCTGAGGAACTCCTGCAGTGATGTCCTGGAGCTGAGATGATTGGCCTCCAACCACAACAACCATCTTCCTGTGTGCCACGTATGACTCCGATCAGTGGAGAGATTTCCCCTTGATTCCTGTTTATCCTGACTGGGACATCCTGGAACAAAACTATTCTTTGAGAGTAGTTTATGTTTCTCCTAAGCAACCCAGGGAGGTCAATTAAGGAAAATTAGCCAGTTAGGAAAGCATGGGCCTGAATATTTTGGATGTTAGGTTTTCTTTTCCACTATCTGAAAATTCAGCAGGGGACACATCTCAGCCATTTTATGTTTGAATCAGCATTAATTGGGGTTGTGGACGGGACATCCGCCCCTCACTCGAAAGGCCATCCAGTTTTAAAAAATAAATTTAAAGTACCCAATACACGTTTTCCAATTAAGGGGCAATTTAGCGTGGCCAATCCACCTCCCTTGCACATCTTTGGGTTGTGGGGGTGAAACCCACGCAAACACTGGGAGAATGTGCAAACTCCACACGGACAGTGACCCAGAGCCGGGATCAAACCTGGGATCTCGGTGCCGTGAGGCCGCAGTACTAACCACTGTGCCACCGTGCTGCCCTTGTGCTGTGTGATATGCCGATTCAAGAGCGAAATGGGGATCCAAAGGATTAAAACCTGAATGGGAGAGGTGAGGAAAAGTAATCATTAAGGTAATGAAAGGAAGGTAAAGTCTTTAACATTTATGTCAGACAGATTTGATCAAAGTGTAGCTGTATGCTTTAACTGTGGTTTGACAGCACCAGAATCATAGTTAGGCTATTGCTCTGAGAATATTTCCAGATGATAGCCTCATAAACTGTTTCAGTTTCACGTTCACTGCAATATAACTGCAACTGGTTTGCAGCAACATTTAAAAAGTTGCCAAGTTTCATTTTTTACCTTTTAGTAACGGTTAACGGAACCCTGACTTGGATCAACTGTTTGGTGATATGAAAATTTAACTGGCTGCTAATTAAAAATCCATGGTGCTCGAAGCGATCCAGAGATAGCAATATACATTTTGCCAGTGCTTCATCATTCAGAGCAGTCTCAGGTCCAGCACATTTAGTTCAACTGTGTCCCAAAATCCTTCCATGCTAAAAACATATCTAGCATTATTCAACCTTTCAGGCACCTATTTTTGGTGATTCCTAATAGTCTTTAAGAATGAAATGCTGATGAAGCAACTCCTTGTTGTGGCTGTCAAGAAATCCTCGGCACAAGTCAGCTAGTTAATCCTCAGACATTCAGTCTTACTTAAGATAATAGGCAAAAGATGAGGCAAAATTGACCCAGAAGTTAAAGGTCGTGCCCCCCAGGGATTTGACCTATTCATTTGTAATCTGCAATGAGTGGCGCTGTCTAAAAGATTTCTCTCCCCAAACATCTGCCATTATCCTCCAGAAAAGGAGTTAACACAGATTGCCAACAATCATTCCAGAATCCTTCTGTTGATGGTTGATACTTGCTCCAGCTGGCAAATATTTTATTTTACTTTTAAGGAACAGAGGACCCAAAAGTAGAAAAGAGAGAACAGGATGGAGACCATCAAGGCTAAGCTTCCATATAAACAATGGCTGACTGTTTTCATCATTTCTATGGCTCATTTCCCTTCAAGACATCAAAGAAAAGAAAACAAATGCAGGATGCTTACTCCCTTCAAATAATGTTAGGACACACCATCTTTCAAGTCTTCTATTATTTCTGGGGCCTTATACCAATACAGCAATGTTTACTGTTACAGTCCTTGTCCGGCACAGCTCTTTATTTACATAAGGGGGAAGTGAACTGTAGGAGGAGGTACTTTTAATTTAAAGTCTTTATACATTTGTTTGTTTTTTTGTTGTTTTCTTATAAGCATTCTTTATTTCTGAATAGAGTGCCTTAGTTGAAATAGCTTCCCTTGAGAGATCAGAATATGGATAGTTCAATCAAAGGGACATGTTGGTGAGTGGTGGCCTTGTGCAGTGAGTCCAATAGCCAGTGGGCGGGTTTTATTATAAAAGAGTTGGGACTTGTACATTTCTTTGTAACACAGCTTTTTATAATAAACAGTTAAAATATGGTCGCGTGAGGTAGAAAGTTGTGCTGGGGAGGTGGGCGAGGGGAGGGGCCCACAGAAAGCAACTCTTCAGCCTTTTAGAAAAGGATAGGAGTTTCCACACAATGGTTCAGTTGGTCCATGTGCATCACCAGCCAAATAGACCAATTAGCTCTCCTGTTTCTTCTGAATTAGCTGAATTCAGATGGGCAACCACGGCAGTGCTCCTGTTGAACTCAAGACCCTGGAACTAGGGTAGGGAAAAGTTCCCATTTCACATGGGTGGACTCCTGCATATGCTAACATCATGAGTAGGTTTGCCCATCCCATTTCTCCATCATCAAATACACTGTTGAAGGGCCACGTTACACATGGTCCAACATACAGAGGAAGTGCATGTTAACCTCGAGGTTAATTTGCATGATGGAGGCAGGCATGAAATGTCCCTATTGGGGTCAGCCACGAGGACTTGGCGATCTCCGGCAGCTTACAGGAGCTGAGGCATCTGGGTTTTTGGAGAAAACAAGGAAGCCCACGCCTCGGTGAATGATGCAGAGGCCAATAATATTCAAATAAAAATCCTGAAATGCTCCTGAGACGTAATCTTTTACTAGAAGATCATTTTAAAATAATAGTGCAAAGCAGTAAGATTTCACAGTACCAGCAAAAAGAAATTGCCCTGAAATCCCTTAGAATGCCAGAAATGGTTGCTAAGTGCACAATGACTTTTAGCTGAGGCCATTGAACAGCATTTGCGAGAACAAAGGAATTGTTATGGATAGAGAGCTAAGATGGCTGAAGATATCTATGTTCCCAATGCACGTGCACCCCCTGATCTCCATATATTTTACTTGCAGGAATTCAGCCATAAAAAGATTGCCTTCTCGAGAGGAGAGAGGGCCGAATTTAAATGGAAGATGTCATCGAGATGCATGTGCTAATTTAATAATTTACCTAACTAAGGACCACAATGCTTCTAACAAAGTTGGCAACAGCCAGGATCCTGGAGACCAATCTCCCTTGAGAGTTAAAATTTATTCATATGTCTCCCTCACCCTTGATTTCCCTTATATCTTTCTCTATGTCTCCACACCATGGACGTTACTTAATGGAAGCGACAGAATCCTAACCTGTCGGCTGGAGAGCTGGCAAGAGCCCTGCTTCACCTCCTTCCCCGGTATAAAGAATCCGAGGAAATAGAAACCTCACCCCAATTGTCAGTCAATTAGAGTCCACCGAATCTCATTGGAGGTACACCACCAAGGGAGCGATGATTGCTGCGGGATGCAGGTCACACGTGTGTGTTGGTGCGATGGGGGGAACATGGGCTGGGCGTTGGAGAGGGAGAAGGAGAGTTGGCAGCAAGGGCACGGGTGGTATCAGCAACCACCCATACCCCCCTTCCCGATGCCAGTCCCTCAATCAGGCACTGAGTGACTCTGGCCGCTCCCCCAGAGCCCACAGGAAACCCCCAAGAAGGTAGGCTTTTCAGGCTTTCTGCTCGTCACTGTGTGAAAATCATTCACAGCAGGAAAAGGCCCTCAAGTGGGCAATCATTGCCCATACAAGGGTCTCAATTTGTCTCAGGGTAGGAAGGCCATCAATGAGATTCCTCAACCCGAACCTAGTCAGGACAGAGGTGGGAAGGCGGCGGCGTGACCATCCACCACCCTCTCACCCAATTAAATGCCACCCCCGCTCCCCCCCACCCACGACAAAACCTGCCTTGGGAAAGGGCATTAAATTCCACCCTTTGTGCGGCCAGATGTAGAGAATGTTACATGTCAGTGCCAGCAGCAATCATGATGCCTTCACCTTTGAGAATTCTGCCATCCTGCTGTTCAAGTGTAGCTAGGTGACAAGACTCTCCTCAAGTATCACTTGTTTGCATAGGCAATCACCCTCTTGAGAGTTGCGAGACATGCAACTGTAGAACAATGCAACAAGACACATGATTGAGTTTCCCATAGAGAAAAACATTAGGCCTGAGAGGGGTTTTTTCTTTGCTTAGATAGATCATGTTCCACAATATATACCAAAGTATGAATCCCATATAGCTGTAGCTTGCTGCGTAACTTTGCCATCCACGGGCGGCACGGTGGCGCAGTGGGTTAGCCCTGCTGCCTCACGGCGCCGAGGTCCCAGGTTCGATCCTGGCCCTGGGTCACTGGCCGTGTGGAGTTTACACATTCTCCCTGTGTTTGCGTGGGTTTGGCCCCCACAACCTAAAGATGTACAGGCTAGGTGGATTGGCCATGCTAAATTGTCCCTTCATTGGAAAAAATGAATTGGGTACTCTAAATTTATTTTTTTTAAACTTTGCCATCCAATAAAGGCCTCATAGTTTCCTCAGCTGTTTTAAAGGTAGCAAAGTATGGAATAGAATATTAGGATAATTGCAAATCTGAGGACTCTGCTCTGACAACTATAAGGGATATTTGAACTGAATCCATCAATGAAGACTTTGGGGAGTGGGGGGAACCACGACCACATCAAGATGGCTCTCCAATGCATTGCTGCCACCAGGGAACTTTCCCAGGAGTGGGCTGGGAAACAGATAGGTTGCCCGCCTCCAAGAGGCTCCATGGAGCCTGCCTTAATGTAGCAGGCTGAGTGTCCAGTGCTCATGGTACAAATAGTCTGCCGAAGAGGTTTCCCTCTGCTCTTGGAGGCAAACCAGCTGGGTCCCTCTGAATTTTTCATTTAACTTAAGTCGACTCCTCTGACGATGTCTCGATGTCAAAGTGCCCGAAAGATGTCTAAGTTGCTTCAGCAGTGCCCACCTCTCCTGGTGGGGTTGCTAAGGCTCCATAGCTGCCGGCCACCTGAGTCAGCCAGCAGCATTGGGAGCCCACTAGCCATCTTTAATGAGAAAGCAAGAGTTGAGGCAACCAATAAGGAGGCCAGCTCCCGGAAAATAACAATGCCATTCTCACTACTGCCAGTTGCAGCTTCAGGTCTCCATTTGATCCCAATGTTACAGGTCCCAAAGTCATCAGATAAATCCTGTTCTTCTGATCTGTTGAATACAGTCTATTTTTGTCACCATTTGCATAACCTGTTTTCCCCACCTTTACGAAACTTACAGCTCCTTTAACCGAGTGTCCATCCCCTCCCATCTTTGTCTCTAAAGACCCTGGGTGGAATCTTGTAGCGGCACTGGTGGTCTTGCCTGCTGGCCGGAGAGCTGGCAGGGGACCGGTGCTGCCTCTTTTCTAGAAGGACCACTAAACCACAAGCCAAACAGGTAGTGGCGAGGCCAGCAGTGGGTCTTCCTCCAGAACAAAACCCCCGAGGGCGAAGGTCTCGCTGGCCAAAGCTGCCAGCCAATTGGAGGCCTGCATCTTATGCATGCAACAGCGCCACTGGGAGATTGTAGCTGCAACAAGAAGAACATGCCCTGGACTCCCAGAATCACAGGGTAATGCAGGACAAAGGGAGGTGATGTGGGTGGGTGGGAGTGGTTTTGCATGCTTGGGTTTCAGGGAGCAAGGGGCAGGGAATTCAGAAGCAAGGGTAGGGGAGATGGCCCCCAGTTTTTCCCCTCTCCCACCCATTTCCTAATGTCCAGCCCATTGATCAGGCACTGAGTGCCTTTGGTTAAGGTTCCCCACCATCCCCACCTACACCCCACCCCCAAGGAGGTGACAGCTGTCGTACGCACCACATGCTAATAGGCCTGCCAGCAGCTAGGTTCATCCCAACAATGGTGGGATGAGGCCTTTAATGATTGTTAATTGGCTACTTAAAGGGCTCAACTGGAGTGGGTCGGAAAGGTCAACCATGGGCCTTCGTACCCAGAACTCAATTTGGTTGAAGGCGGGAACACGGCGGGCTTCAGGTATGTCACTACCGTGCCTAAGTGTAACCTTTCAGCCAGCAAGAGCGTCAGCTTCTGCCCCAGTCCATTTTCATCTGTCTCAAAGCATTGAAAAGAATCCACTTCATAGCAATTACAGGCAAGTTGCTGCGCCTCTGTATCATGGCCACTCTCGTTTATGGATCACTATTTTTTGCCACTGATACGTTCCTTCAAATAAACAACACAACCAAAAAATATAACTTGCCATTAAATATCAGCACAATCTGATCAAAGCTAAACATAGGTTTCCCCAGTGGAGATGTGTTTTTTTATATAAAAAAAGACAAAGTAGAAGGTTTTTTTTGACAAATCTTGCCAACTGAGGGAAACTAAAACTGCACAGCCTGCATCTAATCTGATATGAATGTGTCTGACACACAAGGGGAGTTTTGTTCACTTGGACGGACAGTTAATATTAGGCTGTCTGCCCATGGGCTACAAGTGGTTCACAGGTGTTCCCAAGGATAAACAGCTGCTGTGTGCTGCAATTTGAACTAGCTCAAAGCGGTACTTTGCCTCCAGGTTGTTGGGGGTGGGTGGGATTGGGGGGGGGAGGGTGGGGAGAGGGGAAAACAGCAACAGCGAGAAACTGGAGCCAGTCTGCTAGAGAAGCAACAATATTCAGCAGGATTTTATTGCACCTCTCCGCCTCTGCCTAACCAGACCGCTGAGTAGCATTCCTTGACTGGCCCACTGTTAAAAATTGCTGAAACTTATGAGAAAAATCATTGAGCATTTCAAACACTGACGCAGTGGCTGACATTTTTCCATTTCCTGCCAACATCTGCTGATTCTGGCAGATGTGTTCTGGAACTCTGGAGAAGACAGAAATTCATTCTTGATCACTTGTTTAAAGCAGAGCTCCAAAATGCAAGTCTGAAATTTTAAAAAGAATGAAGTTCAGCTTGAAAAAGGAAGGCCTCCATTCCATAACATCTGTCATGACTTCAGAACATCCCAATGTCAATGAAGTACTGTCACATGGGGCGGCACGGTGGCACAGTGGTTAGCACTGCTGCCTCTTGGCGCCGAGAAGCCGGGTTTGATCCAGGATCACTGTCCGTGTGGAGTTTGCACATTGTCCCCGGGTCTGCGTGGGTCTCACCCCCACAACCCAAAGATGTGCAGGGTAGGTGGATTGGCCATGCTAAATTGCCCCTTAATTGGGAAAAAAAGAATTGGGTATTCTGATTTTTTTTTTAAGGAATGCCGTCGCACTAGCCAGTTGCATTCGTTCTCCATCTAACTTTCAGGCCTTTTAAATCAAGCTCTCCCATCCAACACACCTTCGAAAACTTTCATGAGGACATGCAGTCCTTGGTACCACATCACTATCAATTTTCCAACCAGGATGTAGGGAAAGAAACTACAAGGCCTTTTGCCCTATCTGTGCCCTTTCCAATGGCACGGGCTTTTTAGGCAAATGTTGCACAGGTGTCATTTCTCTGGGTTCTTACCCAAACATTTCACCTTCAGCCATGTAGCTTCTTCAAGGCTGCGCAGTCTCCTATTCCCAGCTAATGCTCACTCCTACGTACTTCGCTCCAAGAATTACTGGATAGTGAACAAGAGTGCACTGGCTTTATCTCACACTCAATGACAAATATCCACCGAGCCACAGATTAATGTTAGAGATATAAATATAGAATTTACATCTAGCTAACTCACAATAGACAATTATAGAATCTCAGAATGAGTACAACACTGGAAACCCACCTTGCTGGTGCCAGGTCTCTGTGTGTCTTTGAAAGGGAAACACCCTGGGAGGTTGACAGGGTTTCCTAGGTGACCTTCAGAAGGCATGGGAGACCCATATGAGTTCAGAAGAATCCCTGTGTAACCAATAAATCCTGTGGGCTCAGAGATAATAGCCTTTAAGCAGCTCAATCATGAGTCTAAGTGGGTGGGTGGTCCGCATCGGCCCACTCCTGACTAAAAGCAGGCGAAGGGTTAGTTTTCCCAATGGCAGGAATGGGTCACACAGCCTCCCTCAGGATTATGCAGGCCCATCCGCTAGGTAGCCCATCTCGGAAGGATCTATTAAATCTCAGCCACCATCTCCATCATCCCAGTCTGCCATGCTTCAACATACTTATGTACACCTAATTTGCTTTGAGTCCTCTTAGGCTGATTGTCAAGCCATATGTCACTGTAGTACCGCCCCCATCAGTACTTGCTGCCTTAGGTCTATAAAATTTGACCTGTGCATTTTTATCCTTACCTCACAGCTGGGTAAAACGCTACAACCGCATTCTAGGCCATGACTGAAGAACAAGCTTGTGAATGAGTGTTGGCGATGAACAATGGTAAGAAAGGGCTGCAAATGTTTTTTAACAAGTATTTGTCATGTGTTGATTAGTGGGGATGTATGTGAGGTCCCATCGTTACAATTGGTGGCATTTTAGGAGTTTTGTGCAAGCTGCATTGTCAGTTAAATTTGCTATTTCATGGTGTTGTGGGTTGAATTGAAGGGTTCATGAGTCCCACTTGTGCAGATGGAGCAGAGAGCTGTGGTTTCGGTCAGCTGTGGGTGTGCGGTGCAGGATAAGGAGTGACTTGATAGAAGGAGATCGTTGGCAGTTGACTTCCCTGATGGTTTGGCTCTGGATTGTGCGTAGATAAGGACCCATAATGTAATGAAAGGTGGTTTGTTAGTAAAAGATAATGACCTCTATCCTGTCTGTTCCTACTGGCTCTTTGTTTTAACGTTGAGTACAGATGCTCTTCCACCCCCTCCAAATTATCTACCCATGCGCCCTAACAACCACAATTGTTCAATAATTTATTGCTCAGCAAATTATCTGAACTTTCAAAAATCCTGCACTTTTTCTAATTTACTTCTAGGTAGCTGAACAGTTCGTTCTTTTAACCCTTCCTTTTACCAGACCCATTCTCTTTCCTCTTCCATTCAGCAAGGTCACTCAATAAACTATGTGAGTTTCCAATCTCCTTTCAGGTGACATCAATTAGTTGTTCCAAAACATCTTCTATACTGTACTATCTTCCTCAAATCACCACTCATCTTTGCTTGTATTATAGGTTCTTAACCATCGTGAGTTATAACAGACTCTTATAAATAAGCATGCTCATCGCGTCACACTCTCATGGGTGTTTTTAGCTTAAATCTTTTCATTGAACGTAGTTTCTACTCTTCTCCTTTGTGGTCTCATCGGAATGTTCCTCAAGTGCAAATGTTCACATAGGCCAATGGGTAGGTGTGGAACTGAGCTTGAGTTCTTTCAGGTTTGTTCCCTGGTCAGTGCTAATTGAGCTGATCTCAGTGCAGGAGACATTACAATAATAATAATAATCTTTATTATTGTTACAAGTAGGCTTACATTAACACCGCAATGAAGTTACTGTGAAAAGCCCCGGGTCGCCACATTCCGGTGCCTGTTTGGGTACACAGGGGGAGAATTCAGAATGTCCAATTCACCTAACAGCACGTCTTTCGGGACTTGTGGGAGGAATCCGGAGGAACCAGAGGAAACCCACGCTGACACGGGGAGAACATGCAGACCCCGCACAGTGACCCAAGCGGGAATCGAACCTGGGACCCTGGCGCTGATAAGCAACAGTGCCAACTGTCATAATATACATCCATGTATATGATGGAGTGCAGACAGGCAGTGATTGACACACAGGATGACCAGTGAACACACAGAACACAGCAGCCAATCACCAGACAGGATATGACCACTATAAAGCCAGAGGGCACCAGTTTTCCCGCTCTCTTGGGATCCAGCCTCTGAGACAGACAGAGCTCATGAGCAGCAGCTAGAACAAACACAATGTGGTAGTCAGTTAGTCTGGTCAGGCTAGCCTCAGGTCTCCAGTCAAATCAGCATAGTGTCAACCCACAGTTAAGCATGTAATATAGTTAGATGTTCAATAAAATCGTGTTGCATCTCATCAAGTGTTGGAACCCTGTCTCTCTACACTGCATCAAACGCAGTCCACATAAACCCAGCTTGCCCAACACATCACCAACCACTGTACTACCGTGTCACCCAAGTAGATTCGATGCCCCAGGGTTGTTGGTGGTGGGGTTGGGGGGGGGGGGGGATATTCAGCCACATCTCGTGCTTGTTGCTGTCTTGTAGCCTTGCTGAAAGATTTGGATGACAGGTGAGAACAGGGTTTGGCTGAACTGTGATGCCCCCACAGTCCTGACATGTTTCCTGGTCTTGTTTCAATTGCGCCAACGAAAGGGTTAAAGCTTGCTGAGTGGCCTGACGATCTTAACAACTGGCATTTAGTAAAACAAATTAATTAATAGTTTCCTGGTCCTTAACCCACCTGTGACGTACATGAAGGGTTACTCAAGACTATTTTCAACAGCTGACAATGGCTTGATACGCCTAAATTACATCTTGCATTACTGTTTTAATGTAATGTTGCAACAAGATTACACACTACACCAGTCTGAGTGCCAGGGAGTGAACTACACCTTAAAGCAAAGGTGTGGCAATGTAAGGGAACATTGAACAGAATGTTTTCACAAGTTGTTTTGACTTCGCTATTTTACTCTTCAGGTGATTAAGGATCTGAATATTTAAAGAGCAAGTCACTCTCTTGGTGTCCTATCCCATTTAAAAATAGATTATTCAACAAATTAGAATGAACCCAGATCCTTTCTTTCTGTCTCCTTCCATCAGTCTGCACAACTTTCTGCCTTCCTTCCTGCTATCCTGCACTAATGTTTGTGGGGGTACAGTTGCAGTTTTACTGTTGACCCCCTGATTCATCACTTGAGTGCCATTCTACATACACAAGCTTAAGCATTGAGGGGTCACAAATCTCCAATGCCGCTCTGGTAGTACAATGGTACAAGAGTGGGTATCACAATCCACCATTGATGAGCATTCCTGACCCCGCTGTAGTATTCAGGGTCAGGGTGGATAACCTAATGCCAATCACCTGGTGGGCATCATTGGCTGTACGACAGCATCTTAAGATCATAGAATTTATAGTGCCGAAGGAGGCCATTCGGCCCATCGAGTCTGTACCGGCCCTTGGAAAGAGCACCCCAAGGGGCAATTTAGCATAGCCGAGTAAACTCACGCAGATACGGGGAGAAGAATGCAAACTCCACATAGGCAGTCACCTGTGGATGGAATTGGACCCGGGTCCTGGTGCTGTGAGGTAGCAGTGCTAACCACTGTGCCACTGTGCCGCCCCAATGATCTTGGGTGCACATGAGTAGGAGCACGAGGGGGGCACAAAATGCAGCACTTTACTACTGCTGAGGACGCAGATTGGCACTACAGGTGGAAGCTTACAATCTTGGTTGAATCAACCTCCTATATTAGAAGACCCATTTCACTGTGTGGTAATTCTGAGAGGTTATGGGCCTTGGACTCGCATGTGGATCCCACTTGTACATCTCTGTTGACATGGTGTCAGTACCTCAAGCAACATCCAGTTCATTGGGTGCCTAGGAAGCAGGAGCAGCAATGGTTCCAGTGAATGATGACATGCCATCGCCCCAGGTTAAATATATGGGATTGCAGATGGATAGAAAGCTGTGTAGCAGACAGGAAGAGAAAAGTTGGAATAAATTTGTCTTTTTCTGATTGGCAGGCAGTGACTAGGGATGTACCGCAGGGATCTGTGCGAGGACCCCAACTGTTCACATTATATATTAATGATTTGGGCGAGGGAACGAAATGTAGGGCGTGACCCATGGCAGCCTTCACGCCCACTTCCGGGGCCGATTCTTCCCCCCGGGTGGGGCTAGGAGCGCGGTCCCGTGCGTCACGGCGGCACGGCCTTGACGACGGTCGTCAAGGCCGCACGTCAAGCGTCACGCCGGCTGACGTGGCCGATGACGTCAGCCGCGCATGTGCAGGTTAGACAACGCCAACCCGCGCATGCGCAGTTGACGTATTTTCCTTCAGCCGCCCCGCAAGACGTGGCGGCTTGATCTTGCGGGGCGGCGGAGGGAAAAGAGTGCATCCATTATGGATGCACGGCCCCCTTGGCACGGCCGTGGTACTGCCGTGCCAATCGGGCCCCCAAATGCCCCAAACCGGCATCTGGCGCCCATTTCATGACGGCAGCGAGCAGGTGTGTTTGCTGCCGTGTTGAAACGGGCGTGAAGGCCCGGCCGCTCGGCCCATTGGCCTCGGAGAATCGCCGCTCGCCGTAAAAAACGGCGAGCGGCGATTCGTAGCGTGGGTCGGGCGTGGGGGGGGGAGAATAGCAGGATGGCGTGAAAAATGTCGGGAGGCCCTCCCGCTATTCTCCCACCCGGCGAGGGGGGCGGAGAAGCGCGCCCGTAGTCTTTCCAAATTTGCAGATGATACAAAGTTGGGTGGGAGGGTGAACTGCGAGGAGGATGCAGAGATGCTTCAGTGGGATTTGGACAGGCAGAGTGAGTGGGCATATGCCTGGCAGATGCAGTATAACGTGGGTAAATGTGAGGTTATCCACTTTGGTACCAAACTAGGAAGGCAAGATTATTATTTCAATGGGTGCAAATTGAGAAAGGTGGATACACAGCAAGACCTTGGTGTACTCGTGCATCAGTTGCTGAAAGTAAGCGTGCAGGTGCAGCAGGCAGTAAGGAAGGCGAATAGTATGTTGGCCTTCATAGCATCAGGATTTGAGTATAAGAATAGGGATGTTTTACTACAATTGTTTAGGGCATTGGTGAGGCCACGCCTGGAGTATTGTGTGCAGTTTTGGTGTCCTTACCTGAGGAAGGATGTTCTTGCTATGGAGGGAGTGAAGCAAAGGTTTGCCAGGCTGATTTGTGGGATGGTGGGACTGTCATATGAGGAGAGACTAAGTTGGTTAGGATTATATTCATTGGAGTTTAGAAGAGTGAAGGGGGAGGGGGATCTCATAGAAACTTATAAAATTCTAACAGGGTTAGACCGGGTAGGTTCAGAAAGAATGTTCTCGATGGTGGGGCAGTCCACAACTAGGGGTCATAGGTTGAGGATAAGGGGTAAACCTTTTAGGACTTAGGTAAGGAGAAATTTCTTCACCCAGAGAGTGATGACTCTTTGGAATTCACTACCACAAAAAGTAGTTGAGGTGAAAAAATTGTATAATTTCATTTTATATATTTTTTTAAAAATCTAGAGTACCCAATTAATTTTATCCAACTAAGGGGCAATTTAGCATGGCCAATCCACCTAGCTTGCATATTTTTGGGTTGTGGGGGTGAAACCCACGCAAACACGGGGAGAATGTGCAAAATCCACACGGACAGTGACCCAGAGCCGGGATTGAACCTGGGACCTCAGTGCCGGGAGGTCGCAGTGCTAACCCACTGCGCCACCGTACTGCCTTGTGTAATTTCAAGAAGCAATGAGCTATAGCACTTGGGGCTAAAGGAATCAAAAGATATGGAGGGGAAGGTGGGGTCAGAGTATTGAACATGATGATCAGCCGTGGTCATAATGAATGGCAGAGTGGGCAGCACGGTGGCGCAGTGGTTAGCATTGATGCCTACGGCGCTGAGGACCCGGGTTCGAACCCCGGCCCTGGGTCACTGTCCGTGTGGAGTTTGCACATTCTCCCCGTGTCTGCGTGGGTTTCGCCCCCACAACCTAAAGACCAGGGCTAAAAACTATTTCCAACATTTTATGTTTATTTCAGGTTTCCAAAATCTGCAGTTTTTCTTTGTTTTTGGAAAAAAAATTAAATATTGTTGGTGCTAAGTCACAACAGAACCCCATTAGGGTTTTGGAGAAAACTGTTTTGAGGCCATGGGGGAACTGTTTTTATCAGTGTATTTTTATATAACTGTTAAGTCTGGATAAGAGGTAGTTACTGGCTTGCCGACTGCTAGATTTATTAATGCTTCTTGTTATATTATGGATGGTCTACTGAGCACCCTTTCACTGTCTGCATTAACCTCTCCCAGACTGTTCCTCTGATTGTGCCACTATGTTTATATGACAGACCAAATATTCCATTAAAAAATGTAAGAAAAGCATATTTCCTCTGTCTCCAAAGGACATGAAAGTAAGGGTAATTTGTTAAAAGTCTTGTTGGTAGAGGTACTAAAAAGGAAATTCCTGTTTTCTCTTAGGGAGAAAGGAAAGTCAAAGATCACTCTTCAGTGTTTATAATAGTAATCTTTATTGTTGTCGCAAGTAGGCTTACATTAACACTGCAATGAAGTTTTCCCCTCGTCGCCACACTCCACGCCTGTTCGGGTACACTGATGGAGTAGTCAGGTTCGAGGTAACAGAACAGTGGTCACAGCGAAAGCGGACAGTTCATGGTGGAGCATCATTTAGGAAAGGGAAAAAAGGGTTAGCACTGCAGCCTCACGGCGCCGAGGTCCCAGGTTCGATCCCGGCTCTGGGTCACTGTCTGTGTGGAGTTTGCACATTCTCCCCGTGTTTGCGTTGGTTTCGTTCCCACAACCCAAAAAATGTGCAAGCTAGGTGGATTGAACATGCTAAATTGCCCCTTAATTGGAAAAATGAATTGTGTACTCTAAATTTAAAAAAAAGAAGAAAAAAAAGGAAAGGGAAAAAAGTCCTAATAAGTTGAACGAGCTAAGTCACCCTCAGTGAAAATTATTTTTTTCAAGACGTAATGGCAAGCATTGGGTGAAAGATTCTTGCTTCACTGTGTCATGAATCAAGTGACCAAATTGCAAGAGCTTAAATCACGATGTGAGTGATATTTATGCTGTGGATCACACATACTGCAGGGCATAGAACTGCCTCAGATGACTAGGTGCATCACTGAGCAAAGGCTGGCAGTGACACATCAACAGGCATTTCTTCTTCAAATGCTCCCCAGCTGAGCACAGGATGAAACTAGTGGAGACGCTGGAGAATTCCACATGACCAATTCGACTTCCCAGACACAATGCCACATATAGCCTCGCAAACCAACAGAGAACATGGGGATTTTTAAAAATTAAACCACAGAAATAGAACTTTGTTCAATAGTAAATATGTATCAGAGATACAAGGAAGATCCCGGCTTCTTTGATGAGTTAGCTGGCATGCCAGTTTTATGGATGCTGCAGTTGGCATCAGCACCTCTTCGTTAGAGAGAGAAAAGCCATCCAGGGTTCATTCAATGGGTCACACAATAAACAATGGTGATGCAGGTGTCTTAATGCATCCCAAAATCCTCTTGCACCACTGTTAGGGCTTTTCCTTTCGGCCTCCAGGCACCAAACTCTAGAAATCTCTTCCTATACTTTTCTGCCTTGCTTCCTGTAAGACTGTCCTTACCACCCCACCCCATATCCCCGTGCCTTTGACCAGAAAGATGACTAGCATCCATGGATTCAAAGCATGGCAAGGAGTCAATACCTTCTGGAAGAGGTGGGGAGGGGGTGTGGAAAACATTAGAAGTGCCTGCATTTGGAGAGGCAGGGATGAATCAAGAATAATCAGCGTGGTTTATTTTAAGGGGCGGTCATGCATGACCAACTTGATTGAATTTTTCAAAGAGGTGGCCAAGTGTGCAGGTGAGGGCAATGAATTTGACGTAGTTTACTTGGACTTCCGCATGGCTTTAAATAAGGGTCCCACGTGGGATCCAACAAAATTAGGCAATATTGGATCCAGAATTGGCTGAGTGGCAGGAAGGAGAGGGTGGTGATTGAGGGGTATTTGTTTCTGTCTGGAAGACTGTGTCCAGTGGGGTCCCACAGGATCAGTGTCAGAGCCCAGGCTGTTTGTGGTTTATACAAATTATTTAGGACCCGCTCTACCCGAAAGGCAGCATGGCGTGGCTGGTAGGTGCCGTGAAATCCCTCTTTCAGGATCTACCCAGCTCACCACACTTCGCGAGATCTAACATGATCACATGAGATGCCATGATTAGAATCCCGCCCATTGTGGGTGGATCAATTTTTAGCATATTAGAGCGAGACAGCTAGTCTCACTCTAATGTGCATTCCCGAGATCGAACCAAGGCATGAGCGCTGTTCAGTGCCAGTCTCCACAAATGGGGTATCAGATGGAATGGCATTCGTGGGGGTCTTCCAAGGGATTGAAGGCCCCCAGGTGTTTGCCTTCTGAACAAGGTGCCACCCTGGCACTGCTGGTGCCATCTTGGCACTGCCATCCTGGCACCATGGCAGCAGCTGAGGATCCCTCATAGGTGAGTTGAGAGAGTGAGACACCATTCGAAAATGGCATCCTGATCTCCTTCTGCACTTAGGACTTCCGACAAGCGCAGCTCCTCGTCGGGGAGTTTCCTGCTAAGGCCCCACATTTATCCAAAAAGGGAACAGAGTCGTGTTCGATAGCATGTGATGTGGTTTCGCGGCACACAAAGAAATGACCCTAAAATGATGCATGTTAAAGGAGACAGAATTAATCATGTAAACATTGGAAGTCAACACAGAGCTTTCTATCTTGAAGAATGCAACTTAAACAAGCATTAGTATAAAAACAGGTTCAGTGTTTTACTCCCTGGTTGTTGCTCTATTTGTGGTTTCACTGTCAAAGGCAGATGCAAAATGCTTGAAGCATACAATAGATTATTTTCCTAGAGTTTTTTTACATTAAAATTATGACATTGAAAGAGGCCATTTGGTCCGTCCAGGCGGGAGAGTGGAGTTCAGCCCAATGATTAGCGTCGAATGGCAGAGCAGGCTTGAGGGGCCTTGTGACCTATTCCTCTTATTTCTTCTGTTCTTAGTCTTTTCTTTTATAATTTAGAATATCCAATTCTTTTTTTCCAATTAAGGGGCAATTTAGCATGGCTAATCCACCAACCTTGCACATCATTGGGTTGTGGGGATGAGACCCACGCAGACACAGGGAGAATGTGCAAACTCCACACGGACAGTGACCCAGGACCGGGATTCGAACCAGGGGACCTTGCCGCTGTGAAGCAGCAATGTTAACCACTATACCATCGTGCCACCCTACTTCTTCTTGGTCTATCAACTCTATATTCTCCTGAGAGTAGTATTCTTAGATCCATGTGTTTGCTTGATCTCATATATTTTTAATTCCTTTGCTTGTAACCATTTATCCACTTACTCTCAAACATTAGCAGGGTCTCTGCTTTAATCACCCATCATTTCACAGGCTCCCAACCTTCTGTATAAATAAAGTTTCCCCTGCTCTTTGTCCTAAATCGTTTTCATTTAATCTTAAATCCAAATCCTCTCATACGAGACCTCTCGATCATTAGAAACAATTTATTTGCACCTAATCTGTCCCATCTTTATCAAATCATTCCCATAATCTCTTTTGCTCTGAAGAAAACATCTCCTACTTTACAAGTCTTTATTTGTCTCTACTTCATGCCAAGCAGCATCTGAGGTAATCTGCACTGCACCCTTTCCAGTTCAACATTCTTCCCCGAGTATGGAGCCTAAAACTGCACAATGGTGGTCTTATTCAGACTTTATTTTGACTCGCCATTACATCTTGAAATTTGTATAGCTTATCTCTTTTCTTAAAAGCCATTCTCCATTAGTTTTTTTTACGGTCTTATCCATTTGATATTGCTGCTTGACCGTAAAATCCCTCCGTTCAACCACATGATCCAGCTTCTTTCACCTCATGCTTTGCCCCACAGAATAATTTACCATATCTCCTATTTAATGCCATATATCAATTTGGAAACCTATCCCTCTCATGCAAATCATTGAACACCATTGAACTGAAACAGATCAGAACAGGACACGACAGCCAGTTCCAAACACTCCGGAACTATTTGTAACTCTTACCCTCTAACTAGATTTTAAACTAATCAGTTACCCTCCTCCTAACTCTAAACCCTTTAACCATGTCGAACAGTTTCCGTTACAGTCCCATTTGAAGACTTTGAGAAAGTCCAGATACATGACATGGGCCCATTTCCGCCATTCACTATATATGTAATGCCTCGAAAAACTTTGCTTGTCAAGTCTTTTTTTTAAATAGATTTAGCGTACCCAATTATTTTTATCCAATTTAATGGCCAATTTAACATGACCAATCCACCTACCCTTCACATCTTTGGGTTGTGGGGTTGAGACCCAAGCAGACACAGGGAGGATCGAACCCAGGCCCTCAGCGCCGTGAGGCAGCAGTGCTAACCCTCTGCGCCACTGTGCTGTCCCTTCAAGTCTGATATTCCTCTTTAAAGCCTGTGTTGACTTCTAATTATTTTCTCTTCACATAGACATTCATTTTTTTTTTTAAATTTAGATTACCCAATTATTTTTTCCAATTAAGGGGCAATTTAGCGTGGCCAATCCACCTACTCTGCACATTTTTGGGTTGTGGGGGCAAAACCCACGCAGACACGGGGAGAATGTGCAAACTCCACACAGACAGTGACCCAGAGCCGGGATCGAACCTGGGACCTCACACATAGACATTCATTAATTTCACCTAATATTGAAGGTTCTGAAATTTTCCCCATTACAGATAATAACTGAATTCTCCTGAAATTATCCAGGTTGGTTCTGTCTTCCTTTTTGATAATGGTAGTAATTCGCTCTGCAGTCCTCCAACATGCATCCAATTTTAAAGAGCTCCAAAACATTCCCAGACCTCTGCTATTTCTTCCTCATTTCCATTGGGATCGGCAGATTTAACCCCTTTTTGTCCTGGCAACTTGTGCTCCTTTAGCTGAGGTAACTTCACTAATATATTTCTTTCACTTATTGCGATATTTTACACCTTGCTATTAACTCGTTCAGGATTTACTTCCTGCTTGTCCGTGAAGGTTGGTTTCTGTTTGAAGGGGGAGGTATGTAACAATGGTTGTTTACTTTTTTACCCATGAGTTGCATAGTTAAAAAGTTTCTTAGCACCATTTAAGACAGTCATCTCAATAAGGAAATGATTGGATGTGTTTACTGATGTCAAGTTGCTTGCATGCCTGTTCCAGGTATCTCCTCCTTGGAGATTCCCTGATGTCAACAGTGCATGACTGTGTGACTCATTCTGTATTGTAAATGCAGTAATGGTCCTGGCACACCGTTTCAGTCTGGTATATGCTATGTGGTGATTGGAAAGGCGGAGCCTAAAGAGGAAGAGAAAAAAAATAGGAAGATGGAATTTCTTTTTCTAAAAATGAAGCTGCCACATGTAATTTACTGCCATCATCTGTAACCACATCTTAGAAATTCTTTACAAGACAAGGCAACAACAAAACAGCTCATCCATTACCTCCTCCTCCTCACCACCTCGGCCATCGTGAAGATAGTGGGCGGGAATCTCCGATAATGGGGCTAAGTGTTGACGCCGTCGTAAACGCCGGAGTGTTTTACGACGGCGTCATCTGGCCCCTAGGATCATCGATCCTGCACCGCACAGGGGGCCAACACGGCACTAGAGCACTTTCTGCAGCTCCAGCTGCTGATTCGAGTGCCAGCACGGGAGGCGCGGGTCCGCGCATGCACACCACAGCCGGCGCGGGTCCGCGCATGGGTTGCCTTCTTCGAGCCGGTCCCCGGGCAACATGGTGGAGTCCTGCAGGGGCCCGGCACAGGGGAACATAGCCCCCCCCGCCCGGGATTAGCCCGCCCGCCGATCAGTAGGCCCTGATCCTGGGCCTGGCCACAGTGGAGGCCACCCACCCCACCCCAGAGTTGGATTTCCCCTCCCCCCACACCAGGATGGCCCCCGCAGCATGAACGCCAAGGTCCCGCCGGGTAGGACCACACGTAACCCATGCCGGCGGGACTCTGTGAACTCGGTGGGCAGTGGGCCCACTGAGCGTGGAGAATTGGCTGGGGAGCCGCGTTGAGTGGCCCCCGTCCGGCGCCGCGATGACTGTGCCGGCGCCATTGACGCCGATTCTCTGGTCAGCAAAGAATCGGCGGCCCAGCGTCGGAGCGGCATCGCCGGTGCGGGGCCGGATAATCCCGCCCACTGTTTTTATCAAATAATTTGAGAGTGTCCAATTCATTTATTTCAATTGAGGGGCAATTTAGCGTGGCTAATCCACCTACCCTGCACATCTTTGGGTTGTGGGGGTGAAACCCACGCAAACACAGGGAGAATGTGTAAACTCCACACGGACAGTAACCCAGGGCTGGGATTGAACATAGGACCTCGCCGCCGTGAGGCAGCAGTGCTAACCACTTTGCCACCACGCTGCCCTTGAAGATAGTGTTAATAGATATTATACAATCAATAAGTTTGGAGATATGCAGGTTATTCTTAGCTCAGGCCATCACCAAATGACATTGTGATAACAGGTTGTATCGATAAGCAATGCTTCTTCAGGTCTCCACGTCTTGCAGTCAGCAAAATGTTGGAATATCCTCTACTCGACAGCCTGCAGTGATCAACTAAACCCACATAATGCTCCAGGCAATAGGCTTTTGAAGCAACAATTGTTAACGAGCCTTGGATCAAACCAAGCATAAAACCTAAGTTGGTCCAGTGCGTTACTCGCAAAATGATGAATTGCATGATAATTCCATTCAAGGTGCTATGTAGCCCTGAGTAAATGGTGATTTGTTTTTTTCCTGCAGTTTGCCAAACCCCATTGTGTTACTTGTTTGAAGGACGAAGGAGGAAAATGACTTTATATCATCGAGAATATCATGGAAAGCTTCATACATTTGTATTATGATCAGTTCACATACATCTGCTAAGCTCAGCACAGAGGACCACCGACTACTGTGAGGATCAAGGGGCTGCTAAAATGAATGATGAAAAATTATTTAGATTCAGATTTATTGTCAAGTGTACCGAGGTATAGTGGAAGGTATTGTTCTGCATACAGTCCAGGCAAGTTGTTCCATACGTGAAAAACATAGGGCTTACGGTAAATACACAATGTAAATGCATAAACACAGGTATCGGGCAAAGCATACGGAGTGTAGTGCTACCACAGTACAGAAGATGCATGGAGAGATCAGTTCAGTCCATAGGAGGGCCATTCAAAAATCTGGTAACAGTGGGCAGAGGCTGTTTTTGAACCTGTTACTGCATGTTCTCAGGCTTTTGTCTCCTCTGCCTGATGGAAGAGGTTGAAAAAGGGAATAACTCGGGTGGGAGTGGTCTTTGATTATGCTGCCCGCTTTCCCAAGACAGCGGGAGGTGGAGACAGAGTCAATGGATGCGAGGCGGGTTCACGTGATGGACTGAGTGGTGTTCACAACTCTCTGTAGTTTCTTACAGTCTTGGGCGGAGCAGGTGCCATACCAGGCTGATGCAGCCAGACAGGGTGCTTTCTATGGTGCATCTGTAAAAATTGGGAAGAGTCAATGTGGACATGCCAAATTTCCTTAGTTTCCTGAAAAAGGATAGAAGCTGTTGTGCTTTGGTCGCAGCTTTGACGTGGGTGGACCAGAACAGATTTTTGCTGATGTGCACACCTAGAAATTTGAAGCTATCGCTACCTCGGCCCCGTTGATGCAGACAGGGGTGTGTACGATACTTTGTTTCCTGAAGTGAAGAAACTAGAGATTGGGGGGGAAGGGAAAGTCAGGGAACCAAGAGGTGAAGGAATCAGTGGGAAGCGTAGCTGCTTAGGATTACTAAAAATCACGAAAAGACAGAGCTCAGGAGAGGTTACGATAGTCCCCATCGCACAAAATATGACACAGTGTATGGAAAGGCACAGTAAACCAAGGTCCACCACACTAAGAAAACAAAAAGGGACAGTCAATAGGGAATTAAAGGTGCTATATTTAAATGCCCGCAGTGTACGGAACAAGGTAGATGAGCTTGTGGCCCAGATTGTGACTGGCAGGTATGATGTGGTAGGCATCACAGAGACATGGTTGCAGGGGGTTCAGGACTGGCAGTTAAACATCCAGGGATTTACAACCTATCGAAAAGACAGAGAGGTGGGTAGAGGGGGCGGTGTTGCCTTGTTAATTAGAAATGAAATTAAATCAATAGCACTAAACAACATAGGGTCAGACGATGTGGAGTCTGTGTGGGTAGAGTTGAGGAACCACAAAGGCAAAAAAACCATAATGGGAGTTATGTACAGACCTCCTGACAGTGGTCAGGACCAGGGGCACAAAATGCACCACGAAATAGAAAGGGCATGTCAGAAAGGCAAGGTCACAGTGATCATGGGGGACTTCAATATGCAGGTGGACTGGGTAAATAATGTTGCCAGTGGACCCAAAGAAAGGGAATTCATTGAATGTTTACAGGATGGCTTTTTGGAACAGCTTGTGATGGAGCCCACGAGGGAACAGGCTATTCTGGACTTAGTGCTATGTAATGAGCCAGAATTGATAAAAGATCTTAAAGTAAGGGAACACTTAGGAAGCAGTGATCATAATATGGTAGAATTCAGTCTGCAATTTGAAAGAAGGAAGGTAGAATCAGATGTAAAGGTTTTACAGTTAAATAAAGGTAATTACAGGCGCATGAGGGAGGAACTGACGAAAATCGACTGGAAGCAGAGCCTAGTGGGAAAGACAGTAGAACAGCAATGGCAGGAGTTTCTGGGAGTAATTGAGGACACAGTGCAGAGGTTCATCCCAAAGAAAAGAAAGGTTATCAGAGGGAGGATTAGGCAGCCATGGCTGACAAAGGAAGTCAGGGAATGCATCAAGGCAAAAGAGAGAGCCTATAATGTGGCAAAGAGTAGTGGGAAGTCAGAAGATTGGGAAGGCTACAAAAACAAACAGAGGATAACAAAGAGAGAAATAAGGAAGGAGAGGATCAAATATGAAGGTAGGCTAGCCAGTAACATTAGGAATGATAGTAAAAGTTTCTTTAAATACATTAAAAACAAACAGGAGGCAAAAGTAGACATTGGGCCGCTCCAAAATGACGCTGGTAATCTAGTGATGGGAGACAAGGAAATAGCTGAGGAACTTAATAAGTACTTTGCGTCAGTCTTCACAGTAGAAGACATGAGTAATATCCCAACAATTCAGGAAAGTCAGGGGGCAGAGTTGAATATGGTTGCCATCACAAAGGAGAAGGTGCTAGAGAAACTAAAAGGTCTGAAAATTGATAAATCTCCGGGCCCAGATGGGCTACATCCTAGAGTTCTAAAGGAGATAGCTGAAGAAATAGTGGAGGCGTTAGTTATGATCTTTCAAAAGTCACTGGAATCAGGGAAAGTCCCAGAGGATTGGAAAATCGCTGTTGTAACCCCCCTGTTCAAGAAGGGAACAAGAAAACAGATGGAAAATTATAGGCCAATTAGCCTAACCTCGGTTGTTGGCAAAATTCTAGAATCCATCGTTAAGGATGAGATTTCTAAATTCTTGGAAGTGCAAGGTCGGATTAGGACAAGTCAGCATGGATTTAGTAAGGGGAGGTCGTGCCTGACAAACCTGTTAGAGTTCTTTGAAGAGATAACAAATAGGTTAGACCAAGGAGAGCCAATGGATGTTATCTATCTTGACTTCCAAAAGGCCTTTGACAAGGTGCCTCACGGGAGACTGCTGAGTAAAATAAGGGCCCATGGTATTCGAGGCAAGGTACTAACATGGATTGACGATTGGCTGTCAGACAGAAGGCAGAGAGTTGGGATAAAAGGTTCTTTTTCGGAATGGCAACCGGTGACAAGTGGTGTCCCGCAGGGTTCAGTGTTGGGGCCACAGCTGTTCTCTTTATATATTAACGATCTAGATGACGGGACTGGGGGCATTCTGGCCAAGTTTGCCGATGATACAAAGATAGGTGGAGGGGCAGGTAGTATTGAGGAGGTGGGGAGGCTGCAGAAAGATTTAGACAGTTTAGGAGAATGGTCCAAGAAGTGGCTGATGAAATTCAACGTGGGCAAGTGCGAGGTCTTGCACTTTGGAAAAAAGAATAGAGGCATGGACTATTTTCTAAACGGTGACAAAATTCATAATGCTAAAGTGCAAAGGGACTTGGGAGTCCTAGTCCAGGATTCTCTAAAGGTAAACTTGCAGGTTGAGTCCGTAATTAAGAAAGCAAATGTAATGTTGTCATTTATCTCAAGAGGCTTGGAATATAAAAGCAGGGATGTACTTCTGAGGCTTTATAAAGCACTAGTTAGGCCCCATTTAGAATACTGTGAGCAATTTTGGGCCCCACACCTCAGGAAGGACATACTGGCACTGGAGCGGGTCCAGCGGAGATTCACACGGATGATCCCAGGAATGGTAGGCCTAACATACGATGAACGTCTGAGGATCGTGGGATTATATTCATTGGAGTTTAGGAGGTTGAGGGGAGATCTAATAGAAACTTACAAGATAATGAATGGCTTGGATAGGATGGACGTAGGGAAGTTGTTTCCATTAGCAGGGGAGACTAGGGCGCGGGGGCACAGCCTTAGAATAAAAGGGAGTCACTTTAGAACAGAGATGAGGAGAAATTTCTTCAGCCAGAGAGTGGTAGGTCTGTGGAATTCATTGCCACAGAGGGCGGTGGAGGCCGGGACATTGAGTGTCTTTAAGACAGAAATTGATAAATTCTTGATTTCTCGAGGAATTAAGGGCTATGGGGAGAGAGCGGGTAAATGGAGTTGAAATCAACCATGATTGAATGGTGGAGTGGACTCGATGGGCCAAATGGCCTTACTTCCGCTCCTATGTCTTATGGTCTTATGGTCTTAAGTCAATGACCAGCTTCTTAGTTTTGCTGACATGGAGGTTGAGATTGTTGTCATTGCATCATGCCACTGGGCTCTCTATCTCCCTCCTGTACTCTGATTCATCATTGTTCGAGATCCGACCCACTACAGTCAGGTCATCAACAAACCTGTAGTTACAGTTGGAACCAAATTGTGCCACACAAATCTGTGTGTACAGCGAGTATAGTCGCGGGCTAAGTACGCAGTCTTGCGGGGCCCCGGTATTGAGGACTATCGTGGAGGTGGTGGTCTTGTTGTTTATCCTTACTGATTGTGTTCTATGAGTCAGGAAGATGAGGATCCAGTTGAAGAGGGAGGAACCAAGTCCTAGGTTTTGGAGTTTTGATATGAGCTTGGCTGGGATTACAGTGCTGAAGGCGGAGCTGTAGTCATTGAATAGGAGTCTGACGGAGGAGTCCTTGTTGACGAGATTCCAGGGCTGACTGCAGTGGCCAGGGAGATAACGTCTGCTGCGGACCGGTTGTGGCGGTATGCAAATTGCAGTGGATCAAGGCATTCTGGGAGTATGGAATTGACATGTCTCATGACCAACCTCTCGAAGCACTTAATGATAGATGTCAAGACCACTGGGATGGTAGTCGGTGAGGAACGTTGCCTGGTTCTTCTTTGGTCCCGGTATGATGGTGGTCTTCTTGGAGCATGTGGGAACCTCGGAACAGAGTAGGGGGAGGTTGAAGATGTCCACAAACACACCCACCAGTTGGTCTGAATACATGACCAAGGACTCTGTCAGGACCCGTTGGTTTGCGAGGGTTCATTTTCAAAAAGACCGATCAGACTTCAGAGGCTGTGACGGTAGGTATGGGTGCATCCGAGGCTGCTGGGGTAGTTGATGACGGTTTGTTGGTTTCCTGCTCGAAACGAGCATAGAATGCATTGAGTGAACAAAACCTTCACAAAGGGAAGTTTGTCGTCAAGATGAAGTAAATTTTATTGGCTTTAAAGATGTGCCATAGGGGAGGGCAATTTAACTTATGCCCTGTCAGGTATGAAACTGAGCTATAGAGACCTGAAAAGCTCCAATTCTAGAAGAGTCCGCAAATCGGCCTTGGAAGTGAATACAAAAAAAAACAACCCAGGGATCTCATTGCTGAACACTATCTGGTGATAGTGCACATGTGAATGTCAGGTGAGGACAAGACCAAGAACAGTAATGATAACCCCTGCTGCCAAAACAACCTGTTGATAGCAACTGTCGAGGCTCAGACTGAGGTACCGTGAGCTGTCGGCACTGTTGAACCCAAGCACTGGCGTCAGGAACGAAGGTCAAATTTTTTTCAAAGACATGTTCCACTGGTATGGATGCGAGGATTTTATATGAACTGTTACATGATCTTAAGAGCCAAAAAGTGCTGCTTTTAAAAACAATCAATCACAAACAAACCATTGATATGCAATCCACACACATGAGACACATTTCCATGCACATCAACCCCTGAGACTCTGGCAAGACCGTTCTGATATCCATCCCCTTAACATATCTTAAACAGACAGATGACAGTTTGTGTTTAACAGATGTCACCCAAAGACTCCAGATCACCCAAATCTCAGTAATTAAGTACCGGATTCAGCATTTCAAAGCACCTCATAAGTATTACACAGATATCCGTTAAAGTAATATGTTTTGTAGCAGGCTGTAGAGACGTTTCAGCATTGTATCTGTAATCCCATTGTACAAATTAAGAGTTGACTTGCACCAGCAATAAAAGTGCTCTCCTCCCAGATGCGTTATTTTGCATAGGAACATTTTGCATCCACTTTGTTTAGTTTTAAAGCAGCTATTATGATATCACTGTCAGAGGGCAGCACGCTGGTGCAGTGGGTTAGCCCTGCTGCCTCATGGCGCCGAGGTCCCAGGTTCGATTCTGGGTCACTGTCCATGTGGAGTTTGCACATTCTCCCTGTGTTTGCATGGGTTCTGCCCCCACAACCCAAAGATGTGCAGGTGGATTGGACATGCTAAATTGCCCCTTAATTGGAAAACAATCAATTGGGTATTCTAAATTAAATTTTAAAATGGCATTGCTGTCATAAATTTTCAGGAGGGAAAGTCGTTTTAAAGAGTCAGCATAATTTGGTAAACATAAAAGCAAAGTACTGTAGCTGCTGTAAGATAAAAACTGGCAGTGCTGGAAAATCGCAGCTGATTTGGCACTATCTGTAGAGAGAGAAACGGAGGTAACATTTCGAGTCCAATATTGTTTTTAAAAATTTCAATTAAGGGGAAATTTAGCGTGGCCAATCCACCTACCCTGCACAGCTTTGGGTTGTGGGGAAACCCACGGAGATGTAGGGGGAATGTGCAAACTCCACACAGGCAGTGACCCAAGGCAAGATTGTACTAGTATCCTTGGCGCTGTGAGCCAACAGTGCTAACCATTGCACCACCGTGTCGCTCTGTTTCGAGTCCAATACGATTCTTCTTTGGAACTGAAGAGGTCGAAATATGTTATACTGCTGAGAAAAAGGGATCAGGTTGAACAAAGGGGAAGGTCAGGGACGGTTAGAGGGCCGGGGGGAGGGAGGAAATTAAATACCAAAGATGTCCTGTGACAATAAGCAAAGAAATGGTGGTAGTCATGAACAAAGCTTTAGTCCAGAGTAGGAGTCAATAGTAGAATGAAGGTCAGCTCTACAAGCAAAACCATGGAAGCAAGATGCTTTGGGGAGAAATTGCAAATGGAGGACAGAGTTCATTGTCTGAAGTTATTGAACTCAATGTTGAGTCTGAAAGGCTGGAAAGTGCCTAATCAAAAGTTGAGGTGCTGTTTCTCCAGCTTGCCTTGGGGTTCACCAGATCATTGCAGCAGGCTGAGACCAGAAATGTGAGCATGAGAGCAAAAAGGAGGATTGGTATAATGGCAGGCAACTGAGAGGTCAGGGTCATGCTTGTGGACTGACAGGGGAAGGAAAGATACGTTTGGTGCTGGCATCATGCTGGATGTGACAGAAATGGCAAAGGATGATACTTTGAATACGGAAGCTGCTGGGGTAGAAAGTCAGACTAGAGGAGCACTATTGTGGTTCTAATAGGGAGGGGAAGGGGTGTGGGCAGAATTGTGGGAAATGGGATGGACATGGTTAAGAGCCCTGTCAACCACAGTGCAGGGGGAGTCCTCGGTTCAGGAAAAAAAAAGGCATGTCCATGATGGAAGGTAGCATCGTCAGAACAGATCCAAAGAGGATGAGGAAATTGATCAAACGTCTTGCAAAGCATCTGCATGAGGTTAGTATTAGCTGCAATGATGGAAACAACCCTCTCAAAGGCACTGTGCTCATTTGGACCATGTCTAGTGGCTTTGGGTCCTGATAATATTTTGGCAATAGCATTGAAGACTTATGCTCCAGAACTTGCCCCATCCCTAGCCAAGCTGCTCCAGTACAGCAAGAACACTGGTCTCTACCTGTCAATGGGGAACGTTTCTCAGGTATATCCTGTACATAAAAAGTAGGACACATCAAAGCTGGTCAATTAACTCTGCATCAGTCTACTCTCAATCATCAGGAAAGCAATGGAACAAGTCATCAACAGTGCAATCAAGCGGCACTTACTCAGCAATAACCTGCTCACTGATGCTCAGTTTGGGTTCTCAGCTCCTGACCTCGGGCGGGTTTCTCCCCGACCCAGCGGGGCGGGGGTCCCGGCGTAGCGGAGTGGCGCCAACCACTCCGGCGTCGGGCCTCCCCAGAGGTGCGGAATTCTCTGCACCTTTAGGGGCCAAGCCCTCACATTGAGGGGCTAGGCCCGCGCTGGAATGGTTGGGCCACGCCGACTGGTGCCAAAACCAGCGGCAACGGCCTTTGACGCCCGCCTCCCGGTGTCGGGGCTGGCCGAAAGGCTTTCGCCGGTTCGCGCATGCGCCGGTGCGTCAGCTGCCGCTGACATCACCACCGGCGCATGCGCGGTAGGGAGGTTCTCTTCCACCTCCGCCATGGTGGAGGCCATGGCAGCGGCGGAAGAAAAAGAGTGCCCCCACGGCACTTGCCCGCCCACCGATCGGTGGGCACCGATCGTGGGCCTGGCCACCGTGGGAGCACCCACCGGGGTCCGATCACCCCGGGAGCCCGCTCGCGCCACCAATCCCGCCGCCACCAGAGGTGGTTGAAACCACGGCGCGGGAGAGGCCTCTCAGCGGCGGGACTTCGGCCCATCGCAGGCCGGAGAATCGCCGCGGAGGGCACGCCGATCGGCGTGGCTTGATTCCGCCCCCGCCAATTCCTGGGGGTCGGAGAATTTTGCCCCTCATTACAATATTGTTTCAAACATGAACAAGAAACTGAATTCTAGAGGTGAGGTGAGAGTGCCTGCCCTTGACATCAAGGCAGCATTTGATGGAGTGTGGCATCAAGGAGTCCAAGAGAAAAATTGGAGTCACTGGCAATCATTGGGGAACACTTTGCTGGTTGTAATCATATCTGGCACAAAGGAAGATGGTGTGGTGGTTGGAGGTCAATCATCTCAGTTCCAGGACATCACTGCATGAGTTCCTCAGGGTAGTGTTCCAGGCTCAACCACACTCAGCTGCTTCATCAATGACCTCCCTTCCATCATAAGGTCAAAAGTGGGGATTTTTGCAGATGACTGCACAACGTTTAGCACCATTCACAACTCCTCAGATAATGAAGCAGTTCATGCCCAAATGCAGCAAGGTCTGGACAATATCCAGGCATGGGCTGACAAGTAGCAATAATATTCATGCCACACAAGTACCATGAAATGGCCACCTCCAACTAGAGAAATCTAACCTTCACGCCTTGGCATTCAATAGCATTACCATTCACAGTGGAAGACACAAATAACACACCAGTGACTGATAGAAATGAGGCTATGACAGGTGAGGACCTTGAGATGATTGTTTTCACTAAGGAGGTAGTGATGGACAAGCTAATGGGGCTAAAGGTAGACAAGTCTCCTGGCCCTGATGGAATGCATCCCAGAGTGCTAAAAGAGATGGCTCGGGAAATTGCAAATGCACTAGACTCTGGGGTAGTCCCAGCAGATTGGAAATTAGCAAACGTGACACGACTGTTTAAAAAAGGAGGTAGGCAGAAAGCGGGTAATTATAGGCCAGTGAGCTTAACTTCGGTAGTAGGGAAGATGCTGGAATCTATCATCAAGGAAGAAATAGCGAGGCATCTGGATGGAAATTGCCCCATTGGGCAGACGGAGCATGGGTTCACAAAGGGCAGTTCGTGCCTAACTAATTTAGTAGAATTTTTTGAGGACATTACCAGTGCAGTAGATAACGGGGAGCCAATGAATGTGGTATATTTGGATTTCCAGAAAGCCTTTGACAAAGGTGTAACCACCTGGGTTGCCCACTTCACGATTCCAAAATGGATGCCCGCTAAGAATGCAAGGAAATTCAGCCAGGCACAGGGAAACAAGCAGGTACAAAGTTTCCTGTGTATTAGGACTTGCAGAAACCCAGACAGAACTGAAACCAGCAACTATCTGCATATTAATGAGCAATCCCGGACTTCCGGTTGCGGCTATGCGGAGCTAAGCTGCACGTTCGGCAGCTCCCGCTTTAATAGGACTTGTGGGCTCTTTTAAGGGCCCCAAATGGCGCTGATTCGACGATTCCAGGTGGATAAAGGGGTCTGGAACAAAACCCCCTGGGATTTATGGTGCGGACTCGGAGTGGAACGAGGAGAAAAATGGCAGCAGCTCCCCTGGAAAAGCGGGGGAAGGTGGACAAAATGGCGGCCGGTGGAGCCCCTGAGGAGTGGAGGCAGTGGGCTGAGGAGCAGCAGGCGGCCCTTCTGCGCTATTTTACGAAGCTGTAAAGGGAGTTGTTGGAATCCCAGAAGGTGACGACTGGTAAGCTGCTGGAGACCCAGACAACCCAGGGTGCAGCGATACTTGAGTTGCAGCAGCAGGTCTCTGAGCACGAGCATGAGGTTTCGGCCCTCGTGGGGAAGGTGGAGATACACGAGGCGCTTCATAAAAAGTGGCAAGATCGGTTCGAGGAGATGGAGCTTCGGTCACGGAGGAAGAACCTGCGGATCCTGGGCCTCGAGGAGAGGCTGGAGGGGTCGGACATGCCGGCCTATGTGGCCGTGATGTTGAACTTGCTGGTGGGGGCAGGATCCTTCCATCTGCCCCTGGAGCTGGAGGGGGCCCACAGAGTACTGGCCAGGCGGCCTAAGGCGAATGAACCCCCGCGGGCGGTGCTGGTGCGGTTCCATCGGTTCAGCGACCGGGAGTGTGTTCCGCGATGGGCCAAGAAGGTGAGGAGTAGCAAGTGGGAGAATTCGGTAGTGAGTATCTACCAGGACTGGAGTGCGGAGGTGGCCAAGCGGAGCGCCGGGTTTAACCGGACGAAGGCGGTGCTCCACGGAAAGCAGGTGAAGTTCGGCATGTTGCCGCCTGCACGCCTGTGGGTCACCTACAAGGACCAGCATCACTACTTTGAGTCCCCGGAGGAAGGGTGGGCCTTTGTGCAGGCTGAAAAGTTGGACTCGAACTAGAGATTGGGGGCTGTGGGAGTTTTTCTATTTCTGTATCACTGTTTATGCTGTTGATGGTTATTCTGTTTGTTTCTGTTTTTTCTCTCGCTTTTGGACGATGTGGGTTATGGTTTTGTGTTTTAAGGGGGGTATTGGGGTTTGTGGTTGATCTGTGTCTTTGTTTGTACGGGGTTGGTGGATGGGTTGGGACTGCGGTTTGGGAGCGGCGTTGGGGGGGTGGGGCAGTGTGAAAGCGTGGACTTTTCTCTGGTTTCCCACGCTGCGGGACGAGGGGGGTGGAGCTGGTGGCGAGGGGCGTGGTTATCAGATCCGTTTTCCCGCGCTGAAGCGGTGCCAAGGAGCTGATGCAGGGGAGGAGGGGGGACCTCATATCGGGACGGGTCGGAGTTAGGGCGGGAGCTGCCGGGGTCAGCAGAAGTCAGCTGGCTCACGGGAGTACTTTAGAGGGAACTTCGCGGCTAGGAGGGGTCCTAGCCTGGGGGGAGGGGGGGATACCGGGTTGCTGGATTGGCCAAGGAGGAGTTGGTGCGAGTTGGGGTGAGGTTCTATCGCCGTGGGAAACGGGCCAAATGGGTGCTGGCCAGGGGCGAGCAGTCGATGGGCTATGGCTAGTCGACGGTGGAGGGGGGCGGGGTGCCCCCTGATCCGGCTGATTATTTGGAACGTGAGGGGGTTGAATGGCCAGTTAAGCGGGCCCGGGTGTTTTTGCATCTGAAGGGGCTGAAGGCGAACGTGGCCATGCTCCAGGAGACCCACCTGAAGGTGGCGGACCAGGTCCGTCTGAGGAAGGGGTGGGTGGGGCAGGTTTTCCATTCAGGACTCGACTCGAAGAACCGGGGGGTGGCGATCCTGGTGGGGAAGAGGGTGGCGTTTGAGGCGTCTGAGGTTGTGGCTGATAGTGGCGGCAGATATGTGATGGTGAGTGGTAAGCTGCAGGGGGAGAGGGTGGTGTTGGTAAATGTGTACGCCCCAAATTGGGATGATGCTGGTTTCATGAGGCGTATGTTGGGCCGCATTCCTGGCCTGGAGGTGGGGGGCTTGATCATGGGGGGGGGACTTCAATATGGTGCTGGATCCCCTACTGGATCGTTCTAGTTCAAGGACAGGCAGGAGGCCGGCGGCGGCCAAGGTGTTGAGGGGGTTTATGGACCAGATGGGAGGACTGGATCCCTGGAGGTTCGGGATGCCGAGGGCTTGGGAGTGCTCTTTTTTTCTCCCATGTGCACAGGGTTTATTCCCGCATTGATTTCTTTGTTTTGAGCAGGGGACTGGTCCCGAGGGTGGAGGAGGCCGAGTATTCGGCTATTGCGATTTCGGACCATGCTCCGCATTGGGTGGATCTGGAGATGGAGGAGGCGTGGGACCAGCGCCCGCTTTGGCGTCTGGACGTGGGGTTGTTGGCTGATGAGGAGGTGTGTAGGAGGGTTTGGGGATGTATTGAGAGGTACCTCGAGGTCAATGATACTGGGGAGGTCCAGGTGGGGATGGTGTGGGAGGCTCTGAAGGCAGTGATTAGGGGGGAGCTGATTTCCATCCGAGCCCATAGGGAGAGGGGGGAGAGGAGGGAGAGGGAGAGACTGGTGGGGGAGCTGTTGAGTGTAGATAGGAGGTACACGGAAGCCCCGGAGGAGGGATTGCTGGGGGAGCGGCGTAGCTTGCAGGCCATGTTTGATTTATTGACCACCAGAAAGGCGGAGACACAGTGGAGGAAGGCGCAGGGAGCGGTCTATGAGTATGGAGAAAAGGCGAGCAGGATGCTGGCGCATCAGCTCCGCAAGCGGGACGCGGCTAGGGAGATTGGTGGAGTGAAGGATGGGGTGGGAATGTGGTGCGGCAGGGGGCAGAGGTCAATGGGGTCTTTAGGGACTTTTACAGGGAACTGTACCGGTCGGAGCCGCCGGCGGTGGGAGGGGGAATGGAGAGTTTTTTGGACAGGCTGCTATTTCCAAGGGTGCAGGAGGAGCAGGTGGAGGGACTGGGGGCGCCGATCGAGTTGGAGGAGCTGGTCAGTGGGATTGGCCACATGCAGCCAGGGAAGGCGCCGGGACTGGATGGGTTCCCGGTTGAATTTTATAAGAAATACGCGGACCTGCTGGGCCCCCTGTTGGTTAGGACCTTCAACGAGGCATGAGAGGGGGCTGTTTTGCCCCCGACAATGTCTCGGCCGCTGATTTCCCTGATCCTGAAGCGTGATAAGGACCCTTTGCAGTGCGGATCATACAGGCCAATTTCACTGCTGAATGTAGATGCCAAGTTGCTGGCGAAGATCTTGGCCACTAGAATAGAGGACTGTGTGCCGGGGGTGATACATGAAGATCAGACGGGTTTTGTGAAGGGGAGGCAGCTGAACACTAACGTGCGAAGGCTGCTAAATGTGATAATGATGCCGGCAGCAGAAGGAGAGGCGGAGATTGTAGTGGCATTGGATGCGGAGAAGGCCTTTGACAGGGTTGAGTGGGGGTACTTGTGGGAGGTGTTGGAGAGGTTCGGGTTTGGGGTGGGGTTTATTAAATGGGTGAGGTTGCTGTACGAGGCCCCAATGGCGAATGTAGCGACAAATGGGAGGAGGTCCGAGTACTTCAGGCGGCTCCACCATGGGACGAGGCAGGGGTGCCCCCTGTCCCCTTTGCTTTTTGCGTTGGCAATTGAGCCTCTTGCCATGGCTCTCAGGGAGTCGAGGAGGTGGAGGGGTTTGGTGCGAGGTGGGGAGGAGCACTGAGTGTCGCTGTATGCGGACGACTTGCTGCTGTATGTAGCAGACCCAGTGGGGGGAATGCCGGAGGTGATGGAGATTCTTGCTGAGTTTGGGAGTTTCTCGGGCTATAAATTGAACCTGGGCAAGAGCGAGCTGTTTGTCGTGCACCCGGGAGATCAGGAGGAGGGGATTGGTAGGCTCCCACTAAAAAGGGCAGTGAGGAGTTTTAGGTACCTGGGGGTTCAGGTGGCTAGGAGCTGGGGGACTCTGCACAAGCTCAATCTTACTAGGTTGGTGGAGCAGATGGAGGAGGAATTTAAACGGTGGGACATGCTGCCGTTGTCGTTGGCGGGTAGAATACAGTCCGTTAAAATGACGGTGCTCCCGAGTTTTTGTTTTTGTTTCAGTGCCTCCCCATTTTCATTCCGAGGGCCTTTTTTAGGAGGGTGAACAGCAGCATTCTGGGATTTGTTTGGGCGCACGGGACTCCGAGGGTCCAGAGGGTCTTTTTGGAGCGGGGCATGGATAGAGGGGGGCTGGCGCTGCCCAACCTCTCTGGGTACTATTGGGCGGCTAACGTCTCGATGGTACGTAAGTGGGTAATGGATGGGGAGGGGGCAACATGGAAACGGATGGAGATGGCATCCTGTGGAGGCATGCGCCTGAAAGCATTGGTAACGGCGCCGCTGCCGCTCCCTCCAACGAGGTACAGTACGAGCCCGGTGGTGGCGGCTACTCTCAAAATTTGGGGGCCGTGGAGGTGACACAGGGGGGAAGTGGGGGGCTCGGTGGAGGCCCCGCTGCGGGGCAACCACCGGTTTGTCCCAGGGAACATGGATGGCGGGTTCCTGGGGTGGCACAGGGCGGGCATTAGGACGTTGGGAGATCTGTTCATTGACGGGAAGTTTGCGAGCCTTGGTGAATTGGAGGAGAGGTTTGAGCTCCCCGGGGAATATGTTCAGGTACCTTCAGGTCAAGGCATTTGCTAGGCGGCAGGTGGAGGGGTTCCCTTCGCTGCCCCCGAGGGGGGTAAGGGATAGGGTACTTTCGGGGGTGAGGGTCGGGGATGGGAAGGTGTCTGACATCTACCAGGTGATGCAGGAGGTGGAGGAGGCGTCGGTAGAGGAGCTGAAGGCTAAGTGGGAGGTGGAGCTGGGGGAGCAGATTGAGGAGGGGACATGGGCGGACGCCCTGGAGAGGGTGAATTCCTCCACTTCATGTGCGAGGCTTGGCCTCATCCAGTTCAAGGTGCTGCACCGGGCCCACATGTCCGGGTCTAGGATGAGTAGGTTCTTTGGGGGCGAAGACAGGTGTGTCAGGTGTTCGGTGAGTCCAGCGAACCATGCCCATATGTTCTGGGAATGCTCGGCACTGTAGGAGTTCTGGAAGGGGGTGGCGAGGACGGTGTCGAGGGTGGTAGGATCCAGGGTCAAGCCAGGCTGGGGACTCGTGGTATTTCGGGTTGGGGTGGAGCCGGGAGTGCAGGAGGCGAAAGAGGCCGATGTTTTGGCCTTTGCGTCCCTAGTAGCCCGGCGGGGGATCTTGCTGCAGTGGAAAGATGCGAGACCTCCGAGTGTGGAGACCTGGATTAATGACATGGCGGGATTCATTCAGCTGGAGAGGGTCAAGCTCGCCCTGAGGGGGTCGGTACAAGGGCTCTTTAGGAGGTGGCAGCCTTTCCTCGACTTTCTGGTTCAACGATAAGGAACTAGGTCAGTAGCAGCAGCAACCCGGGGGGGAGGGGGGGAAAAGGGGGGGGGGGGCGTTTAGGGGGATAGTGTTTAAGATAATTTGCTTATTGTTAATTTATTTTGTTGTTTATTGGGCTTGAGGGGGTGGGGGGGTTTGTTATATGCGTTGGTACGGGTGCCGGGGGGTGTTTATTATTGTTATTGCTATTATTGTTCTGTTGATATTTATTTTTCAAAAATTCCAATAAAAATTATTTACAAAAAAAAATGAGCAATCCCAGGGAACAATTGGAAACATTAAGAGTAATCAAGACCAAACCAGACTCCTCGGCGCCAGCAGGAGCCAAGACAAAGGAAGGTCAACGGACACATAGGAACCACCCAGCGATCAGGGAACAGCTCCAGTATTGGAGAAATCGATCCAAGCGACCGGGACTTAGTCCAATCAATCAGAAGCAGGTACGGGGTCCACCCAAAAGGGCGCAAAACTACAGGGGACGATAAAATAGAGTCCCCAAGTTCAGTTCGATCTTCGATGGAGTTTAAGACTAGGGAAGTTATGCTGCAATTGTATAAGGTGTTAGTGAGGCCACACCTGGAGTATTGTGTTCAGTTTTGGTCTCCTTACCTGAGAAAGGACGTACTGGCGCTGGAGGGTGTGCAGAGGAGATTCACTAGGTTAATCCCAGAGCTGAAGGGGTTGGATTACGAGGAGAGGTTGAGTAGACTGGGACTGCACTCATGGGAATTTAGAAGGATGAGGGGGGATCTTATAGAAACATATAAAATTATGAAGGGAATAGATAGAATAGATGCGGGCAGGTTGTTTCCACTGGCGGGTGAAAGCAGAACTAGGGGGCATAGCCTCAAAATAAGGGGAAGTAGATTTAGGACTGCGCTTAGGAGGAACTTCTTCACCCAAAGGGTTGTGAATCTATGGATTTCCTTGCCCAGTGAAGCAGTTGAGGCTCCTTCATTAAATGTTTTTAAGATAAAGATAGATAGTTTTTTGAAGAATAAAGGGATTAAGGGTTATAGTGTTCGGCCGGAAATTGGATCTGAGTCCACAAAAGATCAGCCATGATCTCATTGAATGGCGGAGCAGGCTCGAGGGGCCAGATGGCCTACTCCTGCTCCTAGTTCTTATGTTCTTATCTTCTTATTATAAATATTCTGGGGATTGCCATTAACCAGAAAGTGAACTGGACATATAAATACTGCGGCTACAAGAGCAGATCAGAAGCTAGGAATGCTGCGGTGAGTAACTCATCTCCTGACTCTCCAAATCCTGGCCACCACCTACAAGGCACAAGCCAGGAGTGTAATGGGAATACTCTCCACTTGCCTGGATGAGTGCAGCTCCAACAACACCCAAGAAGCTCAACACCATCCAGGACAAAGCAACCCACTTAATTGGCACCCCTTCTACAAACATTCACTCCCTCCGCCACTGACAAAAAGTGGCAGCAGTGTATATCATCTACAAGATGCACTGCAGGAATTCACCAAGGCTCCTTTGGCAGCACCTTCCAAACCCACGACCACTACCATCTAGAAGGACAAGGACAGCAGACAACTGGGAAAACCACCACCAGGAAACTGCCTTTCAAGTCACTCACCATCCTGACTTGGAAATGTGTCGCCGCTCCTTCACTGTCGCTGGATCTAATTCCTGGAACTCCCTCTCTAACAGCACTGTGGGTGGATCTGCACCCCCGGAACACCAGCGGTTCAAGAAGGCAACTCACAACCACCTTCTCAAGAGCAATTAGGGATGGACAATAAATGTTGGCCTAGCCAGCAACACCCACATCCAGTAAATTCTTTTTTTTAACTGTCATCTATTTGGTGAGGGCAAAACTCCTTTTTTAACTTTAGTTTTCTCCCTTCTCCTTGCTGTTGTTTCCTAAAATAAACATCTTTTTAGTTGAAGGACAAGATATGATATACAAAAGCAAAAAAAGCATATCGAAGAACTGTCAAAACTGAGGTAACTCATTTCCAACATCAGTCAAGAATAGGATTTAAAGCCACATTGGTATTCAGATGTAATGAACTGTTTATGACCAGGTGTCACATTTGGCATAATCTATGTACCCATATTTCTACAACTTGAAATTCCATTCCATTTATATTAGGGTCACTCTTTGAAACTTGCAGTCAAGGGGGGAAAATTGCCCGTATTTTTATTCATTACTGTGCTTTTTTTAAATGTATTCATTCATGGGATGTAGGCATCGCTGGCAAGTCCAGCATTTCTTGCTCATCCCTAACTGCCCTTGAACTGAATGGCTTGCTGGGCCATTTCAGAGTGCAGTTAAGAGTCAGTCAGCCACATTACAATGGATCTGGAGTCACATGTAGGCCAGACCAGGTAAGGATGGCAGATTTCCTTCCCCAAAGTGGCATTCGAGAACCAGATGGGATATCTCCATGGTCCCATTGCTGAAACTAGCTTTTGATTGCAGACTTTATTAATTGAATTTAAATTCCACCAGCTGCTGTGGTGGGATTTGAATTTGTATCCTCAGACATTAATCTGGGTCTCTGGATTACCGATCCAGTAACATTACCACTGCCTCACCATCTTTCCCTTTGATTTCCCCATAAAACTCAGGTTTGGCTTTTGAGGGCAGCACAGTGGCGCAGTGGGTTCGCCCTGCGGCCTCACGGCGCCGAGGTCCCAGGTTCAATCCTGGCTCTGGGTCACTGTCGGTGTGGAATTTGCACATTCTCCCCGTGTTTGCGTGGGTTTCGCCCCCACAACCCAAAAATGTGCAAGATAGGTGGATTGGCCACGCTAAATTGCCCCTTAATTGGAAAAAATGAATTGGGTACTCTTAAAATAAAAAAAAAGGTTTGGCTTTTGAGCATGCCCAAAGACCAGGATGTGAAAAAGACACGGCTAATTCAATATTCTGGTGAAATCCACATGTTCAAATGAATGTCATATTTGGCAGAACTAGAATATAAATATAAAATTTCTTCGGCAAATGAAATAGGGTGAGAAAGAAACAAGCTGGATCTCTAGTATTTTCCCATTGGCCAAAAGCTGTTTAATCCCCGATAATATTTATGTTAGACATTAATTAACAGCTACTACTGCAGAGTGAGTTTGGATAATCACTGATTGAAATACCAATTAGATCAGTACATCCCCTGTAATCTCAGATTACATCAATCCGTGGACTCGACCATTAAATATACTTGTCTTGCTCTTCCCCTAGGATTGATGTTGTGTGAGGCTGAAGGGGTTTTATTATAGCATGTCAAGTTTATTATCCACTGGCTTTAGCACCGGATAAGAATATTTACCAGCCATTAATTATCCTGCTTTTTAAAAAACATATTGTTTACGAAGCCAGGGACTGCATTGTAAACATGCTCAGAACACAATGCACGATCTACATTAGTGGAGTAGTCACATGGCATTACATTTTATAAAGCAGATGTCAAAACTTTGCTCTGAAATGCCATGTGTATAATATTGCGTTATTGTTTGGACATGTCATGTAAGGTTTTGAATCTTCTGTTGGATGATGCAGACTTTAAAGTTATTTTGCAATGCAATTTAGTATGTTGCATTGGCCCTTGCAAGTGCACGCAGTAAGGATTTCATAAAAAGAAAGACTTGCATTGAAATAGCAGCTTTCAAGCCCATCGGACCTCTCGAACCACTTTGCAACCAATTACGTATTTTTAATGTGCAGTCACGCTGTTCTATCGCAGACATGATGGCCAATTTGCCCAAAGCAAGATCCCCCAAAAAGCAATTGTCATTGTCAGATCATTTGTTTTGGGATGTTGACTGAAGAATAAATGCCAGCCATGAAACTAGGAACCTCTCTTCAAAATAAACAATAGCAGCAGTCGAGCACACCATCAGTACTGCTCGAGAGTGTCACCTTTGATTTTTAGCTCAAGTCCTGAGTGGAAGCTTGAACCCTCGACATGCGGACCCATGGCTATGTGTACAACCAACTGAGCTCCAGCTGGTACATCACATAGTGAGGGTTTAGGCCAATGGTGGACAACCACCTGCGGCCTGGGGGGTTACATCCATCTGGACTCTGAGTGCGGCCCACGAGACATTTTGTTGATGTTTGCCCACACGCAGCATTGCCATATTCCACTAATTTCGAACCTTGCAATTTTTTTCCTATCAATATATCACGCAGAGAGTGGTGGGTGCCGGTAACACGCTGCCAGAGGATGTGGTAGACGCAGGCACATTAGCAACATTTAAGAGGCATCTAGATGGTCACATGAATAGGGAGGAAATAGAGGGATAGGGACCGAGTACGGGCAGGAGGTTTTATTTTTAGTTAGGGATCATGATCAGCACAGGCTTGGAGGGTCGAAGGGCCTGTTCCTGTGCTGTACTTTTCTTTGTTCTTTGTATAACTGAAATGATATGCACATAAAGCAAGGGCAAGTGAGGTGCATGCTGATTTCACACAACATTGACTGCGAGAGCCGTGCACTCCCTCTGCCTCTAAAGTGCAAATATTAATTTTGGTCTTTACCATTTGAAGTTGATGATAGTTGTATTAAAATAGAAGTGATTAAGCATTTTCTATGGACGGAATATTTTTTTAGTAAATTTAGAGTACCCAATTCATTTTTTCCAATTAAGGGGCAAGTTAACGTGGCCAATCCACCTAGCCTGCACATCTTTGGGTTGTGGGGGTGAAACTCACGCAAACACGGGGAGAATGTGCAAACTCCACACGGACAGTGATCCAGCGCCGGGATCGAACCTGGGACCTCGGCGCCGTGACTATGGATGGAATTTTGAAGCTGCGTTCGCTGTAAGCATAAATGCTGCCGCGGGCATAACATTCCGCTGGCAAAATCTCATTTCCTGTTTTTCCACACCCCTTACCCATGATGTAACATCCTTCCTGGGTGGGAACTACATTTAAATACATTAGCATATAATTTGCGAGTTGTCCCACCAGGACCTCTGCCATCTCTGAATATTCATTGGGCTCTGACATGACGTTACGCCTGCATGGGTTACAACGGCTGTAGAAAACCGTGAATCTGCTGGCCTCACCTCAGAGGGAGATATGGAAGGTTTCCATTACCCACCAGGGAGTCGAATGCAGAAAGGGCACAGGAGGGGGTGTGGAGGATCCAGCTAAGGGGGAGAGTGGGTGACCAGCTTGCAGGCTTCAGCAGGCCTTCATTAATCCTGACCTCTAAGTCTCCAAAGGGTCTTGCACTGGTGAGGACTTTACGCCTCTCAGATCCCCCTTGCTCAGAGGAATTTTTCCTCAGAGGAATTGCCTTTGCGGAGTGGCAGCTGGAAGTGGGTGGGAGCGGGTTAATTCACAGGGTCAGCACAGGAAGCGACTGTGAGGTTCCAGGGTGGTGCCCAGTGAAACGCCAGGCTGCATGGGCACTGTAGGAAATTCTGACACGGGGTTGTGATTATCTCCATGTCCCTACCGCTCTTATAACTGAGATCAGCTATCTCAGCAAAGCGTGAATGCGCAGGAGATCCCTTAGGCAGTTTAAGAATATGTGATCCACTTCAGCTTGGGCATTACACCCAGTGGCGTGCAGAGGTCTGGTGATGCCCGGGGCAAATCTTGATTGTATGCCCCAAAGACTCAAGTATAAGGCCTAATATACTGAGAAATATTATGAGAAAGGAAAACATTTTGAATATATAAACACAGATGAAACATGAAATAAACGCTTTATTCGATTTTAATATAAATCAATCAAATTTATTAAGTTCTTTTCCCCAAATGATACCTCCTGTCACAAAACACCTGAACTACTTCACTTTTTACATCAGCTGTGAGAAATTCTTTTTCAATGCTTATTAAAGCCAGGTTGGTCAGTCGCTCCTGTGACATAGAAGACCTCAGATATGTTTTTATTAATTTCAGTTTTGAAAATGACCTTTCACAGCTTGCGACTGAAAATGCGATTGTAAGCAGTAATCTGTATGAAACACACAGCTTCGGAAAGACATCCCTCCCATACTGCAGTAAAGACTCCAGAGCATCTTTAGGGTCAGGGGGAACTCTATTCCCTCCAGCTCGAAGGAGCATCACAAAATCAATAATTTTGTCATATAACTGAATTGCAACCACATCATTGTCATTATAATTTGCAAAGTCTGAACATTCCTTTTTTAATTTCTCTCTTTCTTGTTCATCTTCAATCACTCCTGAATTCAAGTTCAGAAGAAAAGAAAATCGGTCACTGAGTCTTTGAAGACGGACACTGCAGTCTTCAATTTCAGTTTTTAATCTGTTCACAATCTCTACCATTACTCTATTCATTTCTTCTTGTGCCGTCAGTCCACTATCTCTTGCTGACTCTCCAGGCATTATTCTTCTTCTCCTTGTTCGTGCAATTGGTATTGCCCAATTTTGACAATATTCATTGGCTAAATCTATTGCATTGTGGATAATTTCGTCATTCTTCAAATTCAAGATATGAATAAGTCCTCTCAGATCACAAGAAGCTTCATGGAACCCCATTTTCGGATCCTGCAAACGTTTTGAGACTTTATCCACTGATAAAACTGAGTACCAAAAATTTAATAAAGCTATAAACGGGAACTGTTGAATAGAGTTCAGTAGCGATCCTGCATCAGATTTAGTTTCCCTTGAAAATTCTCCTTCCAGCAGGTGTTGAAGGCTTGCAATAACGTTGTCACACTCTTCGTGGATTACTTGCACAGCATCATGGCTGGAACTCCATCTTGTGTCACACTGTCTTTTCACAGTCCGAGTGACAAATGATTTTAACACTTCCCAACGAGAAGTAGATGAAGAAAAAAAAGTAGAGTTTTTCTAGAATGCCAAAAAAATGTAACAACAACAGGTTGCACCTCACTTGCATGGACACAGGACAAATTGAGGCTGTGGTTCTCGCAGTTCACAAACACAGCTTTTGGGTTAACTTCAAGAATTTTTTGTTGAACACCTCCTCTCACTCCAGCCATAACTGCTGCGTTATCATATGCTTGACCACGACAGTCATTCATGGAAATTTTGTCTTCTTCCAATTTTTCCTGAATTTTATTTACCAGGCTGACTGCATCTTTCTTGTTGACTTGAAAAAATCCCAGAAATGTCTCCTTTATTTCTACTTTTCTGTTTTCATCAATATGAACGTAACGCAGAATTTCAGAAACCTGATCTTCATGGGCAATATCTGGAGTTGAATCCAGCATTATGCTAAAATATTTTGCGTCCTTAATTTCGGAAATTATATTTTTCTTGACAGTTTCACCAAGAAGATTGATTATTTCGTTTTGAATTCTGTTGGACAAGTAGGTGACACTTTTTGGTTTCTCTTTCCCTCTCTGCAAGTGTTTTGCTAAGATGTCATCATATTTGGCCAAAAGTCTGATTGTTGCTAGAACGTTTCCTGTATTTTCACTGACTGTCTCCCCTGGCTCTGATAACCCAGATATTCCTTCTCCTCGATGTCCACGATAGGCCAGATTCTGTTTTGCCAGACAGGATATAACCTCGACAATCCGTTCAGTTATAGCTTTCCATCTTTTCTTTTCAGCAGACATTTGCTGTTGAAGTTCAGCATCTATCGTAGTTGAATGATGGAGTCGAACTACAAGGTTCAGGTATTCCCTCATGTGAGCTCTATGAGAAGGGCTTTTCTCATGGTCAGGTATTGTTGGATTTAATTTTCTCCAAGTGGAGAAGCCGTCTTCCTTTCCAAAGTTTGACACAGACAACAAATGCTCCTTTGAAAACAAAAAGCAAACAAAACTAGCATGCTTTCCGATATGGAGAGTATAACAACCATTTTCTCTCCACAATTTCTCCGTTTGTGGAAACTTTATCAAACCACTGTTTGGAAAATGATCTCCCATCCTTCTCAGCAAATGGACCACTTTTATTCTGATATCTTTCAGGGCCATGTTGTAATATTGTCATCTTCAAATGATCTGGAATCGGTTTCTTCAAACAGCCAAAATCGCTTCTTTGCAAAAATATGCAAATATCTTCTTTATTTTCTTCACATGGATCATCATCCTGACAACGAGACTGAGGAGAGAGAGTATTATGTTCTGACCGAGCTGAATCCGTATCAGAAAAATCCTTCTCTGCACCCACATCATCTTTTATTTCTCCAGGTTCTCCTACTTCTTTACTTCTTTTTATCCATGCATCTAATGCCCCTCTTTGATGGGACTCTTCTTCGACTCTGGCCCTCTTTTTTTTCCTGTTCTGTGCTCCACTCGGTTGTACACGAAATACTCGTAACATTTCATTTTCTATCTCAAAAACCGTAAGACGCATGAGAAAATGGGAAGAAAATGGTAAACAATCGGTCAGTTGCAGACGGATAAACCATATTTCATTTCTTTGTTCCTTCGTATCAAATTATTTCACACTGATTCTCCACTGATAATTTTGTGCAATTTATATCATAGACTTGCAAATTAGTGGTATCTGTATTCGAATATTAGCATGTTAAGGAATAAATGTCTCCTATTCCGAGATTAAATGCCATAGCAGTCCTCTGGTCATCCAGGCTTCACTCTTACTACATCCCACGTAAATACTTCATTAAATATCGCCAGAAAACCTATAAAAACCGTAGTTGCACCTGTTCTAGGTAAAAGAACTAATCTAGATGCACAAAAAGCTGAAGAAAAGACGAGTTATGACTCGAGGAAACGCAGGAACGAACAGCCACGTCTGCTTGTTGCTTTTGATGGTTGCACCACGTACATCATGCGCATGCGTGTGGGGGGGATGGGGAGAAGGACCATTTTCTCTAGACAGAAAGGGTACACCATGTTAAAGGAATAAAGGGCTAACAACTGCCTCTGCAGTGTGGTGAGCCTCCAAAAATTGATTTATCACCGCTGAAATTTTAAAATTACTATCTTATTTCCTTCTCTGGGGCAGCACGGTGGCCTAGTGGTTAGCACAATCGCCTCATGGAACTGAGGTTCCAGGTTCGATCCCGGCTCTGGGTCAATGTCCGTGTGGAGTCGTGTGGAGTTTGCACATTCTCCCCGTGTCTGCGTTGGTTTCGCCCCCACAACCCAAAAAATGTGCAGAGTACGTGAATTGGCCATGCTAAATTGCCCCTTAATTGAAAAAAATAATTGGGTAATCTAAATTTAAAAAAAGAAAAAAATTTTTTTTTTTTTTAATTTTTTTTTTCCCTTCTCTGATTTGATGCCCCCATCCAATGGATGCCCGGGGCCAATGCACCGTCGGCCCCCCCCCTCTGCACGCCACTGATTACACCATTTGGCTGCGCCCACTTACAATGATTGTGGTGGGGTTTGTCCTGCAATGAGACAAATGGGGAGATAGGTCAGAAGAAAATTAAGTCTGGCATGGGTGATAGGTGAGTGAGAGCGGGGATATGAGAAAGAGAGGAGCTACTGGGGGAATAATAGGGAGGGTGATGGAGAGAAGAGGGCGGGAGGGAGAGTGTTGGGACCCCATGAGGTGGCTGGGGGTGAGATCAGCGTGGACATGTGTTGAGGGGTGGAGGTGGACACATGAGAAGGGTGGCTTAACCTGGCTGCACGAAGAAGGTCATCCATCTTCTTCCTGCCCTGGATCCCCATCCTCTTATGCAGCGAGCCCCATTTACTATCGCTGCCACTGCCTGCCAGGTGGGGTTGGTCACCTTGCTGGCCAACCATCTGCCCACATGAGGGTGAGGATGTCACACCTCTGCTCCACCCCATCTAGCATGTTGGCCAGGGCTCCCTCTGAGAAATGTGGGACTGTCTTCTTGGCATCCCACCTCCCACCCCCAACCGTTCCCATCACCCTGATTGGGCTTAGAACAAGGGCTGGGGAGACGTTTAAAAGGACCCTTCTCCTCCTTGCTCAGCTGAAGTAATTCCAGGCAGGCGAATCATGGGTGGGCCACCTTATACTCATGGAAATTTATTTTCACCAAGTGGCTGAATGTATTTTGAATTTTCTCGCCAACGACACCAACGGGATTCTCTCCGGGCCTTTTGCTGAAACCAACACTTTGAAAAAATATTGGAAATTCCACTCTCTCACCCTTTATGAAATATTCAGCATGTATCCCTTAGGCAGTTTAAGAATATGTGATCCACTTTGCTTGCTGTTAAGGAGGAAAAGAATAGATTAAAACAATAACATTTGCTATTCAACCTTTTCCAGAGAGGGAGGAATCATTTTGTTTATAGTTCTTTACCTAAATCTTCTTAGGCCATAAATCATCATCTATCAGGTGAAAAGATACTAAACTTGTGTTTATTTGGATCAGGAGTTCGCCAGTCCGCCGATGGAGCAAGCACACAACTCCATTTCTAATTTGGAAGCATAAATCTGGCAAAACGACTGAATTAATTATGAGAGTTAATGCTGAAGGCAGTGAAAGTAAGTCGAATGTTCAAATCTCTGTATTTCCTTGTGGAATTACTGACTTGCCATTGACAGGGGCCAGAAGCAGATAACAAAGCTCCGATATAGAACAATGCAGAGTGTAAGGATGCCAATTGAAAAGAAATCTTGGGATCTCTGTTGAAAGTAACTCAAGTTATTATCAAAGAAATGAAAAAGAGACATGGGTAGTGTGGTGAATCATAATAGCATGATTCACACTGTTATCACACATGTTGTACCATGCCTCTGTAAGCTCGGCACACGAGCAGTGGCCCGGCTCTGCCCCTAGGGGGAGGTGTAGTGGGAATGTACGGAAGTTTGTACTGGGCTCCACCCTTGGCTCCGCCCATGACTCCTCCCTCCCCACTGGTTGTATAAAGCTTGGCAGTCACAGCCTGCCTGCCAGTTCATCTAGAGTTCATCTTGTCACAGGCAGGCTCTGTTGTAAGACGATTAAAACCACTGTTCACTTCTAACCACGTGTCGCGTGAATTGATGGTCTCATCAATTTAATCGTCTTAAGAAACAGTAAGGAACGACTATGGAATCAGCTCTCAAACCTGATCGACTGGAACTTGACCCACAGGATGCAGAGGAGAAAGAAATCTTTTCACATTGGCTCCGATGTTTTAAGGCCTACCTGGCTGAAGCAAGCACCACAGAAACGACGGAGGAGCAGAAACTCAGCCTACTGCACGCAAGGATGAGCCATCATATATCTACTCAGTTAAATTGTACCAGCTCATATAGAGAGGCCCTGGCCCTACTCGACAAAATGTACGTGAGGCCCGTCAATGAGGTCTACACGTGCCACGTTTTTACTACTCGACGCAGGGCCCCACAGAATCGCTAGAAGAATTTCTAAGAGACTTAAAAGCCTTATCCCAGGACTGTAATTACCAGGCAGTAAATGCTGCCGAACATAAAGAACTTGCTGTCCGCGATGTCTTTGTTACAGGCCTTAGATCAAATTACGTGCGCCAGCGACTGCTGGAGAAAGGGGCTCAAAATTTAGAAGATACAGTTGAACTCGTTACAACTATGGAGGTCTCGTTTCGTAGCCTCACCTCGTTTCCTGCGGACTCCGCGATCCCGTCATGGGCCCCCGACCAGCGACTGCCCCAGGCCTGCGCCGCGCGGCCGCCAAGCCACCATGCTGCCCCAGCCTGCCACTTTTGTGGCCAGTCCCAGCACCCGCGGCAGCACTGCCCGGCCCGCAACGCGACCTGCAGCAGCTGCGGGTGAAAAGGTCACTACGCCAGAGTGTGTCTGGCAAGGAAGGCCCCAGCCCCTAAACCTCCAGCGACACAAAGTAATCACCCTCCGCACTCGCAGGCCCGCAGGCCCCGGAATGCAGCGGCCTATGCCCCAACTCCGCCTCCACCCGCCACGGCGATCCATGGGGGCCGCCATCCTGGCGGACCCCCACCACGTGGCCGACCACGTGCGACTCATGGGGGCCGCCATCTTGGACGCTATCTTCCTCGCTGCCTGCCACGTGCGAGCCATATTGGGCTCCATCCTCTCCAAACTCATAAATTTGATTGAAGACTGCAACATCAGCGGGCACTCATCACGGGGCCACCCCAGCGCAGCCGACCAAGCCGCCGACTACCAGCAACTCAATGCAGTCACACTGGACCAATCGCGCCCAAAACATCTCCACAACTCTATGACGATGGTCCAAATCAACGGGTACAGTACACCGTGCCTTTTCGACTCCGGGAGCACCGAGAGCTTCGTACACCCAGATCTAGTAAGACGCTGTTCGCTCCCTGTTTTTCCTGCACGGCAAACTATCTCCCTTGCTTCGGATTCCCACTCTGTCCACATCCAAGGACGCACTGTCGCGACTCTAACGATCCAAGGCGCTAGTTACTCTAATTTTCAACTATACGTCCTGCCCGAACTCTGCGCCCCACTCTTACTGGGACTCGATTGTCAGTGCAATCTCAAGAGTCTCACCCTCAGCTTTGGCGGACCCCTACCCCCACTCACTATCTGCAGCCTAGCCATGCTGCGAATCCCCCCCCCCCCCACCTCTCTTTGCCAATCTCACAATCTCACTTAAAGAGTGGGCGGGCTTTGTCCGCATATTGAGGGACCCACTGGGCATAATATGAAAAGAACCCCAGGCACCGCTTGAGGGCCCTGGGCAAATGAGGGAGAGGGAGGTCTAAGAGGGGGCGCATCCGGTCCGGACTGTAAACCCGTAGCCACTCGCAGCAGGCGGTACAGCCTACAGGCCATGGTGTTCATTCGAACCGAGGTCCGGAGGCTCCTACGTGAGGTGATCATAGAGGCCAGTAACAGTCCCTGGAGAGCTCAGTTGGTGGTCGTCAAGACCGTGGAAAAATTCCGCATGGTCGTAGACTATAGTCAGACTATTAGTCGGTTTACGCTCCTCGACGCGTACCCCCTCCCCAGGATTGCAGACATGGTGAATCAGATAGCCCAGTATCGGATTTTCTCCACGGTGGATCTGAAGTCTGCATACCACCAGCTCCCAATCCGCCCGGAGGACCGCCACTTCACGGCGTTTGAGGCCGATGGCCGCCTCTTCCACTTCCTCCGGGTTCCCTTTGGCGTCACAAATGTGGTCTTGGTGTTCCAACGAGCAATGGACCGAATGGTGGACCAGTACGGGCTGCGGGCCACGTTTCCGTACTTGGATAACATCACCATCTGCGGCTATGACCAGCAGGACCACGATGCCAACCTCAATCGATTTCTCCAGACGGCCCAGAAGCTTAATCTCATGTACAACAAGGAGAAATGCATTTTCCGCACAACCAGACTAGCCATCCTTGGCTATGTCGTGAAAAACGGAGTCCTGGGCCCCGACCCGGACCGGATGCTCTTAGACCTCCCTCTCCCTCATTTGCCCAGGGCCCTCAAGCGGTGCCTGGGGTTCTTTTCATATTATGCCCAGTGGGTCCCTCAATATGCGGACAAAGCCCGCCCACTCTTTAAGGCCACACTTTTTCCCCTGTCAGCTGAGGCCCGTCAGGCCTTCAGCTGCATCAAGGAGGACATCGCCAAAGCGGCCATGCGGGCGGTGGATGAATCCGTCCCTTTCCAGGTTGAGAGCGATGTCTCAGAGGTCGCTCTTGCAGCCACATTAAATCAGGAAGGGAGACCAGTTGCCTACTTCTCCCGAACCCTCTCCGCTTCGGAACTTCGACACTCCTCGGTCGAAAAGGAAGCACAAGCCATTGTGGAGGCTATTCGTCACTGGAGGAACTATCTCGCAGTTAGAAGGTTCACCCTCATCACCGACCAAAGATCGGTTACCTTCATGTTTGACAACTCGCAAAGGGGCAAAATTTAAAATGATAAAATTCTGAGGTGGAGGATCGAGCTCTCCACCTACAAATACAATATTATGTATCGACGGGGGAAGCTCAACGAGCCCCCAGATGCCCTGTCCCACGGCACATGCGCCAGCATGCAGAGAGACCGCTTAAAAGCCATCCACAATGACTTCTGCCACCCGGGGGTCACCCGGCTCGCCCACTACATTAAAGCCCGAAATCTGCCTTTCTCCACCGAGGAGGTAAAAGCCGTCACCAGGGATTGCCCGATCTGCGCGGAGTGCAAACCGCACTTCTACAGACCAGACAGGGCCCACCTGATCAAGGCTTCTAGGCCCTTTGAACGCCTCGCTATCGATTTCAAAGGGCCACTCCCCTCGACTAACCGGAATGTGTACTTCCTAAATGTCATCGACGAGTTCTCCCGATTCCCTTTTGCTATCCCGTGCCCCGACATGACCTCCCACACAGACATCAGGGCCCTGAATAGTATCTTCACCCTGTTCGGTTTCCCCAGCTATGTACACAGCGACCAGGGTTTGTCCTTCATGAGCGACGAGCTGCGTCAGTACCTGCTCGACAAGGCATCGCCTCAAGCAGGACTACCAGCTATAACCCCAGGGGGAATGGGCAGGTGGAGAGGGAGAATGCGACGGTCTGGAAGACCGTCCTACTGACCCTCCGGCCCAGGAATCTCCCGATCTCCCATTGGCAAGAGGTCTTCCCAGACGCGCTCCACGCTATTAGGTCCCTCTTGTGTACCGCCACCAATCAGACCCCTCACGTGCGGCTCTTTACCTTCTCCAGGGGTACTACCACGGGGGTTTCGCTCCCGGCATGGTTTTTTAAAAATAAATTTAGATTACCCAATTATTTTTTCCAATTAAGGGGCAATTTAGCGTGGCCAATCTACCTACCCTGCACATTTTTGGGTTGTGGGGGTGAAACCCACACAGACACGGGGAGAATGTGCAAACTCCACACGGACAGTGACCCAGAGCCGGGATCGAACCTGGGACCTCAGCGCCGTGAGGCAGCTGTGCTAACCACTAGGCCACCGTGTTGCCCTGCTCCCGGCATGGTTAAAGATACCAGGCCCAGTGCTCCTCAGGAAGCACGTCAGGGCGCACAGAACTGACCCGCTTGTGGAAAAAGTGCTCCTACTACACTCGAACCCCCAATACGCCTTCATAGAGTTCCCTGACGGCTGTCAGGACACCGTATCCCTCCAGGAGCTAGCGCCTGCAGGATCAAACCCCACCACTACCACCACCGAGGTACACCTCACACTACATCCCACCCAACTCGCAGCACCCTACGCCCCCGCGCCTACCAGTTCGCTACACATGTTCCGCGCGCCCGCCCCCGCAAGCTCCCAGCGCCCCCACTCCCCAGTCGAACCAGACTGGTACGAAGCTCGGACAGAATCATCCCCGGAGTCCGCCATCGTACCCCAACCGACCGTGATCATCCAGCCACCAGAAGAGATTATAACCCCGGTGCTCTGCCGATCACAACGGAAAACTCAACCACCGGACAGGCTCAATCTGTAAACCATCATAATAAAGATAGGTAGTTTTTTGACTTGGTTTTTTTTACAGGGGGTGAATGTGGTGAATCATAATAGCATAATTCACACTGTTATCACACATGTTGTACCATGCCTCTGTAAGCTCGGCACATGAGCAGTTGTGCAGCTCTGCCCCTAGGGGAAGTTTGTTCTGGGCTCCACCCTTGGCTCCACCCATGACTCCTCCCCCCCCCGCTGGTTGTATAAAGCTTGGCAGTCGGAGCCTGCCTGCCAGTTCATCGAGAGTTCATTTTGTCACAGGCAGGCTCTGTTGTAAGACGATTAAAACCACTGTTCACTTCTAACCACGTGTCGCGTGAATTGATGGTCTCATCATTGAAGGTCCCCAGAGAATCATGGGAGCGTCATGGGACCCGATCTCAGGTTTGACGCCCATTCTCGTCCCCTGCGCCGATCACGGTTTTGGCGCGGAGGCTCAAAGAATCCCGCCCATGGTGACCATGAAACCATTGCCAATTGTTGTATAAAACCATCTTGTTCCACTACTATTCTTTAGGGAAGGAAATCTGCCATCCTTATCTTGTAGAGACATGGGCGTGATCCAAGTACCATGCTGCACCTGAAAGTTAGCTCGCCACGGACCAACATGGCCAATAAAAGCTGGGAGACCCCACTCCCCAGATCTACCCGGCTCGCAACGCCTCGCAAAGTCCAACCCAATGTAAATCCCACCCATTGTGGGCAGGGTAACTTTTGTCGAATCTGCACAGAAGAACATAAGAACTAGGAGCAGGAGTAGGCCATCTGGCCCCTCGAGCCTGCTCCGCCATTCAATGAGATCATGGCTGATCAATTGTGGACTCAGCTGCACTTTCTTGCCCAAACACCATAACCCTTTATTCTCCAAAAAACTACCTATCTTTATCTTGAAAACATTTAACGAAGGAGCCTCAACTGCTTCACTGGACAAGGAATTCCATAGATTCACAACCCTTTGGGTGAAGAAGTTCCTCCGAAGCTCAGTCCTAAATCTACTTCCCCTTATTTTGAGGCTGTGCCCCCTAGTTCTCCTTTCACCCGCCAGTGGAAACAACCTGCTCGCATCTATCCTATCTATTCCCTTCATAATTTTATACATTTCTATAAGATCCTATATTAAAGCAAGACAGCAAGTCTGACTTTAATGTGCAGATTCACGAGGTACCTGAGACTTTGGGATCTATCCTCTTTGCCTTGGAGACCTTGGGCAAGTGCCGTTTGGTACTGGTCACCACAAATGGGGAATGGCACTTGTGGAGGTCTCCCAGCAGATCAGAGGCCACTGGCTGAAAGTCCTTTGGGAAGGGTGGTGCCCTGCCACTTCTAGTGCCACCTGGGCACCCAGGCAGTGCCACCTGTGTATCAGTCTGGCACTGCCCAGGTGGCACTGCTAAGATGCCAAGCTGGCATTTTTGGTGCACGTGCGATTGGGCTGGGATGATGGGGATGTGGGGGGTGTTGGGAGGGGGCCTGGTATCTTCCCATAGTGTGTTTGGGCTGGGGGGGTTGGTGGTCCCTTCGGGATCCCTTGTTACACTGGGGAGTTCTGGCAAGCGGAGCTCCCCAGTGTACAAAACTAGGCTATTTGCTGCCTTGGCCACGGGTTCCCCGCTGAGACCCCTTGTGAAACTTGTTGTATAGTCATGTGTTTCTTGGCGCTGCAAGCGTCGGTAAACACGTGGCTAAATGTGGTCGCTAAGGGACTTTATTCCCAATTAGTTGAATCGCACCCTTGGTCGGGCCTACATGTGACTCCAGATTTGGTTAACCTGAAGGCGCCCTAGTTAATCACTTGGTTCAAGAATAGTTAGGGATGGGCAACAAATAATGGCCTTTCCAGTGATGCCTGCCTTGCATGAAATAAATGTATTAAAAAAATTGTATTTTTAATGTTTACCCTCCTTTTTGCTCCAGCTTTCTCCTTGCCCTTAGTAAGGCTGTAAAGAACACTGGGTAATTCTGCAACCTTCCTGAAGCATCCATTCTTCATGTGTAATCCCAGGCTATCGTCACAGGAGAGAGGAGGGGCCATCACAGACATGCCCGGTCCTGTCTGCATTCCATATCTATACAAGCGGAGGGCTGTTAAATAGCAAACTGAAGCAGAATGGATCAGCTTTCCTCTAACTCAAGCCTGCAGAGTTTTTTTGCAGCACCCTTCCTCAGCCGCACCTGAGTTCTAAAACTGTGCAATTATTTTTTAAAATCTGTTCCAAGAACATCAAGGGTTTTTACATGTGCTGAGGCAACTGTACCCGCCTGATCTGAACTGCAACAGGCTGGACAGACTATGAATAAGAATCTTTCCTCCCCACGCCCCCTCTGGAGGCCAAATTTACAGCTTAAAGAGGCATTTGCTCCAAGCAGCACCAATGTGCAAGATGGGAATGTGCTGGGACATCAAGTTTCCCTGACAGCACTGCCAGGCATAAAGGTTCTGCAGGAATCTGCCACTCGAGGTTTGAAAAGCAAATTCATTGCGAATGGCATTCTGCAGCCTCAGGCAATCTGAGCAGAATGGGGGAAGGGGAGCAAGGCCTTGGAGACGTGGTCAAACAATAAGATTCACACTGCTGCTAATTAGAGGTGCTGGGATAATCAGAGCAATTTATTAATTATACTGAAAACCATAGATAACGCAAAACTGACATAAAGTGGAAAAAAGTTTTTGGCTCAAGTGAATATTCTGGATGAGCGGCATGTCGACAGCAGCTTTTACACGTTCTCAAAAGGGAGGCTTATTTGGTAGTGAAGGCTTTACTCGAGTTGAGGCGGGGGGTGGGGGGGGGGGGGGTCGTTGCTGGGCACACAAGGCCCACAAGCCTTCCGCTCAGGCCAATACGGAAGCAACTTGAATTTCAGAACACCGTCCGCATGAAACGAGGAGGCCCAGGGTGTTCCTGACATGAATGCTGACCTTGTGAGACAGATTCAGAGCAAACATTTGCAATGTTGAAAGAATGGACACAAACGCTCCAAAGTTCATTTCTTCAGGTTTCCCCTTCAGTGAAAGAAATCGGTGAGTCTGCAGCATCCGAGTCAGCAGGAGATGCCCATTTACGTCTGCCTGCCAGGGGCCTCCAGGAAACGTATATTGGCGTTTGGGGCTCAATCTCTGGAGGCAGCCCGACAATATAAATGTAGTGCTGGTATACATCCTACAACAAGGCAAAGTCAGGTTTACGTGCTGGCTGCAATTGGCTAGCTGTATCAGCTTCCACTATAATTCCATGAAAAATTAACCAAGTACTGAGAAAGAATGACCCCCGCATCCCATCCCAATTTCTCCACATTTACTCTCTATTCTACTTATGTTTGTTGCTCTGAAAGAATTCACTGCCGAGCCATCTCCGAGCACTCTTGTTTGTCCATGACTGTGTCTGTAACTGTATTGAATAAAATAAATAAAGATTAACTGGAAAAGTCACAGATAATGCAAAACAAGATTCTAGCATCCCAGTCATATTTAATACAAATTAAACATTTTAAAATTCCCATGGTATATAAACTATTTATAAAACATTATTCTATTATCTGCTCTTCGAATTGAATGTATGATATAAATACTCCAGAAGTGCTGGGGATCATCATACACCATTTTGAAAGAAAATTATGCTCATTGAGGAGTGTGCTAATAGCGTTATTCCTTTCCCCAGCCTCTTCCCAGCAGATATATCCAGGCAAGGATGGCCAGATCCAGGAGTTGAGCATCTTTACGCCTTCAACCCGGATCTAGTCTGCCTGCCCAGATGACCGTCCATCATCCCTGGCCTTCGCCATGAGACCCATGATCTCCCCACGCCTCAACACCATTCCATAGACTCTGAACCACCCCCTCATCCCTCCAATCACCAAGGCCCTGATCTCAATCCTATGCCCATCAACCAACCCCCCTTTGCTATTCTCCTTGCACACATCACCATCACCACCACTTCCTCAATCCCATTCCCAGGTCTCAGACTCCAGCTCCCCAACCACCCTCCAGCATGGATTTTGCATCTCCTGTGACGCAGGGATCAACAACCCTTCCATTTGACCCACCACACTTCCCCGAATCACCCAACCGTTCCCCTCCCTTGGTCAACACCCCAGATTGACCTTCCTTCCTATCCTAACTGAGATGCCCACCCCCTGCCCACCCCCACCACCCTCTGGCCATCCTGCTGTGGGAAACCAGCTTTGTCCTGTGGTTTTCTCTCATTTTCTCTCCAGCTGACTGGAAGCCAAGCCTTTCAATTAGGCTGAAGTGGGGGAACCAATCATAAATCCACTCTTGTGGTGAATCCTGACTTCAGGATTCCTCACACTTTACCGAATGCCCCACTCCCAGCCAGTTGGTAAGCCAAAATTCAGATCTATTTGCTGGGAAAGTTGAAAGATTTGAGAGAGTAAATAGAAAGAGCTCTCAGGTGCCGGAATCCAAACTGCAGAGTTACCAGTTGTGGTGGCTTGAAACAAACACTGGAGACTTCCAGTAATAAACAAAGGGGTTTATTGATGAAAGGCGAAGGCAGTTACATAACAGGCACAGAACACTATACAAGAGATCAGCTCCCTGGTCCACACTGCCCTGAGTGCCTGTTCCCATGGCATCTGGGTCCTCCCGGGCCTCTGTAGCCCAACCACAGGCTCAGCACTCTTTTGGGTGATTCAGTGGTCCATAGTCGATGCTACCTCAGGAAGACCCACTTCGACAACAGGCAAACTAGCCTCACTGACATCAATAGACACAGCACGTTGAACAGGCACAGGAGTCCCTGTCTCCCCCTTGGATGGACCGACTTACAGAAGTATTCACGATGCTCACTGGACTCCACGTCACGGGTCAGGGGTCGTCACTCCTTGACTCTTCAGATGGTCAATGTGCTTTTTTTTTGTTTTTGTAAAACTAAATTTAGAGTACCCAATTCATTTTTTCCAATTAAGGGGCAATTTAGCATGGCCGACCCACCTACCCTGCACATCTTTGGGTTGTGAGGGCGAAACCCACGCAAACACAGGCAGAATGTGCAAACTCCACACGGACAGTGTCCCAGAGCCAGATCGAATCTGGGACCTCGCCGCCGTGAGGCAGCAATGCTAACCCTCTGCGCCACCATGCTGCCCCATCAATGTGCTTTTTGGCCATCTTCCCATTCACATTGACGACATAATGCACCAGCCCTGACTCGGCCAAGATCCATCCTTCTAACCAAGGAGAACCGGCAGCAAAATTTCGGACCAAAACCGGGTCTCGCATCTGGAACAACCTGTCCTCTCTCTGCTCTGACCGCTGTCTCTTCTGAGAGGCCTCACGTGCCTCCACCCTCCCTGGATAATTTGGAAATGCAAGATCCAATCAGGTTCTCAACCTATGGCCCATGAGCAGCTCAGCTGGTGTGACCCCTGTGGTTCAATGAGGGGTTGAGTTGTATAACAACAAAGAATTAGCCAACCGCTGGCGAAGTGATTTATCGGATTGCTTTTTCATGGCATTCTTGAAAGTTTGAATGGCCCTCTCAGCCAGACCGATTGACACTGGGTGGTGGAGGGCTACATCAATCGCTTTTTCCAACCTAATTGTGGTCACCACCAGATTTCATCTGGATATTAAGGATATGGATCCCACAGACCAGCCGGTCGCGCAGCATATCACTGAGTGCAGTCCCAAGCTCACAGTGCTCAGCAAACTGGTGAAGCCTGGCTATGAAGGCTGAAACATACTCTTCATGGTCCCTCACTGCAGATTCAAACTTATAACATTGGAGGATATTTGAGGGCCTTGGGTTGTAATGGTCTTTAACCAATTTCACTATCTGAAAATGAAAAAAAAAATGAAAATCGCTTATTGTCACAAGTAGGCTTCAAATGAAGTTACTGTGAAAAGCCCCTAGTCACCACATTCCGGCGCCTGTTCGTGGAGGCTGTTACGGGAATCGAACCATGCTGCTGGCTTGCCTTGGTCTGTTTTCAGAGCCAGCGATTTAGCCCAGTGAGCGAAACAGCCCCTGGTCAAAGGTCTTCGAGTTGGGTGCCTCCGGAGATGTGACGTTCCTAGTCAAGTTATACGTTTGGGGCCGGCAAACTGTCAGAAGTATCACCTTCTCTTTGTCTTTGCCTGGCACCTCATTCGTGACAATGAAGAACGAAGCCATTCGCTGTACTGACTGCAGTCCTCAAACCCTTGGTCAAGTGGGTCTAGTTTGCCAATGATAGGCACTTCCACTCATGGTTTAAATTATTCAGACTCTAGCTGGAGCTTCTCTACCTTTTCAACTATTCCTTCCCTGTCGAGTCACAACGACTGGCAGCTGTGATCGAAAACTTTTACCTCGTTGCTAATGTGGTGGCTCGAGACATACTCTGGAATAATCGTGGGGGTTTTTCGATGAACGGCAAAGGCAGTTATGTAACAGGCACAGAACACTATACAACAGGTCTTTGCACTTCATCAACTTGGTCCATACTGCCCAGGGTCCTGTTACCAGAGCTCCGCAAATTCACCATTGGCCAGGGTACACACGCCCCCGCGCGATTGGCCCCGAACCAGTCACATGGTCCGTGGAGACCACCCCCTGAAAGTGGCCATGATTCCATGCCAGCATAACAGCAACTTTTACTCTGTCCCAAATATTGATCTGAAAACCAACCTCTGAAGTGAAAACTTTGCTGCATTGGTGTGAATTTAGCTATTTTCCCACAAGCCAGTGGCACTGCCAATTCAGTGGGCGCTGTGACGAATTATAGGTGGTTTTGAGGTGAGTGTCCACGCGCACTGAGAATTGCGTTCAGGTTACTCAAATTTACTTTATGTAGGCCCTTTACAGCCAGTGGAAATAATGAAGGAGGAAATCACTCGCCCACCTAAGGTTCCATTTACCATTGAGTGAGAAAAGTAAATGTTGGCCACCACCTGCAAAATAATACATTTTTTACATGACTCCCAGCTCAAACCAGACCTCGCTGATGCAAGTTTCCCTGATTAAAAGTGGTTGAGTTTGCCAACTGCTTCAAAGGATGCAAAAGGTGATCTATTTTGCAGGGTGTGGGGGTGGGAAGGATGTGGGGGCTGAAACTTAGCATGGTTTAGAATAAATGACCTCCTTGTTGAATGAAGCAACATTGCCAATAAAGTGGTAGGGAGGAAAAAGTGCGTGCACCAGACCATACAGTGCCAACCGACATATGGCATGCACCACTGTGTGTCCAATAGAAATGTTGGCGCAAAGCAATGGCAAAGGCTAGGGCCACAGGTCTCCAGCTGGATTTTCTAGCTGGAGCAGCAGATACAAAGACATATAACTGACAGAATTCCCATGGTGCAATGTCTGGAAGGAGGAGGATTTTCTGCATTCTTCCAAAGTGCATGATGTTCTCTTGGCCATTGCTGCCAACCCAAACAGGTCATGTTCAATGAGACACTCAACAAAGGTAAATGCAACAAAATTGGAAAACTATGGGCAAATGTGATGTGATCAAATGTCATGTGGTCATTGTCACTTGATTGAAACACCTGATCAAATATCACATGGTTAAATATCAGATAATCAAACCTTCAGGAATATATCCAATTTGAGCTGACAATGCTCTCATGTAATACAAAATATAACACTCTGCTCCTGAAAGTGTGTCTCTTTAAGGACAAACTGTGTAATTGTTGTGACTTGCTCAAGTCAATTAAAGGCTTAAGTTTACATTTACCTTTTTAAAAATAAATTTAGAGTACACAATTCATTTTTTCCAATTAAGGGGCAATTTAGCGTGGCCAATCCACCTACCCTGCATATCTTTGGGTCGTGGGGGCAAATCCCACGCTAACACAGGGAGAATGTGCAAACTCCACATGGACAGTGACCCAGAGCCGGAAATCGAACCTGGGACCTCGGCGCCGTGAGGCAGCAATGCTAACCACTGCCCAGATTTACCATTTTATATACATTTTTTATTTTAATGCGACCACTGGAGTTAGTTAGAGAGACCTTCCTCAGGTTAGGCTGATCATCAGCATGAACGGATGGTTAGGTTAAGTACAGTTCAGGCTGAATTTTTAATGCTATTTTCAAGTGTACACCTGAAGTGTTACGGAAGTAATGTCTTTTTATATACAAATTGATTCCTTGATTGAACTAGCTGCTCACAGAAGGGTTGCTTGAATAGGCCCTAGCCACAGTTCCGAGCCTGTTGTTTCTGCAGCAACCCATACCAAAATGTGTCTGTTCATGCATGTGTGTATGTGTGTGTGTTTCGACATTGGGTCAGATTGTGATGTCCTTTCTCTGGGGTTGAATAGCACATGAGTGAAGAGCAATCACCTGGAAAGTACAGCAGAGCCAGATCAGAGCAACAAAAATTGGGCGAAGAAGGGAAAAACTAAAAACGGAAAACAAACGTCCGAGCCTGTAGCGTTTGACATTAGTAGCCACACTGAACCAGTGTTTCAGGTGAGGGCCCTTAAACTGTAGCAAACTCCAAATGTTACCATTAGTATTCTTAGCTTTTTAATTCACAACCAACAGGAGATTATCTGTCATACAATCTTTTTTAAAAGACAACGATGCTGAAAAGTGAGCAATACACTATCTTTCTATTGTGCTGCTTGATGAAAGCTCTGGGGTGTGTGTCTGTGTGTATATGTGTGTGTGAGAAAGAAAAAGAGAATGAGAGAGAGAAAGGATCGCATCACATATTCACGCTGGAGACTGCACGGATACCACAAATTGCACTCCTGTCAAGAGAAGTCCTAAAGACATGCTTCCCAAAAATGAGAGTATAATAGCTTTGGACCACTCTCAATGGAAAGGAGAAATTTTTCACACCAGCTGGTGCTCTCAAGGCATTTTTGTTTGGTATGTGGGCTTGGGAAAGCAGCATTCAAGTGAAAAACCTTCAAGCTCCAAGCAAGTCCCTTGTGTTTTAGTACATCTGAATGTTACTTGTCCCTGTTAGAAGGGCAATAAAAAACCGCACTTGTCTTCCACATTTCCGGTTCCTATTCTCAAGATGTATAAAAAGCTGAGACCTGTTGCTGTTGGAAGTGCAGACATGCTGCAGTATAAAAGTGCTTTTGTTAAACATTCCACAGAAAGCATAAAGAATTGTTTTGGTATAATAAAGTGGGGGAAATGTTGTGAAGGGCCTTGTGCATAATGAAAACTCCAGTTCTCCCTTGTTTTTCTACAGAAGGAGCTTCTCGAGTCCGACTGTACCATTTCTCATAGCGGCTCCTTCCGGAAATATTAATTGATCGTCCTCTTTCGGATGCCAATCAACCGGTTGTATATTTTCAACATTTGCTGGTTTTATTTCAGATTCTGGATCAATTGCAGTTTCGCATTTGGTCGGTACTGCATGTTGAACTTCATTATGAGATTTGACGATAGTGAAAGAAGCTTTTGTGCATCTTTGATGTGCAAGTTCTCAAGGACAATATTAGGAGTCTGAATAGAAAGAACACTACAGCTATTAACATCACCATGACCGTCGGATCAGCCCTATACAAATAGGCCACTGTGCTGTTTCACAGAACTGTTAAAGAAGCATATCAGTCATTTGACCCACCTAGCAGTAAGTACATCTGATAGAGCCTCTCCATCCATTGCTTCAACTCTGTTATGCCATTTAAATGAATGATTTCCAGGAGTTTTTTTTCCAGCTAAATATGTTGTTTCTGTGATACCTGCATTGTCAGCGTGTAAATGGTGTTAGCATATGAATGGTTGTCAATGTGACGAGAAACAAAGATGTCGGAATACTTTTTTCTATGGTCTCCATGGCATGAAGTGAACTTCTGTGTGGAGGCCCGTGATCAACAGGGCAGTCCAAGCATTAGTCACAGAATGTTTGTACTCAGGGGCTCTTCAGGCGGAGCAGCAGATGACTGTATTGAGTGAATATGATGCCAAGAACTAGCAGCTGGGTCAGCGAATGAATTTGCTAATTAGGCAAGTAGCAATTAGTGCCTGGTTATCCAGTCAGATTACTTAGCGTGTTTTCTCAGTTCTGAGGTAACATCCACTTGAGTTCTTTTCAGCATCTATATAATTCCTGAGCAGATCCTACATTTAAAAAAATGATTCCCCTGCCCTGCCTGCCCTTGGGTTTTAAATTTAATGCACTTACCAAACATTTGACACTCAGTGGGGTCAATGGAAAGTAAAAGTCCAGCAAAGGTGAAAGATGGACAGTCAATCCGCTCCTGTCATTTTGCTGCCAGGGTGTTTACGTTAAATAAACCCCAGAGCCAATGTAAAGCATTTCAAGGTCAGGTACAGGGTAAATCCCCCATGCATCACCTCAGCAAAATTCCTCTAGGGAAACTCAGGAGCATCCAGGCTGCCCCAATGTGATATCTCCATCCCCGTTAACAGTCGGCCTGTGGTGCGCATGAGGCCACCAAGGTTTCTTCTGCAAATATTCTTGCTACGTTTACAATGTTGTTAACACATCGCAACCTGATGGAGCAGTTCTCAACTTTGGGCAATTTGTGTTGGTAACTTGCGTCCACCAGAAGCTGAGCTGAAACGGTAAAAGTTTATTTTTACAGTGTTTTTACATTCATGCTTGGGATACAAGCATCACTTCCAGGACCAGCGTTTGCAAGTTGTAAAGTGAGCCTTCATCTTCTACTGCTGCAGTCCGTGTGGTGAAGGTGCCCATTTCCAACTTGATGGAACCATCAATTCACCAGACACGTGTTTCCGATATGAATATAGGCTTTAATCTACTTACTACAGAGCCAGCCTGTTACCCGTTAATGAACTCTCAGTGAACTGCAGGCTGACTCTGGACAAGGGTATTTATACAGCAGCACTAGTGGGAGGAGTCATGGGCGGAGCCAAGGGTGGAGCCCTGTACAAGCTCCTGAACATTCCCAGAGCTACTCCCCCTAGTGGTCGGATAACGCTACTGCACTTACAAAGATATAGTGTGAATTATCATGTTACATTCACCACACAACTAAAGATGTTTTTAGCTTTCAAAATGGACACATGCTCCTTTTCATTCATCGACAGCCTACATTCTGGAATTGTCACCCTAAACCCCTACACAAACAGCTAGATCATCCTGCAAACTCCTTCCCAAAGCATACCTCCTCGATTCTGAACTCCTTATCGGTGTCTGTTATTTTTACTTTCTTATTCAAGGTATTAGATCAGTACGAGTTGCTATTGGTGTAAAGATGGATTTCTAATAAGAAATGTTAAACAGAGCAGTAAGTGACAGGTTCAGAATCACAGGAGGGTCTTTAATGGAGCAATGCATCATAGCTAAAATCAAATATTTGACTACCAGACCCTGTTTGGAACATCTCACTGTTTGGTTTAATTTTAATTTTAACGGCAATTGCTGCTTTCGCTAAGTTGATCTCTATCTAATTTTCCTAAGGCCACCATTCAAATAACCAGGTTATCCAGTTAGTGGAGTACGATGTAAAGCTGGAGGGTAGAATGTGTTTAGGCCTCTCCCGATGTCCCAATGTTACTTCAGCAGAAACTACTTTTTCTCCAAGGTTTACCAGAATTGTCTATCTTTTTAAAAATATAAATTTAGAGTACCTAATTCATTTCTTCCAATTAAGGAGCAATGTAGCATAGCCAATCTATCTACCCTGCGCATCTTTGGCTTGTGGGGGTGAAACCCACGCAGACACGGGGAGAATGTGTAAACTCCACAGGGACAATGACCCAGGGCCAGGATCGAACCTGAGACCTCGGCGCTGTGAGGCAGCCGTGCTAACCACTGTGCCACCCTGCTGCCGTAGAATTATCTATTTAAGTTACAGATGGCGATCAAGGGATTAACCTTTGGAAATTCCAGACAATACTTTTGAAATTATGAAATTGGGATGGCTTCTAGAATGTGCATGAAGTAAGCATCCAGTGTTAACTTTAGGTTTAAAAAGGCTTAAAGGTAAAGCATCCAGCTTTGAATCAAATTATGGATTGGCGTTATGAAATTTGTGTTAATTAAGTTCTTGCTTGCTGACCTGTTGAGGCAAAGTTTAATGCCTCTTCCAGTGGAAACCCAGCAGGGGGCTGCTAAAATGCCCCATGTAGCTGACCCTCTTCATTCCCCCTACCATCCCGTGAACTGCGCTAATCCAGTATTTGTGTAGGCACTCCTGAGAGGGCACTTGCCTTAAGGTAACAGGACCCATCTTTAAATCAGGCTGGACTGCAGGTTTTCAGGAGAAAACCCTCATAGTTTCCCACCCAGTCAAACCCAACAGGAACAGGAGGTGTGGCCAGCGAAGGCAAATTACGTTAAAATTTTTAATGAGTGCACCCCAAGTCCCCTAAAAGTAAACTTCGGGCCTCCAGTGCCCCGCGTTTTCCACACCTGACTGAAATAACCTCCAGACCCATACCTCCCCACACACAACATCCAATAAGTAAGACAGGGCGAGGGACCTGATGCTGATTTCTTTGACTTAAAATCTTTCTCCCACCTAGACTTAGACAGGAGCAGAACTCTCACAATTAAAATGCACGAGGGATCTCAGACCTCTCTGGGCCTCTCAGCATCAGTATGTGAGCTAACCACTGGCCCCACCTGGAATGTAATGTGTTATAATCGATATAATGTTTTACGGACAGGAGAGAGAGGCATACTGAATTATTTTATTCTCCCACCATCTGTCTGTAAGCAGTGGTGTTTTTAAATTGTTTCAAAATAGGCAGTGGCACGTGTTCCCAAACCCTCAGTTTTTGAGTTCCAATCTTTAAAGTTACGCAGATAACTCTTTTTTAAATGATTAAATCAGAAGGTTAGTTTATTCACACATTCAAACCTGGGAGGGGGAGAGGATCACAACCTCACACACACGCACGCACACAAATATACTGTAAGGGGGAAAGAGAAGAGGGGTTTTACAACTCTGAATAACTTAACTGCAAAAGAACCACAGAAATGGCGATCAGTTCCCGTACCAGCCACCCCGAACAGGCGCCGGAATGTGGCGACTAGGGGCTTTTCACAGTAACTTCATTTGAAGCCTACTTGTGACAATAAGCGATTTTCATTTCATTTTTCATTTTCAGTTCACATGATTTCCAGAGTCCAGATGGGTTTCCTTCTCAGAGACGTTCCAGTTCTGGTGAGTTCCTGGCTGAATCATAGAATTATAGAATTTACAGGGCAGAAGGAAGCCATTCGGCCCATCGAGTCTGCACCAGCCTATGGAAAGAACACCCTACTTAAGCCCACGCCTCCACCTAGTAACCCCGTAACCCCACCTAACCTTTTTGGACACTAAGGGCAATTTATCATGGCCAATCCACCTAACCTGCATATCTTTGGACTGTGGGAGGAAACCGGAGCACCCGGAGAAAACCCACGCACACACGGGGAGAATATACAAACACCACACAGACACTCAGCCAAGGTTGGAATCGAATCTGGGACCCTAGAGCTGTGAAGCAACTGTGCTAACCACTGTGCTACCATGCCACCCCCACTGTGCTACCGTGCTGCTGTGCTGAAGACAGTGATCCAAAAGCCACAACCTTGGATTGTTTGATATGGCTCATAATGAGGTAATTACAGGTTAATGAACAGTTTCTGTGCCTGTCGTCTGTGCCAGTTTCTGTGCCTGTCGTCAAGTCCATTGTCCACCTTATGAGATAAGTGGTGGCTCTCAGCACCATTGCAGGGATAACAAGTTTCAGAGACATAGGGCTGGATTCTCCTTTTGGGCAATCAAGTCCCCACGCCTGCCGGAAAACAGGCGAGAATCACTCCGGACTTGTTCCAAGAATCTCCGGAGTGATTCCCCGTTCTCCAAGGGGCAACAGGCCTCCGGCGTGCATCCTGCAGCTCCGACTGCCGGCAGGGCTCTGCTGGACAGACGTGCGGCCGTGCATGCCCCCAGCGGCCGCAAGCGGGAGCCGCCGACATGGCCTGCTCGGAGGATGATAGGTCGCTCCCTGATTGCGATGGCCCGCCGATCAGTGGCCCCTGATCCCGTGCCTGCTCGTCGTCAAAACACCCCCGATATCCGATCCCCATGCCCCCCCCACCATAACGCCCACATCAGCCACAATTTCGAGTTCCCGCTAGGTAGAACCACGGTGGCGGGACTCGGTGGCCACTCGGCCTATCTAGGGCAGAGAATGGCCGGGGGGACCTTTTCCAACGGCCCCCAACCGGCGCCGCATAAATCACTCGCGCACGAATGGCGGCGATTCTCCGGTCGCCGGAGAATTGTGTGCCGGCGTGGAGGCCTATTTTGAGTAATTCTCCGCCCCCATGCCGAGCGAGATTTCAGCGCGGAGGGTCGGAGAATCCCGCCCGTACTATCTGCTACTCCCCAGTTTCATTTATTTGTAATGTCCTCACAAACAGAGATGTGAGATTCTACACTGATGAGGTTTGCTTTTTTTGTCCTGTAACTGATGTTTGGAAATTTCCAGAAGCTGTGGCCAATCCTGTGAGTCAAATGACCTGTAGCAACCATCTTTTTGGTTCAACAGTTGAAGTACGGTTTGATTTTAAACAGTTTGCAACCCTTTCCTGTCTCAGGGACATGCTAATTGTGTACATCATCACAGTAAGTGATAAAATATCACATGATTTGATCTCACATACAGACTCACAGAAGGTGCAAGCCAGAGCAGTGAGCTGTGATCCAGAAAAGCTCCTGAGTTAAAGCTGAGCTGCATTATTTAAAGCATGGGCCTTTTAAAGAGGAGGCGAACTGTGGCTGGAGCAGGTGGTGGAAGTAATTTTACAAGTCACTCTAACACACAAGAAGACTGAATAATGGCACAATATGGGATAGAGAGCAGCCTCCCAAGTTCTCAGATGTTGCACTGGAGGCCTTGGTGGAGGAGGTTCAAAGGGTGAGAGAACTGTTCTACCCACAGGAATCAATAAGGCACTCCAGGCAAACTCTCAGAAGGCAGCGAGAGCAGGTAACCATGGTGGTCAATGCCAGGAGTCAAGTCCCAAGGCCTTGGCTGCAGTGCGGCAAAAGGTTCAATGACTACACACAAGTTGACAAGATCAATGAATTCACCTTGAAATTCATTCTTTACCAACTGTACTGTTAGTCTCACACATTGCCCAATGTACCAACCCTCATCATTCATGTCCCAACAGTTTCAATCAAACAGGACTCTAAACTAACACTCATAGTTCCATATCATCCTTGCACAGTTAGCACTACTGCAAGTCTCACATCTCACAACCTCTGCACACTGCCAGCCATTCAACGATGACACATTACCCAAACAAGTTGCACCACACTCACTGACACAGTCTCTCTTGCACAACATGGTTGCAAAAACCAAAGGCAGCAAGCAGCTAACCGGTAGAAGACAGACGCATCTGTAAGTGTTTGTCATCATTCAAGCAGCCCTTGTTGAAACCATGGTCAATAGCGGGGCTGAAATCATCAAAGAAGTTGCTATTCACATATGTAACCCTCCTTCCCCAGATCCACCACCCCGTCATCCGCTGCAGCTGGTGTTAGTGTGGATCTCATACGTTCCACCCACCCCTCAACCCATTATTACCCCCTTTGTGCTTTTGATCTTGTAGATACCCAAGGACTGTCACCTAGGTAGGCAATGGTGAAAGGGTAATGTGATATTGATGAAGAAACACTGAGCGTGAGGCGACATGCCATTCGCTGGTGGGATTCTCTGCTCCAGCCCTTATCACAGGGAATGCTCATTGAAGCCACCCCTCGCTATCGAGAAACCCGCAGGCGGGGGTGCACTACTGGCAGGACCAGAGAATCCTGTGAACGGCCGGGGAATTCCGGCCGCTGTCACTCAATTTCACACTCACTGCCATCAGCTCAGATCCTCACACCGCATGTAGACACTTGCATAGAGGTGGGATTTGGACATGGTGAAACACTAGGCACCAGGATGCCGGCGTTGGCCTGGGGTGAGCACAGTCAAATGTCTTACAACACCAGGTTAAAGTCCAACAGGTTTGTTTCGAATCACTAGCTTCACCTGAGGAAGGAGCTGCGCTCCAAAAGCTAGTGATTTGAAACAAACCTGTTGGACTTTAACCTGGTGTTGTAAGACTTATTTTTTAATTATAAATTTAGAGTACCCAATTCATTTTTTTCCAATTAAGGGGCAATTTAGCGTGTTCAATCCACCTATTTTGCACATCTTTGGGTTGTGGGGGCGAAACCTACGCAAACACGGGGAAAATGTGCAAACTCCACACAGACAGTCACCCAGAGCCGGGATCGAACCTGGGACCTCAGCGCCGTGAGACTGTAGTGCTACCACTGCACCACCGTGCTGCCCTGTAAGACTGTAAGGGGCTGGTTTAGCTCACTGGGCTAAATCGCTGGTTTTTGAAAAGCCGACCAAGCAGGCCAGCAGCACGGTTCGATTCGCGTACCAGCCTCCCCGGACAGGCGCCGGAATATGGCGACTAGGGGCTTTTCACAGTAACTTCATTGAAGCCTACTCGTGACAATAAGCGATTTTCATTTTCATTTCTTACTGGGCACCAGGACAGGGTACAAGGTGTCACCTCACCAAAGGGCAAGATTGCACATGAGCCCTGTTACAGAGCGCTCAGATCAGCTTGTTAATAATGTGTGCTATAGAAGAAGGCTGATAAGGTGCTTGATGAATTGACAGACGACTTGTGTGCCATATTATGGAGCAAGGGACTGTTAAACACCAACTTTGCACAGGACGTTTCAGAGAGTTTGGAGCCAAACCTATCCAGCATAGAAGTGGTGACTAACTCCATTGGCACACTTGTGGTTCCATCCATGATGCAGTGTATAAATAACATCTCAAATTTGTTTCCAGCAAAGGAGAGCCATTCAATGTCGTGGTTCTGCAGTGGAAGTTCATACGCCCTCATGCAAGCTCAGGTTGTTGTCATCATGGCTGCAGATACTAGTGTTCCAAGGAATTACAGGGTCTTCCAGCCGTACAGCAATCTGTGTTCCAACAAATCACTAGGATTGCTGAGGCACTGCCCCAGGGCAAATGGCAGTGGGTCCATACGAGAGCACAAATCTGCTATTCTCTCTCAGCATTCATCTTCCCCCCTTGCCATAGCCTGTCAGCCAGCCAGACAGCCCAGGCTGCTGCTGCCCAGCCTGGGCTGTTACACGTTGCTTCACATTGGTGGGGACATTGACAAATGGGGACCGGTCAAAGAGAACCGGCCAGGGTTGCACAGGTAAGTACAGCAAGCGGGGGGGAGAAGTTCATGCCTGGGCAGTACACTGGCAGTTTCTGTTGGCAGGTCAATGGGACAGTGTCTGGGAGGGGGGCTTCCGATGGGGTGGTCAGTGGTGGGGGGGTGGATTCCCTGGCGGGGGTGTCGTGTGCATATGGGGGGGTTTCCCCATGTCTGTAGGGCTGTAGGGGTGAGGATTCTTTGGAAGGGGTTGTGTGCATGGGAGTGGGGGTTGAGTGTTCTTGTGTGTGGTGGAGAGGCGGAGGGAGATCCTTGCTCATCCTTTTTATTTTGTTTAGATCGGGTCACCCACCCACTAGCGTGACATCGTGGGACCCACCTCCAGGATTTATTTCGACCAAGTGTCAAAAAAAATCACGCAGGAAAAGCCGCAGTGGAACCAATAGACTACACCTGAGATTCCCCACCTGAGATGACAGTGAAAAATCTGGAAAATTCTGCCCAGTGTTTTGAGCTGTGTATCACGCTTCCTTGGTTCTGATAAAATCACATTGAACTCAGAGGGTGAACTCTGTTTTTCTACCTCCACAAATGCTGTCGGACTTGCTGAGTTTTCTGTTTTTTTGTTTTTATATTAACTGAGGTCAGGGCTTTCCAAACTTTTCCAGCCACAAAACATATTGACCTCCGAAGAGTAATGACGGAACCCCAAAGGAACATGTTGAACAGTTAAACCACAAAAAATTTATTGTTTTTGCATAATAGGTACAAACGTAGAAAAATAAATTGATGAAAGTATATTCAATTGCCTTATGTATATATTTATTATCATTAAAAAGTTATCTTATTCAACAAGTATTTAAGGCCTACCTTCTTTTTTTCATTTTTAATGGAAGGAGCAATGCTGCTTTTTTGGCTCCCAAATCTGCTCAATATTAGGAGTGTTGGTGGAGAGTTGGATTCTCATATCACACACCGACACACAGTCACACACACTCACACACCGACACACACTCACACACCGACACACACTCACACCAACACAGACTCACACTGACACACACTCACACACCGACACACTCACACACCGACACACACTCACACCGACACACACTCACACACCGACACACACCGACACACACTCACAAACCGACACACACTCACACCAACACACACTCACACTGACACACACTCACACACCGACACACTCACACACCGACACACACTCACACCGACACACACTCACACACCGACACACACCGACACACACTCACACACCGACACACACTCACACCAACACACACTCACACTCACACACACTCACACACCGACACACACACACCGACACACACTCACACCAACACACATTCACACTGACACACACTCACACACACTCACACACCGACACACACACACACACCGACACACACTCACACACCGACACACACACACCGACACACACACACACCGACACACACACACACCGACACACCGACACACACTCACACTGACACACACTCACACACCGACACACACTCACACACCGGCACACACTCACACTGACACACACTCACACCGACACACACTCACAGTGACACACACTCACACTGATACACACACACTGACACACACTCACACACCGACACACTCACACACCGACACACTCACACCGACACACACTCACACACCCACACACTCACACACCGACACACACACACACACTCACGCACCGACACATACTCACACACCGACACACACACACACCGACACACACACACACACCGACACACACTCACACACACTCACACACTGATACACACTCACACACCGACACATACTCACACCGATACACACTCACACCGACACACACTCACACACCGACACACACTCACACACCGACACACACTCACACACACTCACACACTGATACACACTCACACACCGACACATACTCACACCGACACACACTCACACACTGACACACTCACACACCGACACACACTCACACCGACACACACTCACACCGACACACACTCACACATCAACTCATACTCACAAACCGACACACTCACACACCAACACATACTCACACCGACACACACTCACACACTGACACACACACACCGACACCCACTCACACACCGACACACACTCACACACCGACACACACTCACACACCGACACATACTCACACACTGACACACTCACACACCGTCACACTCACACACCGACACATACTCACAAACTGACACACACACACACTCACACACCAACACATACTCACACCGACACACACTTGACACCGACACACACTCACACACCGACACATACTCACAAACCGACACACACACCGACACATACTCACACCGACACACACTCACACCGACACACACTCACACACCGACACATACTCACACCGACACACACTCACACACCGACACATACTCACACCGACACACACTCACACCGACACACACTCACACACCGACACACACTCACACCGACACACACTCACACACCGACACATACTCACACCGACACACACACACACCGACACACACACACACCGACACACCGACACACACTCACACTGACACACACTCACACACCGACACACACTCACACACCGGCACACACTCACACTGACACACACTCACACCGACACACACTCACAGTGACACACACTCACACTGATACACACACACTGACACACACTCACACACCGACACACTCACACACCGACACACTCACACCGACACACACTCACACACCCACACACTCACACACCGACACACACACACACACTCACGCACCGACACATACTCACACACCGACACACACACACACCGACACACACACACACACCGACACACACTCACACACACTCACACACTGATACACACTCACACACCGACACATACTCACACCGACACACACTCACACCGACACACACTCACACACCGACACACACTCACACACCGACACACACTCACACACACTCACACACTGATACACACTCACACACCGACACATACTCACACCGACACACACTCACACACTGACACACTCACACACCGACACACACTCACACCGACACACACTCACACCGACACACACTCACACATCAACTCATACTCACAAACCGACACACTCACACACCAACACATACTCACACCGACACACACTCACACACTGACACACACACACCGACACCCACTCACACACCGACACACACTCACACACCGACACACACTCACACACCGACACATACTCACACACTGACACACTCACACACCGTCACACTCACACACCGACACATACTCACACACACACACTCACACACCAACACATACTCACACCGACACACACTCACACCGACACACACTCACACACCGACACATACTCACAAACCGACACACACACCGACACATACTCACACCGACACACACTCACACCGACACACACTCACACACCGACACATACTCACACCGACACACACTCACACACCGACACATACTCACACCGACACACACTCACACCGACACACACTCACACACCGACACACACTCACACCGACACACACTCACACACCGACACATACTCACACCGACACATACTCACACCGACACACACTCACACACCGATACATACTCACACCGACACACTCACAAACCGACACACCCTCACACACCGACACACACTCACACACCGACACATATTCACACCGACACACACTCACAAACCGACACACACTCACACACCGACACACACACAATGACACACACTCACACACTGACACACACCGACACACACTCACATACAGACACACACTCACATACCGACACACACTGAGACAGACACACACACACTCAACACACACACACTCGGACAGACAGATAGACAGCCACACTCTGAGACAGACACACACTCACAGACAGACACACACTGAGACAGACACACACACTCACATACAAACACACACTCAGACAGACAGACAGACACATACACACACTCACATACAGACACACACTCACACACCGACACACACTGAGACAGACACACACAGACTCAGCACACACACACTCGGACAGACAGATAGACAGCCACACTCTGAGACAGACGCACACTCACAGACAGACACACACTGAGACAGACACACACACTCACATACAAACACACACTCTGACAGACAGACAGACACACACACACTCACATACCGACACACACTCACACACCGACACACACTCACACACCGACACACACACACACTGACACACACTCACATACAGACACACACTCACATACAGACACACACTCACATACCGACACACACGGAGACAGACACACACACACACACTCGGACAGACAGATAGACAGCCACACTCTGAGACAGACACACACTCACAGACAGACACACACTGAGACAGACACACACTGAGACAGACACACACACTCACATACAAACACACACTCGGACAGACAGACAGACACATACACACACTCACATACCGACACACACTGAGGCAGACACACACACTCACATACAAAACACATTCAGACACACATACTCAGACAGACACATACACACACTCACACACAGACATACCAGCACAGACACACACATGCAGACACACATACACAGTCACACACACGCAGACACACATTCGTGCACACACATAGACACACACACAGGCAGACACACAAACACAGATACATAAACACTCAGATACAGGCACACACACAGACACACACAAACACAGAAACACACACAGACACACACACGAGCAGACACACAGGCAGACACAGACACGCACACATACAGACACACAGATACTCACGCACACATACAGACACACAGGTACTCACACGCACACATACAAACACATATAGGCACAGACACACAAACACAGATACATACACACTCAGACACAGGCACACACACAAACGCACCACACACACACACAGACACACACACACGTAGTCAGACACACACACACATCACATACACACACTGACAGAGACACACACACAGACACATTTACACACAGAGACACAGACTCACACACACACAGACACACCACACAGACACACACAGACATAGACACACACACACAGACACATTCAGACACACACACAGACTCACACACAGACACACATAGACACACACAGATACACACACATAGACACATAAATACAGACTCGCACACACAGTCTCAAACACACACAGACTCACACACATAGATACACACAGGCACACACATACAGACACACACACACAGACTCACGCGCAATCACACACACACCTAAAAGAAACATACACATTCGGTTTCTCACAACACACAAACACACACACTCTCACCTCGCTCTCTCTCACCCTCTCACTTCTTTCTCACACACACTTACTTCATTCTCTCTCTCTCTCACACCCACACACTCACCTCTCTCTCACACACATTCTGTCACCTCCCTCTCACATACTCTCTCACCTCTCTCTCACACCCACACACTCACCTCGCTCTTTCATATACACTCACACTCTTACCTCTTTCTCTCCCACACCCCACATACACTCACTCCCCTCTCCTTCACAGACACTCACACTCTCACCTCTCTCTCACACATACTCACCTCTCTCTCTCTCACACACACAAGTACACACACTCTCACCTCTATTTCACACATACTTACTTCTCTCTATCGCACAGACACACACACATTTACTTATCTCTATAACACACACACTCTCACCTCTATCTCACACATACTTACTTCTCTCTATCACACAGACACACACACATTTACTTCTCTCTATAACACACACACTCTCACCTCTATCTCACACATACTTACTTCTCTATCACACAGACACACACACATTTACTTCTCTCTATAACACACACACTCTCACCTCTATCTCACACATACTTACTTCTCTCTATCACACAGACACACACACATTTACTTCTCTCTATAACACACACACTCTCACCTCTATCTCACACATACTTACTTCTCTATCACACAGACACACACACATTTACTTCTCTCTATAACACACACACTCTCACCTCTATCTCACACATACTTACTTCTCTCTATCACACAGACACACACACATTTACTTCTCTCTATAACACACACACTCTCACCTCTATCTCACACATACTTACTTCTCTCTATCGCACAGACACACACACATTTACTTCTCTCTATAACACACACACTCTCACCTCTATCTCACACACATTTACTTTCTATAACACACACACTTTCACCTCTCTCACACACTCGCCTATCTCTCACACACACACACACACTTGCTTCTCTCTCACACACAAATATACACCCACACTAACACACACACTCTCTCTCCATGCCTCCCAGTCATCCTTGCCCTGCCCCTGAATGAGCCTAGTCCTGATCCCCGAGTCGGCTTCTTCTTAAACCAGTTGGCTTCCCTTCCCACCCTAGGCCGCAGCCTACCTCATTCCACTGTCCACTCACCTTGAGGCATTAGTGACCTCCCTTAAGCAACAGTGAATTGCAAACAGCCAGATGTTGTAAATATTTCAGCCTTCGAGAAGGCTCATACAAAAGCATTCATCGCCATGGTCACCTCCACACCAGGAATTGGGCCCTTGCCCTGCTCTAAGTTTATAATCGTGGCTGCAGAAAGTGTGAGGTTTCATCCTCACGTATACCTCTCATGCTCTGATCCTCACCGAGGTTCAGGTTGGAGAATTGCTTCCTGAACACCCTGGGCAGAGGGACTCGGTTTGAGAACCTTTTGCCCCCCCCCCCCCCTCCCCCCCCCCCCCCCCCCCCCCGCACCTCCTCCTCTTCTTCCATCTTCCAGCAGCTTGTCCAGCTCTGTGTGGCCTCTGCTCGCTCTCCCAGTCGCACACTATTCCAAGAGGAAGGCCTCACAAATCCATTTTGTGTTTGCCTACTGTTTTTATCAATGGTCATTTCAGGGCTTGGGTGTCAGTTCATCACTTCCGTATCTCTTTCTATGGAAATGCCATTTGAGATATCAGATTTCATCAGCACAAAACTCATGATACTAATGGGAAATTTTAGTTCTCCATTTCTTCCAGTGTGTTTCTCTCTAGCTCTCCACAGCAGCAATAGCAATAAGCAAAGTTCTGCCCAATTAAAGGACAATTAAAGGCTGACCATCCACCAAGGGTGAAATATTAAATTAGGAGTCTAGTGTTCATCTACAGGAGCTTAATGTTAGCCCCTATTTCAATGTTTCTTTTATCTCCATCAAGTGTTATTTTGTTTTAATTTAGTGTCTGATAATTCAAAGATTATAGCAACAGCAAGTTGGAGGTATCGAATAGCCTGATAATATATTTATTTCTTCTTCTGCCAACATGTCAACCTAAACAAAACCTTGCTAGGTGGGGTGGGCTACTGGAGAGTTGATTCTTGACGAGAGTAGGAGAAAGGAATGACCTTGAAAGGTTAAAAGCAGGAGTTTGTATTCACTACATTATAAAATGGCTGGCACGTGTTGTTTTACATTTGGAGCTGGAAGTAAAACAAAAGAGAGTGTGTCAAACATTTTAAGCAAAGATTGAGTGGTTAATTGACATCATGTGGCACCATTGTGTGTCACTATCTGCTCGTATGCTTCCCTAGAAAGAAAGCTTGCAGTATTGTAACTCCTCATCATATCCTCAAGGTGTCCCAAAGTGCTTCGCAATAAGCAGTGACCATTGTTACATTGGAAAACATGGCTGCCGTTTTGTTGCATATTACATCCCCACAAACATGCTGTGAGGTAATTTTGTAGGCCGCAAACAAGTCTGAACTGAGACGGTCAAAAGAAAACTTGGTTTCTTGCAAAGCACTTATATTTACAATGTACATCAGATCCCAGCCGGGTCTTCTCTGTCAGTTCCATACCTGGCCCACTTTATACAGATCTCAATCATGAATGTCCTCAGGCTCCCCGCTCCCTTAGCGAGCGAGCTCATTATCGGTGAGACTCAACGGAAGACCAATTGCTCAAACCCCGTAGATCTCCTGCGGGTTATAACAGTAAATGATTGGTCAACCTTTTCAGTTGAGTGATGAACATTGGCTGGAATACCTGCAGAATTTTCTTCTCTTCTTCCAGTACCACCAAGATAGTTTTGTTTTTTACATTCACCTAAGCAAGCAGACACGGCCTCAGTTTAACATTTCATTCATTGCCAATGAACACTCCTTCAGCACGGCACTGACATGTCAGTCTACATTATTGGCTCGTGTCCATAATGTGGCTCGAGGGTGGTATTATTCTAGGGGGTCGGTTAGCTCAGTTGGCTAGCCAGCAGGTTTGTGATGTGGAGCAACTCCAACAGCATGGGTTCAATTCCTTTTTTTAAAAATAATTTTTATTGAAATTTTTTGAAAAATGTATAGCAACAGAACAATAATAATAATAAACACCCCCCCTCCCCGTCACCCGTAACAACGCATATAACGAACCCCCCACCCCCCCAACTCAATAAACAACAAAATAAATTAACAATAATCAAATTAACTTAAACAACACCCCCCGAAACCCCCCCCCCCCACCCCCCTTTCCCCCCCCCCCCCCTCCCCCTGGGTTGCTGCTGCTGCTGACCTAGTTCCTTATCGTTGAGCCAGAAAGTCGAGGAAAGGCTGCCACCGCCTAAAGAACCCCTGTACCGACCCCCTCAGGGCGAATTTGACCTTCTCCAGCTTAATGAATCCCGCCATGTCATTGATCCAGGTCTCCACGCTTGGGGGTCTCGCATCTTTCCATTGCAACAAGATCCTCCGCCGGGCTACTAGGGGCGCAAAGGAGCATGGGTTCAATTCCTGTGCCGGCTGAGGTTATTCGTGAAGATGCTACCTTATCAACCTTGCACCACCACTCAGCTCCCTCTCTCTCTCTCAATGGGGAAAGCATCCTCTGGGACTATGGTGACTTTCAATTTCAAACATCTTGAGAAAACAAACGCTGTTTGAAAGAAATTGGTAACAAAGTTGAGCAACAACCTCCACAAAGTTACACACTGTACGTTGTCACTCATATTTCAGTGTTATTGCACCTTGTGTTTTTTTTCTTTTTTTTCATTTCATTTCATTTCATGTGATGCATACAAAATGTGATTTAATATTTTACCCTTTCAATCCTGAAGGCCCCTGTCTCATAGTAGAGGATCATTCCGTGGGCATGTGCCATTCTGTTACTTCTATCAATGTGGTCATTCTTAATGCCCGAATCCAGACAATCAGCGTTAGTACCTTGCACAACCAAGAGGGGTAGGGCAGCTGATTTCCAATCCTGACTTTTTAGGGTCAATTTTTTGCAATTTCCTCTCGGCAGCCTATGAAATGCCGGTTGTTTCACGTTGCGTCCACACAAACAATAGTTGAGATAAATGATCAGTTAATCTGTTTTGGTTGAATGATGAATCTTGGCTCGATAACTCCCAGTTCTTATTCAAATATGGCCGTGGAATATGGCAGTTGCAATCCCGCAGCTCAGAGCAGCCAACTCAGCACAGACCAGGGACACATGGGGACTTCCTGGTCTCTATGGTTCCGTTCCTGACCAGACACTGTGTTCATCAACTAAGCCATTGGGAGCTTTAGATTTGAATTGTGCTCAGGTATACAAGGAAATGAGCTTGATTATACAAAAACAAAAGCTACAGCAGAGTATCAGCGTTTAGTCCAGTAAAAGCCTCTTCTTCTGCGTTACAGTGCTGTTTGTACAGTCCCAGGCAGATATTATTCTCTCTGGCTCAACCTCTGCCAGCAATACCTTGGGAGCTTGACATAACAGCTTTTTGTATACTTAACCACTAATATCCTGCCAGCGCAACTTGCTGTCACTGTTTATGTTGGTTTGGTAAAAATGCATTAGGTGTACAAACATTCATTTCCTCACACCAGCTGAGATTGTATCAATATTGGCTGTGTTTATAAAATATGAATTACATTCTCAACCATAGCATAAACATTTCCTTCTGCTGATGGCTGCTGTTTTTTTTTACCAATGAGGACTTTAGTCCTTTCACCTTTCACCTTACAAGATTAATATCTATTTCCTGTCAGTGCTGGTAGGTTCCTTCAAACCTTTGCCATTAAACTTAAAATGCCTGTTAAATGTTCACTTACACATTATTCATTTAGTCTCAGTCCTCCTTGAACCTTTAATCACACTTCAGCCACAAAAAAGGCATTTCATTATTTATGAGGTAAAAGTCACATTACACTAATCTTCAGTTAGCAGCGACATTAACGACACGTACATTGTGCACTTAGTACAAAAGAATGCTTACATTATTACTCAGTGGTTCATGTTATAAGTCAGGGGATACCCTCCAGGTGAATGGAAGGTGGAGAAATAAGATCACGATGGGCGGCAGATCTTTGCTTTAATGGACTCTGAGCAATTTAAGATTTGCCTGTCAAGCTGCCAAATGGAACTTCTGCAGAGGAAATAAAAAATTCTGCAAAACAGCTCTAAGTTGCCACGAGACCTTGATAACTGAGGTGTACAAGGGAAATTCCCTTCATAAATGGGGAAATAGCTTGCACACTTTCTTTCTTAACCCTTTTGGTTGTAAAAATATTTATGGCAGTCTTACTTCTTTGTTCCTCCTTTCGTCCAGTGTCTGCAATTCTTCATTTCTCTCATTTTAAAACATTTGTTTTGACACATTTTTTTTTCTAATTGGATTTAAGGACCTATAACCAGCAGCAACAACTTGCATTTGTATCACATCTCTAAAGCAGCAAAAAGTGCTTAACAGGAGAGTTATAAGACAAAAACCTGATACCATGCCACAAATGAAGGTGTCGGGAGAGATGATCAAAGATTTGGTCAAAAGGGTAGGTTTTAAAGAGCACGGAGAGAAAAGTATGGAGTTTAAGGGAGGGAATTCAAATGTTTAAGGCCAAGGCAGCTGAAGGCACATCTGCCGCAGATGCTGCCTGACCAGCTGAGAATTTCCAGCCTCAGCGTGTCCTAACCTGATATCCTCACATGCAGAGGTCCAGGAGACAGGTCATTGGCCACATGCAGGAATCCTGGCTATTTTCTTTCTCCTTATGTCAAGTTGGCTGACAGCAAGTACACCTCCAGGAAAATCTCAGGGACTGAACCTGCCTTAGCTTCTTATTACAAGCATAGCATTTTGACTGGAAGCATTTAAATGTTTGATGGCAACCATAGCAATGGTAGCAGCTAAATATCTGACTCTGCGACCGTGAACCTGGCTGCGTGGCCTGGATCCTGCTGAAATTTGCAGGGCCTCCCTTGCCAGTTTATGGAAAGTACTCCTTCGCACTTTGCAACTATATTTGGGGCTGGCTTAGCACAGTGGGCTAAATTACTGACTTGTAATGCAGAACAATGCCAGCAGCGCGGGTTCAATTCCCGTACAGGCCTCCCCGAACAGGCGCCAGAATGTGACGACTAGGGGCTTTTCACAGTAACTTCATTGAAGCCTACTTGTGACAATAAGCTATTATTATTATCTTTCTGCCATTTCCATGGCTTTGGCATCATTGCAAGCCAGTTTCCACATCAGCTTATTTTCTCTACTCACAAGATGGCCTGGATTTTATTTTCTTTAGATCTCCTACAAATGTATCTCTAAGACCTATCCCTAAGTTGATGCCGTACCCACAGTTGCGAGGGAGTTTCTTTGATTCAAGAATATAGGGCTGGATTCTCCGTTTCAGGGATTATGTCCCCACGCCGTTTGTGAAACCTTTGGTCTTTTATGCCAGAAAAACTGGCGTCAAAAGGCCACAGATTCACAGCCCTGCAGGGAGCTAGCAGGGAGCCATCATGGAGCTCGCAGCTCCAGCCGCAGATACGGCCCCCCGCACTTTTGGGTTAGAGGCCGCGCATGTGCACAGCAGCCTCCAGCGGCAGCGCCGTGCCCCATGGCGGATTCAGACCGTAGACATGGAAACGGTGCCCCCAATCAGCCACACGTCCGACCCTGACCGCCCGCACAATAAAGGCCCAGTCCCATATGAGCCCCCCCTCCCCACCCTCCGATCAGCCCGCCCCCGACCATGTCGGCCACGGACTGAGTCCGCAGCCGCCTTGCAAGTTTTCCGAATGGCTGGGACCACATTACAAATACGCCTTCGGGACTTTGGCCGGTCGGGGTCGGAGGATAGCGGATCGGCCTCTGGCAATGGATGAACGTGAGGATACGAGGGACGGGTACTCCCCAAGTATTCCGCTTTTCGGGGGCCGGAGAATCACGGAACCGCCGCTGGTCCCGATTCCATACGTGAAACTGAATTCTCCAGACGCGATTTCAGCGTCAGAATGCGGAGAATTCAGTCCATAATCTTTAACAGTCTGACTGGGCACCTGATAACTTTCATGCAATGCAACTCTCCAGACATTCTCATTCTTAGTTAGGATCCTTTGAGTCCAGAATCTCATTAATTTCACATATTCCCTTGAACTGGGGTCTCTCAGACAACATTGGATTACAACTACATCGAAAGCATCATGATGAGGAAAATATTTACTTTATCTTCATCTCCTGTTATTTGCTTTCAGCTGAATGTGTAACCTACATTCCACCAGTAATTACACCAGTCTTCTTTGTTAGGGTTGAGTTCCCCCACTGTCTCCAAAATGCCATCAGTGCCATTTTCCCAATTACGTACCATGCTGACTCACTGTGTGCCTGAATACAATATGCACATGGAGCGATCTTTCAAATTGCTCAAGCTTCCTCAATGTCAACTTCAGAACTTCCAAAAATATGTCACAATAATCTTCAGTCCATAATTTCTCAAATGAAATGTAAAAAAGAATTCTATTGTCATCACCATTCTGTTGTGTTTTGTACTGAGTAAGACTAACATATGTTCAGCTGCAGGCAGCCATAATTGAACTAACTATATTTACTCCTCCCCAACAGAGAGGCAGCAGAGAGTGCAATATAACTAAATGCTCAGGTCTTGCAACATACTACGTTACACTTGGTTCCATTTTTGGCTTGCGTTAGGGAGGAGAGGAAGTCAGCCCAAGTCCCTAATCCTGAATGCTAGCGACTCTTAATAGAAATAAGTGTTTTTGTGTACGTGTGTTGATTGATTGATTGATTGATATTTATTGTCACATGTACCGAAGTATAGTGAAAAGTATTTTTCTGCGGCCAAGGGAACGTACACAGTACGCACATAGTAGACGAAAGGATAATCAACAGAGTGCATTGACAATGGTACATCAACAAATAGTGATTGGTTACAGTGCGGAACAAGGGCCAAACAAAGCAATTACATGAGCAAGAGCAGCATAGGGCGTTGTGAATAGTGTTCTTACAGGGAACAGATCAGTCCAAGGGAGTGTTATTGAGGAGTCTTGTAGCTGTGGGGAAAAAGCTGTTCCTACGTCTGGATTTGCGGGTCTTCAGACTTCTGTATCTTCTGCCTGATGGAAGGATCTGGAAGAAGGGCAAAGCCTGGGTGGGAGGAGTCTCTGACAATGCTGTCTGCCTTCCTGAGGCAGTGCGAGGTGTAGGCAGAATCAATGTTTGGGTGGCAAGCTTGTGTGATGCATTGGACTGAGTTCACCACACTCTGCAGTTTCTTTCAATCATAGGCCGAGCAGTTGCCATACCAGGCTGTGATGCAGCCGGGTAGGATGCTCTCTATGGCACATCTGTAGAAGTTTGTGAGAGTCAACGCAGACATGCCAATTTCTTTCGCTTCCATTGGAAGTAGAGAAGTTGTTGTGCTTTCTTGACTGTTGCATCAATGTGATTGGACCAGGGCAGACTGTTGGTGACCCCCAGGAACTAAAGCTATCGACCATCTCCACTTCGGAGCCATTGATGTAGACAGGGGTCCGGAGGAAACCAGAGCACCTGTAGGAAACCCGCAGGTACAAGGAGAACGTACAAACTCCACAGTCACCCAAGGTCGGAATTGAACTCTGGTCCCTGGCACTGTGAGGCTACAGTGCTAACCACTGTGCCACCGTGCTGACCAATGCAGCGCTGCCTTATGTTTGATAGTTGTCCTTCAGATGATGCATTAAACTGAGGGCCCATCTGCTTATTCAGTGGTTGTGAGGGATATGTTTTGTATATCGGTCAGCTTCCTTACCTCCACCAAAAATAAATTAACTGGTAATTCTTGTATGCAAATTGACTGCTGCATCTGCCTACAAAAACTGCGAAGTAATTCATTGTTTGTGAAGAAGCGTTTTGTGAAGAATGTGGAATTGTCCCATATAAGTGTAAGTTTTTCTTTCCATATGTTATCAATTGAGTTGCAGTTGAGGCAGGAACTGTCCTGCCTTGATGGAAAAGTGATAGAATATCGGTATCCTTAACCTTAAAAGGTGAGAAGTAGTCTGTATGCACCTAATGTACTGTGGTTCTGGCGACATGATCTGTCCTTCCTCTTTCTTTTTCCCCGCCAAATGAAACCTGGATTTATGGTCACTTGCACAGTCAGAACAAAGCCCAATAGTGGAAGTTATATGAACAACAAGAGCCAGAGGTCTCCTTGGTAACATAAACCATAGCCTAAACCTCTGCAAAACAGAAATAAAAATAGCAAGCAATAAGAAGGCTAATACCGATGGCGGAGATAGCATTCGCAACCTGAAAGATTGCGGAATTTCCTTCTCTAAGCCTTTGCTTCTTCAGCAGTCTCCATCAAGTACAGGTTTTGTTTTGCCAGGAAAAAACAAACACACAGTGCTTGAAAAGAAAGATGGGTGGTAGTCCCTCGTTTAAAGTAATAGAGCCATGTATATTCAGCCAGAATTCAGACTGGTCAATTTTTGATAGTTTGGGAGTGAAATTGGGCTTCGAAAGTCGTGCAAAACAGGTGAAAACGAATTGCCTGCACATTCTTTTTTTTAAAAAACGCATTTTATTCAAACTCGGATCAAAGAAGGTTACAGCAAATAAACACCCCGGGAAACATTCTTCCCAACAATCAACTATACAGTTTGTACAGATTTTTCTCCCTTTTCACCCCCCTCCCCATCACCCCCCCCCCCCACTCCCCTGCGACGAACAGCTCCTCAAACACGGTTCACAAAAATCCCCCACGTTTTCTCGAACACCCCTCATGAGCCCCTTAACTCATACTTTATCTTCTCTAACCGCAGGAAGTAATACAGATCACCCAACCATGCTGTTACCCCCAATGGCGATGCCGACCGCCACTCCAGCAAAATTTGCCGCCGTGCAATCAGAGAGGCGAAGGCCAAGACATCGACCTTCCTCCTCTCCATGAGCTCCAGCTTCTCTGAAACCCCAAATATCGCCACCAATGGGTCCAGGTCCATTCCTTCCTCCACTATCCTGGCTAAGTGTCTGCACATTCTAGTGACATCACTGGAAAAGAAAAGAGGTGGGGTGTAAAATGGGCTGCCAATCACTACCACTTGTTTTGCAAGACTCCCAAATACCAATTTCACCCGCTTATCATTGCTGCCATCATGTCTTTGAATAAAACACTTTCTCTGGCGTTTCTTAGATGAATTTCCCTCTCGGCTTTCCCTACTGTTATCGAAAGTACATCATGATTAAATCAAAAGATTGTGGTCTGTGAGTCTGCTATTCGAATGGTTAAAGTGTTAAAACATAACAACATAGGCAGAGACCATACATCCCATCAGGCTTACTCCACCACTCTATCTGTTCATGGCTGGTCTTATGCTTCAGCTGCACTCTCCGACCCACTCTCCATATTCCATGATTCCCTGAGAGACTAATACTCTGTCCATTTCAGCATAAGCTTATCAAATGATGGCACATCCACAACTCTCTGGTGTAGAAAGGTCAAAAGATTGGCAACTCTTTGAGTGAACGACTCGTAGGCCATCCCAGGGACCAATCTAGTGAACCTTGGCTGTACTGCCTCCAATGCAAGTATATCTTTTCATGTATAAGGAGACCAAAATTGCACACAGTATTCTAGGTGTGGTCTTATCCACAGACCTATGCAGCTGTAGCAAAAGTTCCTTATTCTTACACTCCAATCCCTTTCAATAAAGGTCAACGTTCCATTTGTTTTCTTAATTGTTTGCAGTCCCTACATGCTAACCTTTTATGTTCTTTGGACGAGGTACACTCGAGTCCCTCTGAACATCAACATCTACAAGCTTCACGCCTTTTAAAAAATATTCTGCTTTTCTAGACTTAGAGCCTAAGTGAATAATGTCACACTTCCTCACATTACAGTCCATCTGCCACATTGTTGTCCACTTATTTGACCTAACTTTGACCTATATATACTTTTCTCATTAGAACGGAGAAGGATGAGGGGCGACTTGATAGAGGTTTATAAAATGATCGGGGGAATAGATAGAGTAGACAGTCAGAGACTTTTTCCCCGGGTGGAACACACCATTACAAGGGGACATAAATTTAAGATAAATGGTGGAAGATATAGAGGGGATGTCAGAGGTAGGTTCTTTACCCAGAGAGTAGTGGGGGCATGGAATGCACTGCCTGTGGTAGTAGTTGAGTCGGAAAAGTTAGGGACCTTCAAGCGGCTATTGGATAGGTACTTGGATTAGGGTAGAATAATGGAGTGTAGGTTAACTTCTTAAGGGCAGCACGGTAGCATTGTGGATAGCACAATTGCTTCACAGCTCCAGGGTCCCAAGTTCGATTTCGACTTGGGTCACTGTCTGTGTGGAGTCTGCACATCCTCCCCGTGACTGCGTGGGTTTCCTCCGGGTGCTCCGGTTTCCTCCCACAGTCCAAAGATGTGCAGGTTGGGTGGATTGGCCATGAAAAATTGTCCAAAATTCTATGATTAACCTAGGACAAAAGTTCGGCGCAACATCGTGGGCCGAAGGGCCTGTTCTGTGCTGTATTTCTCTATCTCTATCTCTAACTATAGCTCTTTGCAGCCTCTTCATGCCATCCACACAGCTTGTATTCCCACCTCAATTTGTAGCATCAGTAAACATAGATAGACTATTCTCAGTCTCTTCCGGGCACTCCAGTTTCCTCCCACAAGTCCTGAAAGATGTGTTCGTTAGGTGAATTGGACATTCTGAATACCCCCTCAGTATTCCCGAACAGGCGCCTGAGTGTGGCTACTAGGCGATTTTACCAATAATTTAATTACAGTGTTCATGTAAGACTCTTTGTGATATTAATAAAGATTACTATTATTATATAAGTCATTAATATAGGTTATAAAAAACTGAGGCCCAGCACAGATCCTTGCTCTGACAGATCCTCTAGTCAGAGCCTACCAATTTTAAAATGCCCTATTTAATATTTATTATCCCTACTTCCTGTTTCCTGTTCATTAACCAATCCTCCATCCAAGCTAAGATGTCTCCCACAACTCCATGAGCCTTTAGCTTGAGTATTCATACTTTTGTGGCACCTTATCAAATGCCTCTTGGAAATCCATCGACTAGTTCTCCTTCATCTACTCTACGAATTACATCTTCAAAAAGATACAAATACATTTGCCAAATAAGTCACCACCCGTATTGATTCTACTTTCCAATTCTCTGAGCAAAGATCCTTTCTCACTAACGTCCTCATCCTTTATTATCAGAGCTAACCCTCCTCCTTTTCTCTTCTGTCTGTCTTTTTGAAATGTATACCTTGGAATATTTGTTTTCCAATCCTGGTGACCTTGAAATGATGGCTTTATAATGGTGATGAGATCAAAACTATTTCTGTGGGATTCTCCGTCAGCAGGATCCTCTGCTTTGTCAGAAGCATACCCACACCCGTGGGTTTCCCAACAGCGTGGGACGGCCACATTGGGAAACCCCATTAGCCGGCTGCCGGAACGGAGAATCTTGCTGCCAGCAGTGGCACGCCACACCGGAAAACTGGGCTGGTGGGAAGGAGAAACCCACCTTTTTCTCTATTTGTACCATTAGTTTGTCCATCTTATTGTGGATGCTCTTCACCTTCAGATATAGTATTTCCAATTTCCTTTTTACAATGACTCCCTTCTGACTTTACTGTCTGATACATTGTTCATCACATTAACGCCCCCCCCCCCCCCCTTAACTCCCACTCCCAACCCACTATTATTTTAAAGATTTGCCCTAACATACAACTCACCAGGACACTGGATCCAGTGTGGTGCAGGTGGAATGGTTCCAACAGTGTTGATTCCACTTTTCCCAGTGCTGTGCTAGTGCTCCATGAGTTGAAACCCATTTCTCCCACACCTATCTTTGAGCCACGCGTTCAACTCTCTGATCTTATTTATCCAATGTCAATTTACTTGTGGCTTAGACAGTAATTTGTGACTATGACTTTTGGGGTTTGCTCCATACTCTCTCAGCAGAATCTCTTTCTTAGTCCCATCTATGTTCTTGAGACCCAGGTGAAGCAGGATAACTGGATCACTCAAAGTTCCTCTCCAGTCTGGAGTAAAATGTCCTTAACCCTGGCATCAAGCAGCTGACATAGCCTTCGGGACTCACACTTTTCACTACAGGTAATTCTCTCCAACTATCCTGTCCCATACTACAACTACATTCCTTTTTACTCCCTCCAGTTGAATGGCTCCTTGGTGCCTTGTCATTTTGCTCATCCTACCTGCAGTTCCAGTTCTTGTTCAGACAAACTGCAAGAACCTCAAACATAGAACATAGAACAGTACAGCACAGAACAGGCCCTTCGGCCCTCGATGTTGTGCCGAGAAATGATCACCCTACTCAAACCCACGTATCCACCCTATACCCGTAACCCAACAACCCCCCCTTTAACCTTACTGTTTGGGACACTACGGGCAATTTATCATGGCCAATCCACCTAACCCGCACATCTTTGGACTGTGGGAGGAAACCGGAGCACCCGGAGGAAACCCACGCACACACGGGGAGGACGTGCAGACTCCACACAGACAGTGACCCAGCCGGGAATCGAACCTGGGACCCTGGAGCTGTGAAGCATTTATGCTAACCACCATGCTACCGTGCTACATAACTGTTGGACAATTACAAGGGATGGGACTCCTCTATTGCTACCTTCCGGGTCCCCATACCTGCCTCATTTGCAGTCACATCCTCCTGTCGCCCACTTCAGACCAAATCAAAAGTATGTAACCTAAAGGGTGTGGCTGACTCCTGGAACAAAGTGTCCAGGTAACCTTCCCCCTCCCTGATGCATCACAATGTTTGAAGCTTGCATTCAGGTCATTAACTCAGAGCTCAGGTTCCTCGGGTTGCAGACAATTAACAGCAAATATTGCCGCCATGGTTCACACTGGTGTCAACCAGTGCCCACATGCTACAGCTGCAACGCATCACCTTCCATGCCATTGATATTGTGATTTATTTAACTAATTAGGTTTCAAGTTTACAAATATCAATCAATAAGTATTTATAGTTATATTAAGTATTTTAATTAGTTAAGCTATAAATGCAATACAGTATTTGTATCTACCCTGCATAAGATAAACCTACTGCCCCAGTAAATTGATGCCTCTGGTCCTGTTATGTTCTTCTGATCTTCTATTTTTATTCATACACTTCCTATTATATACATATAACCCCTACCTGAAAAGTTTAACATCAGTGCATTCAACAGTATTCATTTGCATTCAACAGTATTCATTTGGACTCATATGATATCAGTTGCATTCAAAAGCAATCATTTAGCTATCATTCAACATCAATGTTGTTCAAATGCAATTTTAGCTGCTATCATTTGATATCAATTGCACTCAAAAGCAATCAATTAGTGATTGTGATATCAATTTGCTGAAAACAAATCATTTTGCCATTATTTAACATTGCAAGTCACGCAACAGACATCAATGTCATTAATTTCCCCAAATCACAGCACTCAAACATTTGCAATTAGCAACATCATATTAGTAATTAGACATCAACAGGCGACACGGTGGCGCAGTGGTTAGCACTGCTGCCTCACGGTGCTGAGGACCCCGATTCAATCCCGGTCCCAGGTCACTGTCCGTATGGAGTTTGACATTCTCCCCGTGCCTGCATGGCTTCACCCCAACAACCAAAGATTTGCAGGTTAGGTGGATTGGCCACACTAAATGGCCTCTTATTTGAAAAAAATAATTGGGTACTCTAAATTTATTTTTTTTAAAGTATGCGGACACCAAAATCGATCATAGAGTTTATTTTCCACATTTCTGAATTTTTTTATATTTAAAATACCCAATCGTCTTTCTTTTTCTAATTAAGGGCCAATTTAGCATGGCCAATCCACCTCGCCTGCTCATCTTTGGGTTCTGAGGGCAGCACGGTGGCACAGTGGCTAGCATTGCTGCCTACGGCGCTGAGGACCTGGGTTCGAATCCCGGCCCTGGGTCACTGTCCGTTTGGAGTTTGCACATTCTCCCCGTGTCTGTGTGGGTTTCACCCCCACAACCCAAAGATGTGCAGGATAGGTGGATTGGCCACGCTAAATTGCCCCTTAATTGGAAAACATAATTGAGTACTCTAAATTTTTTTTTAAAATAATCTTTGGGTTGTGGGGCTGAGACCCATGCAGACACAGGGAGATTGTGCAATCTCCACATGGACAGTGACCTGACGCCGGGATCAAACCCTTGTCCTTAGCGCTGTGAGGCAGCAGCGCTAACCACTGCACCACCGTGCTGCCCCTCACATTTCTGAATTTTGAAAGCTTCAGACATCATAAAAAAGAAATAACTTTAGAAAAAGCTGAGGTACTTTTATGTTTTTGTTTATAACCTATAACTCATTTGGCACAATACTGCCCCCCTGTCATGCCCAGTCAGCCCCCTCCTGGGCCGCAGCTCCGCCCCCCCCCCCCCCCCCCCCCCCACCCTGAGCAACTTCCTTCCCCAATAGCCCCTGCATGCAATTCTCTCCCTAACCAGCCCCCCTCCCAAGCAATTTTATTTTATTTTCCCCCCAAACCCCCCACTCTGGAGCAATTGTCTTTTGCCCTGCCTCTGCCCCAAACTTTCAAAAGTCAGACTTTTCAGGTAGGATGATCCAACAGAAAGAGGTATTAGGTCATATGACCAATAACTTGGCCAAAGAGGTTAAAGTGTCTGAGAAAAATCACCGACTGCTTTCTCCACAATGTATGCTTCATTTAACATTGATGTCCGGATCCTGAAGCCTGTGGGAAAAATGCGCCTGGGTGTCTAAAATGCAGGGTGGGATTTTCTGATTGCGCTGGCAGTGGGCCTTCCTGCTGGCTGGACTGGAAAATTCCTGCAGGCAGGTCTTTTAGTCCCTTGCATTTACCTTGGTAAGTGTAACAATCCAAACCCAAAGAAACTCTCATTCCCTACCCCCCCCCCCCCCCCCCCCCCCCCCCAGATTGTAGCAGTTCTCTTCCTCTCTGCCCTGCCTGCGCTCTCTCAGGGGTGTTGAGGGAGGTCATGGGGTGGGGGGGGGGGGGGGGGGACAATATTTAGAGAGGTCAGAGAAAAGCCCAGAGATCAGAGAGCGGCTCAGAGATTTGAGATAACACCTACAAACAAGATTGGGAGGAAGCCCTGCTTCCTAGAGAGGGATTAGAGGGGAAAGGGAAGGAAGAGAGGGCAGAGTTTAGACCTTAAAACTGGGGTGAGGCATGTTGAGAAGGGAGAGTTTTGATTAAGAACTAATGGGGATCAGGTGGTGCTTTCAAGCATGTACTGCATAACAGAAATATTTTAATGGACTAAATGTAAAACTAAATAAATTCAGATTTTAAGTAATTAATTCCTTTGTATTTTTCAATGCAGGTTGCTGAGCATATTTGATAACTTTGAGCACGCTGGATAACTTTCTGTGCACTAGCTAGCTTTGAGCGTACTGGCTAGCTTTGAGTGCACTTTATACTTTGAGCATCCTCAGATGACTTGAAAATGTGACTATAGTCACCAATTTAAATATTTAGATATTAGTTTTCAGCTTAGAGTTGAGAGAAAGAAGAGGAAAATTACTCAGCAACTAATCACTTATCTACTTCTCTCTGCCATTATACTAAGCTTTTATTTTGAACATGGTCTGTGAACCCATGTATATGATGCTCTTTTATCCTCCCTGGTGGTCTTGCCCTGTCTCCACTTGCTGCTACAACATACAAATGCAGAATAGATATACAAATATGCATAAAATCAAGAAATACTTAAAGTCAAATTAACTAATGGAAATTAGGGCAGAAGAAGCAGGAGAAGGAGAGAGAAGAAGAAGAGAGAGAAAAAAACTAAAGGAAACAATTTATATTCTAATTTCAACTACAAGGTGGAAGAATGTGGCAAAAAATATAAAATCATGCAATGAGATGGATGCTGATTTCTGCCTGTCCTCATGAGATATTGTAATCAATCAGGTGGTATACATAAGCTTTTGTGTTAGATGTGAAATATGCGGGTGGCGCAGTGGTTAGCACTGCTGCCTATGGTGCTGAGGATCCAGGCTCAATCCCGGTCCTGGGTGGAATTTGCACATTCTCACCATGTCTGCGTGGGTTTCACCCCAGAACCCTTCATTGGAAAAAAATAATTGGGTGCTCTAAATTTATCTCTAAAAAGATGTGAAATATGCAATGCGACAGACAGCCCAACTTCTGTCACTGTTTTAGATAGAACTGCCAATCTCAGAAATAGTGTTGTGCGTCCAGCGTGCAGCTTATTCAAAACAAATCCACGTTTGAAATAAAAATCAAAAATGCTGGAATCACTCAACAGGTTTAAGCAGCATCTGTGGTGAGGGAAACAGGTTTCACGTCATCTCCTTTCATCAGAACTCACAGCTAGATGTGAGTTGTTTTCATCCGAAGCAACATTCCTTTTTTGTTTCATTTCCTGCCTCTCTGAAATGAAGATTTGACAATAGTTATTAAGTCGAAAAACTGTTTCTTTGATCAGTTTAATCTGTTGTTGGAATATATCGGTTACACCTCATCAAATATGCATATTGACATGAACATTTGTCTATGCGTATATACACGCACATTCATGTAGATAAGGAGGGGGAAATGAGCTCTGTAGACCTCATTTAATATTTTGCAATAAACAGCTCTATTGTGTATTTTCTTTCCTCACAGACATGTGCAGAAAGTTACTTGTTCAGCAAAATTCATCTTTTGAATTATCACAGGGATGCAACGACTCAGTGGCTGAATGTGTGGCATGACGTGGTGAAGATCCACATAAACCAGACAAAGCTTTAGGTTGATCCCTGATCCTCTGGCTGATTTCAGCCCGGTCCGTGATGGAAATAATGACCCAGGTTTCACTGGAGCATTTCCCACATGGTCCACTAGATAGACATTTTTCCCCTTGCCTTTCAAATGAAAAATGTTTGGGTCACAACTTGCCGGAAGTGTGAGCTGATAGCGATGTAGCAAGGTCAAAGAGTTATCTGGAAACTAAGTGAATGATGGGACTAACAGTCTCATTCCCTGACCAAACAAATTTAAAGATTGATAAAAAAAACAGATGAATGCTGAGCAAGAGGGTGAATTTGAAGCAAATGAGATACAGAGATAGGAGAAAGGAGGCAGAATGGGTAAGTAAGAAAAATAAGTAATGGATTTTCCTGTTCCCCCAGCTACATTTTTTTTGGTGGTGCATCATTCGCTGGCAGGAGGATTCTGTCTTCCTGCCTCTTGTCAATGGGATTTCCCATTGAAGCCATCCCACTCTGCCGGAAAACCCGCAAGCAGGGTTGTGCTGCCAGCGGGAAAAGTGAATCCCAATGACCGGAGAATTCTGGATGGGTGAGCAAGGAGAAGGTAAAGAACCAGGTGTTGCACCTTCTGAGATTGCATGGGAAGTTGCCGTGGGAAGCGGGTGAGGTGTTGGGGACAATGCAGGTGTGGACCAGAGTATCCTGGAGAGAACGGTTCCTGCAGAATGCTGTCAGGGGGACTGAGGGGAATATGTGTTCGGTGGTGGCAACACGCTGGAGTTGGCTGAAATGGTGGAGGGTGAACAATCTGGTCTATTACAGTTCACGAGTTGTGCAACCATTAAGAGAGGAAGTTTACATTACCAAAAAAAAGTTATTTCTGAATCTCACTGTAAAAACAGGAATCTAAATTTTCTCACTTCCATTGTACTTTCCAAATCACCACGAGGTCTGTGTCTGAAATGTACTTCAACTCCAAAACAGTTTTGGCATATTTATTTACATCAGCTTTCATTAGATTAAGATGGTTTGAGATTACCTATTTTTATAAACCAACTGTGATGTTAGGTTAACAGAGATGTATATGTAGATTGCAAACAGGGGAAGGGCTGAGGGAAGTGTTATTTTGTCAACCCTTTCAGGGTCAATCTGTTAAATTTCAGACAGCACTTTAACATAGCACTTTATTATGCCCTCAGGATGTCACACAGCATTCTACAGCCAAAGAGCTCCTTTATGAAGTGCAGTCATTGTTGCTATATAGGAAAATACTGCAGTCAGTCTCACCAGATCTCATAGTGAATGAGATGAATGGCCCAAATGAACATTATCACCCTCCACATACACGTACACATTATTACCCAATGTTTTATGTAACACATGAACTGCTTCCTTCTCTGAACACGAGGGAAGGAATGCCAGATAGTTTCAACATTTCAAACCCTCTCTGACCACAGGAGAGGTGTCAGAGGACTGGAAGACACTCATGTGGTACCATTATTCAAGAAGGAGGTAGGGGAAAACCTGGTAACTTCTGAGTCTAACCTCAGTGGTAAAGAATTATTGGAAAAGGTTCTGAGGGGCAGAGTTAATCTATATTGGAGAGGCAAGGATTAATCAGGGATAATCAGCATAGCCTTGTGTGGTGAACGTATTGTACTGACCATTCACCACTGTATCACACTGTTGCCCTTGTGGGCTTCACCTATGGGCCATTGTATGATATTACACAGAATGTATCATGTTGGTGCCCTTGTAGGCTCTGCCGCTGGCTCCGCCCCCTTGAGGGGAGGTATAACGAGCAGCTGACCTGTAGGCGGCTCTCAGTAGCAGAGCAGTCGCAGGCAGGCACTGTTCTAGTCGATTAAAGCCACAGTTTACATCTACACTCTGTTCCGCGTGAATTGATGGTCGCATCACCTTGTCAAGAAGAGAGCATGTCTGACAAATTTGAATGATTATTTCAAGGATGTGACTAGGTGTGTAGATGAGGGCAGTGCAGTTGATGTAGTCTACATGGACGTCAGTGACGCTTTTGACAAGGTCCCACCTGGGAGGCTGGTCAATGTGGTAAGAGTCCCTGGGACCCAGAGAAATTTGGCAACTTGGATCCAAAAATGGCTAAGCAGCAGGAGGCAGAGGGTAATGCGCACGGTAGCACAGCGGATAGCACTGTGGCTTCACAGCGCCAAGGTCTCAAGTTCGTTCCCGGCTTGGGTCACTGTCTGTGCGGAGTCTGCACGTTCCCCCCCGTGTCTGCGTGGGTTCCCTCCGGGTGCTCCGGTTTCCTCCCACTAGTCCCGAAAGATGTGCTTGTTGGATGAATTGAACATTCTGAATTCTCTCTCCGTGTACCCGAACAGGCGCCGGAGTGTGGCGACTTAAAAACTTTAACAGTAACTTCATTGCAGTGTTAATGTAAGCCTACTTGTGACAATAATAAAGATTATTATTATAGTCGAAAGATTGGTGCTGGGTATATTGATGTTTGTAGGGTACATTAATGATTTTGCCGTGAATGTGGGGGGTGTGATCAGTAAGTTCACAGATGGCAGTTTCGAAGCAGGCTTGGAGGGCCAAGGGCCTGTTCCTGTGCTGTACTTTTCTTTATTCTTTGTATGACACAAAAATTATTGTGTGGTAAACAGCAAGGAGGAAAGCCTTAGATTACAGAATGATGCAAAGGAGCTGGTCAGATGGGCAAAACAGTGAGAAATGGAATTTAACCCTAAAAAGTGTGAGGTGGTGCATTTTGGGAGGACTAACAAGGCAAGGGAATGCACAATGAACAATAGGACACTAAGAAGTACAGAGAACCAGAGGGACTTTGTAATGCATGTCCAAAGGTCCTCAAAGGCAACAGGACAAGGAGATACAGGGTGGGATTCTCCGTTTCTGAGACTATGGGCTGGATTCTCTGATTTTGAGGCTATGTCCGGAGCATGTGACTAGTCTTATGACAAAAATGATGGCCCCGCCCCCGCACCGATGCTCCGCCTGGTGGGGAGCAAGCAGCCGCGCCATTTACCTGCAGATACGGACGGAGAATTGCTGGGTCCCTGACCACGCAAGCGCACGGTGGCGACCTGGCCTGCCAGATAGTGCCCCCCTGTAAGCCCCCTCGCCACCCCAGGACCAACCCCCACCAGTCCCCCCAGCCCCCACCAAAGCCCTCCTTCCCAGCCAGTGGAAAGGCCCACCCCCCCCCCCCCCCAACCGTGGCTGCGCTGGACACGGTCCATAGCCGCCACGTGAGGTCCCCGGAAACTATGAGCACACGTGTCCCACGCCATTGGGAAATCAGCCCATAGGGGTGGAGCATTGGGGGAGGGCCTCATGTGACGTGCTGAGGCTGTCCCAACGGCGTGCAACGTAATCAGCGATGATGCTGCTTTTGAGGGGGCGGAGCATCGAAAAACAGCGCCGTCCCGATTTCAGCATCAAAACGGATTATCCGGCCAATCGCTGAATGTGATTTCAGCGGCGGCAATTGGAGTATCCAGCCCTAAGTGTTAACGCCGACGCAGAGTTCATGGACTTTCACGATAGCAAAGTTGGGCCCGAAACTGGATCGATTTAGCAACTGTGGAGGGGCTATCACCAGTGCCACATGGAACACAATCGATTCCAATGAAAAACAGTGCGGGATTCGTTGGGTCCGTGACTGACATTCAGGAGGTTGACAAGCTGCAGCAGCATATACACATTACAATCCTCACACACACTCACCCCAGCCAACAAGATGGCACTGGTTGTGCTGGAGCGCACCCATACAGCTGATGGATCAACTGGGGCCAGAGGGCACCTGGGGGGTGGCCTGAGGGGACTCCCATATGACCCGTGGCCCAAAGTTCACAGCGGCTGTCAGCAGCGTCCACAACTGCATGGTTGCCTTTCCGGCTGTGGCAATAGTGTTCCGTGCCCATCCACCAATAGCCCACCTCCTAGCAAAACCCCCGCTACTTCCCCGGCCCTGGCAGAAGCCCCCGGCCAGCGGCAAAACTGTCTGCAAACTATGGTGATGTTGGACACTTTATATACCCCCTCTATCTCCCTCAAGAGCCATGATGCCGGTTTCGCGATTTTTAAAAGCACAAGTGAACCGCGCCGTTGGGAACGCGGCCCATCGGGGGTGGAGCATCGCGTAGGCCCCGGTGAATACGGGGTAGGGCCTGCTAATGACATGCAAACTGTGTTTACTGTGCGTGCGTTCCAGACCGCATTGAGACCGCTATCGAGGTGATGGAAAATTGAGATTTGCCGTCAAATCGGTGCCCCACGCGATTGTAGCATCGGAACCCATTCTCCCACCAATCGCCTTTTCGTGCTTTCAGCGTCAGCCAACCGAGACTCCTGCCCAAGGTGTTTAAGAATGCATATGGGATACTTGACTTTATTAACCGGGACATGGAATATAAAAGCAGGGAGGTTATGATGGAGCTATATTAACGCTTATTAGGCGACAGCTAGAGTACTGGATGCAGTTCTGGTTGCCACACTATAGAAAGGATGTGATGACAGTAGAAAAAGTGCAGAGGGGATTCACCGGAATGTTGCTTGGGGAGGAGTTTTTCAGCTATGAAGAGAGGCTGGGATTATTTTCCTTTGGGCAGAGAAGGCTGAGGAGGGGCCTCATCGAGGTGTACAAAATTATGAGGGAAATACATAAGGCACATGGGAAGGAACTTTTGCCCTTAGTGGAAGGGTCAATGGCCAAAAGGTATAGCTTTAAGGGAAGGAGCAAGAGATTTAGAGGGAGTTTGAGGAAAAGCGTTTCCACCCAGTGGAAGGTGGGATACTGGAACTCACTGCCTAAAAGCGTGGTGGAGGTGGGAATATTCACAACATTTATTAAGCATTTAGATGAATAATTGAAATGCCATAGCATTCTAGGCTACGGACCAAGTGCTGGAAAATGGGATTAGAATAGATAGGTAGGCACAGACATGATGGGCTGAAGGGTCTCTTTCTGTGCTGTAGAACTTTATAACCCGATGAGTCTGTGGAACCTACCTCTTCATTCACCTGAGGAAGGAGCAGTGCTCCTAAAACTAGTGATTCAAATAAAACCTGTTAGACCTTAACCTGGTGTTGTAAGACTTCTTACTGTGCTCACCCCAGTCCAACGCCGGCATCTCCACATCACAGTATTGTAAAACATCATGATGATTCCATGTTTCCTTTGTGTGGTAGTAGTGGCACATACCCTGTGCACGCTTATGATGATGTACCTGTGAAAAATCACACTGAAAGGAATATCCACAGAATATTATCATTGATTTATTTTTAAAGAGCAATACTGTAGTACCTTTGATTGCAATAGCTGACCAAACTGTGCCTGTACCAGCTGGTGAACAGCATGCTGACATTTAAGATGTGACATTATACACAAAGAAGGAACAAAAATGGGTTAATGGTGATTAAAAATGAATTTAGATCTCACTGCCCAAATCCCATTTGGACACAATAAGAAAAGGTTACTTGTGATGGGAGTTAATTTGCAGGAATGCTCCGTATGTTAAACACAAATGGTTTAGAACCTGGGAATCCCAAATCAAAGATGACTCAGTACTTAGTCAGCTGTTAGAATTATTCAGAGGAGCTGGTATTCCCCATTTCCTGTGTTTGTGAGTGAAGTATTACTGCAAACTATCTAATTAGCTGGAAATACTCTTCCTGTTCACAACAGGAATAAACAATGTGATGCAAAACCTGCTTTCTGAATTAGTTCTTGAAAGTGCCACACCAGAGGGGTGGCATGTGGCGCAGTGGTTAGCACTGGGACTGCGGCGCTGAGGACCTGGGTTCGAATCCTGTCCCTGGCTCTCTGTCCGTGTGGAGTTTGCACATTCTCTCATGTCTGCTTGGTTTTCACCCCCACAACCCAAAGATGATTTGGAGTTGGGGACCAAGGGCAATGTGTCCAAATTTGCAGACGGCACTAAGATGAGTGGTAAAGTGAAAAGTGCAGAGGATACTGGAAGTCTGCAATGGAATTTGGATAGGTTAAGTGAATGGGCTAGGGTCTGGCAGATGGAATACAATGTTGAAAAATGTGAGGTTATCCATTTTGGTAGGAATAACAGTAAACAGGATTATTATTTAAATATAAAATATTAAAGTATGCTGCTGTGCAGAGAGACCTGGGTGTGCTAGTGCATGAGTCGCAAAAAGTTGGTTTACAGGTGCAACAGGTGATTAAGAAGGCAAATGGAATTTTGTCCTTCATTGCTTGAGGGATGGAGTTAAAGACTAGGGAGGTTATGCTGCAATTGTATAAGGTGTTAGTGAGGCCACACCTGGAGTATTGTGTTCAGTTTTAGCCTCCTTACTTGAGAAAGGACGTACTGGCACTGGAGGGTGAGCAGAGGAGATTCACGCGGTTAATCCCAGAGCTGAAGGTGTTGGATTACGAGGAGAGGTTGAGTAGACTGGGACTGTACTCGTTGGAATTTAGAAGGATGAGGGGCATCTTATAGAAACATCTAAAATTATGAAGGGAATAGATGGGATAGATGCGGGCAGATTGTTTCCACTGGCGGGTGAAAGCAGAACTAGGGGGCATAGCCTCAAAATAAGGGGAAGTAGATTTAGGACTGAGTTCATGAGGAACTTCTTCACCCAAAGGGTTGTGAATCTATGGAATTCCTTGCCCAGTGAAGTAGTAGAGGCTCCTTCATAAAATGTTTTTAAGATAAAGGTAGATAGTTTTTTGAAGAATAAAGGGATTAAGGGTTATGGTGTTTGGGCCGGAAAGTGGAGCTGAGTCCACAAAAGATCAGCCATGATCTCATTGAATGGCGGAGCAGGCTCAAGGGGCCAGATGGCCTACTCCTGCTCCTAGTTCTTATGTTCTTGTGTTCTTATGTGCAGGTTAGGTGGATTGGCCACGCTAAATTGCCCCTTAATTGGAAAATGAAAATAATTGGGTACTCTAAATTTTAAAAAAAGAAAGTGCCACACCAGGAAGGTAGATATATTAGGGTGTATATTGTGACATATAAAGTAAGCCAGATGTTCTGGAGTTTTGTTTAGATTTCACAGGCAGAAACTATCTGGAGACTAAATAGTGCTAATGTTCCCTCTGGGCTGTATGGATGCAAGGTCAGGCAACAATCTGAAATTTGTACACAGGCAACAAACAGGCCACGCGCAACAAATGTTCGCTCTAAGATGCAGACATGTGCGACCACACGTTAGTTGCAAAGGGACTGCGCGGTGCAACAAGCCAGACAAACACAGCAAGCAGAGGTTAGAGGGAACATGGGGTAGATTGCACTATTTAGATTGTATACTTGGAAGAAACAGGTTTGATCAACTGATTTGCTTCTGTCTTGTTTCATGGGGCTGAATATTCCGGCCATTCCCGCCGACGGGATCTTCAGATCCCACCAAAGGTGACCCCTCCCACCCCACGACGGGTTCCCAGGCAGTGTGGCCAGCTAGCAACACAAATAACTATTGGTTTCTGATCTGGTTGGCGGCCAATTGGGAACTCCCTCTGCCACCGATAATCATACCCAGCGGGTGGGGGAGCACAAAAAACCCTGGTCATGGTTTCTCAGATTAGAGATATCACCTGCACATTTAACCTCATGTACACTTGTAATGTTCTAAGTTCAATGCACATTATTAGGTACAATATCTATATGACTTCTTTCAAGTATCCAGACCAGTTAGAAAGTGCTGGAATGGCACACTGCCTCAGAATTAGCATGTAAAGCCACATTTACGCGATTGCTTAGAGCTCCTTGTATTACTCTAGTAAATCCAGCTCTATAACACTATTGTGGACCAGCAAAGAAGTGGATTATGCACACTTCAAACAGAATCTAATTCACTCGACTCACGAGAGGTAGCTTTGAGATTGTGGCTCATTCCTGGCTCTTTTTTTAAATATAAATTTAGTGTACCCAATTAATTTCTTCCAATTAAGCATTTAGCATGGCCAATCCACCTATCCTGCACATCTTTTGGGTTGTGGGGGCGAAACCCACGCAAACACGGGGAGAATGTGCAAATTCCACACGGACAGTGACCCAGGGCTCGGATCGAACCTGGGACCTCGGCACCGTGAGGCAGCAATGTCAACCACCATGCCACCGTGCTGCCCCCCCATTCCTGGCTCTTTTGCCATTTCCCCACAATCTTCTCACACCCCCAACCCCTTCACTGCCAGCAGCTGTTGGCATGTTTGCACTATTACCTAAACTGTGCATCTTATTAACATTTCCTGTATCAATTTATGCTGTATGTCCCTGTATATTGGACATCACTTCATCTCCAGTTCAATTTATATCATGCTCTTGTGGAGCATCTTTCCTCTTGAAGGTCTGAAGCACTGACATGTCATTGCATCACTGGGCAGCATGAAGGCGCATGATTGCGCCGCTCTGCATGTGTCCTTCTGCAGCAGCCTGAGAAACCTCTGGACATCAAACATGTGGGGGAATCCTATCGTGCTTTTGTCAGCTGGCTGTTAGCATAAAATGCATGGTTGGAGTGTGTCCAGTTGGAATGAATACTTGCATATTTAACAATTCTCTTCATACCAAAATATATTCTTTTGAATTCTTACACTCTTATTTGTGCATGAAAAAAATCTGAATAATTTGGAAGTACGTGAGGCCTCCCATTCCCCCACTTTTGAGGGTTTTTTTCAAATGTTGCATCGATATTAAATGCACGAAATAAAACCCGCTTTAAAAAATGCTCCATTAATTTGGTGTCTTCATACTAAATGGAAGCGGAAGGACTAGGCATGCTTCAAGTTTATCACTGTGATAAACAGTGCCCAGGTCTTAAGCCTGCTCTGAAGCCAACTGATCGTGTGGTATCTCGCCAACGCAAGTTTCACACCTGTTAGCATATTTCTCTCGTGGCTATTAGTCTTGTGGAAAATGCAAAGCCTAACATCAACAGGCGATGGTGAAGAAGACGGCTAATGACGATTAGAACCTCCCCAGATTCTCCTCGTACATTTCTCATAGATCCTGTGGTGATCAGGAGCAGCAATTGTGGCTGATAATTATAATCCAGAACGAGTATATTTCAGAACGAGTTGTAGAAAACGTTCAATCATTTATATATTAATAGAACTATCATGAACTTCAAATGGTAAAAAGAAAAGAAATGGGCTGGATTCTCCATTCTGGAGACTAAATGCTCCCGCTGTGCACAGGAGCGATTCCCTCTCCTTTTCCAAGCAAATTTAAGCATAGAGGAGAGCTTGCGGAATTTTGTTGAAATCCCGGTAGCGGGTTAACATTTTGAGTGGGTGGTCTGATACCGAGGTCCGGTGACTGCCCCCCCCCCCACTCCGCTGACAGGTACGGGCATCCAGCCCCTCCTCCACCACCATGGGAATAACGGGTCACCACTCCCACAGCACACACACATGAGTGTGACCCAACACCCCTCACTGACACCCTTTCAGACTCCCCTCACTGACCCACAATAAAAAAACCCCATCGGAATGCTCCCATGAGACCCTCCATCAGACTCTTAACAGAGACACCAATAGAGACCCCCATTAGACCCCAACAGAAACTCCCTTTTCAGACCCCAACAGAGACCCTTAACAGAGACCCTCCCCATTAGACCCCTATCAGAGTGCCAACAGTGGCCCCAAACAAAGACCCTCCCATCAGACCCCTCCATCAACCCCCCTCCCCATTTGACCCCCCTTTCAGATCTCCCATCAGACGCCTCCATCTGACTCCCTATCAGACCCCCAACAGAGACCTTCTCAAGTCCCCCATCAGAACCACCCAGCACCCCCCCATCAGATCCACATCAGAGACCCCTGCCAGAAAGCTGAAGAACAGCCCAGGCAGTAGGTTGAAAGATCATTGCACTTTCACTTACCCTATCCTATCATCTGCTGCCTCAGACAAAAATATTTAACGCAGCAGCTGTTACAAATGTCAGAGGCTTCCTCAAAATCCCAATACAATTCAAATGGCTTGAAATCCCTCGACAGCCTTTGAAATGCAAAACATCCATTCAATTTCACAGAGCTGTACATTAGCCAGTGATTGACAGTTTTATCACGTCGGAGACAGTTGCTTGGTGGATTGTGTATTGATCTTTCCTTTCACATTTGAATGCATCTCCATTACCCTGCTTTGATACCAACCACAATATTTATAAACACAGACCCTCACCACAGCAAAGACAGCTAAGTGCTTTCTGCTGTGACAAAGAGGACATCAAAGCACTTAGCTGGCTTTTGATGAGATGAGGAGTTGTCAATCCTTTCAAGAATGTCTGTAAACATGTGGTTAGCATTAAAGCAGAGTAATGAAGATGCATTCAAGCATGAGCCAAAAAATAGATTAACAATCCACCAAGCAGCTGTCTTTGGAGTAATAAACAATCATTGGCCAATGCAATGTATTACTGTGTGAAATTGTATGGAAGATTTGCATTTCAAAGACGGTCAAAGGATTTCAAGCCCTTTGAAGTGTGCTGGACTTCCAAGGAAGCCTCTGACGCTTGTAACAGATGCTGCATTATACACATTTGTCTGAAGCAGCATATTAGGAAAGGATAAATTAAAATGCAGTGATCTTTCAACCTACTGCCTGGACTGTTCTTCAGTTTTCAGGCAAGGGTTTCTGATGTGGGTCTGATGGAGGGTTCTGATGGAGGGGGGGGTCGATACTGGGGGATCTGAAGGATGGTCTCAGTTGGGGTTCTGATCGGGGCTCTTTGTTGGGGGTCGGATCGGGGAGACATTGTTGGGGGCCTAAAGGGGGGGGGGTCTGATGGGGGCACTAGTGGAGCGAGCTGGGGGGAGGGGGGGGGTGGTCAGGTGGGGGAGCAGGAACTCCGTTTTGGTGGGGAGGGAGCCTTCTGATTGACTTTGGTGGGCACCTCCGTTATGCACTAATCTCATTAACTCACGACGGGGTTCACTGTGTCAGGGCCACACTTGAAAATACCTGCACCAATTCACACCCGCGTGAACCCCAGCTGAGAGACCTGGGGCATGGGGGCCTTGAGAATCAGACTTCCAGTCCTAACAAATTGGATACAAATAGGTGCAAGTGACCGATTTTCATCCCCCCCCCCCCCCCCCCCCCCAAGACCACAGGCCACAGGTTTCTCACCACTGTGCCTACTCCTCACAGACTAAGGGATCACATTCGGGACTATCCTGGCCTGTAGGACACATAAATGGAAACTTTACACTGGAGCCATTGGTACAGTAATTCCAATGTCTTTCATTTTCTTTTCAATGGATATTAATGCTCTTGGGAATCAACAGCTGAATAGGCCCTGTCTGCACTGTAAGGAAACTGCATGCAGAGTGGATCAAAAGCGTGATGGGAAGTTATGATATTAAACAAGGGACAGATAAAGGTTGGATATAATTAGAAAGGCATGGGCTAGTAGTCTGAATAGCTCCTCAGAAGGTACTCATTTGTTGATAGTTAAAAACAGAAAGTCAATTCCAAATCTGCACTGAGCTCCACGTAGATCATGGTGGACCACATTTCTGTACATCACAGGCTCGGAATATTGACACAAAGCAGTAAGTAAGTTCAAAGAAAGCAAAGCAAAGAGAGCTCCTTGAACAGGTATGTGCCTGAGCAATAACTGCGATCCATAACATTCTTGTTCACCTGCAGCACTACAATCAACGCGTAAACTATATTCTAATTAATTCAATATCGACAATGTTTACAGACACATGAAGGAATGATCATTTATCTATTAGTTCATATTTTACCTCAAATAAACTTGTTTCTCTGTCAATTCTCATTTCCTTTCCTATCACCATCTCTAAGGGGTAATTATTGACAATTAGCAACATTGCAACTCTACTGCAAATTCTATTAGGATTGTTTTTTTAAAAATATATACATGATTCAAAACCATTATGAAAATATATTATATAATAATTTCACACTGACACTACATACAATACAAATCAGATCAGTTTCTTTCAATATGTGACATTCTGAGGTGCCTTACTGAGTTTATAATTAATTACAGGTTATATTTACAATATTTGTTTCATGTCAAACATAAGCCCAAGAGTTTCAGTGTCTCGGAGCACTATGTAGGAGGGTCTTAGACAGTGGCCTTTCTTCATTCAGCCTTTGCAGTGGCAGCCCCAATCTTTAGTGCCTCACTCAACACAACGTCCTGGACCTTGGGCTGTGCTGGCCTGCAACACACAGTCATCGGCAGCTCTTTGCAAGACCAAAAGGTTCTGGGAGGCTCAAACTGCACCTGTTACCAAGTGGACGGTCCTTCAGCAGCAGCTAATGGTTCTCTGGTGAGTCTGTTGGAACAGTACAGTAGAGCACGGATTCCTGCGCTACGGAGCTGTTCAGGGTGACCGTCAACAAAAACCTCTGCATCATTTCCAGGCCACGCAAATCCTACTTACCCCATGTGCAAGAATGGCACAGCTTGACCCGGTCTTTGGTAAAGAGCCAATCAGCTGAGATCAGGAATTCATATTGTATACAGTGAGTTGTGGTTACAAGTTTAAAATGCACTGGGTTGTGGAGTGTCTGTACTTCACAGTTAGGGATGGTGAAATGTGACCTGAATGAATCTCTCCCAGCCCATCTTTGCTGCTTTCCCCCTTCCTGCCTTTGCTCGGTGATGCACTGTTAACAGGGATTTGAAACCAGTTCTTGTCACCAGTATGGAACACCAACATAAATATTAAAAGGCTGCTTTACAATTGTTCTTGCAAACCAGTATTGTAATTCAATGAGATATGTGCACACTGAACCAAAGTGATAATAAACCTGTGCCAGCCACAAAAACATTTTCATTCCAATTCCAATGGCTCTCCTGAAGGCACTGACCCATGCCAGATCACAGCATCCCTCCTGTACTAAGGAACCATTGAACATGTATAAGCCAGGACAATGAGTATCACCAGCCCATTCAATTAACAGGCATCAGAGTCAGGCCGAATTGCATCAATTCGTCAATGGTGATCTCAGCCACCAGTGGGAACCCAGGCTGATTTTTCCCAAATACCACCTAAAGAATTGAAGCTGATTAAAGAAATCCCTTAGTCATACTGGTGGTTTAAAAGGCCAGAGAACAAAACCAGGAAGGCCTGTTCTATCTCACTCAATATCAAACCACATAACATTCCTGCTTAGTGAGCCATGAAGAGAACCAGTTGTAAAAGCTTTAAAAACACTTGACATGACAAATATCAACAGCACCCGATGGACCCAACACAGTCGTCGAAAAGCTGTAATGAAACACTCAGATGAAAGTCAGGAACAAATAATCTCCTGGTTACATTTTTAAGAGACATTAAACCTTATTCAGGTGGGCACAAAAAGAGATCTCATGGTACTGTTTTGGTAAAGAGAAAGAGTTTCACATTATCCTGACAAGCAATCATCCCGAACCAACATCAGCAAAAGATATTGGGCTGGAGTCTCCTTTTCAGCGGCTAAGTGCTGGCTCAAACTGAGAAGTAGCGGGCGTTTTACGACGCGAACATCGGCGCCGAACCCTCACCGCTTGCGGAACCGGTGAGGGGCTAGCAGTAAAACAGCCGACTCCCACGCCCAAAACGGCCGTAGAATGGCCAGGTCCCTGACCGCGCATGCGCATGCCGACGCCCTGCAGCAGTCGTGCCATACAACATGGCGCCGGCCGTACGCGGACCCGACCCACCATCCGCGACCCCACAGGCCACCCCCTTGCCACCCTCCACCAGTTCCCCCAGCCCTCGCAAAAGCCCTCCCGGCCAGCGACTCGGATCCCGGCCGAGTGTGGTGGGTTTCTGACCGTTCAGACAACACGTCAATCGCACAGTTAGGAAATCGATCCATTGGCGGCAGAGCATCGCGGGAGGACCTGCCAATGACGCGCCAAAGCCCATTGCAGCGGCGAGCGCCACCTAACACGATTACTCCACTTCCGAGGGAGCAGGGAATGGCTGACCGACGCCAAACGGGCACCAGCCCTGATTTGGGTGTCAGAGTGGGTTCTCCGCCCGCTCACCGATTATGATATCGGTGTCGGGCAACAGAGAATCCCGCCCAGTATTTTTAAAATTGTTCCAACATTGGGATGTTTACATCATTGGCAAACCCATCCCTAACTGTTCTTGAGAATGTAGTGGTTCAATAGTGAGTCATTTTATTTGTGAAACATTGCTGTGTTCAACCCTGCTGCCATGTTTACTAACATAATAATGCATTCAAAATGAATTAATTGGATATGAAGTGCATTGGCAATGGGGAATTTTTTGGACAGGCTCCGATTTCCAAGGGTGCAGGAGGAGCAGGTGGAGGGACTGGGGGCGCCGATCGAGTTGGAGGAGCTGGTCAGTGGGATTGGCCACATGCAGTCGGGGAAGGCACCGGGACCGGATGGGTTCCCAGTTGAATTTTATAAGAAATACGCGGACCTGCTGGGCCCCCTGTTGGTCAGGACCTTTAACGAGGCATGGGAGGGGGGTGTTCTGCCCACGACGATGTCTCGGGCACTAATCTCCCTGATCCTGAAGCGTGATAAGGACCCCTTGCAGTGCGGTTCATACAGGCCGATTTCACTGCTGAATGTAGATGCCAAGTTGCTGGCGAAGATCTTGGCCACTAGAATAGGGGACTGTGTGCCGGGGGTGATACATGAGGATCAGACGGGTTTTGTGAAGGGGAGGCAGCTGAACACTAATGTGCGAAGGCTGCTAAATGTGATAATGATGCCGGCAGCAGAAGGAGAGGCAGAGATTGTGGTGGCATTGGATGCGGAGAAGGCCTTTGACAGGGTTGAGTGGGGATACTTATGGGAGGTGTTGGAAAGGTTTGGGTTTGGGGTGAGGTTTATTAAATGGGTGAGGTTGCTGTACGAGGCCCCGATGGCGAGTGTAGCGACAAATGGGAGGAGGTCCGAGTACTTCAGGCTCCACCGTGGGACGAGGCAGGGGTGCCCCCTGTCCCCCTTGCTTTTTGCGCTGGCAATAGAGCCTCTTGCCATGGCTCTCAGGGAGTCGGGGAGGTGGAGGGGTTTGGTGCGAGGTGGGGAGGAGCACCGAGTGTCGCTGCATGCGGACGACTTGCTGTTGTATGTAGCAGACCCGGTGGGGGGAATGCCGGAGGTGATGGAGATTCATGCTGAGTTCGGGAGTTTCTCGGGCTATAAATTGAACCTGGGCAAGAGTGAGCTGTTTGTTGTACACCCGGAAGATCAGGAGGAGGGGATTGGTAGGCTCCCACTAAAGAGGGCAGTGAGGAGTTTTAGGTACCTGGGGGTTCAGGTGGCTAGGAGCTGGGGGACTCTGTACAGGCTCAATTTTACTAGGTTGGTGGAGCAGATGGAGGAGGAATTTAAAAGGTGGGACATGCTGCCATTGTCGTTGGCGAGTAGAATACAGTCCGTTTAAATGACGGTGCTCCCGAGGTTTTTGTTTTTGTTTCAATGCCTCCCCATTTTCGTTCCGAGGGCCTTTTTTAGGAGGGTGAACAGCAGCATTCTGGGATTTGTTTGGGCGCACGGGACTCCGAGGGTAAGGAGGGTCTTTTTGGAGCGGGGCAGGGATAGAGGGGGGCTGGCGCTGCCCAACCTCTCTGGGTACTATTGGGCGGCTAATGTCTTGATGATACGCAAGTGGGTAATGGATGGGGAGGGGGCAGCATGGAAAAGGATGGAGATGGCGTCCTGCGGAGGCACGAGCCTGAAGGCACTGGTAATGGCTCTGTTGCCGCTCCCTCCAACAAGGTACACCACGTACCCGGTGGTGGCGGCCACCCTCAAAATTTGGGGGCAGTGGAGGCGACACAGGGGGGAAGTGGGGGGCTCGGTGGAGGCCCTGCTGCAGTGGAACCACCGGTTTGTCCCAGGGAACATGGATGGCGGGTTCCTGGGGTGGCACAGGGCGGGCATTAGGAGGTTGGGAGACCTGTTTATTGATGAGATGTTCGCGAGCCTTGGTGAACTGGAGGAGAAGTTTCAGCTCCCCCGGGGAATATGTTCAGGTACCTTCAGGTCAAGGCGTTTGCTAGGCGACAGGTGGAGGGGTTCCCTTTGCTGCCCCCGTGGGGGGTAAGGGATAGGGTGCTTTAGGGGGTGTGGGTCGGGGATGGGAAGGTGTCTGATATCTACCAGGTAATGCAAGAGGTGGGGAAGGCGTCGGTAGAGGAGCTGAAGGCTAAGTGGGAGGTGGAGCTGGGGGAGCAGATTGAGGAGGGGACATGGGCGGACGCCCTGGAGAGGGTGAACTCCTCTTCTTCATGTGCGAGGCTTAGTCTCATCTAGTTCAAGGTGCTGCACCGGGCCCACATGTCCGGGTCTAGGATGAGTAGGTTCTTTGGGAGCGAAGACAGGTGCGTCAGGTGTTCGGGGAGTCCAGCGAACCATGCCCATATGTTCTGGGCATGCCCAGCACTGGAGGAGTTCTGGAAGGGGGTGGCGGGGACGGTGTCCAGGGTGGTGGGATCCAGTGTCAAGCCAGGTTGGGGACTCGCGATATTTGAGGTTGGGGTGGAGCCGGGAGTGCAGGAGGCGAAAGAGGCCGATGTCTTGGCCTTTGCGTCCCTAGTAGCCCGGCGGAGGATCTTGCTGCAGTGGAAAGATGCGAGACCTCCGAGTGTGGAGACCTGGATTAATGACATGGCGGGATTCATTAAGTTGGAAAGGGTCAAGTTCGCCCTGAGGAGGTCGATACAAGGGTTCTTTAGGAGGTGGCAGCCTTTCCTCGACTTTCTGGCTCAACGATAAGGAACTACGTCAGCAGCAGCAGCAACCCGGGGGGGGGGGGGGGGGGGGGGGGGGGGGAGGGGGGAGGGTTTAGGGGGATAGTGTTTAAGTTAATTTGCTTATTGTTAATTTATTCTGTTGTTTATTGCGGTGGGGGGGTGGGGGGTTTGTTATATGCGTTGTTACGGGTGCCGGGTGGGGGGGGGGTGTTTCTTATTATTATCGTTATTGTTATTATATTGTTTTGTTGGTATATATTTTTCAAAAAATATCAATAAAAATTATTTTTTTTAAAAATGAAGTGCATTGGCACATTCTATTGGTGGGATAAGACACTAGATAAAGGAAAGTTCCCTCTTCCCTACTCTAGCAGGGAAGAGTCAGACTTGTAGCGAGAGCTCATTAGCACAGGGCCTATAAGAATTTGAAATTGTGAACTTGGGTGAGGTAAGCAATAGTGAAAGGAAGTGGAACATTTTGAGAAGTATGTAAATCTGACATGAGTAAAGAAGTATCAACAGCGGCTATCTAGTCTATGTAGAATGCCGTAATAGGACCCAGTGTCAATTTGCCAGGTTTTTAGAACACAAGAACATAGGTGGGGTTCTCCGACCCCCCGCCAGGGGGGGGCGGGGGCGGGAATCGCACCACGACGGTCGGCAGCCGCTGGCAGTGGCCCCCGCAGCGATTCTCCGGCCCGCGATGGGCCGAGTGGCCGCCCGTTTTCTGTGGGTCCTGCCAGCATAAATCACAACAGGTCCTTACCGGCAGGACCTGGCTCCATGGGCAGCCTGCCGAGTCCTCGGGGGTGCGTGGAGGGATCTGGCCCCGGGGGGGGTACCCCCACAGTGGCCTAGCCTGCGATTGGGGCCCACCGATCCGCGGGTGGGCCTGTGCCATGGGGGCACTCTTTCCCTCCGTACCAGCTGCTGTCAACCTCCGCCATGACCGGTGTGGAGAAGAATCCTTCTGTGCATGTACTGGGATGACTCCAGCACATGCTGGCGCTCCCGCACATGCGGCAACTTGCGCCAGCCAGCGGAGGCCCTTCGCGCCAGTTGGCGTGGCGCCAAGCCCTTCTGCCCCGGCTGGCACCACGCCAACCCCACCGGCGCCGGCCTAGCCCCTGAAGGTGCGGAGGATTCCGCACCTTCGGGATGGCCCAATGCCGGAGTGGTTCACGCCACTCCTCGGCGCTGGAGTGGCCCGCCCCGCCGGTTCACGGAGTATCCCACCCAAGAACTAGGAGCAGGATTAGGCCATCTGGCCCCTCGAGCCTGCTCCGCCATTCAATATGATCATGGCTGATCTTTTTGTGGACTCACCTCTACTTTCCCGCCCGCTCACCATAACCCTTAATTCCTTCACTGTTCACAAACAATTGAGTTTAATTCACCCTAGGCAGTTGTGCCTTCAAGTGCAGAGATGATCCAAAGAGGAACAACATACTGTTACGGACGCCTGGTCTAGTGCAAGGCCAATTCTAGCCCACTTTACCTGGAGCCGCAACACAGCTGAAATTAAAGTTACTTAAATATCCAATCTATCTTTGGTTTGATCTCAATTCAGTACAGCCACCAGGTTTGTAAATTTTAACACAAATAATCTTTTATTATTTTACAGTAATTGGTGTTAAGTAGGCAACAATACAACTGGTGAACTACTATGTAATTCCCAACTCTACACACACACTCACACACACAGACAACATAGAGGGGCAGGGCGGTGGAGAGGGAAGAAAAATGATTTTTTTTAAAAAATAGAGATCTTTGACTTTAGTTGGATATCTTCCAGTTCCTTTTTCCAGTTTATGCGTTCAGTTGGATGTTATCTTTTCCTTCAGCTTGTAATGGTCTTCACTGTGGAGTCGCAGAGATCTCAGGCAGGCATAGCTGAGAGAGGGAGAAAACACAGCTTCTTACCTTAAGGGTCCCATGACTTCTGCAGGGTTCTCTCTTAAAACATCACTTAGTAAATTGTCACGAGTAGGCTTCGTTACTGTGAAAAGCCCCTAGTGAGTGGAGGTGGGAGGGGGTAGAGGGAGTGAGTGGAGGTGGGGGGAGAGGGAGTGAGTGGAGGTGGGGGGGAGAGGGAGTGAGTGGAGGTGGGAGGGGGAGAGGGAGGGAGTGGAGGTGGGAGGGGGGAGAGGGTGGGAGTGGAGGGGGGAGAGGGAGGGAGTGGAGGTGGGAAGAGGGTGGGGGGGAGGAGGAGAGGGAGGGAATGGAGGTGGGAGGGGGAGAGGGAGGGAGTGCATGTGGGAGGGGGGAGGGGAGGGAGTGGAGGTGGGAGGAGGGTGGGGGGGAGAGGGAAGGAATGGAGGTGGGAGGAGGGTGGGGGGAAGGGGTGAGAGGGAGGGAGTGGAGGTGGGTGGGGGGAGAGGGAGGGAGTGGAGGTGGGAGGAGGGTGGGGGGAAGGGGGAGAGGGAGGGAATGGAGGTGGGAGGGGGAGAGGGAGGGAGTGGAGGTGGGAGGGGGGAGAGGGAGGGAGTGGAGGTGGGGGGAGAGGAAGTGAGTGGAGGTGGGGGAGAGGGAGTGAGTGGAGGTGGGAGGGGGGAGAGGGAGGGAGTGGAGGTGGGAGGAGGGTGGGGGGAAGGGGGGAGAGGGAGTGAGTGGAGGTGGGAGGGGAGAGGGAGGGAGTGGATGTGGGAGGGGGATGGGGAGGGAGTGGAGGTGGGAGGAGGGTGGGGGGAAGGGGGAGAGGGAGGGAATGGAGGTGGGAGGGGGAGAAGGAGGGAGTGGATGTGGGAGGGGAGGGAGTGGAGGTGGGAGGAGGGGTGGGGGGGAAGGGGGAGAGGGAGGGAATGGAGGTGGGAGGGGGAGAGGGAGTGAGTGGAGGTGGGAGGGGGAGGGGAGGGAGTGGAGGTGAGAGGAGCGTGGGAGGGGAGGGGGAGAGGGAAGGAATGGAGGTGGGAGGGGGGAGAGGGAGGGAGTGGATGTGGGAGGGCGGTGGGGAGGAAGGGGAGAGGGAGGGAATGGAGATGGGAAGGGGGAGTGAGTGGAGGTGGGAGGGGGAGAGTGAGGGAGTGGATGTGGGAGGGGGAGGGGAGGGAGTGGAGGTGGGAGGAGGGTGGGGGGAAGGGGGAAGAGGGAGGGAATGGAGGTGGGAGGGGGGAGAGGGAGTGAGTGGAGGTGGGAGGGGGGAGAGGGAGTGAGTGGAGGTGGGGGAGAGGGAGTGAGTGGAGGTGGGAGGGGGGAGAGGGAGGGAGTGGAGGTGGGAGGGGGAGGGGAGGGAGTGGAGGTGGGAGGAGGGTGGGGGGGAAGGGGGAGAGGGAAGGAATGGAGGTGGGAGGGGGGAGAGGGAGGGAGTGGATGTGGGAGGGGAGGGAGTGGAGGTGGGAGGACGGTGGGGAGGAAGGGGGAGAGGGAGGGAATGGAGGTGGGAAGGGGGAGTGAGTGGAGGTGGGAGGGGGAGAGTGAGGGAGTGGATGTGGGAGGGGGAGGGGAGGGAGTGGAGGTGGGTCGTCCACCCGCGGATGCAACATCTCAGCCGCCCTGCCATGGCAGGACGGTGACGAGGATACGGCCGCTGGTTGCCCTGTGACTGATGGGCACAGCCCACTGACGCACCGGTGAGGAGGACGTTGTTAACTGACTGTTGGACGCAGAAAGTGACCAGGGGTTAGGCTGCCCGCGTGTCAGCAGCGCGACCAGGCCACCGGGACACACAGGTATCCCGTGGCTGGCGGCTGCCGAGGTGTCGACTAACCTCCGTCTAACATGTCCCGTTTCTCTGCCCCCCACTACCCTTCTGTAGGTCACCATGTATGCGACCCGAACGGCTATGTTCATCGCAGTGGTTGGAGCCGCTGCACTGCAGTTGGACATCCAGCAGCGTCCACAGCCACAACCCGCAGTGGATGCAGGGGCAGCTGCAGCAGCAGAGGGAATGGCCGCGGAGTGGCCCGTCGTCGCCGTACAGGCCGCAGGCGCTCATGGCCGCTATGTCCAGGGGGATGCCGAAGGGAACATTGACCCCCCAAACGCTGAGGATGGCACAGGATGCGGGCACTGATGTCGAGCAGCATGGGGGGTGGAGGAGGAGGAGACACTGACCGTTACATAACCTTTCCCGAGGACCGAGCACATCAGGAAGCACGAGCCCGTGGATTTGCCTAGGTGGCCGGGATACCGATGGTCCAGGGAGAGATCGATGGTGTTCTCGTCCCCATGCGCCCGCCTGCAGGCAACAAGGAATTGTTCACTAACAGGAAGGGAACATACTCCATGAACATCCAGGTGGTATGTTACCCCCACACGTGTGCGCAAGGTTCCCAGGGAGTGTGTATGATGCCTACATTCTTGCGCAATCATTCATCCCCGCAATGTTTGAGGGATGGCCCCACCGGGAGGGGCTGGTTGCTGGGCGACAGGGGTTATACATTGAGGTCTTGGCTGATAACGCCGATACGGAGGCCTCAGACCAATGTGGAGACCCTGTACAATGAGGACCATGCAGCAACCAGGGGTGTGGTGGATCACTGCTTCGGATTGCTTAAGATGAGATTCAGATGCCTGGACCACTCCGGAGGGGCCCTGCAGTACCAGGCCGACAGGGTCGCTCGCATTGTTGTGGTCTGCTGTGCGCTGCACAACATCGCAATGCAGAGGGGAGATGCCCTGGTGGAGGAGTCGGAGGGAGAAGCCACTGGCAGTGGTGCCAACGCTAATGAAGAGGAGAAGGAGGAGGTTCAGGAGGAGGAGGTGGAGGAGGTTGGGGTGCAGCAGGGTGGCGCGTTGGGCGCAGGACACAGACACAACCCGGGTGCTGGTAATGTCCAGGAAACTGCACGACGGCACCGGCGAGGACAGCGGGCACACGACGCATTGGTGGCTGCAGGATTCATGCATCGCCTGCGACAGGATCGCTGAACAGTACATTTCCACCTGCATCGCCAGTTGTGCACACGGGCAGCACACAATCCCCAACACCACCTCCCCACCCCACCCACCACCCCCCGGCACTCCCTCTCCGCGTACACTGCTCCTCTTTGACATCACCTTACCACGGCGGCACAACGGTATGGCACAACATTGATGGCTGTGTCAGTGGGTGTGATCAGTGCCATGTTGAATGATGACAGCCCGATCTGCGATGAGCTGAGAGCTCAAAATCGTTAGACAAAGTCTGACTCATGGCAATAGCTGAACCATCCATCTCGGTGATCGCTGAGTTCGTCAGGGACACTCCATCACATGCCCGCGTGGGGTAGCTGGCGTCGGAGTGCCAAGGACTACGGTGTCCGACTGGGGGGGGGGGGGGGGGGGGAAGGACTGCACACCCAGCACCGAAGTTTCACCGCTCGCCAACCCCAGCGGCACTCGGTCACCATCACGATCCCCGTGGCAACGGAAAAATCACACAGTCTTACAAGTTAGGTGCAACAGTAAGTTTAATGGTGAATATTATTTACAGGTGCCCTAGCCCCTACAGCTAAACTGTGCCCTTCACCCGTGCCAACTTACTATGTGTCCCTCTTCATTGCCTTACGGACCCTACCACTACGTCTAAGTGAATCCCCAGATGATACAGCAGGAGTGGAGGCGGTCTGCTGAGAATCTCGCCCCACGACATGTCTCCCTGTCGGCACTCGTTTCCTGGGACGACTCGGCCTTGAAGGGCCAGGCTGCTCGGCGGGCGTGTCGGATGGCGTGGTGCCACCCTGCTCTGCCTGCTGCCCAACCGATGCACCAGGGCTAGGACGGGGGGGAGGCCGAGCGTTCAGGGACGTCCCGTGATGGAGTTAATGGGACGGCCCCCAGAATCCCCTCCTCCCTCGGGGAGCCCGGTGGCCCCCGGGCCTCGCTGTGGGACGGAGGTGTGAACGGGGAGGTGCCCCGTCGCCACGCCGACACCTGGCGCAGCCAGTCCTGGAGGCCTGCAACGGTATCGACCAGGGTCCGAAGGTTCGCTGAGACGGAGTCCAGGGAGTGAGACATTCCCGCCAGGGACTGTGCGACCTCAACCTGTGAGTGCACGACGCCATCCAGCACGTGTGTTAGGCGGTCGATGCTCTCCGCGACTGACTGCTAGGACTGTGCCATGGCCTGCTGGGACTATGCCATGGCGTGCTGGGACTGTGCCATGGCCTGCTGGGACTATGCCATGGGTGTGGTTGTCGTCGCGGATGGTCGGCTGTGTGTGGCACCAGACGGCCCTGGACGTTCGTCGGCTGGCCCTGGTGAACAGAATCATATGGGGTTAGTTAGACACGCTCGGCCGGGTGTTGGGTGGTCCAGTGGGCAGAGTGTGAGGGAACAGTGGATGGATGGTCCAGTGGGCAGAGTGTGAGGGGACAGTGGATGGATGGTCCAGTGGGCAGAGTGTGAGGGGACAGAGGATGGGTGGTCCAGTGGGCAGAGTGTGAGGGGACAGTGGATGGGTGGTCCAGTGGGCAGAGTGTGAGGGGACAGAGGATGGGGGGTTCAGTGGGCAGAGTGTGAGGGGACAGAGGATGGGGGGATCCAGTGCGCAGAGTGTGAGGGGACAGAGGATGGGTGGTCCAGTAGGCAGAGTGTGAGGGGACAGTGGATGGGTGGTCCAGTGGGCAGAGTGTGAGGGGACAGAGGATGGGTGGTCCAGTGGGTAGAGTGTGAGGGGACAGAGGATGGGGGGTCCAGTGCGCAGAGTGTGAGGGGACAGAGGATGGGTGGTCCAGTGGGCAGAGTGTGAGGGGACAGTGGATGGGTGGTCCAGTGGGTAGAGTGTGAGGGGACTGAGGATGGGTGGTCCAGTGGGCAGAGTGTGAGGGGACAGAGGATGGGGGGTCCAGTGCGCAGAGTGTGAGGGGAGAGAGGATGGGCTGGGGGGGGGGGGGTTTCATGCAGGGTTGTCTCACTTGCTTCTACGCCTCCAACCTCGCATTCCGCGACCTCCCAGGTGGCGGATCCCCCAGCGAGGTCCAGTGCCCTCTGCTCGAACACTGTCAGGGGGTGCATAACGGGTGAACTCCCTCCGGTTCTGTTGCGCTCCTGGCTGTTGTGCGCAGTCTTTTTCTGTTGGGTGGGGGGCAAGGATAGAGCATCACAATTAGATGGGTATCATCAGGGCGTTCAGATAATGGCTACATTAATGCAGGGGGGGGGGGAAGTTGCAGCCACACCATGGCATCTCTCCAGGGGTTCGCAGCGCTCATGTGGGTCTCTGACAACATTGTTCACCACCCTCCACTCACTCTCGCCCTCCCCTCCCCCTAGTGCCCGGGGGGGGGGGGGGGGGGGGGGATGATGAGGGACATGGGTGGGGCGGATGCTTGTGACCCAGGGGCACTCACCCTGGCAGCCCTGGTGAGGTCGTGGAGCTTCTTGCAGCATTGCTCCCCGGACCAAGGGGTCTGCCCAACAGCACTGACAGCCGTGCCCACCACACACCATGACCGTCGCACGGCGCTGGAAGGGTGGCGATGCCCTCGTCTTGGGCAGAGGATGCCCCTGCGCTGCTCCACCTCATCTAGGAGGGTATCAAGGTTGGCATCTCGGAACCTCGGCACGGCCCTCCGTGGCTCCGTCATTTTCCTCCCTCTTCTGCTGCGGGTCTTTCTTTGCGTGGATCACACTTTTTAGGACGCGGCGCGGCGTCATTTGGTCGTCGCGCGGTGATGGCGCACATTTAATGCCACGCCCGTGTTCCACGCGACCCCGATGGTAGCCCATTCCCGGGGCCAGAATAGGTCGCGATCGGGGCCGTTTCACGCTGTCGTTAAACTCGACGGAGTTCACGACGGCTAGTTCGCTCTGGCGCGGTCTCGGAGAATCGCTCCCCAAATCCCTCCAATCTGCTGGGGGCTGGAAAGACAGGCGAGATTCTCCCATATGGGGAGAAATCGTAAGGCTGGCGTCAAATCCGGGCGGGTTTGACGCCAGCCCCCCCCCCTTCCCGACCGGGAACCGATTCTGGTCCCCGGTCGGGGCTAGCAGCCCGACGCCGTAAGCTCCGGCATCACGGGCTTAACGAATTTCGTTAAGCCCGCTTGCCCGAGTTAGCGCCGGCTGACGCGTCATGTGACGTCAGCCGCGCATGCGCGGATTGGAAGACTCCAACCCGCGCATGCGCGGATGACGTCATCGCGTATTTGCGCGAAACCCGCGCATGCGCGGGCCGGGATGCCCCTCAGCCGCCCCGCGAATGGATACTGCGGGGCGGCGGAATTACAAATAGTGCGCGGGCATCGGGCCCGCTGCCCGCGATCGGTGCCCACCGATCGCAGGCCCATGGCACTCTTGGCACGGCCGTGGTACTGCCGTGCCAATCGGTGCCATGGTTATAAAATGCGAGTGTTTACGGCCGTTTTTACGAACGGCCTGACCAGGTGTGTTTGCCGTTCGTAAAAACAGCCGTAAAGGGCTGGGAACTCGGCCCATCGAACAGCTGTGAATCGCTGCCGGCCGTAAAAAAACGGCGGCAGCGATTCGTGTCGGGAGTTGGGCGTGGGGGGGGGGGAGAATAGCGGGAGGGCGTCGGAACAGCGTGGCCGTAAAATTTTACGAGCCACGCTATTCTCCGCACCGTCGGGAGTGCAGAGAATCTCGCCCAAGGATTTCCTTTCCCAACAAAACCTAAGGACAGAGTGTTCCAGTTGTCAATCTATTTCGAATTTTGAATTCTGTACTTCCTCCGCTCGACTTAAAGGTATATCTCAATATAGATCCCTGGACCCAAAAAACAATAAAGACAAAAGGAAAGAAATGGCAACCAAGGAAAATCAAAAGGAAGGACTCTAACATCTCGCTCGTCCATTCTCATCTAAACTATTTCCAGTCGAGGGATTGTTACTTGATTGTCTTTAAATATTCCATAAAGCCATACCCCAATTGTTGATATGGAAGTATCACAAAATTCACATATCGTCCCTCTCTCACTCTGTTATATCTGCTTATTGTATTATTTTACCATGTTATCAACTTAGTGATATAACTTGTTCGCTGAAACAATGAATAATGTTAAGACTTCAATAAAAAAGCATTAAAAAAACTTAAATTAAAAAGTGATGATGTGGGGAGGAAATCATTGTGGTGCTCATGATATATCTGAGGGACTACTTGCAACTGAGCTCTCTGTGAACTGTGAACCTCAGCAATCCTCCAATTCCAGTTATTTTGTGGGTGTGAAAGCAGAGCCAGCTCTGGGACATGTGTGCGTCAATGTTAAAGCAGCGCCAGCTCTGGGACATGTGTGTGTCAATGTTAAAGCAGAGCCAGCTCTGGGACATGTGTGTGTCAATGTTAAAGCAGAGCCAGCTCCAGGACATGTGTGTGTCAATGTTAAAGCAGAGCCACCTCTGGGACATGTGTGTGTCAATGTTAAAGCAGAGCCAGCTCCAGGACATGTGTGTGTCAATGTTAAAGCAGAGCCACCTCTGGGACATGTGTGTGTCAATGTTAAAGCAGAGCCAGCTCTGGGACATGTGTGTGTCAATGTTAAAGCAAAGCCAGCTCCGGAACATGTGTGTGTCCATGTTAAAGCAGAGCCAGCACTGGGACATGTGTGTGTCAATGTTAAAGCAGAGCCAGCTCCAGGACATGTGTGTGTCAATGTGAAAGCAGAGCCAGCTCCAGGACATGTGTGTGTCAATGTTAAAGCAGAACCAGCTCTGGGACATGTGTGTGTCAATGTTAAAGCAGAGCGAGCTCTGGGACATGTGTGTGTCCATGTTAAAGCAGAGCCAGCACTGGGACATGTGTATGTCAATGTTAAAGCAGAGCAAGATCCGGGATATGTGTGTGTCAATGGTAAAGCAGACCCAGCTCCGGGACATGTGTGTGTCAATGTTAAAGCAAAGCCAGCTCCGGGATATGTGTGTGTCAATGTTAAAGCAGAGCGAGCTCTGGGACATGTGTGTGTCCATGTTAAAGCAGAGCCAGCACTGGGACATGTGTATGTCAATGTTAAAGCAGAGCAAGATCCGGGATATGTGTGTGTCAATGGTAAAGCAGACCCAGCTCCGGGACATGTGTGTGACAATGTTGAAGCAGAGCCAACTCTGGGACATGTGTGTGTCAATGTTAAAGCAGAGCCAGCTCTGGGACATGTGTGTGTCAATGTTAAAGCAGAGCCAGCACTGGGACATGTGTGTGTCAATGTTAAAGCAAAGCCAGCTCCGGGATATGTGTGTGTCCATGTTAAAGCAGAGCCAGGTCTGGGACATGTGTGTGTCAATGTTGAAGCAGAACCAGCTCTGGGACATGTGTGTGTCAATGTTAAAGCAGAGCGAGCTCCGGGATATGTGTGTGTCCATGTTAAAGCAGAGCCAGGTCTGGGACATGTGTGTGTCAATGTTGAAGCAGAACCAGCTCTGGGACATGTGTGTGTCAATGTTAAAGCAGAGCGAGCTCTGGGACATGTGTGTGCCAATGTTAAAGCAGAGCCAGGTCTGGGACATGTGTGTGTCAATGTTAAAGCAGAGCCAGCTCTGGGACATGTGTGTGTCAATGTTAAAGCAGAGCCAGCACTGGGACATGTGTGTGTCAATGTTAAAGCAAAGCCAGCTCCGGGATATGTGTGTGTCAATGTTAAAGCAGAGCCAGGTCTGGGACATGTGTGTGTCAATGTTAAAGCAAAGCCAGCTCCGGGATATGTGTGTGTCAATGTTAAAGCAGAGCAAGCTCCGGGATATGTGTGTGTCCATGTTAAAGCAGAGCCAGGTCTGGGACATGTGTGTGTCAATGTTGAAGCAGAACCAGCTCTGGGACATGTGTGTGTCAATGTTAAAGCAGAGCGAGCTCTGGGACATGTGTGTGCCAATGTTAAAGCAGAACCAGCTCTGGGACATGTGTGTGTCAATGTTAAAGCAGAGCCAGCTCTGGAACATGTGTGTATCAATGCGAAAGCAGAGTCAGCTCCGGTTCATGTGTGCATCATTGTTAAAGCACAGCCAGTTCCGGGACATGTGTGTGTCAATGTTAAAGCAGAGCCAGCTCCGGGTCATGTGCGTATCAATGTTAATGCAATGCCAGCTCCGGTTCATGTGTGCATCATTGTTAAAGCACAGCCAGTTCCGGGACATGTGTGTATCAATGTTAAAGCAGAGCCAGCTCCAGGTCATGTGTGGGTCAACGTTAAAGCAGAGCCAGCTCCAGGTCATGTGTGTGTCAAGGTTAAAGAAGAGCCAGCTCTGGAACATGTGTGTGCCAATGTTAAAGCAGAGCCAGCTCTGGGACATGTGTGTGTCCATGTTAAAGTAGAGCGAGAGCTGGGACATATGTGTGTCAATATTAAGGCAGAGCCAGCTCTGGGACATGTGTGTGTCAATGTTAAAGCAGAGCCAGCTCCAGGTCATGTGTGTGTCAAGGTTAAAGCAGAGCGAGCTCTGGAACATGTGTGTGTCCATGTTAAAGTAGAGCGAGATCTGGGACATGTCTGTGTCCATGTTAAAGCACAGCCAGCTCCGGGACATGTGTGTGTCAATGTTAAAGCAGAGGCAGCTCCAGGACATGTGTGTGTCAATGTTAAAGCAGAGCCAGCTCCGGAACATGTGTGTGTCAATGTTAAAGCAGAGGCAGCTCCAGGACATGTGTGTGTCAATGTTAAAGCAGAGCCAGCTCCGGAACATGTGTGTGTCAATGTTAAAGCAGAGCCAGCTCTGGGACATGTGTGTGTCAATGTTAAAGCAGAGCCAGCTCTGGGACATGTGTGTGTCAATGTTGAAGCAGAGCCAGCTCTGGGACAAGTGTGTGTCAATGCCAGCTCCGGGACATGCGTGTGTCAACGTTAAAGCAGAGCCAGCTCTGGAACATGTGTGTATCAATGTTAAAGCAGAGCCAGTTCCGGTTCATGTTTGTGTCATTGTTAAAGCAGAGCGAGCTCTGGGACACGTGTGTGTCAATGTTAAAGCAGAGCCAGCTCCAGGTCATGTGTGTATCAATGTTAAAGCAATGGCAGCTCCGGTTCATGGGTAGAACATAGAACATAGAACACTACAGCGCAGTACGGGCCCTTCGGCCCTCGATGTTGCGCCGACCTGTGAAACCATCTGAAGCCTATCTGACCTACACTATTCCATTTTCATCCATATGTCTATCCAGTGACCACTTAAATGCCCTTAAAGTTGGCGAGTCTACTACTATTGCAGGCAGGGCGTTCCACACCCCGACTACTCTCTGAGTAAAGAAACTGCCTCTGACATCTGTCCTATATCTCTCACCCCTCAATTTAAAGCTATGTCCCCTCGTGTTGGTCATTACCATCCGAGGAAAAAGACTCTCACTGTCCACCCTATCTAACCCTCTGACTATCTTATATGTCTCTATTAAGTCACCTCTCAGCCTTCTCCTCTCTAACGAAAACAACCTCAATTCCCTGAGCCTTTCCTCGTAAGACCTTCCCTCCATACCAGGCAACATCCTAGTAAATCTCCTCTGAACCCTTTCCAAAGCTTCCACATCCTTCCTATAATGTGGTGACCAGAACTGCACGCAGTACTCCAGGTGTGGCCGCACCAGAGTTATGTACAGCTGCAGCATGACCTTGTGGTTCCGAAACTCAATCCCCCTGCTTATAAAGGCTAGCACACCATATGCCTTCTTAACAGCCCTATTAACCTGGGTGGCAACTTTCAGGGATTTATGTACCTGGATGCCGAGATCTCTCTGTTCATCTACACTACCAAGAATCTTGCCATTAGCCCAGTACTCTGCATTCCTGTTACTCCTTCCAAAGTGAACCACCTCACACTTTTCCGCATTAAACTCCATCTGCCACCTCTCAGCCCAGCTCTGCAGCTTATCTATGTCCCTCTGTATCCTATAACATCCTTCAGCACTATCCACAACTCCACCGACCTTCGTGTCATCTGCAAATTTACTAACCCATCCTTCTACACCCTCTTCCAGGTCATTTATAAAAATGACAAACAGCAGTGGCCCCAAAACAGATCCTTGCGGTACACCACTTGTAACTGAACTCCAGGATGAACATTTGCCATCAACCACCACCCTCTGTCTTCTTTCAGCTAGCCAATTACTGATCCAAACCGCTAAATCACCTTCAATTCCATACTTCCTTATTTTCTGCAATAGCCTACCGTGGGGAACCTTATCAAACGCCTTACTGAAATCCATATACACCACATCAACAGCTTTACCCTGATCCACCTGTTTGGTCACCTTCTCAAAAAACTCAATAAGGTTTGTGAGACATGACCTACCCTTCACAAAACCGTGTTGAGTATCGCTAATCAACTTGTTCTTTTCAAGATGATTATAAACCCTATCTCTTATAACCTTTTCCAACATTTTACCCACAACCGAAGTAAGGCTCACAGGTCTATAATTACCAGGGTTGTCTCTACTCCCCTTCTTGAACAAGGGGACAACATTTGCTATCCTCCAGTCTTCCGGCACTATTCCTGTCGACAAAGACGACATAAAGATCAAGGACAAAGGCTCTGCAATCTCCTCCCTGGCTTCCCAGAGAATCCTAGGATAAATCCCATCTGGCCCAGGGGACTTATCTATTTTGACATTTTCTAAAATTGCTAACACCTCCTCCTTTTGAACCTCAATTCCATCTAGCCTGGTCGACTGAACCTGAGTGTTCTCCTCGACAACATTGTCTTTCTCCAGTGTAAACACTGACGAAAAATATCCATTTAATGCTTCCCCTATCTCCTCTGATTCCACACACAACTTTCCACTACTATCCTTGATTGGCCCTAATCTTACTCGAGTCATTCTTTTGTTCCTGATATACCTATAGAAAGCCTTAGGGTTTTCCTTGATCCTATCCGCCAACGACTTTTCGTGTCCTCTCCTCGCTCTTCTTAACTCTCCCTTTAGGTCCTTCCTGGCTAACTTGTAACTCTCAAGTGCCCTAACTGAGCCTTCATGTCTCATCCTAACATAAGCCTTCTTCTTCCTCTTGACAAGTGCTTCAACTTCCTTAGTAAACCACGGCTCCCTTGCTCGACAACTTCCTCCCTGCCTGACAGGTACATACTTATCAAGGACACGCAGTAGCTGTTCCTTGAAAAGCTCCACATTTCGATTGTACCCATCCCCTGCAGTTTCCTTCCCCATCCTATACCTCCTAAATCTTGCCGAATAGCATCATAATTGCCTTTCCCCCAGCTATAATTCTTGCCTTGCGGTATATACCTATCCCTGCCCATTGCTAAAGTAAACATAACCGAGTTGTGATCACTATCACCAAAGTGCTCACCCACATCTAAATCTAACACCTGGCCGGGTTCATTACCCAGTACCAAATGCAATGTGGCATCGCCCCTTGTTGGCCTGTCTACATACTGTGTCAGAAAACCTTCCTGCACACACTGCACAAAAACTGACCCATCGAAAGTACTCGAACTATAGTATTTCCAGTCAATATTTGGAAAGTTAAAGTCCCCCATAACAACTACCCTGTTACTCTCGCTCCTGTCAAGAATCATCTTTCCAATCCTTTCCTCTACATCTCTGGGACTATTCGGAGGTCTATAGACAACTCCCAACAGGGTGACCTCTCCTCTACTGTTCCTAACCTCGGCCCATACTGCCTCAGTAGACGAGTCCTCAAGCGTCCTTTCTACCGCCGTAATACTTTCCTTGATTAACAATGCCACACCCCCCCCTCTTTTACCATCTTCTCTGTTCTTACAGAAACATCTAAATCCTGGAACCTGCAACAACCATTCCTGTCCCTGCTCTACCCATGTCTCCGAAATCGCCACAACATCGAGATCCCAGGTACCAACCCATGCTGCAAGCTCACCCACCTTATTCCGGATGCTCCTGGCGTTGAAGTAGACACACTTCAAACCAGCGTCCTGCTTGCCGGTGCCCTCTTTCGAACTTTTAACCCTATCCCTGACCTCACTACTCTCAACATCCTGTACACTGGGACTACAATTTAGGTTCCCATCCCCCTGCTGAATTAGTTTAAACCCCCCCGAAGAGCACTAGCAAATCTCCCCCCCAGGATATTGGTACCCCTCTGGTTCAGGTGAAGACCATCCTGTTTGTAGAGGTCCCACCTACCCCAGAATGAGCCCCAATTATCCAGGAAACCAAAACCCTCCCTCCTGCACCATCCCTGTAGCCACGTGTTCAACTCCTCTCTCTCCTTATTTCTCACTTCGCTAGCACGTGGCACGGGTAACAACCCAGAGATAACAACTCTGTTTGTTCTAGCTCTCAGCTTCCACCCTAGCTCCCTGAATTTCTGTCTCAAATCCCCATCTCTCTTCCTACCTATGTCGTTGGTACCTATGTGGACCACGACTTGGGGCTGCTCCCCCTCCCCCTTAAGGATCCCAAAAACACGATCAGAGACATCACGAACCCTGGCACCTGGGAGGCAACACACCAACCGTGAGTCTCTTTCGTTCCCACAGAACCTCCTGTCTGTTCCTCTAACTATGGAGTCCCCAATGACAAGTGCTCTGTTCCTCTTCTCCCTTCCCTTCTGAGCAACAGGGACAGACTCTGTGCCAGAGACCTGCGCCCTATTGCTTACCCCTGGTAAGTCGTCCCCCGCAACAGTATCCAAAACGGTATACTTGTTATAGAGGGGAACGACCACAGGGGATCCCTGCACTGCCTGCCGGTTCCCTCTCCCTCCTCTGACGGTAACCCATCTACTTTCTTCTTTTACCTGAGGTGTGACTACCTCCCTATAACTCCTCTCAATAACCTCCTCCGCCTCCCGAATGATCCGAAGTTCATCCAGCTCCAGCTCCAGGTCCCTAATGCGGCTCTCGAGGAGCTGGAGTTGGGTGCACTTCCCGCAGATGTAGTCAGAAGGGACACTAGAGGTGACCCTTTCCTCCCACATTCTGCAGGAGGAACATTCAACTGCCCTAGCCTCCATTCCCACTGAACTAACTTCCCAACTACTGAAAAATAAAAAAATAAAAAACTTGTTAGTTTAGCAATCCAATGGACAGAGCTTTTTTTTTTGGTTAGAGGAGGAGGATGGGTTGGAGACACTACGTAAGTAGTGTTTCGGGTAAAGCTGTCACTCGAGAACAGCCCCTTCACAAACCACCTTCAACTTACGCTGACCGCACTGCACGTATGCAAATCTCCCCGGAACAGCCAATCAGAAGCTCTGCTCTGCTGCCCTCTGCTGGATGCTCACCTTCCGTCGAACTCCTCGGGTCACTGATGCAGGTGCACCTTCAACTTACGCTGACCGCACTGCACGTATGCAAATCTCCCCGGAACAGCCAATCAGAAGCTCTGCTCTGCTGCCCTCTGCTGGATGCTCACCTTCCGTCGAACTCCTCGGGTCACTGATGCAGGTGCACCTTCAACTTACGCTGACCGCACTGCACGTATGCAAATCTCCCCGGAACAGCCAATCAGAAGCTCTGCTCTGCTGCCCTCTGCTGGATGCTCACCTTCCGTCGAACTCCTCGGGTCACTGATGCAGGTGCACCTTCAACTTACGCTGACCGCACTGCACGTATGCAAATCTCCCCGGAACAGCCAATCAGAAGCTCTGCTCTGCTGCCCTCTGCTGGATGCTCACCTTCCGTCGAACTCCTCGGGTCACTGATGCAGGTGCACCTTCAACTTACGCTGACCGCACTGCACGTATGCAAATCTCCCCGGAACAGCCAATCAGAAGCTCTGCTCTGCTGCCCTCTGCTGGATGCTCACCTTCCGTCGAACTCCTCGGGTCACTGATGCAGGTGCACCTTCAACTTACGCTGACCGCACTGCACGTATGCAAATCTCCCCGGAACAGCCAATCAGAAGCTCTGCTCTGCTGCCCTCTGCTGGATGTGTCAATGTTAAAGCAAAGCCAGCTCCGGTTCATGTGTGTGTCAATGTTAAAGCAGAGCCAGCACCAGGTCATGCGTGTGTCAACGTTAAAGCAGAGCCAGCTCTGGGACATGTGTGTGTCAATGTTAAAGAAGAGCCAGATCCGGAACATGTGTGTGCCAATGTTAAAGCAGAACCAGCTCTGGGACATGTGTGTGTCCATGTTAAAGTAGAGCGAGATCTAGGACATATGTGTGTCAATATTAAGGCAGAGCCAGCTCTGGGGCATGTGTGTGTCCATGTTAAAGTAGAGCGAGATCTAGGACATATGTGTGTCAATATTAAGGCAGAGCCAGCTCTGGGGCATGTGTGTGTCAATGTTAAAGCAGAGCTAGCTCCAGGTCATGTGTGTGTCAAGGTTAAAGCAGAACTGGCTCTGGAACATGTGTGTGTCCATGTTAAAGTAGAGCGAGATCTAGGACATATGTGTGTCAATATTAAGCCAGAGCCTACTCTGGGGCATGTGTGTGTCAATGTTAAAGCAGAGCCAGCTCCAGGTCATGTGTGTGTCATCGTTAAAGCAGAGCGAGCTCTGGAACATGTGTGTATCCATGTTAAAGTGGAGCGAGATCTGGGACATATGTGTGTCAATGTTAAAGCAGAGCCAGCTCCGGGACATGTGTGTGCCATTGTTAAAGCAGAGCAAGCTCCGGGATATGTGTATGTCAATGTTAAAGCAGAGCCAGCTCCGGGATATGTGTGTGTCCATGTTAAAGCAGAGCCAGCTCCAGGACATGTGTGTGTCAATGTTAAAGCAGAGCCAGCTCTGGGACATGTGTGTGTCAATGTTAAAGGAAAACCAGCTCCGGGACATGGGTGTATCCATATTAAAGCAGAGGCAGTTCCAGGACATGTGTGTGTCCATGTTCAAGCAGAGCCAGCTCCAGGACATGTGTGTATGAATGTTTTTTTTAAAATTTAGAGTACCCAATTCATTTTTCCAATTAAGGGGTAATTTAGCATGGCCAATCCACCTACCCTGCACATTTTTGGGTTGTGGGGGTGAAACCCACGCAGACACGGGGAGAATGTGCAAACTCCACACGGACAGTGACCCTAAGCCGGGATCGAACCTGGGACCTCGGCGCCGTGAGGCACAGGGCTAACCCACTGCGCCACCGTGCTGCCCGTGTGTATGAATGTTAAAGCAGAGCCAGCTCTGGGACGTTTGTGTGTCAATGTTAAAGCAGAGCAAGCTCCGGGATATGTATGTGTCCATGTTAAAGCAAAGCCAGCTCCGGGACATGTGTGTGTCAATGTTAAAGCAGAGCCAGCTCCAGGACATGTGTGTGTCCATTTTAAAGCAGAGCCAGCTCTGGGACATGTGTGTGCCCATGTTAAAGCAGAGCCAGTTCTGGGACATGTGTGTGTCAATGTTGAAGCAGAGCCAGCTCTGGGACATGTGTGTGTCAATGCCAGCTCCGGGACATGTGTGTGTCAACGTTAAAGCAGAGCCAGCTCTGGAACATGTGTGTATCAATGCTAAAGCAGAGTCAGCTCCGGTTCATGTGTGCGCCATTGTTAAAGCAGAGCCAGCTCCGGGACATGTGTGTGTCAATGTTAAAGCAGAGCCAGCTCCAGGTCATGTGTGGGTCAACGTTAAAGCAAAGCCAGATCTGGGACATGTGTGTGTCAATGTTAAAGAAGAGCCAGCTAGGGCAGCACGGTGGCCTAGTGGTTAGCACAACCGCCTCACGGCGCTGAGGTCCCAGGTTCGATCCCGGCTCTGGGTCACTGTCTGTGTGGAGTTTGCACATTCTCCCTTAGTCTGCGTGGGTTTCGCCCCCACAACCCAAAAAATGTGCAGAGTAGGTGGATTGGCCATGCTAAATTGCCCCTTAATTGGAAAAAATAATTGGGTAATTTAAAAAAAAAAGAAAAAAAAAAAAAAAAAGAAGAGCCAGCTCTGGAACATGTGTGTGCCAATGTTAAAGGAGAGCCAGCTCTGGGACATGTGTGTGTCCATGTTAAAGTAGAGCGAGAGCTGGGACATATGTGTGTCAATATTAAGGCAGAGCCAGCTCTGGGACATGTGTGTGTCAATGTTAAGGCAGAGCCTGCTCTGGGGCATGTGTGCGTCAATGTTAGAGCAGAGCGAGATCCAGGTCATGTGTGTGTCAAGGTTAAAGCAGAGCGAGCTCTGGAACATGTGTGTGTCCATGTTAAAGTCGAGCGAGATCTGGGACATGTGTGTGTCAATGTTAAAGCAGAGCCAGCTCTGGGACATGTGTGTATCAATGTTAAAGCACAGCCAGCTCCGGGACATGTGTGTGTCAATGTTAAAGCAGAGGCAGCTCCAGGACATGTGTGTGTCAATGTTAAAGCAAAGCCAGCTCTGGGACATGTGTGTGTCAATGTTAAAGCAGAGCGAGCTCTGGGACATGTGTGTGTCAATGTTAAAGCAGAGCCAGCTCCAGGACATGTGTGTGTCAATGTTAAAGCAAAGCCAGCTCTGGGACATGTGTGTGTCAATGTTAAAGCAGAGCCAGCTCCAGGCCATGTGTGTGTCCATGTTCAAGCAGAGCCAGCTCTGGGACATGTGTGTGTCCATGTTAAAGCAGAGCCAGCTCTGGGACATGTGTGTATCAATGTTAAAGCACAGCCAGCTCCGGGACATGTGTGTGTCAATGTTAAAGCAGAGGCAGCTCCAGGACATGTGTGTGTCAATGTTAAAGCAGAGCCAGCTCTGGGACATGTGTGGGTCAATGTTAAAGCAGAGCCAGCTCCAGGGCATGTGTGTGTCAATGTTAAAGTGGAGCGAGATCTGGGACATGTGTGTGTCAATGTTAAAGCAGAGCCAGCTGCGGGACATGTGTGTGTCAATGTTAAAACAGAGCCAGCTTCGGGACATGTGTGTGTCAATGTTGAAGCAGAGCCAGCTCCAGGACATGTGTGTGTCAATATTAAAGCAGAACCAGCTCTGGGACATGTGTGTGTCAATGTTAAAGCAGAGCCAGCTCTGGGACATGTGTGTGTCAATGTTAAAGCAGAGCCAACTCTGGGACATGTGTGTGTCAATGTTAAAGCAGAGCCAGCTCTGGGACATGTGTGTGTCAATGTTAAAGCAGAGCCAGCTCCGGGACATGTGTGTGTCAATGTTAAAGCAGAGCCAGCTCCGGGACATGTGTGGGTCAACGTTAAAGCAGAGCCACCTCTGGGACATGTGTGTGTCAATGTTAAAGCAGAGCCAGCTGCAGGTCATGTGTGTGTCAATGTTAAAGCACAGCCAGCTTGAGGACATGTGTGTGTCAACGTTAAAGCAGAGCGAGCTCTGGAACATGTGTGTGTCCATTTTAAAGTAGAGTGAGATCTGGGACATATTTGTATCAATGTTAAAGCAGAGCCAGCTCTGGGACATGTGTGTGTCAATGTTAAAGCTGGGCCATCTCTGGGACATGGGTGTGTCCATGTTAAAGCAGAGCCAGCTCCGGGACATTTGTGTGTCAATGTTGAAGCAGAGCCAGCTGCAGGACATGTGTGTGTCAATGTGATAGCAGAACCAGCTCTGGGACACGTGTGTGCCAATGGTAAAGCAGAGCCAGCTCTGGTACATGTGCGTCAATGTGAAAGATAATTTCAAAGGGAACTGGAAGAGGTGTTTAGAAAATTCAGAATATGGTCCGGGATTTCCCCTACCCGGTGGGACGGAGTGGCATGAACCACTCCGGTGTCGGGCCTCCCCAAAGGTGCGGAATTCTCACGCACTGCCGGAGTGGCTCCCGCTCCGCCGGCTGGGCGAACAGCCTTTGGCGCCCCGCCAGCCGGGGCCGAAAGGCCTTCGCCGGCCGGCGGAAGTCTTCGCATGCGCCGGTGTGTCAGCGGCTGCTGACTTCATACCGGCGCATGCGCAGTGGAGCGGGGTCTCTTCCGCCTCCGCCATGGTGAAGGCCATGGCGGGGCGGAAAGAAAAGGTTTCCCCCATGGCACAGGCCCGCCCGCTGATCGGTGGGCCCCGATCGTGGGCCAGGCCACCGTGGGGGAACCCCCCGGGGCCAGATCGCCGCGCGCCGCCCCCAGGACCTCGGCGCCTGCCCGCACCGTCAATCCCTCCGGCACCAGACGTGCTTTGATTGGAACGGCCTGCCAGCGGCTGGAGAATCGCCGCGGGGGCCCGCCGACCGGCTCAGAGCGATTCCCACCCTCGCCGAATCTCTGGTGCCGGTGACTTTGGGCCACGGCGGGGGCGGGATTGACGCCGGCCCCGGGTGATTCTCCGACCCCCCGGGGGGTTGGAGAAGTCCGCCCAGGGAATGTGAATTCCCCTGGGTTCAGTAAAATATAAAGGTTTTTTAACTTAAGCCTGAGCAGGACCACCAACAGTAAGACCTTGGAGTGCCCATTCCACTAACACACCTTGCTATCAGCAGACTTTCAGTCTCTCCCAACAGCCAAACACTGCCTATTTTCACCTAAAATGGCCGTGCAGCTGACTGGCTGGTTGCAAATGAGGTCTTGCAGTTAAGTCAGTTGGAAAAGCTCTCAACATCCATAATTGCGCCTTCTCTGCTTACTACAGCAGATATCTCAGTATATATTCCCTAGTTCTTTACTTTATATGATCATCATGTACACACGGAAATAGGTTGCAATCTAGTTTTTGCACCATCATCTTCCTCGATAATCTACTGGGGAAGTGTGGTGCGCAGGAACTGAACCATAGAAATTGGGAAAGTCCCAAGTTTTATTTCTGGTCATTGCTATGTCAGCTGATTTTCCCTAAGCAGCAATAGGATCACTACAATTGACCTCAATGTTCCTGGACTAGCTGTGTGATTGTGACAGGTTAATAAATGAACCCATTAATACTGGGCATTTTTAATTAAAAACTGTAATTAGCTGTAACTCCAGCCAGGTACGGTGTTGCCATCACAGCTGTGCAACATGGTCAGGGATGTCTTGGTGGGATTGCTTTGTAAATAATTTGAAACAACTTCGCTTTTTCACATGTGGCACTGGTGGTTGGAATCCTAAGTACTTCGGTCCATTTGTGAACGTTTCTCAGCTGCAAAGGGAGGTCACTCCTGCATCATATTAATTTCATTACTAAGTTGCTTTAGGCATTTACCAAACATTTATTTATCTGGTAATGGCAAGTTTCCTCAGTTAGTGTTAAGTATATTGTATCACATTGTACCGATTAGTGTCTTGCCAAATCATTTACTACCTCCTCCAGCTCGGAGTGGTATGGAAGGGAAGGCCAGACACTCAACACTAAATTCATTTGAAACTAAATGAGGGTCTTTTTTTATAATTCCTTTTACTGAATTTTGCGATGACAGCTGGAATTTCGATAGCGCCTTGAATATAATGAAATGCCAAAGGTATTTGATAAAAGTTTTAGAAAGCAAAATATGACAACAAACTACCGAAGACAATATTAGGGACAGATGACCAATTGGTCAAAGAGATAGGTTTTACGACTATCTTAAAGGAATGTGAGGATGTGCAATGGCAGAGATGTTTAGAGAAGGAATTTCAGAGCTTAGGGCCCAGGCCAACTGAAGGCTTAGCTGCCAATGGTGAAGATCTGGGTTGCCCAAGAGTAGCGCAGATATCTTACAAATGAAGAATCGAGATGTTAAGTTGGAATACTATTTCTGCCACATTGATTTGCTAGGTTCAGAAGAACACCCCTTACCTCCTTCTGTGGCCCTCAGAATTTTGCACTGTGGACTCGTGCCCATTAAGGAAACCAAATTAATTTCTTCTGTGAGCCAAGCAAACCATTGGATTTCATCGTATAGTCAAGGTTGGGCGTGACTATGTTGCGAAAGCAAAGAGTTGGTGCGCTAATTGACCACATTACTCAATCACCCATTTTGGATGTCGAGCATAATTAAAAACATTGCGCGAAAAATGTATCAACCGCTGCCCACCCTGTTTACACCGGAAACTGAGGGCCGGCATTCTCCAAAAATGGGGCTATGTTCCCACGCCCGCCGGAAAACGGGCGCGAATCACTCCCGACTTTTTTCAAAAAGTCCGGAGTGATTCTCCGACTGCAAGAGGGATAGCAGGGCCCGGGCATGTGCCGCGCAGCTTCTGCTGCCAACACGGGGCCCTGCACTTCCGGCCGCGGGTCCGCACATGCGCACGGCGGCCGTTTTTTCTCCGGCTCCCGCGCAACATGGCGGAGCAACACAGCGGGCCGGCACGGAAGGAGACAGGACCACACCGGATTGCGCGCGTCCGCCAATCGGTAGCCCCCGATCGCGGGTCTGGCCTTTATGGAGGTACCCCACAGAGTCTGATCCCCCCACGCTCCCACAGGACGGCCACTGTGGCCACGAGTCTGAGCTCCCACCGGGTGAAACCATACGGTTTCACGCCAGCGAAACCCGGCCGGTCGACCGCGGAGAATCGCCGCAGGGGCCTCTTTCAATGGTCCCCGACAGGCGCCGCAACGACCGCGCGTGCACGAATGACGCAGATTCTCTGATCACCAGAGAATCACATCCAAGTGTCAGAGCCGATCGCAGGTCTGAGACCCCATTCTCCACCCCCACGGCGAGCGTAAATTCGGCATGGAGACTCGGAGAATCCCGGCCGATCTGTCCAGTATTTGACATTCTTATTAAAGCATTCTCCGGGCCCCACAGATTTAATCAACCACTGTTGGCCACTCATTGGGCTGTCCAGAGTGCCTCCCTGACCCTGGTTTATAGTTTCCTTCTGGCTTGAGTCTACTATAGAATGCTGAAACTTTCAACCCCTGAGACTGGCAAGTTCTCCATCAGCACTCACTGAAAATCGCAGACTCACAGCATTGTTACAGTTTAGAAGGAGGCCATTTGGCCCATCATGCCTGCCCCAGCAATTAACTGACCCAATGCAAATGAAGCCGAAAGTTGAAAGATGTTTTGGGTATTTCATACTGCTAGCATTGGGCAGGCTGTGTGATTGTCCTGCTCACCAACCGATAGGCGGAGATAGGTGTTCAAAACTTTACCTGTTAAATCATGTCCCCGACTGTCCCTTTAAAATTATTAATCAGATTGACTGAAAGGACAATTGCCTTCTTTCGTAAATCCCTACTGTTAGTTTAGCCCAGTTCCACTAAGGCAGATTCTGAGGTTCAAATTGTTCTATGCAATTTTAATAGAAGAAAGCACTTTGGGACATTGCAGTGACATTTTGGGGTTGGACAGGGCAGGTGCTGCAATGTTGCAGGCCTTGCCGTTCAAATAAGGTCATAAAACAAGGCCCTGTCTTCCTGCTGTGGATGTAAAAGATGCCATGGTGCTGTTTGAACATGGCCTAGGCTTGCCCTGATGTCCTGGTCAACATTCCTCCTTCAGCTTACAGCACCAAAAATAGATCCACCCTTTGTTGTTTGCAATACCTCATTGTGCACAAATGGATTGATGCGTTTGCCCATTTCACAACAGGGATGGCACTTCAGACATAATTTGAGACAGCCGGAGGGTATGATTAGGTTTACATCAATGCAAACTTTTTTTTATTTGCACGTACTGCTGAATCACCACTTCTGCTATTGTTTGAGTCACTATTTTACATGGTCCTTTGACATGTCTGAGAAACACTGCCTCAGGCTCAAATTGTACCAATAAACTGCCCAATGCCACTTGTATGCCATGGGCAGCATGGTAGCACAGGGTTAGCACTGTGGCTTCACAGCACCAGGGTCCTAGGTTTGATTCCTGGCTGGGTCACTGTCTGCACGTTCTCCCCATGCCTGTGTGGGTTTTCTCCGGCTGTTCCGGTTTCCTCCCACAAGTCCCAAAAGGCGTTCTGTTAGGTAATTTGGACATTCTGAATTTTCCCTCTGTGTACCCGAACAGGCGTCGGAATGTGGCGACTAGGGGCATTTTCACAGTAACAACATTGCGGTGTTAATGTAAGGCTACTTGTGACAATAAAGATTATTATTATTATAGTGCAAACTGGCTTATGAGGTCTTATGCCTTAGACGATATCAATCAATATGAGCATTCTTTTGTAATCAAATTGGCAGCTAGGTATGATGGCTATCACCTGACAGCTGGGACTTTTGTTTAATTGCAACATTTGAGTGAGTAAATACCCTTTCAAACCCAACAATAGCTCCGAGGTTGATATTTCATTCACGCACGGCAGAAGCTGCAACTCCTTTTATCCTCAACCTGCCATCAATAATTTCGTCAACAGATTCGCGAGGAGCTTAGTGCAACTGTAGATTGTATTTTATGATAAAGAGGAGATACCATAGGTAAACAAAGTGTACGCTGATCCAGGCAGGTGCATCCAGTTCTAAAATCATTGGGCGGGATTCTCAAAAAAAATGGCAATGTGCCTGGTTCTGACTGAAAACTGGCGAGCTTCTCCCCAGAAACACTGCCAGGTTTTCTGTCCAGATTTTCTGACACTTTGTCATAAACAAATCTGTGGCCATGTTCAGTGCCGTCACCCTGGCAGAGCAATGCCCGGCTACAAAGAGATCGGGGCGCCATCTTTAAAGGACACCCCAATCTGCGCTAAAAATATACTTCACCCCACTGTCCTCGAGGCCATGGAGGAACGCCCTCCCCCAGCCCCACACAAGCTTTGGGACGACCCCTTCCCACCACAGAAGTACTGGGAGGCGCTCTTCCCTCTCCCCCTAGCCTCCCCGTGTGTTCCCCACGCATAAGGGGAAACCCCTTAATGGCACAGGGTTTGTCCTCTCTCAGTGCCCCCTCTCAGTAACCCCCAAGAGCCAGGGGGCACTGGTAGGGTGTCAAGGGACACTGCCCACCATCAACACTCAAACCCTGGGGCCTCCAGGTACCTCTGCACCCCTGGTGTGGTCATCTCATCTGGATTTCGATTTTGAAAACCAGCAGTGATTCGCACCAGGGAGGTTGAGGGATGGGGGGGGGGAACATCACACGGGGCTGGAAGGTACGGTGTAAAGAATTTAACAATGTTGAAATATATTTAAATTAATGGAAATCACATCACCAGCAGTGGGAGGGTAACATCTCATTCTGAGATCTTGCCGGCGCAAATCCCGTTATGGCCTCTCACGGGAGTTAGTGGCCATAATGGGATTTGCTCGCACATTGAGAAACCGTGACCATAGTTTTCAAGCCATACTTACCAGGAAATTCCTAGGATGTGTGCTGTTTGCTAATCTCAGCCATGGCAGCATTAATATGGACAACAATTGATCACAATGACTCTGGGTTCAGCAAAGGAATATTGGCCAAAGTTTCTGCTCCTGACCAGTAGACATGACTGGTTTCCAAGTGAGGGCAGGTGATGTGGTTGGCTATGATGTCCTCCACATATGGAACAACCTGCACCCATGATCAATAGTCACTTCTGGCAAAGTCCTGGAGTGTGTTTAGTACATTGCCAGAGAGTCATGATCTTCAATAGGAGGAGAAGAAATAGACTAATGAAGAAAAGAAAAACCTAAACAAAAGGTTATTTGTTTGAAACAGTAATGGTCAATGCATTGCACATCTGCAACAGCAGGAGAATTACTTGTGGAAGTTTAATTTATATCTGGAAGTTCTTTTTGAGCAGTTTCAAGTCACAAGGGGTAAAATGAGTATCACAATAGCTGTTCATTAGTAGCGACTTGCTGGATTATTAATCTCAGTTCCGTTATATTTTAAAAGGTGCTTGCTTTTGAAATGTACTTAAGTGAGCAGTGATTTCATGAAGCAAACAGCTTCATGAACCCTTTCTTGCTGGTTACAAATACACATTTCGAACCTCTCAAACAAACCTGGGTGTCATTTGTGTGTGTTGACCGTTCATGGCCATGTGGATATCTGATACATGCACAAATCCATTTCCAGGTAAAAGAGTATTTGAACAAAGTTATTAAATGTTCCATATTTTATTTTTTACATATAGAGTAAAATATTGGTTAAGGGTCCTTTTTGGGTTGTGCAACCTGTGGCACTTACCACTACAAGGTCCAGTGCTTACCCCAAATTGGGCCTAATTTCAATATGTTGTGTGAGCTGCCTGTGCCTGTCGTCTCAGCTTGCCTATTGTTGATATTCCAATTCAGGCCACCCGACCCATCTGCAATGGACTTTAATAAATTCCTGGAGTGTAGAGTGTGATGATTGGGGGAGCACAACTGCATTCCCTGGCTTCATAATGACTATTTACACGCACATCGAGGTCCACGTTCTAGCTCAGAGTTTACACACACACCCCATACATTCAAACGGCTTCACTTCCTTAAATAGGCCACAAGCCCAGCAGGGCCTTGATAACACCCAAAAGTTAGCTACCAAGTGGCAGGTAACATAATCATCACAGGAGTTAAGTAATAACTGTCTCAAATAAGATTAAGCATAACCATCTTCCACAATCTTCAATGGTATCACCATAACCAAATTTCCACCATCAGTATTTTGGGAGGTCACCAATATCTGAAATTTAAGTAAACTAGCCAAATTAACACCATGGTTATAAAAATAAGGTAGAGATTTTAAAAAAAATTTTTATTCATTCATGGGACGTGGGTGTCCAGTGACAATACCACAATGCCTCCCCTTGGATACCGGGCGATGACTGGCTCAGTTCCCAACCCCTCATGACCACTTATGTTATCTACAAGGTTCCAGACAGGCGTGTGATGGAATATACAGCGCTTGTCTGGATGGGTGCAAACACAATAGCTTGACACTATCTCGTAAAAATACATTTGTTTGATCAACGCCCTGGGTTGTACTCAATACCCACCCCCTCTATCACCAGCACACAGTGGCTGCACTGTGTATGATCTATAGCATGCACTGCAGCAACTAACTAAGGTTACTTTGACAGCACTTCATTCCATGCAGCCACTCCTCGAAAGGCAACAATAATGGGCAAGTATCATTATTTCCAAGTCACGCCATCTTGGTTTAGGCAGTTATCAGTATTCCACCATTGTTGCTGGCTATCATTGCTTCCACTCAGTACCTCTTGCTTGAAGTAGATGAAGCTGGAGTCTGAATGAAGTGAGACTTGAACTTGTTTTTATCCTTTTCAGTGTTCTTACAATTTCTCTTGAGCTTTAAGGTTCCAACTTCCCACCCTTAACCCCATGGCAACCTACTTCTAAATCTCTTCCGATGCTGAGTCTGCTACATTGACCCCTGGAGTACGTTTGCACTGCTGTGGGCCATCCAGAAGTAAATCACAAAGATGTTTTTTCTTATTTTAAATTTGGTGATTGTTTTCTTGGTACTGTTTATGGCTATGGAGAATTTAGGGATAGGATTGAGTTGGTACAGTACCAACTAACAGAACAAGCTTTCATCACGTCAGCCTGGAGTGGATTCAAAACCTGCAACCTTAGGTAAGCCAGCAATGCTGTAGTCACTGCGCTTCCTCTCCAAAATCTGCAATAATTTTACTTTACTTTTTTTAGATCTTCTCAGCACACACTGCCGCAGATTGTTCTGTGTCGCAACCTGGAGCTATTGGATTAGGTGGCTTCCTTCACAGGAATGTCATCCTCCCTGATCAAATTTCCTCAGTTTGCTGTGCTGAGGATTAGCTGGAGGCCGATAGGTCCTGAATAGGAATAAAAGCAGGAAAGCCTCATCAGAACCCATCATCAAATGGGCATTATAGGCAGCTTCTCCTCACACCACTAGATAGAGGGTGGCGTGAGCAAGTCGGTATGGCCCACGTTTGGCTTGGGTGGGACATCTTTGCCAGTTTTCCTCTCCTTCCTCAGCAGAAGATCCTAAGTGAAGAAAGAACAGGCCTACCTGAGCCTTATATGCTGGTTTGCCATGATTAATTTATTGAGTGTACGTCACATGCCATTGGATAGGCAACCCAATGGAATACAAGTAGAAATGTTAGTTGATTTTTTAAACAAAATTTAAAGTACCAACATCTTTTATTTCCAATTAAGGGGCAATTTAGCGTGGCCAATTTAGCGTGGTATTATCATAACTGTAAAAACTGCAAGGGTTAATGAAGTGCCTAGAGTAGCCACTGGAGGGAGCTATAGTTACAAGTATATAAGGCAATGATGCCAAGCCTTGGGAGGGAGAGTGTGTCAGAGTTAGCTAGAGAGATTCAGAAGTACAAATAGTGTGAGTGAGAGCAGATCATAGTTTATGTCAGTGTTAAGATTAGCTATAGATGAATGTAGTTTAAATGTTAATAATCAACTGTGTATTCTTTAGGAGTACGTGTCGAATCCAAATTAATACATTTATAGCTTTGTTTAAGTTCAAGCTATTGTGTGCTCTTTGTGAACACTACGTCAACCATCCTAAATTAAGCAACTCAAAAAACACCACACCACCTACCCTGCACAATTTTGGGTTCTGGGGGTGAGACCCACACAGACACAGGGAGAATGTGTAAACTCCACACGGGCAGTGACCCTGGGGGCCGGGATTGAACCCAGGTCCTCGGAGCCGAGTAGATTATTATTAAGGATCTGCCGTCAGTTTGTGATCAGCGACATGTTGATGGAAGTATAGCACCTAACGTTCCTAATGACTGAGAGTAGGTACCTGCTATCCCTGGGGAATAGGATGAGGAATTTGGATAGATGCGGTAAAATCCGGAAGTTTCTGTGGCAAGGAGGGCAGAATGTACAGCGATGCTATATTGGCCAACTTGTATGGGTTATTACTAACCCAGAGTTTGTGGTTGTAATGATGGCAAAACTGTCACGGTTCATCATTATGACAACTGTGAAACTGACAGCAGCCTCTGGCGTCTGCATAGTTAAACCTGGAAATGCAGAAATTGCTATCAGTGCCTCCTTGCTCTTCCATCGTGTGCGCTGTCCCTGCAGAAGGAAATACGTAGAAATCATTTGAATTAACATGAACTTCCACAATTACACTATTAGCCTCATTGTAAATATCCTTGAAAAAACTATGGCTTGTTAATTGAGGTGTAACTGCTAAATTCCTAATTATTAATCAACCACCTCTGTAGCCCTGAAAAGTCTAATTTTATATTCATGGAATGTCAAATTACTTTATTCTGCTTTTTAAAATCCTTAGACGTTTAAATCATAATTTAAAAATGCATTTATGGCATTTCAGTTTCTACCTTAATCCAATGGGAGCACAACTTGTACCCGGGTTCAATTCCAGCCTTGGGTGACTGTGTGGAGTTTGCAGCTTCTCCCCGTGTCTGCGTGGGTTTCCTTTGGGTGCTCCGGTTTCCTCCCACAGCCCAAAGATGTGCAGGTTTGGTAGAGTTATAGGGATAGGGTAGGGAAGTGGGCCTAGGTAAGGTGCTCTTTCAGAGGGTCAGTGCAGACTCGATGGGTTGAATTACCTCCTTCTGCACTATAGGTATTCTATGGTTCTATTTGGGTCACTGTAAAATGATCAAAAAGTGAAACATAGTCAGTGGTTTTTATTTCCTGGTTTGCTATCTGTGAGAATTCTTCATTGAGATTGGCTGCTTAGTCGACGGATATAACTCTTTCCGGACCCTGAAGAATCCCCTGATGTGATACTGGAATTAACATAATGTTGGGAAAAGTGACATTTACGCCACAGAGATTGTTATAGTTTTATGGACAGCTTTCTTACTGTCAAGTTCAACCACAAGTGCCTTCAATTTGCCACTGGCCACAAGATTTGGGCCAGTTAAATGTTCTTTATGTATAACCGCATTTGCAGTTACATCTGGAAGAGGTTAATTACGCTGTCATCCAATGCCTTTACAATGCACCTTTTCTAGTTTGCAGACCCAACATATATGAAGAGATATTTTGCCTAATACCCCTCTAACTGGTTCAGCAAGTTTATAATCCAAAACCCTTCCACTTCTTGTGGCCATTTAACTGATAATTGCTTTGAAATGTTGTTACTTTTTATATTGGGCGGCATCTGTTTCATTTACAAGTTATTAAGAGGGTGTCAGGCAGCAGCTAAATTTCATTGAACCGAGCCAACAGATGTGTGGAGCAATAAGCAATTAAGCGGGTGAGGTGGACAAGGTATTCTATTCACAACAAAATCAAAGGTGTCCAGCAATAAAGGGTCTCCATAGCAACTTGACATTTTTTGTGTTTCTCTCTTGCTCCTTCTGCACCCCCCCCCCCCCCCCCCCCCCCCTCCCCGCCGCCTCACTGGGAGGTTGGTGGGGGGCACCAACCACCACCATATAAATATGATGCCTGTTCTATTTAGACCAGAGTGTGCAAAGACTTCTAAGATACAAGCCAGATGCCAAAGGGACAATATATACCATGTTCCCCTGCTTCAGTTGGACAGCCCCATTTACAACCCTCCTGTTATGGGTCTCCTTATCCGACAAGAATGAGGAAAGAATGTTAGTGATTGATGTGGTGGTTAGAGTGAGGTGCCTGCCACAGATCAATAGCTAGAGGAGTGGGAGCTGGTTGTGAGGCTAGCCTCACTGGGAGGTATGTGAGGGTGAGACGGAATATCCGGATGTTAGGCCTGACTCCTGACTGCTAGGGATTACTGACGGGTGAATGATGGGGGTTTGGTGCGCTCAACAGTGGCAGTGTTGCTGTGGGTAGGAGATGTCTTTTGAAGGTCCATTCACTACCTTGACCATCTGTGAGATCAGGGAATGTCTTGTAGCACTGTTACCATGTCCTCAGGACCAGACCCTGGGCATTGGGGTCCCTAGTCACCTGCCCCTTCCCTTCGGAAGGTAATCCTCCAGGGCCGCCTTCACCCCTGCGCCCTCTGGAAACGTGGGCAGGGATTTTCAGCTTCCCTGTGATGTGTTTTCATAGAATTTACAGTGCAGGAGGTCATTCCACCCATTGGGTCTGCACCGGCCCTTGGAAAGAGCACCCTACCCATGCCCAAGCCGCCACCCTATCCCCGCAACCTAGTAACCCCACCAAAACTCTTTGGACACTAAGGGCAATTTAGCATAGCCAATCCACCTATCCTGCACATCTTTGGACTGTGGGAGGAAACTGGAGCATCCAGAGGAATCCCACACACACACACAGAACGTGCAGACTCCGCACAGACAGTGACCCAAGCCTGGAATCGAACCTGGGACCCTGGAGCTGTGAATAAACTGTGCTAACCACTGTGCTACCATGCTGCGGAGGCAGCTCGGCATTGGTCGCCAGTAGGATCTTCTGGTCCGCTGTGGTGTTTTGTATGGTTCGCCAGCCCTGTCGCCAAGGAAGCCATTGTGTGGTGGGAGGGGGGGGGGGGGGGAGGGGGGGGGGGAAACGAAATCACCTTTGGTGGACTTGAAGATCCCGCTGATGGGAGGGGCTGGAAGATCCTTCCCATGGTCTCTCTCCATTTGGCAGTCTCCACCAATAAAGCCTCCAGTGCTACATCCATGAAGCTAGCAGCCTCTCTCTTACCTGATGCTCCATTGCACAGCTTCCTGTGAGTGCAGCTCCCCTTTAAGAGGGGAAAAGCTCCTTTCAGGGGGACAAGCTGACTGTACCATGTGAGATCAGTGTACATTGTCCAGAGCCCTGCTGAGTACTTAGGTAGCCAGAAGTGCAGGCCCATTCTTGGACTAAAACTCCAACCACGTCAATGAGGAGGCAGTGGCACGTTCGCACAGGCAAGTTACGGCTCGCACTCAAAAGCGGGCACAGATAGATTTTTAGCAGTCAGTGTTTAACCCCGGCTTGCCACAGATTCAAGCTGAGTTGAGCCAATCTCTGCATCAAGGACTATAGCATTCTGAAAAAAAGCTAACCTCAGTCACCCCTGCTGAGCTCCTTCCTACGATCAGAGAAATGTTTCTGAAATATTAGATTACAGTGTGATACATACCATTTCAGCTGTTCCTTTCATGATTTGCCACATGGGAAGTAGAAACTGATTTGGACTTTCGTCAGTTTATACTCGAACACAATCACCCATTTAGCCAGAAATTCAATTCCTTGAATCAACAACAACCACCCCTCCCCCCCCCCCCCCCCCCCCCCCGCCCACCCCACAACCCCGACTCCCCCCAAAAAGCTAAACAGTTCAGCTTGGCCGTCATAAAATCCTCTTTGAAATGTCACCATGAAATGTGACATATTCCAGGGCACATTGATTTTTGTTCAGATACAAAGTGCAAACATTTTACTTGCACAATAATATGAGAAGAGGTATTAAGTGGTGCAGTAAGTTAATGCACTGACCTTTCACCTCTGGAAGTGGCCTTCAAATCCTGTCCAGCCTGATGGGGGAAGGAAACCGTTATAAAATGTCGTTATAATTGTACTATATCCAATAACGTTGGCTCAAAAGAGTTAGAGTAGGCCTAACTCCATCCTCCAACTCCACCCCATTAACACTGGTAGTCAATTTCACAGAGATCATATGATTTTTGTTCACTAGGAAATCAAAAATTATTAAGCTTGTGCTTGTAAAGTATGTGGTGTTCATTTAAAATTGGAGCAGTGCAGAATTATTTTTATCTTTATTTGACTGTGGCCTATCCCAACAGGGGTTCTTGTTCCTTACCCCCCCCCCCCCCCCCCCCCCCCCCACTCCCGCAACACACACACCCCAGCATCGACGACACCTATTGTGTTGGTAATCAGAGAAAAAATACAATCGAAGCAATTTTTTAAAAAAGGGATGACTTTTATTTATGGATCCTGAAACATCGTGACAGGGTGGATGTGGACGGGATGTTTCTTTTTGTGGGAGGATCCAGGACTCGGGGTCACTGTTTCAAAATGAGGGTCGCCCCTTTATAACGGAGTTTTGTAAAAACAAATTTAGAGTGTCCAATTTTTTTTTTCCCATTTAAGGGGCAATTTAGCATGGCCAATTGACCTACTCAACACGTCTTTTTAGGTTGTGGGGGTGAGACCCACGCAGCCGCAGGGGGAATGTGCTAACTCCACACAGACAGTGACCCAGAGCCGGGATTCGAACCCAGGTCCCTTTATAATGGAGTTGGGTCAGGAACTCTCTTGCTGAAAAGGTGGGGGAAGCACAGGGTGGGATTTTCTGGCCCTTCCTGCCAGCTGGATCTTCTGGTTCCACCAAAGGTGACCCCCAACGGCCCCCCTCCCTCCCCTCCACCACCCCTCTGGTGGCTGGTGCCCAGCAGTTGGACGAGCGAGCCACACAAAACAGCATAGGCCTCGGCGGAATGGGAAGATCCCGCCGATGGCCAATGTCGAGCTGCCTCTGCTGATGTGTGTGGGGGCTGGAAAATCCCATCCGGAGTCTTTGAGTATTTTTACGGCACAGGTGGACAGATTCTTGGTCAGGATGGGGGGTGACAGGTTATCGGGAATAAGGGGGAGTGCAGATTTGAGATTTCTATCTTATTAAATGGTGAAGCAGGCTCAAAGGGCCAAATGGCCTATTCCGGCTCTTTGCTCATATGTTCTTTACAATCAGTAGGAGGCCGCATCAACATCAGGAAGATTACAGTGGAGTCCTCCCTGTCTCCCTAATTATCCTCATGATTAGTGATTGTTGGCTGCGCACCATCCACTGCCTGGCTGAGCCTAGCCACCCATCTCCAGCAAGACCAGCCAAAAACAGGAACACAATGGGTCGACATTTACTTTTTCCCTCCCAGTCCCACCTCTAAACCCGCCTCCAAACGTCTCATCAAATTCCACCCTATGTGTTAGGAATGCCTCCGAAGGAAGAGGTCTACATCAGGTTGCTAATAAACGATAGGTTTGTTGGAGTTTTCTACAGAGACTTTCACATGCACAACCACTCCGAGTCAGTACTAGCCGGCTGAGAACCAGCAGACTTTGTACCTAAAGGCCTTGGAGGCCCCGCCCCCTTTCAGCAGGGGAACACATATTCTCTGAAGGCCTCCGGGAAAATCAGATCCCGGACTTTGTAGTACTTTGTCGGGGTCCTGATAGGACAACCTTCCCCCCCCCCAAGACCAAAAACCCCTCCATGTACCGTTGAGTCGAGGGAGAAGAGATCGAGGGAGAAGATCGAGGGAGAAGATGGCCAATGAACCCTCTTTAGTACTGGAGGAACCTCAGAAGACCGGGCAGTGTTGCCCCCAGTGGGGTGTACTGCGCCTAGATAATAATACTCGCTTATTGTCACTAGTAGACTTCAATGAAGTTACTGTGAAAAGCCCCTAGTCACCACATTCCGGTGCCTGTTCGGGGAGACCGGTACGGGAATTGATATGATTGGAACGTCGCGGCAGGATAGTGGTGGGCGGAGCCTGTACCTCTGGTTAACCCCCCCTCCCCCCGACACAACAGGTGGTTCGTACTCCATCTCTGAATCAGAGGAGGTCACCACCATCGAGAGGTCGAGAAGGGGCAGGCGGATGATGGCCTCACGGGCCTGCGGGAGCCTGGGCCTGGATCCTGAGGAACGGGGCCTGCCACTGGTTGTGGACACAAAGGCGGTCAGCGCGACCACAAATGTCATCGCAACTGCTGGGCTCCTACCTGAACCCGATTGGACACCAGAGCTGCCTGTTGCAGCACATTGCCGGATAGCCAACAGGCACCTAGGGTGGAATTTCAGCATGAGAGGTGATTGCCGCCATCCAATGGACTTTAACCATTTCCATCCTGGTCGCCCCCGGGTGTCCATTATGTAGGTGCCTGGCCTTTGGCTGGGTCATGAGACATGCTCCACAAGAGAATCCCGTCATCGATACTTAGTTCTGACAGCTGGGTAGAAAAAGCAGGTAGCTCTCCAGCCAATTGGTGATGCTGACCACCCCGAATGACGAGGTGTCGCACACAGGCTAGGATGGGATCCGTCCCGAGATGCGCTAACCGGCAAACTGTCCATAAAGTTTAACGCAGCCACTATCACTGCTGCCAGAGGTGGAGGGAGGGGGGGGAGGGGAAACAAGGCCAAGGTAGGGGTAGCCTGCAAGCGCTATCTGAGTTCCTGGCGTATGTCCTGGAGAATACTCATAAGCAGTGATTGGCAGAACCCGCTGCTGGATGCGTGCTGACACTATGGGTGGAATCACCTTATCTTTGGGGAATAGGCTCAGGAGGGGTTTGTGGTCTGTAACTAGAGTAAAACAACCACCACAGACGTATTAGTGAAAACGCTTAACTCCAAAGACCGGCGCCAAACCCTCCTTCTCTATCTGGGCATAATTGCACTTGGCGGTGGTCAATGTCCTGGTCATTCACTGTCCGGCATCCGATGGGCAGGACGGCCCCAATTCTGTACGGTGACGCGCCGCAAGTGATGACGAGGAACTTACCCTGGTCATAGTGGGTCAACAGGCCCGATGATGATAGTCACTATTTGACCCGACGGAAAGGTGCATCTTGGGTGGCGCCGCAGAGACAGCCCTGGTGCTTCTTCAGCAGGAGGTGCAGAGGGGCCAGCACCATTGGCAGGTTCGGGACAAACTTCCCGTAGTAATTCACCACACCGAGAAAGGAGCGGAATCCCATTGTGGCTGTGTGGCGGGCACGTTGTCCTTCACCAGGGGTAACCCAGCTAGGTCCAGTTGGTAGCAAGGCGGACAACTACTTTAGAGTGAAAAACACACGTCTTCTGCCTTAGGTGAATGCCAACTTCCGAGAATCTCTGGAGCACGGCCTCCAGATTCCGTAAATGGTCCTGGACCTGTTGCGCACATGACCAGGACAAAATCTAGGTACACATTGATTCACGTTGGGCCTTGCAAAATACCTTCCATAACACATGGAAAAATCATGCAAACCGGCAAAACCCCAAAGGCAACCACTTATACTCATAGAGGCTGCGCTGCGTGTTGATGGTAACAGTTATGTGAGGATGGATCCAGCCACAGCTGCAGGTAGGCATAGCTCATATTGAACTTTGTGAACGTGCTGCCTCCCGCCAGCGTGACTGTATGCAGGACATGGGTTATCGATCCAACCGTGAGGCCTTATTGACTGGACGTTTATAGTTATAGTTGCCACAGAGGCATACAGTCCTGTCTGGTTTCAAAACCGGAACCGTCAGGGTCGCCCAATCCAAAAACCTCACTGGTCGAATGATGCCCATGTTCTCCAGACAGTCTAGTTCCGCATTTACCCTGCCCACCAGTATATAGGGCACAGGTCGTGCCCTAAGAAACCGAGGTTGATCCTCCGAATCTTGGCCACAGCCCCATGGATGGTATCCAATCCAGGCTGAAAAACTTTGGGGAATTTCCGTAGTATGTCACCCAGTCCGCCGGACCCGTCCTAAAAATCGTGGTGCCAGTCTAAATGAAGGCGGTGTGATCAATCGTGCCCCAGGAGATTGGGGCCATCACCTCAAACCACAAAGCAGAGTGGGCTGATGACAATGGAGGGTCCGCACCGTCCCTCGAATCAGCAACTGTTCCCCTGTATAGGTTGCCAGAAGAGTCGAGGTAGGGGCCAATGTCAAAGTTCAGACCCCTTGCTGGATATGGTCGAAAGTGCTCTCGCCTATGAGCGACACTGCTGCCCCAGTGTCCAGTTCCATACGCAGCCAGTGCCCATTCTCCCGTACGAGGATGCGGACGAGTGCTATGCGGGGTGCGGCTAGGCAATGGAGTTGCAGCACGGCCTCTTCTTCATCCGGAGTATCCAAGTGTTAAGTCCAATCTCTGGGCTGGCACCAATACTGACCTGGGCAACAGAATCTCGGGTGTTCTGAATGCCCGCAGCTACCCCAACCAACACCAGCAGCCACACAATAGTAAAAATATTCATAACAGCAGAGAGTAAGGTTATGTAAGATGATAAAAGGTATTGGCAAAGTAGGCGGCGAGCGGATGCTTCCTCTTGTGGGGAAATCTAGAACAAGAGGTCATAGGTTTAGGATAAGGGACAGCAGATTTAAAACTGAGATGAGGAGAAATTACTTTTCTCAAAGGGCTGTGAATCGGTGGAATTCACTCCCCCAGAGTGCAGTGGATGCCGGGACATTGAGTAAATTTAAGGAGGAGATAGATTTTTAATTATTAATGGGTTGAAGGGTTATGGAGAACGGGCAGGAAAGTGGAGTTGAGTCCAAGATGAGATCAGCCATGATCGCAGTGAATGGCGGAGTTGGCTCAAGGGGCTGAATTTCCGACTCCTGCTCCTAGTTCTTATGTTCTTATTCTGACCATTGCATCCCTATTTCCATAAAGTTTCGCCAGAGAATGTTCATACATACCACTTCTACGCTAGAGGTTAGGTAGAGAGCCCGCTCTCAGGCCTCACTTGACTGCGAGAATGTGTGAAAGATAGACCCACCATGAATTTCTATTTTCTTTGCTCCTTTGCCCCATGGCACGGATGAGATCAGGTACTCTCTGGATAAGGAAGCGCAGGCAGGAGTCTATGTCGATTCTCTAGTGGAGTAGAGTGGAGCTCCATGAGGTTTGATTTGTCCCTGTTCAATCATACACTCCAGTGTCTTGGTTAGGGATTGTGAGCTGACTGGATTTGAATTATAAACAGGATACAAGCTGCTCATTCTTTATCTAACCCAGGGCTCCCTCAACTTCCCTTCTCATTCCTTGTAGCTGGATGCAGCCAGAACTCGGCAGAGACACCATCTGGCCACTGGGCTGCCATTGCGTGACGCTGTGGAGAGAGTTTCTCCCAGGAGAAAACTGTTGCTACGGAATTCCAGCAATTTATTTTGCACATTAAAAACAAAACAGAGTTTATTGCACTTAGGTGAAAGTACTCCATAACCCTCCCACTCATTGAGTGAACAATCGCAATAGCTCATCTCTGGGAGAATGTCCATCACTCAGATTGAGAAGCCATTCTTATTACTGGGTATGACCAAAGTGCAAAGCCAACCTTAATTCAGTAATACCTGCCGATTTTAGTCAGCAGGGCAACACAATGGCCAGTGTTGGATAGTGGCCTGGATTTAGCAGGCAGTGACAAATCAATGTCACTAGTCAATGGCACAGCTCACCCACCGACCTTCTATGCACTTTTGCACTGGAACCTGAGGAGATTAGAAATCCATTTCAGCACAGCACATGACTCTCTACAGATGATCTAGGATCTATGAAAACAGGACAAGCAACTGTGTATCCCTGGAGCCAAACAGATTGATGAGTTCTTAATGTGGCACGCAGAGTCAGGACCAGGAAATTTAAGTTAGAATGGTTAATTCAATGCCAAATTGTGTACAGAAAATGAAATTGAGGGAAAGAAAGATGGGATTGAGCAATATAAAAGAAAGGGAAAGACAATAAGTAAAATCTGAAAGAATGAGACTCCACAATTATAAAAGCTAATTATGAGTGCCAAAGAAATTGTTTGTCAGTAATTAAACTGTATCACATCGTTAACAATTTAATTACACTGAAACATACAAAACCTTAGATTTTTCTAGTCTATTTGTGTATCTATCATGCAGATGCTGCATCTTTATGTGTGTTTCAATGCTGAGTCTAGGTAAGATGTCCATATAGTGAAGCATTTGAGGGGCAGGGCAACTCAAACAGTAACTTCCTCATTTTAATGCATGTCCAGTCATAGAATCATAGAACTTACAGTGCAGAAAGAGGCCATTCAGCCCATCGAGTCAGCACGGGCTCTTGGAAAGAGCACCCCACTTAAGCCCACACTTCCAACCTATCCCCGTAACCACACCTAACCTTTTTTGGATACCAAGGGCAATTTAGCATGGCCAATCCACCTAACCTGCACATCTTTGGACTGTGGGAGGAAACCAGAGCACATAGAGGAAATCCACGCAGACACAGGGAGAACGTACAGACTCCGCACAGACAGTGAACCAAGCCGGGAATCGAACCTAGGACCCTGGAGCTATGAAGCAACTGTGCTAACCACTGTGCTACCATGCTGCCCTTAAGTCATTGCAAGTATATCTCCAATTTATACTTTAGTAATGATGATCACTGATAAACATTTTAGAGGTTTTGTGTTACAGGGTAAGGATAAAGCACATTGTTGCCTGTTAGTAGAGGGGAGCTTTATTGCATCAAAAAATGCTTGATGCTGGCACAATCAGACTATGTGTGATAATCTGAAACGGGTGACAGTGAATCAGAAACTCAGTTTGCATCTCTCCCCGTTTTTATTTCCATTAAAGTCAGGAGTCCTGATTGGGACTGAGAAGCTTCATTCTGACTCAGCACTGAAGCTATATCCTAAACTGGTGACTGGAGATTTATGATTAACAATCACACCAATCAATTAGAAAGCAGCAGAGAGTTACATTGTCCATCCAGTTGCCAATCACGCTGCATGAGAAATACAAATCAGCGAGATTGAGCCAATTCACCCATTCTGACCCCAGTACCAGGCTTTGAGCCTAAAATCAGGCAGTCAATAAGGTTATAGCACTGGGACATGAATTTCCTCAGCACACTTCAGGGCACCACGGTAGCATAGTGGTTACACAGTTGCTTCACAGCTCCAGGGTCCCAGGTTTGATTCCCGGCTTAAGTCACTGTCTGTGTGGAGTCTGCACGTTCTCCCCGTGTGTGCGTGGATTTCCTCCGGGTGCTCCGGTTTCCTCCCACTGTCCAAAGATGTGCAGGTTAGGTGGATTGGCCATGATAAATTGCCCTTAAGTGTCCAAAAATCCTGTACAGGGATAAAGGGGATAGGGTGGAGGTGTGGGGCTTAAGTAGGGTGCTCTTTCCAAGGGCCAGTGCAGACCCAATGAGCTAAATAGCCTCCTTCTGCACGGTAAATTCTATGATTCTTTGGGGTACAAAAAGTTGACAGCTACTGGGCATCTGCAATATGGGAGACAGACTGCATCAATACCCAGATCTCCAGCCCCTATAGGTTGAACACAGGATCTGATCTGAACAAATGAGAAGGTGTGGACCAGATTCTTAAAGACTGGTATAGTGGGACTTCAGGCCCTTCATCATTTGTCCATTATGATCTCATAATATAGGGCAGCACGGTAGCATGGTGGTTAGCATAAATGCTTCACAGCTCCAGGGTCCCAGGTTCGGTTCCCGGCTGGGTCACTGTCTGTGCGGAGTCTGCACGTCCTCCCCGTGTGTGCGTGGGTTTCCTCCGGGTGCTCCGGTTTCCTCCCACAGTCCAAAGATGTGCGGGTTAGGTGGATTGGCCATGTTAAATTGCCCGTAGTGTCCTAAAAAAAAAGTAGGGGGGTGGGGGTTGTTGGGTTACGGGTATAGGGTGGATACGTGGGTTTGAGTAGGGTGATCATTGCTCGGCACAACATCGAGGGCTGAAGGGCCTGTTCTGTGCTGTACTGGTCTATGTTCTATGTTCTAAACAGGCTAAACAGTCACAAATGAAAACAGAAAGTGCTGGATAAGCAGATCCGGCAGCATCTGAGGAGAGAGAAACATAATTAATATTTTGAGCCCTTTGACCCTTCCACAGAACTAAAAAGATATAGAAATGTGATTAATTATATACTTGGATGGGGGGCTGTAGAATGGAAAGTCAGTGATAGGTCAGAGCTACGGAGAGATTGACAAAGATGGCATGGACATGAGACAAAGAGGCTGTTAAAGGTGCCATTGGGGACTAAAGAGAGTTAATAGTGACAAAGGTAGGATGCTAGAATGTGTGAATAGAACAGAGATCAGTGCTCAGTGGGAGCATAACTGAGCAACAAGGGACAGTGGCCATGTGGAGGAGGGTTGGATTGGGTGAGGACAAGCCAGTGCAAACAATTAACAGAAAACAAAAAGGGGGAGTCAAGATGGAGGGGAAAGTTCACAATCTAAAGTTGTTGAACTCAATGTAAGGAGTGTTTGGGCCCTTGGACAGTCAGAAGGGGGGAGATAAAAGGGAAGGAGTGTCTTGTTATGCTCTTGACTTAGCTGCTGTTGCTGATAGTCGCTGTCTGTTGAGTTGTAACTATATGGATTTAACAGTCACTCACTGGGTACCATGTTTTGTTATGCTCTTGACTTAGCATAAGCTGCTTCCTTGATGTGCACTCTGACAAGGGAAGGTTCAGATGTGGAGATAACTTCAACACGTTTATTGAACTATTAACAATTCTACTCAGATTCGATTCTACTGTTAATCCTTCTATAGCTACTCAGACTGACAAACCAGTCTGCTACAATCCACGTGGTGGGTGTGATGTTCAATCAACCCTGTGTCTGTACTCACTGAGTGTCTCCACTGGAAAGAGGAAGATCATGTGTTCTGTGTCCTTTATATATGGGTTGGTGTAATGCCCCCCTGTGGTAGTGTCACCTGTGTGTATCGCGAATGCCCATTGGTCGTGTCCTATCTTACTGACCTATTGGTTGAATGTCTGTGTGTCATGTCTCTGGTACTCCCTCTAGTGTCTAGTGTACTTACATTAACCCTTTATGTATTTAGAGTGATGCATATCACCACAAGGAGTTGCACCTTCTGTGATTGCATGGGAAGGTGCCATGGGAAGGGGACGAAGGGTTGGTGCAATGGAGGAGTGAACCAGGATGTCACGGAGAGAGTAGTCCCTGCGGAATGCTGATCGGAGGGGTGAAGGGAAGATGTATTTTGTGGTGGCATCATGCTGGAGTTGATGGAAATGGCAGAAGATGATCCTATGAATGTGGAGGTTGGTGGGGTGAAAAGTGAGAGTAAGAGAGACTCCGTCATGGTTCTGGGAGGGCGGGGAAGGGATGAGGGCAGAGGTGTGGGAGATGGGTCAGAACCCACCAGGCTACACATTCAAAGGACCACCTTCTGCCATTTTATTTCAGTTTCCAGCATCAGCAGTATGTTGCTTTCATTAAGGAACTATCTCAACAGTTTAAACCAATGTTTCAATTTGGTCTAGTAAAAGCAATGGGCCCTTATAAGGCACACTGCTCCTTTCACATTGAAGATCATGCAGTACACATTTAATTCCAACTTTGATAAATACCTGGGCCGGGATTCTCCCCTACCCGGCGTGGCGGGGGGGGTCCCGGCGTACCGGATTGGCGAGAACCACTCCGGCATCGGGCCTCCCCAAAGGTGCCGAATTCTCCGCACCTTTAGGGGCTAGGCCCGCGCTGGAGTGGCTCCCGCTCCGCCGACCGGCACGAACGGCCTTTGGCGCCCCATTGACCGGCGTCGGGGCTGGCCGAAAGGCCTTTGCCGGTCGGCGTGAGTTCACGCATACGCCGGAGCTTCAGCGGCTGCTGACGTCACCCCGGCGCATACGCGGTGGAGGGGGTCTCTTCCGCCTCCTCCATGGTGGAGGCCGTGGCGGCGGTGGAAGAAAAAGAGTGCCCCCACGGCACTGGCCCGCCCGCCGATCAGTGGGCCCCGATCGCAAGCCAGGCCACCATGGGGGCACCCCCCAGGGTCAGATCGCCCTGCGCCCCCCCCAGGACCCCGGGGCCCGCTCGCGCCGCCTGCTCCCGCTGGCACCAGAGGTGGTTTAAACCACGCCGGCGGGAGAGGCCTGACAGCGGCGGGACTTCGGCCCATCGCGGGCCGGAGAATGGCCGCTGGGGGCCCGCTGACCGGCGCGGCGTGATTCCCGCCCCCGGCAATTCCCGGGTGGCGGAGAATTCCGGCCACGGCAGGGGCGGGATTTACGCTCGCCCCGGGCGATTCTCCGACCCTGCGAGGGGTCAGAGAATTCCGCCCCTCTTCCTAACCACTCACTATAGTGGCAAAATCAGTTTTTCGATCGTCAACATATTTCTTGGTGGATTTCTCTAGCAGCAGAGAAGTGTAAAGGTTACACACCAATTCCTGAGCATATATAAACAAAACAAAGCAACTACCAATAAAATACCATAATGGTAAGTATTTACGTTTTAGTTAATATTTCTGATTTAGCGGCCCCAACTGTCTTCACCAGCCATGGCCATGAACTGCATATATTATTAGGGTGGGATCAGTTCTGAATAATCATCAATGAGAAAATTAAATTGGAGAAAACCATTAAAAAACCTACAGGTATTATGGAAATATTTTCTGAAAATAATCTAAATGTAAATGATAGCATTATGGTTTATCTTTATCTAGTTCTATTTTAATCACACTTACTGAAAGTAGCTCACACCTTGTGACAGGATATCGAATCAGGTCATCAACAAAAATGAATTTGGTACCCACGCCTTTGATGGAAATGAAGAAAAAGATGAATTAGTTAATCCAGGATTCCTCTTGCATTGTTAATGCCAAACCCTTTCTGACTGGATAGAAGAATAGCATTAGTTGCATGACTAAGATACCGTTGCTCTGGATTAGGATATCACCCACTGAATTTTAGTTTGCAGTGTGACAGCAAAAGACACTTGGCGATAGAGAGAGAGTAGGGGTTAAGGACGATTTATCCATTTTTTTTGTTCAGTTCTTTTTCTACTGTTTTCTTCTGACCATGGTGACGTGATCCAAGTGCTTTCACCTTCCTCCGGAGCCTAACCCAGGGTCATGTCAGAGTTGAGGCAGTGACTGCCAATAGGTTACTGGGTGTTATGGCAGTTGAGTCCAATACTTGTCCCAACAATGAACAGGGACCAAGGAATGGTGGTTTACTGAATCTGGGGACCATGAGGGAAATGGTTGTATCTGCTTTGTTGCCCAAATTGAATGAGCTAACTCACCAGAGACCAGGCAGTGAAGCTGGAATCTTCCCAGTTCATCCAGCTGTGGATCACATTACCCTGTGCCTTTATCCACAGAACCATTTGGAGTGGCCAATTTAAAAACACATTAAAAACTCTTGTCGATAACAAGGGGAGAAAAACCCCTCAGCACGTGTTTAACGCGACATTTAAAGGGGTTTTTCTTTCCAGAATTACAGTAAGAAGGTAAGGGATGGGAATTGTTGTTTCGTCCCCTTCGCTTTCACAGCCATTTGGTAAGAGCCGGGCAAGAACTTATTTTCTTTCCCGCTCTCCCAGGTTCACAAGAGTCCCTCTAAATCCCGGTTGAATTTATGACGGGATTGTCTCGGATGGGGGCAGAAGGAAAGAGGAAAGGGCTAATTTTACATTCGCTTTGCCAGTCAAACAATTTTCTTTGCAAGGATGCCAAGAAATAAAAGCAAACCACAACTAATAAGCTGTAGTTTCTTTTCAAGCTGAGTTAAGATGTTTGCGGCGGATCTTCCAATAAACTGTGCAAAAAAAAATAAAAAATTGCTCCCATAAAATGCAAGAGGAACAAATGCGAAAGAAACAGAAACATGTGGTGCACCCACAAGATAAAGTAACTGTACTTTCAATCTCACTGGCTCCAAGCAGTCTGCTGATAGAACTATGATTTTTTTTTTAAAAAGCCAGAAATGGTCACTATGTACAAAATGACAGAATCCAATAGATAAAAATTGGGAAAGAATTCGTAACGTATCCAAGAAGTTCATGTTGCTGTAAGCCTGTGAATAATGATTGCTGCATCCATCCTTTAGACACCAGAAGGCTATAACTCACTCCTGGAGTGCCTGGGTTTTTGCAAAGCAGACGGAAACCGTTTCGTGCTTTCTAAATAATGTTCTGCCTTTAAATCCTGCCGATAACAAACTATGCAAAAAATGGAGATCTAACGGATCCCCAAAGATTAATGAGCCATGGGAAATATTTTCTGTGCAACATGTACAATGTTCTGGGTCCAACAATTTTCAGCTCCTTCATCAATGTTGTTCCCTCCATTGTGACATTCAAAGTTTATTGCTGATGGGGGTTTTTCAGTCCTGTTTGCAATTCCTCAGATGATAAAAGCAAAATACTGCGAATGCCGACGATCTGAAATAAAAACAGAAAATGCTGGTAAAACCCAGCAGATCTGGCAGCATCTGTGGAGATAGAGACGGAATCAACATTTCGAGTCTGGCCGATTCTTCTTCGGAAAGGTCATACGGACTCGAAACGTTAACTCTGTTGCTCTCTCCACTGATGCTGCCACACCCGCTGAATTTATCCAGCATTTTCTGTTTTTACCCTCAGATAATGGCTCTGTCCACATGCAGCAAGACCGGTGCCAGATTCTGAAGAGTGGGTGGTTAGTGGCAAATAACATTCATGCTTTGCAAGTGCCAGGTATGAATATCTTCAACATCAGATGCCCAAACACCACCCCCAACCCCCTTCATGTTGAATGCATTACAATCGGTGAATCCACCTCCATCAACAGCCTGATGGCCACCATTTATCAGAAACTCAACTGGACCAGTCCATTAATGCTGGGTCTACTAGAGCAGAACAGGAGCTGGGTATGCTTTGAATAGTGCCACACTTCACAACTGTAAAATATTTCTCCACCACTTACAAGAGCGCAATGGAATTCTCCCCACCTGCCTGCATACATCTGCATTGACACTCTGGAAGCTCATCACTGTGTGGGACAAAGCAGTCTGCTTGATCAGCTCCCCATCCACCCAGGTTACCTGAACATCTATCCTCTGCACCATCAGCTTCAGTGTGTGCTTTAGGAGCAATTACCAAGTCTTCTGCAGTAGCTTTGCCATACCTTTCGAACCTGTGACACAGATGGCCCAGTGGTTAGCACTGCTGATGCACAGCGCCAGGGACCCGGGTTCAATTCTGGCCTTGGGGTCGCTGTCTATGTGGAGTTTGCACATTCTTCCCCCGTGTCTGCGTCGGTTTCCTCTGGGTGTTCCAGTTTCCTCCCACAGTCCAAAGATGTGCGGGTTAGGTGGATTGACATGGTTAATTGTCCCTTTGGGATGTGGTTAGGTTTTGGGATTACGGGGATAGGGCGGGGTGGACGGGGGAGTGGACATGGGTAGAGTGATCTTTACAAGAGTCGGTGCAGATTAGATGGGCTGAATGGCCTCCCTTCTGCACTGTAAGGATTTTATGAGTATCTGAAAAGAAGGGACAAGGGTACACCTTCACCAAGTTCCACTTCAAACCATACACCATCTTAACTAAGACAAACATCGCCAATCATTCATTGTAGCTGGGTCTAATACCGGAATCACTAACGACATCATTGGAACACTTTTATCTTCAAAGGGACTACAGTCTGAGATTGTTTACCTCAATGTTGAGTCTAGAAGTTGTATAGTTCTCAATCAAGAGGATAGATGCTGATCTTCAAGTTTGCATTGAGCTTCACTGGAACACTGCAGCATGAGTCGAGGACAGAGATGACAGCAAGGGAGAAAAGTGGAGAATTAAACAGTAAGGCCACTGGAAGCTTGGGATCTTGTTTGAGGACTGATGCAAGTGTTCTACAAAGTGATCACCCAATCTGCATTTGCTCTCCTCAATGTAGGGGAGGTCACATAAATGGAAAGGAATGGTTGTTGGGAATGATAGAGTCACCATCTTTCTATCCCTTAGCCCGTGTTGTCTTCAATATTTTGATTGAACCAAATAAACTGCATTAAACAAACTGAGGGACAAATGAAAAGGGCAGCCCCTAAAGAGGATACTGCCTTAAACAAAAACAAACAGCAAATGATACTTAAAAAGTCAAACTGAAACGTGATTAAAAGGGTCCATGCAGGACCCACTGCGCACGGAAGGCCTCAATGGTAACCATGGACACCAAGCTGCGAGTCCAACCGCAGAAGAGGGGCAGACAGTCAGGTTGGGCGACTCCCTCGGTCGCCTGTTGCCTGGACCTGTTTATAACAAGTTTGACCAGGCCCAGGAGCAGATTCACAAAGAGGCTTTCTCCTTCCCCACCCCTCTCCGCACAGGGTGCCTGTCGATCAGGAGCCTGGGACTGAGGTGCAAAGCAAATTGCAACAAAAGGTTTTTCAAGAAACTGAAAAGGGAGCGCAGTCCAAAATAACTTACATACACGTGCGCCACGGACCCACAAGGCCTCAAAAGAGCAGGCATCTTGGGAGTCCGTGAACCGATGCAGTCAATGATTGTATGCCTGCAACATACCCCACCCTAGGTCTCCAAGTTTAAGGGGGAGGTCTCCTCTGTGGAGGATTCTCCAGTGGGGAATTCTGCCACCATCAGCAACAAGGTGCTGGGTGATGGGCGAGGGCAAGGAAGCGAAGGGTGTGCAGCAGCAGCCCATACCTTGTTGCCTTCATGCTGCTGTTACCCCTTTTATCCTGGGGGTTTCAATTTCACTGAAACACCAAATATGTGGCATTTTATCAAACATCCTTTGCAAGTTCATACACACACAATATCAATTGCGCTGTCCTTATCAGACCCTCCCTGTTACCTCATCAAAAAGACTCAATCAAGTTAGTGAATCACAAATTGCATGTAACAAATCTAAGCTGCCGCTACTTTACTAGTCCAGACTGGTTCCAGTGGCTGTTAATTTGCTTCCAAGTTATTACTTCGAACTCACCTCCGCACCACTAAATGTTAAACTGATTGGCTAGTTTTATCCTTCTTCCCGTTTTGAAACAAGGGTGTAACGTTTGCAATTGTCCTTGGTCTCGCCATCTAAGTCCCCAAATACTCCTTCCAGGTGAAATAGTTCTTCACTTGCACTTCTTTCGATTTTGCACACTAAATTTGCTGCTCACAATGTGATCTCGTCTACCTCGGGAGATCAAACATAGAATAGGTGACCGCTTTCTGGAACATTTCTTCTCAGTATGCAAGGAAGACACCGAGCTTTGGTGGCCTGCTGTTTTAATTCTATACCTTGTTCTCACCTCTTTGGCACAACACCTATAATCTAAGAAAGTTTGGAAGATTGTGGCCAGCATACAAGAACACAAGCAATAGGAGCAGGGGTAGACCGTATGGTTCATCGAGCCTGCTCCAACATTCAATAGGACCGTGGATGATCTTGGGTTTCAACTCCATTTCCCACCTGCTCCGCATATCCCTTCATTCTCTAAGAGACCAATGCCTGAGTTCTCCGTTCCTGAGACTAAGTGTTGACGCCGGGGTAGGATTTGTGGACTTCTATGACAACCGCACATGGGCCAATGCAACAAGGGGCTAGCACCGGCACCACGTGGAACACAATGGATTCCAATGAGAAATGGTGCTGAGTTCACCGGATTCACAATTGACACTCAGGAGGCCGACAAGCTGCAGGCGCATATACACACTTCACTCCCCACACACACCATCCCAGCCAACAAGATGGCATTAGTTGCGCCATACAGCTGATGGGTCACCTGGGGCCAGAGGGCACCTAGGGGTGGTGGCCTGGGGAGATAACATACGACCTGTGGCCCTAAGTTCACAGCATGCAGTCAGCGGCGTGCACAGTGCATGGCTGTTTTACAGGCTGCGGAAATGGTGTTCCGTGCCCGTTCACGCCGGCCCCACCTCCTCCCGTACTTCCCCTCGGCCCTGGCAGAAGCCCACCCGGCCAGCGGCACAACTGATAGCAAACTATGGCGATGTTAGGCACTTTCCGTACACCCTCTCTCCCCCTCAGCAGCCACAGCGCCTGTTTCACGATTTGGTTTTTTAAATTTTTAGAGTACCCAATTCATTTTTTCCAATTAAGGGGCAATTTAGTGTGGCCAATCCACCTAGCCTGCATATCTTTGGGTCGTGGGGGCGAAACCCACGCATACAGGGGGAGAATGTGCAAACTCCACACAGACAGTGACCCAGAGGTGGGATCGAACCTGGTACCACGGTGCTGTGAGACAGCAGTGCTAACCACTGCGCCACCATGCTGCCCTTGTTTCACGATTTATCCGGACAATACCGGATCGGGCTCACTAATGATATGCCAATGACGCTTACTGCACGAGTTCTGGAATACATTGATGCCGCTGTCGAGACGACAGTGAATTGCAAATTGGCGTGAAATTGACACCCAGCCCAATTTTGGCGTCAGAACCGATTCTCCGCCCAATTGCGTTTCCCGATTCCGGCATCGGCCAACAGAGAATCCCGCGCCAGAAATCTGTCTGAATCTTAGATATATTTCAATGATGGAGCATCCGGAACCCTCTGCGGTAGAGAATTTCAAAGATTCAAAATCATCCAGTATCCCAACAATCTTCTCGTTTGCCATAGCTCTGGTAAAGCCCTCTTCAGGCACAAAGTTGACATTTAGTATCTCAAACATTTTATTCCGCCTGCACCAATAGCTCTCCAATTTGGTCTCTAATTAGCGCTGCCATTCCTCTGGCAACCACTTTACTGCAAATATGCCAGATTGATCTTTTATGTTATCTACCAATCTATTCTTGTACTGTCCCTTTGCCCTTCCTATTTCCTTTTTTAATTCTTCTCTGTACTTTTTACAGTCAGCCAGATTCTCCCTTTTATTATTAGGCTGATGTATGTAATAAGTCCCTTTTGTCTGCTTCATCTAGCTCTCTTACACCCTAATTCCTTTGTCACCTGGAAAGCTGTGAATTTGGTGCCTTTCCATTCCCGCCTTTTGGAAATGCACCAAACCTGTATCTGAACCACCTCCTCATTGAAGGCCACCCATTCTTCCATTTCATTTCTGCTTGGCAGTTTTCAGCTTCAGTTTCCTCAAGTCCCCCGTCCCTCTTTTAGATAACTCCTTGACCCTCTTCATAATTAACCTAAGCCTGATGATGCTATAATCACTATTCTAGAGATGCTTCTCCACTTCATTGACCTGGATTAGTTCCAGCAATGCCTCCTTCTTCCTGGGCAGCAAATATACAGATCCAGAAAATTGCCCTGAATACGTTTCAGAAATTCCTCTTTTTTTTCTGCCCTTTCTGTCCTATTCAATGCTGGGATAGTTAAAGTCTTCCATTATCGCTTATCCATACTTTATTTGCAAATTTCCCCCTTTATCTCTTCCCCACTATTTGGTGGGTTATCAAATACACATCAGCATAATAGCTTCTTTATTGTTTCGCAATTCTGACCAAGATATTCAGTTTTGGTTCCTCAAGGATAGCTCTCTCGCGCTAACATCTTCCTTAAAAAAATTGCCAACTTTGCTTTCTTCCCTATCTTTCCTGAATATTTCATACCCAGGAATGTTATCCATGTAACCCTCTCCTTTGTAGAGCCTGGTTATTGCCACTATTATATTTCTACCTGGCTATTTGCACCTGCAACTCATAAATTTCATTTCAAGCCTAATTTGTAATTCTCTGTATTTAATTCTGTTTCCAAATTGTACGTCCACATCTTGGTGCCTAATCCCTTGGTAAATTAGTTTAAATCCTTCCCCACAGCACTTGTTAACCTGCCAGCTGATATTGACCCCAGCTTTCAGGTGCAGACTTGTGTAGGTCGCTCCTGACATAGAACTGGTCCAAATGTCCTAGGCCTAGGAATCTGAGGTTCCCTCTTCTGAACCATGTCTCTTGGCACATGTTAACCACCCATTTCCATTTAGTTTTATACCCACTAGTATGTGATGCTGAGAATATTACAGATATGACTGGGTAACCCAAAGGGTTGTAAACCTGTGGAACTCCCTGCCCAGTGAAGCAGTTGAGGTTAACTCGTTGAATGTTTTTAAGGCAAAGATAGATAGATTTTTGAACAGTAAAGGAATTAAGGGTTATGGTGAGCAGACAGGTAAGTGGAGCTGAGTCCACAAAAAGATCAGCCATGATCTTATTGAATGTCGGGGGAGGCTCGAGGGGCTAGATTGCCTTTCCTTCTCCGAGTTCTTATGGCTACTTGGAGGTTCTGCCCATTTTAACTTGCTCCCAACTCCTTAGACACAACTAACTCCTTAGACACAAACTGCAGGACTTAACTGTAGTTTGGACAACTTCTGGCTCTTCTCCTTTCCCCTCCAGAATGTTCCACAGCCTCTCAGTCCATTACCCGGCAGGAAGGAGGTAACATATGGTATGTATGCCACAGGGTGTCTGTCCTCCTGACTATGGGCTCCCTCCTTGCAACCACATTCCTATACTTTGTTTATAGCCCATGTATAGTCTTTTAAACTTGATTATAAATATCAATGCAGATACTGTCAACTATTTTTATTCCCCAAATGTCTAGTTGTTGCTACTTCACTTTATGGAACCAAAAAAAAACCCAGTAACTAACCTCTTGCCTGTCAGCTGAAACTGAATAGCTCTCAGTAGAATATGGTAACTATAAAGTACAACTACAGTAACTTGCATTTATAGCATTTTTAACTAATTAAAAACACCCCAAGGCACTTCACAGGAATGTTATCAAATAAAAAGTGGCACTGGGCTTTATCAGGAGATCACCATGGTACGAGATACTAGGGTACTAAAAGCTTTGTCAAGGAGCATGTTAAAGGAGAGAGAAGTAGAGGGACTGGGAGGGAAATCCAGAGCTTAATGTTTAAGCAACTGAACGTGTGGCAACCACAGAGGGAGTGATTAAAATCAGGGATATGCTTGTCAAAATTGGTGGAGGCTTGCAGATTAGAGAGATGGAGCAGGATGAGGCCGTGAATGTATGTGGAAACAAGAACGAGAATTCAGAGTCCCAGGTTCGATTCCCGGCTTGGGTAACTGTCTGTGCGGAGTCTTCCCGTTCTCCCTTTCTGCTGTGTGGGTTTCCCCCAGTTGCTCCGAGTTTCCTCCCACAAGTTCCGAAAGACGTGCTGTTAGATAATTTGGGCATTCTGAATTCTCCCTCTGTGTACCCGAACAGGCGGCGGAATGTGGCGACTAGGGGCTTTTCACTAACTTAATTGCAGTGTTAATGTAAGCCAACTAGCGACAATAATAAAGATTATTGAAAGCAAGGCCCTGCTGACCCATGGAGGGAGTACAGCAAAGGTTTACCAGGCTGATTCCTGGGGTGGTGGGACTGTCACATGAGGAGAAACTCAATCAGTTAGGATTATATTCATTGGAGTTTAGAAGAGTGAGAGGGGATCTCATTGAAACTTATAATATTGACAGGATTAAGCCGGGTAAATTCAGAAAGAATGTTTCTGATGGCGGGGAAGTCCAGAACTGGGGGTCATAGTTTGAGGATAGTTTTGGGACTGAGATGAGGAGAAATTTCTTCACCCAGAGTGGTGAATCTGTGGAATTTGTTACCACAGAAAAGTAGTTGAGGCCAAAATGTTGTGTCATTTCAAGAAGGAATTAGCTATAGTTCTTGGGGCTAAAGAGATCAGGGGAAGGCAGGATCAGGGTATTGAACTTGATGATCAGCAATGATCATAATGTAGGGCAGCATGTGGCGCAGTGGTTAGCACTGGGACTGCGGCGCTGAGGACCCGGGTTCGAATCCTGGCCCTGGGTCACTGTCCGTGTGGAGTTTGCACATTCTCCCCATGTCTGCGTGGGTTTCACCCCCACAACCCAAAGATGTGCAGGTTAGGTGGATTGGCCACGCTAAATTGCCACTTAATTGGAAAAAAATAATTGGCTACTCTAAATTTAAAAAAAAAGCAATGATCATAATGAATGGCAGAGTAGGCTCAGAGAGCCTCCTTCTGCTTCTTAGTCCTATGTTTCTGTGACCCAATGTAAGCCTGCGATCTCAGAATTGATTGGTGAATCTGATTTTAAGCAAGTTCTGGTTTGGGCAGCAGAGTTTTTGATGAGCTCATGATTTGGAATATGGAAAATTGGCGAGGTCAGCATTGCAATACTCAAGTCTAAAGCAAGCATGAGGGTGCCAAAAGATGAGCTGACAAACACATTCTGCTCGTATGTCTTATGGTCTTATAGAATGGGTTGAGAAAATATCAGCCATGATTGAATGGCGGAGCAGACTCAATGGGCTGAGTAGCCTAATTCTGCTCCTATATCTTATGGTCTCATACACCGTATATAGAGTGCCCAATTAATTTTTCCAATTAAGGGGCAATTTAGAGTGGCCAATCCACCTACCCTGCACATCTTTGGGTTGTGGGGGCGAAACCCACACAGACACGGGGAGAATGTGCAAACTCCACACGGACAGTGAGCCAGAGCCGGGATCGAACCTGGGACCTCGGCGCCGTGAGACAGCAGTGCTACCCTGTGCACCACCTTGCTGCCTTATTGTTTTATTTTTTCAACTTGCTCTCCTTCCACCCCTCAGGGCACTGACTCACTGGTTTAGATTTGTACAAATGCCATCCATCTCCCAGAGTGGCCATCTTGATATACAACCTTGACAGTAAGGGGGAGAATTGCTGTAACTTTGACAGATTAGCAAAAACTACAGAGTGCTTTATTTAATATTTGAATCAGAAATTTGTTACGAATTTTCCACTCATTCACATGGAGTTCCATAATTGGCTGCAGAAAAGAAACATAAGCAATTAAAGAAATGATTGGCAAATATGTGAACATGGGAACCCACTCCAGGACTATGATCAATGTTTAACCCTGCAAATTAATATTAAACATGCATTTATAAATTGCTGTATATATGAGCAAATAGTGAAAAATGAACATGAAAATGTGCCAGCATTCCATGCCCACAAGAATTACCCATTTTGGTTAAAAAAAATATATTACAAAGTTGTAACTAGGAACTATCGCAATGCCATAAATTCACGATTTAGGACATGATTTGAACCCACTCGAGAGATTCCACTTCGGATTTATGCAGTCGTCTTGCTTATGGAGATATGGAATTCTAACAGAATTGAATACAGCCTAAGAAAATATTTGGTATGCAACATAAAGGCACTTTTTTTTTAAACCTCTCCTCTCCCAATTACCCTTCCTCTCCATAATGTGACTTCATGCTGTGGTATAGTTCTTGTGCAACAATAACTCTTTTGATACATTGCCTCGGAGTCTGGATTGGGAGTGTTTGCATGCTCACCTGGCTTGCACATGCACTTCCAGGAGAGATTACTGAAATGCTAACACTTTTTTTCCTCCCTCATTTCTAACCCAAGATCTCTGAACCCTGACTGGGATCTTCACAATTCCTATGGCACAGCACCATATTAAGCTGTGAATTCGTCTGCTGAGTCCTAACTCCACAAACTATGTACTTTTGTTTTACCACCAGGAATTCAACTCGACTACAATTTTGATGGACTTTTAAAAGTTTCAGTGTCCATTCATTGTCCTGCAGGTTTTCAAATCTCTTTTCACAAAAGTGCAAGATAACTTGCTCGCTCGTGAAGAAAGGTTGTTTGAAGTATTTTACCATAGTGCTCTTCTGTGCCACAATTTGCATTTATATAGCATCTTTAACATAGTAAGATGTCCTCACAATGCTTCACAGGACTATTATTAAACAGGTTTACTACTGAACCGCTAGAGGTAGGTTTTAAAGGAATATTTTAAAAGGAGAGATGGAGAGGCTCCAGCATAGACAGTTGAAGACGTGGTCACTAAGAGGGCAATGATTAAAATGGGGGGGGGAAAGATGCACAAGAGGCCAGAATTGGAAGAGTTCAGAGATCTTAGGAGGGTTACAAGTCTCTAGAGATTGGGAAGGTCAAGGCCAAGGCCGAGTAGGAATTTGGAAACAAAAGATGCAACTTGGTGCGGTTAGGATAAAATTGGCAGTTTTGCATCCAACTTCCAACAGGATAGAAGTATTTTGTAGTTCCTGGAGACTTTCCTCACTATCATTTAGTATCAGAAATGTGCAAAGGATTATAGTTTCAAATATAAAAGTGAAAAAAGGGCCAGGTTTGTAAAGCTTTGATGGGCAGTGCTTACAGGGCTAAACAGAGACGACATCAAGCATTTCAGCTCCCAATTAGTTTGGATGCTTTTCATTCTCATACCCAAACTCAGAAATATTTTCAGGGAAAGAACAATATTAGTTACTGATGGGAACGAAGGATGATATTACATGCATGCGAAAGTGAGACACAATATGGTAGGTATAACAGAATGTGTGAAAACAAGCAACAATTCCAGATATTCAAAAATAAAACATTTCACGTGTGCATGAAAGTGATAATACATGTAAAAATAATGGACGGTAAAATGTTTAGTTATTACCACATGGAAATGATGTGAACATCTTGAAATCTGTAAAAAGGTACAAAATTAGAATATTAGCTAGTTCTGCACTTTAATCCTCCAAAATCTTAATAAAACAGGTTCTGCATTGTAATGGAACTTAGGGGATACTCTTGCTCGAACTTTTTTAATTATCTAGGCCTTTCGCACAAGGCAGCATTTAGCACATCACCAATGTGTGATATGCTGCATCAATTTTCTTATTGTTTAATGCACACAACAGGGATCTCATTTACAAAATATGCCAATTACCAAATTATCATCTCTCTATTTGGATAGTTGCACCATGTCACAAGAAATTAAGGAATCCCTCCCACCACTCATTCCCCCATTAAATTTTAATGGAGATTTCTAGCCAAGTGTCATTCTTTATGCATTTTCATCCTATTAATTTGCATGGGAGCAAATGGTTCACTACCACTCTGCTACCAATGGACCCCTGTAACCAGATGCCATCCCGGTACAAGCCTCTGCTTTTCCCTTCCCTCTTACTGGGAAGCACATTCAAATTTTTGTCTGGCAGCATCCAGCACGATAAGCTTTTGACTAAGAACTGATCAAAACAGCAAGTGTGGCCTGACCAGATCTCTCCAACTCTTAATGCATTCCAGCTCAGCTACATTCTCAAACTAAAAGGTTCTGGGCAACCACGACTAGCCACACCTTCATAAGCATGAACTTGAGACTTAAACCAATTTGAAAAAGTAAACTTGCAAAAGTAGTCGACTTGGATTCATTGAAGGCAATCTCGCCCAAATAAACCCCAAACCTCATTTGTGAGGTGCAAGAAAATGGGCAATATAATACAGTATAGGATTGAATTTGGAATCGGCAGCAATTTGTATTTCTATAGCAATACAATGTCCCAAGGTGCTTCATGGAATTATCGTATAAAATGTAAACAGCGAACACGTAAACAGCGAACACAGATGAGCTAGGCCAGACCAAAAATATGTTCAAAAGGTAGGATTTAAGGAGAGCAGCTGGGAGATTGAGCAAGTATTCCATGTTTTGTTTGTAAAAAAAAAGTGAATTCGCAAGGGGATCAATGTATGTATTTTTACTTATTGCAATCGAGTGTACCTGCTGCATTACAGACCCAATTGAAATCAAGAAATCTCAGTCTGGGTACAAAGTAAACATTGGCATTAATGCTCTCACTGAACTACCAGTGTTTCCATACAATAAAAACAGAGACATAAACTGATGCACCTTTTACAGTTCTAGTTGAGGCAACATGCAGAGAGAACTAATTAATGTATTGTAGAGATTTGAGTTTGCATTGTTACTTTGGTTGCGAGGAGTGGTTGTGACAGATCACTTAAATCCACTTATTCCAGATAATTTGGACTTGAAAAGACAAGTGCTTTCTACCCATTGTGACTGATACTAAATGACACAGTACTTTAATTAACCCCCCTCCCAAGGGAAAGAGAGAGTTGATAACTTTTATCTTAGATGTGGAAAACACAAATGCAATTCAGTAGGTTTTCATGATAAAGTCTTGTGCACAGATCACAAGTTTTTGGAGACACAAAATAAAGGCAACTCGTGTTTATTCAACTCTGGGGCCCAATGTTATTGCAAGTTGCCTTTTTATACATTTAAGACATTTACAGATCAACACAAGTATCAAAATTGCTTGGCTGCAATCATCCATTGAAGAATTGTTTAAGTATAAATTTTAGGGCCATCTTTAAATAACGTGTTGTTTGAGTTGCATATCAGTGTTTGTAGCAGTTAAAAGTGAGTAACATTACCATGATTAAGGTTCACAACCACCTAACTTTATTTGTAACAACTTAAAACCATAGAAGGGAAATGAAACATAGTATGGGGGTGTGTATGACTAGATTCCCCTTTGTAGTCAAGGAGTTCAATGCTTATAGAAACTGGTCTTGGGAGTTTTATGTAAAAGGTGCTCAAACTCTGCCTACTGTAATAATCTGGTTGAAGGTCATTTGCTACCCACCTCCCCGAACCCCCAATTTTGCCCCACATAAATCTAAAGCATCGCACCAACATAGGTAGATAATGTAATGAAAACAAGACCATTAAACCAAACCACTGCTCAGACAAAAAAAAACTCTCCCCATCACACACCAACATCCAGAGGACATTTACAAAGTTCTTCAAAAATGATTTTATTGGGAGAACTACAAAAAATTTACAGTACAAATTTTACAGTCTCACACTTTAATCTGTAGTGAACTGACACCCCAAGTATTTTTTAAACAAGTTTTTTTTTTCCTTTTGTTACATTCAAAGGATACTTCTGTTAAAGTAGTCAAAAGAGAGTACATAGTGCTCATAATCTGTACCTACTATGTACAAACTAAACCTACTATCATTCACCCACTGTCTTGGAAAATGTGAAGTTTTTTTTCCTTTTTTTTTGTTTTTAATAGTAAATCCCAGAAAAAAAAACAAAAAAATCCAAAAGCAGAGTTCCATTCTCCAGACATTTCATATTTACTGCAAAAAAAAAAAACTGGTTCAGACCAAATGGTGGCATGTCTCACTCCCATCCCTCCCCCCCTCTTTCCTGGGAAGATAGGCTGCTTTTCTTAACAAAGTTCACTTCCAAAACTATTACATTCAGAGAACTGACATCCCCCAATTATTAAAAAAATACTTTTAAAGGGAATGCACATTTGTTCTGAAACTTGAGCTTGTTATTTTGGTGAAGAAAAATAAGAACTGTCTCTGTAACTGGACCCTGAAGGCACTGTCAATATAATACTGGGTCCAGGGTGCTACATATTTTGGCTCTTTATTTTGTGTATTTTTTTTAAAAAAGGAAAAAAAATCACAGTGTCATTTATACAACAAAAAAAAACTTATGATGCCACTTTGACTTAAGAATGCCACATTAAAGTCTGATACTTGAAGTTTTAACCACTGACTTTGGACGGTCTAACATCCCCAGTTAACTTTACATTCTTTAAAAAAAAAATGCCTACCATCTTTTAACCCTAACTACTTCCACAGCATCAAGAACTGATTTCTACAACATAGAAACCATGCAATTTTTCATTTCGTAAACAAGGAAAAAAAATTAATGAAATAAATATTACATACAATCTCTTAAATTAAGATTTTATCATTTACAATAAAATAACCAAGTGAAGTTACAAAACAAAAACGGCATATATTACTGTGAAAAGAACACACTCCACATTCTGCAGATTAATAATGGCAATCATAATTTAAACATAATAAAAGAATATATATCTATTGTTTTCATCATACGCGATAAATACAGTATGAACAAATTACCAATGTATACTTTCTCGAGATAATAAATAAGTTAAATAGTTTTATAGCGAGTTGTGCTGCGATGTGCTATCACAACAACTGAAACAGCTAAAAAAAATTTAACAATCAGCAGTTATTTCAACAATTACAACTAACTCAACGAACGAGTGCTCGACGAAAAAAATCTGCAACACGTTTCTCTCCTCTAGAAAAGGCAAACGGGCCACTAGGTGGCAATGGAAAATAGATTAACTTGCAACAAAGTTTGGAATGAAAGTTTTTTTCTCTCTTTTTAAAACAAGGCAAAAAAAAAGCAAGTCCTGTAATATTTGTTTCCTTTAACGAAGGCATTTTCTTGGCAGGATTTTTTTGTTGTTGTTGTCGTTATTGTTGTCTATAATGTTTTGCAATTCGTAAATAAAAGTTCTGTTAAATAGAAAAAAAGTTAAGTGGAGTTTATGTTTTTAATATCAAAGAGACGATGTCTTTTTTTTTTCCTCGTTGTTCTTTTCTAATCTTCGGAAATGGAAAGCCTGCTGAATATAGGGAGGCGCCTGCCTGGGTCCATGCTGGGGGACTCGGAGCCACTCAGGCTGCCCGAGCTGAGCGAGCCGCTCAGGTAACTCTCGCGGTCGGAGAGGGAATCCGGGGGGCTCGGCGGGGCGTCGAAGACCGGGGACTCGGCCAGCCGCCGCAGGCACGACTGCATCTGGCTGAGGATGAAAGGAGGGGACGGGGGGCAGACATTGACGGGCTGCTGCTGGCTGTATCCCCCGCCGCCCAGATGCTGGGTCTGGATGGCCAGCGGGGTGAGCAGGTTACTCAGCTCCTGGCTGGAGAAGGTGAAGGCGTTGTTGGCGCAGGCTGGCAGTGCGGGCGACAGCAAGTCCTCGCAGAACATGTTGGAGGAGCCGGACGACGACGAGGAGGAGGAGCAAGGCGGCGGCGGCGTGCGCGAGGTCGGGCTCTCCAGCAGCGGCGACTCGAGGCCGCTCGAGCCGCTGGGGAAGCCGGAGAAGCTGAGGCTGTGGTGGAGCTTGGGCCGCGGCTGGTGCTGGCCGCCGCTGAAGGAGCTGACGGCGTTGTTGTTGCAGGGCACCTGCCTCCTCTCCTCGGCGTTGTGGATGAAGTGGCAGCGGGGTCCGTAGGGGCAGAAGCCGATGGTGTGGAATGTGCGGCACAATTCCGTCTTGTACTTGGGGTGGCGGGTCAGGCTCCGCAGCTCATGCATGCCGTGGGCGAACTGGCACTTGTCGCCGTACTTGCAGGTGCCGCTCTCCTCGAAAGGCCGACACAGCTCGGTCTTGTAGCGGGTAGAGTTGACCTGGCCGCCGGCCGCTGCTTTCTGCTGTTGCTGCTGCACCAGGTGCAATGGGCTGAGCGGCTGCTGCTGCCTCTCGGCGCTCTCGCTGAACGAACGGTCGCGGAACTTGTTCTCTTTGTTCAGCATGGCCGTGTTGCTGGACTCCTTGATGTTGGGGAAAGAAGAACTGGGATACTTGGTGGACGAGCTGTTGGCCAACGCCTGCAAGTTGCTGGTCGAGTGCCGTCTCAGAAATCCCGGCGCAAAACTTGTTACAGGGGTCCCCACTGCCTTTTTATCCAGCATACTGTTAAAGTTATTGTAGTTATTCAGAGATTTTTCGTTCTGGTGTAAAAAATGGGGGGGGGGGGGGGAAGGAAAATAAAATGCAAACAAAAATTAGAATCTCAAAGCATTAATCAAGTATCACAATGCATTCATTTACACAAGTCAAAAACTTTGAACCCCCTCTCCTCCACAAAAAAACTTATGGAAAACTTCCCCCTCTTTTCCCCGAACTTCCAGGAATCAGTTGTCCCTTCCCGGTTTTTCTTTACCTTGTTGCACAAGAAATCGTTGATATCGTAGAAAGCAGATAGAAGAGTTGCAGACATCTTCAGGCAGTAGTTTCTACAACTGAGATCCTGCTCTCGGGCGAAGGCTGGAGTCACGATTGCGTTTTTTTTGTCCTTCCCCCAGCAAAAAGAAGAGAGAGGTGAGGTCCGAATGTATGAAGGAGAGGAGAGAAAAAAATAAAAAAAAGTCTTTTTTTGGTGGTGGCGAAGTTGAACTGCTAGAACTCCTCGCTGTGCCTGCCTTGTTATAAATATTGAGCGCTCGGCAGTGGGAGGGATTTAACCAGCCTGCTTTCGGAACCCTGGCCCCCGGAGTCGCCAGGACAACGAGCGCTTGATTGACAGGCGGTCCTTAACTCGTTAGCATAGGCTAAAGTGCAAAGAAAAAACTCTTTCTCTCACGAGCTGGGAAAGTCACTATTACTTTGTCCAGGGAAGAAAAAACTTCTCCCAGAGCTAGATGCCCGTCCAGAAACTAAAAAAGGGCGCAACTTGCAACTTATATTTTTCTCTCTTTTTCTTTGAACGGTTTGTCTGGGTTTTCTGTGTTGGCCTTCGCTGAAATACCGATACATGAGAGGCAACGCGTCACCAGTTACAAAGGCACACAGCTGGTGTTACTTCCACTATTGAAGCCGGGACTCCGCATTTAGCAAAGTGGCGGGATTTCACCCCCCCCCCCCCCCCCCACTCTGAGTTTGAAGGGGTTCCTGTTGGAATTTGGGGCTTGCTGCAAACCCAGATACCGTGTGCTAGTCTGCTATGAGGATAAAGTATCTTTTAATTTTTAGCTAAAATAGTTGATACATGACCTCGAGACAGAACTTTTTTTAAAGCAGCTTGTGGCTATAGATCACAGACCCCCCCCCCCCTTATTTGAACCCCCATTTATATCCAACGTTGGGGGGGGAGGGGTGAGAGAGAGAGGAGGAAGTGTAACGTTCATACAAGACTGAAAAGGAGGTATTGCTCCAGTCTAATCCAAATACAGCCCGCTGCCCTGATCCGAGGCGGAAGACATTTATTCCTATTTATTTAATGCAGAGCCAGGGGTGGGGTGGTGTGTATCTGCCACTGCAAAGTGTGGCTGGGTTTTCTCCTAAGCTTTTCGCGGGTGGGGTCGGGTGGGGTGGGAGGACGTTACTTGTGAAATCCGCACCGTTGAAAATAAAATATTGTGGAGCTGAGTAAATTCGGGCAGTTGCTGCGGCTGGTTGGAAAGTTGGCCACGAGGTATTTGCAGAAATGTCTGTTTGCTGCACAGGGCAAAGGATAGAAACCCGCAGCGAGGGAAGCGACACTCAACTGGTGCCCGGCAAAACTAATTACAACTGCGTGTTCCTGCCCCCAGCCCCCAACCCGGGGCTGGAGCGCCCCCTCCCCCCCCCCAACCCGGGGCTGGAGCGCCCCCTCCCCCCCCCCCAACCCGGGGCTGGAGCGCCCCCTCCCCCCCCCAACCCGGGGCTGGAGCGCCCCCTCCCCCCCCCAACCCGGGGCTGGAGCGCCCCCTCCCCCCCCCAACCCGGGGCTGGAGCGCCCCCTCCCCCCCCCAACCCGGGGCTGGAGCGCCCCCTCCCCCCAACCCGGGGCTGGAGCGCCCCCCCCCCCAACCCGGGGCTGGAGCGCCCCCCCCCCCAACCCGGGGCTGGAGCGCCCCCCCCCCCCCAACCCGGGGCTGGAGCGCCCCCCCCCCCAAACCCGGGGCTGGGGCGCCCCCCCCCCAACCCGGGGCTGGAGCGCCCCCCCCAACCCGGGGCTGGAGCGCCCCCCCCCCAACCCGGGGCTGGAGCGCCCCCTCCCCCCAACCCGGGGCTGGAGCGCCCCCCCCCCCCCCCAACCCGGGGCTGGAGCGCCCCCTCCCCCCCTCCCAACCCGGGGCTGGAGCGCCCCCTCCCCCCCCCCCCCCCCCGGGGCTGGAGCGCCCCCTCCCCCCCCCCCCCCACCCGGGGCTGGAGCGCCCCCTCCCCCCCCCAACCCGGGGCTGGAGCGCCCCCTCCCCCCCCCCAACCCGGGGCTGGAGCGCCCCCTCCCCCCCCCCAACCCGGGGCTGGAGCGCCCCCTCCCCCCCCCCCCGGGGCTGGAGCGCCCCCTCCCCCCCCCAACCCGGGGCTGGAGCGCCCCCTCCCCCCCCCCCAACCCGGGGCTGGAGCGCCCCCTCCCCCCCCCAACCCGGGGCTGGAGCGCCCCCTCCCCCCAACCCGGGGCTGGAGCGCCCCTTCCCCCCCAACCCGGGGCTGGAGCGCCCCCTCCCCCCCCAACCCGGGGCTGGAGCGCCCCCACCCCCCCGGGCTGGAACCCCCACCCACCCCCCCACCGGGCCAGAAACCCCCACCCACCCCCCCACCGGGCCAGAACCCCCCCCCCCCCCACCGGGCCAGAACCCCCCCCCCCCCCCCCACCGGGCCAGAACCCCCCCCCCCCCCAGAACCCCCACCGGGCCAGAACCCCCACCCCCCCCACCGGGCCAGAACCCCCCCCCACCCCCACCGGGCCAGAACCCCCACCCCCCCCCCCCACCGGGCCAGAACCCCCACCCCCCCCCCACCGGGCCAGAACCCCCACCCACCCCCCACCGGGCCAGAACCCCCACCCCACCCCCCACCGGGCCAGAACCCCCACCCCACCCCCCACCGGGCCAGAACCCCCACCCCCCCCCCCCCCCCCCACCGGGCCAGAACCCCCACACCCCCCCCCCACCGGGCCAGAACCCCCCCCCCCCCCCACCGGGCCAGAACCCCCACCCCCCCCCCCCACCGGGCCAGAACCCCCACCCCCCCCCCCCCCCACCGGGCCAGAACCCCCACCCCCCCCCCCCCCCCCCACCGGGCCAGAACCCCCACCCAACACCCTCGCTCCCCCCGGGAGGAGTCTCACTGGGTGGAGACTGAAAGACAGGAAGTGAACATTTGGGGCAAAGAACATGCCGACAGTTCTTTCGAATTTTTTTGTTGCAACATCTCGACGACTTTTCAACTATTTCCAATGTGAATGGCGCCTGGACCGTGAACCCCGGCCGGGGGACTGGCTGCATTAAAGTTCAGGCGCTGCAGCACAGAGGGAATTCACTTCGGCCCAGCCCATGACAAACTGGTTACAATTTGGCGGAATAAGGCGGTGCCCTCCCCATATTTTGAACGTGTCTCTCTCTCAGACTGGTCGATTATTTTTTTTTCTGTTGCACTGAATGACGTACAATTTAAGTCTCCTATTTTGGAAACTTCTTTAAATGAAAGGAAGAACGCGTGAAAACAGTGACACACTTAAAATAATAACCCCCCCCCCCCCCCCATCTGACCACCAGACCCTTAACCCTCCTCCTCCAATCCCCCTGGCCACCGGACCCTTACCCCCCCCCCCTCTGGACACCAGAGCCTTTCCGCCCACCCCCAATCCTTCTAGCCACCAGACCCCCCCCCCCCCCCCCCCAGCAGCTACTAAAACTTTGCAAACAAGCAGTGGATTGTAAACGTTTCACACCATTTCGGTCAGAAGAGTTCAAATACTTTTGAAAAAATACCAATTCCTCCAGGCCATGTATTAAAAAATTCTTTCTGGATGTTGAAAGTTGTACATTTATCTGGGAGTTAAACTGCTTTCACTTTACATCGTTTCTGCCACGTTTTCCTCAGCAGTTTTCAGTCTTCCTGCATGAGGTGGTGAAAATGCCACGTTGCCCCCCGCAAAAAAGCAGCCTGTCCTCTCTCTCTCCCCCCCCCCCAGCCCACTGGTAAGACCGAATTTAAGCTTGGGCATGGCCCGCTTTCCACAAACAGCTCCCCCCCGGACAGGAATAACGTTATATTGGCCTCAGGATTTGACTGGTAGAAGCTGCAAATAAAACTAAATACCCGCTGCCCCCACCCCTGACAGCAGCACAGAGCGCCCCCGTGTGCAGCATCTCAAATATGGCAGTGAAGCCCAAAGACAGAGCCCAGGTCATTAACCCCCTCCCTGCACTGGCACCATGCAGAACATACAAACGGTCATGTGAACCATTCCCCCCCCCCCCCCCCCCCGCCCCAAATAATTACATTAGTCCCGCCCTGTTTGCAAATATTCCGCCTTGCCTAATAACGTAACGATATCCGAAAGGACATTCATTTCTGAAACCAAAATAATTCTTAATCAGACTCTTCTATCCAGTCTACACTAATGTGAGCAACATGTGCTGATGCCAGATGTTACATTTCTCAAGTGAACAGCATTTTAGTGTGATTAGTGCTTTCTTAAAGAATCATTTGTACATGGTGCGTATAAACGTGCCACTGTTGCAGAATTAATAGACATTGCACTGTCTGCCTGTTAATTATTTCACACAGCCCCAAATGAGTGGCAATATTTAGTCACCAGATATTTTTAGTGTCTGACTGATAAAATGCAGTCTCCCCAGAGCTCTATCAGTGGGACAGTGATACTCTCATTGTAATTAACAATGGTTGAGGGAAGTGATTACCTGTAAGATTGTGTGGAGCAGCATGGACTGACACAGATATTTAAAAAAAATATATTTTTAAATGTTTATGTTACCATTTTGTCCATGCTATTGCAATGGGGTTGTCCCAGTGGTTTGGCTGAGATTCAGTTTTTCTGTTGGAGCATGGTATGCAGTGACATTAAGGGATAAGAGTCACGGTGATAATTAGCAGAATAGGAATGGAACCTCTCTCGAAAAAAACCTCTCAAAGTATAAAGGCTGAAGGCTAGGAATTAGGGAACATTACACAGCGCGCTTTCGTGAGGCAAGAAATCCAACAACAATGGTTGAAAACGCTGCTTTGTGACAACTGGCTGATCGCTGCATGTTTAACTGAGAATAGCTCAAGACAGTCTACCTACCACAAAATGGTCTGTCAGCTGATCATTGCTCCAAGAATCAGCATGGTATCTGTGTTCGACTGGACACTTGTCTTGTGGAAATATTAGAGTTTTTGGGGAGACTGATCAACAGACTGGTATGGGAGTTACTCAATAATGTACCTACCTATCAGCAACTGTACTTCAAACCAATTCACAGCATCTGAAAGGACCTGATAAGGCAATAAATGTAACTCTTTGATTGTGGCGGTGATGATAGGTGAACCTTTCGCTCATTACCGATACTAAATGTAAGGGAAGGATCTGCAATGTCTGTGTAATATATGAACGTTGCCGTGCAAGTAATCTTTGGTAAATCTTTCCCCAATCTCCAATTATATTTTGGAGGAAAAATATTAGAAGCCCCACAACCTATACATTTGGTACGAGAAGAGTGGCTTGTAAATTGTGTTAAACAGAGGCCGCCTGCTTACTATACAGTCCATTTAATTTGGACATAACGCAAATCCTTTTGAAATATTCAAGAATAAAATGTATATATATATATAAAATTTTAAATGCATCACAGTTGTGTTCTTTGGGTTTGTTGTGTGTTCACAGGGCATCTGTAAAAACAAAGTCTTTCTGCTCATGATTGATGTCTTGTGCAGCTATGGCATTTGTAGTATCACATTATGAACATTTGAAATAAATCAAGCTTCGCAAAGCACATGTAACCCTAAATTGGGTTTGGATCTTTAGGCTCTCTTTTAGATACACTGCACATGTAAACTTAACTTGAGAGTGTGTATTCATCTGTGGGGCTTCCTCATGCATTCTAACCAGTCCTAATTCTGGATTGTTTTCTCACTTCTTAAAATTCGCAATATATTTTTTAAAAACACTCACATTAGGCTTCATGACTTTTTTTTACTATAGATTTAGAGTACCCAATTATTTTTTTTCCAATGAAGGGGCAATTTAGCATGGCCAATCCACCCAGCTGCACACCTTTGGGTTGTGGGGGTCAAACCCACACAGACACGGTGATAATGTACAAACTCCAGACGGACAGTGACCAAGGGCCGGGATCGAACCTGGGTCCTCAGTGCCGCAAGCAGCAGTGCTAACCACTTAGCCACCGTGCCGCCCCAGGCTTCATGACTTAACTTGCTTTGTCTGGGCAGTTTCTTTTCTTTTTGCAACATCAAAAATTATTCGGGGGTTCAGTATCAGAGAAGAAAAAATTACTCCTGTCCGTTTTTATTGAGAAAAATCTCTGCTGCCATCAGCACAGAAGTTGCAACTTAACTTGCCTAAGAGTTACACAAATTAAGCTTTACCCTACCCGGTATGTTTGGATACAAGTGGTATTTATAAGAATCTATGGCATACTTTACCAACAGACAAATAACTGTGATGCTTATATATATATATATATATAAATAAAATTTGGATTGCAAACATACATATAATCCAAAGTATTAATAGCATAACTCCGTTTACAGGTACCTTGGGACACATGGAAAACCAATAATAAATGTAATTTTAAAAATGCATAAGACAGTTCTCAGTTGTTGGGTAATTTAAGTTTACTTCTGGAAGATGACTCAAGACTGCCACCCTTCCTGCTTCTGGGTTAATGCATTCAACTCTTAATGAAGCCCAAAAAAACAATTTAAAATGATGCACAGATGTACCTCTGATCCAACAACTCTGTGTTTATTGAACAAGTAGCTGAGTAGTATAGATCTGATCATCCATGGCGAGCTAACTAATCACAGCAGTGGAGATAGGGGTGCTACAATTGTGTTCAGTGTCCTTGGACAAGAGAATTGGGAAATTGGACAGGATTTTGTCAGGAAATTGGACAGGATTGCTGTGCACCAGCTCCCCCTTGGAAGTCTCAAGTGTGTGACTTGGCTTCGCTGTCCCTCTGGTCAAATAGGCTACTAACGCTCAGTGCCAAAGTTCACTTAAGGATGACGGCAGACCTAGGGTGAGGCGTAAACAATGCCCAGTGAAGCAGAAAGGAAAGGGGCACACCAGAGTCAGATAAACAAGAACAGGAAAAGGAGGCTTGTCACTTTAATTAAAATGATAAACGGGCAGCAGGGTGGCGCAGTGGTTAGTGCTGCTGCCTCACGGCGCCGAGGTCCCAGGTTCGATCCCGGCTCTGGATCACTGTCCGTGTGGAGTTTGCAGATTCTCCCCGTGTTTGCGTGAGTTTCGCCCCCACAGCCCAAAAGATGCGCAATGTAGGTGAATTGGCCACACTAAATTGGAAAAAATAAATTGGGTACGCTAAATTTATTTTAAAAAATTAAAATTATAAATACGTGAGAATGTCCAACAATTTCCATAACGTCAAAAACAAATTATTTTCTTCTCCTTCAAAATGTTCTTCCCTCCTTCTGAAGGCACTGAGTGTTGCCGCATCTACTTTGAAGAATGGCTGAGTGGAGTGGGGGGGGGGGGGGGGGGGGGGGGGGGGGGGCAGTTCAGCCTTGCCTTCACCTGATATCAGGAACCACTATAGTAATCAAGATCAGCAAGCCTGACTGAATTCCCCCCTTCCATACCCAAATGACAAAATTGTAGTGTCACCTCAGATCAGTTAAGACAGTACTGATCAGGGATCAAACTACAGGCCTTTATGAATTCTAGGATTCATAACAGCACCAAAGTGGGAAATGCATTTATCAAAAGTGCTAAGGATGAAATAATATAATTTAATGCTGTTCTTGAAATCTTTCAATTTCATTAATTACCAAGAAATTGGCTAATCCCCTAGTCCTGAAAGATGTACTTGTTAGGTGAATTGGACATTCTGAATTCTCCCTCTGTGTACCCGAACAGGCGCCCAAATGTGGCGACTAGGGGCTTTTCACAGTAACTGCTACTCAATAATAGATTATTATTATGTCCGATATCTATATGCACTGGGAACAACATGGGTTGGTTCTCTTTCTGATGACTGGTGTTGTGGAGATTGATCATTATTTGTCAGGCGGAACTGATTCTCCCAATTCTTCTACAGCGTAGTGCATTAAGGCACCAAATATATCAGTACAAGGGCTACTACAAACATGGACTCCCAATTTTTTGTGCTAACTCTTTTGTATGAACGCCAAGAACAATTCATAGAGTGAATCTGATCTGCCAGGAAAGTACAAACATTATATGAAGGATTTAGCTTTAAAACTTATAAATATTTTAACATCAATGAATGTGACTCATTCGGGATGTACATTTAGTAAATCCATCTTGCAAATTAGGACCAGGCTCATACGTTGAAGTTTACTTTTGACATGTGGACAGAGTGCCACCATCTGGAGAGATGCTGATATTACAGTTCAAAAATTCACATTTGTATCTATCTCCCTTTTCACCATTGAAAGCTTGCATCTATGATTTCTCTAACAAATGAGTCACAATCAACTGATACAAGTATTTAGTTGTGCATTAGCAGGGAATAATTTGCAGACCACAATAAATAGAAAAAATCGATACACAATTAGAAGTGTTGCAAATTCCAAGATGCAACAGGATAGTTGAAACTCTAAAGCTTACTTTGGGAATTTGAACATATATGTTTAATACTTTTTCAAAGTAAATTTAGAGTACCCAATTAATTTTTTCCAATTCAGGGGCAATTTAGCAAGGCTAATCCACCTACCTGCACATCTTTGGGTTGTGGCGGAGAATGTGCAAACGCCACACAGACAGTGACCCAGGGCCGTGATCAAATCTCAGACCTCGGTGCCGTGAGGCAGCAGTACTAACCATTGCGCCACCGTGCTTCCCATATGTTTAATACTTAAGTAAATTAATAATGTTTATCAAAAATGTATACATGACTCCATGCTATTTTTTATTTGCTTCACACTGGCTAATATCCTGACTGCTGTGTTGAGACTTCAACTGTTTTTAACATTCAGGGAGGGACATTCATTCTCATTTATGTCGTTCACCGCAAATCTTTTACTCCTTGTGCACACACACTAAGCCAGGTTTCTATCATTGCACAAAGTAGAGTGCAGGCGACCTGTTTCTCACCACTCTCGCTCGGTCTGTACAGTTGTAGCTTGGAGCTGCCTGCACTCTGGTTGTAGTCAGGCTGCCCAGAGGTAATCGCTCTTCGCTTGGGCGTCTCGTGCACAGATCATGCAACATTACTTGAGGTGGCTATTTGTGTCCGGTACTTATTGGCAAAAATTACTTTGAAACAAAAATTGAGCACGATTTTCCCATGATATTTGTTTTCCCCTCAGTTGAGTGCCACTGAGTGTCGCAATACCCTTTGTGTTATAATAAATGGGAAGCCCTCACCACTTTGTGTCCATTTACTGAATAAACAATGGTCAGAAGCAGAAGGTTAAACAGAATACAGTCCAATATAAAACCATAGAGAGACTCATGGTTTCATGCTGTCTGTGCTGGTTGTTTGCTGAAACAATTGAAATCTCCTCATAACCTTGCAACCTTTCTCTTCTTCAATTATCCAGTACATTTTTCCTCAGACCTCTGCTTTAACCACTCCTAGTCTCTACACTTCAGTAATCCTTTTAAATTGATCACCCCTTTTCATCAACTCCCCGCTAGAGGAAATAGGGTTTTTAATTTATTCTGTCAAAATACTTCACGGTTTAAAAAAACTCTTGATATTTCCCATCTTGGCCTTCATCCCTCTAGTGGAAATCACATGTCTTTCGGGGATAGGGTGGAAGCGAGGGCTTAATGTGGGTGGTGCAGACTCGATGGGCCGAATGGCCTCCTTCTGCACTGTTTGTTCTATGTTCTATGTCTTTCAGCACAGACATCATTCCAGTGAACCTACGTTAGACTCATTCCAATTCTCTTCCCATACCCTGTGGTGCACTAAGGCAGACTTTCACTTGTTTCCATGACTAGTAATTCCCGGGACAGTCTGTTGCCGGAGGCTTATGGCTTGAAGGGCGTCACTCCACATCAAGTGTGGCTGACAAGGAGTCTCTCCCGCTCTTATCGCCAGCCATTGGCATGTTGGAAGGATTTGCAGGTTGACACATTCAACCTATCTGATCGCATTACAAAAGCACCCTCCTTGGCCCTCAAGTCCTCAGATGGGACTCAAACCTTCAGCTTCTGGCTCAGACGCAGAGACGGAGGCTATCACTCCGCCACAAGAAATCTTACATTAGGCCCATGCTATGGTTTTAATTGGACGACCAAAACTACATACACTACACTTAATTCGATGGGCCAAATGGACTCCTTCTGCACTGTAGTGATTCTATGAACTGTGACATAACCACGGCGTTGCTTAAATAAATTCATAATTAATTTTAAAAATAGATATATTTTTATTCAGGCATTTATATAAACAGTAAATACAAAAACACGAGTAAGAACAAACAGGAACATCATAATAAATAACTAGCTAGTCAACACCCCAACCCCCCCCGTCCATCCCCTCATCCTGGCCTGCCTTCTCCATTTTTAATCCCTTTATCGCGCGCGACCCCCCCCACCTTTCCCCTGCCCCCCGCTGACACCTCAATCCTCCTTAAAGTAGTCGATAAATGGCTTCCACCTCAGGGCAAACTCATCGACCGACCCTCTCAAGATGAACTTGATTTTTTTTCAACCTCAGGAATTCTGCCAGGCTCATAACCACACCCCTGATTTTGGTGGCTTCGAGTCCCTCCACCCAAACAAAATTCATCTCCAGGCTATCAGGAAGGCAAAGGCCAGGACATCGGCCTCCCTTGCCACCTGGACTCCCGGGTCTTCTGGTACTCCGAATATCAACACTTCCCCACGTACCAGCCATACCTATCCTCTACCCCTTCAAAGAACATCCTGGCCACCGTCATGTGCGCCCTGTGAACTACCTTGAACTGTATAAGGCTGAGCCTCGCACACGACGAGGACGCATTCACCCTCCTCAGAGCTTTCACCCACATCCCGGACTCCATTTCCCCTCTTCCCCCAGTTCCTCCTCCCATTTCTGTTTGAGTTCCCCAATCGAGGTTCCCTCCCAGTCCATGAGGTTATTATAAATCTCGGACACCTTGCTATCACCCACTCCTTCCCTCGGTAGCACCTTATCCTGAAATCCCAAGGGCGGCAAACTGGGAAAGGACGGCACCTGCTTCCTCACAAAGTCCTAGACCTGTAAATATCTAAACCCATTCCCGCTGGGCAGCTCATATTTCTCCTCCAGGTCCTCTAAGCTCACAAAGCTGCCCCCCCCCCCCCCCCCCCCCCCCACGAACAGGTCCACAAACCGCTCGATCCCTGCCTGTCACCACCTCCGAAACGTTGCATCATGCCCCCCCCCCCCCCCCCCCCCCGCGGTGAAAACCTGTGATTGTCGCAAATCAGTGCCCAGACCGGGGCACTTTCCAACCTCAAATGCTACCGCCACTGCCCCCATCCTCAGGGCTACCACCACCATTGGGCTCATGAAGTACTTGGCCGGCAAGAATGGCAAAGGCACTGTCAACAGTGCTCCTAGACTCATTCCCTTACAAGAGGCCGTCGCAATTCGTATCCATGCCGACCCTTCCCCACTTACTAACCCTGACTATTTTAGCTGCCCAGTGTGGTAGTCACCACTGATGTACATACTGTATATATATATATATATATGTTTTACGGCAATGCCCCTGTACTACAGGTACGGGGGTAGAGCCCTGCCTGCTGGCTCTGCCCAGTAGGCAGAGTATAAATATGTGTGCTCTCCACACAGCAGCCATTTTGTCAGCTGCTGTAGGAGGCCACACACCTCTGTGTAATAAAGCCTTGATTACATTCTACTCTCGTCTTCTCGTAATTGATAGTGCATCAATTTATTACACTGAGATTTTTCAGAGATGGACCTCCGCATCAAGCCGGATCGCCTGCAGCTGCATCCTCAAGCAGACAACGCCAACAAGGACTTTGATCATTGGCTAGCCTGTTTTGAAGCGTACATCGGGTCTGCGCCAGAAGCAATCCCAGAAGCACAGAAGCTCCAGATTCTGTACACACGGCTGAGCTCCAACGTCTTTTCCCTCGTCCAGAACGCACCGAACTACGCAGAGGCCATGGCGCTACTGAAGGAAAACTACGCTCAGCGGACTAACACGCTCTACGCCAGACACCTCCTCTCCACTCGGCGCCAACTTCCTGGTGAGTCTGTGGAAGATTTCTGGCGTGCCCTGCTCCCTCGAGTTAGAGACTGTGACTGCCAGGCCGTTTCGGCCACGGAACACTCGAATATGCAAATGAGAGACGCATTTGTTACGGGCATAGGGTCTGACTACATCCGCCAGCGCCTCTTAGAGGGGGCCAGGCTCGATCTCGCGGTGACCAAAAAACTAGCGCTCTCACTTACATTCGCCTCACGCAACGTTCAGGCCTATGCCCCCGACCGCGCGGCCCCCCCACCCCTATGCATCGTGGACCCTGCTGACGGTCACCCCATCATGGACCCCATCAGCGACCGCCCCCAGCCAACCCCACACCTGCGCTGTGCGGCAGCCAACCAACCCCAGGGGGCCCAAATGCTACTTCTGCGGACAGTCAAAACACCCCCGACAGCGCTGGCCAGCACGGAACGGCCGCTGCAAGTCCTGTGGCAAGAAGGGACGCTGCAATGTGCCAGGCCCGCTCAATCGCCGCTATTGTCCTGGTACCCTCCACGTGCGGCCAGTGGGCGCCACCATCTTACCCTCCTCGGACTACGTGCGGCCCATGGGCACCGCCACCGTGTCTCTCTCTGAACCAATGGGCGCCGCCATCTTGCCTGCCCCAGGACACGTGCAGCCCGTGGACGCCGCCATCTTACCTGCCTCAGGGCCCCTGCCCGTCGGGCACCTCATCAGGCCGCTCATCACCTGCAACCGCCGACAACCAGCCGCGTTCTCGCCTCGGTCACGATTGACCAGGTTCGACCACACAATCTCGCAACTGCTTCAACAAAGGTGAAGGTCAACGGGCACGAGATCTCCTGCCTGCTGGACACCGGGAGCACTGAGAGCTTCATTCACCTCGATACGGTAAGGCGCTGCTCCCTCGCGGTACACCCCGCTAACCAGAGAATCTTCCTGGCCTCCGGATCCCACTCCGTGGCGATCCGGGGGTACTGCATCGCCACCCTCACCGTCCAGGGCGTGGAGTTCAGCGGCTTCCGCCTCTCCGTCCTCCCCAACCTCTGCGCTGCCCTGCTACTCAGCCTGGACTTCCAGTGCAACCTCCAGAGCCTAACCTTGAAATTCGGCGGGCCCCTACCACCCCTTACTGTTTGCGGCCTCGCGACTCTTAAGGTCGAACCGCCTTCCCGTTTTGCAAACCTAACCCCGGGTTGCAAACCCCTCGCCACCAGGAGCAGGCGGTACAGCGCCCAGGACAGGACCTTCATCAGGTCTGAGGTATAGTGGCTGCTGCGGGAAGGCATCATCGAGGCCAGCAACAGCCCCTGGAGAGCCCAAGTGGTAGATGTGAAAACTGGGGAGAAAAACAGGATGGTCGTTGACTACAGTCAGACCATCAATCGGTACATGTAGCTTCATGCGTACCCCCTCCCACGCATATCTGATATGATCAATCAGATTGCACAGTAACAGGTCTTCACGACAGTAGACCTGAAATCTGCCTACCCCCAGCTTCCCATCCGTAAGGCGGACCGCCTGTACACCGCGTTTGAAGCAGACGGCCGCCTTTACCACTTTCTTAGGGTTCCCTTCGGCGTCACCAACGGGGTCTCGGTCTTCCAACGGGAGATGGACCGAATGGTTGACCGGTATGGACTGCGGGCCACTTTCCTGTATCTGGACAATGTCACCATCTTCGGCCACGACCAGCAGGACCATGACGCCAGCCTTTCCAAATTTCTCCACACCGACACTCTCCTCAACCTCACGTATAACAAGGAGAAGTGCGTGTTCAGCACGAACGGCTTAGCCAGCCTCGGCTATGTGGTTCAGAACGGAGTTCTGGGGCCCGACCCTGATCACATGCACCCCCTCATGGAACTCCCCCTCCCCCACTGCCGCAACGCCCTCAAACGATGCCTGGGGTTCTTTTCGTATTACGCTCAGTGGGTCCCAAACTATGAGGACAAGACCCAGCCACTCATTCAATCCACCATTTTTCCCCTGACGGCCGAGGCTCACCAGGCCTTCAACCGTATCAAGGCCAACATTGCCAAGGCCGCGATGCACGCGCTCGATGAGACGTTGCCCTTCCAAGTCGAGAGCGATGCATCAGACGTCGCTCTGGCCGCCACCCTCAACCAGGCAGGCAGGCCCATGGCATTCTTTTCCCGCACCCTCCATGCCTCTGAAATTCGGCACTCCTCCATCGAAAAGGAGGCCCAAGCCATCGTTGAAACTGTGCGGCATTGGAGGCATTACCTGGCCGGCAGGAGATTCACTCTCCTCACTGACCAACGGTCGGTTGCCTTCATGTTTAACAACACACAGCAGGCCAAGATCAAAAACGATAAAATCTTGAGGTGGAGGATCGAGTTCTCCACCTACAACTACGAGATTTTGTATCGCCCCGGTAAGCTCAACGAGCCCCCCGATGCCCTATCCCGAGGTACATGTGCCAGCGCACAAGTGGACCGACTCCAGAACCTGCACAACAATCTCTGTCTCCCAGGGGTCACCCACATTTCCATTTCATCAAGGCCCGCAATCTGCCCTACTCCATCGAGGAAGTCAGGGCTATCACCAGAGACTGGCCGGTCTGCGCGGAGTGTAAACCCCACTTCTATCGGCCAGACCGTGTGCGCCTGGTGAAGGCCTCCCGCCCCTTTGAACGCCTCAGCGTGGACTTCAAAGGGCCCCTCCCCTCCACCGACTGCAACACGTACTTTCTCAGTGTGGTCAATAAATATTCCCGATTCCCCTTCGCCATCACATCCCCCGACATGACGTCTGCCACCATCAACAAAGCCCTCAACACCATCTTTGCTCTGTTCGGTTTCCCCGCCTACGTCCACAGCGACTGGGGATCCTCATTATGAGCGATGAGCTGCGCCAGTTCCTGCTCAACAGGAGCATTGCCTCGAGCAGGATGACCAGCTACAACCCCAGGGGAAACGGGCAGGTGGAGCAGGAGAATGGGACGGTCTGGAGGGCCGTCCAGCTGGCCCTATGGTCCAGAAATCTCCCGGCCTCCCGTTGGCAGGAGGTCCTCCCCGACGCACTTCACTCCATTCGGTTGCTCCTGTGCACTGCGACTAAGGAAACTCCCCATGAACGTCTCTTTGCCTTCCCTAGGAAGTCCACCTCCGGGGTTTCGCTCCCAACATAGCTGGCAGCTCCAGGACCCATTTTCCTCCGTAGACACGAGCGACGCCACAAGGCAGACCTGTTGGTTGAGAGGGTACATCTACTCCACGCCAACCCGCAGTATGCTTACATAGCGTACCCCGACGGCTGCCAAGACACAGTCTCCCTCAGGGACCATGAACCAGCTGGTTCCACACACACACACAGCCCCCCCCCCTCTGCCCCGGCGCCACCCTCCCTTCCCCCGGCGCACCCCACCGCAGCCCCCGCTCTGGGACAATCCGTCCTCCCCTTGCTCCCACCCAGGGATGAAGAGGATTTCGACATGCTCCCGGAGTCACCGAAGACCAAGCCACCACCTGAGTTGCCACCAGCACTGCAGCGCTCTCGACGACAGATCAAAGCACTGGACCGCCTGAATTTGTAATATTCTCTGTGATTTTAAACACAACTTTTTCTATATATATGGACTCATTTTGTTAACAGGGGGTGAATGTGGTCGTCACCACTGATGTATATACTGTATATATATGTGTTTTACGGTAAGGCCCCTGTACTACAGGTACGGGGGTAGATCCCTGCCTGCTGGCTCCGCCCAGTAGGTGGAGTATAAATATGTGTGCTCCCCGTACAACAGCCATTTCGTCAGCAGCTGTAGGAGGCCACACATCTCAGTGTAATAAAGCCCCGATTACATTCTACTCTCGTCTTCTCGTAATTGATAGTGCATCACCCAGTAATAATTCATTATATTTGGCAAGGTCAACACCCCTCCCCCGTTTGCACCCATTCCATCAACACCTTCTTAACCTGCGGGGTTTCTCCCACCCACACAAACCCTGAGATCAAAGTATTGACTTTCTTAAAGAATGATTTTGGGATGAAGATCAGGAGGTTCTGAAAGACAAACAAAAGCCTCGGCAGCACCGTAATATCACCGTCATTTACACTATCTGTACCCACCCCGTCAGCGACAGCGGCAACACGTCCTACCTCTTAAAATCCCTCCTCATTGATTCCACTAGCTGAGCCAGATTCAGTTTATGCAGATGTGCCCATTCCCGCGCCACCTGGATGCCCAAGGACCTGATGCTCGCCCCCAGCACCTTGAACGGCAACTCTCCCAACCTCCTCGCCTGCCTTCTGGCCTTGATCGGGAACACCACACTCTTCCCCATATTTAGCTTATATTCAGAAAACCGGCCAAACAACTCCAATATATTCATAATTCCCCTGATACTCCACAATGGGTCCGAAATATACAGCAACAGGTCATCTGCATACAGCGAGACCCTGTGCCCGACTCCCCCCTCCCACCTCGCACCACCCCCCTCCAACTCCTCAACGTTCTAAGCGCCATTGCCAGTTGCTCTATTGCCAAGGCAAAAAGCAAGATAGAGTGTGGGCATCCCTGACTTGTCCCATGATGTAACCCAAAGTTCCCCAAACCCACCTGATTCATCCACATGCTCGCTACCGGCACCTTGTAGAACAGCCGGATCCAGTCCACAAATCCTGCCCAAACCTAAACCGTCCTAACACTTCCCACTTCACCCGATCAAAAGCCTTCTCTGCATCCATCGCCACTGCCACCTCCAGGTCCTGTTCCTCTGGGGGTATCATTATCACGTTTAATAGTCTCCTAAAATTCACCGACAATTACCTCCCCTTTACAAACCCACCTGATCTTCCTCTATCAACGTTGGCACACAGACCTCTCTACTTGAGGCCAGTATCTTCGCGAACAACATAGCGTCCACATTTAATAACGATAACAGCCGGAAAATCCACACTGCTCCAGATTTTTGTCTTTCTTCAATAATAGGGATATGGACGCCTGCGATAATGTAGGAGCGAGCTCCCCCTTTTCCCTCACCTCATTACATGCTCTCACTTGCAGAGGTCCCAAGTTCCCCCCCAAACCTCTTATAAAATTCCAACCCCTCCGGGCCTGTGGCCTTCCCTGCCTGCAGTGCCCCCATGCTCTGCAACACCTCCTTCAGCCCAATGGGGCCCCCAGTCCCTCCACCTGTTCCTCCTTCACCTTGGGGAACTCCAGCCCATCCAGGAACCGCCAAATTCCGCCGCCCCCCCCCCCCCGACTGGGAGCTCCAATTCATAAAGCCGCCTGTAAAACTCTTCAAATACCCCAATCACCCCCACTGGGTCCAGTACCACTCTTCCCTTCCCATTCTTCACCCTTCCAATCTCCATCTCCGCCTCCTGCTTCCTAAGTTGGTGAGCCAGCATCCTGCTTGCCTTCTCCCCCTACTCATAAACACCCCCTCTGGCCCTCTGCAGCTGCCCTACTGCCCTCCCCGTGGACACCAACCCAAACACCATCTGGAGCTTCTGCCACTCCTTCAAAAACCCCACCTCCAGGGCCTGCAAATACCTCCTATTCACCCGCAGAATCTCGTCCACTGGCCTTGTCATGTCTGCTCGTTCCACCTTTTCCCTATGCGCCTGGATCGATATGAACTCCCCCCACATCACTGCCATGAGCACCTTCCATAGCGTGGAGGCCAAAATCTCACCCGTATCATTCAGTTCCACATACCCCCGAATGGTGACCCTCACCCACTTGCACACCTCCTCATCCGCTAATAGCCCTATGTCCAGCCTTCATTGCTGGCACTAGGCCCCCCCCCCCCACAGTCTGCTTGACAGTGCGACACGTGGTCTGAAACCACGATCGCCAAGTACCTCGAGTCGTCAATTCCCTCCAGCGGAGTCTTAACCACCGCAAAGTAATCAATCCACGAGTACGCCCTGTGCACATGGGAGAAGTACGAGAACTCGTTCACCCTCGGGTTCCCAAACCTCCGTGGGTCTATCCCCCCCCCCCCCCATGTGCTCCATGAACCCCTTCAGCTCCTTCGCCACTGCCGGCACCCTCCCCAACCTCGGTCTCGACCGGTCCAAATATAGATCAATGATCGTGTTAAAATTCCCTCCCATGGTCATCCAGTGCGAGTCCAGGTCCGGGATCTTTCCCAGCACCCACCTCATGAACTCAACATCGTCCCAGTTTGGGGCATAGACATTCACCAAGATCACTGGCATCCCCTCCAGCCTCTCACTCACCATCATGAACCTCCCTCCCGAATGTACCACATATATTTCCCACCTCAAAGGCCACCCACTTGTTTATCAGCACCGCCACCCCCAGCGTCTTCGTATCTAATCCTGAATAAAAGACTACCCACCCTTGTCGACTCGAGGTACTCGGCGATCGTGGTTTCAGACCACGCGTCGCACTGTGAGGGCACCACAGTAGCCCAAGTGGATAGCACTGTGGCTTCACAGCGCCAGGGTCCCAGGTTTGATTCCCTGTTGGATCACTGCCTGTACGGAGTCTGCACGTTCTCCGCGTGTCTGCGTGGGTTTCCTCCGGGTGCTCCGGTTTCCTCCCACAGTCCAAAGACGTGCAGGTAAGGTGGATTGGCCATGACAAATTGCCCTTAGTGTCCAAAAGGTTAGGAGGGGTTATTGGGTTACGGGGATAGGGTGGAAGTGATGGCTTAAGTGGAGCGGTGCCGACTTGATGGGCCGAATGGCCTCCTTCTGCACTGTATGTTCTATGACTTGCAAGCACCCTTTCCTCAGCCTAGTCTGGTCCCCGATCTTCAGACGTGTTTCTTGTAAAAAGGCCCGTCCGCCTTTAAGTTCCTCAAGTGCGCGAACACGCGCGACCGTTCGACTGGCCCATTCAGCCCTCTCACATTCCATGTGATCAACCTGTTCCGGGGGGGGCACTCCGCCCCCCTCCCCTTCTTGGGCCTGCCCCTGCCTGTGTCATGCGACCCTCCAGGCCCACCCTCGGATGCCCACCACCACCACCTCTTTTGTTGCTGCATCACAGCAGCCACACCTTTGTCAGCAGCCCGTCCCTCCCCTAAACAAAACAACAATCCCACTCCCCCTCTGCTACACTAACCACCTGGTTACCCTCCATGGCCTTGACTAGCGGGGTTAACTAGCCCGCCTAGCTTGCCTGGCAGCCGCAACCCATGGCACTTAACCCTCCTACCCCCACTGATTCCCTCCCCCCACCCCTCGCTCGCACACCTCCATAGCACAAACAATGAAATAGGAAAAAGATGCACTCACCCTTCACTCTTCCCAAACAACCCACCACAGAATCCAACAAGTCCTCCCACGGAAGAGAGGTTGTCCCATAACCAACAAACAAAAGGCAATAAAAACAAAAAAGGCAGAGAGAACCAGCATCTTCTCACACCTCCTCCACAGTTCAATATCCACCCTCTCTTGCCAGTCCATTTTCTCTTAAAAACTTCATCGCCTCCTCTGGGCTGGGATTCTCCGCTACCCGGCGGGGCGGGGGGTCCCGCGGTGTTGGAGTGGCGTGAATCACTCCGGCGTCGGGCAGCCCCAAAGGTGTGGAAGACCATGGTGAAGGCGGAAGAAAAAGAGTGCCCCCACGGCACAGGCCCGCCCGCCGATCGGGCCAGGCCACCGTGGGGGCAACCCCCGTGTCAGATCGCCCTGCGCCACCCCCCCCCCCCTCCCACCCCCTCACCCCCCGGACCCCGGAGCCGGCCCGCGCCACCAATCCCTCCGGTAAGATAGGTGGTTTAATCCACGCCGGCGGGAGAGGCTAGTCAGCAGCAGGACTTCGGCCCATCGCGGGCTGGAGAATCAACGTGGGGGGTGGGGGGCGGAGAATTCAGGACACGGCAGGGCCGGGATTGACGCTGGCCCCGGGCGATTCTCCGACCCGGCGGGGGGTCGAAGAATCCCACCCCTGGTGTCCGAATATTATGTTCTCGGCCATTGTGAGTCACACAGAGGTGGGCCGGGTGTCCCAAACTTCACCCACTTCTTAAAAGGCAGCCTTCACTCGATTAAACCCGGCCCTCCTCTTCATCAGATCCATGTCCAGGTAAACCTGGAGCTCATTACCTTTCCAGGTACACCTCCTCGTCTGCCTTGCCCACTGCAATACCTTCTCCTTGCCTAGGAATTGACGGAGCCTCACCACCATCGCCCTCGGCAGCTCGTTTGCCTGCGGCTTCCTCATCAGCGCCCTATACATCCGGTCGGCATCTAGGGGCCAGTCAAAGGACCCCTCCCCCATCAACTACTCCAGAATCTTGGCTAGATGTGAGCCAGTGTCTGCTCCCTCGATGCCCTCTGCCATCCCCACGATTCTTAAGTTTTGTTTCTGGGAATGGTTCTGCAGATCTTCCCTCTTCTCCTTTAACCGCTTCTGGGTCTCCCACACCATTCCAATCTCGACAGCCAATGAGCCAAGCTGCTCCTCGTGCTCCCCCACTGCCTCCTCCACCTTCCGAATGGTCTGGCCCTGGGACTCCAGCCTCTGTTCCACTCGATGGATCCCTGCTTTTAGCGGTTCCACCACCTTGCCGATGTCCTCCTGGGCTTCCCTCCTCTGCGGCTGAACTTCTCATTTAAGAAGTCCACCAATTTCTCCGTTGACCACTGAGCAGGCAGGTTTTCCCCTTTACCCTCCGTCTTTACCTGTGGCGCACAAAGCATTCCTCACTCCTAAAGCTCCCTTCTGCTCGACCCACCTCTGGTGCCTGGATCCATCCACCAGCACCACCAATGGAGTATAACTTTCCTCAATCACCTCTTCACCTTTTTCCACCAAAGGATCCGCCCAGTAAAAAACTGCCTCGAGCTGCCAAATGTGCGACCACTCCCTCCCTAGGCCGCCACCGGACGTCATCACTCATTTTCTTGCTGCGCCATAGCGGCCACACCTTTGTCAGCAGCTCCCCCTCTCCCCTAAACAAAATAAATAACAATTCCATCCCACTCTTCTACGCTAACCACCTGGCTACCCCCCCCCCCCCCCCACCGTTAGCCAGCCCGCCCAGCTGGCTTGGCAGCCTCCGCCCAAGGCTACTGAGCCTCCTACTCGCCACTGATCCCCCCCCCACCGCTCGTATACTTCCATGGAACAAACAGCAATAAAACAAGAAAACAGGTTCATTCACCCTCGACGCTCCCCAAGCATCCCGCCACCCACCAAACCCAACAAAATATCTCAGAGTAGAAACAATCTCTAATACATTTAATGAATTCTGCCTCCAGGCTACCCTTACCAATTTGATTCCTCCTATCTATATCCATATTAAAATCACCTATTATTATTACTGTACCTTTCTTACAAGCCCCCAATATCTCCTGGTTATACTGTGCCTCACTCTAGAACTATTGGGGACCTATAGATTACTCCTACCAAGGACTTCTTCCATTTGTTATTTCTTATTTCTACCAAGACTGATTCCACATCTTGATCTCCAGTACTTATGTAATTTCTCACTGATCCCTTTCCTCACCATTAGGACCACACCTTTTCCTTTCAGCCTATTTTCCAGAAATATTGCGTAGCCTTGGATATTTAATTCCCAGCCTCCAGCAGAATTAAGTTCTGGGAAGGCCCATGGGTGATCTTCCCACCCTATTGAGACCCTGAAGTGGCCAATTAATATCCACTTACGGGCCTCATCCAGCCGCTGCTGGGGTTAACCCAGCTGCAGGTGGCCTGTTGCCATGCGGTATGCACAATGTGTCAACCTGTGCAGGCCGCTTCCTCCTGGGGAAGAGTTCCTCATTCAAAGGCAATCAGGGCCTAATAGAGGGACTGGAAGAGGGGACCCACTGAGAGCCACCTCCCTGCTCTTCCTTCCGACCCCCCGTCACAATCTATCGTTGACCCCCAACACGCGAATATACCCCTCCCTACATATTACTTATTTGGGCCCCCTCCAGGGGGCTGTCCTTTCAGCAGTGGCCACCACCTGGTGCTACAATGTGCAAGAGCTTCTAGTCTCTGATTGGCCATCAGCTCGCGCAAGGTGGAACGTGCACTCCCAGGGTCCTGATTGCAGTGGAAGGCCTGCAGATCACTTTATCACTGCCTGATTGACGTGTGGTTTGGTGAGTCTTCCCCATAACAAGAGTCCCAGGGGTCTCCTGCCAGCTCTCCAGCTGCCAAGCAAGACCCCAAGCAAGGCCACAATATTCCACCCATCGGTTTTAAGCTAGCCTTTGATGGTGTATGTTAAGAGGCATATGCCATGCATTGTCTTGAGGATGTACGGTATTCCCAAGAATTGTGTCAGTCTGATGGAAAACATCCATAACAAATCTTTAAGTGCTGTTAGGGTGAATAGCAAACTGATAGAATGGTTTTGATCCAACAAGTGAGGTGAGATACAGATACACATTGTCCCCAATTTATTCAATCCAATACTGGATGCAAGAACAGATCTCATGCTAAAAGATTATATCGGAGGAGCTTCCTTATGTGACAAAACCTTAAAGAATTTCAGATTATTTTTATAAATTTAGAGTTCCCAATTCATTTTTTTCAATTAAGGAGCAATTTAGTGTGGCCACCTACTCTGAACATCTTTTGGGTTGTGGGGACGAAACCCACGCAAACATTAGGAGAATGTGGAACCTCCACACGGACAGTGACCCAGGGCCGGGATCGAACCTGGGTTATCAGCGCTGTGAGGCAGCAGTGCTAACCAGTGTGCCACCGTGCTGCCCTACTATCTTTTAATAAGTTGGGCCAGGTCCTCTTTTATTTCACTGAACTTTATCTTTTCTTAGTCCAGGAGTTTTATCTTTCACTCTTCATTAACATGAAACAATAGTTTTGTCCTGTCTCTCTGAACTGTTTGAAGATAACTGTTTCTATCATCTCAGCTGCTTCATAACCTGAAATGCACATTTAGAATTTTACAATTTATCTTTCTATTTATTGATTTTATCCAAATGGATTCTGTCTTGACACAACCGTCTAGGATTTTTTTACATTTTGGCACTATGATCGAATCCTCCTTTAACACTGCCCCCTACCATATTTTCTTTCCCTCTCTCTTTCCTGAAAACATATTAATTTCTCAGTTCTGTCCAAATGTCCATTATCCACACCTTACATGGGCAGCACGTTAGCACAAGTGGATAGCACTGTGGCTTCATAGTGCCAGGGTCCCAGGTTCGATTCCCCGCTGGGTCACTGTCTGTGCGGAATTTGCACATTCTCCCCGTGTCTGCGTGGGTTTCCTCCTGGTGCTCCGGTTTCCTCCCACAGTCCAAAGACGTGCAGATTAAGTGGATTGGCCATGATAAATTGCCCTCAGTGACCAAAAAGGTTAGATGGGGTTATTGAGTTACAGGGATAGGGTGGAAGTGAGGGCTTAAGTGGGTCGGTGCAGACTCGATGGGCCGAATGGCCTCCTTCTGCACTGCATATTCTATGTATGTTCAACATAGGAAATGCCTTTACATAGTCTCAGTTGAAAAATTAAGTACATATAATTTCTTGTGTTTGGACCAAGTATGAATGGCCGCTATATCATTACAAATGTATGGCTGCAGTAATTGAAGATGAGAATCCCATGCATGTTTAGTGCAGGTTTCCCTTATGTATCTTTGATACAAGAGTCAAATTACAAGAATTAAAAATAAAGCTTGATTCAACCAACTTCCTCAAAAATAAAACAGCAGTCCTAAGCCTTCTGCATTTAGGATCTGTTTTTAGATTTAGCTCAGCAAATTATAGATTTTTAAAATCAAACCTGTTATTGTCCCGTTAATTGACCAAAATATAAGGATAATTAATCAAAAGTACCATTGATCAATTGTAATATCTTGTCTTGTTGATGTGGTGTCCTACTAATCCAATCCTTTTCTCAAAGACCACGATGACTTACTCATTATGTATTTTTTTTTCTTTTGAAGAATCGAGTTAAAATATGCAGATTTTCTCTTCCCTCTGAAAATGACGGTTGTTAAGAATCAAAGGAAGCTAAGAGCAGAACACAAGTGTGTTACTCAAACTGTCCAACAGCGAGGAATATAAGCTGTATTCTCAAGGAAAACTCATTAAAATTGTCATTTTGAAAATTGCTCGTTGAGACACAAAGTATTTAATTGTCAGAAGTGCTGATGAATAAGGAAACTGAAATCTTATTATGAGCTGGAATATATCAGTCAATACTGCTATTTTGCAAATTAATGCAATTTTAACATTTAAGCTGCAATTACGTAGCAAATATTATTCAATGATTGAAATAAAGAATATAGTCTGAATGAGTCATCATGTTCTTCAAAAATAAAATCAAATTAGTCAGGCCTAACATGAGTTAACAGACCATTATAATAAATTGTTGGCTCTTTTGTAGAATACTTTTTTTTTAAGAATATTTTGTAGAATACAGGGGCTGGTTTAGCACAGTGGGCTAAACAGCTGGCTTGTAATGCAGAACAAGGCAGCAGCGCAGGTTCAATTCCCGTACTGGCCTCCCCGAACAGGCACCAGAATGTGGCGACTAGCGGCTTTTCACAGTAACGTCATTGAAGCCTACTTGTGACAATAAGTGATTATTATTATTACATAGGGCGGGATTCACCGCCCAGCGACGCTGGAATCGGGAAACACGATTGGTTGGAGAATCGCGCGTCAGCTGAAAATCGAGGCCAGGGCCAGGCGCACGACGGAATGTCATGCTCTGGTGCCTCGACAGTGGCATGAATGATTTCCACGCCAGCATGGGCATGCGGATTGTACAGTAAATGCCGTTGGCATATCATTAACGGACCCGACCTGTCAATGCCCCGGCCACCCACGATGCTCTGCCTCCATTAGTAGGAAGTACCAACAGCGAGGATCACTTGTAGTATTTAAAATCGGGAAACAGGCGCCATGGCTACTGAGGGAGAGAGAGAGAGTGTACACAAAGTGTCCAACATCGCTATAGTGTGCTGACAGCTGTGCCACAGGCCTCAGGGTGGACGGGCAGGGACCACCATTGTCACAGCCTGAAAGGCAGCCATGCGGCTGCACATGCTGCTGACTGTGAACTTAGCACCATGGGTGCCCCCACACAGGTACCCTCTGGCCCCAGCTGTCCCATCGGTGGGATGGATGTGCTCCAGCGCAACCAGTGCCATCTTCTTGGCTGGGATGAGGGTGTGTGGGGTGCCTATATGTAGCTCCTGCTTGTCAGGCTCTTGAGTGCCAATCCCGAGCCCAGTGAATCACACGTCAATGTTCGGTGGAATTGTACTCGTTCCACATGGCGGTGTTGCTGGCCCAGTAACTTGTCCTGAATCGCTGCTGGACCAGCACCGCTTTCGTGAGCATAGAACTCTCACGATTCAGTCCTGGCGTTAGTACTCAGTCTCACAAATGGAGAATCCTGGCCTTGACCTCTTATTTTGTTTTTTTAGCTGAATGCATCCATAGATATTGATGACTATTTGGTGCTGAGGCTCTAATGGATTATGTGATCCTATTATGTGATCAATCCAACGCCGCTACAGTTGGGGGAGGGCCGAACCACGGGCGCGCGGGGGGGGGGGGGGGGGAGAACTAGGCCAGACAGGACAAGAGGGCTATGCCATAGCTGGTCTGCCACAGGTGCATGGGGCAATCAACTGCACCCATGTTGCACTCCGCGCCGCCAGGGAGCCCCCTCTGAACTGGAAGGGGTTCTACTCCCTCAATGTGCAGCTGGTTATGACCGCCAGATGCGCTTCATGCATGTCTGCGTCTGTTTTCCAGGGAGTGAGCGTGATAGTTACATCCTCGCCATCACAGATCACTGGCCTTTGAGGGTTAATTTAGGCTACATGAAATGAAATGAAATGACTTATTGTCACGAGTAGGCTTCAATGAAGTTACTGTGAAAAGCCCCTAGTCGCCACATTCCGGCGCCTGTCCGGGGAGGCTGATACGGGAATCGAACTGTGCTGCTGGCCTGCTTGGTCTGCTTTAAAAGCCAGCGATTTAGCCCAGTGAGCTAAATCAGTGATATCCCCTCAGCTTGGCTGATGACGCCTGTGTGGAGAAGCCAGGTATAATGATGCTCACAGTGCCACCTGATCTGTAATCGAGCATTGCTTCGGTATGCTAAAATTGTGCTTTCGCACCTCAGCCAGTCTGATGGTGTCCTCCAATACAGCCCCCCAGAGGGTTCTGCATTGCTGTGGTACGCTGTGCCCTACTCAACCTGGCTATGCAGTGGGGCGACGACCTTTCTGAGGAAGACCTGGATGAGCAAAACGTGTCCTGGGATGAGGATGTAGAAGCGGGTGCCAGGGAAGAGCCCGCTGAGGAGCCAGAGGATGCAGGCCAGGCAGGGACGAGGATGCACATTGTTAAAGCTCAAGGGCCTGAAAGGGGGGGGGGGGGGGGGGGGGGGAGTAGGATGGGGACAGATCATCAGGGCTGCTGATCAAAATGGCACCCCGATCTGCAAACAGCCGCTCCTACTGGCGAGATCAGCTCACTAACAGGAAATCATTCGCAGTGCGGCCTCAGCGGGGAAAAACTCCCTGAGGCCAAAAGCAACAGTAAAGTGCCGGTGAATAGAGGGGTAATTCTCGGCAATGCAGCTGCTGAGAAACATCCTGTTAAATGCTCCCAAAAATGGACTTTACAATTTGCCTGCTAAATCACGCTCATTGTATTCTATGTATTTGGTGCAGTAAGGGTTAAAAGCCTGGGTTAGTGTGTGACTGCTGCAGTCATGGTTTTAAAAATCCAGTTTGAAAGACAGCGAGGCTTTGGGGAGACAGGGGTGCAATCACAACATCAAAAAAGTTTGGGCTAATGGCCTTTTGTTAATATTAAGAGGGATCCCTGGGGAGTAGGTAATTAGAGACATTGACTGGATTCTCCGATTCTGAGACAAAGTGCTGACGCCGGAGTGGGAACGGTAGCCTTTTTACGACTGTAAAAATGGCTCAAAAAGGCCATCGATCCCCTGTCTGTTGGGGGGCTAGCATGCTGGCAGTGTAGAGAATCTGGCTCTAGCTGCCGATATGGCCGGAGAATTGCCGGGTCCGTGGCCGCACATGCGCAGGGCGGCGGACTGCAGTGGTCACGCTGTGCAACATGGTGCCGGCCACGCGCGGACCGGCATGCCACCCCCTGATCACCCCCCTGCCAGTGCCCCCAACCCGTCAAAGCCCCCACTGCCTGCGGATCGGGTCTCCCGACTGTGGCGGCGCTGGACTCAGTCCGCAGCCGGACCGCCGAGTTCCTGACAAAAATTAGCATGAGAGACCCACGCCGTCGGGAACTTGGCCTGTCGGGAGCGGAGCATCGGGGGAGGGCCTCACGTAACGGCCTGAGGCCATCCATTGTTTAAAAATATATACATTTAGAGTACATAATTCATTTTTTCCAATTAAGGGGCAATTTAGCGTGATCAATCCACCTAGCATGCACCACTTTGGGTTGTGGGGGCGAAACCCACACAAACACAGGGAGAATGTGCAAACTCCACACGGACAGTGACCCAGAGCCAGGATCAAACCTGGGAGCATCTTCAGTGTCCTCTTCAATGATCTCCTTTGAGGTCATGTTGAGGGTGGGCAAAGCAAGGGACCTGGTATTATTACATGGCTTGGTCAAGGGTTTGGACTACACATAACTCATTTGAGTTTGGTCATCTGGGTGAAGGTGCATTGGCTCATTTTTCTCTCGCAGGTCCACCTCGCCCTCAGTGCCAGCCTTCTCCAGCGAGCTCCATGGCTCTCTTCTCATAAGGACTCAGGACCCTCAGCTCGGACAGATGTTGATGACACCTGGTATATGTTGGCACTGAAAGTAAGCAGGCAGGGGTTCTGACGAGGAGTGTCGGAGGGGTGTGCAGAAGCTTGTAGGTCGGGTGCTGGGGCCCTGCAAGGTGGCATCATGTGGGATCATGACGACATTCCGGGGGGATGATATTAGGATGGAATACAGAGAGCAGACAGGGAGCACTTACCCTGGCACAACAGAGTTGCATACCCGTCTCCTTGGTCAGGCTGTTCACACTGACCAGTGCTGTGAACATCTCCCAGGCAGGATTTGTCACCTTGCTAGAGTTTCCTGTCAGCCCGAGATTATATTGTTGCTCGCCTATCCTCATGGCATCCAGCATATGGGTGAAGGCACCCTTCGTGAATCAAGGAGCTGGTTTTCTTGCTTGGTTTGAATTTTTAAAAAATAATTTAGAGTATCCAATTAATTTTTTCCAATTAAGGGGTAATTTTGGTGTGGCCAATTTACCTAGCCTGCACATCTTTGGTTTGTGGGGCGAAACCCACGCAAACACGGGGAGAATGTGCAAACCCCACTCAGTGACCCAGAGCCACAATCGAACCTGGGACCTCGGCGCGGTGAGGCAGCAGTGCTAACCACTTTGCCACCGTGCTGCCCCTTCGCTTTGCTTGAATAAGAGCAGATGCTGTGGAGCTGTTTAAATGAAGCTCCCCCTTCTCTGAAGTGCTCAGATGACCCCTGGACGGCTAAATCAGACGCTTTGCACCTCAGGCACTGCATTTGTAACGTGGGGGGGGGGGGGGGGGGGGGATTCTCAACGTTGTGTATGGATCGTGTCACCAGGGCTGGCAGGAATCACACTAGTTTTCACGCTGAAAATGACACTTTAACATTTTAAAATAATTTGTCCCATGTACGTGCATTTGTAAAAGGAAGAGGATTGAGTTTTCATATTGTGTCATCATCAGTATAAAGTAAAGCGTAACAGTCAGCAAGCAAAATCTTCATTTGGTCTGAAGTCTTCGGACCCTCCCACCTTGATTACGACACATTACCAGGATGGCTCCAACCCAGGTGGATGAAATCCCTAATCTTCGTCAGGAATCACACCAGCCTGGAGCTATCGATTAGTTTCTAATCATTTTGCAGGATTTAATCTTACTGACATAATCTATCACATTATCATTTCAAAAGATGACAAACAGCACTAATCATTAACTGGTAAATTCATGACAATTATTGTTGTAGATGTGAAATTATTAAGCAGCTATATAACGTGTCACAATAACAATCGAGTTTCTGAGATGTATCTCTTTAAAGTGACAGAACACTATCTCTTCTAGACATTTTCATGATTCTACAATACACATATCCATCTTTAGCCAAAATGCACAAACCTGACATTCTGAGTCTATTAATGTTTTCGAAAGTGAGGCAATTATCCATATCTTCTTAAAACAGCTTCAATACACAGGGCTTCTTTTTGAATATGTTGGTTGTTCCTTTATCCTGTTCCCCTCCCAGTCTTCTCCATAGATTGCTTTTGCCTGGTACACCACATATTGGCTGGTTCTTTCTAGAGTTTCCAAATGATGTTTCCCCCACCCACAACCAAGGAAGACACTAACTAAAGAATAAAGTTCAAGGTTGTTTTTAAACTAAAGTATTTTAGTAACTTTCCACCCCGCCCCCTCCCGTTTCTTGTTTGCCATATATACCTTCAAACATCAAACAACCTTGTGTGGAATAACTGATTTACTTGAAAGGGAAAATAAAGATACATCTCATTGAAGTACCTTGACTTATCCTCATGTTGGTGATTGTATTAAAATTGACCAGAGTTAAACTAAATTGAATAGACAGTGGGGCCACATAGGAGTTGTTATCGGATCCTTGGCCTATTTAAACTGATTAGAAAGGCAGTTATAGAGCAACATTTTTTTTTGCTACAAGTGGGTTAGGCAGGCAAACTCTTGTTAGTTTGGATTTTTTTGTGACCTCAGGGTTTCAGTTCTGCACTGACTGCGTGGCAGGGCACCTCAATCGGTGTTCAGCCAACTCGCTGAATTTTAAACTTCAAATGAGCATAGTTGCTTCACTAACCACCTTTATTTTTCTAACATGAAATATTACACTGAGCAGTCAGCAGAATTGTGTGCATGAGATTAAGTTCACTCTGCTTTCCTGTAACTACATTGTTACAAGACTGGAGAGTGTAATTCTGTGTTGGTCCCTCACACTCTTCTCAAAGCAGCTACTGGTGCATCAAGCACCGTCCTTGACTCAGTTAAGCAAATGGTGGCACATTATGACGTAGAAGAATAAAGGAAAAGGGGCAGGGATAGAAGCATGGAGCTGAAAGAAGTGAAATAAATCAAGTGTGATTTACATATATCAGAAAGGCATATCTAATTAGAGGAATTATAAAAAAACTAAATATGTTTTTCATATCCTCATTCAAACAGTAGGTAAGTAGCAAACAGGCAGTTATGTGAACCCCTGTTCTGCTATTAACACATTCTAATCTCTTAATATGCCACTATCAGCACCTTTCTTAGTCATTATCATCGCCATTTACATTCCCTTTGTCCTTTTATTTTTTTTCGTCCATGACGTCTTTGTCAATCTCCACTGGTCCTCCATCCAGCCCCGCTGCTCCAGGCTGCGTCCCAATAACAGTATAAACCTCATCCTATTTTCAGTTCTCTCTAGCTTTGACAGAATCATCCAGACTCTAAACATTAGCTCCATTCTCTCTCTCTCCACAGATGCTGCCAGGCCTGCTGAAATTGTTCAGTATTTTCTGTTTTTGTTTCAAATTCCAGCATCCGCAGTAATTTGCTTTTATTTAAGTTTTGTGAATTTGATATTTAGATTCTGGATGCACCCATCCTGTGCATTTGAAGTGGGGGGAATCCCATTTCCTGTTATGTGGAAAATAGAATATAGCTGTGGTGGTTTCTGTTTCTGCTCACAAACTATTTGACAGTTCCTTCATAAATCTTACAGATCACACTGGAGAATGTCTTCCTTTTAAACTTGGGTTGGGTCTGAAAAATATGTGGAATGTCTCAAAAACATCTGAGGTTTCAACAAAATTATCCAAAGGAAGGTTCATAGTCACAGATGCCACCCTGCTTGAGCAGCATCAGATAACACACTTCAATCCTGGCTCCGTTTGGGAAACTATACCACTTTGCCTAGTCTGGAGTGATCCTCAAGCCATATTGTAGAATCTTGTGATTTTTTTAAATATCTGGCTGTCAAGCTTTTTATTATGTTAAGAAACACAACTATAAATTAAAAATTACATTTCAATTTTATTTGATTCAAATATCGCATAGAACACCTGAATGAACAATGAACCATACTTTTCCCTTGTCCTAGTTATCATTTGTAATTGTGGATTACAGGTGTGTGTACATATCATTACTTAGGTGATGAACAAAGGTTCACTTTTGCTGCCAACATAATCCAGTGTTCAACAGTGAAAGGAGGAAATAGCTGTCATGTAATTACTGTTGGCACAAAAATCTTCATGTGGTAAGACACACAAATCTATGGGATACAGACTTTTCAAGTCACAACAAGCCTCTCTTTGTCATGATTTTGCCTCAGCTGATCTGTTTTCTCTCAGTTTCTGGCCAAGCCAAATAATGAGATCATTCCATTTCAGAAATATCCTGCAATAACAGCACCCAATCCAAACAGCCTCAGTAGCTGGGCTACATTCAAAAGCCTCACTTTTTGAATGCTGAGCCTTGTGTGGTCTGCTGTTCTAGAAAATTCTGGTGCAGGAGGTAGGCCCTTTAAGAGCCATGCTACATGCTGGGCTTGGTTGGCAGCCATCGTTGTTAGCCGGCAGAGTTCCGATTCGTCGTCTCCAGCCGCAGGTGACTGGGAAATGAGGGTCGAAACATGCTTCCGGAGTAGATTGGCAAAAGTAATTTTCTCTGCCCAAAGGTTAAATTCGCCTTTGTCAAAAAGTATGTCGTATTCCCCCTAAAATAAAGAAAACACATTCAGTCTCCAAAGCAAACATAATCTTAAAATTCTCCAGAAGAAATATGAAACTAAATCTAAAATACATTTGAAATAAAATAATTATTTATTTTTTAATCATAGGATACGGGGGTCACAAGCAGGCAGGTCCATCATTTATCCCGACCCCTAACTGCCTTTGACAAGGTGGTGCTGAGCAGCCTTCTTGATTCACTGTAGTCAATGTGGTAAAGGTACTTGCACAATGCTGTAGGGTAGGTAGTTCCAAAATTCTGATCCAACAACTGTGACAAATTCTTTCTGATAAATCATTATACCAGCCCCCATTTAATAAAGTGTAACTAAAGTTTATATTTTTCAAAAAGGGAAGTGAGCAGGAGGTATTGTGTAATAACCAAGTATCAACTTGGTTAGAAATACCCTGCAACAATGTACAGTTTTAAAAGAAATGTAGAGTTTTGTCTATGCTTGTAATAAACCTGGATTACAAGAATTAAAGTAAGTGTAGAGGACAGTGATGTGTTAGGCAGGTTGGTTCGATGTGGACTGCACTCGATGCAGGGAAGCTAGAAACAGACGTCTAACACTGGAGAAGATCCAACACTGTTTTATTCAACAATAGAACTGATAAACATATTCAGCTGTGGGTCGACATTATATTGAACTGACTGGAGACCTTGTATTAGCCTGACCAGACTTACTAGCTACCGCATGGTGTTTGCACTTGCTAGGTCGTGGACTCTGACTGTCACAGTGGCTGGGTCCAGAGAGAGCGGGAAACCTAGTGCCCTCTGGCTTTACAGTGGTAGTGTCCTGCCTGGTGATTGGCTGCACTGTGCTGTGTGCTTACTGGTCATCCTGTGTGTCAATCACTGCCTGTCTGCTCTCCATTATATATATGAGTGGATATTATGACAGACAGATGTTCTATAGTCCCTAAATTCTCTGGAGGAATATTTCTACAATGATAGGTGGGTCCAAATACTTGGCATGCCGGGCTTGGAGGGCCGAAGGGCCTGTTCTTGTGCTGTACTTCTCTTTGTTCTTTGTACACTTAACAGCCAAGAAAAGGACATTTTTTTTTTCCATTTGAGTGGTCATTATTAGTTCAAAATCAAATGAATGGGAGATTCTTGCTGGCCTGAACTTCTGCTAAATTTAGTCAATAGGATGTCAGTACTTGTGCTTAAGTTCTTCTTTCAAATATAGATCACACACACACATATAAGGTCAGGTGAGGCTAACTAATGTCAAGACAGACTGCAGAAAATAAAGAACATATGTTACAAACCAATTTTTCTACAACAAAGAGAAAAGATAACAAGATCAATTTAAGACATTTGGGGCTGGATTTTATGGCTTATGGCAGGGTGAGGGAGGTGGAACAGAAAGTGAGTAGTTTTCTTGCTTCTGTCCCTGCCATGTCAGCATTGTGACAACATTATCCAGGGGAAGGGTTATAGTCACAGATGCCATCCTGCTTGAACAGCATCATATAAATTCCCTTCAATCCTGGTTCTCTTTGGTGAAACCATAACATTTTGTCTAATTTTGAGTGATCTTCAATGCCATCTAACAACGGCATTCTCCGCAATTGGCGCGATGGACCGACGGCGGCGTCAAAAACGGCACAAACCACTCCGGCGTCAGGCCGACTGGAAGTAGTGGAATTCTTCGCATTTTCGGGGGATAGGTGGACGGCGGAGGGGTTGGCGCCACGCCAGCCGGCGCCGAAGGGACTGCGCGAGTCCACGTGTGCACCAAAGATCCGGTGTGATCCCATGCATGCGCGGAACTGCTGGCGTTTTCTGCCGCATGCGCAGAGGGGTGTCTTCTCTGCACCGGCCATGGCAGAGCCCTGCAGGGGCTGGCATGGAAGGAAGTGACCCCACGGCACAGGGCCGCCCGCAGATCGGTGGGCCCTGATCGTGGGCCAGGCCATCGTGCCCCCCCCCCGGAGGACCGCCCCAGCCGACTTATCTGCCAGGTCCCGCTGTGTGGGACCATGTCTGATCCACGCCAGCGGAACTGGCCAGAAACTGACGGCCGCTCAGCCTATCAGGGCCCGGAGAATTGCCGGGGGGCTGCTGCCAACGGCCCCGACTGGCGTGGTGTGAACCCTGCCCCCACCCGAAAACTGGCACCGGAGAATACGGCAACCGGCATCAGGGTGGGATTCGTGCCGACCCGGCGGGGGGGGGTTGGAGAATCCCGCCCTAAGTGTTGACGCCAATGCAGAATTTGTGGACTTTCACAACAGAAAAACTGGCGCTGCACCTGGATCGATTCCGCTACTGCTAAGGGGCTAGCACCAGTGTCACGTGGAACACAATGAGGAGAAACGATGTCAGATTCACGATTCAGTCACATGAGGCTGACAAGCTGCAGCCACGTGTACACACTTCCCACACCACACACATCATCCCAGCCAACAAGATGGTGGAAGAGCGGAGGATGACCCTGTACCCCAGCCCGGGAAGGAGGCTGCCAGCTGCCCCCATTCGCCGTGACTGAGCACAGATGCAAGAGGCCAGAATGGCCAGCAGTGCCGGAAATAACTACACAACCTCCTCAGGGCAGTTAGGGTGAGTAGGCAGCACTGTTCCCCTGGCAGTAACCCACGTCCCACACACGCGTAACCCCCCCCCCCCCCCCCACCGCCCCACCAGGACGGCTGAACACCCCACCCTGCCCCACATGTCGGTACCCATACCGGCCGTCATGACAGGGTGCCCTGGCCACTGAGACACCAGCTCCTCACACCCCCCTGCATGCGTCGGACTGTCTAAAACTATCATTTTCTGTTCCCCCCCATCACCTCTCAGGAGAAGCCCGTGCAGAACTGCAGGGAGCGGGAGAGGACAGGAGGGGGGCCACCGGACCTGCGGTCCCTCACCGTGGCCAAGCAGAGGGCCCTGGACGTGGCGGCGGCCTGGAGGAGCGGGAAGCCACTGTGGTGGAGCTCAGCCACGGGCGAGGAAGTGGGTCACCACTTAGTTGTGGTTCCCCGTGACATGTGTGACAACCCCCCCTCCCCCACAACCTTCACGCCAACAACCCCCTGCCCCCTCCCCCAAACATGCCCACCCCCACTTGCCCGCAGACTAATCATCTGTCTTGTCTTGTGTCTTGCAGGACCTGCTGGTGACGGGTGGAGCACCCGTCCCCAGTCCATGCCACAGGTGGGGCCCCCCCGTGAGCGAACACTGACGCTGAGAGCAGCTCAGACACCAGTGATCCGCCCACGACTCAGGAGACCCCGGAACTCAGGTTGTAGGATGACAGTGATTTTCCATCACAGCTGTCTCCAACACCCTCCACCATCCCAGACACTCTCACCTTGGTTGGGCACTTTGGTGAAGAGGCTCCTGGGACACCATTTGACGTGCACCACAGTTGACCCTGGTACAGCAGGTGGAGATAGGAGCACCCGAGTGGGTGGACAGTTGTCGTGCAGGCTGATTGCAGGGACTATCTGCCGTCCAGACGGGTCCCGGAACAAACAGTCCCATCTACAGTGGAGATGCAGTCGCAGAGTGAGGGACTACATGAGAGGTTGTTGGCAAGCATCCAGCTGCTGCAGCTGCAGTTGAAATAATCCAACCCCTTGCAGGAGCAGGAGGTGGTGCCAACAATGTATGCCGACAAGGCAAACACCGCACTGGCGTCTGCGGTGTAGGCATTGGGGGGGGACAACTGTTCCGGCTATGGATCAGCATGTCCAAGACCTAGGGCATTCTGTGCAGAAGCTGACCGAGGCCCAAAACAGGGTTTCCGCCTCACAGACGACCATGTCTCAGAGCCACCTGAAAATCGCAGTGTCGCTCCTGAGCGTAGCCCAATCACAGTGGGCCATGGCTGAGAACGTCAGTGGCATTGCCCAGGCGCTGGTCGATGTGGTGCAGACACAGAGGGAGGTGCCCCAGGCAGGGTGCTGGGGTGGGGGTGCCCATATGGTCAGTGTCACTTTGCAGAGCCAGGGGCCAGGATGGGTGGTTCGTGAGGTGTGCGGCAAGATGGCTGCCTTGCAGGCCACAATAATGGCGGTCCGTGCCTGGACACCACCTCTGTCCCGTGCGGGGTCACCCGACCTGTTCCCCCCACCACCCCAGCTAGTGTCCTGCCCGGAAGCCCACAGTCACTCCTCTCTGTGTCCTAACTCCTCTCTCTCTCTCCTTCATCAGCCGCGACACTGGTTTCGCGATTTTTCAAAGCACAAGTGAACCATGCCATCGGAAACTCGACCCATTGGAGGAGGAGAATCACGGAGGCCCCGGAGAATACCGGGTCGAGCCTGCTAACGATATGCAAACAGTGTTTACTGTACATGCGTTCCGGTAAGCATTGATGGCGGTGTTGAGGTGATGGAGAATTGCGATTTGCCGTCAAATCGGCGCCCGCACAATTTTGAAATCGGGACCGATTCTGCGTCCATTCGCGTTTCACGAGTTTGGCTTTGGCTAATGCAGAATCCCACCCATTGTCTTTTATAACACAAAGATAGCAAAGCAGGATGATTGGTGCCCACAGACCCCATCACAGAGGCAGCACCTCCATGAAAATAGGAGCATAAAATGAAAAACAAACTCAAATATTTTAGATGGGTAGGAAGTGACAGTAAAATTGATAAATTAAATGACTTTTTAGTTCATTTATTCATTTTAATTTTGTCACAAAACTTTACAAAAAATTAGGGTTACATGCTCAGCTAGACTTAGGAAATATGTTCCTTATAAACGTACCAGATTTTCATTCACTGTATCTTCTTTCATATCCTCTTCTCCCAGCATCCATTCAATTAGCGCAACAATTCCGCGGGAAGTTTGGTTCCAGATCTGTAAAAGTTCGCAGAGCACACCAAGGCCAAGGTCCATAGCCAGAGGTGGGTTAACGACAACAAACAAAATATCTACATGACAGATGGGCGTGGGGAGGAATAAAATGACAAAAATAAGTGCAAAAGTTTTACAGTTCTCTGATGATGACTCAATAAAAAAAATTGGCACTGACATCGTCTCTTGTTTGGAAAGTTTCTACGATGGAGAAGTGGCATGAGAAATTAGTAAGATACTTAAGAGTTACATCACTGCCACTTGATCAAAAATGTACACCAAAGATTTAATGTCCCCACCCATGCACTGAATTTTACAGCAAAATTCTAAAGACGGATAGAATAATGGAAAGCACAGGTAGGGTAAAGTGACACCAAGTTGTATCTTTGCTACAATAACACCAAGAGAACAGAAATTCCATTAAAAAAACACTGATTTATTTTAGTTAAAACAAAATCAAGTCAGGAAACATGTTCTTGTCTGTGTCGTGCATTATTGAGTGGTAGTAACACACTATCCTAATAGCCCACTATCTGTACATAACTTAAGATTGATGTTCTGGTGACGGAGGGAAGAAATGTGTAAAACCTAACTTTTCCAAAATTGACTTTCTTAGTATCTTAAAATCTATCGATCTTTGTCTTGAATATACTCAATGACGGAGTATCCATAGCCCTCTCAGGTAGAGAATTTCAAAGATTTGCAACCCTTTGAGTGAAGAAATTTCTGCTCATTCAGGCCGAGTCAACCTCTTATTCTGAGTCTATGACTCCGATTTCGAAGCTCTCTAGCCAGGGAAGACATCCTCTCAGCATTTATCCTGTCATGCCCTCTAATGATGTAGATTTCAATAACTTCTACCTATTAATGCGTGTTTCTTCCTGAATTTGTAGACAGTAGACTAGCACCTAACCAGGAAGTCGATATTTAAGGATAAAGGGTGCAATGTACCCGAATGCAATGCAGTCCCATTGTGCAAAATTAGCTGGGTGTTTCCTGCCGCTCAGAGCGCGGAGAAACACCCTGCTATCTAGCACCCATCTGGGTAGATCGGGGGCCTCAGCGGGGAGCTCCCCGACAAGGCTGCATTTAGCCCCATTTTCTTCACCTTGGCAAGCAGAGTTCCTCAGTGCAGTGAGAGATTGGGATGTCATTTATAAATAGCGCCCCGATTTTGAGCCCCCAACTCACCTACTAGCCCCAATTCCTTAGAAGGAGGTCCGCAGGCCCCTCTCCCAGTCAATTACCGCTGCTCAAAAAATGCCAGTTTGGCAGTGCCAGATTGGCACCCTGGCAATGCATGGCGGGCACCGAGGTGGCACTGCCAGGATGCATGCTGGCAATGCCAGCTTGCAGGGGCACTGCCAGGGTGCCAATCTACCCATTCACCTGTGGGCCTCAAATGCTCTGGGAGACCCCCCCCAGAGGTCAGATGTTCCATCTGGTCCCTGCTTGTGGAGTCCAGTACTGATTGGCCCTCGCCCAAGATTACCAAGGTGAGGGAGTTAGATCCCACGCCTTGGTTAGATTTCGGGAACACATATTAGAGTGACACTAGCTGTCTGACTCTAATATGCAGATTTACCAGAAAGTGCTACTGCCCACATTGGCTGGGGTTCACATCGCCATGTCTCACGATAAAGCATTAAATCTCGCGAGGCGTGGCGAGCCAGGTAGATCCTGGAAGTGGGATCTCCCAGCATCTACCAGTAGCTGCGCCGCTTTTTGGGTGCAATGCGGCTGGTAGATCCCATCCAAAATGCAAGTTCTCACCTCTAATTCCATCAAATGTTGAGTTCTTGATTTGTGTGTGCTACCAGGAAACACTGGGGAGAGATTGGTGCTTCCACATCGGAATAAACAATCACCTTAAAGTTGCTATTATGATCCTCCAAATGCCATGGCAGGCCTAAGGTGTCTCGCTTCAAGACACAAACTTGCATTTATATAGCACCTTTAATGTAGCAAAACATCCCAAGGGGCTTCTATTATCAAACAAAATTTGACTCCAAGCTACTTAGGATATGTTAAGTCAGATGATACAAGCTTGGCCAAAGGTATAGCTATTACAGAATGTCTTAATGGAGGAGAGTTGGAAAGATTTCTGGGAGGAGCTGAATGGAATTCCAGAACCTAGGGTTTAGGCAGCTGAAGGCAAAAATGATGAAGCAACTAAAATCGGAGATAACAAGAGGCCAGAACTGCAAAGCACAGAGATCTCAGACCTGAATAATTTGTGGTATGGGGTAGACCAACAGAAAAGGGAAGGGCATAAAAATTGCTCAAAGCAAAACAAGAGATTTCACTCCACAAGGTACTGTTTCTATTCCCCATAGCCTAGCCACAGTGGCATGGCCAGAATGGCCATTGTTCATTGTTCCTTTAATTGTTTGCTACAATCAACTTAGTTTTTTGTTTCTACGTTAGTGAACATAGGGAAAATGTACTCATACATTTCCCTTTTTGTTAATGTGAACAAAAATGTCAAAGGTATAAATTGGGTTTTTCTCATTTGCAACCACTGTCGTTTTTTAAACCATTAGTGAAGAGAAGAAAATATATCCCCAAAAAGAAAACTTTCAAGTAAAATTAATTTATTTTCACAATGGCTGGAATTGGAATACAACATGGGTGAGGTTTAAATGGTTTTATAGAAATGCTTGTTACTTGGGCTTCCCCCAATGTTTCTATAAACACACTGAATTACAGCATTGTGTACCACAGTTAAGAAGGAAAACACCCAATTATAGGTGAAACCCACTTCTTTCAGTAGTCAAAACTTGCTCCATCATGATTTAGAAACACATAGCAGTACAGTTGGCGAACATTATAGAGATCACGATAATGGGTAAATTAATTTATTGTTATGTTCAGGTGGGAGAAATAAGCATTACTGGTTCATATAAAATGTGTAGTCTAAGGTTGTTGCTTTATAAGAACAATTCATGATTAGATTTCAAAAATGTACTTGAACAGAGTTAAATCATTTTAAAAAATAAATTTGGAGTACCCAATTCATTTTTTCCAATTAATGGACAATTTACCGTGGCCAATCCACCTAGCCTGCATATTTTTGGGTTAGAACATAGAACGATACAGCGCAGTACAGGCCCTTCGACCCTCGATGTTGCACCGACATGGAAAAAAACTAAAGACCATCTAACCTACACTATGCCCTTATCATCCATATGCTTATCCAATAAACTTTTAAATGCCCTCAATGTTGGCGAGTTCACTACTGTTGCAGGTAGGGCATTCCACGGCCTCACCACTCTTTGCGTAAAAAACCCACCTCTGACCTCTGTCCTATATCTATTACCCCTCAATTTAAGGCTATGTCCCCTCATGCTAGCCACCTCCATCCGCGGGAGAAGGCTCTCGCTGTCCACCCTATCTAACCCTCTGATCATTTTGTATGCCTCTATTAGGTCACCTCTTAATGAAAATGAACCTTCTTCTCTCTAACGAAAACAACCTCAAGTCCATGTGGGGGTTGTGGGGGCGAGCCCTCTTGACCGGCCCATTGAACCCTGTCACGTTCCATGTAACCAGGGGTTGTGGGGGCGAAACCCACGCAAACACTAGGGAGAATGTGGAAACTCCACACGGACAGTGACCCAGAGCCGGGATCGAACCTGGAACCTCAGCGCCGTGAGACTACAGGGCTAACCCACTGCGCCACCGTGCTGCCCTGAACAGAGTTAAATCATGAGCTGTATTGAAGCAAAGAACAATCAGAATATAATTTGTGTCTCATTAGTTAAACACCATGGATTTCCGGTGGCGACCATGGAGGAGTAGGTCGCACATTTGATAGCTCCCGCCTGGGACGAATGTTTGGACCTTTTTCCCCCGTTTTCCCCCGGATATTATGGGCTAAATCGGTGAAGAGTGAGACAGTGAGGATAAATCCCCCTCCAGTGTATGAAGAATTGGACCAGAAGTAGCCATGTGAGAAGACAAAGTCCTATAAGGAAGATGCAAGAAGAGCTGGCAACGTGGGAAAGCATGGCGGACAGCAAGGGCCGTGGGGAGACGGCGCAGTGGTCGACGGAGCAGCTGGTGAAGATTTCGAAGATTGCTTCGCCAAGCTGAAGAAGGACACGCTCTACCCGATTAAGGCTTCGATTGATCAAGTGGTGCAGAATCAAGAGACCCGCAGAAGAGCGATCCAGGAAGTGGAGAAAAAGTGTCTGAGCACGAGGAATACATAACTGTACTGGAGACCAAGGTGGAGATAATGAACGACCGCCAGAAAAGAATGCAGGAGAAGCAGGAGGACCTGGAGAACAGGTCCAGGAGGCAGAATCTTAGCACTGGCAGCCTCCCTGAAGGCAGTGAGGGATTGGTTGCGAGTGCTTATGTGATGGACATATTGGAGGAGTTGATGGGGGCTGAGGTGTTCCCTTGGCCCCTGGAAGTGGATAGAGTGCACAGAGCCCTCGTGAAGAAGCCCCGGGCGAACAGGCCGCCGAGGGCGACGGTTGTACGCTTTCCTGGACAAGGAACACGTTCTGCAGTGGGCCAAGAAAGAATGGAGCAGCAAGTGGGAGAATTGTGAGCTGCGCATTTATCAGGACCTGGGCGCGGATTTGGCCAAGAGGTGAGCTGGGTTTAATCGGGCAAAAATGGCCCTCTTTAAGAAGGAGGTGAAGTTCGGGATGTTATACCCAGCCCGTCTGTGGGTCACACATGAGGAACGGGACTTCTACTTTAAAACACCAGACTAAGTATGGACTTTTATTAAAGTAAAGAGGCTGGAGGCAAATTAAAAGACACTGAAGCCTTGGAGAGTACTGTGGCGGTGATTTGTGCTGGGTTGTATAAATATAAGTAGTGCTATTTGTAAGAAGGGGCTGTTTCGATGGCTCAAGTTAACTTTGTCTTGCAGGGAGCTGGTTAGAGGGGGGTGGTCTTTGGGACTGGTTTTGTTTCTGTGTTTTTTTTCTAAAGTGGCTGTTTTTTCACTGTTTTTTCTGATGTTTGTTTATTGGGGAATGTGATGCTTTTAATATGTTTGTCCAAATGGGAAGAGAGGGGAGAGAACAATGGGGAGACAGAATGCTTGGTGCCAGGGACGGGCGCTATCAAGTCAGCACGGGTCAGCTGACTCTCAGAAACTCAGTGGGGGGTGAGCACGTGTTAAGCTGGAGCTTGACTTGGGGGGCTTGGGTTTCTAGTGCTGTTGCTCGGGGGGGAGAGAGAGGGGGGAGCTGCTCAGCTGACAGGGGAGGAACTGTTACTAGGGGACAAATGGGAGGTCAGGAACGGCGAATGCCCGAGAGGGGGCTCAAGGAGGCGGAAGGAGCGAGCTTGGGGCTGGCCTAACAAGGGTGATGGCTAGTCGGCAGGAAGGGGGGAAGCCCCCCGACCAGGCTGGTTACATGGAACGTGACAGGGTTCAATGGGCCGGTCAAGAGGGCTCACGTATTTACGCATTTGAGGGGGCTAAAGGCGGACGTGGCAATGCTACAAGAGACACACCTAAAGGTTATAGATCAGACGAGTTTGAGAAACTAGTGGGTTGGCCAAGTATTCCACTCAGGGCTGGACTCAGGTGGGTAGTGATCTTGATCAACAAATGAGTGGCATTTGAGGCAGGGGGAATCGTGTCAGACAAGGGGGGTAGGTACATAATGGTGAATGGGAAGCTGGAGGGGGTGTGGGTGGTCCTCGTAAACATATATGCTCTGAAATGGGACGATGTGGAATTTATGAGGCAGGTGTTAGGTAAGATCCCAGACTTAAGAGTCACATAACCTGATCATGGGAGGAGATTTTAACACAGTCATTGATTTGGAATTGGACTGGTCAAAATCCAGGACAGGGAGGGTGCCAGTCGCGGCAAAGGAATTGAAGGGGTTTATGGAACAGATGGGGGGAGTAGACCCATGGAGGTTTGTACGGCCAAGGGCAAAGGAGTTTTATTTTTTCTCCCATGTCCACAAGGTATACTCTCGCATTGACTTTTTTGTTCTGAGCAGGGCGCTAATACTGGAGGTGATAGATACTGAGTACTCAGCAATCGTAGTGTGGGATCATGCCCCGCATTGGTTGGATCTATGGGTTAGTGTGGAGAGAGGGCAATGCCCGCTGTAGAGACTGGGTGTGGTGTTGCTAGCGGACGAAGCGATCTGTGGGCGGGTTAACAAGTCCATCCAGCAGCGGCGGTCTGGGAAGCTTTGAAGGCAGTGGTCAGAGGAGAATTAATCTCCTTACGGGCCCGCAGCGAAAGGGTGGAACGGGCTGAGAGGGATAGGTTAGTGGAGGATATACTCCAGGTGGAAAGGAGGTGCTTGGAGGCCCCGGACGCGGGGCTACTGAGGGAGCGGCGGAGGTTACAGGTGGAGTTGACAACAGAGAAAGCGGTGGAACAGTTGAGGAAGGCAAGGGGGGCGATTTATGAGTACGGGGAAAAGGCAAGCAAAATGTTAGCGCACCAGCTCAGGAAAAGGGAGGCGGCCAGGGAGATAGAGAAAGTAAAGAGTAGAGGCGGGAGTACTGTCCTCGACCCAGTGTGGGTGAATGAGGTGTTTAAGGACTTATATAGTAAATTATATGAGTCAGAAACCCCGGCTGGGGTGGAGGGGATGACACAGTTTTTGGATCAGTTGAGGTTTCCCAGGGTAGAGGGGGATCTGGTGGAAGGGCTGGGAGCCCCAATTGAGATTGAGGAAATAATCGAGGGCTGGAGGACATGCAGTCGGGCAAGGCCCCGGGGCCTGATAGCTATCCGGTGGAATTCTGTAAGGTTTTCAGAGATATTGAGCCCACTGCTGGTGAGGACATTTAATGAAGCAAGAGACAAGGGTGTCCTCCCCCAACAATGTCGTAGGCCTCGATTTCATTGATCCTGAAATGGGAGAAGGATCCGGAGCAATGCGGGTCATACAGGCCGATTTCTCTACTTAATGTGGACGCCAAACTGCTGGCTAAGATACTGGCCACAAGGCTAGAGAGGACTGTTTCCCGGGGGTGATAGGGGAAGACCAGACGGGATTTGTAAAGGGCAAGCAACTCAAGGCCACTGTTCGAAGGCTTTTAAATGTTAATATGATGTCCTCAGGCGAGGAGGTGGAGGTGGTGGTAGCGATAGATGCGGAGAAGGCTTTTGATCGGGTGGAGTGGAATTACCTGTGGGAGGCGCTGGGAAGGTTTGGGTTTGTTGAGGGCTTTATTGACTGGGTGTGGTTGCTCTATCAGGCACCAGTAGCGAGTGTGCGTATGAACCTGCTGAGATCGGGGTATTTTAAACTACACCGAGGGATGAGGGAAGGGTTCCCCCTCTCCCCGTTACTGTTTGCTCTGGCCACAGAGCCATAAGAGGGTCTAGGAACTGGAAAGGGCTGGTTTGGGGGGGGGGGGGGGGGGGGGGGGGGGGAGCACCAGGTCTCACTTTACACAGATGACCTGCTCTTGTATATTTCACAGCCGTTGGAGGGAATGGGGGAAGTAATGCGAATCCTGGGGGAATTTGGCAATTTTTGGGGGTATAAATTGAACATGGGAGAAAAATGAGATTTTCGCGATCCAGGCAAGAGGACAGGAGAAGAGACTGGGAGAGCTGCCGCTTAGAATGGTAGGGAAGAGCTTTCGGTATCTGGGAATCCAGGTGGCCCAGGAATGGGAGGCACTGCTCACGTTAAACTTATCCCGGCTGGTAGAACAAATGGAAGGGGACTTTAAGAGATGGGACATGCTCCCGCTATCACTGGCGGGGGAGGGAGTGGGTGTACAGACCGTGAAAATGACGGTCCTCCCCAGATTTCAGTTTGTCTTTCAGTGCCTCTCCATCTTCATCCAGAGGGCCTTTTTCAAGCTGGTGAATAAGGTTATTTTGGGCTTTGTGTGGGCGGGTAAAACCCCGCGAGTGATGAAAGTGTTGCTGGGACGCAGTCGGGGGGAGGCGCTGCCGATCTTCTGCAATTACTACTAGGCAGCTAATATAGCCATGATTAGGAAGTGGGTAGTGGGGGAGGGGTCGGTGTGGGAGCAGATGGAGGCGGCGTCATTCAAAGACACAAGTTTGGGAGCACTGATAATGGCACCTCTTCCGTTCTCGCCGGCCCGATACTTCACAGTGATGGTGGCGGCTCTGAGAATCTGGGGGCAATGGAGGAGACATAAGAGAATGGAGGGAGCATCGGTTTGGACCCTGATTTATAATAATCATCGGCTTGTACCGGGTTGGCTGGACGGTGGGTTCCGGAGATGGCAAAGGGCAGGAATTAGGAGGATGGGGGATCTATTTATAGATGGGAGCTTCCCCAGCTTGAAAGCCTGGAAAACATGGGTGGTGCAGAGTCCGAAGGTGGCAATCTTTGGAGTGTCGGAAGAGCCAGGTGTTCAGGGGGCGAAAGAAGTCTTTGCCTCTGCCTCCCTGGTAGCCCAGAGACGGATCTTATTAATGAGGAGGGACTCAAAGCCCCTGAGTGTCGAGACCTGGGTTAGTGACATGGCTGGGTTTCTCAGTCTCGAGAAAATAAAGTTTGCCTTCAGAGGGTCAATGGTTGGGTTCACCCGGAGGGGCAGCCGCTCGTCGACTTTCTCGGGGAAAATTAAGGGGGGGGGGGGAGATTGTTGTTTCATGGTTGGGGTGTGTGAAGATTGGGATGGGGAGGGGAATGTTTATTGCACCATGTTCATGGCATTGCTATTGTTATTATTATTAAAACTTGCAAATATCCATATAAAAATATTTTTAAAAAAACACCATATCCTTTTTGGGGTAAGTTTTGGTTACATTCTTTGGTAAATTGCTATGGTGATTTCTTATTTCACCAGAGGTCACGTCTCACTAATTTGAATTTTTTGAGGAGGTGACAAAAATGATTGACGAGGGAAAGGCTGTGGATATTGTCTACATGGACTTTAGTAAAGCATTTGATAAGGTTCCTCATGGCAGGCTGGTGCAAAAGATTAGATCACATGGGGTCAGAGGTGAACTAGCTGGATGGATCCAGAACTGGCTTGGCCATAGAAAACAGAGGGTAGCAGGGGAAGGGTGTTTTTCCGATTGGCGTTCTGTAACTAGTGGTGTTCCACAGGGATCAGTTTCATAGAATTTACAGTGCAGATGGAGGCCATTCAGCCCATCGAGTCTGCACCGGCTCTTAGAAAGAGCACCCTACCCAAGCTCATACCTCCACCCTATCCCCATAACCCAGTAACCCCACCTAACACTAAGGGCAATTTAGCATGGCCAATCCACCTAACCTGCACATCTTTGGACTGGAACCTCTGCTCTTTGTAATATATATAAATGACTTGGAAGAAAACAAAGTGGGTCTGATTAGCAAGTTTGCGGATGACACTAAGATTGCAGGAATTGCGGATAGTGATGAAGATTGTCAGAGAATACAACAGGATTTTAGATAGGCTGCAAAATTGGGCAGGGAAATGGCAGATGGAATTTAACCAGGACAAATGCGAGGTGATGCATTTTGGTAGATCCAATTCAGGTCGAAGCTATAAAATAAATGGCAGAACCATCAGGAGCGTAGAGACACAGAGTGATCTGGGTGTGCATGTCCACTGATCCTTAGAAGTGGCAGCACAGGTGGAAATGGTGGTAAAGAAAGCATATGGCATGCTTGCCTTCATTGGACGAGGTATCGAGTATCAAAGCTTGAAAATTATGTTACAATTATAGAGAACGTTGGTTAGGCTACATTTGGAATCCTGTGTCCAATTCTGGTCACTGCACTACCAAAAGGACGTGGAGGCTTTGGAGGGAGTACAGAAAAGGTTTACCAGGATGTTGCCTGGTATGGAGTGTATTAGCTATGAGGAGATAGTGAATAAACTGGGATTGTTCTCCCTCGAGAGACGAGGCTGAGGGGTGACCTGATAGAAGTTTATAAAATTATTTGGGGTATAGATAGGGCTAACAGTTGGAGGCTTTTTCTCAGGGTGGAAATTACAATTATAAAGGCGCACAAGTTCACAAGGGGGGAAAGGTTCAGTGTAGCTGTGTGGGGGAAATTTTTTACATAGAGGATGGCGGTGGCCTGGAATGCACTGCCAAGTGAGGTGGTTGAGGCAGATACGTTAACGATCTCTAATACTTATCTGAACAGACACATGAACAGACGGATCGGCGCAGGCTTGGGAGGGCCGGTGGGCCTGTTCCTGTGCTGTATTGTTCTTTGTTCATATCTTTGTGTCGAATGTTGTCCAGCAATATATTCAATCCTGAGAAGTTCACTCTTACAGACTGTTGTCGTAAGAACATGATGGCCTTTGATTCTCTTTTCCCCCTTGAAGCACACCCTGGCCTGCAGGTTTCCTGGTGGCGTGGGTTGGTTTCAATGGGAAATCCCATTGACAAGCGACAGGAAGAGAAAAACCCATTACAAGCGAACAACACGTTGGCGAGAAACACTCCCCTCCCAAGATCCGCTAGCCAATCAGAGTTCGCCAATTCATCATTGTTGCCAGTGCCACCAGCAGAGCGGCTATAGTTGCTGGATATACATCCATAAGAGGTTAATTTACAAAATACGGGAAAGCTCCCAACCCATACTGATTGGGATTAGGAATTAAATGGGTTGGGCAGAGGCTGATTTAGCACAGTGGGCTAAACAGCTGGCAGAACAAGGCCAGCAGCGCGGGTTCAATTCCCGTAACGGCCTCCCTGAACAGGCGCCGGAATGTGGCGTGTCTAGGGGCTTTTGACAGTAACTTAATTGAAGCCTACTTGTGACAATAAGCGATTATTATTATTACATTTAAAACAATGAGGCTATGTCTAATGACACGACAGTTTAGGCTTGTTATGGGCCATGGTTTAGAGAACCCCAAAGTGTGTCATGGAGTTCTCCTGACCCACAACATTTAATAGATTGTGGTATGGGGAGCACACGGTCCACTGTACAGGTATGGTACAGCAGAAATGGAAAAGTATTTTTTAAAGCAAAACAATGTTTATTCTATGAACTCAAGTTAACCTTTTTAAAAACATACAGTGAACATCTTAGCAACCATTAATTCAAATACAACCCCCAAAGAATACAACACTAAGTAATGCCTTAAGCTTTCCTTTTAACATCCATAAGACTTAAAACACCTTTTACCAGAAGCAGAAGGGGCAGCACGGTAGCATGGTGGTTAGCATAAATGCTTCACAGCTCCAGGGTCCCAGGTTCGATTCCCGGATGGGTCACTGTCTGTGCAGAGCCTGCACGTCCTCCCCGTGTGTGCGTGGGTTTCCTCCGGATGCTCCGGTTTCCTCCCACAATCCAAAGATGTGCGGGTTAGGTGGATTGGCCATGCTAAATTGCCCGTAGTGTCCTAAAAAGTAAGGTTAAGGGGGGGGGGGGGGGGGGGGTTGTTGGGTTACGGGTACAGGGTGGATACATGGGTTTGAGTAGGGTGATCATTGCTCGGCACAACATCGAGGGCCGAAGGGCCTGTTCTGTGCTGTACTGTTCTATGTTCTATATCAGGTTAAAGTCACTACTGTTATTAGTTTTAAATCGCCAGGATTGAATTACAGTCTTTAGATTACAGAAAGAGACTCTAATACACCTTCTGGCTATGACTGCAGCTATCCAGCTCTGAAAACGAAACTAAAACACACCCTGCAGCAAACAGCCTAAAACAAAAGTAAAGCCCAGCTCCACCCACTCTCTGACATCACTGCAGTTAATAAACACCCATTTCTTAAAGGTACTCTCACTACAGGTACTTATATACACACCCATTTATAAACACCCTTTCTTAAAGGTACTCTGACATGACAAGGCTGGAGCTCTTCATCTCCAGAAATTTCCCCACTTTGTCACAAAACCACCTCACTGCATGGATCTGCATGGATCTGGATCTCGCATTTGACCTGAGGAAATTCTTCTTTTACATGCCTCGGAGATTTTAAACATAAAGGTGAATCTTTGGAACATACCTCAAATGTCAAAAGCTTAACCTGCCTTGGCGCCTGAATATAATAGTTTTGAATAATGGAGGTGTGAGGACAGATGAGTATTTTGGAGAAGATTGAATGGGTGAGAAAGAGTCCATAGTACAACCACTAATGATGCAGGCCTCCATCAGCACAGTGCAGATTGAAAGAACCATTTAAAGTACAGTTACAGGACTGAGCTGGATGAAACTAACATTTGTTTTATCTTGGGATTTCCCTATCAGAAACATAACATTTGAAGGATGATGGGTGGAATTTTAACCAGGCGCCAGTGATCTCACCAAACAGGCGATAGCCCCACATTACCTCCTTTAGGAAAGGCCTGCTATATTAAGTGCTACCAAGGATGAGTCTTTCTTGGGATCAAGGGCCCTGTTGGCAGAAATCACCACCCAACCCCCCCCAACCAACTACCACCTCCTCTCCTGAGATCCGCCAGCCAAATCAGAGGCCACCAATTCATCAATATTGACAGTGCCACCAGGAGGGTGGCGATAGCCGCTGCATATACACCCCTAAGAGGTTCAGGATCAATGAGGAATCTAGGGCGTAATGTGAGGGTAGAATGGGAGTTGTGGGGAGTGGTCACTAGTTGGGGGCAGGAGGGGATTCAGAAGGATAGGAAGAAAGGACAAGGGGCTGGCTCTCAGAGGGCTCTGCCGTTCCCAACACTGAGCCTCTCAGTCAGGTAGTGCCTGAAGACCACCATAACAGCCAGCATGCAAACAAGACAGGGTTTGCTTTTTGGGCTTCTTGCTGGGTGACAACTACACCTGCCACTGGTTGAATAGCAGTGTGGTGGAAAGTGGCCGTTAAGTAGGGATTAATTGGCTGCCCATGAGCTTTCCCCCTGATTTAAGAGGCGGGGAGTCAGAACCCACCCTCACACACACGCCCAATAAAATGCCCCCCAACCTCCAACTTCAAGTTCACCTTGGGAGAGGGCACTCAATTCCACCCTTTTGTTCTATTTAGGCACACCGTTAATATTCCCCACTCCACTGAAATCTCCAGGACTATTACTAAATTAATTTACCCCTCAAATATTTCCAGAGTATGTACCATTGTCAGAATAAAGCCAGTGTATCAACATTAGCCCTGTATGAAAAAGCTGTAGTGATCTTACATTGATATGTACTCTCGAAAGACTTATGTTTATGCACATCATCAATCCATCTGCAACTTTGCTGAGCAGAAGAAAACTATTCTTATACTATATGAGACGAAATTTATTCTGTGCACTGGCGAAATTACCTGACTGAAAAGGGGAAACTATTAAACTGGATGGGAGGAGACAGCGAACGCGACTGTTTTCATAATACACTGATATGTCTCAGCATGAATGATATCATTCCATGAATGTTTGATAAAGAACTTGAAAAAGGTTTGAAAAACAGCACGCTTTTAAATCTTCAAAAAACAGTTTTCAAGCAAAAGGAATGCAAGACCATCAATCTCAAACGTTGCCATTCAAGGCAAAACCAATAATTGAATGTGATTAATGGGAACCATTGTCCTTGCATTACCTAGTTTACAGCTGTTATACATTGCATGCTAACATGTAGTGGCGCCATATTTATCTCCTGGTCTCAAAACTACAATCATTCACTGCAGGAATACCTGGCAAGGTATTCATGATAATAACCTGGTAAGTAACAGTCAACATAAATTCAGGAGGGGAAGGTCTCTCTAACCAACTCTCATTGACTTGTTTTCCTCAGGCTGTGACATATTCAATGGACTGTGGAAAATCCTAAGAAGTGGAGCACCTTAATTCCAAAAAAACAATTGTCACAACTTATTTATTAAAGCTTTAGCTTAAATTGGTGGGCATTTTGGGTGAAAGTTGGGAATAGATGAAAAAAAGATGTTACATGAAAAGAGGATTGCAAATGTGCTGAGGTGGAGATGCCTGGTGAGGATATCCATGGTTAGTGTTAAAACATCTTTAATTTCTAATTTAGATGAATAACTTGGAATTGGAAGCGCAATACAAAATTATTAAATTTGTAGAGAATACAAAACTATGAAAGGCAACTGATATTGAAAAGGCAGTTTGGATATTACAAAATTAGGCAATACTCCAAAAGTGGGTGGAACTATGAAAATAGGATTAACAAGGATAAATTCTCCCCAAATGGTGCTAAACTAGTGAACAATAACATTGAAATAAATTGGCAGGCTCACAGAACCAACAAGACAAATAGTGGTAAACTAAGTAGTAAAATGATAGGTAAAATCACCATCGGCCCAGAGAAGGGGCTGCTTTTCCCTTTGACGGGGAGCTGACTGTGGTGGTTTAACCTGAGGGTCAGCTCAGGCAAGGGGAAAGGTTGAGAAGGTGGGCCTTCATGAATAACCTCAGCCGGTACGGGAATTGACCCCACACTGCATCACAAACCTGCGATCTAGCCAACTGAGCTAAACCAGCCCCACAGTAAAACAAAGGGTACAAATTAAAGGAAGTATTTTCCGCCTGTGAGAATACCATTTGTAGAATTTTACGACCTCCTGGCAGCATATTTTGCAGGCATGGGTACTTGTAAAATAAAATGGGGGGGGGGCTGTGCTCCATATTTTCTTTTATTCGTTCTTGGGATGTGGGCATCGCTGGTTGGGCCAGCATTTGTTCCCCATCCCTAATTGTCCTTGAACTGAGTCGCTTGCTGGGCCATTTCAGTGGGGGACAGTTAAGAGCCACATTGCTATGTGGGTCTGGAGTCACATGTAGGCCATTCCGGGTAAGGATGGCAGATTTCCTTCCCTGAAGGACATTAATGAACCAGATGGGTTTTTACGAAAATCGACAATGGTTTCATTGATCATGAAACTTTTAATTCCAGATTTTTAAAAATAATTCCACCATCTGCCATGGTGAGATTCGAACCCGAGATCTCTGGATTACTAGTCCAGTGGCAATACCACTACGTCACCATCTCCCATCTCCCCCGTCCAGTGAGAGGTTAATTCAATAGCCCATCCTTAGGCCTATTGAGGTCCTTAACTGGCCGTGGCCAGTTATGGGCCTCTGCTGCAATAATACATGTGGCTGGGGAAGGTGGAATGAAGGAAGCCAGCATGATACTTTTGAAGCTCCGACTGAAAGGTGGGAAGAAAAGAACTCAATGAGTTCCCCCATGCCCATTGCCTCCACACTCCACCCCTGAGATTGCATATAGATGATTGCATCCCTCCCCCCTCCCCACTTTGTGCTACCACCCTGGTCTCAAAAAACCCTCAATTTACTTGCAAGTATGGCAGCCATGGATCTTTGTGGACTGCTTGTGGCTGCTACAGTGTTCCCAATGGGACATAAAAATATATTCCTAACTCACTGTAAAATTCACTCCATTGTGTATTGTGTCCAATACGGCTACTGAGAAGAGACATACAGTGGACATTCAAGCATTGAGGCAGTGAAGAGAGAAACCAGATGGCTGATCTCTAATATAAAAGGTTTACATTATGAGGAAGGAATGAAGAAACGTGGACTTTTCCTCTTGAAATGAGATGACTGCTAGGTGTACTTTAGAAACACAATGGTTAGTAAACAATAGCAGAAAGAGGTCAAAGGACAGGGAGGCACAGGTTCAAACTAGTAATAGGCAGTTAATTCTTCCGAAAGAAAATTAGATGCAGGAAGAGGGGATTTCAATAGGCAAAAATAATGCAGTGAATGTAATTTATTTAGATTCCAAAACATCTTTCAATAAGTTACAACATAATGGACTAATGAATAAGGTGTGAGCATTTGGAGAAAGGGTGAGTAGCAGAATGGATCGTCAGCTAGCTACAAGACAGAAAAACATACAACGGGGTAGGTAAATGGTAGCTATTCTGAGCAGCAGAAGGTGGAAAGTAGGATTCCACAGGATAAGTGCTGGGATCACTGTTGTTTATAATTTATATTCATGATTTAGACTTTGGAATTAAAAAGACATTTCCTAAATTTGTGGATGGCACTAAATCTTGGGCATACATCGTCAATACAGAGCATGTCAACAAATTAAGACATTGATAAACTTGCAAAATGGGGTTATGATGAGCAAATTAATTTTACCATAGTTAAGTGTGAGGTAACATATTTTGTTAAGAGAAATATTTTGTTAAAAGATGTTCTTTGTAAAGTAGGGATAGAATGCACAGGGATCTGGGAGTACAAGTATACAAACCACTAAAACTACTGACCCAGCTAAATAGGAATATTGCAAAAAGCAAATCAAACACGAGGATTTATTTCTTGAGTCATAAGACGAGGAGGGGAGTTCCCGAGGACAAAGTTGCACAGTGTCCACAAGGATTGGATTGGATGTGTTTATTGTCACGTGTACCGAGGTACAGTGAAAAGTATTTTTCTGCAAGCAGCTCAACAGATCATTCAGTACATGGAAGAAAAGGGAATTAAACAAAATTCAAGAAAATACAAGAAAATACATGAGAATACATAATAGGGCAACACAAGATATACAATGTAACTACATAAGCATTGGCATCGGTTGAAGCATACAGGGTGTAGTGTTAATGAGGTCAGTCAATAAGAGGGTAATTTAGGAGTCTGGTGACAGTGGGGAAGAAGCTGTTTTTGAGTCTGTTCGTGCGTGTTCTCATACTTCTGTATCTCCTGCCCGATGGAAGAAGTTGGAAAAGTGAGTAAGCCGGGTGGGAGGGATCCTTGATTATGCTGCCCGCTTTCCCCTGGCAGCGGGATGTGTAGATGGAGTCCATGGATGGGAGGCAGGTTCGTGTGATGGACTGGGCGGTATTCACGACTCTCTGAAGTTCCTTGCGGTCCTGGGCCGAGCAGTTGCCATACCAGGCTGTGATGCAGCCCGATAGGATGCTTTCTATAGTGCATCTGTAAAAGTTGGTAAGGGTTAATATGGACATGCCAAATTTCCTTAGTTTCCTAAGGAAGTATAGGCGCTGTTGTGCTTTCTTGGTGATAGCGTTGACGTGAATGGACCAGGACAGGTTTTTGGTGATGTGCACCCCTAGGAATTTGAAACTGCTAACCATCTCCACCTCGGCCCCGTTGATGCTGACAGGGGTGTGTACAGTACTTTGCTTCCTGAAGTCGATGACCAACTCTTTAGTTTTGCTGGCATTGAGGGAGAGATTGTTGTCGTTACACCACTCCACTAGGTTCTCTATCTCCCTCCTGTATTCGGACTCATCGTTATTCGAGATCCGGACCACTATTGAAGGAAGTTCAAAGGAGTTGCCTCAAAACAAACCTTTGGGTGCAATCTAATGGCCGCCCTGGGCACAAATCCAAGTGGGCCGGTTAGATCGCGGGAGAGTCCGAAATTGGAAAGCCACAGCACCGATTGGTTTCCAATATAAAAAGCCCGTTACTGTTGGTGAGGTCAGGATTCCGCAGCGATGAGAAACTAATAATCACCAGTTAAGGCCAATCTCCGTCCGATTAACTAGAAGGACTCCCAATCTTACGGCCTCCCGTGATCTAACCGGCTCCACAGCAAGAGGTAATGTGGGTGCCATTTCGCACACCTAATAAAAAACGTGAAGCGAGTGAAATGGCTGCTGTGGAGATCGGAGGAGTTGAGTAGCCATCTTGGTAAACGGCCAGTCCGTCCTGGTCGGTCAGGGGTATCGGCTTCCACTGGCGAGGAGTTGCCCCAGGACTGGGGAGGTGGGGGCTCAGTGCCCGTGGGTCCGACAAATTGTATATACCATAGCAGGGGAGTCTTCAGCTTCTGCCTTCCCATGCCATAGAAGACCCCCAGGACAGAGCCTCGTCCATGGTGATATGATACAAGTCCATTGACCGTGGCGGCTTGCGGCTGGACAGCTGAAAGCTATTGCTAGTAATGTTAGTAATGTGAGCATTTCACAGCTACAAGTAGATACCCCTGGGTAAATGTCCCGCGGTTGTTACTATCCGGCACCCCAATCAGACTTTGCGGCCCAGCATTGGAGGCTGTGCAACCAAAAGGGGCTGCAGCCGACAACCATCCACCCTAGAGCTGGGCCGCAACACTAGGAACACCCCGATGACCAGAGGGTGGGTGTGTGTAACAGAGGTGGGGGGGGGGGGGATTCCTGGTCCCAGTTCATTCCCTGGGGTCTGGGGTCCAAGGTATTGATGCATAGGGCTTCTGTGGCCGGGAGTGCGTGTGCAGGGCAGGGTCCCCCAGCACATGCGAGTTGTTGGATGACACCCTGCGAGATGTCAGGGAATGTAAGGGTGGGAGGGCTTGTGGGATTAAAGGGTAACAGAGCGGAAGCCATACCTGATTGTCGGTCTCATACCTTCTCCAATTTGTTACAGTGTGGATGATATTGTGGACCCCGCAGCAGCTGCCCTCGTGGTGGCACTGGCAGTCCAGGCAACCTGATGCCGGAGAAGGCGGTGGCAGCAGCATCGGCAAGGGTTTGAGGTGGCAGTCAGTGTCTTTGGGGGCACCCCATGATGACCAGATGGTTTTGTGGGGATAAGGGGTACCCGCTTCGGATCTGGCTAATTATGCCATTACAGAGGCCAGTGAATGATGCAGGGACCCGATATAATCAGGCCCATGTGACCATCTGGATTGTCATAGAGCAGTGCATTGGACTATTTAAAATGCTGTTCTGATGGCTCGACAGCTCTGGTGATGCGCTGCAGTACAACTCCCCGGAATGTTCCCTACTTTCTGGTGGTCTGCTGTGCTCTTCACAACCTGGCACAGCAGTGGGGTAACATGCTGGCAGTGCAGGAGGAACAGGTGGCCATGTCGGATGTGGAGGATGGGGAGAAGCCGGAACAAGAAGGGCTGGAGAATGAGCCTGGGGAGCACCCTTGGTAGCAGCCAGGGGATGGAGGACATGTGGCGGTGGTGCGGATCCGGCATGCCCGGAGGTCCAGGGAGGCCCTCATCCTTGCCCGCTTCATATAGGACGTGGCTTCATCCGATCCACCTCTATCTCCCCATCCTCCCACCCGCTCCTCTGCCCATCACCCTGTCCCACCTTCCCAGGGTCTGTGTTACATTACTCCAGGGTGATGGGCCTGTGTTGGCACTGCCAGCGGGTTAACATACAAGGCAGGAGGGTGATGATAACCCGCTGTAATTGAGCTCTGGTGCTCCTCAATCTGTGCCATAGTCTGACTCCTATCTGTTGACAGAGCCCTCATACCTGGGTCGCCCTCCAGGGCTCCCTCCTCCCAGTTGGTGTCAATAGGGCCTGTGGGGTCATCTTGGGATGCAGGGGCAGCTAGATTGCGCCTTTGGCACTCCTGCACTCGGGCGTCGCTAACATTCCCTCTAAATATCGAGGTCGCACCCTTGCCAGTTCTGGGATAACCTGGTCCAGTGGCTCAGCATCTGACTTGGACCCAGCTGGGTCCTGGGATCCAGCAGACAGCTGTCCCCCCTGAACATTCCTGCCTCCACCTGATGTGGTGCATCAGCAGCCGTATGGTGCTCCCCAGATCATGCCTCAGAAACCTATCCACTACTTTTACCCACCGAGGTGTGTGTCTCTGCGCTGGTGGTGGGTGGGGATGACAGCTGTGAAACACGGAGTTCTCCTCCGAGATGTTCTCATTGGTGGTGGTGGTAATGGGTCAGCACCATCAAATAGAAATCTTGTGGAGAATGGACATGTGATCAGTGGGAGGGAAGTATCATTATGTCTGGCATAAACAACACATGTGTGTCAGGTCATCTGGGAGGGGCCCAGGGGATACTCACCTCTGACGCAGACCAACCTTGAAATCAGTGAACGATCTGTCAATGGCTGCCCCTGAAATCTCCAGGCCCTTTCCTCGTAGGGTGTGAGGACTCTTATATCTGGCACCCGCCGCCCCTCTGGCCCTCTCCCATCTGTTGTAGCCAACTTTTCCTGTGGGGACAGAGGGAGGGCACTGTGAGCTGCACGATTCATGCATTGCAGGATGGAGGAGAGTGGCAGGCAGGACCAGTGCCAAGGGCCGATGCCAACTCACCCATGTAGCCAGGTGGAGGTTGTTTAGTTTCTTACGGCATTGGGTGGCGGTCCCCCTGGTGACACCGTTGCCACTGCCTCCCAGGCGACACTGGCTGCCTGTGGCTGAACCTCTGGGCGGAACAGAGATTCTAGACTCTACCACGTCAAACCGTCAGGCCAGGTCGGCATCTCCAAATGGTGGGGCTGGTCAGTGCGATGGCATGGCTGCGTGCTGTCCTACCTACTAGGACTCTGGCCTCTCCCAGCCCCCCTTCCACGGTTGATCCGGGCTTGGTCCTGCTGCCGGGACCAGTACCCTGGCTAGACCCCTGGACCCCTTACACACAGAGACTCTTACCTGCTGAACGGCTTGTCCTCCTGGCATGCGCAAACACCAAAGGTGCTTGGGCAATGGGAAGAGGAGGCGCTGAGCAGTCTCCTCAGTCGCTGCCTGCAGGAATCTGGGTCAAATGGCAGCCTGAAAAGCCTTTGCACGGGACTCAGGACATTCCCTCCTCCCTTACTTCACCCTGTCAACATTTCCTTTTATTCTTTCTCCCTCATGCACTTTATCTAGCTTCCCTTTGTCCGCATGCACCAATGCTGTGCACATCGAGTACTCTATGCAGTGGGAAGTTCCACATTTTCACCATTGTCATAAATGATTCTCATTTCCTGTGGTCTCAATACTAACTTAAGTGTAAATCATATCTGGACAATATTTAACAGATTGCACAGAATTAGAATGTTAACCTAAGACCATGTATGTCCCCTCAGGTGGATGTAAAAATATATCTTGCCACTATTTGAAGAGGGCAATTGTGCCTGCGTCTTAGTAAATGTTTAATCCTAAAGCAGTATCTATTACCATAATATAACTATTTATTTCTTTGTTTTTTGCAAGAGCTTGCTATTCTCAAATTGGTTGCCACATTTCTCTCCGTTAAAACAGTGACCGCACACTGCAAAATTACTTCATTGGCTGTGAAGTACTTTTAGGTATCCGGAGGTCATGAAAGGTGCAAATGGAAGACAATTCCTTTTTTCTATCCTTCTTTCTTTAACAATTGAATTTGTGGAATAAAAGATGAATATTTATAAATATATATTTATTTATGCATAAACTAGTTGATGATTTACAAACCAGCTGTTCGAATGATTGCAAACCAGGAGCTCCCGTTGCTACTTTATGGTGAACTTCCAAATGGTTGGTCTCTTCATAACAGTTAAAGCTGGTCTTACCAATCTTTCTCTGAAAGTTCCAACTGATGTAGTTGCCTACACTTTTTGAACAGTTTCTGTTCCTTAAATCTTCCTGAATACAGTTGCCAATAAGTTCTGAACTTGAATAACTGGTAATTATGATTTAAAAATAATTGCCAGTCACACATTTAACTGGGTAAATCGTAGGATGTATTTGTTTGAATGTGGCTTAGCTCCACCTTCAAGCTTTGGAGACAAATCTTTGCAACATATGCATCGAGTTAAGAACGGGGGCGTAACTATGAAAACAGCTGGTGTATAAAATCCTTATGTTTTCTTACTCAGTTAAAGGGACCACAACAAAGTGAAGACCAGGCAAAAATGCTTCAATTTGGTCAGGCAGCCTTCTTCGTCTACATATAATTTGTTAATTAATAATTCATCATTGATGTGACTATGCAGATTACAACAATCTGAATTTATATAGGGCTTTTACTGCACTAAAATGTCTCAAGACACTTCAGAGGAGTGTTTTCAAATACAATTTGAAACCAACTACTTAAGGAAATATTAGGACAGGGCAAGACCTAGTCAAAGAGGTAGGCTTTGAGGAGTATTTTAGAGGAGAGAGGACTAAAGAAGCAGAAGTTTAATGGGGAGATTCCAGAGTTTAGGAGGCAACAAAGGCATGTTCATTAATGGCGGTAGGTTAAAAATTGAGAGATCCACAACAGCCAGAATTGAAGTGCAGCTCTCGGAGAGTTGTATGAGGTTTCAGAGATGGGATTGGGGGTGAGGAGGCTGTGAGGCTTTGGAGGAATTTGAAAGCAAGGATGCAAATATTAAATCAAACTGTTTCTGGACCAGATGCCAATGTAGGTCACAAGCACAGGGATGATGAGTGAATAGGGGTTACTCCACTTCAAAGCAAGTTCTGTCCAACCAGAAATACCTTTCTAGTATTGAATTCTCCTCTAATGGCATTAAGTGCCTGTTGACAGATGTTTCAATCATAAACACTCTGCTTTTCTTTGACAAGAATTTTTACATCAGGTAAAATATTAATTAAATAAAACAGGAATTCCAGCTTATTCCTGTTATAAGGAAGCTTTACTGTTGGAAAATTCAGTTTATTTGAAAGGAATATATGGTTTGCCTGCATACCAATCAACTTAATGTAAAGGCAAAGTGATTACTTATAAATCACAACTTATTGTGCAGCTGTACTCGGTAATATATATCCATGAACATTTAGCAGTTGGCAACACTGTAATTTAAAAATTAAGATCGTAAAATGCATGCTTACAAAATTCACATAATATTATGTGTGCTGTTAGTAAATGGTGCATAATTGCCTGTGCAGACAAAATTGAGCATTTCTCCATAAACACATGCAATTTGCATTTTCCTAGATGCGGTGGCAGATTTAAAAGAATGTTGAAAAAGGAAATATGTAGCAATCAGAATTTTTTGGAAGAGAATGATGGAACTATTATTCAGAGTTCTAACAGAAGGTTCCACCAAATGTTAATCTATCTTTATTAGGGGCTGTTTAGCTCACTGGGCTAAATCGCTGGCTTTGAAAGCAGACCAAGGCAAGCCAGCAGCACGGTTCGATTCCCGTAACAGCCTCCCTGAACAGGTGCCGGAATGTGGTGACTAGGGGATTTTCTCAGTAACTTCATTTGAAGCCTACTCGTGACAATAAGTGATTTTCATTTCATTTCATTTTCATTCTTTCCAGTGTTGACTGTTCTATTCATAGCCAGCATTTCATTTCTATTTCAATATTTATTTCTTACGGGTGGGCATCTGCACCAAGACTCCAATGAGGCTCATGATATACTTGGGACAAGGTGAAATAGCACAAAACTGAAGGGAAAAAATATGGAGAAATAGAAAAAGAAACATTTTAATGTATATATATTTCAATAGAAATATATATTAGAAAAAAGCGTAATATCCCTCTTAGTTGATAAACTTAATTGCAGTTGGAGGATGAAAATGCCCTTAGTTTACATGGTCAGTCTCTGACACAATTGAGTTTTACTGATCTTGCTGATTGCACATGCATGCACCTCTTGGTTCCCGAACCACTCAGAGATGCCAGCAGGGGCAATAATCGTTAAAATTCTGTTTGTAAAGCACCGCTAATCACATTATAAAGCTAAAATAAATAGATCTGCAGTTATCATTGAAGAAATTCTTGGAAAATGCATGAATTTTTACCATGTTTTTACTCACTGCAGGCTATATGCCAAAACTCTGCACATATACAAAGGCATGGACCCAGCTATCTTTCTGCAAACACAATTGGTGAATAGTGCAAATGGTAATTGGCCCAACTGCTTCATTGGTTACCGTTTTAAAATGCCAACAGCAATAATATTCAGGAAATTCCCTTCATTCTCTACTTTTTTTCGTTTAATTTGAAGTAACATGTTCTTCAAAGACATTCTGAAGAAATGCTTTAAAAGGGCTGGCATTGTTGTATGTCGTATTTCAGTCAGTCTTATGAAGAGGGTCTGAATAAGTGTTTATTACATATATTTAGGTTATAGCCGAAGCTATGAGCTAACTCCTTGTATGCTTCTACACAAATCTCTGTCTACTCCACAACTGATTCTAGTCTCAGGTCATGTGTATCTTTACATCTCACTGTGAGCACTACTTTTTCCAAAATCTCATATTAACCCTTGCTATGCCAGATACACTTATACTACAATCCCCACTCCTCCACAGCATATTTACATTACAGTCGTGATGCCCCATTTCCTCTAAAATTTCTGATTTTATAAATTCAGACAGTCTGGAGGCTTGACAATTCTTCAACATCTGGTTCTGGTCACATTCGGAGGAGTGGTAGGCTGTGTTTATTTTGGCAATCTTTATTGATTCACAGTTTGAGTTGTAGTCTGAGTTTCTGGCACTTGGTTGCCTTCTTCTGGTATGTTTTTCTGCTCCTTGGGAGTTGGACTTTGTCTTGTCAACTCTCTGGCTTTTTCTGTTCTTTCCAGAGAGAGTGTTTACCCTGTTCATTTGTGGTATGAACCTGGCTTTTCTTTTCCTGTGTCATCTACCGTGACCTTTGTGGGAGCTGAAGGTTAGGATGTTCATTGGTGGGATCACCTTTCTGTTTGGCTTTTATCAGAACACTGGGCGCAATTCTCCGACCCCCACGCCGGGTGGGAGAATCACGGGAGTGCCGGGCGATTCCCGCAACGCCGCCCTGGCACCCGCACGCGATTCTCCCAACCTCCCCAAAAGGGCGTGCCGCATTTCACGACAGGCCACTCGGAGAATCGCTGCTCGCCGTTTGCAGCAGGCCCGGCCCGGATGGGCCGAGCGGCCTGCCCAATCCGACGGGTTCACGCCGGCGCCAACCACACCTGTTCAAGAGAGCAAAAGATTGTTTTCAGATGACGTACAATAGCTGCTTGTCGCCATACCTTAATTGTTGTAGGATCATGCCTATAACAGGAAGTCAAATTCCTCCACTGAAGATCGAGTGGTGTGTCTGTCTTTCATATCCAGAGATCTCTCAGCTATGGTTCCTTATTTGGCTGGACCATAACACTGGCTGCCATGTCCAATTTGAAGTTGGTGAGGTAACTGTTTATTGAGATGTCCGTATTCCTAAAAGTGAAACCAGGATTCTTGACTTCATCCAAGAAGCATGGTTGGTACGGTTCTTCAATCTCAAGATTGCCTTGGGATCCTCCATAAATGTGTGCATCTTCGTTTTGCACAGCTTTTTGAAGCATCACAGGTGGTTGCAGTTGAAACACTGCTGTGAGATTGCTCTCATCTGTGAGATTGTTTGGCTCCACAGTGCTGACATGGTCGCCTCCCAATTGTGGTCGGCTCAGGTATTGCCTTCTATGGCCTGGAGTCTCTCAGCCGCTTGTTGCTTTACTCGCTGGACAGTTGGTGTTGCTCTGTCCCATGGTTTGCTTTCGCCAAACAAAGTGGATCGGTACTGTTGATGAATTTCAGACTGTCTATTTGGATACCTTTTCTAGAGTCAGACCTTCCTTGACCTGTAGTATGTCTGTTGCTTCTTCGATTAAAATATGTATTGAGTGATTTTAGAACTACTGAATAAAATAATGGGCGCGATTCAACTGAAAAGTTTTGAAGTCCGGGTTCAGGCGCGTTTGACAGGGTGTTTCTTGGCAGCTGCAGTGCCAAGATTGACACTGCTATTCAACGGCACTTAGCCGTTTTTTTGGACCTCGGGGAGTTTCTCCCCGTTAAGGCCACACTTGGAAGGTTTTCCTCCACTGATGAGTTGAGCTTGCCATCAGGACCTGCTCCACAGAGATGGGGGTGCCATTTTGAACAGCTGACCTGATCGCTACACGCTTCCCCCCTTCACCCCACAACCTTTTAAAATCCCCAAACCCCATCTCGCCTATCCTTTCATGGGCACCCCCTGGTCCCGACAATGGAAGTGACAACTTGCCACATGGGTACCTTGGCACTGCCAGCCTGGTACTCTGGCAGTGCCCTGACAGTGCCAAGCTGGCAGTATGTCCAAGTGCCAGGGAGAGTGCCGGGATACTACCCTGCTCTATCCCTGATCACGCTGGGGCTCTAATGGTCTGCGAGAACCCCCAAGGTGCCATCATGCCTGGTCTATGCAAATCAGTGGTAAATGGCACCCAGTTGATGCCTCATAAGTGCAGCCATTGACTCCCATGCACAAGGTGCATACGGCGTCCTGATATTTAAATGAGCCTAATGCCCAGTGAGGACATGATCCAGATCACGCCAGACTTAGCGGGTCGGGTGAATCGTGACCGGCCCGGCACCAAGCCCAATTTTGGGCTCTTCTGAGATTCATCTGCTTCATGCCAGGAGCAATGCTGTGGCTGAATGACACCCAATTTATTCACTTGTTCAGCTTTTGTCTTTTTATTTAATCTTGAAGCCATCATGTATCTTTTTTTCCCCCAATTTAGGGGCAATTTAGCATGGCTAATCCACCTACCCTGCACATTGGTTTGTTGGGGTGAGACCCATGGGGAGCACATACAAACTCCTCATGGACAGTGACCTGGGGTCAGGATCAAACCCGGGCCCTCGGTGCCATGAGGCAGCAGTGCTAACCACTGTGCCACCCGCCATCATGTATCTTAAGAATCATTTTCACCAGTCCCCAATGTTATGTTGGTTCTAGTCCTCGGATCAGTCAAAATTGGTCTGGGTAATGTTGATTTGTTGTCCATGTTGCTTTAAAGTTCAGATTACTACAGGATTAAATGCGATGCAGGGTTTTAAAGATGGTGCTGCAGTAACTGTTTTTCAGTCTTGTCGCATTTTGACGGACTCCTTATTTGGGGTTTAGGTTTCTTTGCAGTGATTTGTTCAATCAACAATTTGAGGCTTTCCCAGTGATATTGGAGAATTGTCAGGTGTTTTACAAGCAATGCCTAACTTTGGCTGAAGTTTTTAAACCATCTGCAGCTTTTTGTTCTTACAAGGACCTTGGCCGCCACATGGTTATTCCACTAATTCTGAACCCAGGTAGAGGTGCTTTTGGAAACAGGCTGCTTTAACAGCATTGAAGCTTTTTACACTAGTACGGGCATAGAACTGGATTTTTTGCTCACCCCTACTAAGTCCTTTGACTCTGCACTCTGTGGTCATTCACAATGAACCTCAATGAGATCATGTGGTGTCCTCAGCAGCACAGTAGAATTTTTGCTTCCACCTTTCTGCTTCCAATTCTGCAATGGAGCTTCTTTCAAGCGATCTTCCACTGTGTCTTCACTTCAGGTGTTTTCAGTCAGGTCAGAATGCTGTTCCTTTAATTTTCCATCATTTTAATTTCTGCTCCACTTTCCCTGAGGTTCTGTGCTTTTCCACCATGTATGTTGTATGTTTAGGAGGTCTCATGAAGAGATTCTGTAACTTGTATGATTGAACATTAAGTGTTTATTGATAACACATAACTATGTACATATATACAGGGAACAACCCAAGCTGAGCTAACTCCAATGTTAGCTTTTACACAAGTTTCTGACTACTCCACAACTGACTCTAGTCTCAGGCCATGTGTCTCTTTACAGTTCACTGTGAGTGGTACTGTTTCCCAGTCCCACATTTGCTATGGCAGATAACTTTATGCTACAGGCACCTTGTTATCCATATCTCAAATAAGTTTGGTACTTAAATGGGTTAACTCAGCTTGAACATTTGCCAGCACTGTGTACTCAAAGGGTAAGTCTGACAACATATTTTTTAAAAAATGGAATAAAGATGATGTGAGTCTGTTGAATTACACAAGGCTGTTCATCTGGTTTTCATTTGACTGCTTTGGCCTTTGGTTTGTAGCTTAAGTTGCAAGATTCTAAATTCAAAGTCATCTTTTCATGATGTTTTGCAATCAAAAGGAAAAACAAACAAAAGAAAAAGTCTCCCAAATACTGAATGACACAGGGTACTTTTAAATGTAATCCTGATGTTCTAAACAGACTTCCTGGTACAATTTTCAAAAATTCAATTTAACAAACACAATTAAAAATGGAATTCCTGATCTCTTGCTGCATGTGAAATGGCAAAACACATCTTTCCCAAACTAGAGAGGTACTTTCAGATGTACAGTACACACTCTTTCAGAATTTTCCTACATACACTTTATGGGACTGCTGTGAAATTACCAACAAAGGAGTGCATTTATGAAATAAATATTTTTGATGCAGATTAAAAGGAACAAGATTAAATTCTGCCTGCTGACAGCCTAAAAACAAATGCAATATTTGTGTATGAAAGCTTAGCTTTTCAAGAGCATTTTCAGTTGACATCAAATGTATTAAACTGTTTATTTTAAACAGTATTGCTTTAACTTCATGAGACGTAGATCCCACGCACTATTAACATTGCAGAAGCAAAGGTCATATTTTCCATTGGATACAGACACCGGGCGCGATTTTGCAGCCTCATTGCTCTCTCGCTCGAGTGAAACGAGGCCGGTGAATAGCGGGAGAGGCCGAAAACGCGAACCGCGTCAGGTGCCAATGCAACCGGCCTGATATAGTAGTCGAAATCAGGATCTCGGCGTAGTCGTGACTAGAAAATAATTATCACCACTTATGCCCTATTTCCATACAATTAATGGGAGCCACGCTATATACAACGAACTCCCATCATTCATCGGCCTCCCCAACAAGAGGTCATGCTGGCGCCGATTACTACTCCTTTTGAAAAACGTGAACCTGGTGGAAGGGCTTCTGCGAGAAGCCAAGGAGATGAGTAGCCATCTTTGAACATACAGTGCAGAAGGTGGCCATTTGGCCCATCGAGTCTGCACTGACCCACTTAAGCCTTCATTTCCACCCTATCCCCGTAACCCAACAACCCCATCTAACTTTTTTTGGTCACTAAGGACAATTTATCATGGCCAATCCACCTAACCTGCACGTTTTTGGACTGTGGGAGGAAACTGGAGCACCCGGAGGAAACCCACACAGACACGGGGAGAACGCGCAGACTCCACACAGACAGTGACCCAGCGGGGAATCGAACCTGAGACCCTGGCGCTGTGAAGCCACAGTGCTATCCACTTGTGCTACCGTGCTTGCTCACAGGCAAAGGGTACGGTGGCACTGGGCTTGCTACCCCAGTGCTCAGTGGGGGATTGGGGACCAATGGCTGGGTGGGACATCCTCTGGAGGGATGGCCTGCCATGTAAAGGGGTGGGGAGGGGATGGGGGCACTGGGGGGCAACCGCTCAGGGCACCAGCATGCCAACCCCTGGATCGTGTGTACCTATTCTGGGGGCAACAGTAGCCCCTGCCCGTCTGCCCCACCGACCATCCATAACCCCCACCGACTGCCGGGGCCTCTGGCCGTGTGGTTGAAAGCTATTAGTTCATAGGTTCGTAAGATCTGGGAGCAGAATCAGGCCATTCAGCACATCGAGTCTGCTCCACCATCCTATTTTGGCTGATATCTTCCTCATCTGCTACCTACAATGTTACAGAACAAGAGCTGTATTGCGAAATCAGCCAGAGCATCTCCTCCGTAGAACACATGACCTAGGAGCAGGAGTCGGCAATTTAGCCTCCCGAGCCTAAACACCTTCAATGTGATCATGGCTGATCCCATCCTGGCCTCAACTCCACTGTTTTGCCCGTTCTCCACAACCTTTCAACCCATTACCAATTAAACATCTGTCTAACTCCTCCTTAAATTTACATACTGTCCCTGCATCCACTGCACTCTGGGGTAGCGAATTCTACACATTCACAATCCTTTGGGAGAAATAGTTTTCCCTCAAATCAGTTTTAAATTTGCTACCTCATATTCTAAGATTATGACCTCTCGTCTTAGAATGCCTCACAAGAGCATCAGCTCCACGTCTATTTTATCCATACCTTTTAGCATCTGTATACCTCAATTAGATCTTCCCTCGTTCTTCTAAACTCAATAGAGAATATAGGCCTAAACTGTTCAATCTCTCCACATATAACAAACCCCGGGGACCCTCAGGGGAATAGGACATCTCTCCTGGCCTCCACTGCGTCTGGGAGACTCCTAGGTCCGCATCCCCGAATCTTGAGGTCGGTCTCCTGGGCGCCATTGTTGTGAGCTGGCTGGGGTTGGCTGAGCAAGTGTTGCTCGACCTTGTTAGCGGGGGGGCTGGGAGTACGATGCTGGAAAATCGGCTGGCGAGCCTTCATTTGCGGTAAGAAGCCCATTTGAGGCCTCGTTAGTAAATCAATTAACGTTGAATAGTATTGGTGGCCTCGCTGAGGCGAGAGCTGGGAAGCCCACGGCAGTTTCCCCTCGCTACCACACTTGGAAATCTTTCCGGAGATTCGCGCCCACCATCAAGGACCAGCAAGGTACTTGGTTAAACCTCCAGTATGGTTGAGTTAACTGACCTCAGCCAGAGCAACAACTCAGATGCTGCAATTAACTTCAGTGCTCCAATCTAGGTAAAGGCAGAAGGAAAATCTGCCCAAATTTCTGTTCCTGGGTTCTATCCAGTGGCCCCTGGTGAAACATTTACCTGTGAACAGATTGAGTGAGAACAGGGTTGGGCTAAACTGTGATAGGAACATTGTAAATACTGTCTAGACATATGAAAAATATTTGCTTGAGCAAAGCACTCAAGATCCATTAGCAATCCAACAGGAGGCAGGGAGGAAAAGTGGAGGAAAGTGGAGGGGGAAAAAATAACTAATTTTTCACTGCATTTTCTAACAAAAGGCAATGTCATGCTATGCTTAACAGCTTTAGGGACTCTGGCTAGTCTCTAGAACTGAGTGACAACTGATAGATCTTTTGCTTACGATCATTTTTAACACAACCAGCAAGTTGTAGATGATACTGGGGGGGTTTATGCAAGTGACATTGCTCTTGCTTTACACAAATAGATTTCAAAAAGCATTTCAACATTGAGTTAACCATTTTCTAAAAATATATTTCTGAGAGTGCCCAATTTTTTTTTTCCAATAAAGGGGCAATTTAGCATGGACTACCCTGCACATCGTTTGGGTTATGGGGGTGAGACCCATGCGAGTAATTCATTTTCTACATTACAACAGTGGCTCCACTTTAAATGCAGTGTTTCAGTGACTTCAAAGCACTTTTAATATGTCTAATAGTTATGAAGAGCTATTTAAATGCAAGTCTTTGTTTCTTATTTTGAAGTGGAGATGCCGGCGTTGGACTGGGGTAAGCACAGTAAGAAGTCTTACAACACCAGGTTAAAGTCCAACAGGTTTGTTTCAGGCACTAGCTTTCGGAGCACTGCTCCTTCCTCAGGTGAATGAAGAGGTATGTTCCAGAAGCATCTATATAGACAAATTCAAAGATGCCAGACAATGCTTAGAATGCGAGCATTTGCAGGTAATTAAGTCTTTACAGATCCAGAGATAGGGGTAACCCCAGGTTAAAGAGATGTGAATAGTCTCAAGCCAGGACAGTTGGTAGGATTTCGCAAGCCCAGGCCATTTTGAAGGTAAATACATCATTTAGATAGTTTGGTTCAATCGGCCGGAATTGTCCTATCTGGGGACTAGGTCCCGTGGCGGGGCGGGAATGTGATTGTTTCCTGCAGTGGAGTCCGGAAGGAAACTATGTCATTCTTCCGGCCATGACTTAATCATGCAACCAGGTTTTGTGCCGTATTTGGTGGCGGGGCAAGCCTATTGGGATAGTCAACCATCCTATCCAGGTGCCATATTGGAACATCACTAACCCACTATTGAAGAAAGAAGGTGGACTCTTTGAAAATGAAGATGAATCTCGGGGAGCAGTCCGAGGCTAGAAGATGAACCTTCTGAGAAAGAAGATGGATCTCCATGAACATTCTGAGGCTGGAAGGTGGACCCTACCAAGACAATCAACCTGACGATCCACCTGAGAATTCAACCCCCACCCACTCTGTGGTGTTCTCGGGTCCAAGGTTGCGGTCAGCCTCCATCCTGAACTCCGGAGGCAGCCCCACGCATTGCTCAAGTGAGTCCCAATGACTGCATGCCACGTTTTACAAACGTGACTCGCATTGGTGTATTTTTTCGCTGGTGCCGCAGAGAATCAGGCGTGAGTGGTCGGACTTTCATCTGTATCCCAGTAGTGGGGTGAACTCCAGCCTCCTGCGGGTTTCCCGATCCTACCCACTGTAGATTAAACTTCCAAATAACCATTTACTGGAACTTGACATTTATTTACATCAACAGTCTCGATCATTCCCAACTTAAGTTTCTGCATATACTACCCATGGACAAGAATCCAGTTTTTATTCATCATAACTTTCATCATGCTTGGCAAGCTGGGCCCAAAAGACCATCATAATCAAGAGTTACAATTAACTTCCCCAGAGCAAATTAATAATTTGCCCATGGCGTAAACTTTTAAAGAGCTTTTGAGGGTTATTGGATTGTTTGTCATGTCACTCTAAAAGATATTTGTTGTCAGATTAATCTACATGAAGCGGAGGAATTCTATCAAGCACGATACATTTCACCGTCTTAGAAGGTTGCTGCAATAATTAGCTTGTGGCAAAGTCAACAGAATTTATGGAACTTTAAATGAACTCAGAATGGAACAGTGTAAAACAGACGTCTGGGGCTGGGTTCTCCCCTACCCGGCGGAGCGGGGGGTCCCGGCGGGATGGAATGACGTGAACCACTCCGGCGCTGGGCCGCCCGAATCCTCCGCACCTTTAGGGGCTAAGCCCTCACCTTGAGGGGCTAGGCCCGCGCCGGAGTGATTCCCGCCCCGCCGGTTGGCGTGGAAGGCCTTTGGCGCCACGCCAGCCGGGGCCGAAGGGACTCCATTGGCCGGCGGAAGTCCGCGCATGCACGGGAGCATTGGAGGCTGCTGACGTCATCCCCACGCATGCGCAGGGGGGGGGGTCACTTCCACGTCGGCCATCACGTAGTCTATGGCCGACGCGGAAGGTAAAGAGTGCTCCCACGGCACAGGCCCGCCCACGGATTGGTGGGCCCGGATCGCGGGCCAGGCCACCGTGGGGGCACCCCCCGGAGCCTGCCCGCGCCGTCAGTCCCGCCGGTAAGGGAGGTGGTTTGATTCACGCCGGCGGGACCAGCATTACAGCAGCGGGACTTCGGCCCATCGCGGGCCGGAGAATCGCCGGGGGGGGGGGGGGGGGGGCACCGACCGGCGCGGCACGATTCCTGCCCCCGCCGAATATCCGGTGCCGGAGACTTCGGGAGACGGCGGGGGCAGGATTCATGCTGGCCCCCACCGATTCTCCGACCCGGCGGGGGGTCGGAGAATCCAGCCCCTGAACTTCATAAGGGAAACAAAACATATCAAAAATGAGACATTTTGTTGTGGGCAATTTCCCCCTTCCTCTTTTTTGCTGTATTATCTCCCAGTCTCTCTTCAGTGTCATCCTGTCGAGCAATTTCCTATAGCTGTGTCTGTGGGCAAAAATCTCTGGCCTCTACCAATAAAATTGATGAGTCTTATCACTAGATTTTAGAGGAATGCTCATGATTCCCATTTAATTTTGCTTATCCCCTGTGCAAAAGGCCAGAATCTTCTTCCATCTCTCCATTCTACAGCTGGGTTCAGCACATGAGAGATTCATGGGCATAAATGTACATCCCACAAGAGTGAGCCACATGTTGGAGTTTCAATGCATCATGTCATCTGGTTAACAGATTCCATTTTGCAAAACTTTGATGTGATTATGCTCTGTTGCTACGATACAATGGGTGCGATTTAACCACCCGGACCTGAGCATGCTGGTTAAAAATCATGAAATGCTTCGAGCGGCTAGTCATGAGACGGATCACTGCCAGCCTCCCAGACGGTCTCGATCCACTGCAGTTTGCCTATCACCGCAACAGGTCCATAGCAGATGCTATCTCCCTGGCTCTGCAATCAACACTTGAACAACTCGACAACAAGGACACCTATGTAAGACTGCTGTTCATCGGCTACAGCTCCGCCTTCAACAGCATTATCAGGACAAGACTAATAACCAAACTCTGCAATCTTGCTCCCTGTGCAGCTGGATCCTTGACTTCCTCACCAACATTCCGCAATCTGTCAGGATAGGAAACAGCACCACCTCCACAATAGACCTCAACACCAGGGCCCCACAAGGACGTGTGCTCAGTTCTCTACTGAACTCCCTATACACACATGTGTGTGGCAAGATTTAACTCCAAGTCAATCTATAGGTTGCGGATGATACGACTGTGGTGGGGCGTATCTCAAACAACGACAAATCAGACTACAGGAGGAAGATAAATCACTTGGTTGCATGGTGTACTGAAAACAACCTTTTCTAAATGTTGGAAAGACCAAGGAACTGATCATCGACTTCAGGAAGCGCAGCACGACACACACTCCCGTCTGCATCAATGGCTCCGAAGTGAAGATGGTCGATAGCTTTAGGTTCCTGGGGGCCAACATTACCAACAGTCTGTCCTGGTTGATGCAACAGTCAAGAAACCCCAACAATGTCTCTACTTTCTACGGAAGCTAAATAAATTTGGCATGTCTACATCGATTCCCACAAATGTCTACAGATGTGCGATACAGAGCATCCTATCTGGCTGCATCACAGCTTGGTATGGTAATGGCTCGGTCCAAGATTGCAAGGAGCTGCAGAGTGTGGTGACCTCAGCCCAACGTACCACACAAGCTTGCCATCCCCACATTGATTCTGTCTATACCTCTCGCTGCCTCAGGAAGGCAGACAGCATTATCAGAGACCCCTCCCACCCAGGCATTACCTTCTTCCAGACCCTTCCATCAGGCAGAAGGTACAGAAGTCTGAAGACCCGCACATCCAGACATAGGAACAGCTTCTTCCCCACAGCTACAAGACTCCTCAACGACTCTCCCTCGGACTGATCTGTTCCGTGTAAGAACACTATTCACAACGCCCTATGCTGCTCTTACTCATGTATTTGCTTTGTTTGTCGGTGCACCATTTGTCAATGTTCTCTGTTGATTATTTTTTTTGTCTACTATGTACGTACTGTGCGCATTTCCTCAGCCGCAGAAAAATACTTTTCACTGTACTTCGGTACATGTGACAATAAATCATTTCAAATCAAATCAAATCAAATAGCGGAAAAGACCAAAATCATGAATTGCGTTGGGTGCGAATCAGTTTGCTATCAAGCCGGCCAGCTTCCAATGGCGAATTCCTGGTATCGCCCAAATATGGCGAGCATACCATTAACCATGATTTTCAATAATTTCCATCTCATTAGCGAGATTGACACCCTCACAGTAATTAACTGGCATTTCAGCGAGAAATCAGATGAGCTCGTTTAGTATTTCTTTTTAAAGATCTACTATAAGACCACAACCATAAGGCATAGGAGCAGAATTAGGCCACTTAACCTATTCGAGTCTGCTCCGCCATTCAATCATGGCTGATATTTTTCTCATCCCCATTCTCCTGCCTTCTCCCCATAACCCTAGATCCCCTTATTAATCAAGAACCTATCTATCTGTCTCTTAAAGACACTCAGTGATTTGGCCTCCACAGCCTTCCGTGGCAAAGAGCTCCACAGATTCACCACCCTCTGGCTGAAGAAATTCCTCCTCATCTCTGCTTTAAAGGATTGTCCCTTTAGCCTGAGATTGTGTCCTCTGGTTCTAGTTTTTCCTACAAGTTGCAACATCCTCTCCACACTCACTCTATCTGAGCCTGAGCATGCAGGAGGGCTTGCTCGAGCAATCTATGGATGTTCTTAAAGGCCTGTTTTGTGTGTTGACTGTGTACTCTCTTCTGGACCTGTGGGTCACCTGTTAATGCTCCTGTGACCCGGTCATGAGACAGGGTGGTGATGGAAGATAAGATTGTTGGTTTATTTTTTTTCTTGGGGGGAGGTGTCATGTGGGTGTCCCTTTAAGAAATGTGTTCTCTTATCACATGGCTTCAGTGATGTCATTGTGTGGGTAGAGCTAGGCTGTGGCTCTGGGTTTACTTTTGTTTTGAGCTGGGGGCTGGCCCTGAGTTTTACTTTTAGTTTACACTGTTGGAAGCCAAATTCAGAAAAAGAAGGCTTCTCCTCTCTCTCTCTCTGTATGTTAAAATCTGTAAAGAATTCAAACCTACTGTTTTGTTAAAAAGGGTTTTCCTGGTTTTATTGGATGTTGTTATCAAGTTGAAACAGCAGAATGGAAAGTAAGTAAGGGTTTTATATTGAGAACTGCAGCTGTGTGGGGAATTTCCGTTTGTAGTTGATAAAAATGGTTACTGTGTGTGTTTATAAAATGTTAACTGAATTTGTAGAATAAACTTTGTTTTGTTTAAAAGGGCTTAAGGCCTTCTGTTGAATACAAACTGGAAAGTAGGCCCTTGTGCTCCTCATAACCAAAATCTAGTACAAGTTGTGGGTCAGGTGAACTCCATGATACACTTTGGGGTTTTCTAAACCCTGGCCCATAACACATGGAACAAGTAACACATTGACGAATAGATCTTTTCTACAACCAGTTCAGGACATGATGAAACAGTCTCAGGCTTATCCTCCATTTCTGTTGAGGAACATGCGAAGGGTGATACCATGTGTTTGGTTTTCTGTGTGAGAATGAGCTGATATAGCTTTGTATTAGTACCAACAGGGAACAGTGACGTTTCCTTGTTGATTAACAGTGTGATATGTGGAAAGATACATAGTTGATTTTCGAATATTTGTTAACGTTGACCATTTGCCAATAAAATATTACTCAAATGGATCATTGTGGGTACACGTGCCGTATCTCAGACGATGATTATTGCATCACATTTCAATCAAACCTTGAAGCCTGAACAGTTTGCCTGAACTCTAGAAGCATTACACTAAAGAGGCAGCAGCCAATAATCAAACACACAAGCTGGGCTTCAACACTGGGACATCCTCACAGCCAAAGGGCGAGTGTGTGGATAACCTGAGCATGGTCTCCTGAATGTACCTGGCAGGGGTCTGGGGTCTAGTGGCTCCTGATGTGGCCGGGGCAAGTGTGCAGAGCGAGGTTCTCCAGCACGACTGACTCACTGGATGGCACTCTGAGAGAAGGCAGGGTACATAAGGATGGGAGAGGCTTGAGGGATTTGAGGGTCCCAGGGTGGACACCCTAACTGGTTGTTGGTCTCGCTCCTTCTCCAATTTCTTACAGATGTAACAATATGGCTGATTATGTTAGTCCCACAAGGGCAGCACGGTGGCCTAGTGGTTAGCACAACCGCCTCACGGCGCTGAGGTCCCAGGTTCGATCCCGGCTCTGGGTCACTGTCCGTGTGGAGTTTGCACATTCTCCCCGTGTCTGCGTGGGTTTCGCCCCCACAACCCAAAAATGTGCAGAGTAGGTGGATTGGCCACGCTAAATTGCCCCTTAATTGGAAAAAATAATTGGGTAATCTAAATTGATAAAAAAAAAAAAAAAAAAAAAATGTTAGTCCCACACAGGCTCCCCTCGGGGTGCTGGTGCAAACCCAGGAGGCTGGACACTGGAGATAGTGGCAGCGGCATTGACGCAGGCTGGAGGTGGCACCCCGGATGCAGTGGGCCGCTGCACACCTGGCCACCCATCAGGCCAAAGAGAAACCCAGAGGGGGACACCAGCGACGGCCCAATGTGTGTTGGCATTGTTGTTCTACCACGGAGTTGACGGACAACCTGTGCCGCTGGAGACTCTGTCTGGACAAAGAGACAGTGCGGCTCATGTGTCACGTCCTTGCGGATTTGGCACCCCATGGAGAAGGAGGACAATCTCTAGGTGGCTATAAAGGTCACCGCAGCCCTGAACCTTTATGCAACCTGTTCATTCCAGGGCTCGAGCGGGAACCTGTGTAGCATCTAACAAGCTACAGCCCACAAATACATCCAGTATACCTGGGCTTCAGACTATATCAGCTTTGAGCTCTATCATGCCCACCATGATATCCGATTCTCCACCATTGCCAGAGTACACAGGTCCAGGGGGTAATTGATGGCACTCATGTCACTCGCATGCTCCGGAGACTCAGGGAGTGCCTTTCATTAACAAGACGGGGTTCCACTCCCTCAATGTTCAACTCATGTGTGACCACCGCCTTCGGATTATACATGTGTGCACGCTTCCCATGAAGCATGCACTACAGCTACATTCTAGAACACTCAGAGATCCCCGGCATCTTTGTGGACCACCGCAGATGACGGGTTGGCTCTTGGGGGCTAAGGCACACCCGCTGAGATCCTGGCTGATGACGCCAGTAGGGAGGCCAGAGACCGCAGCGGAGACCCGATATAACAAGTTTATGTTGCTATCTGTGCTGTCCTTAAGCAGTGCATCGGACTGCTGAAAATGTGGTTCCAATGCCTCGACCCCTCTGGTGGTGTGCTGCAGCAGCCCCCCCCCCCCCCCCCCCCCCCCCCCCCCGAGGGTATCCCGCTTTGTGGTGCTACTGTGCCCTCCGCAATCTGGCACAGCAGTGGGGCGACATGCTGGAGGAGGAGGAGGGACATGTGGCCAAGTCTGAAGAGGAGGGGGACCAAGAGGGAATCGTGGACGGACCTGGGAAGGAGCCGCAGAGGAGCCAGAGGATGGTGGACAGGTAAGGGTCTGGCATGCCCGGAGGACCAGGAAGGCCCTCACCATCACTCGATTCTCATAGGAAGAGACTTTTGTCTGTCAGATCAGGCCCCCCTCTCAATTCCCTTTCTCTCCCCACCCTGACTCCCTGTTCCATCCTCCCAGGTCTGTGAACCATCATTTGGCACTGTCAGCGGGTCAATATGTAAGGCAGGAATGCTGATCACTCATTGTGTGGTTAGCTCTGGTGCTCCTCAGTTTATGCTAAAGTCTGACTCCTGTCTATCTGCTGACAGCATGCTCACACCCATCGTCTGAATGAGGCTTGCATCCGAGACGTTTGATCTTGGATCATTGTGCCTGGATTGGGGGAAGTGGAGGGCAACAGTGGTGGGGGTGCAGGCAGGCTCGCTGAGAAGGTTAATGTGATAGAGGCCACTCATGTATTAGTTGTAACATATTTTGGTGAACATTGTACATTTCCCCGAGCTGCACATAGTGACCCCACCCCCCCAGTGCCCAATCGATGCTCCTCAATCTTCTTGATTTTACGTAATCAAGTGCTACATCTAGGCGTTTCCCAGGACGCGCATCAGATGTTGAGGCAGCCTGCTGCTTTCCGTGCCCTGTGGCCTTTGATTTCCTTGGTGGCCGTCCTCTGGAGGGCCTGGATCTGAGGGCCCAGGCTGACTAACCGGTGTCACTGGGTTCGCCGTACCATCCTGTTCTACCTGCTATCCTTAAACATCGTAAGGGGTGGGGGAATTCGGAAGAACTGGAGACCACCATCATCCCATAGGTGGAAGGTCCTAATTGCCTCCACTGCTTACTCATCCATGCCAGTGCCCGTAGGGCCCTGGGGGTCTCCATGGGATGGAGAGGCAATAGGACTGAGCTCCGGCCAGTCCCGACGCCTCTCTGAGTGTTGACACCCTCAGTGATGGCCCTCAGTGACTGGACCATGCTCTGCAGTGCCCCGGCAATGTCCACCTGCATCTGGGACACGTCCCTCAGGGACTAGGACATGATGACGAGGCCAGCAGCCATGATCGTCACAGACTGAGCCATGTCTTGGGCACCACCACTCAAGAAGCAGACATCATGCTGCAGGCTTTCCACTGTAGTCGCCACCCAAGCAGTGTCGGCCATGGTGCTATGCATCAACTTTTGTGCGTGCAGCCTTTGGGACTCAGCCAAGTCCTGGGATCCAGTAAACCTCCTACTGCTGACTCCCTTGGATGTTCCTACCTCCACCTGATGGACATGTGGTCAGTGAGAGGGAAGGATCATTTCGTCTGACATGAACAACTCACTTGAGGCAAGCCATCTGGGTGAAGGGGCAGTGGATCCTCACCCCTGAGTCATCTGGTCAATCTCGCTGTCGGTGACTTCGCTCTCCTCGGTCAACCCTGCGATCTCCAGGGCCCAATCCTCGTAGGGGTTATGGCAAGTGGCATGTGTGGGCATTGCAACTGGACATGGAGGGATTGTGCTGGTGAGTGCTGAAGAACAAGCATGGAGATCGGATGTGGGGAGGGTGCGAGGTGTCAGCCAGTGATTTGTGGGTGGGGTTTGCAAATTTGAGGTGTGGCAGGTGCAACTAATGACAGGACAGAGGTGGTAACTTACCTCGGTGGAGGTATTTGGTCATCTTCTGACATTGGACTCTGGTCCTCCTGGTCATGCTACCCAGACTGACAGGTGGTGCCAGCCCCCACTATCAAGGTCAAGCAGCACTTAAACAGCTTTTGCAGAGCCAAAGCCACTCAGCTCACTGCCCATGGCGACGAGACGACTGGCGCCAAAATTTGGAGACGCAGATCTGGGGAGGCTCTTCGATGCAGTCGAGGCCAGGAGGGATGTCCTGTTCTCCCCAGGTTTCTGGAGGGTGAGCCCACAGGGCAGACAGTGCCACCTGGGATGAAGTGACAGCGTGACCAGGACAGGCGTCCAGTACAGCAAGATGGTCAATGACCTACACTGAGCCGCATGTGTGAGTTGGCACCCCACTCTCCCAAACCCTCCCCTCCCTGAATCCCCAACCTTTATCCCCCCCCAAACCCCTCCTTCACCCCCCCCCCGCCCCCCGGCAACTATCACACATGCGGCTAACGATGCCTTCTCTTAGTCTCCGCAGGAGAAGCTGTCCCACAGCCGTCGAGAGAGGACCCAGATGGGCAGCAGGGTGCCGCACATCACGATCCTCACCACCTTCGAGGAACAGACCCCGGAGGATAAGGGGGTAGCCGAGGACAGAGTGGTCACCAACACAGAAGTTGGGCCCCACCAGGAAGACCTGCCAAACGGAGTTGCTAAAGCTATACAGACTGACCCATCCCTCCCACTGACCACATGTTCATTCTCCAGCTGGACCTCCAGCCGATGGCGCCAGCTCATCCTGGGTTGTCCCCCCCACTCTCCACCTCCCATGAGCCCAAAGTATGCAACCATCGATGCGTCACAGCTGTCATCCCCACCCTCCACTAGCGCAGACACACACCTCAGTGGGCGACAATGGTAGACAGGCTTCAGGGGCACATTCTGGTGAGCACCTCACAGTTGCTGATGCACATCAGGTGGAGGCAGTAACGCCCAGATGAGACAAGAGTCGGAGGTCTGCTGGATCTCAGGATCCAGCTGGGTCCCAGTCAGATGCTGAGCCGCTGGAACAGGTTTACCCAGAGCTAATGAAGCCATTCGGGTGCGATCGTGATATTCAGAGGAAGATGTCAGTCATACTCCTGCAGGTCCATAGCCGATTGGAGGAATCCCAGAGGCTACAGGTGCAGGAGGTAGTGCTGCAATGCGTGGCACTGAAGCCAACACTGCTAGGTGGAGACCACAGTGGAGAGCCTGGTGCACGTCGTCATCAGCATTAGTGAAGGTGTCCAAGGCGTGGAGGAGTCGGTGACGACAATGGCTGAGGGCCTCGGTAGACTATCCAACTCACTGGGGGACATGACCCAGTACCAGGTGGAGCTTGATGAAGTGCTGCGGGACATGCCCGGTCTCAAATCAGAATGGCGGAGGCACTGCGGAGATTGTCCCAGCCGGGGCTTGAACCAGCTGCCCCCCCCCCGCTCCCCGGTTCCCCCCCCCCCCCCGCTCCAATGAAATAGGTCTTGTGTGCCGATAATTTGTTTCTTGGCATGCTACGTTGAGATCCCGATTTCACCTACTGGAGTGGTCAAGTTGCATCACAAATGGTTTGGCTCTCGGCGCGGTTCTCGTTTTTAGCCTCCCCTGCAATTCATCCGCCTCATTGCGCTCTCGCTTGAATAAAACGTGACCACTGAATCACGCCCATGAAGGTCTCAAATCATGCTTAGATGCCAGCTTTGGCTAAGTGTTAGCCCGCTTGCGTAAATCGGAAGATTTGGCTTCAAGCCCTATCTCAGAGTTTAGAGTAGGTAACCCAGGCTGCACGTTAGTGCAGAATGTTAATCAGAGGAAGTTGTCTTTTGGATGAAACATTAAACCGAGGTTCTACTCAGCAGACTCAGCCCTTTCATGTGGACGTAGACAATCCCATGCCATGATTCAAAGAAGAGTAGAGAGTGCCCTATCCCTTAACTGTCACCACTAAAACACCATCTGGTCATTTTTGTGTGAACCTTACTGTTGCAAATTGGTTGTCAACTTTCTTTAATTAAATTGGTAACTATACTTCAAGAACAATTGGCTGTAATTACAAATACTTTCTAATGTTCACATTAAATGCATTGCTAATAATAAATTTATGTTGTTTTTGGGGAGCCCTGTAAAACACCTCAATCCAAAAATATTGTATTTATATGAGCTAAAAGTGGAAATCAAAACATATTAGATCGCTAACAATAATTTGTCTAATTTATTTGAGAATACAAGCTGGCTGTCATATGGAAATAATTGTTGGAGGATATCTGCAAATGTATATCCTGATTTAATATTTTCAAGCTGAGTCGTATCATGTGTCTAACTGCTTGAAATAAAGTCAGTAATTATATAATATTTTATCTACAAAAATAAACTATTACACTGAAATCAGGGATCATGCCAACTGATTGGTTTGCAGAAGTTTGGCTTTTACTACTTTTTCAACTTCTTCTTTGATACAATAAAAGGCAGCCCATTAATTATGTTTTCATTTCCTTCATGAGGAACGTCATTTAATTAATTTGCCAGAGAGAAACGTTATGGACAGTCTAACTATGAGCTCTATACTTCTTTCACCAAGGTCATTTTTTTTCTCCCAATTTTACTTTGAAGTCTTTTTTATGATTTTTTTCTCCTCATTTCATGTTTGTGACTCACACTGGATTACCATGGGCACGAGCAGCTTTTCAGTAGTAGCCATGTGGCTCAGCAGTGCTGAAGTGCTTCAGTATGATAAAATAATTCTTTCCCATTTGATGTATCAGGGCCAAGGTGTCCACTCCAATATATTTTGGAAACAATAGCAAGTAAATCCAATATTAAAAACATAATTCTTCTTAAAAATGTGTAGTCCAGTTAATCATCTAATGTGTTAAGATCTGCCCTAGACTCCCTGATGGCTTGGCAGATTAAAGACTAATCTGCAAAAGCTAGGAAGGTTTTAGGTTTAATCCGTAGACTATGTTGGGCTGTCTCAGATTACATGACAGTATTTGATAGAAAAGTTAAATTAGGGTAGGAGAGAAGTGCCCTGTGAATTGGTGTTGAGGTTACTATTTATTAGTCTTAATTTACATTGGTAATTGTAAGCAAATATATATAATTTGCTTCTTGTATTAACCCAAGATGGACAGTGGAACTGGATACAGAGGTTTGGAAATTTCAGAAATTAGTTGGACAACATATGTAGGCAGAATGCAAAGAAGTGTAAGTTATTGGACACTGGAAAGAAAAATCAGCAGATGTACTTCTTCATAGATGATGCTGAAGACTTAGAAATCATTGGCTCAATGCTCATCATGTTCAACCAATGTAGAATAGCAATCAAAAAATCAAAGGAAAGCTGGACTATGCAACTAGAACAGTGGACTACAAATCAAAGATCTTATTATCAAACTGAACATTAATCTGTTCAGACTCCACTTTGACTACTTGTCCAGTTCTAAACAAAACACAAGGGAGATTGTCTGGCACTGGAGGCAACGAGAAGGATCGGAGAAACGTTGGAGGTAAGAAAGGAAATAAGATGATCTATTCTACAAGAAAGGAGAAGGCTCTGGCCACCATGTCATAAAATGATACAGAGGCTGTGAGGTTATACCAATCAGGAAAGGATGAACAGGCTGTTTTTTCCTCTTGAAAGGAGAAGGCTGAGGGGTGATGCAGTAGAGGTCTTCTAAATTATGAAAGGTATTGAAAGAGAAGAAAATAGACACTAATGGGGTAGAGCACAACAAAACGTTATATTATGAGATAGTCACCAAGAAATCAGAGAGCGTCTTTAGAATAAACTTTATCCACAAAATGGCTGAGAAGGCAGAACTTGCTACCACAGGGAGTGGTTGAGCTGAATAGTATAGAGGCATTTAAGGGGAGGTTACATATGCAGGCGTATTAAGGGAATTGAGGGTAACGTTCATTGATTTAGATGAGGAAGGAAGAGGATGAAGTGCAGCATGTTGTGTTATGCTCTTGACGTAGCATAAGCTGCTTCCTTGATGTGCACTTTGACAAAGGAAGGTTCAGACTTGAAGATAGCTTTAACATATTTATTTAAACTGTTAACAATTCTCCTACTTCGATTCGACTCTCCTGTTAATCCTGCTATAGCTACTCAGACTGACGAACCAGTCTGCTACAATCCAGGTGGTGGGTGTGATGTGTTTTAAATCAACCCTGTGTACACACTGAGAGTCTCCACTGGAAAGAGGAAGATCATGTGTGCTGTGTCCTTTTATATGGGTTGGTGTAATGCCCTCCTGAGGTGGTGTCACCTCTTTGTGTCGTGAATACCCATTGGTTGTGTCCTATCTTACTGACCTATTGGTTGAATGACTGTGTATCATGTCTCTGGTGTTTCCTCGAGTGTCTATCTAGTCTACGTGTATTTACATTAACCCCTTGTGCATTTACAGTGATGCATATCACCACACAGCAAACACTGGCAGGGACTGTTTGGGCGAAATGACCGGTTTCTGTGCTGTGCATTCAGTGCTATTCTATGTATTTCCTTCTTTAAACATGGATGACCAAGTATGCACTGTCCTGTGGGCTGTATTATCATACACTTAGATTGTGGGAATGTGCAACTGGCTCTTATAATAATAATCTTTATTGGCACAAGTAGGCTCACATGAACAATGCAATGCAGTCGCCATATTCCGGCGCTAGTTCGGGTACACGGAAGGAGAATTCAGAATGTTCAAATTACCTTACAGCACGTCTTCCGGGACTTGTAGGAGGAAACTGGAGCACCCGGACCAATTGCTCAGTATTTTTTGATATGCCATATGTAGTGTGGAAGGTAGTATTTCATGCACAGGCCTGTTTTGCTGTTTCGTACATCAATCTAATTCCATTTGACCCTCTGGTGATGTTCACACCAAACATGTTCAAGCTTATCTACTCAGAATACATTATTCAACAGAAAAAGCCCACACACTCTGCATAGGTTTGTTCTGAAGGTCTCTCAGATGAGCACCATTGCTAATTTATGATGACCTTATCTGATCCTTCCTGGATAGGAGGGGGGAAGCTGATTAAGGGGTTAGCTTTAAATGGATCATCTTGACCTTTGAGTACACCTCCAATTTGCCTCATATTCTCTTTTAACAGGGGCAGCAGGGTAGCATGGTGGTTAGCATAAATGCTTCACAGCTCCAGGGTCCCAGGTTCGATTCCCGGCTGGGTCACTGTCTGTGTGGAGTCTGCACGTCCTCCCCCTGTGTGCGTGGGTTTCCTCCGGGTGCTCCGGTTTCCTCCCACAGTCCAAAGATGTGCGGGTTAGGTGGATTGGCCATGCTAAATTGCCCGTAGTGTCCTAATAAAAGTAAGGTTAAGGGGGGGTTGTTGGGTTACGGGTATAGGGTGGATACGTGGGTTTGAGTAGGGTGATCATGGCTCGGCACAACATTGAGGGCCGAAGGGCCTGTTCTGTGCTGTACTGTTCTATGTTCTATGTTCTATCTCAAAGAGGGTTGAAATCTTTACACTAAAATATCAATACCATTTTGTCTGATTGATTAAAAGAGCAAGTTAGCAAATAAATAAACATACCCAGACAGATTATCTCTGTGTACTATATGGAGCAAAACTGTAAATATAATTTAGAGAACGCAATTAGGATTTTACTATACAAAGTGACCAAAAAAGGACTTCCACCCACCATTTCTCAATGTTTGATAAAATAGTCAAAATTTAAATAAACTGTTACATAGGAGATATGGGCCGGAATTCCTGACCACTGGAATTCTATTTACCTGATGGCAGTGCACCCCCGCCTGCGGGTTGGCTTCAGTGGGAAATCCCATTGACAAGTGACGGGAGTGGAGAATCCTGCTGGCAGTGAACGGCGCTCCGCCGAGAAACACACAGCTGGGAGACCGGAGAATCCCACCCATTATATAAAATGCAATTTTATATTTACAGTATTTGCCAGCCCTTTTCTGTTTTAGGAAAAACACTCTTGTAAAACAGAAAATCTTGGTAAGACTTTGGCCTTGTAAAAAGCTGCTTAATGGTTCAAACATATTTTTCATCCACAAGGATGGAATCTAAAACTAATAAGACAATAACTTAAGTAAAAAACAGAAAATAAGATCAGACGGGGTCCGTGAGAGGGAGGCAGCTCTTTTCAAACATTAGAAGGATATTGAACGTCGTTATGGCACTGGCAGAGGGGAAGGAAACAGAGGTGGTTGCGGCATTTGACTGGGTAGAACGGGGGTTTATTTTTCAATGCCTGCCGATTTTCCTGCCAAAGGCTTTTTGCAGAGAGATTGAGGGAAGGATTATTGCGTTCATATGGGGAGGGAAGGTGGCCAGAGTTAGAAAGGTGCTGCTACAGAGGGGAAGGCAGGCAGGGGGTTTGGGTCTTCCGAACCTGATGTATTACTACTGGGTGGTGAATGTGGAGAAGGTGCGGAGGGGTTGATTCCCAGTGGGTCAGAACGGAGGAGAGTTTGTGCAGGGGGTCGGGATTGAAAGCACTCGCAACAGCGCCGCTCCCGATAGTCCCGGGGAAATAATCAGGGAGTCCGGAAATAATAGCTTCATTGAGAATTTGGAGGTAGTTTGCCAACACTTCGGGTTGGGGGCAGGACCAAGGGAAATGCCGATTCGGGGGACCCACAGATTTGAGTCAGGGAGGAGGGCAGCACGATAGCATTGTGGATAGCACAATCGCTTCACAGCTCCAGGGTCCCAAGTTCGATTCTGGCTTGGATCATTGTCTGTGCGGAGTCTGCACATCCTCCCAGTGTGCGCGTGGGTTTCCTCCGGGTGCTCCGGTTTCCTCTCACAGTCCAAAATGTGCAGGTTAGGTGGATTGGCCATGATAAATTGCCCTTAGTGTCCAAAATTGTCCTTAATGTTGGGTGGGGTTACTGGGTAATGGGGATAGGGTGGAGGTGTTAACCTTGGGTAGGGTGCTCTTTCCAGGAGCCGGTGCAGACTCGATGGGCTGAATGGCCTCCTTCTGTACTGTAAATTCTATGATCTATGAGGTGGGATGGAAATTTCCGGAAATGGGAAGAGAAGGGGATTAAGACGCTAAAAGATTTGTTTCTTAGGGGTCGGTTTTCAGGATTGAAGGAGCTGGAAGCGAAGCATGGGCTGGAGCAGGGGGAAATGTTTAGATGCATGCAGGTTTGAGATTTTGCCAGAAAGGAGATAGAGCTTCCCAGTGGAGCCAGCCTCCACATTGCTGGAGGAGGTGCTGATGACAGGGGGACTGGCGAAGGGGGTAGTGCCAGCGGTTTACGGAGCTATTTTGGAAGAGGAGAAGGCACCACTGGAAGGAATCAAAGCAAAGTGGGAGGAAGAGTAGGGAGAGGATATGGAGGAGAGATTCTGGTGTGAGGTGCTCCGGAGAGTGAATGTCTCCACCTCGTGCGCGAGGTTGGGGCTGATACAGCTGAAGGTGGTATACAGAGCACACCTTAGGAGGGCGAGGATGAGCCGATTCTTTGAAGGAGTAGAAGATGTGTGTGAACGTGGTGGGGGGGGGGGGGGGGGGGTCCGCTAATCATGTTCATATGTTTTGGTCCTGTCCAAAGGATTACTGGAAGGAGGTTTTTAGGGTAATTTCTAAAGTGGTGCACGTGAACTGGACCCGGGTGTCGGACCAGCCGGGGTTGGAAATCGGTGCGAAGGCAGATGTTGTAGCCTTCGCCTCGCTGATCGCCGAAAGGCGGATCCTGATAGGTTGAAGAGCAACCTCTCCACCCTGTGCCCTGGTGTGGCGGGGGGACCTGTTGGAATTCTTGACTCTTGAGAAGGTTATGTTTGAACTGAGGCACAGGATGGAGGGGTTCTACAATTCATGGGAATTATTTATTATGCACTTTGGAGAACTGGATAACATCGAACATTAGTTGGGGCGTGAGTGGGAGGGTTGGCTGTGTGTGTTAATGGCGACTATGCGTGATCCTAATTCCTTTTTGTCATTTGTTTGTGTGAACATGCGGGCTAATGTTTGGGGTTTGGTGGGAGGATGGGATCGTTGTTATTGATATGGGATTGACATATTTGTTACTGATTATTGTTTATTGTTGGTGGGTGTAAATTTGGGAGAAAATGTGAAAAAGGAGGTGAATAAAAAAATATTTAAAAAAAGTGAAAAACTGAAACTGATTTTTTTTTTGAAAAGTCTTAACTGTTGCAATCTTGGAAAGATTTCTGACATGGTACAGTGACATGATCACAGACCTCATCAGATCCTTAAAAAAAACAGCAGCAATCTCAAAATTACTAAACCTTCAACTGAATGAACATTTTAATGACTCTGAACAAGTTCTTCCCTCTCTAAAAAACATTTCATTGTGAGAAGAACTTCAGTTTCCTCTGAACTGTATGATGTCTCTGAAAATTATGAGTAATAAATAACAACCTTCCCAAATGATTAACATATGTATATTTCATTAAGAAGAATGTCATTGCTAACAGATTCTGATTACGCTTATTCAAAATGAGACAAGCATATGTTATTCATTAATACGGTGTAGCAGTCCCTAAAAGCACTCAGGAGGGAAATTAGTTATGTGAAATTCTGAGTTTAAAGGAGAAAAAGAAACAAACTAAAGATATTTTCCAAATAACTGTGCCTGTAATACATATCAGCATAATCTAAAAATAACATAGCAACTATAACCAAAAACATCTGTGCTTTCAGCCTATCTTGTAGCACAAATCATTAATACAATTTATAATTCATGAGTCTATTCACAAATGTATTCCAGTTGAGCAGCCCAAGGTCTAGAACTGAACAGATGTGGAACCAATTTGTGACCTTTATGGCACAAAGTTTCAAGAATTTAAAAAGATGGAAATTCTCTGCTCCACTTGAAAAGCATTTTTCTTCAGCACTGATTTATGTGCCTTATAGCCCTTAAGCAAGGAAAATTGAAGATTTGGCCCTCTACATTCTTTGGCAAATTACATCTCAAGAATTACTACAAATTTAATAGTGGTACATCTGTGTCTCGGTCATAATTGCATCTCACTCTTTTACCTGTTGTACCCGTTTCAAACTCTTAAATTAGTCTGAGACAGAACAAAAGCAAACTATGTGGAGGAGGGCAAGTGATCTAAAAACCCTTTAAAGAAAGTGGTAATGTTACCTGAGAAGGTAACCCTGTAGCCAAGAGATTACAGAAACACTATTCACAATTTGCTACCTTAACCCACCTAAAGGCTGATGATTGAAAGCAAAATGGTAGGGGCATATGGACAGCCAACAAAATGCAACCTTCACATTTCCCATCTGAAGCCTGTGATCAGGGTAGAAGGTTGAGCATTAAGCTAAATAGGGATCTGTTTACTTCTTTCACCCAGTAGAACAAATTGTCTTTCGACAGAGAAGTAAAATTCCTTGAAAAACTGTGGAGTAATTTTTATGAAAAGATAGCGTAAATGTGACTTTCTACAATCCTTACAATAACAATTTCACCAGTCTCAAAAGCACGCACTGAATATGAAAAGTTCAAAAAGTTTGGACCCCTTTTGAAAAATATTTTTCCATTCAAATTTGTCTGAACTTACGATGATAGCGATAAAATACTGCAAATAAAATCATCTCTGTGCTAATATATTAGGTGAGATATTTGTTGCATCACTTACTTTTATGCTGGTTGACAACTACATTTGAGTTTTTAGATGGCAAGGTAGCACAGTGGTCAGCACTGTTGCTTCACAGAGCCAGGTCCCAGGTTCGATTCCCGGTTTGGGTCACTGTCTGTGAGGAGTCTGCGCGTCCTTCCCGTGTCTGCTGTCCATATGCCCCTACTATTTTGCTTTCAATCATCAGCCTTTAGGTGGGTTAAGGTAGCAATTTGTGAATAGTGTTTCTGTAATCTCTTGGCTCCGCTTTCCTTCCACAAGACCCGAAAGATGTGCTATTAGGTAATTTGGACATTCTGAATTCTCCCACTGTGTACCCGAATAGGAGCCGGAATGTGGCGACTCGGGGCTTTTCACAGTAACTTCACTGCAGTGTTAATGTAAGCCTACATGTGAGAATAAGGATTTTTATTATTAGTAGTCGTACTTGGAATGAAAAAGTTCCCCAGTGAAAAAAATGAATCGAAGACTCAATTTCTTCTTAGCAATAATATCAGCAGTTCCTGTTAATGGCGATGGAGGTAATTAGGCAGAATTCTGGGACTGAGAGATACGCCAGTCACACCATAAAAGTGAGCTTTCAGATCAGCTTGCTAATACGTAATTCAGCACGATTTATGCTAGTGCGGCGCAGGGTAATAATGGCTAGGGTACACATTTGGTTTTGGTGGGGATAAAATGTTGGCTGGTTTTCACACACAACTAGTTTGCATTACGAACATGTAATAGAAGCATCAGTTGTTGAGTTTGTAAAACATGATGCTTTGCTCAGTCCAGGACTTGGAATATTTCTTTTGGAATAATTTCAAGCATTTTCCCAACTGGAATTCACGTGCATTCTCAACTAGAAGTCACATGGAATCATAGAATCCCGACAGTTTGGCCTATCGTGTCTGCACCTATTCTCAGAAAGAGCACCTTACCTCGGCCCACTCCCCTGCCCCATGCCCGTAACCCAACCCAACCATTGGACACTAAAGGCAATTTAGCATGGCCAATCCACCTACCCTGCACATCTTTGAACAGTGGGAGGACACCGGAGTACCCGGAGGAAACCTACACAGACAAGGGGAGAACATGCAAACTCCACCACACAGACAGTTACCCAAGGCCGGAATTCAATGATACACATGATTTCACAGAATGGTTTATATACCTCCTCGGCACAAACTCACCCATCGGTGCAATCTTCTACACATAGATTACTTCCAGGTGTCAGGACCACTTCCAGGTCCCAACCGCACATAATTTTGCAGTGCGCCCTTCTAAGCTATCTTCCTGGAGGCAGTCTTCTTATTGGTCATCTCCTCACCCACTGTCCAATTAAGAACAGCAGGTGGGTTCCTCAGACTTCAGCCCGAGTTAGAGGGCCCGCTGCTGTGGGGCAGCTGGCAGCTCCAACAGGAGAGGTGGTTGCAGCTGAGACAGAAAGGTGAACAGGACAGTGCTTCAAAATAAAGATGCCCACAAAACTGAATAGAATACCAAAAATCAAGACATCCAAAGCCATTAGGGAAAATCCCTCCAGAGGATTTGTTTTGGCTACGAGTAATCTTTCAACTTTAAAACAAAATAAAATCTTAAAATATAAAAGTAAAACATTGTGCAGTTAAGTGAGAATCAAAATTCTTTCAAACCATCACTGTGCAGTGATACAGGTCATGGGATGTAACTCCTAACATTCCCCCAAGGTTGACAGTTCTGCCATATTTGACCAAACCACAGTACAAACATTGAAGATGCCATTGGCTTGGAAATGCACTCTTTGTATTTCAGCTTTAGAGTGGAGTTTGGTATGTACAAACTTACACAATTGTGGGATGATAGATTTTTAAGCTTGCACTTGTCAGTATTTTGAAATGCAGTCAAAAACTGAACATAATTTGAAACAATCTAGCATTAAATGATACATCTATTTATCTAGGAATGGAGGTGGGAAGAAATAACGTACTTTATTGTGTAAATTTTTGTTCTACATTCTTTTTGTCAAAGGTGGAATCCTATAGGTGAGATGTTAAACCTCAATGCCATCTACCTATTTGTGGACATAAAATATTCCATAGAACTATTAGAAGAACGGGGGTGAGGTTTCTTCCAGAATACTGAACCAACATTCATCTTTAACTAACATGATCAAAAACAAACAGACTAGAGATTTCTTCCAGTGCCACTTTGTGGAGCCCTGTCATGTGCAAATTGGCTGTTGAGTTTTCTTATCTAACAGCAACGACTTCAAAATTCTTTATTTGTTGTGAAATGCTTTGGGACATCCTGAGGAAGTGAAAGGCACTGCGCAGTTGTAAGCTGTCTATCATAAACACAGATTCATCAACTCTTGCTGGAGGAGGCACTATAAATGAATGCAAGCAGCTCCATAGAGAATGAGCTTAAATGAATCCATTTGGTAATAACTAACCAACTGTGGCCTCCACAACTTAAGCAGAACATAAAGTACTAGATTAAAATGGATCATTATGAATGAAGTAGTCAAGCTGAAACTGCTTACAAATCACAAATAATAATTGTAGAGGAAATGGCATCATTATAGATTTGGCCAGTTGACAAGTCTGTGTTCAATTTGGCCAATTATAGAATTCATGTTCATTAGAGAGCTCGTTAGTTCTCTGCTGACAACACTTTTTGGCTCTATTTCCTCCTCCACCCCTTTGTGTTTCAGCACTTTATTGAGAATAGTCTGAACTGCTTCAAGGCCTTTGGAAATGTTATTTTTCAGTTTGTTACCAGAATGTGTACAATGGCAGTATAGGGTGATTTCCCTCTTCAATTCCTTCCCCTCACTGCCCTCCATTCATGCAACCACATTCAGCACACTATGTCCAGCATATTTGGTGCAGACCGGTGCCATGTTTCATGTGCTTTCTGCCATCTAGAAATTTGCCACTCAAGAGTTAAATTTTATGAAGGAATCCATCAAATGCAAAAAGCTTTTGCTAATTTAAGTTCTATTCTCTAAGGTAACAACGCAGTGTGATAATGTCATGTTGAACAAAAGCTACAAAATGTTCAATGAACATACTCTGCAGTCCATCTTGGACAAACCATCTTGACAGACAATTCACAAATAAAAATATGCCACTCCTCAATTCAGACAATACTGAGGGCACGATTCTCCGAAAAGGGACCAAAGCCCCACAGCAAACGCGTATAACCGGCGATCACAGTGCCGAGAAACACATGGCTATTTAACACGACTTGGGTTGTATAAGGGGCCTGAATGGGGAACGCACTGCCGAGGTGGCACATAGCTCCATTTTGTGCTGTGGGAGCTCTGGTCACCGGAACCTGCCAGTGTAGTTTATAAATTGCATCCCGATCTTCGAGGCCCCCGAAACGATTCCCAGCCTTCCCCCCAGCCCAAATATACTATGGGAGGGTCCCAGTGCTTCCCCACCCCATCGCGGCAAAACTCATGCACAGCACCCCGGCCTGATTGCACATATGAAAAAAATGCCAACTTGGCACCTTCCCAGTGTCAAATTGGCACCCTGGCAGTGCCCATGCCAGTGTCACTTGTAAGAAGTCTTACAACACCAGGTTAAAGTCCAACAGGTTTGTTTCGAAACCTATCACCTGGGCACCTTGGCAATGCCAGGCTGGCACCCTGTTGGCACTGCCAAGGTGCTAGACTGGCACTGCCAGGATGCCCAGGTGGCACCACCAGTGCCACAGCACCACCCTAGCCAAAGAGCACACAGCTGGGGCCGTCCGTTTCCCTTGGAGACCCCCACGAGTGCTGTGCCGTCTGGTCCCCATTTGTGTGGACTAATAAAGTGCTGAACGCCGCTCGCCCGAGGTCTCTGAGGCTAAGGGTATGCATCCCAAAGTCTCAGGTACCTCCGGAATCTGCACATTAGAGTGAGGCTAACTATCTCGTTCGAACATACAAATTTGCTAAAAAGTGATCCCAACCACAATAGGCGGGATTTACATTGCAATATCATGTGAGATTGCGTTGGATCTCTTGAGGCGTTGTGAGCCGGGTAAATTCCGAGGGGGGGTCTCTTGCTTTCATCGGCCATGCTGCGCCATGGTGAGCAGCTGTTCCAGCACAGCATGGCCATTGGATCGTGCCCATGAGAAAATTCCATTAATTTGTACAAGTGAACTACAAATGTGAGCTTTAGATTGCACCATGGATAGAACAAGAGCCCTAAAAGCAAATTCTTGGATTAGAGATTAAGGAGAGCTGATTATGTCTTTACATAGACCACAGTGGGGAAATGCATGCTCCCAAAGAGTTTGTGAGGTAGCCCATGGTCTTCAGAAGGAATGCATAGCTTTTCCAGTAAAGATGTTCTTTTGATTAAAGTTATTTTATAAAGTTTTATAATAGTTGTTTAAATGAATTTAGTTAGGTCCCAGGGCATTTGAAAAGGTCAAGACTTTGAACAGCCAAGGGTCACTAAATCAATTACTTTCTCAAAAGAAACTATCTTAATTTACATTACTCCAATTCAGTCTTTCTTACATGCACCTCACACTATGTGCAATAAAACAAACTATGGAACTTCGCGCCTCATTAGTCGAAAATGACCAGCAGCAGAACCAGGATGCACACAATAACCGACTGTGTGGATCCAAATTATCAGCGTTATTAATTGATGCTACGTGATGCTAACTTATTTTCGGGTTATAGGCTTATTTTAAGTATCATTTCCAGTATATTCTTTGTAGACGTACGTATTGCCGACGTACTGCCCTGGACATCTTTTGGATTGTGGGGGTGAGATCCACACAGGCACTGGGAGAATTAGCAAACTCCACATGGACAGTGACCCGAGGCCAGGATCGAACCTGGGTCCTCGGCGCCGAAGCAGCAACCTGCGTCAGAGTTGGCGGCCAATCAAAATCCAGCAGCTCTGTGCCACACCAGAATTAGTGGCCACTGCCAGTAATGCAGGAGGCTGGAGAAAGAAGAGGAATTATGGTTCCTGAATGCCAGTAATATCGGGATATCGCTAGGGTCAGGTTGGCAGGTCCTGGCAAGGGGCTGTGGGAGGCATGTTGGGCAGGCTGAGGGTGGGGGTTGGATATGGGAAGTAAAACGGTAGGGGAGGGGGTTCTGACTGATACAGGTTCTGGGATGGAGATAAATCACCCCCCCCCCCCTCCCCAAACACCGTAATATGAGGGTCCCTTTGAGAAAAGGGTGTTTTATCAAATGGCTGCAGTGATGTCATTGTGTGGGTGGAGCTGGGCTGTGATTCTGTCTTTTACTTTCGTTTTGAGCTGGAAGCTGCTTTGTGGCTCTGAGTTTTTTTTGATTTTGTTTTCAGTTGGCGAGCTGCATTCAAACCAAGGTGTATTTCGGTCTCTCTCTCTCTCTGCATGCTAAAGAATGTCTCCAGACCACATGATAACTTCAAAGTAATACCTGTTTCTGTAAGGATTGCAAACCTTCTGTTTTGTAGGGAAAAGGGTGTTTGGCTTACGGATGTTGTTAGGAAAGTTACTAAGGGTTACCAATAGAGTACTGTATCTTTGGGGGGGTATTTGTGTTGATAGTTGATAAGATATTTACTGTGTGTTGATAAAATGTTAACTGGATTCATAGAATAAACACTGTTTTGTTTAAAAATACTGAAGATCTCTGTTGCCTAACACCTGGAAAGTGGACCCTTGTGCTCCTCATAACCAAAATCTATTAAAAGATGGGGGTCAGGTGAACTCCATGATATACTTTGGTGTTCTTTAAACCCTGGCCTATAATAACACACACTGACCTACCAACTCCAGGGTTAATCCTGCTGGGCTGACCATTGGGTGCAAGCTCACCTGCACCTGCTAAATCAGAGCCACCGTGGGATGAGGCCTTTAATATACCCACTTAAGGGCTTCAATTGAGCCAGAGATTGGTGGCCCACAAGGTGCCTCCACACCTTCTATAAAATCATGGCGGGGCGGGCGGGTCAGCAGTGGCTGATGGTACGACATCTTAATTTATAGGTTCACCTGCCTGTTTTCCTGCCAGTGGGTGTCCCGTAAGATTCAGTCCTATACTTTTCCTAGTAAGTTATTGTGTGCATCCTGGCTCTGATGCTGGTCATCAGCATCTAAATTGTTTTTCTGAAAGTGTAAATATTTTTTACCAGCTCGTATAGTTTCTTTGCTTCAGTTTCATTAGTGAGGCTGTTTGTACCTGTGCCAGTGATTGTATTAAATAACATGTGTTTTTTTCATTAAGCAGATGGCTAATTTCTGCATGTTCCAAGAGCACAGTGGAGAAAACAAACCACAGTTGCATGTATTAGAAAATCCCAGCAAGTTTGAGTTGCAGCAGGCTGCATGAAATACACACATCAGGATATAGTACTGTTAGTACAATATGAAAGCTCGAGACACACAATAACATAAATTATGCGACCATTAATTCATTCAGAGACACGAGTTGAAGTAAACTGTGGCTTTAATCGGCTTACAACTGAGCCTGCCTGCGACTATACTGAACTGAGAGCGGACTTGCAGGACCGCAGCACTTATATTTCCTGCTGGGGGCGGAACCAAGGGCGGAGCCCTGTACATGCTCCTCATCTCCCCCTGTGGGCCGAGCCGTGCAACAGCTCACAGATGGAGCCCACAGGGACACAGTAATGTACAGCGTGAATTTTTCGTGGTTACACATTCGCCACAATAAATATACTAATGATTAAAAGAAAAGACGTGCACTTAAATAGTGATAAGGTTAAATAGATAAATATAGGAATGGGAGTGGACCCTTAAATTCTGGGAATTGGTGGTAATTAAATTCTGCCGGCTGAGTTGTAGGAATATTTTTTAAAATCTCTAGTCACAACATCTCATGAGGAAAGTACATGTGTAAACTCCATCGTAAATTAAGTCTGATCTAAAAAAAAAATTCATCACCTGTGCAAATTATACTTTATAATCACTTCAATGTGTTAAAAAAATAGAGTACTTGGCTCTCTATTTACTTATTTCACACCCAAAATTGGGCATGTTTGACATTCAGCAATTAGGGCTTTAGTTGGTACTCACATCTCCACAAGCAGAAATACCATGCTGTACGCTCTGTTTTTTTCCTACAGGTATTCTACACAAGAGAGGAAGTCACGTACACGCTTAGTTACAAAATATTAAATTCTACCTTACTGAGGTCACAAGACTGTATTCACTGATGTGGAAATACAGACAGGGAAGGCTTTCAACTCATTAGACATCAAAAGATCAGTGTGTGATGGCAAAATAATCTTTATCAAGTCTTATGAAAGTTAGGACTTATGTTATTGAGGTGGCAATTTTATCAGACAGATGGACAGCGGAAGAGAATTTTAAAAAAATCAGATATTATCTACAAATTAAGTGTTTATGTCTAAAATGGCAATTTATGATGGAAGCTCCACTATAATCTAATTACAAAAGATCTAGGGCGCGATCCACTGGCTGCATCCTGCCGCAATCGGAGTGGGACATGGTTGGCAAACACCAGGAAGGCCTCATCCGGGATCCCTGACAGCTGCAACGCTTCACAAGATTTAACCAGACATAGCAATCTGGGTCCTGCTCATGTCTCACAAATGAAAGTGGGTTGAAGAACTATGCGGACACTGGATCTAACTGGCACCCGGCATCTATTGGCCTCCCTAGGGAGATCCTAGCCGGCTGCCGATTAGTACTGGTCCACACAGACATGGACCAGCACCTGGGAAGGGGGGGGTGAGGAGTCTCCCAGGGTATGAAGGGAACTCCGGAATGTTGGCGGGGGTGAAGGGTGGGGATCTTGAAAGGGGGTGGAGCCTGTAAGGCGGCATGGAAAAGCCTGAAAAGGGGCCCTCAGTGTCCCCCATAGTGGGGTGTCCTCACTTGGGGGGATGTGTAGAAATGCCCATGTGTGTGGGGGTGACATTGTCTGTGGGTGGGGAGTGTGGGGGACCCTCAACTCACTGAGAAATCGGGGCACCCTTTCAAAATGATCAGGTAGTTCAGCTCCCCAGTGATGAAAAAATTCTGCCCAGAGAGAAATTCTCCAGGGCCCCAAAAAATGACGAAGTGTGGGTGGATAGCGGTGGGAAATTAGTCGACAGCCGGGATGAAATTCCCAGCCAAGATCGCCTGAAATGACACGTGGAAACCTTTCTGCTAAATCATGCTCATAATAATTTGCACTTCAATATAAAGTGTATATTTAATATGAATGTTTCTATTGAACAGAATGTGCATTTATCTTGGTCTACAAGGCAAAAAAAAGGTACAGGTTAGGTGGGGTTATGGGCATAGGGCGAGAGAGTGGGCCTAGGTTGGATGCTCTTTAGGAGGGCCGGTGCAGACTTGATGGGCCAAATGGCCTCCTTCTGTACTGTAAAGATTTTATAGATAATCTTTCAATCTGACAGCAGTATAATGCTGAAACCCTGGATTCCTGAATAGGTGGTTGGGTGGTACATTGGTTAGCACTCCTGGCTCACAGCTCCAGGGTCCCAGGCTCAGTTCCAACTTCAGGTGACTGTCTATGCGGAGTCTTCACATTCTCCCCGTGTCTGCGTGGGTTTCTTTCGGGTGCTCCAGTTTCTTCTCACAGTCCAAAGATGTGCAGGTTAGGTGGATTGGCCATTCTAAATTTCCCCTCAGTGTCCAAAAAGGTTTGGTGGGATTAATGGGTTACAGGAATAGGCTGGAAGCATGGCCTTAAGTAGGGTGCTGTTCCCAAGGGCTGGTGCAGACTCGATGGGCCAAATGGCTTTTTCTGCACTGTAAATTTTAGGATTCTATGATTCTTAAATTTCTGTCTCAGAAGTATTGGTTAGGTATGTCACAGGATGGAAAAATTGGTTAGAGGACTGCACTTGGAATTGTAGTATAAATGTCTTTTAAAAAGTCCCTGCTTTGTAAGTTATTTTCTAATTAACTGACTCAGTGAAGGCAGACAGAGCTGTTGACTCTGCCAAGGTTGCTTCTGAGAGCGGTCTGGAGTATTTCACATTGCAATATTCCCTCTCTTCCTCAGAGGTTTTTTATTTGGCTCCAAATGACACCAATTTAAGACTGTTAGAAACTCACTATGAAACTGCAGTTAAAAAAAACTCTAAGACCCTCCCCTCAATCTGAGGCAGTGTATTTTAGCACATCAACTAAATGTGCTCCTCATTGCAAGGTGACACCATACTTGAACAAAAGTAAAATCTATAGAACCTTTGTGGAGTCCAAATGGTTTGATGAGTAAGTATAACACGTGATATGGTATATAACTAAACACACCAGAAAGTGTTGGCCAATCTCAAGCTTCTTTCTAGCCCGATGGGGAAGACAGTATGAACCATCCGAAGTTTGCAATTTATAATGTAGTTAAAAAAAAATTTAGAATACCCAATTCATTTTTTCCAATTAAGGGGCAATTTAGCAATCCACCTACCCTGCATATCTTTGGGTCGTGAGGGTCGGGGAGAATGTGCAAACTCTACACGGACAGTGACCCAGGGCAGCAATCGAACCTGGGACCTCAGCGCGGTGAGGTAGCAGTGCTAATTACTGCGCCACCGTGCTGCCCTATATTCCAACTGCAGGGCAAAAGCCCAACCCAAGTTTGAACTTCCTGGGCAATTGCTGCGCCGTGCAATCCTTACGTGGGGACCTCCGGAGAGGTTACAGGTAGAGAGAGAGAGAGAGAGAATCGTCCAACACAACTTTGGGTCCCCAGGTGATATCCCAGAGCTTGGAAGGTACAGGCCATTACTTTTGTATTTGTATCTATTAACAGTCTACACTTTCAGAATAAAATGATCAGAAGAAATTCGAAGTTCTTTACATGCCATCACAGTGACAAATATCTGCTCTTCTCCAAAACTTAGGAGTCACAGAAAAAACCGAGAGTATATTCTCCTTGGCATGATTTCCTTATTTCAATACTGCATTATTGGAATTATATTTATGCCTGTAGAAGAAAACAATGCAAGAGAATCGTGCAAAATGCCAAAAATCAAAAAAATGCAAAAATTAAGTTACTTCCAACAACTTGCAAATATACACTGCCTTTAAGGTTGGAAAAAATGTTAAAAAGATGTAACAAAGATGTAATAAAAATGCCAAATAACGACATGTTAAGAGTTGACCAAAAACATGGGCCGGGATTCTCCCCTACCCAGCGGGCTTCACATTGCGGGCTCGGTGGGCCCCAATCGCGGGCCAGGCCACCGTGGGGGCACCCCCCGGGGCCAGATCGCACCCCCCCCCCCCCCAGGACCCCAGAGCTCGCCTGCGCCGCCTTCTCCCACCGGCGGGAGAGGCTTGACAGTGGCGGGACTTAGGCCCATCGCGTGCCGGAGAACCGTGGGGTGGGGGGCCCGCCGACCGGCGTGGCGCGATTCCCGCCCCCGCAGAATCTCTGGTGGCGGAGAATTCGGGACACGGCGGGGGCGGGATTGACGCCGGCCCCCGGCGATTCTTCGACCCGGCGGGGGGCGGAGAATCCCGCCCATGGTTAGAGTGAAACATCATAAAGCAGGACACAGACGTGGAGAGGCAGGGCAGCACGGTGGCACAGTGGTTAGCATTGATGCCTACGGCGCTGAGGACCCGGGTTCGAATCCCGGCCCTGGGTCACTGTCCGTGTGGAGTTTGCACGTTCTCCCCGTGTCTGCGTGGATTTCACCCCCACAACCCAAAGATGTGCAGGTTAGGTAGATTGGCCACGCTGAATTGCCCCTTAATTGGAAAAAAATAATTGGATACGCTAAATTTATTTTTAAAAAAAGAAGTGGAGAGGCAAAGGGGTTCAGGAAGAGTATTCAAGAGCTTAGAGTCTCGGCAACTGAAGGCATGGCATGTTGGGGTAAAGGGCAAAATAGCAGAGACCAGTCAGAGGAATGGAGATGGGGGCGTGGTAATATGGGGATAATTTATAGGGTAAAGGCCACAAATAAAGGTAAGTGAGGCAATCAAAAGATTTAAGCACCAGAACCTCGAGTTTCTACCAGGGAAGAAGCCAGAAACTACACTGTTCAGTTGTGCTCAAATTTCCTGTCATTCTCACTAATATCCAGCAGAATATAAAAATGGGTATAACCAGCATTAAAAAGCTATATCATATATTCCTGATATAAAGATTAAAGTTTTAATTCAGGTAACCGTCATTAATCACATTTTTTGAAGTTCAGTGGAAATGAGATCTGATGTGTTAGGAAGGTTGCTTCGATGTGAACTGCACTCGATGCAGGATAGTTAGAAACAGACGTCTAACACTGGAGAAAATCCAACACTGTTTCATTCAACCATAGAACTGCTATACATATTCAGCTGTGGGTCGACACCATACTGATCTGACTGATGACCTTGTAGTAGCCTGACCAGACTTACTAGCTACCGCATGGTGTTTGCACTTTCTAGCTCATGGACTCTGACTGTCTCAGTAGCTGGGCCCGAGAGAGCGGGAAACCGAGTGCCCTCTGGCTTTATAGTGGTAGTGTCCTGTCTGGTGATTGGCTGTGCTGTGTTGCATGCTTACTGGTCATCCTATGTGTCAATCACTGCCTGTCTGCATCTCATTATACACATGAGTGGATATTATGACAAGGTCAATGAGCATGAGGCAACCCTCATGGGCAAGGTGAACTTGATGAAGACATAGGGGAGATGGAAAAGAATATGTTCAGAGCTAAGACAAAGGAACCTGAGGAATGTTTTTTTTTTACAGAGAGAGTTGAGAAAACAGCAGAAACCGCTGAATAGGTGGATTCAATCTTGGTAACAATTAAGTCTATGAGCTTATTGCACATTATGGTGAAGCTGAGGAACTTGGTTTTAGAACCACAGAAACAAACATGAAGGGATACAGAAACATTGGACTGATCTATATAAAGGGCAGGCCTTCACCAATGAGATTGTCTTTGTGGATTATAGATTCTGTGATAGATGTACATACAAGTGATTCACAGAAAGAAGATGTTTGTTAGGTTTTACAAGTGATGTACTGTGTGATAAATGTGTGCAAAAACTATTCACATAAAGGGCAGGCCGCCACCAATGTTTTAAGTCTGGTGGATCATATCCGTTGTGATAAATCTGCAGAGAATACGAGGTTTTTTGAAAAGATTTGCAAATATGTAAACATATATAAAAGCGCTTGGAAAGCTGCAATAAGATATTTGGAGTCGCTGGCCCCCATTAGTTGATTTTAAGTCCAGCATGTCTAATTTCCATTGCAGCTAGCTTGCCTTTGTAGCAAATTACAGCTATAGTAAATTTGAATACACCATCTAAAATTTATTTATGCCGACATTATTACTGAGTAAAAATGCTCACCTCATACTGTAGCGTTAAACCACTTACTATTACAGAATGACTTGCATCAAAATCAAGAGTTCAGTACAATTTGAATTCTCCCTAGTTTTATGTTGGTTTCCACTGCACACAATTGGATGGATTGTTTACAATTATTTAGATTATTAAACATGTTGTTTCAGGGGCAGGGGTAGGAGAGAAAGACAACAGAAATTGGAAACTCACAGCTTCAAATTCAGGTTGGATCAATAATCTACAGAGAGAGTTTGTTCTTATTTTCCTTTACTAATAGAATTTTGCAATAAAAAAAGTCTTCAGTCCATCCCTCTAAATTGGTTATGGGGAAATCGACTGAAAACCTGAAAAAACAAAAATAATTCTTGTGAATTACCCAAGTTTAATCTTCAAGTCTTGATTCTCATTTATTTTACCTTTCAAGGACAACATTATACTTGCAATGTTTCTATGGCTCTGTAGTGCGAGGTGATATATGTTATCAACAACATAATCAACTTGTCAATTTTCTCAGCTTCGACCAAGGTTTTGTATCAGTAACTGTATTGTGTATCAATGATCATCGCAGCAGACTTCCGGTTGCGGCTATGACCAGCTAAGTCGCACATTTGGCAGCTCCTGCGACAAAGGTGTTTAAGGGCCGATTGGAGGGCCCCGACGGTACTGTAAAGACGAATCCCGGTGGGGGAAGGCTCCCTGAGGAGAGTGAGACCAACTTTATGGTCGGTACTCGGAGTGGGGCGACAAAAAAAGCGGCAGCAGCTCCCCGAAAAAAGCGGGGGAAGAGGACCAAAATGGCGGCCGGTGGCGCACTAGAAGATTGGAGAAAATGGGCGGAGGAGCAGCAGGCCGCTCTCCTCCGGTGTTTTACGGAGCTGAAAGTGGAACTCTTAGAGTCTATGAACGCGACGACCACAAGGCTGATGGGGGCCCAGGCGACCCAAGAGGCGTCGATAAGAGAGCTGCAGCAGGAGATGACTGCAAGGGAGGAGGAGGCCACGGTCCTCGTGGGAAAGGTGGAGGTGCACGAGGCACTCCACCTGAAATGGCAGAGCCGCTTTGAGGAGCTGGACACTCGAATGAGGCGGAAGAACTTGAGGATCCTGGGCCTAGCAGAAGGCCTGGAGGGGCCTGATCTCCCGAAATATGTAGCGGAGATGCTGAGCTCCCTGATGGGAGAGGGGGCCGGTCCATCGCCTCTGGAGCTGGAAGAAGCATATCGGGTCATGGCTAGGCGGCCTAGGGCGAACGAGCCCCCGAGGGCGGTGCTGGTGCGATTCCAGCGTTTCTGTGATCGGGAGAAAGTGCTGAGGTGGGCCAAGAGGGAGAAAAGCAGCAAATGGGAGAATTCGACGGTGCGGATATATCAGGACTGGAGTGCGGAGGTGGCAAAGCGGCGGGCCCGGTTTAACCGGACGAAGGCGGTGCTGCACGCAAAGAGGATCAAGTTCGGAATGCTGCAGCCAGCGCGCTTGTGGGTCACCTACAAGGACCAGCACCATTACTTTGAGACCCCAGAGGAGGCATGGACTTTTGTTCGGGAGGAAAAGCTGGACCTGAACTAGAACTTGGGAACGCCGGCGGTCGAGGCCGCCCGAGTACCCTTGACTGATCAAGTGGCCCATGTCTTTCTTAGGCCAGGTCGGAACTTGGTTAAAGTTGATGGATCGTTTGGTTTCTTTGAAACTTGTGTTATGGGGGGTTTCTTTGTTCCGTTTTGTGTGTCTCTTCCCGTTGCCAACTTCCCTTAATTATTGTTGTTGTAGGGGGGGGCTTTTTTACTGTTTTTTGATCTGTTCTTTAAGGGTTATGGTTACTGTTCTGTTCGATGGAGGGTGATGGTTAAATACGTTATTATTGGGTAGTTATTTAGTTATGCAGGCATAGTTATGTATTTATGTATTTATTTGAGATTTGTTATTTATATTGTTATATTGTTAAGTTGGGGAGGCGGGACGGGGGGGGGGTGCAAGTTGGTTATGCGGGTTTTCTTTTTCTCTTTTTTCTTCCTCTCGTTTTAAGGGGGCTTTTTTATGGGCTTGGATGGGGACGGGGGTGGAATTGAAGATGGCGGGGTAGGGTGTGGCCGGGCGAAAGCGCGGGCTTTCCCCTGTTTCCCGCGCGCGGGACGGAGGAAGGGGGAGGAGAGAAGAGTGGGGTGTGGCCAGCAATGGCGGCTTTTCCCGCGCTGAAGCGGGGTCAGAGAGGGATGGCAAGGGGGGGGGAGGCCCCTCCCCCCCCACATCGGGAGGAGTCGGAGTGTGGCAGGGGCAGCCGGGTCAGCGAAAATCAGCTGACTCTCGGGAGTACGATGGTGGATACACCGCGGCTAGGAGGGGTCCTAGCCGGGGGGGGGGGGGGGGGGGGGGGGGGGGGGGGGGGAAGGGGGGTTAGGGGGGGATACCGGGTTGCTGCTGGAAAGGCCGAGGACGGGAAGGGAAGAACGGGAGGAGAGAGGGGGGGGGCCATCGCCATGGGGAACGGGTCAGAAGGGGAGGGTCGACCCGGGGCGAACAGGGGACAGGACATGGCTAATAGACAGGGGAAAGGGACAGGTCGCTCCGCGACCCGGTTGATTACTTGGAACGTGAGGGGGCTGAATGGGCCGGTCAAGAGAGCAAGGGTTTTTTCACACCTAAAGGGACTGCAGGCGGATGTGGCAATGTTGCAGGAGACTCACTTGAGAGTAGTAGACCAGGTACGCCTGAGAAGGGGGTGGGTGGGACAGGTGTTCCACTCAGGCTTGGACGCAAAGAACCGGGGGGTGGCGATTTTGGTGGGAAAGAGGGTGTCGTTCGTGGCGGCGCAGGTGGTAGCAGATAAGGAGGGTAGGTACGTGATGGTGAAGGGTAGGCTGCAGGGAGAGAATGTGGTGCTGGTGAATGTGTATGCCCCGAATTGGGATGACGCGGGTTTTATGAGGCGCCTGTTGGGCCTCATTCCGGGTCTGGAGGCAGGGGGCCTGATCATGGGGGGGGACTTCAATACAGTGCTCGACCCTGGGCTGGACAGATCGAGTTCCAGGACGAATAGGAGGCCGGCAGCGGCAGAGGTGCTAAGGGGGTTCATGGAGCAGATGGGGGGGGTAGACCCTTGGAGATTTGGCAGGCCAAGGGCGAGGGAGTATTCTTTTTTCTCCCACGTCCACAGGGTGTACTCCAGAATAGACTTTTTTGTACTGAGCAGGGGGCTGATTTCGAGAGTGCAGGACACGGAGTACTCGGCCATTGCGATTTCGGACCATGCACCACACTGGGTAGAGGTAGAACTGGGGGAAGCACGGGACCAGCGCCCGTTGTGGCGCCTGGATGTGGGGCTGCTGGCGGACGATGAGGTGTGCGGAAGGGTCCGGAAGGGCATTGAGAGATATCTGGGCACGAACGACACGGGCGAGGTGAAGGTGGGGGTAGTCTGGGAGGCCCTGAAAGCAGTGATCAGAGGAGAGCTGATCTCCATAAGGGCACACAGAGAAAGGAAGGAGAGGCAGGAGAGGGAGAGACTGGTGGGGGAACTTATAGAAGTGGACAGGAGATATGCGGAGACACCAGAGGAGGGGCTGTTGAGGGAGCGGCGCAGTTTACAGGCCCAGTTTGACCTACTGACCACTAGGAAGGCGGAGACGCAATGGAGAAGGGCACAGGGCGCGGTCTATGAGTACGGGGAAAAGGCGAGCAGGATGCTAGCACACCAGCTGCGCAAGCGAGATGCAGCCAGAGAGATTGGGGGAGTGAGAGAGAAGGGAGGGAACGTAGTGCAGAAGGGGCAAGAGGTGAACGGGGTCTTCAGGGATTTCTACAGGGAATTGTACCGGTCTGAGCCGCCCAGGAGGAGGGGGGGAATGGAGAACTTCCTCGATAGATTGAGGTTCCCAAAGGTCCAGGAGGAACGGGTGGAGGGGCTGGGGGCGCTGATAGAGCTGCAGGAGCTAGTTAAAGGGATAGGCCAGATGCAGGCGGGGAAGGCGCCGGGGCCGGATGGGTTCCCGGTGGAATTTTATAAGAAGTATGTGGACTTGGTGGGTCCAGTGCTGGTGCGAGCCTTCAATGAGGCGCGAGAGGGGGGGGTTCTGCCCCCGACAATGTCACAGGCCCTGATCTCCTTGATCCTGAAGCGGGACAAAGGCCCTGTACAGTGCGGGTCCTACAGGCCTATCTCCCTCTTGAATGTAGATGCCAAACTGTTGGCAAAGGTCCTGGCAACCAGAATAGAGGATTGTGTGCCAGGGGTAATCCATGAGGACCAGACGGGGTTCGTAAAGGGACGACAACTTAACACAAATGTCCGGAGACTGTTGAATGTGATTATGATGCCAGCAGTGGAGGGGGAGGCTGAGATAGTGGTAGCACTGGATGCGGAGAAGGCATTCGATAGGGTGGAGTGGGAATACCTGTGGGAGACGCTGGAACGGTTTGGGTTTGGGGAGGGATTTATCAAGTGGGTGAAGCTGCTGTATTCGGCCCCGATGGCGAGTGTGGTTACAAACGGGAGGAGGTCAGAGTATTTTGGGCTCCACCGAGGTACCAGGCAGGGATGCCCCCTATCCCCCTTACTATTTGCATTAGCGATCGAACCGTTGGCGATGGCACTGAGGGGTTCAGGGGGGTGGAGAGGACTGACAAGGGGAGGGGAGGAACATCGGGTATCACTCTATGCGGATGATTTGTTGTTATATGTGGCGGACCCGGAAGGGGGAATGCCGGAGGTAATGGAAATACTAGCGGAGTTTGGGGACTTTTCGGGATATAAATTAAACGTGGGTAAAAGTGAGGTCTTTGTGATACACCCGGGAGATCAGGGGGAGGGAATTGGGCGGCTCCCCTTTAAGAGAGCAGTAAAGAGCTTCAGGTACTTGGGGGTGCAGGTGGCAAGGAACTGGGGGGGCCCTCCACAAGCTGAACTTTTCAAGGCTGGTGGAGCAGATGGAGGAGGAGTTCAAGAGGTGGGACATGGTACCGCTGTCGCTAGCAGGGAGGGTGCAGTCAGTCAAAATGACGGTCCTCCCGAGGTTCTTGTTTCTGTTTCAGTGCTTGCCCATCTTTCTCCCCAGGGCCTTCTTCAAGAAGGTAACTAGCAGCATTATGGGCTATGTGTGGGCACATGGCACCCCTAGAGTGAGAAGGATTTTCTTGGAACGGAGTAGGGACAGGGGAGGATTAGCGCTACCCAATCTTTCCGGATACTACTGGGCGGCGAACGCATCGATGGTGCGCAAGTGGGTGATGGAGGGGGAGGGGGCAGCTTGGAAACGTATGGAGAGGGCGTCCTGCGGCAATACAAGCCTGGGGGCGCTAGTAACGGCACCATGGCCGCTCCCCCCCACAAGGTATACCACGAGTCCGGTAGTGGCGGCCACCCTGAAAATCTGGGGGCAGTGGAGGCGACACAGGGGGGAAGTGGGGGGTCTGATGGCGGCGCCACTGAGAGGGAACCACAGATTTGTCCCGGGGAACACTGGCGGGGGATTCCAGAGTTGGCACAGGGCGGGCATCAGGCAACTGAGGGACATGTTCATAGAGGGGAGGTTTGCGAGCCTGGGAGAGCTGGAGGAGAAATTTGAGCTCCCCCCGGGGAACACGTTTAGATACCTGCAGGTGAAGGCATTTGCCAGACGACAGGTGGAAGGATTTCCCTTGCTTCCCGATAGAGGGGTGAGTGATAGGGTGCTGTCAGGGGTCTGGGTCGGAGAAGGGAAGGTCTCGGACATCTACAAAATAATGCAGGAGGTGGAGGAGGTATCGATAGAGGAGCTGAAAGACAAGTGGGAAGCGGAGCTGGGAGAGCAGATAGAAGATGGGACATGGGCGGATGCCTTAGAGAGGGTCAATTCGTCGTCGTCGTGCGCAAGGTTGGGCCTCATCCAATTTAAGGTGCTGCACAGAGCCCATATGACGGGGACTAGGATGAGTCGGTTCTTCGGGGGTGAGGACAGGTGTGTTAGGTGTTCGGGAAGCCCTGCGAACCATGTACATATGTTCTGGATGTGCCCGGCACTGGAAAAGTTCTGGGAGGGGGTGGCGGGGACGGTATCGAGAGTGGTGGGAACCAGGGTCAAACCAGGGTGGGGGCTAGCGATTTTTGGGGTTGGGGTGGAGCCAGGAGTACAGGAGGCAAGGGAGGCCGGAATATTGGCCTTTGCGTCCTTGGTAGCTCGGAGAAGGATCTTGATTCAGTGGAGGGACACAAGGCCACCAAGTGTTAACACCTGGTTAAACGACATGGCAAGCTTCATCCAATTGGAAAGAATCAAATTCGCCCTGAGAGGGTCGGTACAGGGGTTCTTCCGGCGGTGGCAGCCCTTCCTTGACTTTCTGGATCAGAGATAGGAACTGGAGGCCGAAACAGCAGCAACCCGGGGAGAAAGGGGGGAGGGGGGAAGGGAGGGGGGGGGGGATAGCAACGTAGGGAGCACGTCAGCGGGGGGTCGCGGGCAATGACTGCCCGAGGCCATCGGCAGAAAGGGAAAAACGGTTTGGTTGCTAGACTGGTAGCGGGGGGGGGGGGAGGGGGAGGGGTGCGCGCGGGGGAGGGCGTGGGGAGGATTTTCCAGGGGGGATTTGTTGTGTTATAATTTAAAATGTAGTAGGGGTAAATGTTTGTATCGAAAAATTTCAATAAAAATTATTTAAAAAAAAAAAATGATCATCGCAGCACAAATGATCGACTATATCGCTTTGTTGCCACACATGACTGTGGGATTCAGGCCTTACTGTTCATGGTTACAAATACAATGTGTAAAATACAGCTATGTTTGTAGCCAACAACGCAATTCCAAGATAGATGCTTCCTGTATAAAAGACTTAGATGAGAATATTTCAAAAGTATGTACAGACAAAAAAAAAAGTCAATGCAATAGGCTAATTTGGGGTTTGTAGAAACAAAGGGTGGGATTTTCTGCCTTGGTTCAGACCAGGGAAGGAAGGAGTGGGGGGTCAGATTGGAGAAAGATGGAGGTGGGGGAGGACCGAGGGGGTGGGTCGGAGAGTGGGGAGTCAGGTCGGATTGGACTGGAGAGAACGGGAGAGTCGGGTATTTATGAATTTGAAAATATTCAAAGACTGTTTCCACTGTTTTGAGGAAGAGAGATCCAAAGACCCACTACCATCTGACGGGAAAAAAACGTCTCCTCATTTCTGTCTTAAATGGACGACCCCTCATTTATAAGCAGTGACCCCCCCCCCTAGTTCTAGATTCTCCCACAAGAGGAAACATCCTTAACAGATCCATCCTGTCATGTCCCCTCAATTTTATATGTTTCAATCAAGGTACTTCTTACTTTTCTAAACTCCAGCGGATACAAAACTAGCCTGCCCAATCTTTCCTTTTAAGCCCTGTAGGGAGAAAATATTGCCTTTGGTCGTGGATATCAAGAACAAGGGACCGGATTTTCCAATCCGAACATGGAGTAATCCTTTGTTGAGTGGATAGGAATGGACGTATGTGGGTCCCGCAGAGACACTGCGCCCCTATTCCTATTGCTGGCTATTTTGATTAGCTTGGTAAAGGGGCAAGATCGCGAGCCTGCACGCAGTACTCTCAACCTTGCCACCTCCATTGCGGGGGTAGGCATTTTAGAACCGACGCAATTTTCACGGAATCCTCTGAAGGCGATGTGATTCACAACAGCTTAGAGACGTTATAAACCATGTAAGAATCTTAGTCTCGTCTCCAGAACCCTTTGACAGGTAAGTTCAAAAGTTGTTGATAACTTTGCATGGTATAATATAATGTTGTATGATAAATTAAATGTGTTTTAATGCAATCATTAATGATAAGGCCTCGTTCTTAAAAGGTAAATGACCATGTTGTGAAAGCGGCAGTGTTCTGACGCATTAGAGTACATTATCCAAAGGATAAAGTGATGTTCTTCATCAAACCATATTGATATCAGATTACACTATTGTGACAACTGGAAAACTTCAAGAATATTGGATTCTAAGTATTGGGCAATTTAAATGTTAAATATCTGGGGTTACAGGGGATTTGATTGCAATGATCATTGAAAAAGAAAATTCTGTTTTGCAGGGCCTGGGTGCTTTTAGCAGCCAGAAGGTGAAATTGACAAAGGAATGTGTTTTTCAGTCGAGGCTGATGGCTGATGAAAATTCCCTGTGGAGTTCATATGGGGTGGCACGGTAGCACAGTGGTTATAACTGTTGCTTCACAGCGCCAGGGTCCCAGGTTTGATTCCCGGCTTGGGCCACTGTTTCTTCACGCAATCACTCCCTGAGTGGATCATTCTTTCCGCACAGTCTTACAAATAAATAAAAATATAGGGATTTCGGTCCAGTATCCTAGCCACTGTTGGGGTCTGCTCTGGGATCATAATACTGTGTCAGTTGTCCTCTATAATTCAATCTTTTAATGGAACAGCTCAGATAACTGTTCATTTACTCTTAAGCTTAAAAATAGATGGCTGAGGTCTTTCAATGACTTCAAAGATTTTCATGTAGTCAACTCCGAAGGCTTTGCTTATATATATATCTATTATATATAATATAATATAGTTGTGGAATGGAATCCAATTATGAATGCTTGACTGATTTCCAATCACACTGATGGCTTAATTTCAGCAATGATTGCTGCTGCAGTCATTCAATAAAATCTCATTACGCATGCTTGGCGGAGCTCCAAACCACACTAATGGATTCAGCTGTCGAGGAATCTGTGAGTTGACTCATCTTGACAGTTTTATTTTTTAAAATGTTTTTTATTGATTTTCATCTTTTTATGGTACATAATCTGGCAATCACTGAAAGGTAAATGCTTTCATATTTACAGAGTTCCCTTGGAGAGGCGAGCAGAGACACTCAATCAGAAAGAGAAAATAAACATATTAAAACTAGAAACTTATGATTAATTACACATCCCCCCCCCCCCCCCCCCCCCCCAACCTCTGGATGCGGACCCTATCTGGCCATTGCACCCTGATTGGGCTCCCGATGTTGGCCCTGGTGTATATCGCTGAACATGCTGGTGTTGTTCCTGTTTCTCCCTGTTCCTGTTTCTCGGGCCTGCAAATATGCCGCTTATATCCTGTAGTCCCCCCGTGGGTTTTTGCCATCATTCCCTCCCTTCTCACTCCTTTGCCCCCGCTCCCTCCCCATCCCTGTCCTTCGCGATTTGTGGCTCACTTGTGCCCCCACACCTCCCTTTGCTCTATTGGTCGCTGGCTACTAACAGGTCTTGTTGGTGGATAGTTTCCACATTTTGTGGAAGCCCTCTTCCGATCCAAAGATGGTGAATTGTATTTTCTACAGTTGGAGGAATTCCGACAGGTCGGACAGCCAGTCTACAGCTTTGGATCATGCTGGTCTTGACAGTTAAATGACCACTTGTGAGGAATTATTTTTGAAATGGCCTTTGAATGTTTGCTTGTTTATTTTGTGACAGTTTCATAAGACTTTCCATTGTTATTAAAGGGCTCATGATTCCTGTATATACTTGGTGAATAGTAAGGGGGGAGGGGTTTGGAGTGGGCAGTGAGAATGGGAATGAATGGATGAGAGAGGGCATGGGATGATATGGAGAAGATGTAGAGGGCCATGGGGAGCCTTTGGGACCATAAATGGTGAGGGGAGCATGGAGAATTGGGGTGGGGGGGGGGTTGAAGGATGGGAAAGATGGTGAAGGTTAGGAGGTTTCACTCTCATCTTCTGAACTGAGCCAGCCAAAGAAGACAGACCTTTGAATCTGGTTGCCTCAACATCCGCTCACTTCTCTTCGTCCCTTTGCAGTACCTCAGGAGGCAGTGGCCCCAGCTCCAGCCCGCCTCTAACTGAGGGAGAAAATATTCAGGAGACAGGATTGCGACATTGGGAAATGACCCGAGTCCCGATTCCCAACCAAAGAGGAAAATCTAGCCCAAGATTTTTAAAATTAGAGCTAGGTCATCTGCGGTTAAATTCACAAAGAGCTTTTCTTTTAAAAAACGGCTAGTAAAATATATTACCCGAAAGGCTGTAGATTCTGGTCAATTGGAGCCGTTAAGAATAGGATGGATAGGTTTTTGTCAGGATAAAATGTTTTTGAACATAGAGTAAAGGTAACTAAATGAGGTTGAGGTACAGGTGAGCCATAATCTAATTCAATGGCACTGCAGACCTGAACGATAGCATAGTTTACTCTCATGGGTATGATCATCCATGAGCCTTCTTTTTTCCAGAATCAACATTTGCAATTTCAGCACCTCACAATCTCAAGTATCAATTGAACTGTCTTTAATTGCACCCTCTCCAATGTTTGCATGTTGACATGCAATTCACCGCTGCAAAGAATTAAGATTTTGTCTCAAGCAATTTTGCCTTGTAATTGCCAGTAAAGGGAATGAGTTCCTCATTTTTATGGAATTTCTGGATTTTAGACCCATGTTCATATCATTGTAGACATTCAGTCAACAATATTCCATTATCAGATCAGTATTGTATTATTTCAATCAATTGCTAATTGGCTTCTCTTCAACATCACTGCATATCCCAATATTCTGTCATCTACATGCTCTTTGGTAAAGTTTCACAATTGAAATTGAATTTACAACTCATTGATTGAGTGAGTCTCCATGCAGTTTGAATACATACCATTTGCTAGTACTTTGAATTCGCATCAGAATTTCAATCCCTACAGTGCAGGAGGCCATTGAGTCTGCACTGACTCTCTGAAAGAGTATCCTACATAGGCCCACTCCTCTGCCCTATCCCCGTAACCCCACCTAACTTGCACATGGTTGGACACAAAAGGGCAATTTAACAATCCACCTAAACGGGACATCTTTGAGAGTCTTTGACAAGGAGTCATCCAGACTCAAAACGTTAGCTTCCTTTTTCCTACACAGATGCTGTCAGACCTGCCGAGATTGTCCAGTATTTTCTGTTTTTGTTTCAGATTCCAGCATCCGCAGTAATTTGTTTTTATCTGGACATTTTTTTAATGTGGGATAAAACCGGACACCTGGATGAAACCCATGCAGATATGGGGAGAAGGTGCAAACTCCACACAGTCACCCAAGGCTGGAATTGAACCTGGGGATCACTGGTGCTGTGAGGCAGCAGTGCTAACCACTGTACCACCAAATTTGTTTGTGTTTCACAGTTAATCTGTCTTTCTTTCTTCGCACTGAAGATTGTGAATATCAATCAACAAGATTAGTTGGAGGGTGGGACTGGAGCTTGCAGAGTTGGAAGGCATTGCTGATTGAATCTGCTGGAAGGCAGGACAGGATGACAATAAAGAACCACACAGATTGGCTGAAGAGTGATAACAGATAATTCCAGAACAAGTAAAATGTTATGCTCTTCCATTCCTAGTTACTCACAAATTTATTGGAGAAAAGCTTTTAAGATAAGCTAATGGCTTCTGAGAGTTGAAGTGGGTTTGTAGTGTTCAGCTTGAAAAATGTTACAAAAAACAAACAAGATAATAATGTGCAACTTTTAAAAAACATATCCTTTTCTTCATGATTGGTGCCAGATGGTTTTCTGAGACAAAGGCAAATGTTCTCAAGGAAAATCACTGATGGGTTATTAGAGCATTTCTGTTACTGCACTTAAAGAAATTGTCATGGTTTTGAATTAAAATAGGGAATGATTATGAGTTTTACTTAAGTTCAAAAATGATAATGAGAATTCCATATTTAGAAATTCACAAATATAACTTTGATGCATGATTCAGGCCTTTGGACTATTTGTGGAAGAGGTGTAGTGTTCAGTTATGTTCTGTAGCCTTAAAAGCTGTTTCTAGTGCCTTTATGTGCTTGGTATAGTGGCTGTTTTGTCACTAGTGCCTTTATGCGCTTGGTATAGTTGCTGTTTTGTCACTGTGCACTGGCTGGGGAGAGAATTCCCATCATCTTGTCCACCAAAAAACAGGACAACTCCAACCTAGCCAATTACCACTCCATCAGTCAGTCAATCAGGAAAATGACGGAATGAGTCATCGACAGTGCTATCAAGCGTCACTTACTCAGCAATAATCTGCTCACTGACGCTCACTTTGGGATTCACCAGGGCCACTTAGCTCCTGACCTCATTACAGCCTTGGTCCAAAACAGAAGTGAACGGAAGATCGGAGGTGAAAGTAACTGCCCTTGAAATCAAGGAGCCCTAGGAAAATTGGAGTCATTGGGAACCAGGAGTGGAAACTCTCCACTGATTGGAATCATACCTAGCACAAAGGAAGATGGTTGTGTTTGTTGGAAGCCAATGATCTCACTGTGGGGACATTGTTGCAGAAGTTACTCAGGGTAGTGTTCTAGGTCTCACCACCTTCAGCTGCTTCATCAATGACTTTCCTTCCATTCTAAGGTCAAAAGTTGGGATGTTCGCTGATGGAATGTTCAGCACCATTTGCAATGCTTCAGATACTGAAGCAGTTCAGTTCTATATATAGCAAGACAACATTCAGGCTTCGGCTGATAAGTGACAAGCAACATTTGCACCACACAACTGCCATATAAACACACTGTGGCGACAAGAACAGAACTTTGGCTGGGAATTCTGCAGCAAGTGACTTACCTCCTGACTCCACAAAGCCTGTCCACCATTTACAAGTTTCAAGATAGGATTGTGATGGAATCCTCTCCATTTGCCTGGATGAGTGCAGCTCCATCAACACACACGATGCTTGACACCATTTAGGACAAAGCAGTCTGTTTGATTGGCATCCCATCCACTATCTTAAAAATTAATTCCCTCCCCCAGCAGTGCGTACCATCTACACGATGTATTGTAGCAACTCACCAAAGTTCCTCGATAGCACCTCCCAAACACGTACCTCTACCACCTAGAAGGACAAGGGCAGGATGTGTATGGGAACACACCAGCTGCAAGTTCCCTTCCAAGTCAAACTCCATTCTAATGCAGATCCGTGCGTGCCGGTTTGATTGTAGGAGTGGCGAAAATTGGTATGGGTGGCTGGCACCAATCGGTTTGCAATTTTACAGGACTGCTCCTGCTGGTGGGTTCCGGATCCTGCCTGAATGTAGCCAATTATCACCGATTAAGGGCAATCTCCATCTCATCAACGGGATGGCGCCACATCTAATGGCCTCCCGGGATCTAATCAGCTACCCAGCGGGAGGTCACGTGGGTGCCTTTTAACACATCTATTTCAAAACGGGAACCCAGTGCAGAGGAGGTAGGAAAACAAGAAGTGAGAGGATGTGGTGGCACAGTAGCATTGTCGCTGGACTCGTAATCAAAAGACCAAGGGTAATGATCTGGGGACCCGGGTTCGAATACCACTACAGCAGGCGGTGGAATTTATACTCAATCAAATATCTGGAAGTAGAAGTTTAATAATGACTATGAAACCATTGTCGATTGTCAGAAAAACCCATCTGATTCATTAAAGTCCTTTAAGGAAGGAAATCGGCCATCCTTACCTGGTCTGGCCTACATGTGACTCCAGACCCACAGCAATGTGGTTGACTCATAAATGCCCTCTGAAAAGGCTTAGCGAGCCACTCAGTTGTATTCAACTGCTACAAAAACACAAAAAAGGAATGAAACCAGATCGACCACCTGGCATCAACATGGCACCATAAATGACAACAGCAAACCCAGCCCTGTCGACCCTGGTATGTCCTCCTTACTAACAGCTAGAGGCTTATGCCAAAGTTGGGAGAGCGTATCTCATAGATTGGTCAAGCAACAGCCGGACAGTCATACTCAAAGAATTATACCTTACAGACAATGTCCCAGACACCACTATCACCATTCCTAGGTATGTCCCGTCTCAGCGACAGGACAGATCAAGCAGAGGTGGCTACACAGTGGTATACAGTTGGGAGGGAGTTGCTCTAGGAGTCCTCAACCGTGACTCTGGGATCCATGAAGTCAAATGGCTTCAGGTTGAACATGGGCAAGGTCACCTCCTGCTGATTACCACGCACTGTCCACCATCAACTGGTGAATCAGTTCTCCTCCATGTTGAACACCACTTGAGTGGAAGCACTGAGAGTGGCAAGGGCACAGAATATACTCTGGGTGGGCGACTTTAATGTCCATTACCAAGAGTGGCTCGGTAATACCACCACAGAACGAGCTGGCCGGATCCTAAATGACCCTCGACTGGAACTGCAGCAGATAGTGAGGGAATCGACAAGAGGGAAAGACATACATGACTTCATCCTCACCAACCTGCTTGCTGCAGATGCTGCAATCCATGACAGTATTGGTAGAAATGACCACAGCACAGTCCTTGTGTCCAGTTCACATTGTGGATATCCTCCATCGTGTTGTCTGGCACTACCACCGTGCTAAATGGGATGGACTTTGAACAGATCTAGCAACTCAAAACTTGGCATTCATGAGGCACTGTGGGACATCAGCAGCAGCAGAATTTTGTTCAACCACAATCTACAAACTCATGGCCCGGCATATCCTCCATTACCACCAAGCCAGGATCAACCCTGGTTCAATGAAGAGTGCAGGAGAGCATGCCAGGAGCAACACCAGGCATACCTAAAAATAAGGTGTCATAGAATAGAATTTACAGTGCAGAAGGAGGCCATTCGGCCCATCGAGTCTGCACCGGCTCTTGGAAAGAGCACCCTACCCAAGCCCATACCTCCACTCTATCCCCCTATCCCAGTAGCCCCACTTCACACGAAGGGCAATTTGGACCCTAAGGGCAATTTAGCATGGCCAATCCACCTAACCTGCACATCTTTGGACTGTGGGAGGAAACCGGAGCACCCGGAGGAAACCCACGCACACACGGGGAGAACGTGCAGACTCCACACAGACAGTGACCCAAACCGGGAATCAAACCTGGGACCCTGGAGCTGTGAAGCATTTGTGCTAACCACTATGCCACCGTGTTGCCCTTAACTTTATAATTTGAAATGAAAATCGCTTATTGTCACAAGTAGGCTTCAAATGAAGTTACCGTGAAAAGCCCCTAGTCGCCACATTCCGGTGCCTGTTCGGGGAGGCTTGTACGGGAATTGAAATGTGCTGCTGGCCTGCCTTGGTCTGCTTTCAAAGCCAGCGATTTAGCATGTGCTAAACAGCCCCTGTCAACCTAGTGAAGCTACAAACAGGACTACTTGTGTGCCAGACAGCATAAGCAGCAAGTAACAGACAGAGCTAAGCGATTCCACAGCAAACGCATCTGATCTAAGCTTTGCAGTTCTGCCACATCCAGCGCTGAACAATTAAAGAACTCACTGGAGTAGGCTCCATAAATATCCCCATCCTCAATGATGGAGGAGCCCAGCACATTTGTGCATCAGACAAGGCTGAAGCATTCACAACAATCTTCAGCCAGAAGTGCCGAGTGGATGATCCGGAGATCCCCAGCATCACAGATGCCAGTCTTCAGCCAATATGATTCACTCCATGTGATATCAAGAAATGGCTCAAGGCACTTGATACTCCAAAGCTTATGGGCTCTGACAATATTCTGGCAATAGTACTGAAGACTTGTGCTTCAGAACTTGCCGCACCCTTAGCCAAGGTGTTCCAGTACAGCTACAACACTGGCTTCTACACGTCAATATGGAAAATTATCCTGGTGTGTCCTGTACACAAGAAACAGGACAAAGCCAACCCAGCCAATTACCGCCCTATCAGTCTACTCTCCAACATCAGCAAAGTGATGGAGTCATCAACAGTGCTATCACGTGGCATTTACTGAGCAACAACAAGTGGATTTGAGGAATAATGAAATGAAACGAAATGAAAATCACTTATTGTCACGAGTAGGCTTCAATGAAGTTACTGTGAAAAGCCCCTAGTCACCACATTCCGGCGCCTGTTTGGGGAGGCTGTTACGGGAATCGAACCGTGCTGCTGGCCTGCTTTCAAAGCCAGCAATTTAGCTCTGTGCTAAACAGCCCCAATAAGGATGCTTCACTGCAATTGTATAGGGCATTGGTGAGGCCACACCTGGAGTATTGTGTGCAGATTTGGTGTCCTTATCTGAGGAAGGATGTTCTTGCTATGGAGAGAGTGCATCAAAGGTTTACCAGGCTGATTCCTGGGATGGTGGGATTGTCATATGAGGAGAAACTATAGTTGCGTCCAAAACGTTGTGTAACTTCAAGGAATTAGATATAGCTCCTGGGGCTAAAGTGATCAAGGAATATGGGGCGAAGGCGGAATCAATGTATTGAACTTGATGATCAGCCATGATTATAATAAATGGCGGAGCAGGCTCAAAGGGCCGAATACCCTCCTCCTGCTTCTATTTTCCATGTATGTTTAATGTATAGCCTACTCACGGATGCCCAGTTTGGGTTCCGCCAGGGTCACTCAGCTCCAGACCTCATTGCAGCCTAGATTCAAACATGGACAAAAGAGCTGAATGCCAGAGGTGAGGTGAGAGCGCCTGTCCTTGACATCAAGGCAGCATTTGACTGAGAATGGTATCAAGGAGTCCTAGCAAAACTAGAATCAATAGAAACTAGAATCACCAGGGTACTTTCGACTGGTTGGAGTCACATCTGGCACAAAGGAAGATGGCTGTGGTGGTTGGAGGTCAATCATCTCAGCTTCAGGACATCACTGCAGGAGTTCCTCAGGGTAGTGTTCTAGGAACAACCACCTTCAGCTGCTTCATCAAAGGCTTCCCCTCCATTATGAGGTCAGAAGTGGGGATGTTTGCAGATGTTCAGCACCATTCATGACTCCTCAGATGATGAAGCAGGATGTTGTTGCTATAACAGAAACATGGCTGAAGGAGGGGCAAAATTGGCAGTTCAATACCCCTGGATACAGAGTTTTCAGGCAGGGTAGGAAAATAAAAAAGGAAGGGAAGTAGCATTAATGGTCAAAGAATAAATTCCAGTTGGGAGAAGGGATGATATACTAAACGGGCCAACAAGCAAGGCTTTATGGGGTGAGCTGAGAAATAAAAAAGGGGCAGTGACGCTACTGGGAGTATACTACAGACCCCCAAATAGCGAAATGGAGACAGAAGATCAAATATGCAGGCAAATTTCTGCCTGTAAGAACAAGAGGGCAATAAAAGTAGGAGATGTTAACTATCCCAAGATTAACTTGGATTCAAACAATATGAGGGGAACTGAGGGAAACAAATGTGTGTAGTGTGTCCAGAAAATTTTTTCAACTAATTAATGACAAACCCAACAAGAGTAGCTGCAATTCTAGACCTAATCTTGATGAGCGAAAAAGGGAAAATGGGTGAAGCGACAGTCGGTGACCATATCCGAGATAGTGATCACTATTCAATTAAATTAAGTATTATCATGGAAAAGGACAGAGATAAAACAGGAGTAAGATGGTGAACTGGGGTAAGGCATATTTTGCTGAAATTAGAAGGAACTTGGCTCAGGTGGACTGGCCAGCACTGCTGGAGGATAAATCAGTGGAAAAACCTGTGGGTAGCACTAAAAAGGCGAGATCCTAAATGTACAAAATAGACATGCACCCTCCAAAAATAAGATTGGTACAGCCAAATATAGACCCACCGGTTGTCTAGAGCAGGCATTGTCAAACTCGGGGGGCGACCTGCAGGTGGGTCGCGGGGGTGTGTCGGGAGGGTTGCGGAGCCGTAACAGCGGCCGGCTGTTAAGAACACCGGCTGCAAGCGGCCTTCAAAATGGCCGCAAACATGTAAAACAAATGCGGCTGCAATGCGCATGCGTGCCAGATTATCGGCACGCATGTGGAAAACTATGCGCGTATGCCCCAATGATCGGGCACGCATGTGCAGTGCGGTCGCTCTGTTTTTTAAACAAAGCTTTTTGTTTTACAAGTTCCGGGGAGGGGGGGCTTATTCATTTATTTTATTCATTAAATTTTTATATTTTTCATTTATTTTATTATTATATTTTTTTCAAGTTATGGCGGGGGTTTTATTTGATAAAATTTTACAGGAAGAAAAATGTAGCACTGGACAGATGGAGACTCTATACTTTCTGACACCGGAAGGCTTCACCTTCATCCAACAGGTTCCATTGGAAAAGCGTGTACGAGGGCCAAAGGGACCCAAAACCATTTCCTCCATTTTTGTCAGCAGCAACCAGGTTAAGCGAAAATGGTGGGTCGCGAAGGTTAGCCGGCGTGGGTCACGCAGGCCGGCCGGGTTGGGTCCCGAAGGTTGGCCAGTTGGTAAAAATGGGTCTCCTGAAAAAAGTTTGAAGAACACTGGTCTAGAGGAATTCAGGGGAAGATCAAACAGAAAAAGAAAGCATGCAATAGGCACAAAGAACTAAGCAATGCAAAAAGTCTAGATGAGTACAGGAAGTGCAGGGTCGAAGTCAAAAAGGAAATAAGGAAATCAAAGAGAGAGCATCAAAAAAGGTAAGCAAGTAAATTTAAAGAAAAACCAAAGATGTTTTCCCAATATATTAACGGTAAAAGGTTAGTCAAGGAAAAAGTGGGACCTATCAGAGATGGAGAAGGGAACTTGTGCGTAGATGTCGAGGCAGTGGGAAGGATTTCAAATGAATATTTTGTCTCTGTATTTACAAAGGAAATAGATAATGCAGATATAGTAGTCCAGGCGGAACATTTAGGCCCATGGTGTTCGAGGTGAGCTACTGGCATGGGTTGAGGATTGGCTGTCTGACAGAAGGCAGAGAGTTGGGATAAAAGGTTCTTTTTCGGAATGGCAGCCGGTGACCAGCGGTGTCCCACAGGGTTCAGTGTTGGGGCCGCAGCTGTTCACCATATATATTAATGATCTGGATGAAGGGACTGGGGGCATTCTAGCGAAGTTTGCCGATGATACAAAGTTAGGTGGTCAGGCAGGTAGTGCTGAGGAAGTGGGGAGGCTGCAGAAGGATCTAGACAGTTTGGGAGAGTGGTGCAGGAAATGGCTGATGCAATTCAACGTGAGAAAATGTGAGGTCTTGCACTTTGGAAAAAAGAATCCAAGCATAGACTACTTTCTAAACGGTGAGAAAATTCATAATGCCAAAGTACAAAGGGATCTGGGAGTGCTAGTCGAGGATTCCCTAAAGGTAAACATGCAGGTTGAATCTGTGATTAAGAAAGCGAATGCAATGTTGTCATTTATCTCAAGAGGGTTGGAATATAAAAGCAGCGATGTGCTACTGAGCCTTTATAAGGCTCTGGTTAGGCCCCATTTGGAGGACTGTGTCCAGTTTTGGGCCCCACATCTCAGGAAGGACATACTGGCACTGGAGCGTGTCCAGCGGAGATTCACACGGATGATCCCTGGAATGGCAGGTCTAACATATGATGAACGGCTGAGGATCCTGGGATTGTATTCATTGGAGTTTAGAAGGTTAAGGGGAGATCTAATAGAAACTTACAAGATAATACATGGCTTAGAAAGGGTGGACGCAAAGAAACTGTTCCCGTTAGGCGAGGAGACGAGGACCCGTGGGCACAGCCTTAGAATTAGAGGGGGTAAATTCAGAACAGAAACGCGGAGACATTTCTTCAGCCAGAGAGTGGTGGGCCTGTGGAATTCATTGCCGCGGAGTGCAGTGGAGGCCGGGACGCTAAATGGCTTCAAAGCAGAGATAGATAAATCCTTGATGTCGCGAGGAATTAAGGGCTACGGGGAGAATGCTGGTAGGTGGAGTTGAAATGCCCATCAGCCATGATTGAATGGCGGAGTGGACTCGATGGGCCGAATGGCCTTACTTCCACTCCTATGTCTTATGGTCTTATTGTGACGGGATGGTCATAAAGAGAGAGGAAGTACTTGAAGGGTCGAAATCCTTGAAAGTTGATAAGTCACCAGGGCCAGATGCATTGTTTTCAAGGCTACTGAAGGTCAGGGAGGAGATAGCAAATGCTCAACGGAAAATTTTCCAATCCTCACTAGATACAGGTGAGGTATTGGAGGACGGGAGAAATGCAAACATGGTGCCATTGTTTAAAAAGGGATTGAAGGAAATGCCAAACAATTATGGGCCAGTAAGTCTTACGTCATTAGTGGGCAACTTAGTAGAATCAATTCTGAGATAGGATTAACATAGAAAGTCACGGACTAGTCAGGGATAGTCGGCATGGATTTGTTAAAGGAAGGTCTTGCCTCACAAATTTGATTGAATTCTTTGAGGAAGTGGCAAGAAGAATTGATGAAGGTAGTGCAGTGGATGTTGTGCACATAGATTTTAGTAAGACGTTCGACAAAGTACCACATGACAGATTGGTCAAGGAAGTGAAAGCCCATGGGATACAGGGCTATATGGCAAACTGGATAAAAAGTTGGCAGGAAACAAAGGGCAATGATTTATGGCTGCCCTTAATATTGCAAAGTTGTTTCAAGTGGTGTTCCACAGGGCTTGGTGTTGGAACTCTTACTGTTTGTGTGATATATTAACAATTAGGACATGCAGGTGGGGAGCACGTTTGGGAAATTGCAGACAACACAAAGATCGGCCGAGTGGTGTTAAGTGTAGAGGATGGCTATAATCTCCAAAATTATATAGGTTGGTGGAGTGGGTGGTAAAGTGGCAAATGGAATGAAACTCAGAGAAGTGTGAGTTCATGCATTTAGGGAGGTCAAACAGTTGCAGGGAGTACACAATAAATAAGAATATACTAAGAGGGGTAGATGAAGCAAGAAATCTTGGTGTACAACTACACAGGTCCCTAAAGACAGCAGTTCAACTAGACAAGGTTGTAAAGCAAGCATATGGAATTTGCTCCTGCATTGACAGAGGGAGAATATAAAAGTAAGAATATACTGTTGGAATTGTATAAAACACTGGTGAGGCCACAACTGGAGTATTGTGTGCAGTTCTGGTCACCACATTAGAAGAAGGACGTAATTTCTCTGGAGAGAGTGCAGAGGAGGTTTACAATGATGTTGCCAGGATCACGGCACCGAGGTCTGGGGTGCGATCCGGGCTCCGGGTCACTGCCCGTGTGAAATTTGCACATTCTTCCCCGTGTCTGCGCGGGTCTCATCCCCACAACCCAAAAGATGTGCAAGGTAGGTGGATTGACCACACTAAATTGCTTCTTAATTGGAAAAAAAATAAAAAAGAATGTTGCCAGGGTTACAAAAGAAAAAGCTACGAGGAGAGATTGGATAGGTTGGGATTATTTTCCTTGGAACAAAGAAGGCTGAGGGATGTACAAAATTATGAGGGGAAGAGATAGATTGGGCAGAATAAAATTGTTTCCCTTGGTGGATAATTCTAGAACCAGGGGACATAGATTTAAAATAAGTGGCAGAAGGTGTAGAGGGACATGAGGAAGAACCTCTTTACACAGAGGGTAGTGGGAGTCTGGAATTCGCTGCTTGAGTTGGTGGTGGAACAGAGGCCCAAAACTCTTTTTAAAAGTACCTTGTTCTGCACCTTAAGTGCTGTAAGATACAGGGCTGTGGACCTGGTGCAGGAAGGTGAGATCAGAAAGGGCACCTGGGTGTCCTCGGGCTGGCATGTACAAGATGAGCTGAATGTACTCCTTCTCTGCTGTAACTTTTCTATGATCCTATGATTCTATGTCCAAATGCAGCAAGACCTGGACAACATCCAGGCTTGGGCTAACAAGTGGCAAGTTACATTCACACCACACAAGTGTAGAAAACTATCCGCGAACGTCGGACGGCTGCTGAATGTGATCCTGACCCCATCCGGTGAGAGAACACCAGAGGTGATCATCTCCCTGGATGCAGAAAAGGCCTTCGACAGAGTCTAGTGGAAGAACCTCATTGAGGTACTGGAGTGGTTTGCGCTATGGATGGGGTTCACCTCATGGGTGAAACGCCTGTACAACGCCTCCAAGACAAGCTTTTGGACCAACACCACCAGCTCTGAATACTTAAAGTTGCACAGAGACACCAGACAGGGATGCCCGCTGTCCTCGCTCCTATTCGTCTTGGCAATTGAACCCCTGGCAATCGCCCTGCAAGAAGCGAGAGGCTGGAAGGGTATCCGAAGAGGAGGCAGAGAGTACAGAGTACTCTATGAGGGTGATCTGTGCCTCTACACCTCGGACTCGCAAAACGGCATGAATGAAATCATGAAACTTCTGGAAGAGTTTGGGGCCTTCTCGGGCTACAAACCCAACCTGGGCAAAAGTGAGGTTTTCCCAGTGAACCCGAGAGGGGGAGGGACAGAGCGGGGTTTCCCATTTAAAATAGCCCAAAACAAATTCCGCTAGAGGTAGCACGGTGGCGCAGTGGTTAGCATTGCTGCCTCACGGCGCCGAGGTCCCAGGTTTGATCCCGGCTCTGGGTCACTGTCCGTGTGGAGTTTACGCATTCTCCCCGTGTTTGCGTGGGTTTCACCTCCACAACCCAAAAATGTACAGGGTAGGTGGATTGGCCACACTAAATTGTCCCTTAAGTGGAGAAAATTAATTGGGTACTCTAAATTTATAAAGAGAAAAAAAAATAAAACAAATTCCGCTACGTGGGGATGCAGATAGTGACCAGTCTGGCAGAAGAAGTTAAAAAGGACCGACAGAGATGGGACACGCTCTCGCTCTCCCTGACAGGGAGGGTGCAGATGATCAAGATGAATATACTGCCCAGGTTCCTCTTCTTGTTTAGATCCATACTGATCTTCATACCCAAGGCCTTTATCCAAAAAGTAGACAAAATATTCTGGCGTTTGTGTGAGGAGGGAAAAAAATCCAAGAATCCTGAAAACGACACTGCAAAGGAGAAGTATGGAAGGCCTGGCCCTCCTGAACTTACCACTGTACAGCCACGGTTGAAAGAGTGAAAGGAGGGGTGAAGGAACCAAATATGGAATTGGTGAGGATGGAGGAGTCGACCTGCACAATAATGACCCTCTGAGCCCTCAACACAACAGCGCTCCCATCCCCGCTGGCAAAACACTCAACCAGCCCAGTGGTAGCAGCAACACTAAACCTGGAACCAGACAAAACAGCACTTCGGTCTAACCAAGGTGTCCACCATGGCCCCCATCTGCAGCAACCCAGGTTCCCACCAGCCATGCTAAACACCACCTTTAAGAGGTGGAGACAGGATGGGGGGACATTAGCGGTTAGGGACTTCTACACAGGGGACAGACTTGCAACCTTAGAAGAGCTGACGGAGAGACTGGAACTACCGAATGGACAGGAACTTCGACATTTACAAATCAAAAATTTTCTCCGCAAGGAGACAATGAGGTACCCTCGGGCCCCGAAAGACACAATGTTGGAGGCACTACTAGACCCGAACAGTCTGGAAAAGGGGGACTGCGGGGACATATATGGACGACTCTTGAAAGGACACGTTTCTGACTGGACGGAACAAAGGAGAAATGGAAAGAGGAGCTGGGGATGGAAGTGGGGTTGGGACTCTGGAGCGACCCACTGAACAGGGCCAATTCCGTTTCCTCTTGCGCAAAGGCTAAGCCTCATGGAGCTTAAAGTGGTACACAGAGGTAACCTGTCAAGAACCGAATTAGTAGGTTATTTCCGGATGTGGAGGATAAATGCGAATGGTGCCACAATCAGGCACAGCACGAGAACGTACTGGAGGAGGAGGAATAGGGACATGCGGCCTCGTCTGAGGAGGATCAGGAGGATGAAGAGCGGTCTGACCGGGAGGGGCTGGAGGATGAGCCCAGGGAGAACCCACGGCAGCAGCCGTGGCGAGGGTTGGGAATTCCCGGAGGGCCAAGGAGGCCCTCAACCTCGCCTGCTTCTAATAGGACAGCCTTTATCTGTCATTTCGCCACCTCTCTCACCCCGTCCCCGCCCAGTCGTCCTTTCGCCCTCCCAATCCCCCTACCCAACCACCACCTTTTCCCTGCATTGATCACCTCCACCTTCCCATACATTTCCCCCTCCTCCAACTCCTCATTCCCCAACCCTTCTCCATGCCCCCTCAAGACTACCCTGGTCCACCCTCCCAATGTCTGTGTAACAGCACCCTAGGGTGATGGGCCTGTATTGGCACTGTCAGTGAGTCACTCACTATACAAGGCAGGAGAATAAAGATAACCTGTGTGAGGTAAGCTCTGGTGCTCCTCAGTCTATGCCAAAATCTGATTCCTGTCTTTCTGCTGACAATGTGCTCATACCCATTGCCTGCACATCGTATGCATCGGAGGCTCATGATCTAGGGCCACCGTGCCTGGGGGACAGGGTGTGGTACTGGGGGCCGGGGTGGGGGGTGGGAGTAAAGGGCAACAGGAGTGGGACCATAGGCCAACCCGCTGTGCAAAATAACGGGATAGTGGCTTCACATGTATCAGATGTAACACATTTTAATTGTGAACATTTGAAATCCTAACTATCCCTAGCTACCCATAGTGCCCCCTCCCACCCCCCTACCCGTAATCCCCAATTTTCTTAAGGTGACGTGCTTTGCTGCAACATCTAGGCGTGTCCTCAGCATGCACATCAGAGCCTTTGACGCCTCCAGCGGCTGTTCTCTGAGAGGGCCTGGAGTGGGAGGGTACCAGTGACTGGGACATGCTGTCAAAAGCCCTCAGTCATGGCGACCACTGACTGAGCCACACCATGGACACCATCACTGATGTCATGCTCTGAGCGTCCTGGCATCTGCACTAGCCCCGGGATAACCTTGTCCAGAGGGTTGGCAACTGACCCGGACCCAGCTGAGTCCTGGGATCCAGCAGACCTCCGACTGCCGACTCCCTTGGATGTTCCTGCTTCCACCCGATGTGCATCAGCAACTGTGAGGTGCACATCAGATTATGCCCCAGAGGCCACTACACTAATTCATCCACTGAAGTGTGTCTCTGTGCTGGTGTAAGGTGGTTTTATAGCCGTGACGCCTCGGAGATGTTCTCTTGGATGGCGGGGGAGGGGGGTGGGCGGGAAAAATTCCTCACTTTTGCATCTTTGTGGTGCTGTTGGTGACTTCTATATCTCTGACAACCCTGCAATCTCCAGTGGTCGTTCCTCATAATGGGCTGAGGACTCTGATGTCCTGCACCCCACCACCTGTCTGGGCTCTTTCCTGTGTATTGTGCTAACTTCTGCTGGGACAAAGAGAGGGAATCGTGAGCCACATGCTTGATGCATCGGGCGGGATTCTACGGCAGGTGACTGTAGGCAGTGCTGCCAGTCATGGGTGGGTGTGTTGGTGAGTGCCAGGGTGTGCTGGGGCACAGACGCGGTATTATGCTGGGGGGGGGGGGGGGGGGGGGGGGGAAGGAGAGGTGTGTGAGGTGCTAGCCGCCGACTCATTGGGGGAAGGGGGGGGGGCTGTTGGTCACAGGCACAGATGCAAGGGGTCTGGTGTCAACTTACCCATGTGGCCCAGTGCAGTAAGAATACCACAACCTCCACCGGGCCGCACGGGTAAGTTGACACCGGCCCTGTGGAGGTCGTTGGTCTTTTTCCTGCATTGGCCAGGCTGCCTGAACTGATGGTCACTGTCACTGCCACTGCCTCCCAGGTGGCATTGGCTGCCCTGTGGCTGATCCTACGACCCCCTCGGGGGGACAGGGTATTAAGTCTCACCTCCACGGCGTTCAGCGGCCTGGCCAGGTCGTCATCCCTGAAGTGTAGAGCAGAACCATGTGGTGGCATGGCTGTGTGTTGACTGGAATGTGTCTGGAGCAGTTTATGAGCTGCTCCCCCATGTCAGCGGGCAGCTGCCGGCCGCAGTCCAAGCAAATCAGCTTGTGGGACAACTATTTTCCGCTGTGAAGCCCGTGGGGGACCATTTCTGGCACTAATTGCCATTAGATACTAGCTGCGGTCTTGCAGGTCGGACATCGGGAAGCACCCGGGATGTCGCGCTTACGATAGCACTCAGAACTTCACCCGTTGGATTGCACCCTATATCTCTGTTCCTTCACTGTCACTGGGTCACCATCCTGGAACTCCCTTCGTACCAGTACTGTCGATGTAACTACATCATATGGACTGCGGTGTTCTAGTAGGCAGCTCACCACAACCTTCTTAAGGGCAATAAATGCTGGCCTAACGTGCAATGTCCACACCAGATTAAAGAATAAATAAGAACCTGTATCAAAGGCATTATTCTTGATCATATTACTTAATTAATTTAAACCGGTCAACTTCTCTGCTAAGACCGAAACCCTCAACACAAACGGTTCAGTGTTAAATCTAGCCTCAGGTCTTTGAAAGTTTTAAAAAACAGTAAATGTAACGTTTGGAAGGTGCAACGGATTGATTTAACAGGGCAAGCAACTTAACCGTGAAATTTTGGTGTGTCTTGGTTTGATGGCTGGTCTCTGATTCTCTTGAAGCTAAGTAAAAAAATAGATAAATCAGCATACCCTCACTGAATCCAAGTAATCCTCCCACTGCCCGTGGTTGCTATGGAAACCAGATTTAATAATCAAATTTTTTGATGAATATAGAATGAACTAGTTGGACTGCTGGAGGTGGATATTATTAAAGGTTTAGCGTTACAAATTTATAACATTTCAAGTGAAATATTCCTAGTGAAAGGAGGTAAGGCCTAAAAGGTTGTATATTGTGAAATCATGATGAATCAAGCTACAATAATTGATGAGTTAAACTATGATGATACAAAATTCTGGTAATGTCGAAGTTGTGAACCATTATATATTATTTTTAAAAAAAATTTAGATTAGCCAATTATTTTTTCCAATTAAGGGGCAATTTAGCGTGGCCAATCCACCTACTCTGCACATTTTTGGGTTGTGGGGGCGAAACCCACGCAGACACGGGGAGAACGTGCAAACTCCACACGGACAGTGACCCAGAGCCGGGATCGAACCTGGGACCTCGGCGCCGTGAGGCGGTTGTGCTAACCACTAGGCCACCGTGCTGCCCTTCCATTATATATTATATAGTACAGTCAAGACAGAGGTCGATAGGTTTCTAGATATTAAAAATATTGAGGGATTTGGCATAGTGCAAGAAAATGGCATTGAGGTAGAAGACCAGCTATGGTCTATTTGAATCAAGCAGGCTCGAGGAGCTGAATGGCCTATGTTCCTATTCCAACTGGCAAAATAGCAAATTTCACAGAACATTGATCATGATAAACTAAAATTCCACAATGGTTACTCCAGGTTAGCCCAACTTGTCTAAATTTGTCATATGACCTTAGTGAATTTAGACTACACCAGAACACAAAATCATGGAGTGCTGCATGGACAAGCCATCATTTGACTTGAGCTCTCACTATGAAAGGATGTGCAATGCTGTAAGCATGGCCAAACCTGTTATTCGGAGAATCATAGAATCACTACAGTGCAGAAGGAGGCCATTTGACCCATCAAGTCTGCACTGAGCCTCTGAAAGAGCACCCTACCTAAGCCCACATCCCCCACCCTATCCTCATACCCTAGTAACCCCACCTAATCTTTTTGGACACTAAGAGGCAATTGATCATAGCCAATCCACCTAACCTGCACATCTTTGGAGTGTGGGAGGAAACCGGGACCCCCGGAGGAAATCCACATAGACATGGGGAGAACGTGCAAATTCCACACAGACAGTGACCCAAGGCTGCAATTTCACCCGGGTCCCTGGCGCTGTGAGGCAGCAGTGCTAACCATTGTGCCGCCCCAAGAGAAGATGAAGTTCATATAGCAAGTGGAAAACTGGTGCGAAGTGGAAAGCAGACATTGCAAAGGAGTGGGATTCTGTCATCAAGTTTGTCCTCCATTGTGAAACAAATCTTGGAACAATTCGACAAACATGCATTCAGTCCAGGAAGGAAAAGGGTGAGAATGGCCGTCTGTCCTGACGTTGAAGGAACTCTGTTAACGCAGTTCAAGGCAGCTTGGTCAGAGAACACCCCATCTCTGGCCAAATCTTGCAGGAAAATACGTTCTTCAACTGAGGAGGCCGATGGTTCTGAAGAGACCGATGAATGTCTGCCTGCCTGCCTGTTTCCCAAGCTGATGCTGTCAAAGCTGTAGAGGATTTCACACAGCAGCATGAAAACACCAAAAACATTTTTGACTCCAATGATGACATGACGGACTGTACCAGGCAAGTCTGAAAGCAGCAGGATAAGCAGAAAAAGATTACACAGGTTTCCTAGATCTAACACCTGGCCTTTTTCAATGCAAGCCCCGGCCTTTTGCAAGTTCAGGTCATTATAAGCTGTGAACAAATCGAATAAAGACTTTTCACACACTTAGTAATTTACTGTGTTGTCATTCAGCATTTAAACCTGTTGTTTTTGACACAGTCTGTGTTTGTAAGCATATTGGGTGACATAGAGATAGATGCATTTGTGTGGGAATGGGACCTCCTTGGCTATTACAAAGCTTTGCTTACCAAAGATTCAGAGGCAGTTTCCCTTAGATTCAGCTCATCGAGATTTTAATGCAAATATTCCTACTTCAATTTTCAAATTATAAGCATGAATAATTAGTGGAGAAACAAGTTTATTCGCAATAGGCAGAAGTACAGTAGAGTTCATCGTGCTGGAAAACACATGATAGAGATGTGTGGAGAGTGTGTGCATGAGATTGAGTGTTATTATGGAAATCTTCTCCCTCAAAGAAAATTGTCAGTAATTTTTCAAGTCACCTCGGTGACAAAATCTGGTTTGCTGTGATTTCATTTTTGTTGTTGTTGCTTGTATTAATAATCAAATGCTTGGTATATGATCAGTTTAAGTTATGACAAGTCCGTTCCCTCTGCTCTTCATTCCAATTACTTCTCTTCACCTGTTACAAGGTCTCTATTCAGGACTGCTTTTGAGGTGACAGCTGTTGGCCAGTCTTTGCTAGTTTTCTATGTTTATGTTATTATGACATGCTTGCCAATTCTCTCCACTCCTACTGTGACTTCTTTATATTATTTCAATTATCCTTGGGAAGATTTTCAAGACTGGAGCTTTGTCTGGTCCCTGCATTTTTGGTAAATGCTCTGTGTTATTGTATTTATGTGAATACTTTTCTAGCTGCCAGGAAGTGACAGTGGTTACAGTCTGAAGCCCTGATTCATGACTCCAAAGCCAAATCCAAAGACTCCTGCGCAACAGCAAAATATTCAACCACATCAAGCCTTATGATTCATGAAAAAAACCACACATTTGAATTACTAAATGTGTACTTCCATTTCAGGGTGGCAAAACAAATTCTAAAGAGGCCTGCCAAATCTTCTGCAAGCTGTTTTTTATTTACAGAACATGGAAACAACCTATGGAATTTTGAATTTTATAAGCTGGACATTAAGACATTGCTGCAGAAATTAAAGCAACTCTTCTAAATTATTTCCTACTTACAAGTGTTGGTACTGAAATTATGTAAAATGTAAACCTATAACTAGTTCTTCTATCCACGCTGTGCATTAGACTTCCTGTGACAAGATGAATATTCAATATGAACTTCAAAGTAGCAGTCAAAAAGCTTTAAAGATACCTGAAAAGGGTTACTTTTTATGTATGCTTTTGTTTGCAAAACATAACACAGACATTCTGAAACAAATTCTTTAGGTTTCTCAGACAATCATGGAAACAAGAGACTAGCACAGGAAGATTAATGGCTCAGTGACTTACACTTGGACTATATATAGGAGACAGAGATCTAGTTTAAGACCCTTCATTACCCTCGTTCTCATGAGGGAAACAATGGGCACAAACCCATTGGTGGGATGCCAAACCTGAATTTGTTAATCATTTATTGATTTCAAACAATTATTTCAATGTGTATGGTTCACAGGAACTAAAAATGTTTTGCTTGCTCCTTTTCATTGTGAGGCATGCTCTAAAATAGCACAATTCATCTGACTAGAATCATGACTGTTGGCAAGACTGCCTATGTATTAATCACACTGTGGCATAGCCAGTAAAAACAGCTATAACATTTTTAAAACAAACTTTACAATGTCAAATCATAACTAAAACTATTTAAGGAGGAGACAACATGTCAACATTTTCTGCTACTTGAAAACATCTTTCAAATCTGAAGATTTCTGCAATCCCAATTTAAACATTATTTTTAGAAACTCCATTTCCACAATGTCTATGCTGATCGCGGATGTCCTGTATCAAATTATACGTAGGTTCTTACTCAGCAGAGGATCTGTGATGGCTTCTGGCAGTTTTTGTATCGCTTTTGGAAGTCATCCATCAGCTATTGCATGCAATAAAATTCAGAGGGGAGAGGGAACAATGAACGCAAGATGGAATGTGAAATGGATAGGGAGATTGATGTAAGAAAATGCAGATCAGCTGATAAACCTCAGATTTGTTGTAATACTCAGCAGAGCAAGTTACCTGTTGACTTCCAGGTGCATGTAGGGGGAAGACTTGCATGAGGTGGCTCCAGTTAGGGTACTGTTCTTCCAGCCCTTTTTGCCCAGTTTCAGGGGCTATTTTTGTTTAAAAACCTACTTGCTTAATGGAATAAGATGCCCAGGAAAACCAGGGGGAAAAGCCTGAAAGCAGAAGTTCATTGACTGAACCGGAGGCCTCTCGGGGCTCACCGGTGGAGAAAATGACGGAGGCAACTTCTGTGACTCTGACCACTCCATTAACGGCCAAAATGCTTACCAGCACATTGGCGCCGGAATTTGAGAAGCAATGGAGGGTAATGTCGCAAGTCAATAGTTGAGGCTTTGGCTCCCATTTGGTTGGCGTTGGAAAGCACCAATGAAACGGTAAAAGTGCGTGGTGATGTGAAACAAGGCACGGTGGTGTCTAATTTGAGGCATAGTGACCAGATTGCCTCTCTGAAAGTAGAGATGTCGCTGATGGCTGAGGTGAATAAAGTGCTGAAGGCCAAAGTGAATGATTTGGAGAACTGTTCAAGGAGACAAAATATCTGTGTTGTTGGGTTTCTAGGGAGAATGGAAGGCCCAACTCCCACACAGTATTTTGCGAAGATGTTTGGGAAAATGGTGGGGGAGGGTGGACTTACATCCCCTCCTGAGCTGGATTGAGCACACTGGACACTCCAATAGAAGCCCTGTCCCAATAAACCACCATAGCTTCCAAGAAAAAGTGTGGGTCCTGAGGTGGGCAAAGGAGCATTGGGACTGCAAATGGGAAGCCACGCCATCAGGCTTTCTCAGGATGTGGGAGCAGAGCTGGCAAATAAACAGGCACTGTTCAACAAGTTCAAGCCTGTATAAAAGTGGAGTCTGGGGCAGCATGGTGGAGCAATGGTGAGCTCTGCTGTCTTACTGCGCCGAGGTCCCAGGTTCGATCCCGGCTTTGGGTCACTGTCCACGTGGAGTTTGCGCATTCTCCCCGTGTTTGCGTGTGTTTTGCCCCTACAACCCAAAGATGTGCAGGGTAGATGAATTGGCCACGTAAATTGTCCCTTAATTGGAAAAAATTAATTAGGTACTCTAAAATTAAAAAAGAAAATGTTGGAATAAAAGTGGAGTCTGATTTGGGGTGGTGTACCCTAAGTGTGATTTTTGAGGGGAAAGACTTTTTTTGATGCGCCGGAGGAGGTGAATTCTTTTGTAAAAAAGCATGGGCTGGATGCGGGTTGATTGTGGCTCTTGAGGCTTTTTTGGATGTTGGAGGTGGATATGGGGAGTTGTTGGGGTTCCTTGTTTATGTTCACATTTGTTTGTTCCTGTGTGTGTTGAATGTTTTGCAAGTTAGAGTTGGGTGGAGGGTTTAATTTTCTTTGTTATAACTGTTGTGAAAATATTTAGCTCCCTGTTGGAGTATTATGGTTTAAGGGGTTTTTATACTTTGTGTCCTTTTACTGTTAGCATTTTTCTTCACTCTGGGCAGGAGGCGCCCTGCTAGCTGCAATGTCAGGAGTGGTGTGGTGGGGGTGACTGAAGCTCATTATCTTAGTTTTGATTTTGATAATGAGCTTCGATAATGTTCTTTAACAGTACAGCACAGTACAGGCCCTTCGGCCCTCAATGTTGTGCCGAGCCATGAGCACCCTTCTCAAACCCACGTATCCACCCTATACCCGTAACCCAACAACCCCCCCCCCCCCCCCTTAACCTTACTTTTATTAGGACACTACGGGCAATTTAGCATGGCCAATCCACCTAACCCGCACATCTTTGGACTGTGGGAGGAAACCGGAGCACCCGGAGGAAACCCACGCACACAGGGGGAGGACGTGCAGACTCCACACAGACAGTGACCCAGCCGGGAATCGAACCTGGGACCCTGGAGCTGTGAAGCATTTATGCTAACCACCATGCTACCCTGCTGCCCCAAATTGGGGTTAGGTTTATTAGAAGAAGGTTTTAGTAGTTTTGGTTCGCCTTGCTGTTTTTTGTAAGTATATTTAGGTGCAGTATTGTTTGAGGGTGGGGAGGGGGGGCAGAGGTAGTTTGCTGACGATGACTGCAGATTTTCCTTTGTTTAGTCTTGCTCGTGGGTTTGGAGGCCAGCTTGGGTATGCCTGGTTCCTGTATTTTCTATCAAACTGTTGGATAATCCCTCTTGGTGGAAATGGCTGATTCCAGATCGAGGGATGGTGGGAGGCTCCCAATTTATTTGGTCACCTGGAATGTCAGGGGGTTGAATGGTCCAATGGAAAGGTCAAGGATATTTGCTCACTTTAAAAGTTTGAATGCTGATGTGGTGTTTCTGCAGGATACACATTTGTGGGTCAGAGACAAGACAAGGTTGTGTAAGGGGTTTGTGGGACAAGTTTTTCATTCGGGCTTTGATGGTGGCGATTTTCATCAATAAAAGGGTTCAATTTTCTGCTGCCAAGATCTCGGCGGTCCCCAATGGTAGACATGTTATTGTTTGTCGGTCTTTGGGGGCACCGTGGTGGTCCTGGTTAATGTTTACGCTCTAACCTGGGACCATGAGGGTTTTATCAACAAGCTGCTAGCCTCCATCCCTGATTTGGATTTGCATCAGCTAATCTTGGGTGGTGATGTAAACGGTGTGCTGGATCACAGGGTGGATCGATCCACACCCAAATCTCTGATTCCATTAGGGATGGCAAAGGCATTGTTGGTCGTCATGGAGCAGGTCCAAAGCGGGGCAGATCTGTGGCGTTTTTTGAACCCGGATGATAAAGATTTCTATTTTTTCTCCCATGTCCACCAAGTAGACTCACGTATTGACTATTTTGTGGTAGATAGGTCTCTCCCTTTGGTGGAGAGGGTGGGTCACTCGGCGATTGTGATTTCAGACCGTGCCCCACATTTTATGGATTTGGCGCGAGATCTAGTCCCTCTCAACGTCTGCCATGCAGGTTGGATACGACATTGTTCGCAGACGGAAGACTTTGCGAGCCCATGTCCACTGCCATTGGGGAATACATTAAACTTAATAAAATCTCGCCTTCTACATTGTGGGAAGCCCTTAAAGTCATTATCAGGAGGGAGATAATTTCTTACACAGCACACATGGAAACGACTGTGAGGGTGGAGCGGCAGAGGCTGGTGGGCTCCATCCTTGAGGTGGACCATCAATACTCGCTTGCCCCAACCCCGGATTTGCTGGCAAGCAGTTAAAAGTTGCAGACACAATTTGAATTACTATGAACGAGTAAGGGGGTCGGGCCAGCTGTAATGTTCGAGGGGTATATTTTATGAACACGGGGAGAAGGTCAGTTGCCTTTTAGCATATCAGCTGAGGCAGCTTCCCAGGAGATTGTACAGATAAGGGACTTGAGTGGCAGTCTGGCTTCCGCCCTGCTTAATGTCAACAACATGGCTGAAAAACATAATCTGTTCACTTGCCCACCATCCTAATCTCCAAGGACTTGATTCTTTTCATTGGGAAATGCAATAAAGCATTTTATTTTTGAAGCAGAGGGAAGTTATTTGATGTATCTTTCAGGTCTTTCCAAGTCACTTGCCCCAAACTACTGCCTTAAGCAGGAAGACAGCTCTTCCCAGGGCCCTGCCAATGTTGTTTTTCAGGGAGAAGAACAAATTGTAGGTGTCTCTCCTTCCATCTCTTTCTCAGATTCCATTCATCACCTTCCTCTAACAGTAAAACTAACATGGAACGTCCTGTGTGATGATTTGTGGGTGCAAATCAATGTTGTGACACTATGCAACTTAATTTGCCGAAACCCAAGCACAGAACCATGTGCTGCATTTTAATCAAGACAAGTAAAACACCAGCAATATTTTGTTCACTGCTCCACCTTTCCAGTTGTGCTATTGGAAACTTTTAGAAAAGACTTTTTCATTATCATTATGAATTGTCATATGAAACATGCATCTCGCATCCCTAAATAGCTGTGCTATTGTGTTATGTTACACTTCATATCAATGTGTTGCAAGGACACAGTACACTCAAGGCTATTTCTTTAATGTTTAAAATTTCAGTCTGAGTATCAGTTATTCGTTTTGACTCAATGCCATGTATTTCCTTATTGCACCATTTATTTCTTCATTGTTGCACAAGGGAGTGTCAGCCACCAAGGAGGTATTAAGGAGGTAGAGTGAATTACAGACAAGAAGGAAAGAATGCAGTGCAGCATTTCACTTCATACACTTTGGTAAAGGAAAATGAATACCCAATTTCTTACCAGTTTGTCAAACTATCTCTATATTGGTCTTAAACAGCTTCTGGCAGGGAGAGTTCATCAAATTAAGTCTTCTGCCATCTAAAAAAATATTTTTAATTTGCTGAATAGAGGACATTATTGGAAAGAGGAATGGGCAAGAGACCGTTTTCACACTTGCATCAACTCAAAAACATTGCCTTGTCCTTAATAACACCGATGTAATAGCATTGAGAATAACATAAGAATTATAGATGATATATAATTGTATTCATTTCCTTTAAAGCCTTACTTATAAGTAAAAAGCCAGATAAACACTTTGAAAAACTTGGACGATACCAGTGCACCACTGACCTAATAGCAAGTTTGCAGTTCTTTGTAACATCTACCTTAATAAATTAAACATACCTTTCACATTTCATTCTGGTAACAGGTATACTCCAATTTGGAGGTATTAATAAAGCAAAATGCCACAGTAAATTACTTTTTGGTATGTATAGTCATGAATGAACATACAGTTACAGCATACCTAAACACCTATAATCCAATGAAAGGAAATGTTATACTGGTGAAACGATCAAACTGGTAAGTCAGCATTGAAAGACAGAGGCTGATTCAAATATAGTTCTCAGCTTGCATCTATCGGCTGGTGAACTAAATTTAAGACTGAGAATGGAAAATCCCTTACATAACATGAATAGAATGCAAGACCCAGTGCGACTGTGCAGACACGATGGGCCAAATGGCCTCCTTCTGCACCGTAACAATTCTGTGACTCTGAGTGGATAGTCATAAGCAGGTATCAACATTCCATAAATGCTCAAACTCTTACATTTGAAGTGAAACTGAAAATTGGATTAACGAAAAGGTCAAAAAGGGATTGACTTATCTAGGCTATGATTCAAAACCATTTAGCTCCACAAGTGTAACAATTCACAGGTAGAGCCTTTAAAAAATGTTGTTTGAAAATAAAGGGCCTTCCAGATATGGTAATGAATCCTCATATATGCCCCATTCCCAGACTGTGCTTGATTAGCTGGTTTCAACCAGGACAATACAATGAACCTAAAGTTGGAAGGCAGAAAAGAAATAATCCCCAGGGTGCCAGTTCCTTATTGCCATCTATCAATAGCTACTGCCAACCAAGCATGGAACCTACACTCTCGCTGGTCAACTACCCAAATGACACCAACTATCTGGAATTGCACATTAAGAATGATAGTGCCAGGACATTGCACCCCTTGTTGGACTGCTGCAGAGCAAGAGATCCTGTGGGAGGGAAAGGAAGGGGAAAAGTGCCTTTACCTGCAGGAAGCTTTGCTTCTATAACATAGCAGTAAATAGCAGCTCCATTTTGTGAAGCTAAAATGAGCTGCAATCAGAGACATCCTTCATTCTACAGGAGACATTTTGCGCAGACCAATCGGAGACATTTTCCATTCCACCAGAGACCCCTTCCATTCTACCAGTCAGAGAATTAGAGATAGTTTCAATCCTACCAATCAGATGTTTTCCATGTTCTGTGTGTAATTTAAATTGAACATGAGTGTGTCCTTATGTTACTGAATCTTTATACACCTCACAGAAGTACAGTGCATCTGATCGCTTCAGAAAATATATTTAGGGCTTGATTCACCCAAAGAATGACTACGGGTCTAATTTTACGGCCGCATCACGCTTGAGCAAGAGCCATCGCAGCTGTTAGATCACAGGAGGCGCCAAAATTGGGAACCGTGCCAGGTGGTGATTGGTTTGTGATCTAACCGGCCCTCAGGATCTCACCATGGCTTGACACAAATAATCACCACTTAAAGCCAATCTCCATACAATTATTGGGAATGGCCCCATATCTAACAACCTCCCCAGCAAGTGGTGACATGGATGCCGATTAGCACACCTTCTTAAAAACATGAAGCTGGAGGAATGGCTGCTGTGGGGATCCAAGAAGGTGAGTAGCCAAACACGCTCCCGGGCAATGAACCCGTGGGCACTGGGCTTACTGCCCCAGTGCTCGGGGTAGGGGAGCTCCCAGCGGGAGGGTGGTGGGTGCATAAGAGCCCACGGGTCCGCCATGGAGCACCCTGGAAAGGGCCAGCTATGACAAGGACAGTGCCCCCAGCTACCAGGACATGCTCTGGAATGTCTCAGTAATGCCCACCTGAGACTGAGACATGCTCCCCAGTGCCTCAAAACTGGGGGACTGGGACACGTCCTCCACCATGTCAGACATGCTACTAAGGCCCTCAGCCATGGTCATCATTGACTGAACCACGCCTTGGATGCCACTAGTCATGCTGCTAACTTTGTGCACGAGGCAGCTGCCACCCTAGCAGTGTTGGCCTCTGTGCCACGCATTGCCGCCGCTATTTCCTGCGCCTGTAGCCTCTGGGATTCCTCCAATCGGCCAAGGACCTGCTGAAGTGTCACTGACAACCCCTCTAAATATCACGGCCACACTCTATCGACTGCATCAGCTCTGGGTAAGTCTGGTCCACAGGCTCAGCATCTGACTGGAACGAGCTGGGTTATGGGATCCAGCAGACCTCCGACTGCTGTCTTGCCTGGGTGTTCCTGCCTACACCCGTGTGGTGCTAACCAGTATATGCTGAGCCTCTGGACAGAACCGTCAGCTGGAGATCCTGAGGGATAATGGTCACGTGGTTAGCTGAGGGGCAGGATCGTTCTGTATGGAATTGACATCTCATGTGTGACAGGCCATCTGGGTGGCGGCCAATGGATCCACACCTCTGTACCATATGCCAATGTCTACGTCGGTAACTGATCAGTCCTCGGCTACCGCTGTGACCTCCAGGCCCGTTCCTCATAGAGGCCGAGGACTCTGATGTCCAGCACCCCGCCGATTGTCTGGCTCTCTTTCGTATGTTGTGGGCCAACTTCTCCTGTGGGGACACACAGATAACATCATGAGCTGCACGCTTCGCCCATCGTGGAGTGAGGGGGGAAGATGGGGGGCAGGCGTGGGCAGCACTGCATGCTACTGGGTGGGGCCAGTGCCAGGTCGTGATGGGGGTGGCAGGCAGGGCTGATGTCAACCCAGCCATGTGGCCCAGTGGAGGTTGTTGATCTTCTTACGGCACTGGGTGCCAGTCGCATCGTTGTTTGAGGGGGGGGGGGGGGGGGGGGGGGGCAGGGGTGGAGAGACAGCAGGGCTGTTGCTCACCCACCTATGCGGCCCGGTGGATGTCGTTGATCTTCTTACGGCACTGCGTACCAGTCCTCCTGGTGACGGCCGCTGCCACTTCCTCCCAGGTGATACAGGCTGCCGTGTGGCTGACCCTACGAGTCCCTCGAGGGAACAGGGCATCTCGTCTGCACTCGACTGAATCCAACAATCTGGCTAGGTCGGCATTTCAGAATTGTGGAGCTGTTCTCTTCAGTGGCATGGTTGCAAGCTGTGTAGGGTCTGCTCTGCAGGATCGGTTTAAGTGGTGCTCTCCCTTGTTGGCAGGGAGCTGACTGGAGAAACAGCCGGTGGGGCCATCATTTGCGGTTGAAGCCCTTGGGGCTTTGTTAAGTGAATGAATTAACATTTGATACCGGCGACGGCCTCGCCAGGGAGAGCATTGGGAAGCTCACGGCAGTTCCCGATCGCTACCACACTTAGAATCTTTTCCATTAAATCGCATCCTAAGTGTCATTTACGGCACTTTTGCCAGGGTGATTCATGGCAGATTTGTTTGGTACAATCCAGATCAGTATTCACTCACATGTAGTCATTTTTTTAGAGCTTGGGGAGTTTTTTATACTGGTAAATCCCCAGGCTTAAATTTTTTTTCCATAGTGGGAGACTAAAACTTATTAGACAGCGTGACCCCACACAGACACTGGCAACACCCCCAACCCTTGACCCCCGATGGGAAACCTTCCCCCCACCCCACCGCAATCACTACAAGTCCGCTTGACCAATCCCCTCAACCCTTCTGAATCCCCGCCCCTCAGCAGTGCCCCTGGCAACTGGGCACTGCCCGGCACTGTCTCGATCAGCCGGTGGGCTCAAATGGCCTTCGAGCATCCCCATGTGGCCATCACACCTGGCCTCTGTTTGTGGAGACCAGTACTAATCTGCACCCGAGTGAGGCTTTGCAGGTGCAGCCGGTGACGACTGGGAACCGAGAGATTGCTGTCTCAAACGGGCTGCACATATTTAGATGAGCTGAATGGTTAATTTAAATATGGTTATCTCGATCACGCCCAACGAGGGGATCGTGCCATGTGTAGTGAGTCGTGTAACTCACGATTGGCTCGACAGGATCATCGCCGGGCGCATTGTGGTAGGAAAATCGCACCCATCGTTTTGAAAGTATACACTTACAAACCAAAGATGTATCTTCCCACACTGAACCAAATATGTACTTTGTGCTTCAATCTTAATGGCCACTATTATAAGATGTATATCCTTTTTATATGTGTAAAAAATTATTTTGGTTACATGTTCAGCTTCTTTGAGAAATAGATGAAAAAACAAGCATCATACCATCTTTCTTACAAGCCTTCAGGAAAGGTGGAATCATTTGTATAATATCTGTGGCCTTGTCCCTCACCACTTGTTCTTCATCTTGCAGAAGGATGAAAATACATTTCCACAGTGTTAAAGTATCCAGAATATCTGTATCACAAAAGGGGGTTTCTAATTACACAATGACAGGGATCTGAAATAATCCTGTTGCAAATGTAGAAATATTTAAAGAGGAATTTTTATTAGTTGCATTTATAACAATGTTTTTTCTTTCCAGGGCCCTCAATCAATTTCTGAATGGTTGTAAGGCAACTTTTGCATACCTCAATTAAGTGATCAAAACTCATCTGTGCGATTATACAATAAAAATCAGCAGGCTATTTCACTGTAAAAGATACAGTATTCTATTATCAACTAACGTCCAAATACTTAGAGGCGTTAGAAATTACTTTGCGGCTGGTTTCATGAGGCGTATGTTGGGCCGCATTCCTGACCTGGAGGTGGGGGCCTGATCATGGGGGGGGACTTCAATACGGTGCTGGATCCCCTACTGGATCGTTCTAGTTCTAGGACAGGCAGGAGGCCGGCGGCGGCCAAGGTGTTGAGGGGGTTTGTGGACCAGATGGGAGGGGTGGATCCCTCGAGGTTTGGGAGTCCGAGGGCGCGGGAGTACTCTTTTTTCTCCCACGTGCACAGGGTTTATTCCCGTATTGATTTCTTTGTCCTGAGTAGGGGGCTGGTCCCGAGGGTGGAGAATGCCGAATATTCGGCTATCGCGATTTCGGACCATGCTCCGCATTGGGTGGATCTGGAGATGGGGGAGGTGCGGGACCAGCGCCCGCATTGGCGTCTGGACGTGGGGTTGTTGGCTGATGAGGTGGTGTGCAGGAGGGTCCGGGGATGTATCGAGAGGTACCTCGAGGTCAATGATACTGGGGAGGTCCGGGTGGGGATGGTGTGGGAGGCTCTGAAGGCAGTGATTAGGGGGGAGCTGATCTCCATCCGAGCCCACAGGGAGAGGGGGAGAGGAGGGAGGAGGGAGAGACTGGTGGGGGAGCTGTTGAGTGTAGATAGATAGGAGGTATGCGGAGGCCCCGGAGGAGGGATTGCTGGGGGAGCGGCGAAGCCTGCAGGCCAAGTTTGATTTATTGACCACCAGAAAGGCGGAGACACAGTGGAGGAAGGCGCAGGGAGCGGTCTACGAGTATGGAGAGAAGGCGAGCAGGATGCTGGCGCATCAGCTTCGCAAGCGGGACGCGGCTAGGGAGATTGGCGGAGTGAAGGATGGGGTGGGAATGTGGTGCGGCAGGGGGCAGAGGTCAATGGGGTCTTTAGGGACTTCTGCAGGGAACTGTACGGTCGGAGCCGCCGGTGGTGGTGGTGTTGGGGGGGGGGGGGGGCAGAGATGGAGAGCTTTTTGGACAGGCTGCGATTTCCAAGGGTTGCAGGTGGAGGGACTGGGGGCGCGATCGAGTTGGAGGAGCTGGTTAGAGGGATTGGCCACATGCAGTCGGGGAAGGCGCCGGGACCGGATGGGTTCTGGTTAAATTTTATAAAAAATACGCGCACCTGTTGGGCCCCCTGTTGGTTCGGACCTTTAACGAGGCATGGGAGGGGGGTGTTTTGCCCCGACGATGTCACGGGCGCTGATTTCCCTGATCCTGAAGCGGGATAAGGACCCCTTGCAGTGTGGATCATATAGGCCAATTACACTGCTGAATGTGGACGTCAAGTTGCTGGCGAAGATCTTGGCCACTAGAATAGAGGACTGTGTGCCGGGGGTGATACATGAAGATCAGACGGGTTTTGTGAAGGGGAGGCAGCTGAACACTAATGTGCGAAGGTTGCTAATGTGATAATGATGCCGGCAGCAGAAGGAAGAGGCGGAGATTGTGGTGGCATTGGATGCGGAGAAGACCTTTGACAGGGTTGAGTGGGGGTACTTGTGGGAGGTGTTAAGAGAGGTTCGGGTTTGGGGAGGGGTTTATTAAATGGGTGAGGTGCTGTATGAGGCCCCGATGGCGAGTGTAGTGACAAACGGGAGGAGGTCCGAGTACTTCAGGCTCTACCGTGGGACGAGGCAGGGGTTGCCCCTGACCCCCTTGCTTTTTGCGTTGGCAATTGAGCCTCTGGCCATTGTTCTCAGGGAATCGGGGGAGGTGGAGGGGTCTGGGTGCAGGGTGGGGAGGAGCACCGAGTGTCACTTTATGCAGGATGACTTGCTGCTGTATGCAGCAGACCCGGCGGAGGAATGCCGGAGGTGATGGAGATCTTGCTGAGTTTGCAGTTTCTCGGGCTACAAGTTGTAACCTGGGCAAGAGCGAGCTGTTTGTGTACACCCGGGAGATCAGGAGGAGGGGACTGGTAGGCTCCCGCTAAAAAGGGCAGTGAGGAGTTTTAGGTACCTGGGGGTTCAGGTGGCTAGGAGTTGGGGACTTTGCATAACCTTAATTTTACTAGGTTGGTGGAGCAGATGGAGGAGGAGTTTAAGAGGTGGACATGCTGCCGCTGCGTTGGCGGGTAGGAGTACAGTCCGTGAAAATGACGGTGCTCCCGAGGTTTTTGTTTTTGTTTCAGTGCCTCCCCATTTTCATTCCGAGGGCCTTTTTTAGGAGGGTGAACAGCAGCATCACGGGATTTGTTTGGGCGCACGGGACTCCGAGGGTGAGGAGGGTCTTTTTGGAGCGGGGCAGGGATAGAGGGGGGCTGGCGCTGCCCAACCTCTCTGGGTACCATTGGGCGGCTAACGTCTCGATGGTACGCAAGTGGGTAATGGATGGGGAGGGGGCAGCATGGAAACGGATGGAGATGGCGTCCTGTGGAGGCACGAGCCTGAAGGCACTGGTAACGGCGCCGTTGCCGCTCCCTCCAACGACGTACACTGCGAGCCCGGTGGTGGCGCCTATCCTCAAGATTTGGGGGCAGTGGAGGCGACACAGGGGGGAAGTGGGGGGCTCGATGGAGGCCCCGCTGCGGGGGAACCACCGGTTTGTCCCAGGGAACATTGATGGCGGGTTCCTGGGTGGCACATGGCGGGCATAAGGAAGTTGGGAGACTGTTCATTGACGGGAGGCTTGCGAGCCTGGGTGAGCTGGAGGAGAAGTTTGAGCTCCCCCGGGGAATATGTTCAGGTACCTTCAGGTTAAGGCATTTGCTAGGCGGCAGGTGGAGGGGTTCCCTTTGCTGCCCCGCGGGGGGGATAAGAGATAAGGTGCTTTCGGGGGTGTGGGTCGGGGATGGGAAGGTGTCTGACAATCTACCAGGTGATGCAGGAGGTGGAGGAGGTGTCGGTAGAGGAGCTGAAGGCTTAGTGGGAAGTGGAGCTGGGGGAGCAGATTGAAGAGGGGACATGGGCGGACGCCCTGGAGAGGGTGAACTCCTCCTCTTCATGTGCGAGGCTTGGCCTCATCCAGTTCAAGGTACTGCACAGGGCTCATATGTCCGGGACGAGGATGAGCAGGTTTTTTGGGGGTGAGGACAGGTGCATCAGGTGTTCGGGGAGCCCAGCGAACCATGCCCATATGTTTTGGGCATGCCCGGCACTGGAGGAATTCTGGAAGGGGTAGCAAGGACGGTGTCGAGGGTGGTAGGATCCAGGGTCAAACCAGGCTGGGGACTCGCGATATTTGGGATTGGGATGGGGCCGGGAGTGCAGGAGGCGGAAAGAGGCGGTGTTCTGACCTTTGCGTCCCTAGTAGCCCGGCGGAGGATCTTGCTTCAATAGAAGGAGCGAGGACCCCAAGCGTGGAGACCTGGGATCAATGACCATGGCGGGATTCATTAAGCTGGAGAAGGTCAAATTCGCCCTGAGGGGGTCGGTACAGGGGTTCTTTAGGCGGTGGCAGCCTTTCCTCGACTTTCTGGCTCAACGATAAGGAACTAGGTCAGCAGCAGCAGCAACCCGGGGGGAGGGGGGGGGGGAAGGGGTTTCGGGGGGGTATTGTTTATGTTAATTTAATTATTGTTAATTTATTTTGTTGTTATTGGGTTTGGGGGGTGGGGGGGGGGGGGCTTTGTTATATGCGTTTGTTACGGGTGCCAGGGGTGTTTATTATTGTTATTATTATTATTGTTTCTGTTGCTATACATTTTTCAAAAGATTCAATAAAATTATTTAAAAAAAAGAAATTACTTTGCAACAGCCTATTTATCCTCCAGGCACATTGCCAATAAAGACGATTTCAATGCTGGGCTGCCAAATTAGTGTCAGCAGTCCTCAGGCTTGGGGCAATAGGAGTAGGAAATCGGGGTAAGCATAAAGAAATGGGAATGGGGTCATTGAGTGCAGGGTGGGGGGGGTTTGGGGCAGGGAGAGGATTGATCCAGATTGATAAGGCACACTACGCAAGGGACTATGGGGAAGCAAGCAAGAGGATGAGGTGGCACAACGAGAGGAAAAATGAGTCTCGATCAGGATAGTGAAGCAGACAGGAGAAGGGGGAAATCATGAGTGAGAAGGGAAGCAAGATCAGGAGTGGGAGATGAACTGTTATCAGTATAGGGAAGGGTTTTGGGAGGAGGAGACAAGGATGCGTGGAGTGTCTTGTAATGTTCTTTAGGACTGCAGTGAAACCAGAAGTTGCTCCAACATCAGCTGAGTATTTGGAAAAAATGATCTTTTTAGCGTTTCCAGCCTTCCCTTTAGGGATCTACCTTTAGGACGGCTAGTTGTGTGGCGTGTAGACCATGTTTTCCTTTTTTTAAAGAAATATTTATTGAAGCATTTATAATTTTGATCATGTTTTCCTGAACACTACTAAATGGATTTGCAATCAAGGGTCAGAAACCAGAAATGCAGGCTAGTTCTGGCTTCCAAACCCCCATGTTTAGGTGCCACAATTTATACCTTTACTAATACGGTGGGTGTCATACATCCAGTACAATTTGTGCGTATGTGCCTGTCCACCATATTGGGCTCTTCGCCTTATTTTGAGTCTGAAAAGTAATATGGTGCCATTGCATTCTAGGCTATATGCTGTAGCATAGGTCACTGGATAATGATTACAAGCAAGGCACGGGGCTGATATCCCTATTCCAAGATATCCCCCTATAACACCTGACTTACTGTCCCTGTTGAAATCAGCAGAGTTTAACTTGAATGGGGATGTTCAAGTCTGTATGGTACTGGACCTGGACATACCTTTAGTTACTAGGCTTTTAAGTGAGCTTACAATCAATGTAATCTGCAACAGTTACATTTGCTGAAACGAATTATTATCACAACAGGTTTTCTTTTAATCTGCTTCCAAGTACGGCATTATATTAATAAAATCACTTGATAGCAAATGTGTTTTTATTCTCCTGCAACCAGACGGTACCTGATCTAAATTTTCCTACAGCTCACAAAGTTATCATGCCTTTCTCATCAGAATATTTAACTACGAAGCACAGGTAGGTAAGATTTGGATCAGGATACGGGGAAACCATAAAATCTCATGATTTGAAATCAATGTAAGTAATCGGACTTACTCTTATGTACTGACAATTATTAAGACCAGATAAGGTGGGCCTTCAGCTAAGATTAATTAACATGTGTCATGGCAGCACGGTGGCGCAGAGGGTTAGCCCTGCTGCCTCACGGCGCCGAGGGTCCCAGGTTGATCCCGTCTGGGTCACTGTCCGTGTGGAGTTTGCACATTCTTCCGTGTTTGCGTGGGTTTTGCCCCCACAACCCAAAGATGTGCAGGGTAGGTGGATTGGCCACACTAAATTGCCCCTTAATTGGGAAAAATGAATTGGGTACTCTAAATTTATTTTTTAACATTAACATGCGTAAAACAAGATTTTGTGGTGTGCTCAGTGCATTTAAAGCAAGCTTTGAATAAATGTGAAGAACATTGTCCTGAATGAGGTGATAGTTCAATGAGTCGTAGAAATATTAAGCTACCAAAGAATGAAGTACATTATAATATGTGCAATGTATAATGTAAGATGAGAATACTGTACAATGTATTAACAAATACCTCTGGGGGAAGAATATAAACAAATCCGATGCAAATGTATTTGGACCAAGCATCAATTCACAGAGCAGCAGCAATACATTTTCCTGCGACATCTTCTATTTGGCCTGAAGTATTTACTCACCAAAATAAAGTTGTTTATTGGCAAGCAAAGATGGAACAGCATCAATGAGGACTTTTGCAGCTGTCAATCGTATTTCTGTCTGCTGCTCTACTCCACAACTCTGTGCAACTAAATGAACCCACTGTCTGAGATCCTGAGTTATGGAATCCAAGGATTTCTGTTGAGACCAGAGCCATATATGAGAAAGCTATAGAAGCCTCTCCCAGAGGTAGCATATTGATTCATCGTTATACAAGTAGTTTGTTTTGATTACCTCCTGCTTCTTCAGCATTAGATGGATCACCAGCTTTGAAGCCAACGTGAGTGTAACACTCTGCATCTCAAGACTAAAAATTACAAGAAAATGCAGTTAATGTCTATGTTCAACTTAAATTCAAAATAAAAATACAACTATCTATATTCAGATGAAGCAACAAATTTAGACATTGACATATTTATCCCTTCACGGTACACTTTTAAATAGCCTCAAAAATCTATGTGCTTCTTGGATACTATTCTACCATCTCTACCATGATTCATGTTTTGCACCTTGCATGTTTGAAGCAGTTGGATAATTGGACACCAAGATGACTGCCAACCTACACAGTTTATTTATTTACAGAAAATTCAACTTGGCCATATTGACTTCAAGTGCATTGGCGGCTGAGGCAAGAAAAACACATACAGCTCACTGGCGGGGCAGGGCAAGCAAAAGCTGGCAATATCAGGAATCCTGAGGTTGGGGCGCCGATTTCAAAGGGCACCCTGATCTCTGATATGAAAAATAGGAACCCCCACGCTCACAGGGAGAATCCTCCCCCCAACATGCACACAGGCGACCCCCACCCATGGACAAGGGGAACCACTCCTCCAATGGAGCTCCCAAGGCCCGGCACTGTCCACTATCACTCCCTCGCAGTGCCAGGGTATTGCCCAGCTACGTTCCTCTACCCCCGAGGGTTATACTTACCTATGCGCTCCTGGTGAGTTTCCTCCGCCTGGTTTACGTTTTTAAAAACATGTTATAAACCTCGCTGACAATGTGGGAGGACGATACACTGGCGATGCCAACTTATGACATTTAAATATACTGAAAATACAATCCGTCACTGGTGGGGCTGGGAAAAATCGGAAAACTTGCGCTCATGTTGGCATTTGCACTCAGAGCGAATGAGCAATCCTTCCCTATGTCTATCATGCCTCCATCCCATTGATGTCCTAAACCTTGCAACCCAAGTGTATTCAGTTTAATTAGTCACACACACATACACTAACAAGCATGCTTCACAGAATAAACAACAAAACTCAAAAATATTAAAAATAATACCAACATTCTTCACAACAGTAAACATGGCTTATTACAGCAGAATAAAAAGTTAAGTAATGGAACTTCTCCAGACTTCACTTTTATATTTTCTTGAGATTTCTCAAACCATATTGCAGGAATACTGCTTACAAATTAAATAATCCTTTGTTATTTGGACATTCTGCCTCCGTGTACCCGAACAGTCACCGGAATGTAGCGGCTCGGGGCTTTTCACAGTAACTTCATTGCGGTGTTAATGTAAGCCTACTTGTGACAATAAAGATTATTATTATTAGAATATAGAAAATTATTTAAATAGATCTACAATCGCTTTTCTATGCGCTATAAATCACTAGATATTGTGAAAATTGATGGTCGCATTTCTTTGGATTCTTCTCGAGCATATTCAGTAATTATTAATACAAATATTAAGGATGTTGAAAATGAATAATTCCAAACACATTGGTTGGAGAATCGCTGGGGGGGAGCGGAGGGAATCCCGCCCCCACCGGCAGCGGAGATTTGGTGGGTTGGGAATCGCGACACGCCGGCCGTCGGAGCGGCCTCTGACGATTCTCTGACCCGCGATCGGCCGAAGTCCCGCTCGTTCTATGCCAGTCCCGTCGACGTAAATTGGACTGGGTCCCTTACCGGCGGGACCTGGCGGCACAGGCGGGGTCCAGGATTCTGGGGGGGGCGCGTAGTGATCTGGCCCCGGAGGATGCCCCCACGGCGGCCTGGCACACGATCGAGGCCCACCAATCCGCGGGCGGGCCTGTGCCGTGGGGGCACTCTTTTCCTACGCGCCGGCCGTGTAGGCCTCCGCGATGGCCCGGCGCGGTTGTTACAGAGGGGGCCAGAGTGGACATTTCGGTTAGGCTGAAGTGTGTCTCATTTGATACCACATTCGGAGCGTGGCTACCACCAATGGGCCTCTTGAGCGTTTGGTCAGGGGAGATGTGAGTGCGGTTGTTACTCGGGCTCGGAGGGATGTCCCTATGCTGGGACTCTCCCCCATCCTCACCCATTCTGCTCTTGGTTCCTTCACCCATCCCTTCACTCTTTCTGCAGTGGCCGCTCAGTGGTAGGTTTGGGAGGGCCAGGCCAGGCCTCCCATATTTCTTTTCCTTTGTAGAACCCGTTTTGGTACCTTGGGTTCTTCCCTCCCCCCAAACAAACGGCATGATTAATTTGCCTACTGTGTTGGGGATGTGGATCGGGAGGAATCATAGAATTTACAGTGCAGAAGGAAGCCATTTGGCCCATCGAGTCTGCACCGGCTCTTGGAAAGAGTACCCTACCCAAGGTCAACACCTCCACCCTATCCCCATAACCCAGTAACCCCACCCAACACTAAGGGCAATTTTGGACACTAAGGGCAATTTATCATGGCCAATCCACCTAACCTGCACATCTTTGGACTGTGGGAGGAAATCGGAGCACCCGGAGGAAACCCACGCACACACGAGGAGGATGTGCAGACTCCGCACAGACAGTGACCCAAGCCGGAATTGAACCTGGGACTCTGGAGCTGTGAAGCGATTGTGCTATCCACAATGCTACCGTGAATCTGAACAGGAAAAAGAACCTGGGCAGTAAGTTCATTTTGATTATCTACACTCTCCCCTACAAGCGAGAGAGACAGTATGTCCCACCTCTGCAGGCCCTTTTTCATTTCCTCCACCAGACTAGTCAGGTTCCATTTGTGGATCCATTTCCAGTCCTGGGCTATTTGGATCCCCAGGTAGTGGAATTTGTTTTGGGCTTGTTTGAATAGTAGTCCCTCGAGCTCAGTCTCTCTCCATTGCAAGTTCACCAGGAGGACTCTTGTTCAGGTTGAGTTTGTATCCTGAAAAGGCTCCAAACTTTGTTAAGAGCTTCATGATCCCTTCCATCCGCATAGACTGAGACTCTATGCTCTCTGCCCCCCCCCCCCCCCCCCCCCCCCGGAAACCTCTCCAGCCTTTCGCCATTCTGAGGGCGAGTGCCAGTGGCTCGATTGCTAGGGTGAACAGCAGTGTGCATCCCTGCCTCATGCCTCTGTGCAGCTGGAAGAATTTAGAGCTGGTGGTGTTTGTCTGTACCCTTGCCATGGGAGCGCTGTACATGAGTTTCACTCAGGCGGTGAACCCTGGTCCAAGCCCAAACTGTTCCAGTACCTCTATGAGATACTTCCACTCGACTCTGTTGAAGGCCTTTTCTCTCCCGGATGGGGTCATTATCATGTTCAGCAGGTGCCTGATATTCGATGCGAGTTGTCTGCCCTTTACAAAGCCCGTCTGGTCCTCTGCGGCCACCTACAGTATGCAGCTCACCAACAGCCTTCCCAGAGTTTTTGCTAGGACTTTCACATCTACATTGAGCAGCGAGATGGGTCTATAGGACCTGCACTCAATCAGGTCGTTGTCCTTTTTTGGGTATCAGTGACATTGAGGCTTGTGCCAGTGTTGATGGCAAGGCACCCCTTACCAGTGAGTCTGTGAACATCTCCTGCAAGTGCGGGGCCAACACTGGTGCAAATGTTTTGTAGCGGTCCTCCGGGAATCTATCTGTCCCCGCCACCTTCCCCGCCTGCATGGAGTTGATACTTTCCATGATTTCCCTAGTTCTAATGGCGCTTCCAGGCCCTGTCTTCTATTTTCCCCCACGTCTGGCATATCCAGCCCATCGAGGAGCTGCTTCATCCCAGAGTCCCCCTAGGAGAGGGCTCGGAGGTGGACAACCCCTAGTAGAAGGCCTCGAAGGCCTCTTTGACCCTTTCCGCCACAGTGACTAGCTTGCTGCTGCGGTCCCTAACCTAGGCTATTTCTCTCGTGGTTGCCTGCTTTCTCAGCTGGTGGGCCAACAGGTGGCTGGCTTTGTCTTCATGCTTATAATATGTCTCCCGTATCTGACGGAGTTGGTCCACTACTATCCTCGTGGAGAGCAGATCAAAGTCCATTTGTAGCTTTTTCCTCCATACCAGTAGCTCTGCAGTCCGGGTCGTTTAGTACCGCCGGTCCACCTCCAGTATGGAGTTGACCAGCGATTGTGTAGCCACCCTCTCCTTCCTATTCAGCGTGCTTTATACGCAATAATTTCCCCTCTAATCTTGCCTTCAGCGCCTCCCAGAACTTGGAGAGTGAGACCTCCTCAATCCGGTTGTTGATAATGTACTCATCTATGGCCTGTGATATGGTTTCACAAAATGCCTTACTGACAAGGAGGGCCATGTCAAACCTCCATGGGAGGCATTGGGCCCGGCCCGTCTCTAACCTTACATCCATGTAGTGTGGAGCATGGTCAGAGATTATGGTTGTGGAATATTCCACTCCTACTACTCCCGGAAGCACCGATTTCCCCACTACAAAGAAGTCGATCCTGGTGTAGACCCTGTGTACCGGGGAGAAGGAGAACTCCTTCTCCCCTGTGTGTGTGAGCCTCCATGGATCCACTACCCCTATCTGTTCCATGAACGTGCCTAGTTCCTTCGCCATGTTAGATTTTTAAACTCCAATTTGGGGTTTGATCTGTCTGTCCGTGGGTCCTGTACGTGATTAAAGTCACCCCCCCCGCATGATGAGTTGGTGTGTGTCCATGTCGGAGATTTCACCATGGTCTTTTTCATGAATTCCACGTCGTCCCAGTGGGAGCACACACGTTAACAAGGACCACCAGTGCCCCTTCCAGGACACCGCTGACCATGATGCACCATCCCCCTTGGTCCTTGTCGGTGTGAATGCTGTCCTCTTGTTGAACAGTATGGCCAACCTCCTCTTTCCTGTAGCACAAATGGTACATCTGTCCCACCCAGCTCTTTCTTACCCGCAATCGGTCCATCTCCCTCAGCTGTGTCTCTTAGAGGAAGACTATGTCGGCTTTCATACTTTTCAGATGGGCAAAGATTCTGGATCTTTCATAAGGCCGTTAAGTCCCCTGACGTTCCAGGTGACTACTCTGATGGGGGGGGGGGGGGGGTTTCTGTACCCTCCCCCTCCTGCGGGATCAATTATACTTACCTTCTGGATGCACCCCCGCACTTCGGGGTTTCCCTTTATCAGGGGGCCATCCAAAATGGCGGGGTCACCGTACTCACCATTAGGCTGGAGTTTCCCTTTGTCCAGGAGGCTGCCCAAGATAGCTGCCATGTGGCTGAGCCCCTGCACTCTGGGGTTTCCCTTTGTTTATGTACCTCCAAAGTGGCTGCGGTGCCTTTGTGTTCCTTGCTGCAATGTGCGATCTGTTGTAGCCAGCCTCGAGCCCTTCTCCCCCGCTGTCTCTCTGTTATCCTCTAGAGCCAGTCTCCCTCCCTTTTCCCCCACCGCCCTTGCGAGTGTACTCCCACCTCCCACCGATGCGAGTGTACTCCCTACCCCCCCCTACTTACCCCCGAATATTAACCCTCAGTTTGTAGCGTTATCTCCTCCTGTCCCAAGTCGCTCGTACTCCTGGTGCCAGCTTACACGCTAGTGTGGTGGTCCCCCTCCTGGGTCGATCTAAATCTTTTCCCTGACCACTGCATTTCTGTTCCCCTTCCTACTCCTCCCACACCCCACTGCTCTTGCCCCTCCTTTCTGAGATTTTGCTCCTGCATTCAAAACAAGGCGGTTCAGTCCCATAGAAAAAACTTCTCATTGTCCCAATACACTGGGATATCTGGTTCAGCATTTGTTCTGTTGATGCCTTTCAGCCTATGTTTGTTGACAAACTCGTCCGCGTCTGCCAGTGTGGTAAAGTAATATTCCCTGCCCTGGATGGTCACCCAGAGCTTGGCTGGGTACAGCTTTCCAAACTTCACATTGTTCTTATACAGGACTGCCTTGGCTCTGTTTAATTCTGCCGGGATTCTGGGAACTATGGTGGTGGCTCCGGTGACAACGGTGGTGGATGTGGCAACAACGGTGCTGGTTCATCCTAGCGAGGGTCGGCCAATGTCAGAGCACGGCTGGTGAGGTGATCTATGTGCTGATTCAAGTCCCGATCCTGCCCTCGTATCATGCATGACATCGGTGCTGTCTGCTTCAGTATGAGGCCCAGAACCCACACGACCCCGTTGCCAAAATTTTGGACATGCACATCCCCGGCGGAAAAGCGTATGCCAGCCTGAATACAATTCAGACCGTTACTGCCTGCTGCAGACAGTTTCAGCAATGTCCTGCAACATGAGGCTCGGACATGTACATAGGCGCTATCCCATGACAACTCTGGTGGTGCCACCCCGATGGTGGATTGTATAGTAGTCTTTTAACAGAAAAGGAAATGGGCCTGATGCGTGTCAAGGGATAGTCTATTTCTGCAACTCCCACTTCAATGTCTGGACTGCCCGCTCAGCTAACCCATTTGATGCCGGATCGTATGGTGCAGAAGTGGTGAATCCTGTTCGTCCGTGAAGGGATCACAAATTCTGCGCTGGTGAACGCCGACCCGTTGTCCAAAATGAGGACCTCTTGTATGCCGTGCATGCTAACTGTCTGTTGGAGCTTTCGAAAGCATTTGGTGAACTTCCATCCATTTTGAGTTGAGGTCGACCAGGATCAGGATCATCAATCCATGGAAAGGGCCGGCAAGGCCAATGTGAAGTCGAGACCAAGATCGTCCTGGCCTTTCCCAAGGGTGCAGGGGTGCCGCCGGCGGAAGCTTCAGGTGTTCCTGGAACGGCCTGTACTGCTGGGCAAGCTTCTTGATATTGGTGCTGATGCCTGGCCACCATACGTAGCTGTGGACCAACATTTTAATTTTAAACACCCCGGGGAATGGAGATCCTGCAAAAAAATTGTACAAACTGTATAGTTGTCTGTTGGGAAATGTTTGTGTTGTAACTTTTCATAAATGTTTGGAATAAAATACAGAAAAAAAAAATAGAAATCCTGCAAAATGGGCCGTAACTCTTCATCGGGACCATGACACGCAACCCCCATAGAAGGATGCCATCTTCCATACTGAGTTCTGTTATCTTCGTTGTGAAGGCTTTCAGGTCGTCGGGCAATGTACAGTATTGGGCCCTGTACAAAATGATGTACCGGATTTGGGCTAGCTGGGGGTCCGTCTGGGACCAAGGATGGATTTGGGATGCTGTGACGGACAACATGGCCATAAAATGTAAAGCCGCCATGACCTCGTCGGTGCAAGCGGGCATCAGCAGCCTGGTTGGCAGGGGCAGCCGACTCAAAGCGTCCGCATCAGGGATCTTCATCTCGGGATGGTTTTCCAACACATACTTATAAGCCGGCCACAGTAAAAGCCCATTGCTGGATCTGTGTGGACACGACAGGAGGAATTACCCCGTCCTCTTTGAACAACCCCAGCAAGGGGTTACCATGAAAGCATGTCCGTAAAACCATTTCTGGAACTTTTTAACTGCAAACACCATGGCCAAACCCTCCTTCTCGAATTGCACGTAATTTTGCTCGGCCACGCGAGAATCTGAGAGGCAAATGCGATTAGCCTTTCCATGCTGTCGTCCATTCGGTGAGTCAAAACTGTTCCGACACTGTATGGCGAAGCGTCACAGGGGACTATCAGCGGATTGGCAGGGTAAAAGTGTGTAAGCAGTCGTGAAGACGCGAAGTGTTTCTTTATCTTGGTCAAGGCCGCCTGTTGCACCGGACCCCATGTCCATGTCTGGCTCTTCTTCAGCAAATGGTGAAGGGGGCTAAAAGGGTCGTGAAGTTTGGGATGAACTTCCCGTAATAGTTTATGAAATCAAGGAACATGAGTCCAAGGAATGAACAAAGTTCCGTGGAGCAACCCGGAATGGGGCCTGCCAAAATTGCACGCACCTTGTCTTCGACTGGGTGAAGGCCACTTCGGTCCAAACAGTAACCGAGGTACGCAACCTCCCAAGTGTGGAACACACACTTCTCCCTATGGAGTCTAATCCTGCGTGGCTCATGTCGAGCTTCGTGAAGGAATGACCTCCGCTAAGTTTTGTGTAAAGGTCCTCTATAAGTGGTACTGGATAGCGGTCCAACCGAGAACCTCAGTTGACCTTTGTTTTGTAATCGCTGTAAAGGTGTGCAGTGTCATCAGGTTTTAGCATGGGTATGACTGGCACTGCCTTAACCCCCAATTGTACGGGGCAGATGATATCCAACCTCCAGGCGGTCAGGTTCAGCATCCACCTTCGGCTGCAGTGCACATGGAATCAGGCGGACCCAAAAATGACGTGGCTGTGTTGATGAGTCTATGCTGATTTTTGATGTGACCCCCCCAGGTGGTGCCCAATCTATTCTGGGACACCTCGAGGAATATCAGCAGTATGGCATCCAGCCCATCTGTGCACATTTGGCAAGCCCACTGCCAGTCAAGACGGAGATTTTCAGCCAATCTCAACCCAGTAAGCTAGGGCCACCATGTCGCACCACAACTAACAGCAAACCGGCGAATTGCTTAACGGCTCTCAGGGCTAAGTGGATAGGTGGCTAATCGAGTGTCCAAGTCCTGCAAAGATAATGTTCAGATTCCCGACTGGATCCGATCGAAATAGTGGCAGTTGACAACGGAGACGGCAGCTCCTGTATCCAACTCCATCAGGTGGCCATTTATGCGGAGTGTGACTCATTTTGCTGCTACCCTTGGTGCAGCGATGCAATTCAGCTGCTGGCTGTCGTCCACAAAATATGTCTGTGCCCCTGGCGGGGCGGCGGGCCATCTCTCAGGGGGCCATATGCGTTCAGGTCTCAGTGGTCGGGGACTTCCGGGTTGGGGGAAAACGCCTATAGCATCCTGGCCCTCCAACATCGATCTGGCTCTCGCGATTTCACCCCCAGTGTGGGGGCTGGAATCATCTGACCGAAAAGGCGTTTCTCTGCAGGCGGTCGAACACCCTAGACCGAGAACCTTCATCATGTCCTGTAACTCCTGCACACCTTGCGGGATAGAGCTATTTCGCTGCCCTGTTCAGGTCCAGCCGTTGTTTGGCTGATAGTTTCTCTGAGTTGCAGCTTTGCGAATACCGCAAACCAGCCGGTCTCACAGCATTTTGTGATGTCCCAAATTCGCAGACCTCTGCGAGCTTCCGCAGGCAGGCCAGAAATTCTATCACGGACTACCCCTGGGCCTGGGCGGCGGTATGGAAACAGAAGAGGCGAATGATAATGGGCGGCCAGAGGTTGAAATGCTGACCCACCAATGCGAACAGGTCCGCAAATGACCGTGTGTCCGGTACGTCAGGGTATGTCAGGCTCTTGATCACGCTGTACGTGGCAGCCCCGCAAGCAGTGAGGAGGATGACCATCTGGTGCTCAGCCCCAATGATGGCATTGGTGCGAAAACATATTGCTATTTCTTCACATATTGTGACCAGTCATCCGTACCTGCATCAAAAGCCTCCAACTTTCCTATGTGTGGCAGGTCTGCCATCAGTAAGGCGGCCTCCTGCGGCTTATGAAAAGTGGGCTGAGTTCTAAGAGGATGGCACCATTGCTGCTCCACTTTGTCGCCAGTGTTAGATCCAGAGCGACAAGGAAGGGATAATGGAAGCAACAAAATTTTGAATTGCACGATAAACTACAATATACAATTCTACTCCCCTAAGGGTCTCCTGCCCTGGCCCAGATCCAGGCTAGGGTTTTTATGTCTGGCTGGGTTTCCTTAACAGGGAAGCTCGTATTCATCTGAGGTCAAGGGGAACCTGACTGGCCACACCCAATGACTCTTGTGATGGTTACAACAGTAACTCATTTCAAATAACTGGATTAAGGTATCAATAAAAATAAAGCACTCACAGGAATGTCACATTTATGTGAGTTTACTGATCAAAATTTCTATCAGTCACACTGATGACTTTGAATATATATATATAAATAAACTGACCCTGACTCAACAGAAATGTGTTTTAGGTGAAGGATGCAAATCATGATGATGACTTTCACTCCAAAGTTCTGCAGTTGAATATAGTTCACTCAATATTTTGAGAACTTCTATGTTGTGAGTAGTTTAGATTTAAAGGGGGAAAGAGCATTAACAATTTTAGGATTTTAAAAATCTGGCTAGTAAATTAACCAACTTATTGCATGTTAGATTTTTCCCATCAGCACATGCAAAATCTATCCATAATTGGCTTATAACCATTTTGGGACACTTACAATTGTTTTAATCAAAATCTGCATCCGTTTATTAAAACCACCCACAGGGTTTTATATAGTCTAACAATTTACAGACAAGTGCATGGGGATCTTTGGGACTTTTTAGAGATTCATTCTGAAGGGATGTTATTTCTCACATTTGATACGATGATGCACTATATGTACTCACATGAGTCACTGTGTTGACATAATAATGGAAACCTTCAGCAAGAAATTATTCCTACGCCCTGCCAATTGTTCTCAAACTGCGTACTGTCCAAGTAAACAGCAGTATTGACTGGTATGGATGGCTTTGGGTCAATATCCAGGAACAAAAAAGTCTGCCAATTAATGTGACTTCAGTGAAGGCATTTTCTAACTAAATTTCTAGTTGAGCTTAGCTAAGTGCTATTATCGCAGCAATTTAAACAAACACTTCTGCGAGTAATTTGGAGATATTTGGGGAAAATAATTCCTTGCGAACTAAATGAGTTCTTGCAGTTCCTTCTCTTCATGTGCCAAAATAAAACAAAATGTTTTAATAGCAAAGGCATGGCTTTATTTATTTCACAGTGACTTGATAATGACTTCACGTTACAACCTTTGCTCAGATATAAAAAGAATTGGCAGAGATGAATTTTGAACAGAAGCTTCACTATCAAGGATATTTCAGCATGTGCTGCGGATTTCCGGTTTTGCAGCTCTGTGTGGTACATGTAAAGCTAGATTGAGTTGCAGTCTATGCTATATAAATTGAACCCTTTGCAGCCACTGGATTAACATTGTGCACTTCCGCATGCAAAATTCAGGTTTGAATGTAAAAAAACACAGCAAAATGGAACTTCCGGCGACGGCGGGCGGGAGGCAGCCGCGCAACGAAGGGCTCCCGTTCGGGAATGGCATTTTTGGGGCTTTAAGCCCGGTCCCAGGGTCCACGGAGGCGTCAAAGGCACGGAGAAGGCACAGAGGAGGCACAACAGTAGAAGATGTCCAGGGTCAGCAAGAAAACGGCCGTTAAAAAAGCAGCTGAGGGCCCGTCGGGGAGTGGAGAGGTCACCACGGGGTCATCAAGGAAAAAGGAGGCTGAAGCACCAGGGGAGGCCGCACTGCTTACGGCTGAAGAAATAACCAAGGTGATGGCTGCAGAATTCGAAAGGCAGTTTACAAAACACTTGGACGCGATGAGGAAGGAGATGAGGGAGGTTTCGAGTGTGCTGGTGAAGGAGGCGATTTCCCCAGTGACAAAGGCGGTGGCGGGTGCAGTGGGGGAGGTGCGGACGCAAGGGGAGGCACTGAAGGTAGTGGAGGAGACGGTGTTGCAGCACGGTGATCAACGTACGTCGATAGGGAAGGAGATGCGGAAGATGATGGAGGTGAACAAGGATCTGTGAGGAAAAATGGAAGACATGGAAAACAGAGCCAGGCGACAGAATTTGAGGACTGTGGGGCTGCCCGAAGGAGTTGAAGGGCCGAGGCCGACGGAATATTTTGCTGCTATGCTAGCGAAACTATTGGGGGAGGGGGACGATCCCTCCCGATATGAACTGGATCGGGCTCATCAATTCGTGGAGGCCTGTACCATAGGCGAGTGAGCCGCCAAGGGTAGTGACTCTGTGCTTCCGTAGGTACAGTGTGACGGAGAAGGGTCCTGTGCTGGGCCAAGCAGAAGCGGGTGGTGCAGTGGGCTGGTGCTGGTATACGTGTACACCAGGACTTTACGTTGGAGCTGGCGAGGAGGCTGGCTGCTTTCAGCCGGGTGAAGAGGGCACTGTACATTAGCAAGGTGCAGTGCGGCATTGTATATCCAGCGAAGCTCAGGGTGACTTACAAGCTCAAGGACTTTTATTTTGGAACGGCGGAAGCAGCGGAGGAGTTTGCGAAGGCAGAAGGACTGTGGCAGAACTGAGAAATTGAGAAATGGCCATGTGCCGATGTAACCTCAGGACTGTATTTTCTTCTTTTTTGTTTCACTGCGTGTGGGTGTATGGACTAAAGGAGCCAATGTTGTATATATTTGGACAAGGGAAGTGATGGGACTTGCACTTGAAGTGAGGACTCTATGGTCCATGGGCGGTCCCGGATTCCTTTTTCTTTTTCTCCTTTGTTTTTTGTTTCCACCATGGGAGGGTTTGTTTTATTGGATGCATATATTGACAGGCGGGCCGTTGTTTGGGGTGGTGGGAGGATGGGATTGTTGTTATTGTTAAGGGGATTGATTTTGTATTTGTTACGTTTACTGTTTGTGGGTGGGGTGTAAATTTTAGAGGAAAATGTGAAAATGGAGAATAAAAATATTTTAAAAAAAACACAGCAAACTAATTTCCGTGATAATGACCAGAAGATGTTTTAGTGGTGCCAGTAAATGGGAAATATTGAGCCGAACAGGGACAGTTTCCCTACTTTGCTTCCAAATTGTACCCTGTATCCTTTGTATGCACCGGAAAGAGCAGCCAGGGCCTTGCTTGATTGTCTCTTGTGAAAGATCACTCCTCTGGCAGTGCAAAAGAGTGTCAGCCTGAATCACATGCTTAAATCTCCAGAGTGAGACTTGATAACACAACCTTCCAACAGAGGCAAAAGTGCGATCACTAATCCATAGTTCGCTCCTTAGAGCAACAATGGCCATCAGTGAGCACTACAGTACTCAGGTTAGAGCTAAAGCAAGGTCAACTCTTCTCTGCATTTCATCAAAACTAGTCCTGACCTGGAATTCTTTTAAAAAATTTTAGAACATTTTAATTGAATTTTTACATTTGTACACTACACAATAGGTGAGCAAGGCGGTTCGTATGTACAGTTTACATTTTCCCCTTTCATCGACCTCCCCTCCCCATTTTTGTTGCACGGGCTCCATTTTGGGCCCTTTCTTCCGTCGTAGATGAAATGAAAAATGAAAATTGCTTATTTTCACGAGTAGGCTTCAATGAAGTTACTGTGAAAAGCCCCTAGTCGCCACATTCCGGCGCCTGTCCGGGGAAGCTGGTACGGGAATTGAACCGTGCTGCTGGCCTGCTTTGTCTGCTTTAAAAGCCAGCGATTTAGCCTGGTGAGCTAAACCAGCCCCTGCCGATAGAATGATAGAACATACAGTGCAGAAGGAGGCCATTCGGCCCATCGAGTCTGCACCGACCCATTTAAGCACTCACTTACACCCCGTAACCCAATAACCTTTTTGGTCACTAAGGGCAATTTATCATGGCCAATCCACCTACACGTCTTTGGACTGTGGGAGGAAACCGGAGCACCCGGAGGAAACCCACACAGACATGGGGAGAACGTTCAGACTCCGCACAGACAGTGACCAAGCGGGGAATCGAACCTGGGACCCTGGCATTGTGAAGCCACAGTGCTATCCACTTGTCCTACCGTGCTGCCTTCTGGCCCGCTTTCGTTTGGATTTGTCACTGCAAATCCAATGGATGATGTAGGCCCTCTTTAATTTTGGATTTGTTACTGTTTCCCCTTTGGCTTTGTTGGGGAGGGGTGCCCGCTGACCTCCTCCTCGGTCTTTTCCTGTGTCCCCTCCTGATGTTTCCCTGGTTTCCTCCTTTGCTGTCCCCCTCGCCCCCCCGCTTGTTTCTGACTGATCTGCACAGTCCTGTCTGCCCTCACGGTCCCACCTCCGCCCCACTCCCTTCCTATCCGCTATTGGCCTTGAACAGGTCTTGGCACAGGCTGATGAATACCCCCATGCTTTGTGGAAGCCTTCGTCTGACCCTCGGATGGTGTATTTGATCTTCTCCAGATGGAAAAATTCTGACAGATGTGCCAGCCAGTCTGCAGTTGTGGGTTGTGCTGCAGATTGCCAGCCGAGCAGGATTCTCCGACATGCAAAAGGAAGGGCATTGGCCCTCTTCCCCATATATAGTTTGGGCTGGTCTGATACCCCGAGGACTGCTACTGTCGGCCATGGTTCCACCCTCTCCCCCACAACCTTGGACATCGCCTTGAAGAAGGTTATCTATAACCCGCCAAGTCTGGGGCGTGGTTGGCCGGGCCTCCATGGCACCGTTCACCACATCCTCCAAATCTGGGAAGAACCTGTTATTCGGGTTCTGGCTAGGTGTGCTCTGTGCATCATTTTGAACTGCATGAGGCTCAGTCTTGCGCAGGAGGAGCTGGAGTTGGCCCTGTTCAATGCGCCGCTCCAGAGTCCCCGCCCTACCTCCATCCCTAGTTCCTCCTTCCATTTCTGTTTTGCTCCGTCTAATGCTCCTTGCCCTTTCTAATAGTCGTCCATAAATGTCCCCAGTTTCCCTTCTCCATATCGTCCGCCTCCAGCAGTGCCTCCAGATTTGTTTCTCTCAGGGTCCTAGGGTATCTCGTCGTCTCCTTGCGGAGAAAGTTTTTGATTTGTAAATGTCCGAGCTCCTGCCCGTTTGATAGCTCCAGTCTTTTTGTTAGCTCGTCCAGGGTTGCACGTCTGTCCCCCATGTAGAAGTCCCTAATCGCTAACGTCCCCCGTCCTATCTCCACTTCTTAAAAGTGGCGATTAGCATGGCTGGTGGGAATATGTGGTTACTGTAGATGGTGGACACCTTGGTTAAGCCAAAGTGTTGTCTCACATGGTTCCAAGTTTATAACGTTGCTACCACCATGAGGCTGGATGTGTACGTTTCCCCGGGGGGAGGGGGCGGGTGCATTTGTCGATCGCTGTCCATCTGTGGGCTATCTGAATCAGGTAACGGAATTTGTTTTGGGTTAGGTTGAATGGTAGCCCTTACAGCTCCGTCTCTCCCCGTTCAGGCTCACCGGGAATACCTCGCTCTTGCCAAGGTTGGGTTTGTGGCCCGAGAAGTCTTCAAACTCTTCCAGGAGCTACATGATTCCTTCAAGCAGTTCCGCGGGTCTGAGATGTAGAGGAGCAGGCCATCCACATAGAGTGAGTCTCTGTGCTTTCTGCCCCCTCTTTGGATAGCCTTCCAGCTTTTTGCATCTTGCAGGGCGATCGCCAGGGGTTCAAGTGCCAGGCGAACAGGAGCGGGAACAGCATCCCTGCCTGGTACCCCTGTACAACTGGAAGTATTCAGAGCTGGTGGTGTGGGTCCAAACGCTCTCCGAGGAGACGTTGTACATGAGTTTCACCCATGAGGTGAACCACGTCCCTAGCCCAAACTGCTCCAGTACCTCTATGAGGTATTTGCATTCAACTCTGTCTAAGGCCTTTTCTGCTTCCAGGGAGATGATCACCCCTGGTGTTCTCTCCCTGGATGGGGTTATTATTACATTCAGCAGCCGCCTGATGTTCACAGTTAGCTGACTACTCTGCCAGCTGGTCCTCTGCAACCACTTCTGCAACACAACACTTCCGCGAGTATTTTTGTATCTACATTGAGCAGCAAAATGGGCCTATATGATCTGCACTCCATTTATGTCTTTGTCTTTCTTGGCTGTCAGCGATATGGTGGCCTGTGTTAGCATAGGAGGCAGGGAGCCCCTTGCTAGCGAGTCTGCAAACATCTCACACAGGTGCGGGTCCAGAGCCGGTGCAAACTTTTATAGATGTCCACCGGGAACACATCGGGTCCCGGGGCCTTCCCTGCCTTTAAGAAGTTGATGCTCTCTAAGACCTCTCCAAGTCCCATTGGTGCTTCCAGCTCCCTCCGCCTATCATTCCCCACAAATGGCATGTTAAGTCCATCGAGGAACCGTTTCATCCCTGAGTCCCCATCGGGGGGCTCAGAGGTGTACAGTCCCTAGTAGAAGGCCTCAAATGTTTGGTTGACCTTTTTTGGTTTGGCTACTCGTCCGCCTCTGCTATCCTTTACCTGCCTATCTCCCCTAGATAGTGTCCCTGCGTTTTGTATTCTCTGACCAGCGGAAATAAACTCTCAGGGTCCACCCTTTCTAGGCTCTTCAAAGGTTTGTATGTTTTAATGACATTGCTTCTCATTCTTCTAAACGCCAAAGATGATAAACCCAATTTACTCAGCCTCTCAGCATGGGACAACCTGCTCCTCCAATGCAAGTATATTCCAGGTGTTGTCTCACCAATACCCTCTAATATTGTGGCCAGACTCTTATTCGCTTGTAATCCAAACCCCTTGCAATAAAGGCCAACTTGCCATTTGATTTCCTAATTCATTCAAGCACCTGTATGCTAATTTTCTGCATTTTTTCTATGAGAAAACCCAAGTCTCTTTGAACAGCAACGCTTATAAGTTTCACACCCTTCAAAAAATATTCTGCTTTTCTATCCTTATGACCAAAACGAAAAACTCCACCTGCAATTTTGTTGCCTTCTCACTTAACCTGTCTATATCTCTTTTTAGTCTCTCTGTGTCCTTCTCATAGCTTCCCATTCCACCTAGATTTGTATCATCAGTAAAGCTAGATACATTACTCTCTGTCGCTTCATTTAAGTCATTAATATGGAGTGTGAATAGCCAAGGCTCCAGCAATATGGCACTCTTCGCTGGTTTTGAAAAGATTCCCAATCCAAAGACTTCCGATTGGTTTTGCAACATTTTAAGACTCTTCTTTTAATTTAATACGTTCCATAACTTCCCGAGTGAGCCATGGTTTGGACTTTCTTGTGGAATTTTTGTTTTTCAATGGAATGTATTATTGTTGAACATTTTGAATTGTGTCTTTAAATGTTTGCCACTGTTCATTTTCCACAATACCTTTTAGTCTATTTACTCAATTAACTGTAGCATTTTATCCTCTGATGCCTCAACAATTGACTTTGAGTTTAAAATTCTTGCTTGTGATGAGAATATGCATTTTGAAACTTAACGTGGAAGTGAATGGTATTATGATCACTATTTTCCAGTGGATCTTTTACTGTGATATTTAACTGTACTTCATTGGACAATTCTAGATTCCATCGAATCCATCGAATCCCGACAGCGTAGAAGGATTTGGATTTATTGTCATGTGTTCCAAGATACAGTGAAAAGTATTGTTCTGTGTATAGTGCAGACAGATCATTCCATACATGAAAAACAAGATATACGATAACTGTAAATACACAGATATCGGGTGAAGCATACTAAGTAGTGCTACTCAGTAGAGAAGATGCGTTGAGAGACGAGTTCAGTCCATAAGCAGGTCATTCAGGAAGCTGGCAAGATCAGATCCATTATGGTTGTGTCATCAGCAAACTTGTAAATGGAGTTGGAGCCAAATTTTTCCACACAGTCATGTATAGTAGGGGGTTAAGTGAGCAGACTATGGCGCCCATTTTTGGGATTATTGTGGAAGAGGTGTTGTTGTTTATCTTGACTGATTGTGCTCTATGGGTCAGGAGGCCATTCAGCCCATAGAGTCTGCACCGACCGTCTGAAAGAGCAACCTACCTAGGCCCAATTTCCCGTAACCCCATCCAACTGCACATCTTTAGGCATTAGGTGTAATTTAGCATGGCCAATCCACCTAAACTGCACATCTTTGGACTGTGGGAGGAAACCGGAACATCCGGAGGAAACCCACACAGACACGGGGAGAATGTGCGAATTCCACACAATCACCCGAGGCCGGAATCGAACCCGGGCCCCTGGCACTGTGAGTCAAGCTGCAGACACTTAATGGCAGATTTGTTTGCCCTGAATCACACTGGTGTCCAGGGCTCCCACATTCTGCAGTTGCAATACATCACCTACTCTGCTATTATTATTCAAGTAATTAATTTATTACTTTATAATTAAACACACACTACTCCCATTAATAAGCTTTCCTACTGCTAATAAACATTGCTTACACAGGTTTTGAAAGAGAAACAAGCAGCCAATCGCTTACCTGTCCCTCTGTGATGGTGACACTGTGATTTATCTATGAACATGGTTGGTCCACAGACTGAGCTCCCACCCCAAACCTCACTGCGCTCTCTCCCCTTCTTACACTCTTTTAAATTGGTCTGCCCGCTTTCCCTCCTCTCGTATTCTATCAAGCCTCCAAAGTCGCTCGGTTCTCTCCCCATTCTCGTGCGCTTTTAAGCCTCCGAAGTGTTACCTTGATTTACCAGGTACTTTTTACAAAAAAAACGCCAAATGTGCATCTATAAAAATACTTACAATGAAACAAAATATACATGGGTTAAGATCTTGCTGTTAGGCAGGCAATTGAGTTATTTTGTTTCTATAATAACCTTTTGTTCCTTTGAAGGGTTTTGATAAAATGAATCGGGAAAGTTCACTTCCTCTGATTCAGGGGTCATAATTATTAAATAGTTACCAAGTAAATGAGGAGAATAATTAAAAAGAATTTTCATAGAATTAAAAAAACTTTTTTTTTATGACTTGGTGGGCCGCATAAAGACCTTTGGCGGGCCGCATGCGGCCCGCGGGCCGTAGTTTGCCCACCCCTGATCTATCAGATCCTGAAATCCTGAACATAACAGCGCAGTTAAAAAAATTCTCATCTGTTCCATTTTTAAAATTTGTTCTTGGGATGTGGGCGTCACTGGTTGGACCAGCATTTGTCGCCTATCCCTCATTGCCCTTGAACAGACTGGCTTGCTAGGACTTTTTAGTGGGGACATTTTAGTGGGGACCGCACAACTGTGTGGGTCTGGAGTCACATGTAGGCCAGACTGGGTAAGAATGGCAGATTTCCTTCCCGAAAGGACATTAATAAACCAGATGGGCTTTTACAACAATCGACAATGGTTTCATGGTCGTCATTAGACTTTTAATTCCAGGTTTTTATTGAATTCAAATTCCACCATCTGCCCTGGTGGGATTCGAACCTGGGACCCCAGAGCATTATCTTGGGTGACTTGGTTACAGTCCAATGACAATACCACTATGAAACCACCTCCCCTCCATAGTTCTCACCCATCAATGGATAGTTTCTCCTTATCTAATCCTTTTATGATTTTGAACCTCTATTAAATCTTCCTTCATCTTCTCTGCTGTAAGTAGACTAATTCATGTTTCTTTATTCTCTACATAACTGAAGTTTCTCTTTGCTGATGCTATTTTGATATATTTCCTCTGTACCTTCTCCAAGCCTTTGACATCCTTCCTAAAGAGTAGTGACCAGAATTAGATACAATGTTACAGCTGAGGCCTAACCAGTGATTTATAAAGATGGGGCATAATTTCCTTGTTTTTTGTACTCTATGCCTCTATTTATAAAGTCGAGTATCTCATCTGCTCTATTTTTAACAAGAACACAATTTTATAAACTTGACCAGCTACCGTCAAAAAATTGTGTGTGCCAAGTCACTCTCTTCCTGCATCCATTTTAAAATGGTTCACAAATATTTTCTATACTGACAATGGCTATAACTTGGAATACTTTACCGTTGGGAATAATTGAGGCAGAGGCCAATGTGCTTTTTAAATGGAAAAATAGATAAACATTTGAAACTTTGGGGAACAAGCAGGGCAGTGGGATTCTCTAACAAACAAAACACACATATGTGCTGTAAATTTTTGTTCCTTGGGAATTTCATTTTTGACAAGTACAAAGGCGAAATACAGCCTCAGCCTGGAATATTTCTTTAGGAATCTCAGGAAGTTATTTCTGTTTATAATAGAAAACCACATTTGATTTGAATCATGTTAATTAAATCAACTCATGCACTAGATAACAAAATTCGAGTGTAGTGCACATCTTTGGACAGATAAGAACAGATAGCTCCTGAAATTGATTTTGTAGTTCATTACATCATTTGGAGGTGACAAAGATGATATGTGATGTCTGCTTGTCCAAAGTATAAAATCACTTTTGCACGTGGACTGTTAATTGTACATGAGTTATATTTAACTATATGCCGGTGGTGGAGATTAACTCGGCATTCACTTGACCCCCTACAAATAGACACAGGCTAAAACTACGATCTGATGTGAGCTTGTAATGTGTAACTCTGGAAATAAATAAAGAAGTATTTAAAAATTGTCTCCAGTTCTACCGTTCACCTTTTTGGAATACAGAGATTGGTTGCTTAAGAGCGAATGTTGGAGCCAAGAAAAAAAAAAATGCAGAGAGAAAACTATAATCCAGTAGCCATTGTAATAAATGGCAAAAAGCAAGTATAAATGGAAGGGTTATTATCATCCTCCAATGATCTTGCGCGTCTAAACCACATGACCAGTGGACCAATGGAATAATGAAGTGGATACGTTGAAACGGCATTATGTCCTTCCCAAAGAGGAAACTAGCTCTTGTTGTCAGACATGGTCAGACTTTTACAAATATTGAAAAATCAGATGGCCATTCCATGGAGGAATATATCGTGAACTACAAAAGATTGTGTAAAAAAACTATTGAAATTCAATATGGATCAGTTGAAATTGCTAGATTTTCTAAGGTATTTCATATGAACAGGCTCCTTGTTCTAACTAGTGTTTTGATATGAGTGGGATACTCTGTTGGATCAGATATCTGCTGCCCCATTGTGGAACCAGAGTGTGAACTTCTTTATATCGCATTACAGTTCATCCTATTTGGGTTTTCTTATTATATAATTTTTTTTAATTTTTCAAATTAAGGAGCAAGTTTTAGGGTGGCCAATCAACCTACCCTGCACATCTTTGGGTTGTGGAGGTGGGACCCACGCAGACACGGGGAGAATGTGCAAACTCCACACGGACAGTGACCCGCGGCTGGGATAGAACCCGTGTTCTCGTGTACATTTATTAGGACACAGTGGCCAAAATCAAACACAGTGATTACTTCATGTGAAATTTGCCCAATGTACTGGAAAGACTCAGTAGAACATCTGGATAACTGTAATCTTCTGATTACATATTCAAACATTCTATTTACTTAATTGCTTTGCCCCATAAGGCAATAAGTCTATAATTATTCCCAGGTCCCTTAAGTCTCTCTGTCAATACATTGTACACTGTGATGCTCTTCTTCCTACACTTTTTCTTTATTAATGTACATTACACTTAACAGTGTTATGTTTCAATCACCATTTGCTCTCCCATTGCAGAGATAACCTATAATTTCCAGTAAATAATTTGCTGCATCTATTTGGTGCTGTTAGCTGATTGAGAAACTTACATTATTAATGCAAATTAGAAAGAGGGGTTCAGTGAACATCACCACATCTATGTTGGTTGAAGTTGCAAAGTCAGACCCCGAGATTTGCATGCCCAGTGTGCTGCACTATAGTTTTGGCGGACTGAATAAGGCTGTGCATGAAGCATGTAAAATTTCATTCTGAGATTAAAATCACCTCACTGCAGTGAATATCTTATGCTTCCCTGATTTCAATTGCCCCACCATTGATGGAAGTGCCTTCAGTTGCCCAGGCCCCAAGATTCAGTGCTCCTTCCTAAACATTTCTGCCTCGCCACTTTAATTTCCTCCTTTAAGATACAGCTTAAAACCTACCTCTTTGATAAGCTTTTGGTCAACTGACCATTTTGCCTCCCAACTGCCTTGAGCAGCGTGATGAGAGATGAGTTAAAGACAAGCAATGGGCGTCTGAGAGGGATGAATTGTTGCTGATAGGAATGATTTGTGCTGGGAGCTTGAAATGATGGATAGGGTGTGTGGAGTAACAGTTTGTTCTGAATTGGTGTGCCAAGTGGCTATACTGCCTCAAAAGCATGCCTGAATCAGCCTATCTTGCATCCTTGGCAGTTAAGTGTGCAGCTGCAGGTATCTTTGTCATATCAGGCTCCTCCTCCTATTCATCATCCTCTTCCAAGATCTATTGCTCTCATCAACTTTAAACTCCTGGAGCTCATGTCACTGCTGCTGCAGACCAGCTGAAACTTGATGGCGTGGAATCTCTTTTACTTGATAAATTTATCTGGGGCGCCGAGAATGCCACATTGGTACAATCCATGACTCCATGGACTTGTGGGAATCCAGACAGAATGGCACCTATGTGCACCCTTATTCTGATATCTGTAGCGAAGTGTACATAAGTTCTCAGCTCAGGCAAACATGACACCCATCATCGGCAGACAGCAGGTTGTAAGTTTCAACATATAACACCAGCAGATTCCTGGAAGGAACTGGAATCAAAGACATTAAGGGCTGAGTTTCAGTTGACTGGCAATGTGCACCTGGTTCACTTGGCAGGAGGTTCTCTGCTAGGAAACTGCAAATGCCAATGAACACCTATGGGAAAGTCTGAACCTCGTGGGGTACTGATGCTCAGTCCAATTTGCCTATTTTGGGGGGGCGTATCACATACTAGAGCTTGACCTTGGTGCTTACCCCTGTGGAGCAGCAGATGGTTGAGGAGAAGGCTGCTTTCTGCACCTTGGGTGCTTGGGCCAGAGATGGTCTGGACTGTGCTAAATAAATCTTGCATATCATGGCAGTCGGCTAACTCCTGGACCTCCTGCAATTTCTTCACCCATCACCTGTTCTGTGGAGCATCCGGAAATCTGAGAGCATCGTGGATAGCACATTTAGAGAGGATTCTATAGTCAGGAGAGCAGATAGGTGCCACTGTTGCTGTCAACATGACTCCAGGATGGTGTTTTGTCTCTCTGGTGCCAGGATCCAGGATGTCACTGAACAGCTGCAGGGCATCTTAAAGGGGGAGGGCAATAAGGCAGAGGTCATGGTGCATGTTGGTGCCAATGGCATAGGTAGAAAGAGGGATGAGGTCTTGCATCAAGAATTCTGGGAGCTAGGCAGTAGACTAAAAAGCAGGACCTCTCAAATTGTAATCTTTGGATTACTCCCAGTGCCACATGCTTGGGAGTACAGAAATAGGAGAATAATAGGAGATGAATATGTGGCTTAAGAGTTGGTGCAGGGGGGAGGGTTTTAGATTCCTGGATCACTGGGACCGTTTCTGGGCAAGTATAAGCAGGACGGTCTACATCTGAACCACAGCGGGGCTAACACGCTTGCTGGCAGGTTTGCTAGTGCTGTTGGGAGGAGTTTAAACCAATTCAGCAGGAGGAAGGGAAACAGACTGTTGGCAGAATAGGGACGCAGCATAATGCAGTAAGGCAATCAAGCCAGAGGGAATACAGTTGTATTAAGTTTCAAGGGAGTAAAGCAAGGCTGGATGGCCTCTATTGTAATGCCAGGTGTATTACAGGTAAAACAGATGAGTTAAGGGTGAGGATGGACACATGGAATTGTGATATAGTAGCCATGTCAGAGATGTATTGAGGGAGGGACATGATTGGCAGCTCAACATCCTAGGCTATAGAATCTTTAGGTGAGACAGAGGAGCGGGTAAAAGAGGAGGAGGCATTATTAGTCAAGGAGTCAGTTACTGCAGTAAGGAGAGATGTTATCGTGGAGAGATTTCAAATTAAGCTTTATGGGTAGAGCTTAAAAATAAAAAAGGGACAGCCACATTGCTAGGTATTTATTATAGATTCCCAGATAGTCAGCGGGAAATTGAGGAGCAAATATGCGTGCAATTTGCAGAGGTGTGTAAAATAATAAAACTTTGGGTAATTATGTTAGGTGATTTCAACTTGTCCAACATTAATTGGAATAGTCATAGTGTTAAGGGCTTAGATGGAGTAGAGTTCTTAAAATGTATACAGGAGAACCGTTTAGGCCACTATGCTGAGGGTCCAACAGCAGTGCTGGACCTAATTATGGGGAATTAAGCCAGACAGGCAGTTGAGGTGTTGGTGGGGGAACATTTTAGGGATAGCAATCACAACATGGTACAATTTAAGCTTGTTATGGACAAAGAAATAGACTAGAAAAAAGTTTTGAATTGTAGGAGAGTGGATTTTAGTAAAATAAGGCAGGATCTGGCCAAGGTAGACTGGGTAGAAGGAGTAACAAGCCCAATGGACCATGAATGAACAGAGATATTCAGGATACAATGAGAAGGATAAGAGAGGCGTTTAGCAAGTACAAGGGGAGCATTAATGGAGTACAGAAAGTGCAGAACGGAGCTTAAGAAAGCAATTAGGAGAGCAAAGAGAGAATATGAGAAAGCTCTGGTTGGTCAAAGTAGGGAAAATCCCAAGATATTCTGTAAGCATATCAACGTGCAGAAGATAACCAGGGAAAGAGAAGGGCCCATTAGGTACCAAGGGGGCAAACTATGGGTGGATCCAGAAGACACTGGTAGGAGATTGAGCGAACTCTTCACATCTGTCTTCATCCAAGAGAATGAAGATGTAGTTATGGAACTCAGGGAGAGAGATTGTGAGGTGCTTGAGCAAATTGATACAGGAAGTGACAAGGTATTGGAGGTGTTGGCAAGCTTAAAAGTGGACTAATCTCTAGGTCCAGATAAATTGTGTCCCAGACTGCAGTCAGATGCAAGAGAGGAGATTGCAGATACTCTGACCTAAATGTTTATTTCCTCTCTGGCCTCTCGGGAGAATAGATAATATGATTAAATTATTTAAAAAGGGCTATAGAGATAAGGCAGGAACTACAGATCAGTGAGTCTTACATCAATGGTAGGGAAACTATTGGAGAAAATTCTGAAAGAGAGAATCTATCTCCATTTGGAGAGGCAAGGTTTGATCGGGGTAGTCAGCATAGCTTTGTCAGAGGGAGGTCATGGCTAGTAAATTTGATTGTATTTTTTGAGGTGGTTACCAGGGTGTGTAGATGCAGGGAGTGCAGTTGATGTAGTTTATATGGAATTCAGCAAAACTTTTGACAAGGTCCCACATGGGAGATGTATAAAGAAGGCAAATGCACATGGGATATGTGGTAATTTGGTAAGGTGGTTTTCAAAATTGACTTATTGGAGGAGACAGAGGGTGATGACAGATGGCAGCTTTAATGATCGGAAGCCAGGGTCCAGTGGCGTACCACAGGAATCTGTGCTGGGCCCCTTATTATTCATCATTTCTACAAACGACATAGATGACCATGTGTGGGGTAGGATCAGTACGCTTGTTGATGATACAAAGATTGGTTGGGTGGTTAACAGTGAGGTTGAGTGTCTTGGGTTACAGGACGTTATAGTTAGGATGGTCAAAAGTGGCAGGTGGAATTTAACCATGAAAAGTGTGAGGTGATGCCTCACTTTGGAAGGAGAAATTTGACAAGGAAGTATTCAGTGAACAGCATGACACTGGGAAGGGAACAAATGGACCTTGTTGGGCTTTGTCTCCGATAGATCTCTGAAGGCAAGTGGGCAAGTTAATAGGGTGGTGAAAAAGGCATATGGACATTTGACTTTACCAATCGAGGCATCGATTGCAAAAGCAGAAAGGTTATGTTGGAGTTATATAGAATTTTGGTTGAGGCTATAGCTTGCGTACTGTGTGCAATTCTGGTCGCCACACTATAGGAAGGATTGTGATTGCACTGGAGGGGTGTGCAGAGGAGATTTGCCAGGATGTTGCCTGGGATGGAACATGTAAATTATGAAGAAAGGTGGATAGGCTTTGGTTGTTTTCATTGGAGCAGAGAAGACTGAGGGGGCAACCTAATCGAGATATACAAGATTCTGAGGGGCATGGATAGGGAGCAGCTGTTTCCCTTAGTTGAAGGGTCACAAGGGGACACAAATTTAAGGTGAGGGGCAGGAGGTTTAGGGGGGATGTGAGGAAAAACCTTTTTACCCAGAGGATGGTGACAGTCTGGAAGGCACCGCCTGGGAGGGTTGTAGAAGGGGTGCCTCACATCCTTTAAAAGGTACCTGGATAAGCACTTGGCACGTGATAACATCAAGGCTATGAGCCAAGTCTGCAAATGGAATTAGGTGGGTAGGTTAGGTGTTTTTCTTATTGTTGCAGATATGATGGGCCCGAATAGCCTCTTCTGCACTGTATTTTATGTGATTCTTTAGTTTGTGGGTTTTTGTGCTGGCTTTCAGCCATCTGTCAAGCTGCTTTTTTTTGTTCATGAGGTGGGTGCTGTTTCAGGTTCAGACAAGCCTTGCATTTGCAGTTTATCAGCTCCTGGATTTCCTGCTCATTTCATCAAACCAGTCTTCCTGGTCGAGTCACCAAGTGTCTCTCCGCAGGTGTTGATTAAGGAGGCCTTCAGGGCAAACTAGGCACTGTGGACACTCTGCATCCCTGGGTCCAGGAGTTCCAGGCTGATAGAGAGGCTGAATAGGGGTTCACTTGCCAGTCTTTGAGAGCCTCAGTATTGATTTTCGTGCAGCATTGTTTCTGTTGCTATTGCTGCTTTGGAGCTACATTAATGTTGATTAAAGCAGATTAGATAGTGGTCTGTCCAGTAATCATCGGCCCCTGCACATCCTTGCAATCCCTTGCTTCGACGATGACGTAGTCCAACGGGTGCCAATGCTTGGTGCAAAGGTGTTGCCTTGAGGCCTTGTACTTGTGTGTCTGACAGAACAAAGTTTTGGTTGTGACAAGGGTATGTTCTAGGCATTTTGTCAGGAGCAGAGTACTGTTAGTGTTGGATTTCCCTACCCCCTCTATACCTCCCAAGGGGTCTCTGTCGTTTCCAACTCTAGCGTTGGAGTCACCAAAGAGGGTCGACCTGTCACCCGTTGGGACTCAGGCCAAGAACTGATCGAGGCTGGAGTAAAAATCCTCTTTCAATCCATCTGTAGCTTCCAGTTTTGAGGCATACACACTAAGGACTGTAGCACACTGGTTCTGGATTAGGGTGGGTTGAAGGGTCATGAGATATTCGTTATCCTACAAGCGGAGTCTGAGATGACTAACTAGTTTGTTTTTAATGGTGAAGCCAATCCCATGGAGGCATGATCTTCTTCTGGCTTACCTTTCCAAAAGAAGGTGTAACCGCCACCTTGCTCCTTGAGTTGACCTTCCCTGCCTGCCAGGTCTCTGTTAGGATGGCAATGTCAATGTTTGAAAAGCCTGAACTCCTGGGCAACGATAGCAGATAAATTTTCCGGTCTGTCAATGTTGAGGCTGTCCATGAAGGTCGTGATGTTCTAGGTCCCAAACTTAATCTTAAGAGGGGAATAATATCTGTGCGTGAAGTTTTCTTAACAAGAGTGGCCGTTGCACCCCATCTACTGCATGGGCCTGACAGAGCAAGGCCTTGTTCTTGTGACAAGGGGGTCCAAGATGACTCGAGACTATGCCCCACTTGATCATAAGGACAGGAGGCACATACAGGGTTTCAATGGGGAAGATGGGGTGGGAGGCCAATGAGACGGAAATGGAATGCACTTTGAGCAAAGTCCCCACTTCCTTGTGCACTTTCTCCATTTTCTGTAACATGGCCCTTTTCACTTTCCTGCAGGCCAAGAGCTGGAGAGTACTGTGCTGCACTTCACTGAGGCAAAGCTTTCCTCAATCCTCACTAAGATGGGAGTCTGAATGTGAATGTTGCTAGTGACAGCCAGCATGTACTTGATGGACGGTTACATCTGATGCTTCATGCAGGCAGTCACTTTTAACGTTGACATAGCTATCAGTGAAAAGACCTGAGACAGCATGTTTACTTTTGATCAACCTCCTCGATTGTTGGATGCCTGCCTGTTCGCTGGTTCTCTGAGGCTGTCTTTTTCCTTCTGTCTGCAGAGCACAGAATCTACTTGAGGGTCCTTACTGCAATAGCATGATGTCCAGGAATGCATCCGAAATATGTGATGCTGCCTCTCTACATGGATGCCTCCATCAGTGAATTAGCTGGCTGTTACATCACTTCAATTCTGACAAAAAGGGACACAAAGTGCCCCTTTTTGTAGTGAAGCTGAGGCACACTACTGCCAACATGAACTAGTTTATCAGGAAACCCAGAAGCAAGTAATAAATCCCTTGGTTAAGTTAAAAAAGCACTGACAAATGCACTGCTGAAACCTCTGTGCTGTCAGCATCCCCCACTGCCAACAGGTCTCCAGCTAAAATATAGCTCTCTGAATCTGCCCCAAGAACATACACAACATTTCCCCTCCATTTTAGCTCTTTCATTTGTAAGCTTTCATGGCCTTATCCAACAAACTCTTTCCACATAACGGATAAATAAAAAAGTCAATATTCATAGTGTAACATTTGTATATTTAAAGTAATTATGTCCTGCAACCATACTTCCCATTAGTAACACCTAATAATAATCTTTATTGTCACAAGTAGGCTTACATTAACACTGCAATGAAGTTACTGTGAAAAGTCCCTAAAAAGGCCCCATTTCACAATCTCACACAGTGTCTAAGTGCTCCCTGAGTAGAATATACAGCTATGACAATAGGTTGTTATTGGGTGGCGAGGCATTGTTCTACTGGGATTATATGCAGGTTCAAAAGATGTTCTTGTGACAACTGAAATCAACACAACAATTTAGTGACTCCCCAATCATTCCAGCACCTTCGTGGAGCAGGAGGATATATGCCAAATCTAAGAGGATATCAACTCATAAAACCTTTTTCCTGCCATGTCTCAGGTCCTGGTTAGTACAACCTCCTCCACAATAGTCCTCAATACCGGTGCCCCGCAAGGCTGCGTACTTAGCGCTCTACTCTACTCCCTGTACACACACGACTGCGTGGCAAAACTTGGTTCCAACTCCATCTACAAGTTTGCTGACGATACGACCATAGTGGGTCGGATCTCGAATAACGACGAGTCCGAATACAGGAGGGAGATAGAGAACCTAGTGGAGTGGTGTAACGACAACAATCTCTCCCTCAATGCCAGCAAAACGAAAGAGCTGGTCATCGACTTCAGGAAGCAAAGTACTGTACACACCCCTGTCAGCATCAACGGGGCCGAGGTGGAGATGGTTAGCAGTTTTCAAATTCCTAGGGGTACACATCACCAAAATCTGTCCTGGTCCACTCACGTTGACGCTATCACCAAGAAAGCACAACAGCACCTACACTTCCTCAGGAAACTAAGGAAATTCGGCATGTCCACATTAACCCTTACCAACTTAAACAGATGCACTATAGAAAGCATCCTATCGGGCTGCATCACAGCCTGGTATGGCAACTGCTCGGCCCAGGACCGCAAGGAACTTCAGAGAGTCGTGATACCGCCCAGTCCATCACATGAACCTGCCTCCCATCCATAGACTCCATCTACACCTCCCGCTGCCGGGGGAAAGCAGGCAGCATAATCAAGGATCCCTCCCACCCGGCTTACTCACTTTTCCAACTTCTTCCATCGGGCAGGAGATACAGAAGTCTGAGAACACGCACAAACAGACTCAAAAACAGCTTCTTCCCCACTGTCGCCAGACTCCTAAATGACCCTCTTATTGACTGACCTCATTAACACTACACCCTGTATGCTTCAACCGATGCCAATGCTTTATAGTTACATTGTATATCTTGTGTTGCCCTATTATGTATTCTCTTGAATTTTGTTTAATTCCCTTTTCTTCCATGTACTGAATGATCTGTTGAGCTGCTTGCAGAAAAATACTTTTCACTGTACCTCGCTACACGTGACAATAAACAAATCCAATCCAAAATGAATGACCATTTATATCTGATGGTATTCACCATCAATGTTTCTTCTGCCACGTATGACAGCGACAGGACTCAAATATTTCAATAGTGATTATCATGGGGGCAGAATTGTACACTCTGCCCAAGCTGTGTTCCGAGATAGCATAAAATTGAATGGTCAGGAACTCGTCCACCAAAACCCAGACGCAATTACATACTTGGGTGAGCAACCTCAGAGTCTTGAGGTCCCCTCAGTGTTGCACGCACCCTCCTACCCCCCCCCCCCCCCCCCCCCCCCCCCCCCCAAACAAAATGTTGGAGTTCTGGTACCCTCAACTCTCAAATGTCCTGGGACTTAGTCCCAGGCAGAGCACTGCAGTACCGCTTCTGGCCAGGTTGAAGAGCTGTTGACCAATCTGGTTGGCTGACAGCCCTCACAGGCAGGACTCCATTCCAAGGGTGGACGGAAGCCCCACACACTGGCAATCAACACTCAGTTGACTATGTAATGGCAGCCAGAGTGAAGAGGTGGCGGCTGTACATCAGGCACCATCTCTCAGGATGGCAAGCTCTGATCACGCGCCATCTTCAAAATTCTATCCAGGGTTCCTGAGAAGTCTGTACAGTACAACTTTGAGGTTTCCATGCAGATTATGAAAAAGATGCAATGACTTCATTGCAGTTTGCACTTCTCTAAATCTCCCATGAAGATACTGCAATGTTGTTGATATTGCATCACTGCAAAACGTACCTAATTCATTTAATAGATAGTATTCTGCTCCTACATTACTCATATTTGAAGGCAAGCCCAGTAGGATGCCAGTCCTTTGACCACATTTGGCATATGAGAAGTGTTGGATGCTTGATATGATCTTTCTTCTGCGCCTGCCATCTCTAACTGCTCTTCCTCATTTATGAGTCACCATTGATTCATTACACTTCCCTCAGACACATTTAAGATGATGTCAGCATCTAACTAAACATTCAAAGAATTTCTGTGCCCTGACCATCTCCTTGTTTGTCCAGAAATTTGCAATTAACTAGCATGGTGCTTCTACTGGCATTACTTATATCAAGCTAAACTTTCATCTGCTTAGTTCAAAGTATTACTTCTCCGCCATTGTGCCGTCTACATGGTGGTGGATGGAGTTGAGATGCAGATTACTGAATATCTCAGTGAATAGTAGAACAGGTTTAAGAGGCTGATCCGAATGAACTACTCCTGTTCCAATAAATCTTTACTTGCACCAATAGATTTAGGCCAGGATTTTCAGGCCCCATCGTGGCGGTACCCGTCGCAGGAGATTCAACAGTCCAGCCAAAAGTCCACTGACTTTCAGAGGATCTGGATGATCCTGGTGGTGGGCAGGGTCAGAAAATCCCACCATTAGTCTAAGGGGGCAGGGTGTCTATCTCCTGAATGCATCACCAATGAATTGGGGCTAAATGCAGGGGTCTTCTGCAAGGCTGTCATTGCATGGATTTTTCCAAGAAATGTTTGATCTCTACCCACCTGCTGGGTTTTGCCAAATCTGTTTTATTAGTTACCAACTTATGACATTGAAGACAAACTATTGACCTGGTTAGGAACTTGGCTGAATTGAAAAGGAAGAGTAGAGATAATGGGTAGGAAACCTAACTGGCAAGATGTAACTATTGATGGCTCATATCTGGCAGCATCTGTGAGAGAGAAAAGCAAAGTTAATGTTTCTGGTCAAGGACTTGTCTTCAGAACTGAAGGAAAATAGAAAAGTTTGTGCAAGTGAAAGACAAGCATGAAAGAGAAAAGGGAAGATTGGTGATTGGGTAGATGGCAGGAGATGTTATGTGACAAAAGATTTAATGGTACAAAAGTCAAAGGGAATGGGAATGGTTATAGTAAAGAAACAAAAAATTTGGCCAGAGTGAATGTGAATGGCAAAATAATGAACTGCTGTGTCGTGCACGTGCAAAGAAAAACAAAAAGGGAGACACAGTTTACAGCTTTAAATTGTTGGAAGTCAATGTTACATCCAGGAGACTGTAGAGTGCCGAACTGAAAGATGAGGTGCCATTCCTCAAACATGCTCCACCCATTTCTGTTCTCACCCCTTCCTTTCCAGAACCGAACCAGGCCCTTGTCCTCAATTTCCACATCACCACCCTCCCATAAAACGGATAATCTTTTGCCATTACTGCTACCTCCAGCATGATGCTGTCACCAGATACATCTACCCCTTTCTCCCCTGTAATTGTTCCAAAGGGACTGTTCCCTCTGTGACACCTTGGTCCATGCTACAATCACCCCAACACCTAGTCTGCTTCCCTTGCGACCTTCCCACCTACACGTAAGTGTAGCACCTGTCCTTCCGTTACCTCCCCTCTTTTAACAGTCCAAAATCCCAAATAATCCTTCCATGTCTAGCACTGATTTACATGTACCTCTTTCAATTTAGTTTATGCATTCACGGCTCACAATACGGGCTGGGATTCTCCCCTACCCGGCGGGGCAGGGGGTCCCAGCGTGTTGGAGTGGCGTGAACCACTCTGGCGTCGGGCCGCCCCATCCGGGGCCGAAAGGACTTCGCCGGCCGGCGTAAGTCCGCTCATGCGCCGGAGCGTCAGCAGCTGCTGACGTCATACCGGCGCATGCGCAGGGGAGGGGGTCTCTTCCGCCTCCGCCATGGTGAAGACCATGGCAAAGGCTGAAGAAAAAGAGTGCCCCCACGGCACAGGCCCGATCGCGGGCCAGGCCACCGTGTGGGCACCCCCCGAGATCAGATCGCCCTGCGCCCCCCCCCCCCCCCCCCCCCCCCCCCCCCCCCCCAGGACCCCGGCGCCCACCTGCGCCGCCAATCTCGCCGGTAAGGTAGGTGGTTTAATCCACGCCGGCGGGAGTGGCTTGTCAGCGGCGGGACTTCAGCCCATCGCTGGCTGGAGAATCGCCACGGGGGCCCGCCGACCGGCGCGATTCCCACCCCCGCCGAATCTCGGGTGGCGGAGAATTCGGGACACGGCGGGGAGCGGGATTGGCGCCAGCCCCGGGCGATTCTCCGACCCGGCGGGGGGGGGGGGGGGGGGGGGGGGGGGGTCAGAGAATCCCGCCCACGGTCTCCATGTTGGTGAGACCAAACGCAGATTGAGTCGTCACTCTGAGGAACACCTCCACTCAATCTGCAAGCAAGCCCACAGCTTCCACTTGTCTGCCCTTTTAATTCCTTGGCCTGCTATAGTATGCCAATAAAGCTCAAAGTAAGCTCACGAACAGCAACTCATCTTTCAGTCAGGCACTTTACAGCCTTCTGGACTCAACAATGACTTCAATAATTTCAGACTGTAAACTCTGTTCCCCATTTTGTTTTTCTTTGCATGTGCTGATCTTAATCTCATCTTTCATGTTTTTGCTTTTGGACACAACTGTCCACTATTCTGCACATTCACTCTGGTTAAATCTTTGTTTCTTTACAACAACTGTGGTGGCTCGAGGCAATGCCAGGTAGATGCTAGTAATGTAGTACAAAGTGTTTATTGACACTCACAAGGGTAATTTATGTACAGGCACAGAGTCTCTAATAAAGGTATTAACACTCTGGTTCCCGGGTTCATTCTAACAAGAACCCTGCTCCCGGGACCCGCGCTGATCCCTGATCCCTTTGCCAGTCACATCGATCGTGAGGGCACATCCCTTAAAGGGGCCCATTACACATCCCTTCCCCCTAAGTCCCTCAATTAATACATGTACAACAGACTACATACAATAATTATATACTGTATCAGAATGAGGAATACAAGGGAAGTGAGCCCAAAATGTCCTTAAGAGCATTAGTCGATCAGACAATTTCCTAGTATCGTAAGACAAAAGAAAATTGGACAACCTTAGACATTGTGGTCTGCTGGTCTGCTTCTTTATAGCTGCTTAAAAGTTTGTACAGCCCTCTCTGCTAGCCCGTTAGAGGCAGGGTGAGAGGGGGGTGCCTGGTATGGTGAATGCCATTCATTGTAACAAAATGCTGAAGTCCTAACCAGTGAAGTGTGTGCCATTGTCCGACACTATTACTTCTGGCAGGAGATATGTATAAACACCTGCTGCAGGGACTCTACTTTGACCGCAAAGGTTGTTGTTCCAACCACTTTGAATGGATGTCGAACAAAACGAGGAACATTTTGACCAGAGAAGTCCATAAGTGCCCTTGTCCATGGGCAACCAAGCCACTCCCAAGGGTGGAGGTTGGATGTAGGGTGGCACAGTAGCACAATGGGTAGCACTGTTGCTTCATAACGCCAGGTCCCAGGTTCGATTCCCGGCTTGGGTCACTGTCTGTGCGGAGTCTGCACGTTCTCCTCGTGTCTGCGTGGGTTTCCTCCAGGTGCTCCGGTTTCCTCCCACAAGTCCCAAAAGATGTGCTGTTAGGTGAATTGGACATTCTGAATTCTCCCTCTGCGTACCCGAACAGACGCCGGAATGTGTTGACTAGGGGCTTTTCATCTTTATTTTTGGAAAATATTTCATTGGGGCATTTATAATTTTAACAATTTTCAACATCAAATTTCAACAAAAGCAAAAACACAACAATATAACCACCAACCCCCCCCCCCCACCCCCCCCCCCCCCCCCCCCCCCCCCCCCCCCCCCCCCCCCCCCCCCCCCCCCCCGAGCACAAACCCCAGCCAACATGGCTTACACAAACAGTGCCACCTTCCCCAGGCACCCCTTCCTTAGTTCTCCTGCCCTTACCCATCTCTTCCATGTTTCCCCTCCCCCCCCCGCTGACAGCTTAATTTTTCTCAAAGAAGTCAATGAACAGCTGCCACCTCCGAGCAAACCCCTGTAACGAACCCCTCAAGGTGAATTTAATTTTTTAAAGTCTGAGAAACCTCGCCATGTCACCAACACATACCCCGACTTCGGGGGTTCCGAGTCTCTCCATCCTAGCAAGACCTGTCTCCAGGTCACCAGGGAGGCAAAGGCCAGGACGTCAGCCTCTCTCACGACCTGGGACCCCGGGTCTTCCAACACACAAAAGATCGCCACCACCCTCACTTGTAAGACCTGACATGTGGTGGGCCAGTGGCGTAGTGGTATTGTCACTGGACTCGTAATCCAGAGACTCGGGGTACTGCTTTGGGGACATGGGTTCGAATCCCACCAGGGCAGATGGTGGAATTTGAATTTAATAAAAATCTGGAATTAAAAGTCTAACGACGACCATGAAACCATTGTCGATTGTTGTAAAAACCCATCTGGTTCATTAATGTCCTTTCGGGAAAGAAATCTGCCATCCTTACCCAGTCTGGCCTACATGACTCCAGATCCACAGCAATGTGATTGACTCTTACATTGCTAGAGGGATGGAGTTTAAGACTAGGGAGGTTATGCTGTAACTGTATAAGGCCACACCTGGAGTATTGTGTTCAGTTTTGTTCAGAGTTGAAGGGGTTGGATTACGAGGAGAGGTTGAGTAGACTGGGACTGTACTCATTGGAATTTAGAAGGATGAGGGGGGATCTTGTAGAAACATATAAAATTATGAAGGGAATAGATGGGATAGATGCGGGCAGGTTGTTTCCATTGGCAGGTGAAAGTAACTGGGGGGCATAGCCTCAAAATAAGGGGAAGTAGATTTAGGACTGAGTTTAGGAGGAGCTTCTTCACCCAAAAGGTTGTGAATCTATGGAATTCCTTGCCCAGTGAAGCAGTTGAGGCTCCTTCATTAAATGTTTTCAAGATAGAGATAGATAGTTTTTTGAAGAATAAAGGGATTAAGGGTTATGGTGTTCGGGCCGGAAAGTGGAGCTGAGTCCACAAAGGATCAGCCATGATCTAATTGAATGGCGGAGCAGGCTCGAGGGGCCAGATGGTCTATTCCTGCTCCTAGTTCTTATGACGTCAGCAACTCCCTGCCAGAAACCCCTCAGCCTCGGACATGCCCAAAACATATGTATATGGTTCGCAGGACCCCCCACACAGCACCCTCATCTATCCTCCAGCTCCTCAAAGAACCCGCTCATCCAGGCCACAGTCACGTGTGCCCTGTGGACCACCTTAAACTGTATCAGGCTGAGCCTGGCACACGACGAGGATGCATTAACTCTCCTCAGGGCCTCCTCCCATAATCCGGTCTCCAACTCCCCACCCAGCTCTTCTTCCCACTTTCTCTTCACCTCCCCAATCGGGGCTCCCTCCCACTCCATCAGCACCTGATAGATCTCTGAGACCTTCCCCTCTTCTATACCTGTTCTCGACACTACCTTATCCTGTAGCCCCTGCAGATAGCGGAACCCATTTCCCCCTGGCAACTCAAACTCTTCCTCCAAGCTCAGAAAACCCTCATCATTAAACAGATCCCCAAATTGCTCGATCCCCGCCCGCTACCACCTGCGAAACCCCCATCTAGCCACCCCCGGCGCAAACCGGTGGTTACCACATATCACACCAACGCCCCCTCTAACCCCATGTGCTGCCTCCACTCCCTCAGGGCTGCCACTACTACCAGGCTTGTGGAGTACTGAGCCGGCGAGAATTGCGGAGATGCCATTACCAATGCCCCCAAACGCATGTCCTGACATGATGCAGCCTCCACCCGCTCCCATATCGACCCCTCCCCCACTACCCACTTCCTGACTATCACAATATTCGCAGGCCAGTGGCAATTAATGAAATTCGGAAGAGCCAGCACCCCCTCCCCCCCGGGCGCACGCGCTCAAGCAGCATCTTTTTACCCGCGGGTTTTACCCGCCCAAGTAAACCCGGAGATCACTGCATTCACTTTTTTGAAGAACACCTTGGGGATAAAAATTGGGAGGCTCTGAAAAACAACCAAAAACATCAGGAGCACCGTCATTTTAACCATTTGAACCTGCCCCGCCAATGACAACGGGAGAGCATCCCACCTCCGAAAGTACCCCCTCATCTGATCCATCATCTGACCCAAATTCAGTTTATGCAGCTCCTCCCAATCCTGGATACCCACCTGGATACCCAAATATCGAAAGCTCCCTCCCACCACATTGAACGGTATCTCACCCAATCTTTTCACCTGCCCCCTTGCTTGGATCGCAAAGGCCTCACTCTTACCCATATTCAATTTGTATCCCGAAAACAGGCCGAATTCCTCTAATATCCCCATAATCCCTCCAATTCTCCCCCCCCACCCCAAGCGGGTCCGATATGTACAAAAGTAGATCGACCGCATACAGCGAAACCCTGTGCTCCACCACCTGCCAGACCCTCGATGTTCTCAATGCCAACAGCTCTATAGCCAAGTTGAACAACAGTGGGGAAAGTGGACATTCCTGCCTTTTCCCCCAGTGTAACCTGAAATAATCTGATCTCATCCGATTCATCAGCACACTCTCCACCGGTGCCTGGTACTGCCCAGTCCACAAATCCCTGCTCAAACCCAAACCACCCCAGGACCTTCCATAGGTATTCCCACTCCTCCCGATCAAAGACCTTCTCTGCGTCCATGGCCACCACCACCTTAATCACGCGCACCTCTGGTGGCATAATAATTACATTAAGCAACCTCCTAATGTTGGGGTCACCAAATGCTGCCCCTTCACGAACCCCGTCTGGTCCTCCCCTGTTACCCCTGGGACGCAGTCTTCGATCCTTGTGGCCAGAATCTTCGGCAATAGTTTGGCATCCACATTTAACAGGGAGATCGGCCTGTAATACCCACAGTTTTCCGGGTCCCTGTGACAACATCGGAGGGGAGCACTCTCAACTCCTTTGCTTCATTGAAGGCCCTTACCAACAGTGGTCCCAACACCCCCCGAGAACTTTTATAACATTCCACTGGGGATCCATCTGGTTCCAGGGCCTTAGCCGATTACATCGCCTCCTAACTCTTTACTACTTCCACAAACCCAATTGGGACCCGCAGGCCCTCCACCAGCTCCTCATCAACCTTCGGGGACTCCAAACCACCCAGAAACCACCTCATCCCCGGTTGGGGGTTCTGACTTGTACAATTTGCTACAAAACTCCTTAAACACCCCATTCACCCCCGCCAGGTCCAAGACCGTATTCTCACCTGTGTTCTTCAATTTTCCAATCTCTCTCACCGCCTCCTGCTTCCTCAACTGGTGCCCTAACATCCTGCTCGCTTTCTCCCCATACTCATATACCGCTCCTCTTACCCTTCTCAACTGCCCTACTGCCTTACCCATGGATACCAGCCCAAAATTCCATTTGAAATCTCTGCCATTCCTTTAGCAGCCCTTCCTCTGGGGCCTCTGCATATCTCCTGTCCACCCGCAGGATTTCTTCCACTAGCCTTTCTATCTCCACCCGCTCCGACTTCTCCCTGTGTGCTCGAATCAAAATAAACTCCTCCGGACCAAACCGTATCTGCCGACACCTCCCCCGTTTCATTAATCTCTACATACCCCCAAATGGCCTTCCTCACCCGCTCACACACCTTTTCCTCCACTAACAGTCCCACAACCAGCCCCCCCCCCCCCCCCGACTTCGAGCTCAACCAGTCCAGTCTCAGGTCCTGGACCGTATTAAAATCCCCCGCATAATCAGCCGATGAGAGTCCAGGTAGGGAATCTTCCTCAGCACCGCCTTATAAATTCCACATCGTCCTAGTTCGGGGCATGGATATTTACTAACACCACCGGCATCCCCTCCAATTTCCCGCTTACCATAACATAACTTCCCCCAGAGTCTGCCACTATATTTCCCACCTCGAAAGGCAGCCGCTTATTGACCAAAATCGCCACCCACTTCATTTTAAAGTCCAATCCTGAATGAAATACTTTCCCAACCCATCCCTTCCTCAGCCTAATCTGGTCACCCGCCTTCAGATGCGTCTCTTGTAGCAAAGCCTTCAATCGCTTCGAACACACAGGCCCTCTTGACTGGCCCATTCAATCCTTGCACATTCCACATGACCAGTCTGGTTGGGGGGCACCCTGCCATGCCCTGGCCCCCCCTCACACCCAACACCACCCCCCTCTCCCTGCCGATCAACCATAGTCCCTCTTGGGCCAGCCTCCGGCAATTGTCCTGCACCTCACCAAGCCCGCACCCGGGCCCCCACCGTCATCAATCCTCCACCCCTTACACCTTAAAGGTACTGTCAGCAGTACTTGACTGGTGGCTTTTCACAGTAGCTTCATTGCAGTGTTAATGTAAGCCTACTTGTGACAATAAATATTATTATTATTATTATTATTATTAGAGGGTAGTGCCTGCCATGCCTGGCAAAGGTTGCACTGGCGCACCATGTTTTCAATGTCCTTATCTATGTCAGGCCACTAGATGTAGCTGTGTGCGAGCATCTTCATCTTTGTCTGCTCACCGTTACACCCTGACAGAGGCGGTTGCTGGTCTTGGCTTATCCTCACGAGGGAGCCCCAACAGGGGCTCGTGTTCCGTTATTATTGTAAAACATTGGCCATAAATACATTGGTGAATTTTCTTGATGCCATAGATTACAGCAAAGCCTTCCATCTCAATCTGCGCTTATTTATGCTCAGCATCAGATAGTATTCTTGAGGCAAAGGCAATTGGCCTCTCTGAGCTATCCCCCATTGTATGGGATAGAACTGCCCCCATCCCATACGTTGAAGCATCGCAGGTCAGAATGATAGGTTTTCTTAGGTCAAAATGAACCAGGAGGCTCCAAGATTGCAAGACGTGCTCAACATGTTGGAAGGCTTGCTTCTGTGGCTCCATCTAATGCCATTGCTGTTTTTTCTTCAAGAGTATATGCAACGTGCCAATGTTGTTGGGCGATTTGGAATAAAAACAACCATAATAGTTTACTATTCTGAAGAAGGATTTTAATTCTGCCACATTCTCAGGTGCCAAGACTTTTCTTATCGCTCTCGCCTTTTCTTCAAGTGGGTCTAGGCCCTTTGAGTCTACTTTGGAACCTAGGAAAGTGACCTCAGTAGCTTGAAAAGTATACTCGTCACGCTCGAGTCAGATTCCCACATCTCTGAATCTTCTCAATACTTCTTCTCATGTCGTGTTCCTGTTATTAGGACGCCACCCAGGTAGACCACAACCATTGGGATGCCTTGAAGGAGATTCCCCATTGTGCGCTAGAATATTGCATAGGGTGAAGAGATGCCAAAAGATTACTGATGCATTGAAAGAGGCGTTTATAGGGCAGCACGGTGTTGCGGTGGTCAGCACTGCTGCCTCACGGCGCTGAGGTCCCTGGTTCGATCCCGGCTCTGGGTCACTGTCCTTGTGGAGTTTGCACATTCTCCCTATGTTCACGTGGGTTTCACCCCCACAACCCAAAGATGTGCAGGGTAGGTGGATTAGCCACGCTAAAAATTGTCCCTTCATTGGAAAAAATGAATTGGGTATTTGAAACTTTTTTTAAAAAGAAAGAGGCCTTTATGCTAATTGTTGCAAACTTTCAGGAATCTTCATCCAGTTCCAGTTACAAATACACATGACAGAGGTCGAGTTTGGTACATGTGCGATCCCCCACCAACTTCAATTTGTGGACTTTGGTATTTATCTACTTGAGCTGCTTGTAGTTCCCGCATATCCCAATGGAGCGGTCTGACTTTAATCCAGACACAATGGAGTTGCCCATTCTGAAAACTGCGCAGGTGTAATGATTCCCAGTTCTTCCAGCCGCTTAAGTTTGGCTTCCACATTTTGGTGCAAAGCACAAGGGAATGGTCTTGCTCTAACAAACTGGTTTGCCGAGTCTGGGTTGACGCAAGTCTTTGCCTTTACTCCCTTTGTTCAACCTAATTTGTACTAAAACACTTTTTTGTATCTGTTCAAGACTTCCTGAAAGACATTTCCCGATATTTAAAATTTCCAACTCGTACAACTTGATTTGGCTCAACCAATCTCGCTCATCAGGCTTGGTTGATGTCCCCCGACAATTATCATAGGTAACTGGGTACCTTGTTGTTGTATTGTTGCTATGACACTAGAGTCACTGTTGTTCACAAAACGTTTAGCGTTTCCCCTCATATAAGTCGCCAATTTGGCTTTGGTTTCCCTCAAGTCCAAAGTCTGAACACCGCCTTGAAGATATTTAAACTTTTGTTCACCCACAACTGTGGCTGATGCCCCAGTGTCGACCTCCATCTTTAGTGGTCTTCCATTTACTGTGAGGGTTATCTTAATTGGGACTCTTTTGCTCACTCTCACCACGTTCAGTCTGTATGCTTCAGACTCATCTGAATTCTTCTCCACTTTCTTCACTGGTGCAGTGGTGCGCTGTTTTTCTTTTCAATTGCCGCCTTCTGGTATGCTCGGCAACATGCCTGGATATGGCCCTTCCTATTGCTCCGAAAACTAACAAACTCTCTGCAGTGACACGATTCCTGAGGGTGATCTTGCCTGCACCAATAACAGTCATCTTGACTCCAAGGATGATGGCCCAATTTCTTTCCTGGCTACTGACTACGATCCTGTTCCTGGGATCGTGGCTGAACCTCCTCTGTGCCTGTCAGCCATACTACCCCACAACTGGTACACCTCGTCCTCTTGTACATTTTGAAGCTCTGACGCATCTCTCTCAGCGCACTTGGTTGCCTGGGTGATCTCAATCGCCTTGTCTAGGCTTCTTTTGCATACATATGGTGTTAATGCTGCATACTAAGTGATCAGGGCCTTCAACAGTGTGTGGTCCATCTCCCGCGCCACTACCCTCGCCCCCTCCACTCCCTCCCAGAACAAGGAGAGAGTCCCCCTTGTTCTCACATTTCATCCCACCAACTTACGTATGCAACGCATAATCCTCCGCCATTTTTGCCAACTCCAGCGTGATGCCACCACCAAACACAGCTTCCCTTCACTCCCTCTGTCAGCATTCCGCAGAGACTGTTCCCTCCAAGACAATCTAGTCCACTCCTCCACCATGCCCGGTACCTCTCCCATCACCCATGGCACCTTCCCATGCAATCGCAGAAGGTGTTACACCTGCCCCTTTACCTCTTCCATGCTTAACATCCCAGGCCCAAAGCACTCATTCCAGGTTAAGCAGCGTTTCACTTGCATCTCGTCCAATTTGGTCTACTGCATTCGCTGCTCCCAATGTCTCCTCTATTACCACAAAATGGAGGAACAACATTTCATCTTCCGGTTAGGCACGCTACAGCCTTCCTGCCTGAACATCGAATTCAACAACTTCAGGTGATCAGCTCTACCCCACCTCAACCCATTTGTTTTCATCCCATTTCATTTTAACTGTCTTTTACCATTTCTTTTTTTCTTAATATGTATTTAATTCCCCCCCCCTCAATCTTATTAACCTTTCCTTCAGCTTTCTCCTTCCCCTTCCCCACATCTACAGTTCATCCTCTGATGTTAGTTCCTGGCTGTTTGACCCTTCACATCTTTTGTCTTCTCTGGGGACTGCTATTAGCACTCTTTCCCCTTGGTTTCTGTGGCTATTAGCACCCGGTTTCCCTGGGTTTCTGTGGCTATGACTCATCTTTCATTCTCATAAGAACATAAGAACTAGGAGCAGGAGTAGGCCATCTGGCCCCTCGAGCCTGCTCCGCCATTCAATTAGATCATGGCTGATCTTTTGTGGACTCAGCTCCACTTTCCGGCCCGAACACCATAACCCTTAATCCCTTTATTCTTCAAAAAACTATCTATCTTTACCTTAAAAACATGTAATGAAGGAGCCTCAACTGCTTCACTGGGCAAGGAATCCATAGATTCACAACCCTTTGGGTGAAGAAGTTCCTCCTAAACTCAGTCCTAAATCTACTTCTCCTTATTTGAGGCTATGTCCCCTAGTTCTGCTGTCACCCGCCAGTGGAAACAACCCTGCCCGCATCTATCCTATCTATTCCTTCATAATTTTAAATGTTTCTATAAGATCCCCCCTCATCCTTCTAAATTCCAATGAGTACAGTCCCAGTCTACTCAACCTCTCCTCTAATCCAACCCCTTCAACTCTGGGATTAACCTAGTGGAATCTCCTCTGCACACCCTCCAGCGCCAGTACGTCCTTTCTCAAGTAAGGAGACCAAAACTGAACACAATACTCCAGGTGTGGCCGCACTAACACTTTATACAATTGCAACATAACCTCCCTAGTCTTAAACTCCATCCCTCTAGCAATGAAGGACAAAATTCCATTTGCCTTCTTAATCACCTGTTGCACTGTAAACCAACCTTCTGTGACTCATGCACTAGCACACCCAAGTCTCTCCAAGTCTCACTTCACAGTATAAATATTTCCCACTTTCTCTGTTAGCTTTGTCAAAGAGTCATTGGACTCGAAACATTACCTCTTTTCTCTTCCTACAGATGCAGCCAGACCTGCTGAGATTTTCCAGCATTTTCTCTTTCGTTTATTTTTTACTGAGTGATCACGCAGCATGTCTCCCAGTGCTATATCAAACTTGCATTGATCGGCCATTTGCCTGTGTCAGGCAACAAAGGTGGAGATAGCCTCCCTTGGGTCCCTTGAATTGAACTTGTATCACTGTAGTATGATTGCGGATCTGGGGTTGAAATGCTCCCCAACCAGCTTCACCAACTAGTCAAATTACTTAATTTTAGGAGTCTCCGAGGGCGTCAAATTTCTTACAAGGTCGTAGGTTGTTGGCCAACAAACTGTTAATAGCATTTATCCTCCCCCATTATATAATTTGCCGTGAAGAAGTAATGGAGCCTTTCAATATACTGGCTTCAGTCTTTGGTTCCCTGATCAAATGAGTCTAATTTTCCAACCATAGAATTCCTACAGTGTAGAAGCAGGCTATTTGGCCCATCGAGACTGCACTGATCCTCCAAAGGAGCTCCCCACCTAGGCACATGCCCCCACCCTATCCCTATAACATTACCTGACCTTTTGGACACTAAGGGGCAAATCCACCTAACTGGCACATCTTTGGACTGTGGTAAGAAATCGGAGCACCCGGAGGAAACCCACGCAGCACGGGGAAAACGTACAAACACCACACAGACGCCCAAGCCAAAATTGAAACCGGATACCTGGCACTGTGAGGCAGCAGTACTAATCATTGCGCCACCCATGGTGGGTAAAGAATCAGCCTTTTCAGACACGTGATGACCAGGGTAGAAATTTGCGGGCCTGAGGTCACTCCATCCTCGAATTGAGACACAGAGGACGACAAATGCACCAGGAGAAACCCACTCAGCATAAATGCATCCACAGCCACAAACCCAGTGGTCTTGCCCCAGTGTAAGACTTTGTGGAGGGACTAGAGTGCTTTGACTGTAACAAGGTTGGACACAGCACGGGAAATCCAAATCCTGGTAACCATGGGCACTTTTACTCACTATTCTCTGGTATCGTCAATGCTTTCTGACCCTGTTAGTTTCTGAGGCTTTCCTCCTCTCTCAAATTCAATGGGCGCGATTCTCCGCAACCACGATGGGTGGGAGAATAGCGGGAGGTCCGCTCCCGCACCTCCCGCTATTCTCCCACCCCCCCCCCCCCCAAATGGCGTGTCCGGTTTTACGACACGCTACTCGGAGAAACGCGGGCCGCCGTTTTTCACGGCGGCCCGCGATTCTCTGGCCCGAACGGGCCGAGCGGCCTGCCGTTCCTGACCTGTTCACGACGGCGGCAACCACACCTGGTCGCTGCTGTCATGAACATGGCGCGCCAGGTAAGTGTGGGGCCTGTGGGGGGGCGGGTCGGGGATCGAGCACCATGACCGTGCTTGGGAGGGGACGGGCCTGCGATCGGTGCTCACCGATCATCGGGCCGGCGTCTCAAGGGGACGCACTCTCTTCACCCTCCGCCGCCCCGCGCGATCAAGCCGGCCACGTTTTGATGGGAAAGACGGCAACCGCGCATGCGCGGGTTTGAGCTGTCCAACCCGCGCATGCGCGGCTTAAGTCATAGGCGCCACCGCCGCGTCACAGCCCTCCTATTCCCCCGGGGAGAGGAGAATAGGGGGGCCAGGAGAGGCTTACGACGCCGTCGTGAACCTCTCCAGGTTTCACAACGGCGTCGAGCCTTGCGGAGAATTCCGCCCAATGACTGTGGGCTTGCTATCAATTCGGTTTATACTTGTTGTTAATGTGGTGGCTCGAGGCAATACCAGGTAGATGGTAGTAACGAAGAGCGAAGTGTTTAATGACAACTAATAAGGGTAACTTATGTACCGGCAAGGGGTCTCTAATGAAGGTGCTAAAACTCTGGCCCCTGGGTTCACTCTGACCAGAATCTAGCTCCCCAGGACCAGTGCCGATCCCTCATTGGACGGGGTTCACCTGCTCCTGCACGATAGGCCCCGAGTCAGTCACATGGAGCAAAAGGGCACGCCCCTTAAAAAGGGCCATGCTATTACAACAACCATCATTACCGCCGTTGCCTTCTGTAACATGAAATATTTTATCATATAACCTCTCTTGCTGACTACCATCTCTTTGCTCTTCCTGCCTCTCCCCCCTTTCATACACAAAACCTAGTACATTTTTAACCTTGTTTTAGTTCTGAAGAAAGGTCCATGACCTGAAATGTTAACTCTGCTTTCTTTCCTCAGATGCTGCCAGACCTGCTAAGTATTTCTAGCATTCTCTGTTTTTATTTCAGATTGCCGGCATCTACAATATTTTGCTTTTCTGATTCACATCTGTTTGGGCCCTCAAATGTAGGCAGTATTTTTGGATAACTTTATAACAAGATAGAGAATCACATATCTAAGTTGTCCAATTGCGAAAACACAGGCGGCAGTGTAAGGAGTGTAGATGGCAGGATCAATTACAAAGATATATTAATAGACTAAGTGAATGGACAAAACTGTGATAAATGGATTTTTATATAGCCAATGGTAAGGCCATCATTTTTGAGCTAAAAAAATGTCAGATCAAAATACTTTCTAAATAGTGAAAAGGTAGAAAAAGTGGATGTCTGAAGAGATTTAGGAGCTCATGTATACAAACAGGTACAGAAAATAATTTAAAAGTTTAATGGAATGCTGGCCTTTATACCTAGAGGAAGAGATGCAAAGGTAGTCACATTATTAATATGGCTAGTCCAGTTCAGTTTCTGATCAATGGTAATCCCCAGGATGTTGATTGTGGGTGATTCAGCGATGGTAATGCCATTGAATGCCAAGGGGCAGTGGTTAGATCCTCTCTTGTAGGAGTTGGTCATTACCTGGCGCTTGTGTGGTGCGAATGTAACCTGCCACGTGTCAGCTCAAGCTTGGATATTGTCCAGATCTTGCCGAATTTGGACATGGACTGCTTCATTATCTGAGGAGTCGTGAATGGTGTTGAACATTTGTGCAGCTGAAGATGGTTGTGCCTATGTCACTACCCTGAGGAACTCCTGCAGTGATGTCTTGGAGCTGAGATGATTGACCTCCAACCACCACAACCATCTTCCTTTGTGCCAGGTATGCCTCCAACCAGCAAAGAGTTTTCCCCTGATTCCCATTGACTCCAGTTTAGCTCGGGATCCTTGATGCCATACTCGGTCAAATGCTGTCTTGATGTCAAGGGCAGTCACTCTCACCTCAACTGATGGAGTCCAGGTATTATTATCAGGAGCGATAATACAAATTAGAGGTGTATTCCCTGGAATTTAGAAGGTTAACATTTCTGCTGGCTGGGGCATCCAGAGCTAGAGGTCATAGCCAGGTCTTTCAGCATCTGTGAACAGCAGTTTATGCTAGTTGAATTTTAAATTTGAGTTTGATAGATTTGTTAACTAAAGGTATTAAAGGTTATGGAGCAATGGTGAGTATATGAAGTTTGGTCATAGATCTGCCATGATCTCACTGAATGACTAACCGATTTTCAGGGGCCATCTTGTTCTATGCTCTTAACTCTTCAGCTGCTAGCACATCCAATTTTTTTTACCTGTAAGCTTGACATATTTTCCGTGCAGGGAGTGTGTGTCGCACTGCTGGTATGTGTACACCTATGCAATGACGTATAATCAGGATTTATTTGGATTTGCAAAAATGGACTTTTCACAACATGGAACTTTTTGCATTCACTTAAGTAATAGGATGAATGAAAAAAAAATGAATTTAATAAAGTTAACATCAATGAACCTGCCATGAGTGTAGTTGTGTAAAATTGGCAGATTGTCCTGTCTCTGGCCTTAGTCGGTTTCCAGTACAGAAACATGTTTGCGATAAAGCTCAAGGTCTGAAATTTACTACGGTATCTGTTTCTTCAAGTGCAAAACAGACTACTGAGAAGTAACATTTTTTTAGGCTTTATGCCACACCTACTTTCCAAAAATGCTCCACATTTCTGAACTAGTCCTTGAACAATGTAACAAATATGATGATACGCTGCCTCATGATAGGGGCATGTTAAAGACTCATTAAAATGTGGGCTAGTGGTTGCAGAAATCAAGGCAGACTGTTCAGGCTTCAAGAAGTAAATAACTGAAATTTTAACTGTGCACAATGTTAAACACATTCAGAATCTCATACATAACTTCCTATTAAGTATTACCTGATATTTCTGGTTTCCGCTATTGACAAGATCCACTTGAGAAGCGTGGCCTCACTCATCACCGATGTGCTCGCTATCCAGGGAAACAGTGTATCTATATTTAGATGGCACAATATTTTGAGGACCTAGGATGTTTGAAATATTGGTAGTTAGTTATAAACCTCCAAACAGATTGCATTTATGTTTCAAGGTCACTTGAATGCTTTGTTACTGGGCTCTTAGCTGCATTGGATTAGTAAAGTAATGCATTTTAATAGTCACAGTGAGTACTTTCATTCAGCAGGACCATGTTTTTCATAATTTATATAAAAGTAGTTTGACTATTGTCTCATTTTATTTGGAAGGTTTCAGGCAGAGGTACAAAAAAAAGCCATATTTGCGATATTTACTTGTGAACGTCTCATTTATACTGCATGTTACTATATCAGATAATCCCTCACCTTGGCAAGACATTCTGGGTGTTTTTCTTGCACTGCTAGCTTTTTCAGAGTGTCCTCAACTTGTGATAACAGGAACAGTACATTCCCATTTGTCTCTTTGACCTGGTTGGAATCCATCTCATCCAGCCACAACAACACTGTCTCCAGGGTCAGAAAACGTACTTCAAGAAATTTTGAACATAGGAGACGAGAAAGGAACAAGCTGGGTTGAAATTCAGCAGTTCCAGAAGTCAACTCATGGATGGCATCTGGTGACAATGACATTGGCTGTAGAGAAACTGATGTTACCAGTAATGACAATGTTAGCTTGGTGATGTTTCTTTGCCACTGAATCAAGCCAGGTACTGAGAAAATGTTTGCCCCATCTGTAAATAGTTCTGACTCCAGTATAATGTGGTGCGTGGCCTCCCAGAAGTTTTGGATTTCTGGAGCTGAAAGAAAGTATTTACAAGTTAGGACTGCATTGCTAAGCAGAATGCAATTTGCTTTTAAATTATTAACATTACACTTTTCATAATGCTTTGAAAGGCTAATTTTATATGTACTGGCTGCTCCAGCGCTCACCTACCAGTGTTAAAATTGGGGAAAAACCACCAAGGCCAGAAAAACTTAGGAATAATGCTGAATTCTGGAGTTCTTAGATAATCAAGAAGCACAAGTAACTTTTGCCCCAGTTCAGATATGACTGATAGCGCAGAATGATACCATAGAATTTCAGGCAGTTTCTTGTGCTCTACAGAGTTGCAAATGGTTCAATGAAGGAAATAAGTGATGATGAACCATATGTCCTTCAAGAGCCCAACACAGGTTCTTTCACATCTCGCAATAGATTTGTTTCTAGGAGGGACAACTGATGTGAAAATCAAAGCTTTGTTAGCATAATCTCTTAATACAATGTCTTTCAATTCATGCTGCATGATTAGTTGACAAGTGTATTCATCTTTGTGCAATGTTTTCCAAAGTTGAAAGTTTGCTGGCTTAGAAAGACATGAAAAGGTTTTGTGCGTTTGTTGTGGGAGTGTGTTTGTAGAAAAATATTGGCCTAGATTTTGCAGTCAGCAGCAAATGAAAGACATTGCTACAAAGACTTTCAATGGCCTATTGCACAGAAACCTAGTTATTTGAGAGCTAAAACAACTTTGTGCCCTACACATGAGATCTGGGACCTATGTAAACATGGCAAGTAACTATGTGTGTCTCCTTAACCATTTCAGATTAAGGAATCCTTACTGAAGCATGCAAAAACACGACAAGTGTAAATTAGAATATTTAGTTCAATGTCAAGTCATATATAGAAAACAAAATAATGAGAGGGAAATAAATATGGGATTTAAGAGAGAGAGACAGAAAGAAAAATTTAAAAAGTGAATTATAAGTTTTAGTTAACTCCAACATAATTCAAACCCGAAAGGATGGGACTCGCCATTTATAAAAGTTAATTTTCAGTGCTAGAGAGGTAACTTGGCAGTAATTGTAACTTAATATGACTTTTAAAAATCACTTACACTTGAATGTACAAGCCGTAACATTTTCTGCCTATTGAGTATCTAGAAGGCAAGGGCTGTAGCTTCACAGCATTCAATGTAAAGGTAAGGTAAAGTCGTCATAGTCCCAGATGACCACAGCCTGCTTTCCCCTTTGAGGGGCAGAGCTGACTGGTGGTGGTTTAACCTTAGGATCATCACACCTCAGCCAAGGGGCAAGGCTGAGAAGGCAGGGCCTTCATGAATAACCTCAGCTGGTACAGGAATTGAACTCACGCTGCTGGCCTCGCCCTGCATCACTCATAGAATAGAAGCTCTCATAGAATCCTCACAGTGTAGAAGGAGGCCATTCAGCCCATCAGGTCTACACTGTCCCTCTGAAGGAACAACGGCCCTGTCCCCCTAACCCCACCTAACCTTTTGGAGACTAAGGGGAAATTTAGTGTGGCCAATCCACCTAACCTGCACATCTTTGGACTGTGGGAGGAAACTGGGGCACCCGTAGGAAACCCACTCAGGCATGGGGAAAATGTGCAGACCCCACAAAGATAGTCATCCAAGGCTGGAATTGAACCTGGTGTTGTGAGGCAGCAGTGCTAACCACTGTGGCACCGTGCCGCAAACCAGCTGTCTGACCAACTGAGCTAAATCGGCCCTCCATCATTTCAATGATGAGCCGCCCATCAAGATAGTTGTTAACCTGCTTCTGGAGGAGCAGGGAAACTCAGGCAGCTGCTTTCTGAATTCTAGATTTGACGACAGATGTAAGTCACTGGGCATTTCAATCTGGTTTAATTTTCGCTTATAGTGAGTGCTGACAGCCTCACCATTATTTTCACCACAAAATCCAGACCATGGGCGGAATCGTCGAGAAAATCAGCAAAGTCAGATTTTGGGTGAGTGAAGTGGTGTTTTACCCACCGACAGCAGTGGGGGCTTTTTTTTTTTTTTTTTTTAAATTTAGATTACCCAATTATTTTTTCCAATTAAGGGGCAATTTAGCATGGCCAATCCACCTACTCTGCACATTTTTGGGTTGTGGGGGCGAAACCCACGCAGACACGGGGAGAATGTGCAAACTCCACACGGACAGTGATCCAGAGCCGGGATCGAACCTGGGACCTCAGCGCCGTGAGGCGGGTGTGCTAACCATGTGGGGGCTTTTTATGTAGTATTGTGCATTACTTTGTCTCAAAAATACAGAGGCATGAGTCTCACATCGGATCACTGACAGGAGAATTCTGATTCGCCCACCATGACCTCAGTGCTTCAATAATCCGGGTGCCATATTTAAAGGTCATCCTTGCACGCTCGCATGCTTTAAGTAAGAAGAACCACTGGGAAGTGATGGCTATCAAAGCCAAGAAACATGCTGCCTTGAAATTCAGCAACGTTTCCCTCGAGAGCCTGCTGGATGCTGTGGGAACCCATCATGATTTGCTTTACCCACACTCTGGGCAAAGAGCCTCATTCAAGGTGACCAATCCAGCATGGGAAGTGGTGACAGCACCAATGCACTCAAAAGAGGATCGCCATCCAGTATCACAAGAGAATGAATGATCTTCTCCGTTTTGCCAGGCTAAGTCACTCCTCTCATCACACACAATTCAAATATTCACACATCCACAGGGATGTCACTCAATGCCAGGTTAAGATTACCACCACCAACTCTTCCACACCACACCTTCATCTCCCCTGTGGATTATATCCTCATTTCATTCATGGCCACGCTCATTACCTACACACGCCAGGCATCCTTAACATCCGTCCTGGAACTCGCCCTGCTTGTATTCTCTCTATCTGTCTTCATACAGGACAACTGGCACACAAACAGAATGATGGAGGGATGCCTCGACTGAAGGTCCTCACAGGCTTTGAGGAAAGAGCAGCTCAGATGGCAGGCAACGATGTGGACTACTCGTGTGCTGATGGTGAAGTCGGCGACACTCATTCAAGTGAGGATCCAGCACCACACGTCCATCAGAAAACCATGCTCTGAGTGATATATCGTGTTTCTTAGGCTCCTGCCATGCACTAATGACCTATATCCTTTCTCTTGCAAGGACAGCCAGGAAGCAGCCAAGGAAGTTCACAAGCCAGATCCTCGACTCAAGCCCCAAGAACAGCACCAACGAGCAATCACAGACACCAAAATTGTTGATACATTGCAGCGCTCCCTACACTCGGTGGGACCAAGTTGTGCAGTTGCCTCGGGGGTCACAATCTGGTGAGTACATCACACTGTCTGATCCACAACAGGAGGCAGGAACATCCCAGGCCGGTTCCTGGGATGGCAGGACTGTCATATGAAGAAAGATTAAGTCGGTTAGCATTATATTCATTGGAGTTTATTAGAGTGATGGGGGATCTCATGAAACTTATAATATTCTAACAGGATTAGACAGGATAGATTCAGAAAGAATGTTCCTGATGGTGGAGGAGTCCAGAACTCGGGGTCATAGTTTGAGAATAAGAGGTAAACCTTTTAGGACTGAGGTGAGGATAAATTTCTTCACCAAGAGAGTGATGATTCTGTGGAATTCACGATCACAGAAACTAGTTTAAGCCAAAATATTGTGTGATTTCAAGAAGGAATTAGATAATCTCTTGGGACAAAAGGGATCAAGGGATTTGGGGGAAAAGGCCAGATCAGGGTATTGAACTTGATCACCCATGATCATAATGAATGGCGGCGCAGGCTCAAAATGCCGAATGACCTCCTCCTGCTTCTATTTTCGATGTATGTTTCTATGTTTCTCCTCAGGCAGCTCCTGCGGCACCCTACACAACCTGACACAGCAAGCGATGAGAGGTGCTGCATATATAACACTTTCTGTGGATCATATAGCAGGACTCCATCAGATAAGTCCAGGCAGCAGAATCCATTTTCAGCATTCCTATGCTTCGCTCCACCCAAGTGCGAGTTACAGCATGAATCTTGTTGTACCTTCTCTTTGCTGCACCATGTGGCCTCCACGTAGGTGTCATCAGACACATCCTCAGAGGGTAGCCCTTGTCCCTATGGAGCCAACCTTGCAACCTTCAAGAACCCTGAAAGCCATCAAAGATCTGAGAGTGGCTGAGAATGTAGGAGCTATTGACGCTTCCTGGGAATCGTGCAGAGACCTGCAGGTCGCGTTTAATATGGTAACATACCAATTGAACATTCAACGAGTGGAAGCCTTTGCAGTGCACAGAGCTGACTGCTTGATGCCACAGAGCTCCGAGTGCCATGTCTGCGTGGATCTACACAAATGCTAACACTCTTGCTTCCTGGCTTGCCTGATCGAAATGCACAATGTTCTGTTCCTTCCCAAAGATTACATCCGTCACCACCTGGACGCAGAGGCTTGCAAGATCCCCCAGAGCTCACCTATGGAAACCTGGGTGGAGCAACTGGCATAAAGATTGAGAACCGCAGTAACTTTCTGTGACACTTGCAGTGGGTGTCCTTCAAGTCCTTGTGGCGTCAAATCCTGCAGATGTGACTAACCAGTTTACTGGACATGCCCAGTCTTTCGCGACACTGGTTCTCGGCAGGAATGGCAAGCACCATCTATAGACTTTGGGTCTAATGAGGCATTTATCAGCGACGGCATTCTGGGCTTAATCCTCTGCATGTGGAGGAGGCCCTGTCACCCCTTACTAATGAGGGTTCTGCTCCGCCTTTGGAGAGGCAAGCGCCGCTATTGCATTCTTCTTCATTTTTCCTCCTGCCTATAAGTGATGAGGCAGACAACAAGATCACCAGGTTCTATCTTCCTGATGGGCTCCTCACTACAGAGAGCTTTGATGGTTAACATTTGTCTGCTAAGGACCACTCTTTGTTCATTCATCATCTGCAGCTGCAGCTCAAGGTCCACTGACATGCCAAACAGTCCTGGCCACAAGATGGATGCTCAGTCTTTAGTGTTCATGATGGTTGAGCAACATCCCACACCACATGATCGAATTGGAGATGGCTTAGGCCACTCGACTGCATCCTGAGCTTTCATCTCAGGCATTGTCCTAACCTGCACACCAAGTCCTTGTGCTCTGCTTGGACCATGACGGGTACTTGTCAATTGGCACTTTAACATACCATTATGGGATTCGGAGCACTATCCTTGGGCAGTGTGCCATGGCCACCTTTCAGTGGAGATATTCTAGTTTGCCCCCTTGCTCAATTGTACTGCCAAACCACCTAGGGTTACCATTACTGCTATATAGATAGTGAATAGTGTTAGAAAATTGCATGCATAAATGTTTAGTAGCAACAGACTTGAACTTGGTTATGATGCACATTGCAGATGAACAGTTTAAGTACATTTGTAAGAAAAATACAGCAGGTTCTGGAAATCTGAAAAGAACATAGAAAATGCTGGAAATATTTAGCATCTGTAGATAGAGAAACAGAATTAATAGGTCAGATTTTCCAGCCTCTCATAGGCATCATGGCAGACAGAATGGGAACATTTTGAGAACCGTTAAAAGTCAGCGGCTCTCCAAATTTTCTTGTCCCGCCTGCCTGGCGTGGACAGGCTGGAACATCCTGGCCAATATTTCAGGTCAATGACCTTTCATCAGAATTGAGGAAAGTTAGAAATTTAATAATATTAAGCAAGAGAAAATGGGGAGGGCGTGAAAAAGAACAAAAGGAAAAGTCAGTGATAAGGTAGAAGAGAGGAGAGATTAAATGACAAAAAGAATTTGCAATGCAGGGCCGAAGGGAGTGGTAATGGGAGTAAATAAACAAAGGATGTGTCTCCAGGAGGTGCAAATAGCAGAATGACGAATAGATGCCTTCCAAAAGCAAAAACAAGAGAAGAACGAGAATAAAATCTGCAAAAATAAAAGAAACATAATGGGGACAGAAGTTTCAGTCTGAAATTGTTGAGCTCAATGTTGAGTCCAGAAGTCTGTAATGTGCCGAATCAAAAGATGAGGCGCTGTTCCTTGAACTTAGATTCAGCTTCCTTGAAGCACATTTGAGGACAGAAAAGTCAGAGTGCCACACATTAGAATGTTAAAATGGTAGGCAACCAGAAATTCCGGGTTAGACTTGCAGATTGAAAGGGGGTGTTCTGCAAAGTGGTCACCCATTCTGGACTCGAAACGTTAGCTCTTTTCTCTCCCTACAGATGCTGCCAGACCTGCTGCGATTTTCCAGCATTTTCTCTTTGTTTTCAGATTCCAGCATCCACAGTAATTTGCTTTTACCCATTCTGTGTTTGGTTCCCCAGTTACATGGATTACATTACACTCGACAAACTCCCGCAGAACATCACTAGTCACTGCCCTCCCAGGCAAATGTTTAGTTGTTGTTGAAGAATTCATTTCTTTTCATTGTAAGGTAAAAGTTTAAATTAATTTGATTGTGATAGCTTTTACAAAGATTTAAGATGAAATCCACAACATTTTTAAGTCTATAGATATACATAATTACATAGAACAGTACAGCACAGAACAGGCCCTTAATTCAGAAATGATAGAAATTTGCTAATCCTTGCAATAGAGCTTCAAATTCTATTTCAGTTACAAGAATTCAAAGTTGGGAATCCAAATGTAAACATTCGCTAAATCCCTTGGCAACACAAAGGTGCAGCAAAGAAGCCTCTTTCAAACAAAATTATATAACCTAAGTGTGTTATGGTGGTTTGCCTTCAATGTTTATTCTTAAAGTTAACAATGTGTTCTTCAACTATTGATTCAAAGTTTACATTCATGATTGCTGAACTGGAAAAGAAGGTGAATGAGAAAGACTAGATCTGTATTCACGGTATCAATATTAGCAAGTACAGAAAAATATAAAAGACAAATGCAAATTCAGGTGAAATTTCAGGATGATGACAGAAATAGAAAAAAGGTACACAGTACAAAGAAAAAAAGCGTTGAAAGGCAGATTGAGAAAACAGAGAAAACTTCATATTCTAGTTAGAAAATAACAGATGGTTGAGTACAAGAAGTAAGGTTAAAAGGAAAAAGCAAGTAATTAAAAAAAAAAATCCATACAGAGGAACAATAAATGCTAAATTCTTTGTTGTTCAAAGTTGCCACACAGGGTAATAGTCTTGAATGCTAAAAGCATTTTGAGAGGATATCATTTCAATCCTAGACATGATAATGCACTCCAGAAAGGTTTGCTTGGTTGGAGATGCTTCCATTGGAACACATGCCCATCTCCTCCTTACCGGTGGACTGTGGCTGCAATATGTATGATCTGCAGGATATATTGCCGCAACTATCAAAAATTACTGTGGCAACACCTTTCTATCATGGGGACTTGAGCAACAAGCCAAACCAGAGCAGCAATGTCATGGGATCACCACCTTCCTCTTCAATTTACAAATCATCTTGACTTAGACATATGACACCATTCATCATCATTCCATCTCCTGAAATTTCCTACCTAACACATTCAGAGAAGCACCAACAGCGCAAGGGCTGCAGCAATTCAAAATGAAAGGCCATCACCGCCTTCGTGGGGCATGAGAGGTAGTCTATACCTATGCTATTGCCAACACTGTTCGCATCCTATGAAAAAGTGACAAAGATTCAACCGGCTAATTTTCAGTTTTGTTTTATTGGTAGATTTTCCTTATTCATTGCTCTGCGAGTGATATGAAATTTAATCAAACAGAAGTATTACAAAGCAGTCAGTGTGATGGAAAGCACTGCTCTACAATGAACTGACATGAGGCAAACAAATGAGTCTTCAACCCTATTTACCTTTGACTGTCCCTCCCTAACCTTTAAGAAAGCTTCTTGCCTTTTGCTCATAAAGACTACCTTTGATAAATATCCAAGTAAAATAAGCAAGCATTGAAGAATGCATGGTATAACCATAATAGGCAACACCGATTTGATGAAGCAAGTATTGTTTCAAAAATGAATGAATGGTAAGAGCTATAAAGATTTTGTTTTGGTCTGTGATGTGTTGGTTACTTTCAGCAGATGAGCAGAGATTAGGGGACAGATTTTTCTCTCTGCAGACAAGTGTTATGGCAGGCGGGAAAAGCAGCTTGCTCTCCACCAATTTCAAAAGTGTGTTTTTGTACCTAACTGTTCACCCCTCACCTCATAGAATTTACAGTGCAGAAGGAGGCCATTCGGCCCATCAAATCTGCACTGGCCCTTGGAAAGAGCACCCTACTTAAGCCCACGCCTCCATTCCATCCCTGTAACCCAGAAACCCCTCAGAACCTTTGGACACTAAGGGGCAATTTAGCATAGCCAATCCACCTAACCTGCACATCTTTGAACAGTGGGAGTAAACCGGAGCACCCGGAGGAAACCCTCGCATGCGCGGGGAGAAAGTGCAAACTCCACACAGACAGTCACCCGACGCCGGAATTGAACCAGGGACCCTGGAACTGTGAGCCAGCAGTGCTAATCACTGTGCCACCCTGCGCCCGGATATCAGCTGGAAACACGCCATTTAGCGCTTCAGCAGTTCCTCGCTCCATATTTGAACTGCACCAACACACAGGTCCTTCATCCTGCTGGATGCTGTTCAGCCGCGATTACCTTCTCTACCCTTAGGATGGCCGGCTGAGGTCCAACAAGGACACCAATGCAGCTTGGGTGGACATGTCTCTGGTAGTGAGTTCCCCCTCAGACATCCTGGGGCACAGCGATATGGTGCTGCAAACAGATGAATGATCTATCCATTTAGCCAAGGTAAGACAACCTTCTCATCCCTCTCAGCTCATGCTCTTACAAGATGATAGCCGACAGGGATCTCACACTTTATCAGCACAAGGGGACATCGCCACTCACTCTCCTACACATGCCCAAAAATCTCCATCTGGACTCATGTCCTGTGAAGTTCATGTCCTCATCCTGTACACAACTCCACTCAGCACTGACACAAGGCATGCATCCTTATTTTTATGCCCGGGCATACTTCCTGCTCCAACACTCTATCTGTTTTCATGTAGGATTTTGCTCTCCCACAGCAAGAGCAAGAGGTCCCAGACTGATGGCAGGATGCCAGAGACGTTTTTCTGTTGCTGGAGATGGATCTCCTCGAGACGCTTTGTTAGACTGAATCACTGCCATGATTCCATTGAGGACTGCAGTAGTGCTCTTGCAGACTCCCTTAGAGACTGGAATGCTGAAGAGATGCTTGAACAGGCAACACCTTCTGTTGTGTGATACCAGAACTATCTCCAGAAGTTGGTACCTCACCTCAGCAAGGACACATGCCCCAAGGCTACGTAGCCTTTCAAAGGATGAGGACATGGCAAACAGAATGCGTAAATACTCAATCTCAGAATGAAGAGGATAGTTTTGAAGACTGGCCATGCTGGTGGTGATGTGGGCCCTTCGTGGAAGCACTGGTCTGACAGGATAGGCATTGATAACCATCATCATCTTCCAGGAATACAGTGGCTATGAGCATCTCACATGTATGCCTGTATTGTCTGGTCCATGTATGGCTTCTTGCCCTGTACCTTCGAGTTCTTTGACCTCATCACTCTCACCCCTCTCAATATCCTCCTCATCAGGAGCTCCCCATCTTTGCATCTGGCATGGATTCCCCCACGTTGTAGTGCCATGTGCGCAGACCACAACAAACCACGATAATCCGTGATTTGCTTTGTGGAACTGTCGAGGCATTGGCATTGCATCTTCAAAATGCCAATGGCCTGCTCGTCAGGGACGGAATTGGAAAATACCTGCCGGCTACTGATACAATTGGTTTCCGCTTACAACTATCCTGTGGTTCCTGCTGACATTGGTCTCATGGACTGCAGCTTAAAAAAAATGATTGAATGGTTACAGCACAGAAAGATCCATTCAGCCCATTGTGTTGGCTCTCTGAAAGAACAATTCAACTAATCCCACACACCGCCTTTGTCTGCCTGATTTAAAAAAATCTTCAGGTGTTCAATTCCCTCTTTAAAAAAAATACATTTAGAGTACCCAATTCATTTTTTTTTCAATTGAGGGGCAATTTAGCACGGCCAATTCACCTACTCTGCACATCTTTTGGGTTGTGGGGGCGAAACCCACGCAAACACGGGGAGAATGTGCAAACTCCACACAGGCAGTGACCCAGAGCCGGGATCGAACCTGGGACCTCGGCGCCGTGAGGCAACAGGGCTAATCCACTGCGCCACCGTGCTGCCCCGTCCAATTCCCTCTAGATAATCATGATAAAAATTGCCTCCACAACTCTCTCAGGTAGTGCACGCCAGATCCTAACCATCTGCTGCCAAACAATATTTGTTCACATCATCGAATCATAGAATGTACAGTGCAGAAGAAGGCCATTCGGCCCATTGAGTCTGCACCGGCCCTTGGAAAGAGCACCCACTTAAGCCCACAACTCCACCCTATCCCTGTAACCCCACCTAACCTGTTTTGGACACTAAAGGAAATTCAGCATGGCCAATCCACCTAACCTGCACATCTTTGGACTGTGGGAGGAAACAGGAGCACCTGGAGGAAACCCACGCAGACACGGGGAGAACATGCAGACTCCGCACAGACAGTGACCCAAGCTGGGAATCGAACCTGGGAACCTGGAGCTGTGAAGCAACAGTACTAACTACAGTGCCGCCCATGTCATCATTGGTTCTCTTGCTCAGCACCTTAAATCTGTGTTTACTGAATCACAACCTGTCAGCTGAAGGGAACAATTTTTATCTATGCTGGAGCAGGCTTTACTGCTAATGGTGGATTCAAGGAATTCTCCAAAATTGTGGAAACTGCTTGGACTTATTCACTTGAAATTACTACTGAGTGAAAGGGAATCCGGGAATCCCCTCCAAGCTGGAAGTAACTGGGGACTGCTTGCTATTAGGACTGCAATTCCACGGAGAATAAAGAATATTCCTCTCTGCAGTTTAAAGTATAAGCTTCCGAAAAAGAAAATAGTGTTTAGTCAATAATTTATCTCATCATTTGCTGCAGTAAAAGTTTTAAAATGTGAAATCGTGTCATGTCATTCTTTCAGTTATCAACTGGAAGCTCAAATCTCTTTTTAGAAGTTATAGATTTCTATGGAGATTGTAAGTCACCCTCCCCAGCTTGTTAACAACCTTCTCAATGAGTTTAATGGGCAATTGATTGGAAGTGTGCAGGCTTCTGGCCTCACCCCTGCCTTGAAAACAGCAGCACATCCCAGAGGCATCAGGATACTGACACGCCATCTTGGAGCACTATTTTCAAAACCTGACCACACCCCCACAGGTGACTGAAAATCAAGCCCTTGATTTATTTTGGTAGCTTGGCTGAAACTTTGAGAAAAAAAGAGACAAATGTTCAGTATTTTCTTTTGATAATTTCTCTGGGTTAGTTCTACAAGCATCAGTGAACCATCTGGTAACTTACTTGAATGGAACTCAGTAACTTTCAAGGGCACTTGTTCAGAAGGACCCAGAGGTTAAAGATAAAAATGCAGATGGGATAGAAGCATAAAATGCTGAAAAATATATGGCATGTTCGGCAATATTTGTAAGGAAACTGCATTGCGGTCACTGCATCCAGAACGTGTACCTGAGCAAGACACCCTCCGTGTTCAAGGGAAGGCAAGCATCCAGCAGAGGGCAGTAGAGTGGAGCTGCTGATTGGCTGTTGCGGGGAAAATTTGCATCAGTGCATTGTGGTCACCGTATCTTGAAGGTGGTTTGTGGAGGAGCTGTTGTCAAGTGACAGTAAGAAAGAAGTTGAACCGTGACGTCACAGCCTGCAGTTAAGTGATTGGCTGGTGACTGGTAAGTAGTTTTCCTTTTACCTGAGGTGTTATTGTGTGGGGCGCAGTGGTTGCTGAGTGAGTGCCTGCTAAGAAGGGGAGTAAATTTTAAAAAAACTTACTGTTCGGAGTTTCCAGCTGAATCTGGTCAGAGTGAGGACAGAGTGACTGCTGGGTAAGTAGTAAACATTTAAATTGTTTGCGCAGGCCCATAACAGCTGATTGCTGTTTTTGTGTGGGGCGCAGTGGTTGCTGGTTAAGTGTTTTATTTTTATCTGCATTTAAGTTGGGCAGTTCCTAAACCTTGTAGTGTCCCCCACCCTTCCACCTCCTTTAACCTAAGGGGTAGAGTGAATAACAGGTAAGCTCTTCATTTCTTTTTCTTGTTTTATCTAGAGGGGATGGCAGGGAAAGCAGTGCAATGTTTCTCCTGCAGAATGTTTGAGGTGAGGGACGCCGTCAGTGTTCCTGCTGATTTCACCTGTGGGAAGTGCACCCATCTCCAGCTCCTCAGAAACCACGTTAGGGAACTGGAGCTGGATGAACTTCGGATCATTCGGGAGGCAGAGGTGGCCATATATAGTAGCTTCAGAGATGTGGTTACTCCGAAGAATCAAGATAGATGGGTGACGGTGAGAGGGGCTGGGAGGAAGCAGTCAGTGCAGGGATCCTCTGTGGTCGTTCCCCTCAGTAACAAGTATACCATTTTGGATACTGTTGAGGGGGACGACCTACCAGGGGTAAGCCACGGTGAACGGATCTCCAGCACCGAGTCCGTCCCTGTGGCTCAGAAGGGGAGGAGGGAGAGCAGGAGAGCAATAGTTATTGGGGACTCGATAGTTAGAGGGACAGATAGACGGTTCTGTGGCAGCGAACGAGACTCACGGATGGTATGTTGCCTCCCGGGTGCCAGGGTCCGTGGTGTCTCGGACCGTGTTTTCAGAATCCTTAAGGGAGAGGGGAAACAGTCACAAGTTGTGGTACACATCGGTACCAACGACATAGGTAAGAGAAGGGACGGGGATTTAAAACAGGAACTTAGGGAGCTAGGGTGGAAGCTGAGAGCCAGGCCAAACCATGTTGTCATCTCTGGTTTGTTGCCGGTGCCACGTGATAGTGAGGTGAGTAACAGGGAGAGAATGCAGATAAATATGTGGCTGCAGGGATGGTGTAGGAGGGAGGGTTTCAGGTACGTGGATAATTGGAGCACATTCTGGGGAAGGTGGGACCTGTACAGACAGGACTGTTTGCACCTGAACCAGAGGGGCACCAATATCCTGGGAGGCAAATTTGCTACGGCTCTTCGGGTGGGTGAGGGGGGTGGGGGGTTTAAACTAATTTGTCAGGGGGCTGGGAAAATGAGCTGTAGTCCAGAAGCCAGTGTTGAGAGTAGTGAGGTACTGAGGAGGGTATCAAGATCGCAGGAGTGTACCGGCAGACAGAAAGGTGGGTTGAAGTGTGTCTACTTCAATGCAAGGAGCATCCGGAATAAGGTAGGTGAACTTAAGAGTGTGGATTGGTACTTGGGATTACGATGTTGTGGCCATTACGGAGACATGGTTAGAACAGGGACAGGAATGGTTGTCGGAAGTTCCGGGGTTTAAATGTTTCAGTAAGAGTAGGGAAGGTAGTAAAAGAGGTGGAGGAGTAGCATTGTTAATCAAGGATAGTTTAATGACTGCAGAAAGGCAGTTCGAAGGCGATCTGCCTACTGAGGTAATATGGGCTGAAGTTAGAAATAGGAAAGGAGCGGTCACATTGTTAGGAGTTTTCTACAGGCCCCCAAATAGTAATAGAGATGTAGAGGAAGAAATTGAAAAAAGATTATGGATAGGTGTGGAGGTCTCAGGGTAGTTGTCATGGGTGACTTTAACTTTCCAAATATTGATTGGAACCTCTATAGATCGAACAGTTCGGATGGGGCAGTTTTTGTACAGTGTGTGCAGGAGGGTTTCCTGACACACTATGTGGATAGGCTGACAAGAGGGGGGGGGGGCACATTGGATTTGGTACTGGGTAATGTACCAGGCCAAGTGTTAGATTTGTTTGTGGGAGAGCACTTTGGAGATAGTGACCACAATTCGGTGTCTTTCACTATTGCAATGGAGAGGGATAGGGCCATACGGCAGGGCAAGCTTTATAATTGGGGAGGGGTAATTATGATGCGATTAGGCAAGAATTAGGGAGCATAAGATGGGAACAGAAACTGTCAGGGAAAGGCACAAATGAAAAGTGGAGCTTGTTCAAGGAACAAATACTGTGTGTCTTTGATAGGTATGTCCCTGTCAGGCAGGGGGGAAATGGCCGTGTGAGGGAACCATGGTTCACAAAAGAGGTTGAATGTCTTGTCAAGAGGAAAAAGGAAGAGTATGTAAGGATGAGAAAACAAGGTTCAGTTGGGTCGCTTGAGGGTTACAAGGTAGCAAGGAATGAGCTAAAAAAAAAGGGCTTAGGAGAGCTAGGAGGGGGCATGAGACGTCCTTGGTGGGTCGGATCAAGTAAAACCCCAAGGCTTTTTACTCTTATGTGAGAAATGTAAGAATGACCAGGGTGAAGGTAGGGCCGGTCAAGGACAGTAGTGGGAACTTGTACATGGAGTCAGAAGAAAAAGGAGGTGTTGAATGAATACTTTTCTTCAGTGTTCACCAAGGAGAGGGGCCATGTTTTTGAGGATGAGTGTGTGATCCAGGCGGGTAGGCTGGAGGAGGTAGATATTCTGAGGAAGGATGTATCAGCAATTTTGAAAAACCTGAGGGTCGACAAGTCCCCTGGGCCAGATGGGATATATTCAAGGATTCTTTGGGAGGCAAGCGATGAGATTGCAGAGCCTTTGGCTTTGATCTTTGGGTCCTCACTGTCCACGGGGATAGTGCCAGAGGACTGGAGAGTGGTGAATGTTGTTCCTCTGTTCAAGAAAGGGAATAGGAATGACCCTGGTAATTATGGGCCAGTTAGTCTTACTTCGGTGGTCGGTAAGTTAATGGGAAAGGTTCTGAAGGATAGGATTTATGACCATTTGGAAAGATGCAGCTTAATCAGGGATAGTCAACATGGATTCGTGAAGGGTAAGTCTTCCCTCACAAATTTGATTGAATTCTTTGAGGAGGTAACTAAGTGTGTGGATGAAGGTAGAGTAGTTGATGTTGTATACATGGATTTTAGTAAGGCGTTTGATAAGGTTCCCCATGGTCGGCTCATGAAGAAAGTAAGGAGGTGTGGGACAGAGGGAAATTTGGCCAATTGGATAAGTAACTGGCAATCACATAGAAGACAGAGGGTGGTGGTGGATGGAAAATTTTCAGACTGGAGACCAGGTACCAGCGGTGTACCACAGGGATCAGTGCTGGGTCCTCTGCTATTTGTGATTTTTATCAATGACTTGGAGGAGGGGGCTGAAGGGTGGGTCAGTAAATTTGTTGATGACACTAAGATTGCTGGAATAGTGGATGAGGTGGAGGGCTGTTGTAGGCTGCAAAGAGACATTGATAGGATGCAGAGCTGGGCCGGAAAATGGCAGATGGAGTTTAACCCTGATAAGTGCGAGGTGATTCATTTTGGTGGAAAAAATTTGAATGCGGATTACAGGGTCAACGGCAGGGTTCTGAGGAATGTGGAGGAACAGAGAGATCTTGGGGTTCATGTCCACAGATCTGAAGGTTGCCACTCAAGTGGATAGAGCCGTAAAGAAGGCTTATAGTGTGTTAGGGTTTATTAACAGGGGCTTGAGTTTAAGAGCCGCGGGGTTATGCTGCAACTATACATGACCCTGGTGAGACCACATTTAGAGTATTGTGTGCAGTTCTGGTCACCTCATTATAGGAAGGATGTGGAAGCATTGGAAAGGGTGCAAAGGAGATTTACCAGGATGTTGCCTGGTTTGCAGGATAGGTCTTATGAGGAAAGGTTGAGGGAGCTAGGGCTTTTCTCTTTGGAGTGGAGGAGGATGAGGGGCGACTTAATAGAGGTTTATATGATGATGAGGGGGATAGATAGAGTGGACGTTCAGAGACTATTTCCTCGGGTGGATGTAGCTGTTACAAGGGGACATAACTATAAGATTCAGGGTGGGAGATATAGGAGGGATGTCCGAGGTAGATTCTTTACTCAGAGAGTGGTTAGGGTGTGGAATGGACTGCCTGCTGTGATAGTCGAGTCGGACACTTTAGGAACTTTCAAGCGGTTATTGGATAGGCACATGGAGCACACCAGAATGACAGGGAGTGGAATACCTTGATCTTGGTTTCGGACAATGCTCGGCACAACATCGAGGGCCGAAGGGCTTGTTCTGTGCTATACTGTTCTATGTTCTATGAAACAAAAATGTTCTTCTTCACATGGAATAATGGTTTCGGGCCACAGCCAGTGGTGTGAGGAAAGCATAAACATTGGTTTCAGCAGCTATGGGTGCCTTGCAAAATAGCAGAGGAAGAATGGTGAATGAGTAATATTATTCAAGGGGGAACAGTCTCACAGGAAAACTAAGAGGCGGGTGAGCGGGGTGGGGAGAGTTGTGGTGGGAGGGGAGAGATGTGCTTGGTCATTGCCCATGATGTAGGTGGCAGAAATATGGGAACATGGGGCAGGATTCTCCGCCCCCCCCCCCCCCCCCCGCCTAATTCTCCGGTGCCGGTTTTTTGGCGGGGGTGGGGGTCGCGCTGCGCTGGTCGGGAGTAGTTGTTAGTGCCCCCCCCCCCCCCCCCCCCGGCGATTCTCCGGTCCCCGATGGGCCGAGCAGCCCGTCCGTTTTCAGCCAGTCACACCGGCTTGAATTACACAAGGTCTATACCGCCGGGACCTGGCTCTGAGGGCGGCCTGCAGAGTCCTCGGGAGGGGGGGGGGGGCACGGTGGCCTGGCCCGCGATCGGGGCCCACCGATCTGCGGGCAGGCCTGTGCCGTGGGGGCACTTTATCCCTCTGCGCCGGCCTGTGTAATGCTCTGCCATGGCCGGCACGGAGAAGAAACCCCCTGCGCATGCACAGGAATCACGCCAGCGGTTCTGGGAACATGCTGGTGCTCCTGCGCATGCAGCAACTCGCGCTGGCCGGCAGAGGCCCTTCAGCACCAGTTGGCGTGGCGTCAATCACTCCAGTGCTGGCCTAGCCCCCGAAGGTGCAGAGGATTCCGCACATTCTGGGCGGCCCGACGCCGGAGTGGTTCACACCACTCTTTGGCGCCGGTATGGCCCGCCCCACCGGATACCGGAGAATCCCGGCCATGGTCTTTGGAATGGGAGTGGCTGAAACAATTCAGAATAGTCCAGCTTTTTTGATTATGTACCTCTTTTCAAACCTACTAAAGAGCTTATGTACTTAGTAGTTTTTTTCTTGATGAAAGATCTACTATTGAATATTAATCTATCTTTACTCTTTACAGATGTAGAGCATATTTCGTACTTCCATTATTTTGGACCTATGCATTGGGAAAGTCTTAATGTCTGCTCTGATAAGGGGCTAAACTGGCACCTTCCCATCCTCACCTAAGCATATTTCCAGCTGGATGGAAATCAGGAGATAAACCAGGTAGACTTTTTCTACTGTCCTGCCCAGGGCTGTGGGGGTCAGTTGTGAAAGCTCTACTGCCACCCTAGCTGAGATCAGCTAACTCACATTAAAAGTGGGAATGAAATCTGCCGCATCCCTGTAAACCCACTACAAAATGAAAGGTGGCATTCTCATCAGTAGTTTTCAATGCCACTGTTTGGCAATACTTCTTTAGTTACTGACCATGGTTTTGATAAAATTACCCTTTTTTTTTAGTTTGAAAACCTGCCAAAGCATTCTTCTTGCTTCCATTTTCTCATGTGATGTTACTCTCAGTAGTTTTTGCCATGCACATCAACCCAAGGTTGGAATTCCAATTATTGCATTCGGGTCTCCAAAATACAGACAAGGAACCATCATACTTCTGTTTATGTGTAGCACTAATATTTCAACTGTTGCAATCAGAGAAAGAAAAATAAACCTTTGACCTTTTGAGGTTTTTTTTAAACAAACCCAGGTTAGGCAAAAAGGTTAATTTTAGTGGATGAATGCGACAGGAAAGACAAACAGAGAGGACAGTGATAAAGTCAAATAGTCAAATAAATGAATATCAGTAATGAATAATAGGTTGAAAGCCCACTCCCTCATAGTTTTGTAGAATATATCACACTCCACAGCACAACCATTGCCTGCAGCAGAAAAGGAATGGAAAACCACAGCTGCATGATTTCAAAGATTAGAATAACCAAATATTTAAGTTTTCCTGCAATACATAGTTATAAAAATAAATCAAAAAAGGCAGGCAATTAGGGTAAAATGTTTCAGTGACCTAGGTCTATCAGTACAGTTTGTATCCAACAGCACAGCTGCACTAACAAAATTCCTCTTGATTAGCCAAACAAGCAATGCATGAGGTCTCTCGATGACTTTCTATTACTCTGCCTTCAATTCAGTTGCAGGATAATTCAACAGTCTATATACACAATGCTATATATAAAGTACTTTGTGAAGGAAGCAGGTTTGTTTATCGTCTGCATCAAAACCTGGCAACTGCTCAGCTTTAAATTGAGTCATTTTACTTAACATCCTCACTGACAGCTTTTTGAAAGGGTAACTGCTCATTAAAAAAGTATAGTCTTGCAATAAAAAGCACCTTTTCTCAAAAAGTAAAGTCTGCACTTCAAAATTCAATTTTCCTTAGTTAGCCTTGAACATAAACATTTCAGGTATACACAACAGATTTTCCTTAATTAGATTTAGTTCAGAGGTGAATTAAGCTGAACTACAATACTGCCTGTCACCCATAAGTATTGATTTTTTTCCTTGGCTAACATAAAACTCAAAACTTCTTGTGTGAATTCTTTAAACATTTCCAAAGAACTTTTGGGATAATTGAATGATCCTATGTATCTAGCTCAAGGAGTTGCTTTGTCTCACTGATTTCATCAACTCAGCATAAATGCTCCAAGAGCTTAAAGTTCTAAAATAACATCAAGAACAACCAGACCTGCCCACAGAAACCAGCCCTTAGGATAAGACAAACATCGATCAGACCAAAAACATGCTGCAGAAGAGTAACATAAAGTTCCTACATAATTTTACAACCATGGCATATTGTTTAGTTACAATAATTTAGACTGTACAACTGTCAGTTTTAATACCATACAATTTCAGCAAAATTAATTACTGTATTGTTTGAAGTTATTGTACTACTGGATCATTGGGACAATTTTCTGCAGTGCCATTTTTATAATCCCCTCCCTTGTTATTTTCTCCATCAATGTTCTCTGACGAATACAGCAGGCAGATGAAATGCAATAAAGGTTTTCTTGGAACTTAAAGCGCAGGAAATCATACCCCACTTTCAAATATTTATTTCCTTTCCTTTTTAATATTTCTAATGTGTCCTCAGCCAAAGGCAATATATTCTACTGCAGGGGAATGGTCCTACCCCAACTCCTTCCCTCCAGGAGATGCTTATATGTCACTCTAGAATTGCTATTTACCTATGAGCTCATGAAACTCACTCAGCGTTGTCATTACAGCGTGATGGTAAATATGAAAAAAATAGTACAAAAAAACTGAACTGTATAAATACACAGTTGAATTATAGATTGCATTGTTGCCAATTTTTGTGCAAAGTTTCTAACAGTACAGAGAATGAGCATTTTGCACCGTTTAACAATGTAAAATTACAAAAGTTTCAGGTTGACAACTGATGGTGTGATGTTGACAAGAAATGAGGTGCTGAATTAAGAATATTGACAGCACTGGGCGAAATATAGCACGATTCTCTGCTACCATGCTCAGTATTTTAGTTACTTTTTGCTGCAGAACACTCATTACAATACAATAAAGGCTTTCTGGTGACATGGATTTTCCTTATACAAGTAAGGGATGATTAGGCAGATGTGAGAAAGTGAAAAGACGATAAGGCAATGATTAAAATGTAAGATCTTATTATTAATGCCCAATGTTAGGCAAAATTGAATGTAGCATTTCCTTCAATTAAATTAAAACATTGCAGCCGGTAACATGACTTTGGAATTTGTTTAAGATCCATCAAATCAAAGATTGATTAATGTTTATTAGAGGAGCCAAGGTCAGTAATTTTATGGCTAAAGCAAAACATCTGAGCAACACTTGAAAGAAAAGGACATTGTGGAGGTATGAGGGAGAGCAAAATAAAGCATGTTCAAAGTAAAAGTTTGGCTGATATAACTTGATCCATTTGGTCACTGATAAACTATCTGAAGCAAAGCAGACACTGTCAAGGCAAACGCGACTTTAAAGCAACCTCTACTCCAATACAGTTGTATTGATGTGTGTTGATTTTAGGTTTACCCTGGTACTCTAGCTCTTGTTTACAGTAATAGGTTTATAAAAATAATTCCATCTATTAAATGAGTCACTTAAATTTTAGAAAAACATCCAAGGACTTCACAAGGGTATGCAAAAAAACATGGATATTGAGCCTATGAAAGAAATATTAGAAAGGGTGAACAAAAGAATGAAGTGGACAAAAGAATGGGTTTAGGATTTGAACTGTATGACACAGTCACCAATGGTGGGGTAAGAAGAAATGTTCAAGGGGACAGAGGAAGAGGAACAGAGAGCATTGGGACAAGGGAGACAAACTGTAGCATTGAAGATTACAGAGAAAGATCATGGAGCAACTTTAACATATGGATGAGAATTTTAAATTGTAGGCTTCAGGGGACTGGAAGCCAAAGTAGGTGTGCAAGGACAGGGGAGAGAAGAAAGAGTGGCCTAGGGGAGTGGCTAGAAATTGGGTGCCTCAGTGAAAGGAGGTTGAAGGCCTGTTTTTTGGAGTTGGAAGAGGATGTGGGAGTTACATCACTTGGATTCAATAGTCCTTGTCTCCCTGTAGCTGACTCAGGAAACCAGTGTTTCCAGTGTTATATTTAAAATGGTGCATAAAAGTTCCGCATTTAGCTTCATTATAAATTTTTAATTCATACAATCATAGAATTTACAGTGCAGCAAGAGGCCATTCAGCCCATAGAGTCTGCACCGGCCTTTGGTAAGAGCACCCTACTTAAGCCCATAACCTATCCTATCCCCAAAACCCAGTATACTGACTTAACTAAGGGGCAATTTTAGCATGGCCAATCCACCTAACCTGCACATCTTTGGACTGTGGGAGGAAACCGGAGCACCCGCAGGAAACCTAGGTGGACGCGGAGAGAAAGTGCAAACTCCACACAGTCATCAGAGGCCGGAATTGAACCTGGGGCCCTGCAGCTGTGAGGCAGCAGTGCTAACCACTGTGTCATTCTCTTTTTGCCAACTCTTCTCTTGGTAACAACTTGATTGCTGACCCACCCCATTTTACCTCCATTATAATCAAAAGTGGGCGATAAAAGCAAATTACTGCAGATGCTGGAATCTGAAATAAAACAGAAAATACTGGACAATCTCAGCAGGTCTGACAGCATCTGTGGAGAAAGGGGCTAACGTTTCGAGTCTGGATAACTCTTTGTCAAAGTTAGGTGAGTTAGGCTTGAAATTCTGATTCTAACATTCCACTCAACCTAAACCCACGGGAATAAAATCTCACATCTCTTGCAGGCAGTCTCACATCACATAGGCACATCAGACATACAGTTCAGCTCAGTGTAAAGCTAAATTGTTAAGTACCTAAAGTATTTCATGGACATCTTGTGAACTTGTATTTGAATAAATTTGAAGAGAAGAAATACTCCCAGGACTCTAATGGCATCTACACCAACTTAAATTGAACACCTATATATGCCTTATGTTGATTTGTTAAAAAGCCTTAATTTGTAGAAAATCTGTACATGTCAGAACTTCTGTAATTAAGGAGTGAGTGAAAACACTGTGCATTGATGTAAAATTTGACTATAGAATCTTACCTATTGTTTTTGACTTATTCAAATAATAACAAAGGATATCGATGACATCAAGGAAAGTTGCTCTGGTCAGCAAACAAGGGTTCTGCCTAGAAAACAATAAATCAGAAACAATCAGTGCTGCAAGTCCATTACAGAAAAATATCAATTAGGTTCAAGAAAAGCAAGATATCGTGCAAGCACTGGGAAAATAACAAATGTAATTTATGAAATATTGGTGGAGGTGGTGGGGAGGGGGGAAAGCAAGTGACAACAATATTAATGGTAGAACGTTGAATTCTGTTTCAAAGAGATTGTTAAGTTTAAATAATTAAAATAGAAACATAGAAAATAGGAGGAGGCAATTCGCCTTGCGAGGCTGCTCCTTCATTCAGTATAATCATGGCTGAACATCCAACTCAATAGCTTAATCCCACTTTACCCCCCCCCCCCCATATGCTTTGATCCCCTTTGCCTTAAGTGCCAAATCTAACTACTTCTTGAAAACATGCAATATTTTGGTCTCAACCACTTCCTGTGGTAACGAATTCTGCAGGCCGTCCACTCTCTGGGTGAAGAAATTTCTCATCTCTGTTCTAAATATCCCGTATCCAGACTGTGACCCCTGCTGCTAGACACACCCACCATCAGGAACATCCTTCCTACATCTACCCTATCTATCTTCTGAACTTCAGCGAATACAATCCTAACCGATTCAATCTCTCCTCATACATCAGTCCCGCCATCTTCAGGATCAGTCTGGTAAACATTCGCTGCACTTCCTCTGGAGCAAGAACATCCCTCTGCAGATAAGGAGACCAAACGTGTACACAATATTCCAGGTGTGGCTTCACCAAGGCCCTTTATAATTGCAAGACGACCCTACACCTGTACTCGAATCCTCTCGCTATGAAGACCAACATACCATTTGCCTTCTTTATTGCCTGCTGTACCTGCATGCTTACCTTCAGTGACTGGCGTACGAGGCCTCTCCTAATTTATGGCCATTCGGACAATAGTCTGACTTCTCAATTTTGCTACCAAAGTGGATAACCTTGTGTAGTAATCCACGGGAGGCAGGAGTTCCGTCACCACACCAATATTTATTTACAATAACGATATTACAGGAGCAGCTACAAACAGTGCTGCTAGCAGTCCAGTCAACTTAAGACTGGCTCACAAAGCCTACACAGGTGCTTATATGGACCCCCTCAATGAGCTATCATTGAGGGAGCTCATACTCCAATTGGCCAAACAATAAAGCCAATTGGAGTTCATTACACCCCTCCACCCCCCAAGGTCTGAGGAATTCCTGCCAGCTGGCATTCCTCTGAGCTTCTTCCTGCTCCTCATGTCTGGGTATGTCACCTCTGTGTCGTCCGCCGGGTCGCACTCTGAGGTGGGCTGGGTGTACCTTATAGGTGCCCGTCTTTTCCTTGACGACCTCCTTGGAAGTTGTTCTTCCTCCTCCTTGGCGAGAGGGGTTGCGGCGGCCTCGTCGAACGTGTCCATCTCCGACTCTGACGACTGGATGACGGAGTCTGGAGAAATTGCTCGGGGCTGGGGTGTGGGTATCCTTTCCGTCTGGGCTATCCCAGCTTGAGGCGGTCCTGCTTCGCCTGCCTCCAGGTGTGGTTCCGCTGCCCTTATTTGGTCTAGGTGTTTCTTCAGCACCTTACCTCCTATCGAAACCTCGTAGGATATGGGCCCTGTTTGGGACTCTACCGTGCCTTTGACCCACGTTGGTCCATTCCCATAATTCTTGACCCAAACCAGTGCCCCCACCTGGATATGGCCCTGCTGCCGACTATTGTCATGCCCCCTGCGTTGGGCCTCCTGTTGTTTCTCCACTTTCCCCGTTAAATTTGGGAAAAGGAGACTCAGCCTCGTTCGCAGCCGCCTTCCCATTAAGAGTTCAGCTGGGGGTATGCCCGTTGTGGAATGCGGTGTGGTCTTGTAATCAAACAGCCAGCGGGAGAGCTTTGTGTCCATTGACTCTGCCGGCTGCTTCTTGAGTCCCGCTTTAAGTGTCTGGACCGCTCTCTCTGCCAGGCCGTTGGTCGCTGCATGGTAAGGGGCCGTTTTGATGTGACGGACTCCGTTTTCCTTCAGGAATTTTCCAAATTCCCCACTTGTGAATGCCGTTCCGTTGTCCGACATCAATACCTCCGGAAGTCCATGTGTGGCAAACGAGGTCCTGAGCTTTTCAATTGTCGATGCTGTGCTTGCCGCGTTTACCCGGTGGACGTCCAACCATTTGGAGTGGCCGTCCACTATCACCAAAAACATTGAGCCCATGAAAGGGCCGGCATGGTCAACATGCAGGCGGGTCCACGGTCTGCCTGGCCATTCCCACGGTTGCAATGGCGCCGCTGGTGGCACTCTTTGCCCCTGTTGGCACTCCTGGCACCGACGTACCAAGGCTGCTATGCCTGTGTCCAAACCTGGCCACCAAACGTAGCTTCGAGCTAGCATCTTCATTTTAGACACCCCTGGGTGTCCGTGATGTAACTCGGTTAAGATTGCCTGACGGCCCTGAGCTGGGACTATTACCCGGGCTCCCCATAATAGGATACCGTCTTCTACGGTTATTTGGTCCCTTTTGCTCCAGTATGGGTGCATCTGGGGCTCCACTGATCTTTCCAGTTCCCCTGTTAGCAGTAATTGCTTCATCTTGGCTAAAACTGGGTCTTTTTGCGTCCACAACCGAATATGTTGTTCGTCTACTGGTAGGGTGTCCAAAAAATCATTACTGTCTCCTCTATTTTTGGTATTTGTGGCGGAGTGTCCGGGAGGGGAAGTCTGCTCAAAGCATCTGCATTTGCTACTCGCGTTCCCGGTCTGTGCTCCAGAACATATCTATACGCCGCCAGTAGCAACGCCCAGCGTTGGATTCTAGCTGATGCAAACGGGTGTATTGACTTGTCTTCTTTTAATAACCCTAATAACAGCTTATGGTCCGTTACTATGGTGAATTTCCGCCCGTACAGATACTGGTGACATTTTTTTACTGCGAATATTACCGCCAGTCCTTCCTTCTCGATTTGGGCGTACTTGCTCTCAGCCATCGCCAAGGTCCTCAAAGCATAGGCTATTGGCCGTTCTTCCCCATTCCTTCCTCTATGGGCTAAGACGGCTCCTACCCCGTAGGGGGATGCATTGCAAGTGACCACCAACTCCTTCCTTGGATCATAATGCTCTAGGACATTTTCGGATGACAGCTGTTCCTTAATGTCCCTAAATGCTCGGTTTTGGCGGGCGGACCATTTCCATTCTTGCCCCTTTTTTAGTAGCTGGTGGAGGGGTTCTAGGATGGACGCCCTATTTTCAATAATTTTTCCATAATAGGTTACCAACCCTAGAAATGATCGTAACTCGTGGACCGTGGTGGGAGCTGGGGCTTTTTTTATTGCCCTTACTCTGTCTTCTAATGGGTGTAAGCCTGACTCGTTTACTTTATATCCCAGGTACGTCACTTGTGGGGCCAGAAAAACACATTTTTCCCTTTTTAGCCGTACGCCTGCCTTTGCGAAACGCCTGAGCACTTCCTCCAGGTTCCTTAAGTGTTCCCTGTTTGTCCTACCCGTGATTAAGACATCGTCCAAATAAATCGCCACCTGTGGTAGTCCCTGAAGAATATTTTCCATCGTACGCTGGAATATAGCGCAGGCTGATGACACTCCAAAAGGTAGCCTAGTATAACGAAAAAGGCCCTTCAGGGTGTTGATCGTAGCGAACTTCTGGGAGTCCTTGTCCAGTTTCAACTGCAGGTAGGCGTGGCTCATGTCCAGTTTCGTGAACAAAAGCCCACCTGCCAATTTGGCATATAGGTTGTCTATTTTCGGGATTGGCTATTTGTCCAGCAGTGCATATTTGTTTACCGTCGGTTTGAAATCTCCACAGAGACGTATCGAGCCGTCTGGCTTCAAAATTGGTACCACCGGCGCTGCCCATTCCGAGAACAGTACTGGTCTGATAATGCCGTCGCGCCGTAGCCTTTCTATTTCGTCATCTACTTTCTTCCTTAATGCAAAAGGTACCAGCCTGGCCTTACAAAATTTCAGAAGGGCTTCTGGGTCCACGTGCAAAGTTGCTTTGGCGCCTATGATTTCCCCCAAACCTTCCTGGAAGACCTCCGGGTATTTTTGGAGTACTCCACTGAACTGCCCGCTTCCACTCTGGAAAATTTTCATCGAATCTAATTTTAGGTCTTTCAGCCTGTTTCGTCCAATTAAGCTCGGTCCGGAGCCCTCTACTATTGTCAACGGTAATCTGAGCAATTGTTTCTCATATTCCACGGGTACATGAATCGTGCCTAGAACTTCCAGAGGTTCCCCCGTGTAGGTTTTAAGTTTCGTCGATGTTTTTGTTAGGGTTAGTGGATGGAGTCCATCTTTGATTTTTCTAAATGCTGCCACTCCCATTACTGATACGGCCGCACCCGTGTCTATTTCCATTATTGTTGGCCGCCCGTTCACACGTGGGGTAATCTTAATGGGTTCTGTTTTCTTTGTTGCAATATTATATAATTGTTCCCCTTCGGAGGAGGATGGGGCGTCTAGGTTGTGTACTTCCCTGTGTCCCCACCTGCTATTCCTCTTTTGCCACCTCCTTCTAGGGTTTCTGCCACTGTTACCCCACTCTGTCTGGTGCCAGAAACGGTCCTTCTCAGTTGGGGGAGCCTCAGCCGGTACTTCCCTCTGTCTCCAGTTAGTCCTGGCCAACGTGGGGGCAGTTCTGGGGTTTTCCCTTTCCCCTCTATTCCTCAGGCTTTTCCTGAGAGCGGCTATCTGGTAGCAGGACCCGTTGTGGTAGTCCCTCTCACAGGTATCTACCTCCATTGGCGTGCCCTGTAGTTCCTGCGCCCCGCTTGCTGCCTTTTCTAGGGACAGTGCAAGCTGTAACGCCTGCCTGCAGTCTAGCTCCGTTTCCGCCAACAGGCGTTTCTGTATTGTGAGGTCGTTTATACCACACACTAACCGGTCCCGAAGCATTTCATTTAGTGTCGGGCCGAACTCACATTTTTCCGCCAGCCTTCTCAGGTGGGTCAAGAAATTTGTGACTGACTTCCTGTCTTCCCGCTTCGCTGTGTAGAATCTGTACCTATGCAAAATGAGAGGTGGTTTTGGGTCGTAGTGCTCTTTCACCAATTCTGTTAATTCTTGGAAAGTTTTCGTGTCTGGCGCATCGGGATAAGTTAGACTACGTATAATGGCGAAAGCTGAGGGTCTGCACGCCGACAGCAGGATAAGCCGTCTCCTTTCGTCCGTCAGTATATCATTTGCCCGGAAGAAGTAACACATTCTCTCCACATACTGGGACCAGTCCTCAATAGCCGGGTCGAATGCCTCTAACCTCACAAAAAACGGCATTTTAAAAAAATGGCAAGGCTGACCCTCCGAGTGCGGCAGCTGGTCTCCGCAAAATTCTTAGTTTACCTAGTCGCCACTGTAGTAATCCACGGGAGGCAGGAGTTCCGTCACCACACCAATATTTATTTACAATAACGATATTACAGAAGCAGCTACAAACAGTGCTGCTAGCAGTCCAGTCAACTTAAGACTGGCTCACAAAGCCTACACGGGTGCTTATATGGGCCCCCTCAATGAGCTATCATTGAGGGAGCTCATACTCCAATTGGCCAACCAATAAAGCCAATTGGAGTTCATTACACCTTGCATTTTTCCAAATTACACTGCCATTCATTTGCCCACTCACTCAACTTGTCCAAATCACACTGAAGGATCTCTGCATCCTCTTCACTGCTGACCCTCCCACACAACTTGGTGTCTTCTGCAAATTTTGAGATATTACATTTTGTTCCCTCATCTGAATCATTAATATATATTGTAAATAGCTGGGGTCCTAGCACCAATCTCTTTGGTACCCCACTGGTCATTGCCTGCCAATTTGAAAAAGGCCTGTTAATTTCGACTCTTTGTTTCTTGTCTGTCAACCAGTTTTCTATCCATTTCAATATACTATCCCGAATCCTCTGCGCTTTAATTTTACACACTAATCTCTTATGTGGGACTTTGTCAAAAATCTTCTGAAAGTCCAAATATATCACATCCACTGGCTCCCCCTCATCATCTCTACTAGTTACGTCTTCGAAGAATTCCAGTAGATTTGCCAAGCATGATTTCCCCTCATAAATCCATATCGACTCATAGAACATAGAACGATACAGCGCAGTACAGGCCCTTCGGCCCTCGATGTTGCACCGACATGGAAAAAATCTAAAGGCCATCTAACCTACACTATGCCCTTATCATCCATATGCTTATCCAATAAATTTTTAAATGCCCTCAATGTTGGCGAGTTCACTACTGTTGCAGGTAGGGCATTCCACGGCCTCACCACTCTTTGCGTAAAAAACCCACCTCTGACCTCTGTCCTATATCTATTACCCCTCAATTTAAGGCTATGTCCCCTCGTGCTAGCCACCTCCATCCGCGGGAGAAGGCTCTCGCTGTCCACCCTATCTAACCCTCTGATCATTTTGTATGCCTCTATTAAGTCACCTCTTAACCTTCTTCTCTCTAACGAAAACAACCTCAAGTCCATCAGCCTTTCCTCATAAGATTTTCCCTCCATACCAGGCAACATCCTGGTAAATCTCCTCTGCACCCGTTCCAAAGCTTCCACGTCCTTCCTATAATGAGGCGACCAGAACTGTACGCAATACTCCAAATGCGGCCGTACTAGAGTTTTGTACAACTGCAACATGACCTCATGGCTCCGGAACTCAATCCCTCTACCAATAAAGGCCAACACACCATAGGCCTTCTTCACAACCCTATCAACCTGGGTGGCAACTTTCAGGGATCTATGTACATGGACACCGAGATCCCTCTGCTCATCCACACTACCAAGAATTTTACCATTAGCCAAATATTCCGCATTTCTGTTATTCTTTCCAAAGTGAATCACCTCACACTTCTCCACATTAAACTCCATTTGCCACCTCTCAGCCCAGCTCTGCAGCTTATCTATGTCCCTCTGTAACCTGCAACATCCTTCCGCACTGTCTACAACTCCACCGACTTTAGTGTCGTCTGCAAATTTACTCACCCATCCTTCTGCGCCCTCCTCTAGGTCATTTATAAAAATGACAAACAGCAACGGCCCCAGAACAGATCCTTGTGGTACGCCACTCGTAACTGAACTCCATTCTGAACATTTCCCATCAACTACCACTCTCTGTCTTCTTTCAACTAGCCAATTTCTGATCCACATCTCTAAATCACCCTCAATCCCCAGCCTCCGTATTTTCTGCAATAGACGACCGTGGGGAACCTTATCAAACGCTTTACTGAAATCCATATACACCACATCAACTGCTCTACCCTCGTCTACCTGTTCAGTCACCTTCTCAAAGAACTCGATAAGGTTTGTGAGGCATGACCTACCCTTCACAAAACCATGCTGACTGTCCCTAATCATATTATTCCTATCTAGATGATTATAAATTGTATCTTTTATAATCCTCTCCAAGACTTTACCCACCACAGACGTTAGGCTCACCGGCCTATAGTTACCGGGGTTATCTCTACTCCCCTTCTTGAACAAAGGGACCACATTTGCTATCCTCCAGTCCTCTGGCACTATTCCTGTAGCCAATGATGACCTAAAAATCAAAGCCAAAGGCTCAGCAATCTCTTCCCTGGCTTCCCAGAGAATCCTAGGATAAATCCCATCTGGCCCCGGGGACTTATCTATTTTCACCTTGTCCAGAATTGCCAACACTTCTTCCCTACGCACCTCAATGCCATCTATTCTAATAGCCTGGGTCTCAGCATTCTCCTCCACAATATTATCTTTTTCTTGAGTGAATACTGACGAAAAGTATTCATTTAGTATCTCGCTTATCTCCTCAGCCTCCACACACAACTTCCCACCACTGTCCTTGACTGGCCCTACTCTTACCCTAGTCATTCTTTTATTCCTGACATACCTATAGAAAGCTTTTGGGTTTTCCTTGATCCTACCTGCCAAAGACTTCTCATGTCCCCTCCTTGCTCGTCTCAGCTCTCTCTTTAGATCCTTCCTCGCTTCCTTGTAACTATCAAGCGCCCCAACTGAAACTTCACGCCTCATCTTCACATAGGCCTCCTTCTTCCTCTTAACAAGTGATTCCACTTCTTTGGTAAACCACGGTTCCCTCGCTCGACCCCTTCCTCCCTGCCTGACTGGTACGTACTTATCAAGAACATGCAATAGCTGTTCCTTGAACAAGCTCCACATATCCAGTGTGCCCAACCCTTGCAGCCTACTTCTCCAACCAACACATCCTAAGTCATGTCTAATGGCATCATAATTGCCCTTCCCCCAGCTATAACTCTTGCCCTGCGGGGTATACTTATCCCTTTCCATCACTAATGTAAAGGTCACCGAATTGTGGTCACTGTTTCCAAAGTGCTCACCTACCTCCAGATCTAACACCTGGCCTGGTTCATTACCCAAAACCAAATCCAATGTGGCCTCGCCTCTTGTTGGCCTGTCAACATATTGTGTCAGGAAACCCTCCTGCACACATTGTACAAAGAATGACCCATCTAATGTACTCGAACTATATCTTTTCCAGTCAATATTTGGAAAGTTAAAGTCTCCCATAACAACTACCCTGTTACTTTCGCTCTTTTCCAGAATCATCTTCGCCATCCTTTCCTCTACATCCCTAGAACTATTAGGTGGCCTATAGAAAACTCCCAACAGGGTGACCTCTCCTTTCCTGTTTCTAACCTCAGCCCATACTACCTCAGAAGAAGAGTCCCCATCTAGCATCCTTTCCACCACCGTAATACTGTCCTTGACTAGCAGCGCCACACCTCCCCCTCTTTTGCCCCCTTCTCTGAGCTTACTAAAACACCTAAACCCCGGAACCTGCAACAACCATTCCTGTCCCTGCTCTATCCATGTCTCTGAAATGGCCACAACATCGAAGTCCCAGGTACCAACCCATGCTGCCAGTTCCCCTACCTTATTTCGTATACTCCTGGCATTGAAGTAGACACACTTCAAACCACCTACCTGAACACTGGCACCCTCCTGCGAAGTCAAATCTGTGCTCCTGACCTCTATACTCTCAATCTCCCGTACCCCAAAACTACAATCCAGGTTCCCATGCCCCTGCTGAATTAGTTTAAACCCCCCCAAAGAGCACTAACAAATCTCCCCCCCAGGATATTGGTGCCCCTCAGGTTCAGATGTAGACCATCCTGTCTATAGAGGTCCCACCTTCCCCAGAACGAGCCCCAGTTATCCAGAAATCTGAATCCCTCCCGCCTGCACCATCCCTGTAGCCACGTGTTTAATTGCTCTCTCTCCCTATTCCTCATCTCACTATCACGTGGCACGGGCAACAACCCAGAGATAACAACTCTGTTTGTTCTCGCTCTGAGCTTCCATCCTAGCTCCCTAAAGGCCTGCCTGACATCCTTGTCCCCTTTCCTACCTATGTCGTTAGTGCCAATGTGGACTACGACTTGGGGCTGCTCCCCCTCCCCCTTAAGGACCCGGAAAACACGATCCGAGACATCACGTACCCTTGCACCTGGGAGGCAACATACCAAACGTGAGTCTCTCTCGCTCCCACAAAATCTCCTATCTGTGCCCCTGACTATTGAGTCCCCAATTACTAATGTTCTACTCCTTTCCCCCCTTCCCTTCTGAGCAACAGGGACAGACTCCGTGCCAGAGGCCCGTACCCCATGGCTTACCCCTGGTAAGTCGTCCCCCCCACAAGTATCCAAAACGGTATACTTGTTACTCAGGGGAACGACCGCAGGGGGTCCCTGCACTGACTGCTTCTTCCCAGTCCCTCTTACAGTTACCCATCTATCTCCAGTCTTTGGTGTAACTACTTCCCTGAAGCTCCTATCTATGACCCCCTCTGCCTCCCGAATGATCCGAAGTTCATCCAGCTCAAGCTCCAGGTCCCTAACACGGTTTTTGAGGAGCTGGAGTTGGGTGCACTTCCCACAGATGAAATCAGCAGGGACGCTGACGGCGTCCCTCACCTCAAACATTCTGCAGGAGGAGCATTGTACTGCCTTCCCTGACATCACCTCTAGATTTTAAAAAAAAAACAAGAAAAAGAAAAAGAAACTGTTCGATCCTGCCACTATATTCTAAGTGCTCTGTTATAAAATCTTTGATAATAGATTTTTGAATTTTCCCCACTACCAATGTCAGGCTTAGTGGCTAATCAGCTGGCTTGTAATGCAGAACAATGTCAGCAGCGCAGGTTCAATTCCCGTACTGGCCTCCCCGAACAGGCACCGAAATGTGGCGACTCGGGGCTTTTCACAGTAACTTCATTGAAGCCTACTTGTGACAATGAGCTATTATTATTATTATAATTTCCCATTTTCTCTCTACCTTCCTTTTCAAATAATGAAGTTATATTAGCTACCCTCCAATCTGCAGGAACTATTCCAGAGTCGATAGAATCTTGGAAGATGACCACTAAAGCATCCACTATTTCTAGAGCCATTTCCTTAAGTTCTTTGGGATGTAGATTATCAGACCCTGGGATTTATCAGCCTTCAATGCCACCAACTTCCCCAACAACATTTCTCTACTCATATTGATCTCCTTCAGTTCCTCCCTCTCATTAAACCCTGCGTTCCTCACCATTTCTGGTATCTGATTTATGTCCTCATTTATGAAGACAGAACCAAAGTATATGTTTAGTTGCTCAGCCATTTCTTTGTTTCCTATTATACTGTTTCCAACTGTAAGGGACCTACATTTGTCTTCACCAATCTTTTTCACTTCATGTGCCTATAGAAACTTTTACAGTCAGTGTTACAGTACACTCGTACTCTATTTTCACCTTCATAATCAATCCCTTGGTCCTTCTTTGCTGAATTCCAAACTTCTCCCAATCCTCAGACCAGGGGCAGGATTCTCTGACCCCCTGCCGGGTGGGAGAATCGCCGGGGGTCGGCGTGAATCCCGCCCCCGCCGTCCTCCCAATTCTCCCGCCTCCCAAAAACCGGGCCAGCGTGAGTTGCGCTGCCCGCCTCGGAGAATGGCGGGGTCCGGCACGACTCAATGGGCGCCGGGGCCGCCCGAATTCTCTGGCCCGCGATGGGCCGAAGTCCCACCCATATGTAGCCGGTCCCTCCGGCGTAAATTAGAGTAGGTCCCTTACCGGCAGGACCTGTAGGCACGGGCGGGCGGGCTCTGGGGGGTTTGCCGGGGATCTGGCCCTGGGAGGTGCCCCCATGGTGGGGGCCCACGGATCCGCGGGCGGGCCTGTGCTGTGGGGGCACTCTATTGTTCCGCACTGGAGGCCATGGTCCTCCGCCATTCCTGGTGCGGAAGCGATTCACTCTGCGCATGCGCCGGCCGGCGAAGGCCCTTCGGCGCCGGTTTGCATGGCGCCAAGCCCCTATCCTGCTGGCCGGCGGGGCGGTAACTACTTCAGGGCGGGCCTAGCCCCTGAAGGTGCGGAGGATTCCGCGCCTTTGGGGTGGCCCGACGCCGGAGTGGTTTACGCCACTCCGTCCCACCGGGTATGGGAGAAACCCGCCCATGTTGTTTCTCATGGCCAATTTGTATACTTCTTCCTTGGATCAAATACTATCTCCAATTTCCCTTGTAAAACAATGGATTGGCCTTTCCCATTTTACTCTTGTGCCAGGCAAGAATAAACGATTGTTGCAGTTCGACAATGCGCTCCTTGAATGGTTGCCATTGCCTCTCCACTGTCATCCCTTTAAGTTACTTTTCCCAATCTTTCATAGCCAACGTGCCTCACATCATCGTAGTTTTCTTTATTAAGATTCAGGACCCTAGTCTCAGAATCAACTACTTCATTCTCCATCTTTTTTTACTTTTCCTTATTTTAAAATGAATTCGAGTACCCAATTCATTTTTTTTTCCAATTAAGGGACAATTTAACATGGCCAATTCAGCTACCCTGCACATCTTTGGGTTGAGGGAGTGAAACCGATGCAGGCATGGGAGAATGTGAAAACTCACAGACAGTGACTTGGGGCCGGGATCAAACCCGGGTACTTGGCGCTATTAGGCAGCAGTGCCAACCAATGCGACACTCTTAATTCCCACTCCACCTTGATGAAAAATTCTATCATATCATGGTCGCTCATCCCCAAGTGGTCTCTTACAACTAGATTGCCAATGATTCCGTTCTCATTACACAATACCCAATCTAAAATGGCCTGCTCTCTAGTTGGTTCCTCAACATATTGGTCCAGTAAACCATCCCGTATATACTCCAGGAATTCTTCCTCTACAGTATAGCGGCAAGCTTGATTTTCCCAATCTATATGAAGATTAAAATCACCCATAATTTCAGATGTTCTTTTATCTCATGCGTCTCTAATTTCTTGTTTAATGCCATTACCAACATCACCACTGCAGTTTGGGGGGGTCGCCATATGATGCCCACCAATGTTTTTTGCCCCATGGCGTTTCTCAGCTCTACCCAAACAGAATCTACATTGTCAGAGCTAATATCCTTCCTCACTATTGCATGAAATTCCTCTTTACCAGCACTACCATTCCACCACCGGAGGAAACTGGAGCACCCAGAGGAGACCCATGCAAACATAGGGATAATGTGCAAACTCCACATAGACAGTCACCCAAGGCCGGAATTGAACCCAGGTCCCTGGAGCTGTGCTAATCACTGTGCCACCCTACCACCCCTGTTATCCTTCCTAAATACTGAATACCCCTGGACAAACAGTTTCCATCCCTGGTCACCCTGCAGCCATGTCTCCGTAATCCCAATGATATCATACCCGTTTAGGTCTATTTTTTCGATTCATCTGTTCATCTGCTTTATTGCGAATGCTACGTGTGTTAAGGCACAAAGCTTTTAAATTTGTCTTTTTAACATTACTTGTCTCGTCCCAATATTTTTCATCGCAGCCATGTTTGAATCTAACCCTTGGTCTCTGACTATCACTTTTCTTATTCCCCTTTCTGTCTTCCATTTTTGTTCTCGTTTCCCCCTCCTCTGTCTCCTTGCATCGGCTCCCATCCCCCTGAGATTTAGTTTAAACCTTCCCCAGCCACTCTAGCAAATACTTCCTTTTCGGACATCAGTCCTGGTCCTGCCCAGGTATAACTTGTCCAGTTTGTACTGGTCCCACCTCGCCTAGAACCGGTCCCAATGCCCCAGGAATCTGAAACCCTCCCCCTCACACCATCTCTCCAGCCACGTATTCATCCGATATTTCCATTATTTCTACCCTGACTAGCACGTGGCACTGGTAGTAATTCTGAGATCACTACCTTTGAATTCTGACTTCTCAACTTTCTTTTTATAACTTCCTATATTTTGCTTTTAGGACCTCATCCTTTTTTCCACCTCTGTTGTTGGTAGCAATGTGTACCACAACCACTGGCTGGTCATCCTCCCCCTCCAGAATGTTCTGCAAAACTGTTTTGAGGTGTCCTTGACCCTCACACCAGGGAGGCAGCATATCATCCTGGAATCTCATTTGCGGCCACAGATATCTCTCTCTATTCCCTTTACAATTGAATCCTGTATAACTATTGCACTCCCACACTTTTTACTCCTCCCTTCTACAGCAAAACCAACCGTAGTGCAACAAATTTGGCCGTTGCTGCTTTGCCCTGAGAGGTCATTCCCCTCAAAAGCATCCAAAGCATATATTTGTTTGCAGGGGAATGGCCACAGGAGATTCCTGCACTGCCTGCCTAGCTCTCTTGCTCTGCCTGGTGGTCACCCATTCCCTTTCTGCCTGCAGAGTCTGAGCCTGCGGTGTAAAATGTAATTAAAATCATATCAAGAGATTAACTGATTCAGAAACTTGGATGAAGAATTTATTTTGCTGTAATTTCTGCCATTTTCTTCTCAAACAGAATTGATTTTATGTGTGTGCACAATAAGCTCCTGGCCGGATCGATTCTGAAAATATGCCTACCTAGCCTTTATATTTTTGTCAACAAATTCAATACACTTAAAGTAGAAGTGGGGTTTAAGAAATATCTAATTTTTTTTGATAGAAGTCAATAGTAGACGTGTTCAGGAAGAATTCCAGTCATTGACAAGAAACAATGTACTTCATGTTCCAAAATTGCCTCAGTATTTACAGATAACCGTCCAGCCTGTGTTTAAAATAAAAGTTTGTTTTATTTAGGCTGTAGGGTTGAACCTCATTACATGAGTCAGGCACCAAATACTTTTCACCAACAGGTCCTACGCATTGGCATCTGTGACTTCAACTGATACGTAAAGTACAAAAAAATTAGAATGTTCACTGGTAAAGACTGAGTAGCAGAATGAGCAAGAACACTGCCATCCATCTTTAAGAATTAAGGTTAAAATTGAATCCAGACTGATGAGATCAAAAACTTGTCTCTCATGGATGGCTATGAAGATCCTGAGTGAAATGAGTACGGCCGTTCCAACTCATTGCAAATTGAACATCAATATTTTCCTGAGTCAAAACTTCTGAAAATTCAGCCAACTCATTCAGAGACCACAAGGATGGGTTGCATGGGACATGGAGAATGCTGTGGCAGCATAGTGGGAGTGTTGGACTTGAAATCTGTTTTTGAGGGAGTTTTAGTCAGTATCCAAAACCTGTTATAATGACCTGGCAGTATGAGATGCCAAATAGATTCAAAAAAGTAAAAATGTTCTATTGCTGAGCACCAATATCTGACCAATTCATAGACATGAAACACAATTAAGTGAAATTCATACTGGTTTCTCCTGTCACTTCAATAGTATATCATAAACACACTTAGTTATCAAAACACTGATTAACTGCAGAAACATCACAGGAATTTCCTCAGCGCTATTCTGTTCCATTGATATCTTCATGCATAAACAGAGCTTCTGCCAAAGTAACTGCAGTAAAACAGGAGAATTTGGAGTAAATTCATCCAAAATATCCATTGAATTGACTGTTTAAAACTTATGCCTTTTTTTGTTTTCCGGATAAATCCATCAAGGTACATTCATTTTTTGTTAACTTTAAAGGCATCACTAATCTTAGGAAAAAGAATGATTCATTGGCAGATTTGTTTTACTGCTACGTTTACGAGATCACTTTCAAAGCAACCACAAGGAAACTTCCTTACTAGAGCGAGGTCCTTCTGGGACTCCATCTTCCAGCACCTGTTGGGCACAATACTCTCCAGGTTTATGCCAATTTTGTAATTAAAATGAATAGTATTGTTGATTGAGTTATGGCGATTTGGCACATGTAAATTCCTTTCTGCTGTCTATCTGCTCTCTCATAATATCCTGTACAACACAAGCAAGTGTTTCTTACATTTTTGCTAATGTATGTATAATTCTGGTGATTTTTATATATATCTAACTGCTGTCCTTGATGGACAGGTACATGTTGTAACTTACATCCACTCTTCTTTCATTTTCTGGGGGGGACGAGGTGAAAGGATAACATACCACAGTTGCAGTCACACAGAATGTTGCGTGCCTTTGTCCAATGTGCCATTGCATTTGGTGCTGGCCGACGTGGCAGACACAGAGGAAGGTGGCCCAATCCCAGATGGAGATGGCACAGTTGCTGGTTGATGTGGCATAGACCTAGAAGGTGGTAGCACAGTTACTGGGTGATGTGGAGCAGTCCCAGAAGAAGGTGAGCCACTCCCTGTGCTCCATGGCCACGAGCATGGATGCCGCCCCCCACCGCATCACATGGGCACCGAGCAGTACAGGGTGGTACCACACCACCTGGGCCATCCGAGCAGCAGCAGGGCCAATCCAGGCCCAGTCGCTGCAGAAGTCAGCCTCTGAAGGGGACCCAGGTCACAGGGCGGGAATCGCAGCAGGCCTGATGTACTGCCTGGGGATCCACCTAGACAAACGGTTAGGGCCTGCAAGACCAGAAAGTAGACGCCAGTTAGGTTGGCACGGGTGCAGCACATAAGATAGGGACTAGGGCACTAACCTGTATATATATGTTCACAATAAACACATGTTCACTGCCTTACAACCTGCCTTGGTGCTCTTTCAGAAGGATGTGAGGGATGTGCGGGGCTGGCTGCAGAGGGGTCGCTGAGCCGGGAGGGGGTTGGGGGGGGGGGGGGGGTAGTCTGGGCCACGGAATCCAGTACGGCCAGGGGGTTCAGTTGGACCATGTGAAGGAATGGCCAGCTCGCATGCAGGGATCGCCCAAGTGGATGGTGGAAAGTGCTACTGTGGGCTGGAGGCAAACGTTGTCAAACGGTGAGAAGTACCAGAGCTTATCGCAGAGCGGGACCAGGTGCACACGTCGTGCGGCCTCCCGTGCCTCCCTGGACCCCGTGTCTTGCCCATCCCCGCAATCCCTTTATCCTCCTCGTCAGACGAGGCCTGCCGGTCAAACTCTACAGCGTGATGTTCTGGAGGACGTAGCAGGCCACCGCTATGTGGGAGACCCTCCTAGCGTTATACTTACTGGAGGGCCCCTCCAGTTCGGTCCAGGCACCTGCCCCTGGTCGCAGTAAGGACATCGTTGTAGCGGGTCTCCACGTCGGTCTGTGGCCTCTGGATGGGCGCCATCAGCCATGACCGCAGCGGATAACCTCTGTCTCCCAGGAGCTAACCCCTCAGCCAGGGGTGCACCTTGAACAGATCAGAAACCATCGAGTGTGCCAGGATGAAATCATTGAGCACACCACCTGGGTATTGGGCGCAGAAGTGTCTGATGTGCATCTCATGGTTACACACCAGCTGCACATTTATCGAGTGGAACTCCTTTCGATTTGTCAAGACTGGCCTGTCATCTGCAGGTGCTCGTAGGGGACATGCATCCCGTAAATCACCTCCCTGGACCTGGGGCATCTCGGCGATGGTAGCGAACCTCGCTGCCCAGGCATCCTGGTCGGTTCGGTCCACATTGAAATTGATGTATTGTGTGACCGGGCATATAGGCTCCGCGACGGCGTGGATGCACTTGTGCACCTAACTCTCATAGATTCTGGACAGGTACCCACTCAGCACCTTGAAGGACCCCGTGGTATAAAAGTTGAGGGTGACCGCCACCTTGACGGCCACCAGGAGTGGGTGTCCACCCCATCACTCCGCGGTGCCCGATGTGCCATGATCTGGCAGATATGTTGCACTGTCCCCCTGCTCGGCCGGAGTCTCTGGCAGCATGCCTGGTCCGACAGGTCCCCAAATGACAGGCGCTGCAGTACACACCAGGCCCCATGCAGTGTCTCTTTCCCACCTTTTCCTCAGCCTGTTGGGCTGCCAGCTCTCTGTCCTCACTGGCTGCCTCCTGTTCCTCTGGGGCAGGCTCTGCTGCTGCATGGTCCTCCTGCTCGTGCAGCTCTAGCTCGAACAGCCTCAGTGTATCCCCAGGGCTGTGGCGACTAGGAGGAAGATCACCATTCCTGGTTGAATTCCATTGATTGCAGGGGCTGAAAGGCCAGCATGTGAGCATGCTGCGAACCTCTGCACCTAACCAGGTCCAACGTGCTACATAATGGCCCCATTTTGCACTCCAGACCCTGTTCCCAAATACCCTCCACCTTCCACCCCCACCTCCGCACCCTGGCCCCGTCGGATTCTGGCACGTTGGGGGACCCCTGGCCTTGGCATACTCATGCCAGCGGTATGCTTCACAGCACCTATCTGCGCCCCCCTGTCGAGGCTCCTATGAGCATTGCTTTTGGGTGAGTTGCATGATGCCCTGCTGGCGGGTTGCGTCCGATTGGGGGTTGGGGGAAATGGCAGAGGGTGGGATGTGGGGTGCAGGGATGGTGGAACCCATACGGCCGGTGGCACTTTGCAAAACCACGGGCCACGATGGGTGGTTAGTGTGCTGCGCTGCAAGATTACTGCCTTGCAGGCCAAGGCAATAGCGGTCCGTGCTGTACTCCGTCCCACAGCCCATCCGCTGGTCACCCCCAACCCCTTTGGCTCGTTGTTGACATCGTTGTTGAGGCACCGGAGCATTGCGCTTTGGCGTGAAACCGGCACTGGCCAGGGTTTCGGCTTCAAGACTAATATACCTCCCAATTACCTTTCCTACTTTTGGCCTTGGCCGACGGTTAATCCTGCCCTGTTACTGAGCAGATTTTCTTAGATCATTAGGTAAAAATTATCTTTGTGCAATAATGTACATATAATGAACCAATTACACTATACTTCTTCAGTGGGTTGTCTTACTTAATGGAAACAGAATAATTCCTTTGAAGTCCTGTCTACAATCCAAGGGAGAATCTTCTGGTCCTGTACTCTACTGGGTTTCAGATCTTTTTACTGCACCCTATTACCAAAAACCTACATGCCTTTTTTGTGATGATGGATTGAATTATACCATGCGCCAGGTTCGGCATCATTTTAGCTAAGATGTTGGGGGATGGGATATTCCGTCAAGGGGAACATCATTGGGCGTGAAGAGATTGGAGTGGGAGTCCCATTTCACAGAGCTGGCAGCTCTCCAACATTTCGGGCATGCACCTCTGGGTCATTTAGTTATGTTTCGGCATCTCACCTCATGCCAGACTACCAGGCATCAGTCAGGGAGTTGGGTTTGAAAGAACATGGGGGGTGCACAAAGTGAGGAGGGGACGGGAGTAAACCTTGAGGACCCTCTATTTTACTGAAGAGATCTGATAGGATGAATCCCCTACCATCAGCTCATATAGGAATACCTGTTGAGCTGGGCACTTGGTGTTGGACTCTCCTACTGCTTAAATCCCAGCGGCGGTGGAATGAGACCCTTAACAGGAAATTAATTTCCCACTTATGATCCTCAGCTGGTCCACTGGCAGACAGGCCACCCACACCACCTGCGCTGATTTTCGGCTTATGCGCGATTCTCCACCCGATCGCGTTTCCCGATTCTGGCGTCGGCTGTTTTCTATGGAAAATGGTCAAACAATAAATTGTGCAAGATGATGTCTTAAGATTATGGGGATATGCATAGTAGAAAAAATACAATTACCCAAGGTGGAGTAGCAAAATAAAAGATAAAAATCACAGGGGAAGTGGACTTTCTAACAGGGTTTGAACAAGTTGATTACCGTTTCAATTTTAAGGATTGGTTTATGGAATTAAAAGAAATAACTTGGGGACTGGAAAGGGGCAAGGCTTTCAATATACAATAACAAAATACACTATGGAACTTGAAATTCTGAACAAAGCTGATCTACCTCTACAAAGCAATTTTTGTAACATTACAGTGCAACAGTTGCTCTTCTATGGTCTGGAGATCATTATGTTATGGGTTTGGTGAAAAATTACTGAACCGTACCACAAAAACTAAATTTAGACCATGAACATTTTCTCTTCAGATAGGAAACACCCTTTATGTTTTAGACAGAGAAATATAGAATTACGACACCCTGGGCTAGTGCGTGCTCAATTCCAGCCTCACTTCAAAACATTTTTTTTTAAAGTACCCAATGCTTTTTTTCCCAATTGAAGGCAATTTAGTGTGGCCAATTCACCTATTCTGCACATATTTTTGGGTTGTGGGAATGACACCCACACAGATATGGGAAGAATCTGCGAACTCCACACGGACAGTGACCCGGGGACAGGATCAAACCCAGGTCTCAGCGCCGTGAAATTCCAGCCCCACTTGACCTGGAGTCACAACACAAATGAATTAACCAATAATTCTTAGAAAAATACCCAAAGGTTTTGGCCCTTGGCTGCCCAATAATTACAGTTACCAGGTTTGCAAATGTAAACACAATTACCTTTTCTTTAGAACAAGAACTGGAATGAAATATGCAGCTCATACAACTGGTTAACTATTATCTAATTCCTAATTCTCTGCTTTAATTTGCCCCCCCCCCCCCCCCCCCCCCTACACACACACACATACACAGGAAGACAAACACAGAGGGGAACAAAGGAGTAAAAAGTCGTAAGTAAAAGGAAGTTTCAGGTGGTGGTTTTTTAGCACCTTACCCCTCTTCAAAATTTGTTTTCAGTTCATGGCTTTCATTGTAGATTCATAAATACAGCACTTAGCCTTTCTGGAAAAAGAGAGATAGAGACTGGTCTTTTGGCCAATTCATTGGCCACCATCCAACCAATCAAACAAAGTCCCACCCCATCTCTCTTTCCGGTGTCAAAAAGTCTAAAGTTCTTGTTCAAACTAGCAGAGGCTAGCAGAGTGTTATCTCCTGTAACTTCTGAATTTCTCATTCTATCTGCTGCTTGACTTAAAGATACATTTACATAGAATTTACAGTGCAGGAGGCCATTCGGCCCATCAAGTCTGCACCGGCTCTTTGAAAGAGCACCCTACCCAATCCCACACCCCCACCCCATCCCCACAACCCAGTCACCCCACCCAACACTAAGGGCAATATTGGACACTAAGGGCAATTTAGCATGGCCAATCCACCTAACCTGCACATGTTTGGACGGTGGGAGGAAACTGGAGCACCCAGACAAAACCCACGCACACACGGGGAGAACGTGCAGACTCCACACAGACAGTGACCCAAGCCGGGAATCGAACCTGGGACCCAGGAGCTGTGAAGCAATTGTGCTAACCACCATGCTACCGTGTACTCACCCATGGCTCACCCACAGCAAAACAATAGAAAGGGGAAACAAGAGCATAAACACAAAGGCCATTTAAAAGCAACTAAAGAACATAAACTCTCTCTCATTCCTCCAATTGCTGATCAAAAATGAGAGCAGCTTGCATTTATACAGTTCCTTTAATGAGGTAAAATGTCCTCAAGTTGCACTGTACAATAGTTTAATCGGACAAAATGGGCTAAGGAGGAGACATTAGAACAGGCAACAAAAGAATCTACAGAGATAGATTTTAAAGGAGGTGGGTTGGTGATGAGTTGAAAGAAGTTGAAGATGTGCAAGTGGCTAAAATTAATGGAAGAGTTCTTTGAGGGTTGTACAGCTGGAGGAGGTTATAGGGTTAGAGAAAAGGTGGGCATGGAGGGGTCTTGATACAAATTTTAAACATGAGGCATTGCTGGACCAAGTGCCACTGTAGGTCAGCAAGCCACAGAGTGATGAGTGAATGGAACGTTGTGCGTGTAAGGATATGGGCGGCAGAGTTTTGAATGAGCTCAAGTTAATGGAGTGTGGAAAGTGGGAGGTCAGCCAAGATATTAAGTCATGAACATTGGAAGATTCAAATTTGGAGGTTAAAAAAAGCACAGATGGACATTTCAGTGGCAGATGGACTGAACCAAGGATGAAGACTCATGATGTTAAACGTGAAAGTAGGTGACCTTGGTGACAGAGAGGATATGAAGTCGGAAGCTCAGCTCAGAAACAAATAGGGCACAACCCTCAGGAACAAATAGGATATAGCAGGGCTGTGAAGAGTCTAATTCAGCCAAGGTGGGTAGAGGAATTAGTAACTACGTTACAAGGTTTGTGACAAGGAATTGAAGAAAAAAATTTCAGTCTTTCAATTTTCCATTAAGACCTTGTTGTTTCTTGCATACCACAAATTAAATTGAAAGGACAGATTCAATTGCTTCTCGGCCTTTTGGCTAAGATGTGGGGACCATGAATTGGATTTGGTTTGGGTGGTTTTTGGAGCGGGCAGGGAGCTGGATTGGGGGTTTGCCTCTGACCCACGCTCTGGGCCCTGGCTTTGTAACTCAGATAAAGTAATAAAAAAAAAGAAAGGGCAGATTCAATGGAATAAAAAAAAACACTTCCATCTTCAAAGTTAAAAAAAAAATTTATATTGTTTTAATATTCATTTTCACCATGAAATTGGAATCACTGTGAAATTAATACACTCCTTAAAATACTTTTTACACAATATTGGCAGCAATTACTTTATTAATGAGTTATACTGCAAATACAAATTATTTTTATTGGAGATAGAATTCCAGTGAGCAGATCAGAGTAGAACTGGGAACTGTTTCAAGCTTCCAAACCACCCCACCACTACATGGCATCCAGTGTTATATATTTTTTAAATTATTGTCACAAATAGGCTTACATTAACACTACAATGAAGCCACTCTAAAAACCCCTAGACGCCTCTTCGTGTACACTGAGGGAGAATTCAGTATGTGCAAATTACCTAACAACACATCTTTCAGGACTTGTGGGAGGAAACCGGAGCACCCGGAGCAAACCCACGCAGGCACGAGGAGAACGTGCAGACTCCGCACAGTGACCCAAGTCAGGAATCGAACCTGGGACCCTGGCGCTGTGAAACAATGGTGCGAACCACTGTGCCACTATACTGCCCATTTCCTGCTGGGAATGAGGGAGGTACAGTGCAAACTATGAAGAGCATACTGCATTTACTCAACTGCTCTGCCCTTAGAAAGCACTTCATTAAAATATACAAATCGAGCAACACAAATAGCTTAAAAAGAAAGGTTGTTCATGTTCAATAGATATCAGTCACAGCATTCAACTCATAGGCTTAAATTCGGTAACAAAATTAATCCACTCTTAGGCGAATCAGAATAAATTTTTCCTACTTATCAGAAGTGTAGTATAATCAGTCATCATTTCAAGTAATTAAATGGTTCTAATGGTGAGACATCAAACAGGAAAATTGTGTTCAACACTAAGTATTACTGTTAAGAGTGAGCATAAGCACACAAAACAAGGCCATCAGGAATGGATACTGTCAAATATATTGTCAATTGTCAGTGTTCATTTAACAATTTTATAGAGTTCATCAGTGAACCGTAAATAAGGATCATAACTTATACATTTTTAAAAATTAATTTACAGGATGTGGGCGTCACTGGCTTGGCCAGCACTTATTGTCCATCCCTACTTGCCCTTTATAAGGTGGTGGTGAGTTGCCTTCTTGAACCGCTGCAGTCCCTGAAGTGTAGGTACACCCACAGTGCTGTTAGGGAGGTAATTCCAGGATTTTGACCCAGCAAGGATGAAGGATCAGTGATATATTTCCAAGTCAAGATGGTGAGTGACTTACATTTCATGGGCAATGGAAGTAGACCAGACATACAAAGTAAATTCTGTCCCACAATACTAATCCTAACAACTGTGTCGGATAAATCTTGCAAGCTTCAAGTAGGAATAGAATCACAGTTTACTCAGAAGGTAACTTATGTGAAATAGACTGTCCCAGTGAATTTAGGGCTGACTGTCACAGGTAAATGACGAATAATAATCTGGAACACTATGGCGTAACTATGTGAATGTCATTTGTCATGCACAGTCAGGATTGAATAAAATATATTATTTTATAATATACATAATATAGGGCGGGATTCTCTGATCCAGCGCTAAGTGGTTGACGCCGTTGTAAAACCCAAGTGTTGTACGACGTACGTAACAGGCCGCTGTCAGTAGCGATTCCTGGCCCGCAAAAAGGTGCGAGTATGAGCTCCGCAAGAAACGGGGGGCGGGGGGGGGGGCCGCGGATAGACGCGACGCGATAATGACGCTGGCCCGCATCGCTTAAGGTGCGTAAGTGGTGCTCAGAATCCCGAGACCCGCAAGATGGCCGCCGTCTACTGTGCTGCACCGAGGGTTCAGGGACCATGCCGGGGCACTCTGGGTTGGATACGCTGCTGGACGCCCTGGAGGAGAAGAGGCGTCCTGTGCCCCAGACGTGGACAACCACCAGCCACGCAGCACCGTCCGCCGTTTGTGAAGGGAGGTGGACAATGCCGTCAGCGCCGTGGGGGCACATCCCACGTACCGACAGGCCAGTGCCGGAAGAAGATGCATGATCTCACGGGGCAGGCAGGTTGAGTACACAGTGACGTGCCCCTGGCACTACCCCCGCAAACCACTCACACATGTGAAAGGCGTCCTCCCCTCCCCCCATCAACAGGGGGACAGCGCAACCCTCTATCTGACCCACATGGCTGCACCCATCCATGCCAGGCGCTTTGGCCGGGTTCCCTGTGCTGCCATGCCATTATTCACCCAACATGTGCGCTGCCTGCGTTGGACTGCCTAACACTGGTGTTTGTTTCCCCCCCCAGGATCAAACTGCCGACAACCACAGGGCGTGGGAGAGAACTGGAGGGGGTCCACCCGTACTGCACCAGCTCACCTCGCAGGCGGAGCCGAGGACCGTGAGGTTGGCAGCTGTCAGGTCGGAGGCGAACCAGCAAGTGAGACTCCCCCACCTGACTTCCCCCCACCCCCGTCCCCCTCTCCCCATGGCCACACCCCCACACACCCCATGGCCCACTGCACCCCCCTCACCCCATGCCGCACTGCACCCCCTCCCCGCCGGCGTCCTGTCTAATGATACGTACTGTCTTGTGTCTTACAGGACCAGCCGCCAATGGTCCCGCCCATCTGGCGTTGCAGGCCCAGTGGCCCCCAGGGAGGCCAGGCGCCATGGAAACCTGTCCACAGACATGGAGACCCAGGAGACAGAGACACACGGCACCCAGGACAGTGACATACAGAGGACTGAAACCCAGGAAACAGACACACAGAGGACTGAGACCCAGGATACTGACTCACAGAGGATTGACACCCAGGACACCGAGAGCCAGGACACGGACACCCAGGACCCAGATTCACACGACACTGAGGACACGGACACACAACGGACTGATACACAGAGGACTGATACACAGAGGACGGCAACCCAGAGGACTGACAGACCTGACTGTGAAATGCAGACGGGTGTGACTCAGGGCCCATCGGGCCAGGGATCGGCGCAGGAGACCCCGGACTTTGGCTCCGACGACGACCTTGACTTTTCGGCACTGCTGTCACCCACACCCTCCACCATCGCAGAGACTATCACCTCGGTTGGGCACTTTAGTGATGAGGCTTCTAGGTACTGACTGGTGAGCACCACACAGCCATCCCGGTACAGCAGGTGGAGGTAGGAGCAGCCGAGGGGCCGGACGGTCAGAGGGCAGCCCAGCCCCAGCAACCAGCTGTCGCCCAGACGATTCCCGGGTTCCTGGACTTACCAGACCCACCCATAGACCCGATGCGTTTGGACACCCAGGGACTAGACAACGGGATGACGGATGGCTTCCAGCAGCTGAAGACGCAGGTGGAGGAGTCCATCCGCGTCCAGGAGCAGGGAGTGGTGCCGTTCATGGCTGCCACCCAGGTCGACACCGCATGGGTGGCGTCCGCGGTGGAGGCAATGGGGGCAACGGTGTCGGTCATCGGTCAGGTTATGCAAGGCGTGGGGCTTCATGTGCATGCGTCATCTGTGGCCCAGGACAGGACTGCCCTCTCACAGGAAGCCATGTGCCAGAGCCAGCTGGACATTGCAGCCGCGCTCCGAGTCTCAGCAGGCCATCGCTGAGAGCATCGGGGGCATTGCCCAGATGCTGGATGGCGTCGCACAAGCCCAGAGGGTGGTGGCGCAGTCCCAGACAGCGATGGCCCACTCCCTGAGCTCCATCGCTGCTAACGTTCAGACCCTGGTCGATACGACAGCTGGTCTCCAGGACTGGCAGCGCCAGGTGTCGGTGGTGCCTTGGGGCTGGTCTCCACTCGCACCCCCGTCTCATAGAGAGGCCCGGGGGCCACCGGGCACCCCGAGGGAGGAGGAGGGGCTGGGGCCTGTGCCAGTGACTCCTGCAGGGGAGGTCCCGGAACACCGCAGCACCTCGGACTCCCCCCATTCTGTCCCTGGTGCATCTGGTGGGCAGTGGCCATAACAGGGTGGCACCACTCCATCCAGGACGCTCGAGGAACAGCCTGGCCCATCGAAGCTGGGCTGCCCCAGGAAACGAGAGCCGATGGGGAGCCAAATTGCAGGGCAAGTGTCTCAGCAGTCCGCTTCCACTCCTGCTGTACCGTCTGGGGAGGCACAGAGAGGTAGTGGTAGGGCTCGTAAGGCCAGGAAGTTAGACACCTAGTAAGTTGGCACGGGAGCAGGGCACAGTTTAGTTAAAGGGGCTAGGGTACGTGTATATAACCTTTCTAATTAAACTCACTTTTACACCAATGCAAGCTGCCTCTGTGCTATGTTCGATGTTGGCGGGGTCGGGTAGGGGACTGAGTGCCACGGTGGTCGAGGGGTGAACGAACTTGAGCCCCGGTGGATGTAATGTGCACGTCCACGCCACTTCGCCCCCAGCGATTTGACAAGGCCATGCAATGGACTGGCCAGCACTCAGACAGGGATCAGGTGGAGGGCGTAAATGTGGCCATGTGTTAGACATTGTCTAACGATTTTGAACTCACAGCTCATCGCAGAGTGGATTGTCATCATCCTCTATGGCATCGGGCACACCCGCTTCCATAAGCAACCGTGTAAGCCCATCCCGTTGTGCCGCAGGTGGATGTGTAATGGAGGGGTGTGTTGCACGAGGACGTGTGGGAGGTAAGGGTGGTGGGTGGTGTGGGAGGTACGCCTCATGAGTGTTGTGAAAGGTGGGGGTGCGGGGTGGTGAGGTGGTGCCGTACAGTGGGGTCAGTGCCCATGCTCAGCGAGCCCCTACCACGTACTTGGTGAAACATGCGCCGATCAACGCCTCCCGTGCTTGATGGCCAAGCCGGTAGCGTCATGCAGCCTCCCATCCATATCCGGCCTCATGTCCCGTCGATTGCCCCCCTATCCTCCTCATCTGGAGAGCCGTGCCCGTCGTCGGGCTTCCCCTCAGTCTCCTCCTCTCCTCCTCCAGCACATCGCCCCTCTGCTGGGCTCTATTGTGCAGGACACAGCAGACCACAGCGATGCGGCTGACCCGCTCCAACGGGTACTGGAGGGCCCCTCCAGAGCGGTTCAGGCACCTGAAGTGCATCTTCAGCAGCCCAAACCACCTCTCGACCACACCCCTGGTTGCTGCATGGGCCGTCGTTGTAATGGTTCTCCCTGTCGTCTGTTGGCCTCCGTATAGGCATCATCAGCCATGATTGCAACGGTAACGAGCGCAGATGTGGCAGGATCTTCCCTGCGGTCGCAGAGCCACCTGAATGTTCACGGAATAGGTCCCCTTCCTGGTCATGAACACACGTCCCTGTTCTCCACGGTTGGCCGCATGGCCATGTGCACCCCATCGATCGCCCCACGGACCATGGGTATCCTGGCCACAGCTGCGAATCCCGCTGCCCGGGGCAGTCCTTGGTGGGGATGCCTGGGAGATGCCGGACAGGTCCCCACTCGGCGACTGGATCGACCCCGTGGAATAAAAGGTCAGGGCCCACCGTAACTTTGACGGTCCACGCGCGATAGCATGTCCTCCCCAGTTCCACGCGGTGGCCAGGTGTGCCATCAGGTGCAGGATATGGCGACGGTTTCCCGGGCTCATCTGAGTGTTCCTCCTGCATGCCCTATCCGGCAGGTCCTCGAAGGACATGTGGTGCCGGTAGACACGACGGGCTCATCGGGCAACCAGCGGCTCGTGGCACCTCTGGAGCCATGGCACCTCCTCCTCCACCTTCTCCTCCCCCCATCCACATTGGTATCCTATCCTGTGCTCGCACCCGTTGTTGTCCTCCACCTCCTGCACCTGCTGTGGCGGGTGCCCTTGCAGGCCTGAGCAGGTGCCACCTGGCTCACTGCAGCCCGTCCCTTTGCTGTAGCCGCTGCCTCTCTGAGCCGCCTGCGCCAACGCTGCCACAGGGCTGCATGCAGGGCAGCAGCCCCCACCATGGTGGCCAACATCGCTGGACTGGTGCCCAAGCATTATGATCGCAGGGGTGGCGGGGGTAAACAACTGGTTTAAACCATGGCGCATGGCTCCCTCCCACAGCCATATGCCATGGGCTTCATGGCCGCGCCTGGTTGCCCGGTCGCGCCATAGACACACATGCGCACCCACCCCCTGGCCACACCCATCTGTGCCCCAATCCTGTTGTCCGTCCTCATTATGCGCCACCACCGATGGATGGCAGTGTCCTCACTAGGGGTTGCCATGGGTCGGGCCGGCCACCTACCCGTCGGCGGGTGCTGCCAGCTCGGTGGCCCGCCCCCCCCCGGGTGGGGTCCGGCACCCATCCACCACGGGCCGGGGGATCGTGCTCAGCCAGCACCCAGGGTTGGATGCCCATCAGCCCGGCCGCCGTTATGGTGGCCGTGGCTTAGGCACAGCCCTGCCACTGCCGGTGGGGCTGTCCTCCCCACGCCACCCCCCAAACCTGGAGGCCCTCCCCCATCACCGTCTTGCCACCCCCAGCCACGCCTGTGCCCATCCCGTCACCCCAAAGGTCCCCGAACGCCGACCCCCTCACTTCCTACCTCCGGATTTTTAAAAGCAGGTTAGAATGGCGCCAGCGTGACTTGGGGTCATGCCATCGGATTTCGGCCCATCCGGACCGCAGAATCGCCGGGGCCCTGGTGAATCGCTAAACGACCCCCTACGACGATTCTTCAGGCCGCTCGGTGCCTATCACGACCATGCCATTTTCACTTGTTGGGAGAATCATGAAAATCGGACCGTCAGTGACGGGGATTCTCCGAACCGGCGCAGGCTGAGAGAATCCCGCCCATAATGTTGGAGTGATACCCATTCAATTTTCTTCTGGATGATGAATATTAGTTGATTCAGATCACTGCATGAAATGAATTTAATGATCACTGCTAGAAACTGACTCCATTACATTCTGTGTAATAGGAATAGATCATCGATTGGGATATAAATTTGGGTCAGAAACCAGCAGAACTAGATACGGCGGCACTAGTAATGAAGCTCAAATTAGCAATCAGAATCGGGGCAGGGGGAAACCAAAGGTTTCCTTGAGGAGCCAAGGGGTCAGCACTCCTGGTCCTTCTGGCCAACAAGGATTGCTGAAAGCACCACATATCTTGGCTAGCAGGCAGTTTCTGCCTCTGTTTGGCTGACGTTTCCCAACCTACTGAAACATGAGTAGTATGGGTCAACTTCAATCAAACTTGCAGTTGCACTACTAAAATATGTTAAAGATGTCCTGACATGCAGCCCTGTTGTGTGGTGTGTTGGAGTCAGGTTCCACAATTCAATTTTTGTAACACCCTTCCAATGCTCCCCCAACCTGCCATGGGGATTCATATCTGGGCCAGTGTTTCCATTCTCTTTATTATTGTAGTCCCAAGATGTGAAATTCCTAAACAGTTCTCTTGTGATCTTGATAAATGTCTGTAGCACAAATAAACAGCCTGACATTTTTTTTTTTAAGTACTTTACTGGTTAAGCAAAGGGGCTTCTTTCTATCAGGGGGTTGGCAGAGACAATCTGTGGTCAAGAGTAATTAGATTAACACTGAACTGTACATAAGTGCAAAGTGGTGAGGAGAATGGTGCAGTCAATAGGAACATGATAATTATGAAGGATTTCAATGTCAGAAGCATGGTGGGACAGACCAGGAGAAAATGGAATGTTGTGCTGTAATCAAAACTAACAGCAAGCAGTAGTCACTGTGTATTGAAACAGACAATCAGATCAGATTTCTAGGGGATAGAACTAGAAATTAAAACTGCAGCAGATAAAGTTAATCTTTAGAAGCATGGAGGAACAGATTCAAACCAGAAAACAGAAATAAAACAGCTAGATAAGGAGTGTCAACTAATCTAAATGTTAAATGTTTTAAGATTACATGGAAACAAGAGGTCCTGGGATGCTGAAACTGCTATTAAGGAAAATAAAAGCAGACAGCTGGCATGAATGCAATGGGCTAAATTGCCTCCTTTAAAAGGAGTGCTAGCAGTAATAATTGGGCTACAAAAAAATATATGTAGCAAACTAAAAACAAAACTTGGTACCCTTTGCTACTAACCACAATTTACTAAAGATGGGAAAGATCATTAAAGGATGAGTTTGAAAGTGAGAACTTATAAAGCAAATCTTTGATATGTATCTTCACAAATTAAACTCGTGAAACTGACATCTACTACAATGTAGATATTATCCAGGTACGTACTGATCGCAAAAAGCAGAGCAAATCTAACCTGGTTCATTGCCACATTGTCAGCTTTCTGTCAGTAATCAATATATTGATGGAAGGAATCATCAATATGTATCAAGTGATACATAGGGCTGCACATTGTTTGGCCGAGCAGCAGGACTTGGGGGGGGTGGGTGGGGGGGGGGGGGGGCTCAACTTGGCCGCTACCAGCTGACATGCCATCATAAACCTTGTCTCCCCGGCAACGTTCCATTGAGGCCTGGTTCAGCAATGGGCTACAGCTACCCCCATCGCCAGTGGTGGATAGCCAATTAGGCAAATGAAATTGCCCACTGATGGCGCTTCTCAGAAGGCATCTGGAAAGATCTCCCTTACAGAGGCCCAAGACTGGTCGATTAACTGAGGTGGTTTTTCTGGCAGCAATAATGGAGGCGGTGGTGGGATTTTGATCGTGCAGTGGAAGAGAAGGGGATTCCAATAATACCACACTGAATATAAGCTCTCCCTATTTGCTGTATCTGGGCACAGCTGCAGAGGACACTGCCACCTTGAGCTACCATTCATTCCCCTACCTACATTGCCAGTTCACATCTCTGACACTGGAGATGCCTATCTTTCAGTGCTGGAGTGCCTTCTAATTGGATGGGGCTCCCAGTAAGTGGTCACCTCCTTGAAAAGCATCCTCTGGAATCCAGAGGCAGCATTTGCGGGTTCTCGATCAACAGAGGGGTCAGGACCCGGACACTAAAATTAAGCCTTGAATGCAATAACCTATTCATTAACACACAGTTTCTGCTCCACCAAAACTACTGGGCTCCAGACTACATAACAGCCATGATTCGGGCATGGAAACAAAAGTTAAATGCAAGGAGCCAATGAAAGGCAATTGACTTCCATATCAAGGCAACATTTGACTGAGCATGGTACCAAGGAGTTGGAACAAAATGTAAGTTAATTGGAAGATCCTCCATTGGCTGCAGTCATAACTGTCACACATAAAAACAGCTGCTGTTGTGGTCTTCAAAGGTCAATCATTGCAGTCAATTCAGCAGTTCCTCTGGACATTGTCCTTAGCCCAGTTATCCCAATTATGTCCTTCATTATCTCGGTCATAAAGTCACAAGAACGGCATCAACTTAGCATGAAGGCCAAGGGGTTGCAGAATAAATCAAATGCAAATGGGAGTATATACTCAATGGTAAGGTGTCAAGGAATGCAGAGGAACAGGGTGACCTAGCAACTCAATGTGTTACTACCTGAAAGGGTGACTGAAGGTAGACAAAGCCATAAAAAAGGCTAGTGCAAGAGTAAAGAAGTAATGAATGCAATGGGCTAAATGGCCTCCTTTTAAAAGGAGTGCTAGCAGTAATAATTGGGCTACAAAAGAAATATACGTATCAAACTAAAACAAAAACTTTGGTACCCTTTTGCTACTAACCGACAATTTACTAAAGATGGGAAAGATCATTTAAAGGATGAGTTGAAAGTGAGAAAGTGAGCCCATTTAGCCCATTGCATTTCTAGGGGTGATACTACTACAGAAACTGTATTACCGATAGTTTACAGCATACATACATATAATATTGCAAGAGTCCCAAGAAGGTTTAAACTCAAAGGTTTATTCAATTAATGAAATGCAGGTCACAAAGCGGCAGGCAGCATCAGTCCCAACCCATAATAATTGAGGCCGAGGAACAACCTTAGTTCGGTTGTATTTCTCAGGCCTGCTCGATGGCTTGTACCTTCACCTCCATTGAGTGAAAGCCATCATTGTCAACCCCATATCCGAGGTATGTGACCTCTTTCACGTAAAATATACACTAGTCCCTTCTTAGGCAGATGCCTGTCTCAGAGAAATGGCAGGGGACTTCTTCAAAATTATCCAGGTGACCCTTCTTGGTGGATCCAAAGAAGGTTCAGCCAGCAAGTTATGCTTGGACGCCATGTTGTTTATGCCACGAATTGGTTCCTCAGCATCTCCGGAAGGGATGGCCCATAGTCGCAATACTTGGCCAATTTGCGTTGGCGCGTCAAGAATTGGCTGCGTTGAACCTGTACCGCTGTACACACATCAACGGTTTGGGGTCATAATGGTCCACCACAAATGCTATCAGCTGGTTGAAGGTTTTTGAATCTGGGATGGCAGGGTAGGTCAGGTTTTTAATTGTGTTAAAGGTAGGGGCTCCACAGGTGGTCAGGAGTATCACCTTTTGCGTTCATCTCCTCTAATCACATTCGCCTGAAAAAGCAGTGCATCCGTTCAACGTACTGGGGCCAGTCTTCTACGCCTGTGTTTGGTCTGACCATGCTCCCTTGCAGTGAAATTCAACCGGTTCAGACGTCCAGAATCGCAGTCAATGTAGTTCCATTTTTCCTCATTGCCAGTATTTGATAATATTTAAACTCAAAGGTTTATTCAGTTAAATGCAAGGCGACAAAGCGATGGGCAGTATATCCAGTCTCAGCCGGGACCATCTGAAAATGCTGGTTCCAATCCTGGCTGGCTTTCATCTGTCTGATTTAACGAGCCGTGCTGTTAGGCCTCCGCCCCGCAGCGGGGAAGCTCGTATTCCACGAGCCTACGGGGAGATCAACTGGGTCATCCCCGTGGGTCTTGTGGGGGTTATGACAATACACCTGGGCGATAGCAGGCATTTAGACGACAGTTATGAGGACAATTTCTAGGGGTGATATGGTGGCGCAGTGGTTAGCACTGCTACCTCACGGCGCCGAGGACCCGGGGTCGGTCCTGGGTCACTGTCTAAGTAGAGTTTGCACATTCTCCCGTGTCTGCGTGGGTCTCATCCCCACAACCCAAAGATGTGCAGGGTTGGTGGGTTGGCCAGGTTAAATTGCCCCTTAAACTGGACAAAAAAGAATTGGGCATTTTAATTTAAAAAACAACACAGCAGAGAAGTTCATGAAACATTTAATAGAGGGTTTTTAAAATTATGAAATTTTTTTATTGAATAAATAAGGAAAGACTTTGATCAGTGACAGGGCAATTCATTAAAAAAATTATCCAATAGAGTAAGGAGGTCAGTTTGGAGAAATTTCTTTACATTGGGTTGTTGGAACATTAAATGCTTTGTCACAGGGTGTGGCTACTGGAGAGAACAATGTATCTTCAAAGATAAATGTGGGTAAACATTTGAAGCAGAGGAAAATACAAGGGCACAAGGAGAGAATGGGCAGGAGTTTTAATTTCTACTTATTATTTTAAAGAACCAGCTCAGACATGGTGGGAAAAATGGCTTCTTCTAATTGCATACTGCTGTGGTTCGTAGGGAGCAGGGTGGCAGCAGATGTGGGCTTGTTGGCGGACCGAAATTTTTGCATTAAGGTGGGGAGGGTGTGTGAGTAGTATGTGGAGTTCAACCGAAGTGGGGAGGTCTTGTCATCGTTGGTTTGGGAGGCATTGAAGGTGGTAGTGAGGGGTGGGGTCATCACATTTAAGGCAAAGGTAGATAGGGAGATGTGGTTGGAGTGTCAGTATCGAGAAAATTTTGGAGGGCATGGAAGATACGTGAAGGATCCGGAGCCAGGGTTATTGGTGAGGAGGAAGGAGTTGCAGGCAAAAATTTGACCTTCTGTCAACGGGTGGGGGTGGTTCGGCAGCTGAGGCAAGTGTGAGGGTGGTGTATCAGTATGGTGAGGCCAGTCGATTGTTGGCGGGCCACCTCGGGAGGGAGATTATGCAGATTGGGGGGATGGAGTAAGTGGGGTGGTGGTGGGAATGTGGCCGATAGGGGCCGGAGAGCAGGGCGGGCCAAAGGCGATGGCCTGAGGCAGTGGATACGCGGCACACTCCCCGAGTACTGATTTTGTGCGGGAAAACCGATTCTCCGCCGCATCGCCAAACGAGATTTCGGCGTTGGGGTGCAGAGAATACAGCCCCCTGTGTTTCACGTCCACTCCACACCATCCCCTTCCATAGCCCCGAGTTCCTTAGCACAGTGGACAAGGGCCCTATAGCCCAATGCAAACAACATTGTCTCATTCCCTGCTGCAGTGCAAAATACTCTGTGTTCATGCTGTTCGTGCAAATACGCGCCATTGGTTCCTTATGCAACAGTCGCACCCACAGCACTATCCCAAATCTCTCCAATACCGGCATCAAGTAACCCCACTCTACCTGATCAAACGTCTTCTCTGCTTCCAGTGCCACCAACACCTCTATTTCCTTTCCCGCTGCCAGAGACAGGACCACATTCAGCAACCTCCTCACATTCGAGACAAATGCCTTCCCTTCACAAATCCCATCTGATCTTCCCCAATCATCTTCGGGGGACATCTTCCGAACTTGACACCTACACCTTTGCCAATATCATGGCATCTACATTCAGCAGAAATATGGGCCTGTGCGACTCACACTCCACCGGATCCTTGTCCTTTTTGCAGCAACAAAATCGAAGCTTGTCCCATCATTGCGGCAAGACACCCCCAGCGATCCGCATTCTCAAACATTCCCACCATTAGCACCAGCAACTTGTCCTTAAATTTCTTATAGAATTCAACTCGGAACCCATCGGGTCCCGCCGCCTTCCCTGCCAGCATCCTCCCAATAGTCTCTTTCGGGCGGAAAAGTGGAACTGAGTCCACAAAAGATCAGCCATGATCTCATTGAACGGCGGAGCAGGCTTGAAGAGCCAGATGGCCTACTCCTGCTCCTATTTCTTTTGTTCACCTCCTGATCCCCACAACGGCCCCTCCAACCCTGCTCTACCCTCCTCGCTCAGCCTCGGATACTTCAAACCGTCCAGGAATTCGCTCATTCCCTGCTCCTCTCCGGTGGCTTCAACCGAGTCAAGTCCCTATTAAACTCCTCAAATACTTTCTTAATCTGCTCCTGGCCACCACCAGCTTCACCATCCTATTCTGAACCAACTCCCTCACCACTGCCTCCCAGTGGCACATCCTCCCTGCCTTCTCCCTGTATTCTAGACCGCCTCCATCACCCTTCTCAACTGTGCACGATTCATCGAACCTCCTTTCTCTTGGCCAAGAAACCTGGGTCCGGGTCCCCCGCATGTCTCCCATCTACCTCCAAAATCTCCTCTATCAGCTTTTGGCGTTCCTCCCTCGCCTCCTTGTCCACCTGTCATGGGTCAGGGTTTAGAGAACCCCAAAGTGTACCATGGATTTCACCTGACCCACAACTTTTAATAGATTGTGGTATGGGGAGCACACGGCCCACTCTACAGGTGTGGTACAGTAGAAATGGAAAAGTAATATTTAAAGCAAAACAATGTTTATTCTATGAACTCAAGTTAATCTTTTTAAATCATGCAGTGAACATCTTCGCGACCATCAATTCAAATACAATCCCCAAAGAATACAACACTAAGTAATGATTAAGCTGTCCTTTTATCATCCATCAGACTTAAAAAACCCTCAAAATAGAAAGACATCAGGCTTAACTTCACTACCGAGAACATTTATAATTCTGAATTCACCAAATGATCTAGAGATAGTCTTTTGATGGCAGAGAGAACAGCAGTACACCTGCTTGGTCTGGCTTCAGCTCCAACAACTGAAAACGAAACTAAAACACACCCTGCAACAAACAGCCTAAAATAAAAGTAAAAAGCTGACAGACAGCCCAGCTCCACCAATCTCTGAGATCAATGCAGTAGTAAACACTCATTTCTTAAAGGTACTCTCACTACAGCTATTCATATACACACCCATTTATAAACACCCATTTCTTAAAGGTACCCTCACTACAGCTATTCATATACACACCCATTTATAAACACCCATTTCTTAAAGATACTCTCACATGACACACCTTGCCTTGATCAAATCACCTCCCCCCTCACTACTGTCTTTACTGATACGAAACCTCCCCCGTGCAATTAAACCCCACATGTTCCTCAATCACCGTCCCAATTTATCACAAAAGCTCTGGTCCGCTAACAACCCCACACCCATTCTCCACCCCAGCCTCTGGACCATCCCCTTCTCCAAAACCACATCCAACCAATGCGGAGCATGTTCCAAAATCACAATTGGTGAGTACTCCGACCTCCTGACACCAGCCAATGAATAAGTCTATCTTCGAGTACACATGGAGTACCGGAGAGAACAATGAATATACCTGTTCATTCAGGTGTAAGAACCTCCAAGGGTCCACTCCTCCCATCTCCCTCATGAGCCCAACCAGTGTCTTCACACCCCCAGGCTGGACCAGCGAGTGAGGCTAAGACCTGTCCACCTTTGGTCCCTGCACCATATTCTAATTCCCCCCTGAGAACCCCAAAGCCTAATATAATTGTAGCCAACAATCAACTAAGGTAAACTACCCTCCCCCGTTTATCCAACCCAAAACCCTGATGTACATAACAAGAAACAACCGAAAAGAGAGATAAAGGCTAAGCACAATCCCCATCGACTCAATCCAAGTCCCAATTTCAGTCCCATCTCTCATTTCAGTTCTAGTCCTTCGGTCTTCACGAAAGTCTTCGCCACCTCCACTGTCTCGTAGTAGAAGTCCCTCGGTTTGTACATCACCCTCAGCATCGGCGGGTAAACCATGCCAAACCTCACGCCGGTGCTATACAATGCCGCCTTCACCCATCCGAAGGCCGCCCGCCATCTCGCAGGTTCCATCGTCAAGTCTTGGTATATTTGAATACCAACGCCTTCCCACTTCACCTCACGCTTTTGCTTCGCCTAACTCAGGAACTTCTCCTGAATATGAAACTTACGGAAACAAATTATAACTTCTCTTGCAGGGTCATTTGCTTTCGGCTTGAATCTGAGCAACCAATGTGCCCTGTCCAACACATATCGGGAGGGTTCTTCCCCCTCCCCCAATAGCTCTGCCAATATCTTTGTGAAGTACTCGGTCGGCCTCGGGCCCTCCACCCCCTCAAGCAGGCCCACGATCTGTAAGGTTTGCCACCTCGACCTATTCTTCAGGTTCTTCACCTACGCTCTGAGCCCTTTGTTAGCCACCGCCATTCTCTGCAGCTCCTCACCCATCGAGGTGAACTGGTCACTGTGATGCAACAGGGCCTCCTCTACGCTATTCAGCTTCTCTCCCTGTTCCAGTACCTCGGCTGATGTCTTCAACACTGCCGCCTTCACCGGAGCACCCACTCCGTCATTGCAGCCATCATCTTCCGCAGCACTTCCATACATTTGCTGAATTGCCTCTCGAATTCTCCGGCTATCAACTTGGTCAGAGTTTCCACTGTGAGGGGAGCGGCCCCACCCAGCGATCCCCCTTGAGCCATCTTTCCTCCTGTCTGGTTCACCCATTCACTCGAGAGCAATCTTTCACTCACCCCCTTCTTTGCAGTGGCTTACTTCTGGCACTTCGACATCACCTGGCTCACTTATACCTTCCTGCACCAGCTCGTTCAAAAACTGCCCCTGAAACTGGCCATTAAAGTCCAAAAACCAGAGCTTTGAGCAGGAGCCAACCAATGTGCAACCTCCAACTCCATGCCATCACCGGAAGCCCCAAATCGCTCCTCATATGACCCAGATCTTCATTCTAGGGATCATTCTTGTGAACCACCTCTGGACTCTATCCAAGGCCAACACATCCTTCCTTAGACACAGGGCCTAAAACGGCTCACAATACTCAAAACGGGGTCGGACCAGAGCCTTATACAGCCTCAAAGGTTCACCCTTGCTCTTGTATTCCAGCCCTCTCGACATGAATGCTAACATTGCATTTGCCTTCCCAACTGTCGACTGAACCTGCACGTTTGCCTTAAGAGAACCTTGACTTAAGACGCCCAAGTCCTTTTGTGCTTCTGATTTCCTTTCACAAAAGGTCACGGTGCAGTACAGAAGGGGAGATGTTTAAAGAGATAGCGAAGCATCATATATCCTGGAAGCCGATGCACTCTCTGTAAGGCGGCAGGATTTTCATGCTATGCCTCCCTTTTCGAGCTCGTGTGTGCTCCTGCATGCCAAGCACGTTTCCGACTTTCCAAATGTGGTAAGCTCAACAATAACTACGAGGACCTTGTCATCTGAATGTGGCCCGGCTCTGCTCCTCTCAGCCAACTTGTGGTCATAGCGCTCTTGCCTGCACCCTTTAATATTACTTTTCAATGCTCCATTTAGTGATTGCAAGGCTCTGTTCACAACATAGGGATGCAGTGCTGTGTGTCCCCTCACCTTAACACTAGCCTAAGGCAGTGATGCTAATTGTAAATTTTGAAAAATTGAGCTCATTGGGGCCCTAGAGGAAGCTCCGGAAGTGCATTTTGTAGCTTGATACTATCCCGAGGGAAGCAATTGGACAGGAGCGAGGACGTAGTGAAGCTGATGTGTGCACTTGATTATCAAATGAACGTAACCTGAGGGCTTCAGAAGGTCTGAGCCTGCTGCAGTTTGCCAGGGAGAGCCATGATCGAGGACTGTCTTTGTTCAGGAGGAGGCATCGTAATGTATAGCTGGCAATGTTGGAATCTCATCACCTTCAGGTGATTCACATCCATAGCGAAGTGAGGGTGAATGTAGGCTAGCATCCCGAACTGCAAAAACTCAATGTCAGTGCAATTGAGAAGATGACAACATGGGTCATGTCTAAATGGATCTCTGGCAACATGCATTATATCCTTGGTAGCATTAGCCCAAGTACAATGCGATCTAAAATGTGTATGTGCATAGGTTTGTTCTTCTGGGTGACACAGAGAGTGCTGTACAGTTGCTGGTGCTGGATCTCCTTGAGGAGCTTCGTCACATTGAAGACATGCAGTTACAAGCCTAGCAAGGATGGTAAAGCAGCTGCTGCCTTTTGTGGGCTGTCATAGCGACAGAGATGTGTAAGAGTCGCTTGAAGAGACAGCACCTGCACCTTTTCTCTTGAGGTCTGACCCTTCTTCAAAGAATTCAGGACAATGTGAACTTCATGGGCTGGATTCTCTGAGCCTCCGCGCCAAAATCGGGGTTCCCGGAGAATCGCTCGGAAATCCCTTGTGCGTGATCTGTGCGGCGCGGGCAGGGGACCGTTGACAGAGCGCCCCTACTGGCCAAGTTCCTAATGGTGTGGTTCTAATCACGTATCGGCCGTCAGGAACATCGGGTGGCGTCTGCGGACTCAGTCCGCGGCCGTCCTAGTGGGGGCCGGGGGATCGATCACGGGGGGGGGGGGGGGGGGGGCCTCAGGGACGGCCAGGTGAGTGATCGGGTGGCACGGAATTGCAGGCACACTCGATCTCGAGGGGGCCTACATTTTTGATGCCGCTCCGCAGTGCCAGTCCGCAACTGCAGCCGCCACCGTGCTCATGCGCGAACTCCCGACCGGAAGTGCGGGGCCCCGTATCCGCAGCCAGAGCTGCGGGAAGCATCCCAGGGCCCTGCCAGCCTCCTGCAGGTAGGAGAATCGCTTAGGACTTTCTTAAGGAAAGTCCAGAGTGAAGTGTCAGCATTTTTTGCAGGTGTGGGGACATTGCCCCATTTTTGGAGAATCCAGCCCCATATGTAAGCATTCGTACTCAGTGAAGTGAATGGTTGAAATGAAAAGATAGTGATGATGGTGTTCATGTGGGTCCATGACAGAGCGCACTTGTTCAAGAGGATAATCACTACTGCTCATCGCCCTCCTCCTGGAATCTGGTGGCTATGAGGGCACATCTGCCTCGCCTGCCCTATGCCTCTTCCCCTGCAGCCTTGGCTTCCTTGACCTCACCACCCTCATCACCTTTGATGTCCTCCTCAATGGAGGAGATCTGCAGCTCTTCCACCCTATCATCTGGCAGCTCCTCCCCACTTTGCTTTACCTGGTTGTGATGCTTGTTTTCTATTTCTTCCTATGACAATTAACAAGTCACTGTGGGTTAAAGAGCTTGGTACTAGCGTAGGCAAATATTCATCCCTAAAATTGTGCCCAGCACAGAATGTATTTCAATATTCCCCTTCCTCCTACCCTTTAGATGATGATACTAGATTCTTTGGCATTACATGTTTTGTCAGGAACTGAGATTATTTGGGGTGGAAGGAGGGCAGAGGTTAGGGCTGAGGCTTCTCATGTGCTAACCTGCAAGGGGAACCATTGTAACCTGCCTGTGAAACATGTCAAGTTACCTAATTTCTCCGAGCTCCCTCCTAATTCTGGGGAATTTTGAAGCTGTGACCAAGGGGTTAATACAAGATGATCGATTAGTGCCACTTCTCAGTATGCATCTCGCAGGAGTGTCCTTCATTTGCACCTTTTGGGATTTCCTGGATTGTGAATAAAGGGCTCTTTTTTTTTTTTATAAATTTAGATTACCCAATTATTTTTTCTATTAAGGGGCAATTTAGCGTGGCCAATCCACCTACTCTGCACATTTTTGGGTTGTGGGGGCGAAACCCACGCAGACACGGGGAGAATGTGCAAACTCCACACGGACAGTGACCCAGAGCCGGGATCGAACCTGGGACCTCAGCGCCGTGAGGCGGTTGTGCTAACCACTAGGCCACCATGCTGCCCAATAAAGGGCTCTTAACCTGTCTCAGCTGTATCAGTGTTCCTCAATTCTGGCCTCATGTGCATCTTTCATTTGAATTGTTCCACCACTGCCAGCCATGCTTTCAGTAGTTGCCTAGCCCCTAAGCTCTTGAATTTCCTTCCTAAATCTGTTTCTCAACCTCCTTCTCCTCCTTTAAATGTTTGAAACCCCACCTGGTTGACAAAGCTTTTTTTCACTTGTACGAATATTCTCTTAAGTAGCTCAGTGTCAAATTTTGTTTGATGATTGTTTCTGTGACATACCTTGGGATGTATTACTACATTCACAGTGCTATATAAATACAAGATGTTGCTGGTACAGAAGCAAAAGAATAAAACACCAAAATCCTTACAATTACTTCAAGAATTGTAACTAAATTGGCAGACAGAACACTTGGTTATTTTTACCGTAATAATGACATAATAACATAAGGCAGCTTTGCCAAAAATTTCACAAGACTCAAGACATAAAGAAACTGCTTTCCATTTTGCGAATTATGACAACTAGCATAAAAACCATGAAAGGGAAAAGAATTGGTACCATTTAATCTGCCAACACTTAGATACATGCACAAAAAAATATTAAAATACACAAGCAAACATATTGAAAATTTAGCTGCAGATTCTAAATATACCTCTACTCCTTATTTAGTACTGACTTCCACTGAATTTCAAACTTACCTTGTTGCCAACCATATTTTGGCTCTGGTGCAGCCAATGATGTCATGCAGCTCTTGGTGAAGACTTGAATTGGTTCTTTGTTTTGAGTCAAAGTGAGACCGCAATAAATGAACTGCCTGAATAAATGAAAGCAAAACAATTTGTTGACTGCAGTGACAACCAGCGGTTAACTGAAGACAATTCCAATAATGACAGCAAATATGTGACAACGCATCAGAAATTGCTTGAAATTAACTTGAAAGGCACACCAGTGTGAGGGTTTCAGCTAATGGTAAGTACAATTTGCAATGAATTCTACAGAGGTTTAATGCATCATGATGGCCTTTCATTTTTTTCAAATTCCAAAACAATATCCCTGTAAACATTCTTCAGCAGAGGAAATCTGCCATCCTTCAGTGGTCTCATTTTCATGTGGCTCCTGGGCTCACAGTAATGTGATTGATTCTTCACTGCAATCTAAAATAACCTAGCATAGAAACATAGAAAGAAGTCTTACAACACCAAGTTAAAGCTCAACAGATTTCTTTGGAATCACTAGCTTTCGGAGCGTAGCTCTTTCATCAGGTGAGTGTCAGTGTCTATATGCGCGATCTTCTTGGAGATCCTCTCCACTTTGAGCCGGTAGTTTGCAGTGTTGATGGTAGCCATGATGTGGAGATGTCGGTATTGGACTCGGGTGGGCACAGTAAGAAGTCTTACAACACCAGGTTAAAGTCCAACAGGTTTCTTTGAAATCACTAGCTTATGGAGCTTAGCTTCTTGAAACCCTCGTGTGAAAGATGGGGTTCAGTGAGACCAATTGGCTTCAGGTGTGACAAGCATCTAGGAGGAGTTGATGAGAAATTCATAGAAGTTGCTTTTGGTGGCATCGGTCACTTGGCTTAAGTGTGTGGTGTGTATGACCATAGGTCATTTATTGGCTTACTGGACTTACTGTATTAAGTATAAGTTAGATTTTGTAACTTGTGTTATCCTCAAGAATTTATATATATTTGTAAAGGTATAGCTGTGGATGAAGGACTACAGTAATTCAGGGGCTGGGTTAGCACATTGGGCTAAATAGCTGGCTTTGAAAGCAGACCAAGGCAGGCCAGCAGCACGGTTCAATTCCCGTACCAGCCTCCTCGAACAGGCGCCGGAATGTAGCGACTAGGGGCTTTTCACAGTAACTTAATTTGAAGCCTACTTGTGACAATAAGCGATTCTCATTCTCATATAGTTCATCTTGTTTAACACATGTTTTATTCTTTGATTAAAGGTTAATCAGCAGATTTTGTTCAGTAGCTGCTCTCTCCATTTTTATGAGCAAAAATATAAAAGTTAGGATCTATCAGGTCTAGTTCTGCCCAAAGATTTGACTTACCCAGCAGTAACATCAGCTGGGATTGTAACACATGGATCCAACAAGCCAGTCGTAGCTTATTAGTAACATTCTTTGAATCAGAAAGTTAAGGGTTCCACCTTCACTCGAAAGATTCAGTATATAGTTCAGGCTGATACTCCATTACACATCTAAGGAAGTGCTGCACTGTCTGAGTTGACACCTTTCAGATTAAATTTTAAACTGGGGTTCTGTGTGCTTCTAAATTGGGTATAAAAAATACCATGTCACGATTTGAAGAAGAGGAGAGTTCGCCCCATGGCTTTGACAATAGTTATTCCTCACCCGACACAACTAAAATCAGAATGTTGGCTGGGTTTTGTGCTGATGTCTTAAGGTAAGCCTTGACCCCAGACTTTCTGACTTCGGCGAAGCTTTAGTCCATAGTCTTTTATTGCGGAAATAAATCTTAAAAAAAATATATTGTTTATGGATCAAATAGGGTTAAATAGCAATGAAAAAAATCAAGATGAACGAAGCAGATGATTAACACCAACTCACATAGTTTCATTGCTTTGCAGCAGTTCACAAAATCCTGTCTGGTGAATGGTGTTACTGAGCAACCGACACAATGACACAGTGGTTAGCACTGCTGCCTCACAGCTCCAGGGTTCAAATTCGGCTTTGGGTGACTGTGTAGAGTTCGCACTGTCTCCCCATGCCTGTGTGGGTTTCCTCTGAGTGCTCCAATTTCCCCCCACAGTCTAAAAATGTGCAGGTTAGGTGGATTGGCCATGCTAAATTGCCCTTTAGTGTCCAAAAGATTAGGTCAGGTTCCTGGGTTACGGGGACAGGGTGTAGGCATGGGTTTAAGTAGGGTGCTCTTTCCAAGGGCCTGTACGGACTCGATGAGCCGAATGTCCTCCTTCCGCATTGTAAGAATATAGAACATACAGTGCAGAAGGAGGCCATTTGGCCCATTGAGTCTGCACCGACCCACTTAAGCCTTCACTTCCCCCTATCCCCGTAACCCAATAACCCCTCCGAACATTTTTGGACTCTAAGGGCAATTTATAATGGCCAATCCACCTAACCTGCACGTCTTTGGACTGTGGGAGGAAACCGGAGCACCCGGCGGAAACCCACGCACACACGGGGAGAACGTGCATACTCCGCACAGATAGTGACCCAGTGGGGAATTGAACCTGGGACCCTGGCGCTGTGAAGCCACAGTGCTATCCACTTGTGCTACCATGCTATGATTCTACAACCAAGTAAGTATTTGCTAAAATTTGTTAAAATTACCTCAGTCTACATACATGATGCTCTTCTACTTTGACCTCTATACTTGACATATGGTCAATCAGTTCACCAAAATCACACTGCAATGTTATTAGAGGTTAAATGAAAATGAATGATCAAAAGATTTACTGGCTTCCATTAATCAAAAACATCTGTGCTGTACTGTTCTATGTTCTATTACTGTGAAACCAATTACCTATATTACAACAGTGACTGCATTCCAAAGTATTTCATTGATGACAAAATGCTATGAGACATCCAGCGGTCTTAAAAAGTGCAATATAATTACAAGTCTTTTTTTAATATTAGAGTACTTTAAATTACACCGCAAGATTTCTCAAAAAGGAAGGTCTGCTGAAAATATTGTGAAATATTGGGTCATGCACTCTGTTAATCTAGACTGACAGTGTTGCTGGATACTAGCTTATCACCTAACGTGCTCTACATTTTGTATTTACACAGCATGAACATCTGCATTTAGATTCCACCCTTCTCCAATTTAAATTTGCTTAAATGTTTCATTGTCTCCAGATGATGTCCACAATTCACTTTAAAGGGCAGGGGTAATGAAATGTTATGCTGTACAGTTGTTAGCAATTAGCGATCTAAAACATCTTACAATATGAAGATCAGATGTTTGGGTGGTAACATTCCATGGTAGTAAGAAGCTCTATTAATGTTAGTGATTCAGTCATTCTAAGTTTGCTTTTCTTCTTACTATGTGACATAGCACAAAAGATATCTGTGTCTGTATGCAATATATTTGAGTTTTTATACAATAGCCACTGCAAGGATAATAAATTTAAGAGATGGAGGAACAATGGGATGTGGAGATGAAGTTGGTATGTATGTGGGTCTGGATTATGACTCCAAATAGCATCAACTGAAAAGGTTTATAGATTTTTTAAATTATGCTGATTCTGTATCCTTATCATGTGGGTTAGGTGTATAAGCAATTCCACTCCAAGAAAAGAAGCATGCAGACATTGTATGATAATCCCAGACCAAACCCAAACAGTGGCTAGAATACTGTGCAGAAACCACAATATTTTATTTTAATTTTGTGAGGAAAGGATAACTTGCTCCAGGAGTGGGACTTCCGGTGGCACTCGCGAGCGGAGTGGCTGCGTCGAGAAGAGGCTCCGCTGGTCCCCAATTTCTCGGACTTTTTCGGGGGTTTCCCCGTGGTTCTTCCTTCCTGGGTTTCTTCGGCCATTGGGGCCTGAGGGACGGGCGTCGGGTCGGTCCGGTTTGGAGCCGGTGAGGAGCCCCGCGGGAGTGTCCAGCGGCTGGAGCGGGAGGCATTGACCCAGACGTCGGATGCATGGGCGGAGCTTGACACGAGGCGAGGCAATCGAGGTGGCAGGCCTGAGTCCAGAACGTGATGTAGAGGGGGACTAGAGCACACTGGGTGGCTACCTCTGAAAATGGACCTTTGAGGAGTTTGAAATCCGGTCCCCGGGGGAAGAGATTTCTTGACTTTGGAATTTTTGGGGGAAAAATTTGTGAAAATAATTATTTAGTTAGTTTCAGATTGAAGAAAGAAAAGAAATAAGAAGTCGTTAGAGGATGCAAAATGCAGCTAGGAAGAAGGAAGAAAACCCGGGTTCGCCGTTGAATGAGAAGGCCAGCAAAAGCGCTGACAAGACGGCGGATGCCGGACCGCATGGTGGGGCCGCACTACTTACGGTGGAAAAGATGACCGAGGTGATGGTGGTGGAGCTGGAAAAGCAGTTTGCGAGGCATCTGGAGGCTTTGAGGAAGGAGACGGCGCTCGCATTGAAATCATTGGTGGAGGAGGCAATCGCCCCGGTGAGGGTAGCTGTGGCAAAGACATCGGCCGAGATAAGAGCCGGGCGAGAAGATGAAGGAAGTGGAGGAAGCCGTGTCGCAGCACAGCGACCAGCTCACCTCGATGGGGGACGAGCTGCGGAGAGTGGTGGAGGTCAACAGAGGACTCCGAGCAAAGCTCGAGGACTTGGAGAAACGCTCGAGACGGCACAATCTGAGAATTGTGGGCTTGCCCGAAGGGACAGAGGACCCAAGGCCAACAGAGTGCTTTGCTAAAAAGTTGGCCGGGCTGATGGGAGAGGGTGAGAACTCCTCCCAGTACGAGCTGGACCGAGCTCATCGGTCATTAAGTCTGAAGCCCGAGGTGAATGAGCCGCCGAGAGCAGTAATTATCTGCTTCCATAAATACTGCATGAAGGAGGTGGTGTTAAGCTGGGTGAAGCAGAAGCGCGAGGTGCAGTGGGACGGTGCTGGAGTTCGGATCTATCAGGACTTGATGGTTGAGCTGACGAAGAGACGAGCGGCGTTCGGGCAGGTGAAGGCGGCACTGTACAAAAAGGGGTGCGATTTGGTATGGTGTACCCGGCGAAGCTGAGGGTAACGTATAACGCCAAAGACTTTTATTTTGAGACAGTGGAGGAGGGTGAGGCGTTCGTGAGGGCAGAAGGCTTGGGACAGACGTGAGGAGCGGAACTGGAAGAGAGACTGTGATGCAGGAATTTCTAGATAGGTTGGAGTACCCGAGGCTAGGGGAGGGGGACAGGGCTAAATTAGAAGGAGCAATAGTGGAGCAGGAGATAAAGGATGCAATTGGGAGGATGCAGTCGGGGAAGGTGGCAGGGCCGGATGGGTTTCCGGTGGAATAATATAAAAAATTCAAGGATAAGCTGGCACCCGATGGTGGGGATGTCACTGTTGCTAAAAAAAGATAAGGATCCGATGGAGTGTGCGTCGTATAGGTCCATATCACTTCTGAATGTGAACGCAAAAGTATTGGCGAAGATACTGGCGGGTAGGCTGGAGGAGTGCCTCCCGAAGGTGATAGGTGAGGATCAGACGGGGTTCGTGAGAGGGAAGCAGTTTTTTTCAAACATTATGAGGGTTTTGAACATCGTTATGGCACTGGCGGAAGGGAAGGAAACAGAGGTGGTTGTGGCATTGGACGCCGAGAAGGCGTTTGACCGGGTAGAATGGGGGTACTTGATGGCAGTTCTGGAGCGGTTTGGGATTAGACCAAGATTTGTGAACTGGGTAAAGCTACTATATATGGAGCCGAAGGCGAGTGTCCGCACAAATAACATCAGCTCGAGATACTTTTCTCTCCACCGTGGGACTAGGCAGGGATGTCCTATGTCCCCCCTGCTGTTTGCACTTGCGATTGAGCCGTTGGCCATCGCATTAAGAAGTTTGGGAGCATGGAAAGGAATAGTGCGGGCGGGGGGAAGGGATAGAGCATCGGGTGTCCTTATATGCCGACAACTTGCTGTTATATGTGTCGGAACAGAGTGTGTCGATAGGGAGAATATTGGAGCTACTGAGGGTATTTGGGTCTTTCTCGGGGTACAAGCTGAACCTAGACAAGAGTGAGTATTTTGTGGTGTCTCGTCCAGAGGTGGGGGCAGGGGTGGGGGGAGCTGCCATTCCGTAGGGCAGGGACTCACTTCAGATATCTGGGGGTGCAGGTTGCCCAGGAGTGGGGAAGGCTTCGCAGGTACAATATCTCTAGTTTGGTGGGCAGAGTGAAAGCCGATCTGGCAAGGTGGGATGGTCTCCCTCTGTCACTGGCGGGTCGGGTACAGGCGGTTAAAATGAACGTGTTGCCGCGATTTCTGTTTATTTTTCAATGGCTACCAATTTTCCTGCCAAAGGCGTTTTTCAGGGAGATTGAGGGAAGGATTGCCTCGTTCATGTGGGGAGGGAAGGTGGCCAGAGTGAGAAAGCTGCTGCTACAGAGGGGAAGGCAGGCAAGGGGTTTGGGTCTTCCGAACCTGATATACTACTACTGGGCAGCGAATGTGGAGAAGGCGCGGAGCTGGGTCAGAGGGGTTAATTCCCAGTGGGTCAGAATGGAGAAGAGTTTGTGCAGGGGGTCGGGACTGAAAGCATTAGCTACAGCGCCGCTCCCGATAGCTCTGGGGAAATACTCAGGGAGTCTGGTAATAATAGCTTCATTGAAAATCTGGAGGCAGTTTCGCAAACACTTCGGGTTGGGGGCAGGGTCAAGGGAAATGCCGATTCAGGGGAACCACAGATTTGAGCCAGGGAGGTGGGATGGAAATTTCCAGAAATGGGAAGAGAAGGGGATTAGGATGCTAAAAGATTTGTTTCTTAGGGGACGGTTTGCAGGATTGAAGGAGCTGGAAGCAAAGTATTTGCTGGAGCAGGGAGAAATGTTTAGATACATGCAGGTTCAATATTTCACCAGAAAGGAGATACAGAGCTTCCCGGAGGAACCGGCCTCCACATTGCTGGAGGAGGTGCTGACGACGAGGGGACTGGAGAAGGGGGTAGTGTCAGTGGTGTACGGAGCTATTTTGAAAGCGGATAAGGCACCACTGGATGGGATCAAAGCAAAGTGGGAGGAAGAGTTGGGAGAGGTTATGGGGAGGGGGTCTGGTATGAGATGCACCGGAGAGTAAATGCCTCCACCTTATGTGCGAGGTAGGGGCTGATACAGCGGAAGGTGGTATACAGAGCACACCTCACAAGGGCGAGGATGAGCCGATTCTTTGAAGGAATAGAGGATGTGTGTGAGCGTTGCGGGGGGTGGGGGGGCTCTAGATTGGTCCTGTCCAAAGCTAGAGGATTACTGGAAGGGGGTTTTTGGGTAATTTGCATGTGAAACTGGACCCAGGTCCCTGGGAGGCCATATTCGGGCTGTCGGACCAGCCAGGGTTGGAAACGGGTGCGGAGGCAGATATCGTAGCCTTTGCCTCGTTCATCGCCCGAAGGCGGATCCTGTTAGGATGGAGAGCAGTCTCTCCACTCTGTGCCCTGGTGTGGCAGGGGGACCTGTTGGAATTCTTGACTCTTGAGAAGGTTAAGTTTGAACTGAGGGGAAGGACGGAGTGGTTCTACAAGTCATGGGCATTATTCATTATACACTTTCAAGAACTGGATAACATTGAACATTAGTTGGGGGGGATGGGTGGGAGGGCTGGGGGGATGTGTGTATTTAGGATGACTATGGGTAATCCCTGATTCCTTTTTTGTCATTTGTTTATGTAAACATGCGGGCTAATGTTTGAGGGTTGGTGGGAGGATGGAATCGTTATTAATGTTATGGGGTTTGACATATTTATTGCTGATTATTGTTTATTGTTGGTGGGTGTGAATTTGGGAGAAAATGTGAAAAAGGCAGAGAATAAATATATTTATAAAAAAAAACTTGCTCCAGGACTCCATGAAGAAATAGGGATATGGTATATTAAAACAAACTTTATTACTGACACAATATTAACATATTTAACATCACAATGGAAAAGAACTCACAATTACCCTTTAACAACAGTACTCAATAAATGAATACAATACCCTTAACTGCTATCTTTATTCCCCGTACAGAACAAACCCATATCAGCTCTCAATCCACTGTAACTACCAATGGCACATGGAATACTTGCTTCACAGAGATGTTCTCTGAGAAAGAGACATCTCTTGACACTGCTTTAAAGACAAGATCTGACTCCTGTCAGACCCATGCAGAAACTCTGGCTTGATGTCTTCAGAAGATGTTTCTCAGCTTGTTTCAGCTCCCCCTTGTTCTCAGACAGGTCTGCACTGCTTTAAAGCTTGGTAATTTCTTTAAACTGAACTGTAGTGTCAATAAAATTGCATCATTTCAGGACACAACTTAATTGAGCTCAGAACTGAACTGTTTTCTCAAAATGCCTGACGCCTTAGCTCCACCCAGCAACAATATCACCATACCAAGTTCATATTGAATTAACTCCACAGGGAATCAGCTTAATCAAAACAAAATTAGATGAGCTTAAGCCTTTTGTAAAGCTTTCATTGCACGCCTGTAGCCACCTGGGGTGGCCACTTCCCGATTCCAAAATGGATGCCTGCAAAGATTACAGGGAAAACTGGCCACCCACAGGAAAAACAAGCAGGTGCAAGGTTTCCTGTGTATTAGGATTTTCAGAACCCAGACAGAACCGAAACCAATAGCCATCTACATACTAAAATGCAATCCGCAGGAACAATTAGAAACATTGAATCAATCGGGACCAAACCAGACTACCCGGCGCCAGCGGGAGCCAGGACAAAGGCAGGCCAACGGACACATTGGGCCCGCTCAACGATCAGGGAACAACTCCAGTATTGGAGGAAATTGATGAAAACGATTGGGACATGGCCCAATTGATTGGGACCAGGTTTGGGGCCCGCCCACAAGGGCGCAAAACCCCTGGGGACTATAAAGTAGAGTCCCCAAGTTCAGTTCGCTCTCTTGGCAGCTCTCAAAGAACTCTTGACCGTGACTCTCAGCAAGGAGAGACCTGCCTAGCAGCTGCATCAACCAAGTAAGTCTCAAGTCAACGCACGCTACGAGATTGACGCTCCTAGCTGCTATTCCGTACCAGTTTGAAGCCAGCAGATTCAGAACCGGACAAAGGCCATTGTTCCTCTGACCTGGTGGGCCCTTTAAAAGCTAAGTATAGGCCTTTAGTAGCAGTGATAGTCTAGTAAGTAGAGTTTTATGCATGAGTAGTGATTGGCTGTGTGTATAATAAACGTGTTTTGATTTGAAACTTACTAACTGGTGTATTGAGTTATTGATCAGCACTTGGCTTTGAACCTCGTGGTGCTATCAGAAAGATACCTGGCGACTCTAGAGCAAGATTATTAAACAGAGCAATTATGTAAAAGCAACACTTAGCAACACGCCAATCTTTCAAACTATAATTTCTTTTAAAGCATGACTGCAGCAGTCACACACACTAGCCCATTAACCGCTGGTGTACCAAATAACTGTAATACAATACATCTGAAATTCTTACATTCATCACAATTGCAAAATAAATTATTTGATTAAATGTGCATGAATAAGCACTGGACAGATTCACTGGTAAAATAAGTATTACAATTCAAAACGTGGTTTAACACCCTTTTTGTGAGTTTTGGGTTGGATTACTGTTTCAAGCTAATCTCAATTTGGGCAACGGGAGAGCCAGTAGAATTGCTTATCCAGGCTATGGATAAAGAAAAAGATTCCATCTGGTTATTCCTGACTGATAATGCATTTGTGCATTCAACAGGTTGGGATGGGACAAAACTTGACTGTTAAGCCACCTAAAGAGAAAATCCTTTGGGACTCACTAACTTGCATAAATAGGGAATAGGCAGTATTATGGCCCAGTCTTGACTAAACACTTCTTTCATCTGATCACCAATTAGAGATTTCCATAAGAGAGAATAACCTGTTATATTTTAGTTCTTAGGGGTGCTTCCCTAAATTTCCTTTCAAATTACACTGCAAATCTCCCAGTATCAAAAGTGAAGTGTACGTGGCCATGACAAATTAGTCACTGTGCATGTGCATTGTAATGGCATTATGAAGCCATCAATCAATGACATGTAACATATATACAAGAGGGGCTGCATACACAATGGGTACGATTTTCCCATTACGTTGCGCCCAGCGCTGATCCGGGTGCATAGTGGGAGAGACCATAACCGGCGGTCGCGTGCGATGCACCTGACCCGAGGCACTGGTTGTGATCGAGATAATCGTATTTACCATGGGTAGGGGGTATGGTGGATCCTCAATTTAACTTTGAGATCTGGGCACCCTTTAAAAATGGTGCCTCGATTGTCAAGGAGTTCTCCACTACTGAAAAAATTCAAAGTGTGGGGAAATTCCAGTGAAAAACCTCAAGGATCCAAAAAAATGACTAAATGTGGATGAATACCAGTCTGGACTGCGCCCAAACACCCCCAGGAATCACCCTGCCAAACCCATCCAAAATCTCACTATGTTTGGGAGGATTGCGCCCAATGATGTTATGAAAGGGCATGGACTATGCTGCTACCAGTATAGTGTTTTCAATTACTGATATCAATTACTCAGGTGAATAAATCATTTTTCTTATTGTCATTCTAACAATGGGCCATGTTTGGCTTCCCCTGGTCTTTGGCAGTGAGCGAATTAGGCTACAGGAACCAGCGACTGAAGGATGTAGAAGTGACAAGAATCGCTATGAAGTGAAATTTGCACTCTTATTCATGTGGTATAATTATCATACACATATATAACAATTAACATCTGCTTACAAAATATTCCTCACTGGCAATCACAAGGGATGCCCATCATGCTTGTCGGACTGTCAAAAAATATCACATTATCAGAAAATGTATTCAAGCTAAAAAATGATTGATCAGATTTATTATCTGTTAAATAATAGGTGGAAAATGGAAAACCTGCCAGATACTGAAACAGCACAACACTTTTTAAGTAGAAGTAGCTCACTAGGGATTAATATAGCTTTTTTTGGAACCTAGTAGAGTGCATTAAGTGAGAGAACCTTTGATTGAGAGTCAGAATTGTCCCTTGGCAGATTTTCACACAAAAAGATGTCTGTGGGTGATGGAAAACCCAGGTTATTCGTAAAGTTTTGATTTATTGCTAGACCTAATTCGTAGCAACCAAAACTGGAATTACTGCCTTAGTTCATGTTGTCCATCTTTCACCTATTTCCTTGGTGCAAAATAAAGAGATTTTAATAGTTCTCACTAGTCCAGCCACAGTGGTATCTATCGCTCTTGGGAGTCAGAAGGCAGGACCCACTCCACAAACTTGGTTACATGATCCAGGTGGACACTTCGTGCACTGAGGTTCCATCATTTAGATAAAATGTTAAACTGGAGCTTTCTCTGTCCTCCCAGGCAAGCCGTGAAAGATCTCAAGGCACAACTGAAAAGCACAAGAAGCTCGCTGACCAACATTTTACCCCCTCAATCAACATAATTAAGAACAAACTATCTAATTATTTATATAATTGATACTTGTAGAATTTCGCTGTTCACAAATTGCTTGCGTATATGTACGACACTTGATTACACTTCAAAACAACTTAATTGGCTATGAAGTGCTTTGGGATGTTCAGAGGTTGTAAAACAAAACCAAATGCATGTTTTTTTCATTCTTTTAGAGGTGCTAAGTGTCTGGGTAATGGGTGCAAAGTTCCATTCTGTTTTAAGTTTCAAAGATACAGCCAGCTGAAACAGATTTTAAAAATCAGCTTTACCCTATCTGACATAATATAAAAGAAATGCAGAAAATCTGCCAGAGAAGCAAAGTACTGGATACCTCCAGCTGCCCAAAAACCAGTGCCTTCTTGTGATGATTGTTATCAGGTAAAGAAAAGGTTAAAAAAAAAAGTGGTTTAAGAGGTTTCTGTTGGCACACTGATACATTGTTAGTTCTCGCAGAATTGTAAGGTAGTCTTTGTTAATTTGTTCATGCGTTCTAATTCTACAGCATCGCATCACTGCTGGCACAAACTGAGTGAACCTTGCAAAATATTGGATTACATCGGTTTAATTATAATTAACAGAATCTAACATTACATGGATTTGAAAATGAAAGGAAAAAGGAACACCTAACTCAGGAATTATTGTATTTGATTTTTAAAAAAAAATGCAAGACCCTGGAGAAAAATAAATTCACACTTACCACCGAGCTGGAACCAATTCAATGCTATTTGGCAAAAGGAATCCAAAGTTCAGGTACACACAAATTGAAGCACTGAACCACACCTTTACTGTTAAATAATGCAGCCATGAGACACTTTGTTTTCTTGGATGGAGTACAATGGAATCCTTGTCAGAGAGCAGTTCTTCCTTGCTACCATTTCACAGCCATAGTGGCCAATATTGAAAGTTGTCCATTAGATTCATACAAATTATAACTCAACTGACAGATAAAACCTGAATCAAGCAGGACTATTAATGTTTCAAATATTTCAGCTTCCATTTAAAACCATGAATTTTGTAATTGATGTTAAGTTAAGGCTGTGGTAACCCATTTAAAATCCAATCCAAATTTCAGGCTTTGGTCTCCAAATTAAAAACTTTTAAAGGAATAAACTTTCCAGTAATTGGAATTTGAACATGCCCATTCTTTCACCATGACAGTTTTGTGCAGCAAGGGCTTCTGGCCAGGATTGTGCTTTGTATTTGTAAAGTATCACTATAGCAACAGTAAAATTCCACTAAAAACAAAACAAAAAACATTATGGGTGCAATTCTCCCAGCCCCGCACCGGGTTGGAGAATCGCCGCAACTGCGCCACGCCGCCCATGCGCGATTCTCAGAGGTGCGGAGAATCGGTGCCATTTGCACCAGCCATTTGGCGCGCCGCCAGTCGCGGGCCGCTGTCCGCAGCCGGGCCGCCGATTCTCCAGCTCGGATGGGCCCAGCGGCCACTCGGAAATGGCAGAGTCCCGCCGGCGCCATTCACCCCTGGTCGCTGCTGGCGGGAACTCTGCGCGAAGGGTCGGGGCGGCCTGTGGGGCGGGGAAAAGCGCTCATTCACCGGGGGGGGGGGGGGGGTTCAAAGATGTGCGGGTTAGGTGGATTGGCCATGCCAAATTGCTCTTAGTGTGTATAAAAGGTTAGTTAGGGTTACAGGGATAGGGTGGAGATGTGGGGATAAGGTGGAGGTATGGGCTTGGGTAGGGTGCTCTTTCCAAGTGTCAGTGTAGACTAGATGGGCTAAATGGCTTACTTCTGCACTGCAAATTCTATGGACCTATAAAATCACATTGGCTGTGTATTTGGGCTCTGTAGGACTATGGAAGCCTAAAATGGCATTAGCTGCACTGCCGACCAGGCTGCTGCCCACTTCTGCCGCATGACATGCTGTGAATCAAACTAGAGCAAGCAGACCATGCATATGCCAGAAGCGTCAAAGGAATTTTATAGTGAGATCAAACAACTGTTCGCATCTGGCAACACTCATTTCACTAACTTGATCTGCGCATATGCACTGAAATCCTGTGCTAATCAATGACAGTTGAACAATCAGCAGGATGTGAGGCCCAACAACATTGTTTATAAGGCCAGCCGTAAAATTACAGGTGAGGTGCTTTTAATTTATTACTGACATGGCAAAGGTAGTGAAGTAATGTGGAGAGTGTTTGAAGGCTGGTTTGTCTCCCACATTCCATAAATTTAAGGTCATCCAAAACTCTGCTATTCACATTTTAATTCGTAGAAAGTCCCATTGTCCTGGTCAAACCATGCCTGACTTTAGAATTCTCATCCGTGGTTTCAAATCCCTCCATAGCCTTACCCCTCCCTATATCTGTAATCTCCTCCAGCCTCACAACCCTTCAAGATATCAAGGCTTCTCTAATTCTGGCTTCTTGCACATTCTTAATCATGCCTTCAGTTGCCTCGGTCCTAGACTCTTAAATTCCCCACATTCCCCTCTGCTTCTTTACTTTGTTTTTCTCCTTTAAGATACTCCTTAAAGCATAGCTCTTTCACCAAGTGTTTGTTCATCTGATCTAATATCTCCTTTTATGGCTCAGTGTCAAACTTTGTTTTATAATGCCTTGGAACATCAAGGTGCTATATAAATTGTTGCCATGATGTGGAGATGCTGGCATTGGACTGGGGTGAGCACAGTAAGAAGTCTTTCAACACGAGGTTAAAGTCTAACAGGTTTGTTTCAAATCACCTGGGCTTGCAAAATCCTACCAACTGTCCTGGTTTGAGACAATTCACACCTCTTTAACCTGGGATTACCCCACTCTCTGGATCTGTAAAGACTTAATTACCTGCAAATGCTCGCATTCAAAGCATAGTCTTGCATCTTTGCCTATATATGTTTCTGGAACCTACCTCTTCATTCACCTGAGGAAGAAGCAGTGCTCCGAAAGCTAGTGATTTGAAACAAACCTGTTGGACTTTAACCTGGTATTGTAAGACTTCTCAATATATAAATTGTTGGTATTGTTGGAATGTAGTAGCCTACATTCAGAGAGGTAACGGGATTTGCGTAGAGGTTGGGGGCCAGCCCCACTGTAGTGCCTCTAGATTTTCAACATACAATGTTAAAATGACTATGCTCCCCAAGTGAAGTATATAAATGTGAACTGGGGGGTGCAATCTACAGTGATGTCAGAAGGTGCGATTCTCTGGAAAGATTTCTAAATGTGGTAGCAAGTGGGAACTGCTGCGAGGTTCCAAGCGCTCGCTTCCCAGTGAGGCTGGCAATGCTATTCACCATTAATTGGTCCATTTAACGAGGCCCATCGAGGCTCGGGCCCTGGAGGTGATGGGGGTGGCTGAGGGCAGAGTGTTCACCAACCTGGAGGTTAGCGAAAGCCGAGGATCCACCGGGCCCCACCTGGAGGACCTATCAAACGTCAGTTGCTATTGCCTCACTGACTGGCCCATCCTTCCCACTGGTCACATCTCCATTTTCCTCCAGCAGATGGCTAAAAAAGGCAAGTATCCCATGTGCTTTCTTAACAACGTTATCGACCTTCAGGGATCTATGGACATGATCTCAAGTCCCTCTGGTCCTCTACATCTCCTCAGGTCCTACTGTTCATTGTGTATTCCCTTGCCTTGTTAGCCCTCTCAAAATGCACCACCTCACAATTTTCTGGGTTAAATTCCATTTGCCACTTTCAGCCTTTCTGACCGGCCCATCTATATGATACTGTAATCTAAGGCTTTTCTCCTCTCCATTTATCACACTACCAATTTTCGTGCCATTTGTAAACGAACTGATCATACCTCCTACCTTCACTTCTAACTCATTAATAATCTAGATCATTGATATATGTCACATTCATAGCTTGCAATATATAACAATGAGAGAATTTGAGTTGTTGGTAACTTCAGATTAATGACCATGGATTACCACGTGCTAGCCCAATTACTTTTATCAGCCAATTGCTTACCCAATTGAAGTAAACCTGCTCTTCAGGAGAATATTTTGTTTGTTAAACGGTCAACAGTAAAAAAATTCAAAAATCAACTATGTAACATTCCACATATCACATTAACCATTCAAGAACAAAGAAACGTCACCGTTCTATATTGGTACCAATACAAAGCTATACCAACTAATTTTCACAAAAAAAAACAAACACACGGTATCACCCCTCACAGGTTCCGCAACAGAAATGGAGGATAAGTCTGAGAATGTGTTATCATGTCCAAAGCTTTGTCGTAGAAGTTATCTGTCCATCAATGTATGACTTGTTCCACGAACCAGTGCCATTCTCTATTCAGGAGACGCAGCTGTGCTCTCCCACATGGCCCAATCTCACCGGAACCAAATCCTATCATCCACATATTCCACTAGCGCTCAAGATGCATTTGAACATCCTTAACTTCCAGCATGTTTAACCTGCGGGAACGTGCCAGTTACATGCAGCACTCACACCAGTAATAAAAGCATCAGTAATCCGCGAAAGCATTTCTTCAATGGCGTCATCAACGGCTCATTTGGATCAATGTCGTTCACCAGGTCCGGCAGCGTCTTCTTGCTTCAAACCTGGTTGCCTTCTAGACTCATACGTCTTCCTGAGCCCGGTGTCCCAGGACCCAGGTATCTTAGAAACAATTGTCCTTATTTCCGGCTACAGAAAAGAAAGGAAACAGCAACAGCAGCCTCCAGGCATCTGCAGCCACCAGCAGGAGCAAGCAGGAAAGACAATCTGTAGCTGTGAAGTGTTCAGGAGGAGGTGCAGATGCAGTAAATCTTCAATTGAAGTGGACATTGGGCTATATATTAGCACACTTCTGAAGATCTTTGCGTTCCAATGCCTGATTTGTCTGGTGAACTATTTTTCAGAATGTTGGGAAAATTACTGTCCTTGTTACAGTTTCCTGAATGAAAACAATGACAGGCATGTGCTGTAACTTTCAAGTTAATTCAGTAGCACTGTCACAAAAAATTTCAGATTCCTGCTATTTATATCCTAAATAATATCTACTCGGTATTTCACCAGCATGCCAAACAGTTCCCTTTAATCATATAGCATACTGGGGTCATCATCCCCTGGCATGCCTTTTCTAAACTATGGCTGGCGAGCAAAAACAAAACTCCAATTCAAATAAAGTTGTCCAGAGGGATTAGTTTATGTTGCTATTGGATTTTAAATGTCATGCTTCCAACTGAGGCTTTAGTGAGCTCTCTGTTAAAAATACATCACTTGCTTCCCACATACATTCCACTGATTCAGCTGAGTAATATTGATATTTTATTTGGACTCTGTATACAAATGAAGAGTGACCCCAGAGTTTCTGGAATTAGTACAGACAAACTGATGTAAATCTTAACTTATAGAACTGCCAATGGCTTTCTGAGTGCACACTGTATGAGCTTTGCTCCAAACACCTTGACATGTTGGCTACAGCTGAAATACATTTAGCAACGCATTACACTGTGGGCAACATTGCCGTTCCTGGTTTTGTTGACTTAAATTGCAATTTCAATTCATTTATTTTTCCAAGCTTTCCATTTCATGAAAATTAATAGGCTGCCTGTATCAGGAGGCAACTTTGAGAGTCTGTTGAAACAGCTAACTGCTGCTCTCCCTTTCTAGAAATTGACTCCTAGTGTTCGTAAAAACAAAGAAAAAGCTTCAAAATGTAAATTACAACATGGAGCAGAGTTGAGATAAACGTCAACTGGCAATTTAAAAAAAAAATACACCAATCATTTTAATTGCCAGAGTATTCTTGTAAACGTGATCGTTTTTGCACACTAGAGTGCTTTATTGCAATTTCAAAATGTCTATGCCCCCTCAGTGAATTCTATAAATGATCACAAGGGTGGGTACAATCTAGTGATGTCAGAATGCTTGCAGGGGTCAGAATAGAACAGACCTTGGGTTGTTCTAATTTAGCACGTAGGAATGTGAATACTTATAGTGCACACCATTAAAGCAAACACAGAGCTGTAGGCACGTTAATAAATCTACTTATTATTTTCAACCAAACTTTGGAATAAATTAAAGGAGTGCAACACTTAGAAAATGGTGGGTGAGATGGCAGCTCAAATAATTTACCAGCAGTTCTGACCAATGTTTGTGGCTCACAGGGCTGATGTGGAGGCACAAAATCATTGCATAATTAGAATGTCAGAATCTTAAATATGATCCTCCAAAAAAAAAAATCCAAGTTGAGAATATAGATTTTTAGGATAAAAGTCAAAGAAAAACATGACAGTAACTTTCTGTTTCATTTTACAGTTCCAAGCAAGTTTCACAATGGTGATGCATTAGGTTTCGAGTTCACAATATTCTCTTTCTCTCACTAGAAAATACATTCTTGCGATCAGTGACAATTTAAAAAGGAATTTCCTTATGTGCTGTTCCTCTAAAAAGATAGCTGCAGAGATATTGAATGTGCGAGCTGTGATTTTCCAAAATTCCTTAAGATTCAGGAATGGTCCCACTAGACTGGAAGTTGGTAAATTTTACACAGTTTTTCAAGAAAGAAGGGAAAGACAAACCAGTGAACAACAAACCAGTTAGCCTGACATCAGTTGCTGAGAAAATGCTGGAATCTATTAAGTAAGTCTTAAAAATGCACTCAGAAAAGCATAGTATGATTAGATTAAGTCAATATGATTTTATTAAGAGGAAATCCTGCTTGATAAATTTATTCACGTTTTTTGAGGATGTAAACAGTAGGGTAGATAAACGGGGGCCAGTAGATTTGGTATACCTGGATTTCCAAAAGGCATCACACAAAAGGCTCAGAGGCAAAATCTGGGCTCACGGAATTGGAGGTAATATATTAGCATGGATAGAAGATGGCTAATGGATAGAAAACAGAGAGTGGGCAGAAACAGGTATTTTTCAAGTTGGCAGGCAGTGAATAGTGAAGTACCACGAGGATCAATGCTGGGCCTCAGCTATTTACAATCTATATTAGAACATAGAACATAGAACGATACAGCGCAGTACAGGCCCTTCGGCCCTCGATGTTGCACCGACATGGAAAAAATCTAAAGGCCATCTAACCTACACTATGCCCTTATTATCCATATGCTTATCCAATAAATTTTTAAATGCCCTCAATTTTGGCGAGTTCACTACTGTTGCAGGTAGGGCATTCCACGGCCTCACCACTCTTTGCGTAAAAAACCCACCTCTGACCTCTGTCCTATATCTATTACCCCTCAATTTAAGGCTATGTCCCCTCGTGCTAGCCACCTCCATCCGCGGGAGAAGGCTCTCGCTGTCCACCCTATCTAACCCTCTGATCATTTTGTATGCCTCTATTAAGTCACCTCTTAACCTTCTTCTCTCTAACGAAAACAACCTCAAGTCCATCAGCCTTTCCTCATAAGATTTTCCCTCCATACCAGGCAACATCCTGGTAAAACTCCTCTGCACCCGTTCCAAAGCTTCCACGTCCTTCCTATAATGAGGCGACCAGAACTGTACGCAATATTAATGACTTTGATGAAGAAACAGAGCAATGCATCTAAGTTTGCTGATGATACTAAGCTAAGTGGTAAGGTAAGGTGTAGGGAAGGCGTAGATAGGCTGCAAAGAGGTATATGCAAGTTAGGCGAGTGGCCAACAAGGTGGCAGATGAAATATAATATAGGGGAGTGGTCGTCAGAATAAATAAATTTTTTTTTTTTAAAAGGTGAGAAATTTGTAAGTATTGATGTTCAAAGAGACATGGATGTGTTTGTGCAGAAAGTTAGCATGTAAGTGCTGCAAGCAACAGGAATGCAAAAATCATGTTAGCCTTAATTGCAAGGGGATTGGAGCACAAGAATAAATAAGTCTTGCTACAATTCTACAGAATTTTGGTTGTCCCTTGTTGAGAGGCTGAGTAAATTGGGTTTATATTCTCTGGAGTTTAGAAGAATGAAAACCAATCTCATTGCAACGGACAAATCCTGAAGGTGCTTGATAGGATGGAGGCTGAGAGATTGCTTTCATTGGTCAGGGAATCTAAAACATGAGGCCACAGTTTCAGACTATGGGGTCGATCATTTCGAACGGAGATGTGGAGAAATTTCTTCACTCTGAGGTGTGCGAATGCTCCATCGTTGAAAACATGCAATGCTGGGATGGACAGATTTATAAAGCAATTAACCCTCACCCTTCTTAGCAAACATTAACTAATCTCCTAGATGGTATCAATAATTTAAGCATCATATTTGTTGTGTATCTGGCAACAATTGGGACTTCACATAACAAATAAGTTCACTGGGACAGACACTGAGGTTTAGTGACCTTAAATAACTTTCTACTCATTGCTATTTACTGACAAAGTTAAGATTCTCTATTTGTTATACGACACTTCTCACTCGGTCAGTTCATGAATAAATTTGTGACCAAAATTGAGATATACAATGGGCGCGATTCTCTGGCCACGTTGCGCTCTCGCTCAAACAAAACGAGGGTGGTGAATAGTGGCAGACCGAAAACAAGAACCGCGCCAGGCGGCAGTTTGTGATGCAACCGGCGAAATCAGGATCCCGCCAAAGCATGGCAAGAAGCCAATTATCACCACTTTTTAAAATAAATTTAGAGTTCCCAATTCTTTTTTTTTCCAATTAAGGGGTAACTTTAGTGTGTCCAATCTACCTACCTTGCACATGTTGGGGTTGAGGGGGTGAGACCCACGTAAACACGGGGAGAATGTGCAACCGCCACACAGACAGTGACCCAGGGCCGGGATCGAACCACGGTCCTCAGCGCCATGAGGCAGCAGTGCTAACCACTCCGCCTCCATGCTACCTTTCTATTATATCACTTATGCCCTATTTCCATACAACGGGAGCCACCCAATATCCAAGGGTTCCGTGACTCAGCGGCGTCCCCAGCAAGTGGTCACAGCGCTTAGCACTCCTTTTTTAAAATGAAGGGCTTCTGCGGGGAGCCGAGTGGTAACGAGCCATCTTTGCTCACAAAGAGCCCGGGAGGTCTGGGCTTGCCGCCCCATTGCTCAGTGGGTGGGGGCAGGGGGGGCACACCTGGGTGGGTGGGCATCCTCAGCTGGGGTGGGCTGCCATGGGAGGGGGGAGCCGCTGTGGGGCAACCACGGGTGCAGTTCCATCAAGCCAGTCCCTGGATCGTGTGTACCCAATTCCAGGGGCAATCCATGTCCTGCTGAGGCCTTTGGCCTTGCGGCTGAAGGCTATTGCTAAATTGGCAATCGTCATTAAGTGAGCACTTCACACATCCCAAGTTGATTCCCGTGGGTGGACAGGCCATGTAGCATGTGGGAGTCATTGCCTAGCATCCCAATCGGTCCGCGATGCGTGGATACTGTACCTGAATACTGCGGGAGGCAACACCACACATGCAGCAGCTGAGATCCAAACACCTAGGGGATGGGGCAGAGCTCCATGGACATATCCGCGGTCAGAGGGTGGGTGAGAGCTAAGGAGAGGGGACCAGCGTCGGGTCCAGATAACATTATGTGTGGGTGTCTGGGATGCGTTGAGTGGGTCCACTGGCAGGAGTGAGTGGGCAGGGTGTGGGGGGAGGGGGGGAAATCAATGAGGCGATAGAGGGTCCCGGCGTGGGAGTCACTATTTGTCAGTCTAATACCCTCTCCCAATTCCTTACAGATATTGAACTGTATGGACAGTATTATGGAATCAGCAGAACAGGCCCTAGTGGTGCTGCTAATAGCCTGGGCGACCAGACGCCGGAGACAGTGGCAGCAGCAGCGCCGACAGAGGCTTGAGGTGGCGGACGCCCATGTGCCAGACCCGGCCACCCAAGAGGCCAGTGAGACCCTGAGACACCCGTGACGGCTCAGGGTGTACAGGCTTTACTGGTCGTTTGAACAAATGACGGACAGCCCATGCCACAGGAGACTCCGCCCTGTTTGCCCGGGCGGAACATTACATCAACTTTGGCATGAACCAAGCCCAACAAGATGCTCAGGCAGCAGGATTCTCCACTGTAGCTGGAATGTCCCAGGTCCAGGAGCTGATAGACTGTATGTATGTCGCCTTGCGCGCGGCCAGCTGGGAGTGTCCTATGTTAACAGAAAAGGGTTTCACTCCCTGAACATACAGCTCGTGTGCGACCACCACATGAGGAGGATCATGAGTGGGTGTGCACACTTCCAAGAGATGGTGCATGACAGCTGCATCCTGGGCCAGTCAGACACCCCAACCTCTTCGAGGATCACCCCAGCATGGCCAGTTGGCTCTTGGGGGATAAGGGGTACCCACTGAGGACCTGGCAAATGACATCAGTACAGAGGCCATAGATCGTCTAGGCGTGGAGGCAGCCAGTTGCTTAGCGCATCCCGTGAACCTTAATGCCCCGGGCGGGTGTCCTCTGCGGCCAGAGGGCCCCAGTGCACTTGTCGGCGACACATGCACAGCCGTGCTGCCCTGTCCCGTGTGCAGCCTCATCAGAGGGGTGGAACTCAGGGGAGCTGGTGGCCACCATCCCCACTCGATGGAACGAGTCGGGGCTGGCACCCAGCACCACCTTCTCCCAGTCAGTGCACCTCGGAACGGATGGGCAGCTGGTTTGAGCCCTGGCTGCCCCATGCGTTATTTGGCTTTGCCAGCGACATCGTGTCGCGCCTTCGGCATATTCCTCAGTGATTGGGCCATGCTCTGCAGTGCTTCTACAATGCCTACCTGCAACTGGGACAAGCTCCGCAGCACCTCGGCCATTCCCATCTGAGAGCGGGACACGTCCCGCAATACCTCATCAAGGTCAGCCTGGTACTGGGTCATGTCCACCAGCGAGTCGGATATTCTGCCGAGACCCTCAGCCAATGCCATCACCGCCCACGCCACGTCTTGGACACCTTCACTAATGCTGCTGGTGTCGGTTATCATCCTAGCAGCGTTGGCCTTGGTGCCACGTATTGCCGGCGACAGCTCCTGCACCCATAGCCTTTGGGACTCCCCCAATCGGCAATGGAGCTGCTGGAGTGTCAGGTATGATCATGTGGGACTATGGCGACTTTACCGTATTATTATTTTAAAAAATACGACACCAAACTACATTTGTAGAAATGTTAAGGTCCTTCTCCTATAGAATTATACCCGTTATTGTTTATTGCATTTCCGCGCTCTTTCTACCGAAATGAATCACTTCACACGACTCTGAATGATCTCTTGTCCTCTTGAAGTTTTATACTATCCTTACGGTTTAATTTGCTTGCACGTTTTGTATCATCTGCACATTTTGAAATTATGCCCTAGGTCTAGGTCATTAATATATGTCAAGAAGAGCAGGGGTCCTAATCTGATCCCTGGGGAACTCCACTCCAAACATTGCTCCAGTTTGAAAAACATCCATTAACTACTACTCTAGTTTCCTGTCACTCAGCCAATTTCACATCTATGTTGCTAATGTCCCTTTTATAGCCTGAGTCGAAACCTTTCCCAGAAGTCTGTTGAGAAAGAGGGAGAGATGATCTTTTAAATAAAATACTTATTCTTCAGCAGTTAACTACTGCCTGTCTGTACGCGTGTTTAAGGTGTTTGAAATGGAAAGCATGAGGGAAGAGCCAAGGTCCATGTCGGTATCTTGCATTATCAAATGTGTGGATAAGCATTGAAGAAAAGTAACTCAAGCAGAAATATAAACCACCTCTGATGAAACCCACAGCACATTCATTTATTTTTTCCAAAATCAATAATTGCCTGATCTCCAGCTTTTAAAACCATACTATGTACCACTGCTTGCTACACAGGCAAAGTACAAAGAACAAAAGAAAATTACAGCACCGGAACAGGCCCTTCGGCCCTCCCAGCCTGCGCCGATACAGATCCTTTATCTAAACCGGTCTCCTATTTTCCAAGGTCTACTTCCCTTTGTTCCCGCCCATTCATATACCTGTCCAGATGCATCTTAAATGATGCTATCGTGCCCGCCTCTACCACCTCCGCTGGTAAAGCATTCCAGGCACCCACCACCCTCTGCGTAAAAAACTTTCCACGCACATCTCCCTTCAACTTTCCCCCTCTCACCTTGAAATCGTGACCCCTTGTAACTGACATCCCCACTCTTGGCAAAAGCTTGTTGCTATCCACCCTGTCCATACCTCTCATAATTTTGTAGACCTCAATCAGGTCCCCCCTCAACCTCCGTCTTTCCAACGAAAACAATCCTAATCTACTCAACCTTTCTTCATTGCTAGACCCCTCCATACCAGGCAACATCCTGGTGAACCTCCTCTGCACCCTCTCCAAAGCATCCACATCCTTCTGGTAATGTGGCGACCAGAACTGCACGCAGTATTCCAAATGTGGCTGAACCAAAGTCCTATACAACTGTAACATGACCTGTCAACTCTTGTACTCAATACCCCTTCTGATGAAGGCAAGCATGCTGTATGCCTTCTTGACCACGCTATCCACCTGCGTTGCCACCTTCAGTGTACAATGGACCTGAACTCCCAGATCTCTCTGTACATCAATTTTCCCCAAGACCCTTCCATTGACCATATAGTCCGCTCTTGAATTTGATCTTCCAAAATGCATCACCTCGCATTTGCCTGGATTGAACTCCATCTGCCATTTCTCTGCCCAACTCTCCAATCTATCTATATTTTGTTGTATTCTCTGACAGTCCTCCTCGCTATCTGCAACTCCACCAATCTTAGTATCATCTGCAAACTTGGTAATCAGACCACCTATACCTTCCTCCAGGTCATTTATGTAGATCACAAACAACAGTGGTCCGAGCACGGATCCCTGTGGAACACAACTAATCACCCTTCTCCATTTTGAGACACTCCCTTCCACCACTACTCTCTGTCTCTTGTTGCCCAGCCAGTTCTTTATCCATCTAGCTAGTACACCCTGAACCCCATACGACTTCACTTTTTCCATCAACCTGCCATGGGAAACCTTATCAAACGTCTTACTGAAGTCCATGTATATGACATCTACAGCCCTTCCCTCATCAATTAACTTTGTCACTTCCTCAAAGAATTCTATTAGGTTTGTAAGACATGACCTTCCCTGCACAAAACCATGCTGCCTATCACTGATAAGTCTATTTTCTTCCAGATGTGAATAGATCCTATCCCTTAGTATCTTCTCCAACAGTTTGACTACCACTGACGTCAAGCTCACAGGTCTATAATTCCCTGGATTATCCCTGCTACCCTTCTTAAACAAAGGAACAACATTAGCAATTCTCCAATCCTCCGGGACCTCACCCGTGCTCAAGGATGCTGCAAAGATATCTGTTAAAGCCCCAGCTATTTCGACCCTCGCTTCCCTCAGTAACCTGGGATAGATCCCATCCGGTCCTGGGGACTTGTCCACCTTAATGTCTTTTAGAATACCCAAAACTTCCCCCTTCCGTATGACAACTTGACCTAGAGTATTTCAACATCCATCCTTCGCCTCAACATCCGTCTTGTCCCTCTCCTTTGTGAATACCGATGCAAAGTGCTCATTAGGAATCTCACCCATTTCGTCTGAGTCCACGCATAAATTCCCTCTTTTGTCTTTGAGTGGGCCAATCCTTTCTCTAGTTACCCTCTTGCTCCTTACATACGAATAAAAGGCTTTGGGATTTTCCTTAACCCTGTAAGCTAAAGATATTTCATGACCCCTTTTAGCCCTCTTTATTGAGCGTTTGAGATTCGTCCTACTTTCCCGATATTCCTCCAAAGCTTCATCAGTTTTGAGTAGCCTCGACCCTATGTATGCTTCCTTTTTCATTTTAGCTAGTCTCACAATTTCACCCGTCATCCATGATTCACTAATCATGCCATTTCTATCTTTCATTTTCACAGGAACATGGACTCTAATCAACCTTTCCTTAAAAGACTCCCACATTTCATATGTGGATTTACCCTTAAACAGCTGCTCCCAATCCACATTCCCTAGCTCCTGCCGAATTTTGTTATACTCTGCCTTTCCCCAATTTAGTACTCTTCCTTTCGGACCACTCTTGTCCTTGTCCATGAGTATTCTAAAACTTACGGAATTGTGATCGCTATTCCCAAAGTAATCACCGACTGAAACATCAACCACCTGGCCGGGATCATTCCCCAATACCAGGTCCAGTATGGCCCCTTCCCGAGTTGGACTATTTACATACTGCTCTAAAAAACTCTCCTGGATGCTCCTTACAAACTCTGCTCCATCTACGCCTCCAACACTACACGAATCCCATTCAATGTTGGGGAAGTTAAAATCTCCCATCACAACCACCCTATTGCTCCTACATTTTTCTATAATCTGTCTGCATATTTGTACCTCTACTTCATGCTCGCTTTTGGGAGGCCTGTAGTAAAGTCCCAACAATGTTACTGCACCCTTCCTATTTCTCAGCTCCACCCATATTGCCTCAGTGCTCGAATCCTCCATCGTGCCCTCCTTAATCACAGCTGTGATATAATCTCTGACGAGCAATGCAACTCCTCCACCCCTTCTACCTCCCTCTCTATCCCTCCTGAAGCATCTATACCCTGGGATATTCAGTTGCCAGTCCTGCCCTTCCCTCAACCAAGTCTCAGTAATACCAATAACAACATATTCCCAGGTACTGATCCAAGCCCTAAGTTCATCTGCCTTACCTGCTACACTTCTCGCATTAAAACAAATGCACCTCAGAGTGACATGGCTGATTTTTATTCATTTTGTTGATTTGCTAAAGGTCAATGTTGAATAAAACTGCAGCAGAATTTAAACATCCAGTTAAAATGGAAAGTGAGAGCATTTCAATCTATTTTGAAAAATTTAATAAAAATAATTTTTGGTTGTATTTTTTGGAAAGGAGCAAACCAGAGTGGCTTCATGGTGTTAGGTGTCCTCAGATTGGATCCCAAATTAGTCAGATTATGCAGTTTCCGTAGGTTGAGGAAACGTGACTCAGCAAGCTTCCATTTTTCCCTTTTCTATGACTTTGGGTAAATATTTCATAACTGTTAAAATACTTTTGGAAGGTGTATTCTTCCATTACAATAAAGTGGAGAATACTTTTCTTCCCCTTTGGTGGTGGTACGGGAATAGTTTTCAACATTTCAATACAATAATGGAATTCAGGTATTCAGGAAAATTGACGAGGCAGGACAATGCTACATTATCAGACAATGCAAAGTTTCTCATTTACCGTCAGGACTGTGTTGTCTTCACTCAAGTACGTCTATACCAGAGTGTCCCAAGGCCCTGGATCGAACAACTGTGTCTGGGAGACCCCGCTGTGCCGCCATTTCGCATTGGTTTCCACAAATGTGGACAAGGCTTAACAGCACTTGGGAGGGAGGGGGGAGGGGTGCTCCCTGGCAATTGAAGGTGGTCAAGCTCTGGACGCTGTGGTACCCTGTCACCCCTGGTGCCACCTTGGCACTGCCAACTGTTTCCCAGGTGGCCCTGCCAGGCTGGCAGTGCCCAGGTTGCCCATGCCAGGGATCGGGCCCAGGGATGCCCTGCCCTTTTGATGGAGAGGGCGAGGAGGAACTCGAGGATCCCCACTCAGTAAGTTGGGGAATTGGGGAGGATCCGGAGGCCGCGGTGGGGAGGTCACGAGATCGGGGCGGCATTTAAAAAATGAATGTAAGTGCGGCGTTCCTCGCAGAGGCCCTCCAAAAAAATGAAGTCCCATTTGATAGCGGGGTCATTTCCAGAGCTGCAGGCTCGGAGAAACAGTGCGCTATTTGCGCCCAAAACGGGAACATGTTTCTTTTGTTAAATCTATACTCTGCTTATTTCTACGGCCTTTTATAGAGTAGTTTGAATGTTATTAACTCCATGCCTGGCATGCCTGTTACCAAACTCCCCTTCTCGTTCCTCATCTTTCTATATTTTTTTTACCATGTTAAGGATGAGAATTTTAAAAATGAGGCATTTCTCAACTACAATCAGCTTTTATTACCATTCACCTGCAAAACACCTCAACCATGGCTTTCAAATCACTGCAAGTCAACAATTAACATTTCAAATAATAACTGTACACTATATACATTACAAGGGACAAATATCTGACACAAGTTTAAAGCAGTAACATTAACGAACTGCTTTGTTCTTGTATTTTTTGCTTTCATCAGAACCACAAGCTGAATTAATACCTGCCATATTTCTGGACTTTTGGCCATTTTTCCACAGAAAAAGGTTATTGTAAAATGCTGAGAGTAGTGTGTATTGTTGAAAAATAAAAAGGGAGAGGGTCTGAGACAGAAGGTAGTTAAAATGCTAATGAGCTGACTTTAATTTTCTTACCTTACAGACTGCAAATAATGAGCAATTTATGACTTGTTGCCCCACAATTGATAAATGTCCAATGTCCATTGTGTTGGAAAGTTTTTGATCTCTTCACTGACTATGAACGGTCAGGAACAAAGCATTGTTATAGATACCTAAAGACTAGAAAGGCTCTAGAAAGGCCAATAAATCGGTGCTGTCAACCTTTAGTCATGATCTATGCTCTCGTTAAACAAAGCCTTAATCTTACTTTATAGAATAGTCAGGTCTGTGGTAACATTGAAACAGAAAGCAAAATCGAAAGAATATGAATGCAGTTTACCAAGAATTGACAGAACTTTCAATAACATAAAAGCACTTTGCACTGAAAAATGCATCATAATTACTTTGCATCGTTTAAATATGATCAACATTTTTTATACACATGCTCTATTAAATAATTGTATATTTCAGTGTTGTGCAGGAAATTCAAATTAAGCTTGGCTCTTGACACAACAAATAATATTTATCTGGTGCGTTTAACATAACGAAATGCTCCAAGGTGCTTCAGGACATTATAAAACAAATTTTGACACCAAGCCACATACCAAAATATTTAGTCAGATGATCAAAGCTTGGTTAAAAAGGTATGTTTTAAGGAAACTCTTAAAGGAGGGAAGTGAAGAAGTGACACAGAGAGGTGTAAGAAAGAGAATTCCAGAACGTGGAGCGTTGGCAACTTCGGTCATGGGCACCAATGGTGGAACAGTTATAATTGGGAATTCAAAAGATGTCAGAATTACAGAAGTGCAGATATCTCAGAGGGCAGGAGGAGATTAGAGATGGGGTGGGGGGGAGAGAGAAAGACCATGGAGGGTTTCGAAACAAGGATGAGATCATGACCTCAAATTTAGAAGCTGAATGTTCGAGTCTGGAGGAAACAAAGGCATTAATGAGGGTTTCAACAGCAGATACATTTGGACAGAGGCGTAACAAGTGGCGTTATGAAGGTGGGAATTGGTCGTCTTCGTGTGATGGAACAAATATGTGATCAGTAGCTCATCGCTTATTCTGTCTTCAAAGTAAAAAGTTGCTGAACTGTCTCTAGGTAGAGTGCTGCCCTCTTCCCCCCCTCTATTTCTATATTCTGCATTTATTACTGATGGCTTTCCAAATCTTCTGCTTTTTATTAAGTAGTTTGCATGTTATTAACTCTGAGACTGGCATGTCTGTTAGCACACTCCCCTTCCCGCTGCTGCATCTATTTTCTATTAACTGTTAAATGCTAGCTTATTTCCTGGCATTTAAAGCTCAAGGTGGCTACGCACTGAAAATATCAAAATTTGTTGTTTCCTCTTCGCAGATACTGGTTGTCTTGTCCTGCTGTGCCTTTTCAGCATTTTCTGCTTCTTGTCCAACACCAACTAGTTGTATTTCCATCGTGCCTTTAAGTATAAAAGTGTCCTAAGGTACTTCACAGGATCAGTGCCATGAAATAAAATTTGTCACAGAGACACATGAGCAGATATTGGGGCAGATGACCTAAAGACAATTAAAATCAGGGATAAGCAACAGGTCAGAATTCGAAGAGCACAAATATCTTGGAGGACTGTGAAGCTGGAGGAGATTGCAAAAACAGCGAGTGGTGAGACCATGGAAAGATTTGAAAATTAGGGCAAGAATGTAAAAATCAAACCATTGTTTAAGCAGGAATTAACTTTTGTACTCAATGCCCTGGACGATGTGATGTGTTGGTGTGATGGAGGACATTAGCAATAGCTTTGGCTGACCTAAGGTTTATGGAGGAAAGGAAATATAAGATCAATCAGAAATGCTTTGGAGTAGTCAAATCTACAGATAGGAAAGGTACAAATGACAGTTTTGATAGCAGATGAGCTGAGGGTGATGTTATTGGTGGAAATAGCTACCTAGTGATGGTGCAGATGTGGTCAAAAGCCCATTTCAGTGTCAAATGTGAAACCAAGCCAACAGTCTGGTTCAATCTCAGATGGTTGCTGGGGGACAGATAAAGTTGGTGGAGTGGTAACAGAATTTAATAAATAAATAATCTTTATTATTGTCACAAGTAGGCTTACATTAACAGTGCAATGAAGTTACTGTGAAAATCCCCTAGTCGCCACACTCCGGCGCCTGGTCGGGTACCCTGAGGGAGAATACCGGAGCACCGGGGGAAACCCACGCAGACACGGGGAGAACATGCAGGCTCTGCACAGACAGTGACCCAAGCGGGAATCGAACCTGGGACCATGGCGTGGTCAAGCAACAGTGCTAACCAATGTGCTGCTGTGTGCCCTTAATTGGTGTGGGGTCTGAAGACAAAGGGCTGAATTCTCCATTTGGGAGGCTATGGGTGGAATTTTCTGATTGCCAACGGCAAAATCGCAAAACACTGGTCAATTGTACACTCTCTAAACTAATCTTGGATACCAATTATAGTACTGCTACTGAGGTCCCTGCTAAAGACAGCTAGTTTAGCACAGGTCAGAGCTTGTACAAGCTGTATTCCCAATATTCATGGCATTATGTTCTCAGAACAGAACCAACAGTGGCCAGGATACTGGACCAAAACATCAATATTTTAGTTTATTTGAAAGACTGTACGGAAATAATAATTTACTCCAGGGTGATTGCATGAAGAAATAGGTCATTGTTATTTTTAAAACAATACTTTACTATAACTACAATATTAAACTTTGTAACTTCACACTCAAAAAGAGCAGCTTATAATTTACATCTTAAACAGCACGCACAAGTCAATTTCCCATTAAACAACAAGAAAACAAACCTACAGTTCTTAATCCACCTTAAAATTAGCAGGGTATATAATCATACTTGCTTTATAAAGCAGATTTGGCTCCAGTTGGAACCCCTTCAGGCTCTGACTGAATGTATTCAAATAGCTGCTTCAGCTAGGTTGTTTCAGCCTTTTCCTGTCTTCAGACAAGACTGTTCTACTTTAAAATGTTATTACTCTTTTTAAAAAACTATCCTATCTGAAAATAATTGTTGACTCAGAGTCAGACAGATCAGAACTCAGCTCGCCTCCCTCTCAAAGCTCCATCAAACTCACTAACTTTCTGAGCTCCACCCAGAAACGACCTTATCTCCCCAAGCTGGAAAATACATTGGGCAGGATTTACTTGGCTGTTCATGCTTGCGGGAAATTCCGGTTCCAGGCAGCGCACGGGTGTCCTGGCGAAGAGGGGTGATGTCAACAGGAAATCCGGTTGACAACAGCAGGACCAATAGATCCCGCTGACAGGCTGCCGAGAAACACGTGGTACAGTGGTTGGTAAATCCTGCCCATTATTTCTGAAGGCTGCAAAAGCGCATTAACTCCCCAGGGACCTCCCCAGTCAATCCACTGTGCATTAGCCCAGACTGATATTCCTGTGTCATTTTCACTTGTTAGCTGCTAAAACTACCTATACTCTGCAAACTGAATTATTTTTAAACAAACAGTCTAACCCCAGGCTTCTAACCATTAAATTGCCCATTACATTTACAATCCAATTTTCCTAACATCCTCCAATCGTCACAATGGCTTAATTTAATAAACTAATTGAGCTAAAGTCTGGAAACTCACCATAAAAAACATTCCCTTTTTTGAGGCAGCCAGACAATGTATTAAGTGCTCTGTTATTTTTTTTCATAGCTGTGCATGTACGATAACTTAAAGGGGCTGACTTACATGTTGCCTGCCCAGGGACTTTTGAGTTTCTGCCTAACTTCTCGACCAATAGGAAACATTGCACATGACATCTTCAAAGTGCAATAAAAATAGCATCATAATGGTTAAGAAAAAGAGTGAAGAAAATTCCAAACATTCTATAGCATCAACAAGCAGACTGCCCTCAGAATTTAGGACAATGATCCAATTTTAGGGTTCTATTGATAAACATGAATCATAAGGTGTTATCTGAGTCCCAAGAGTGTATTACTGCACAGTAATTTATAATATATCCAGAACATGTTATCAGTGACTCTTGGCATTGAGATTTCCCTTCTCACCATTTAGAGGACTGTATGCCAGGCTTTGACAGGCATTCGATTGCAGACCTTTGTTTTAGAGCCTGGTTCACATGCTAAATGCTTCCTTTGTTGTGAGGAGCTGCAGCTGAATGCTAACTTCCTCTCTTTGAAGTGACGAGAATAGTTTTCCAATGGCAATGGCGATCATGACTATATTTTCAACCGCCAAGCAAATTCATTAATGTAAGGTTAATGAGCCACAATACCTTGTCACCCAGCAAACTTAAATATTCAGGCACTGTGAAAAGTTCACAAAAAAACAGAGAATCAAATGGATATGTTGTGAGATTTCTTTTCTATCCAATGTTGTGAAAGTTTATTTTGCTGCGATAACATACTGACTTTCCAGATAAACAAACCAAAGGGAAAAAAAAGATTGATAGGCTAGCTATGGATATTTTTTCAAAAGAGAATATACTGCACATTTTGTACTATTTTTTGAGAAATGGCACTGGTTACACAGTCACTATGGGCTGGGTTCTCCTTAGCCTGATGCTGAAATTGTGATCAGCGATCGGGCAGAGAATGGATTCAGACTCCAGAATCGGGACCAGCGCCGGTTTGATGCCAGCCCACCATGCTCCACCACCTCCAAATCAGCGTCATCGTGACGAGTACCGCACACCATTGGCGCATAATCGGCCGGCTCACCCAGAATGCTCTGCCCGCGATGGGCCGAGTTCCCGACAACATGGGTCACATGTGTTCCCAGCAGTCGGGAACCCGACGTGCCGGCTGCGGATAGTGTCCAGCGCCGCCACACTCGTCCGGGATCCATGGCGCTGCCCGGGTGGGGGGTGCTTCTGCTAGGGCTGGAGGACTTGTGGGGGGTGACCAGGGTGTGGGCTGTGGGCTTGCGGCTGCCAGGTTAAGGTTCAAGCACGGCCGGCACCATGTTTTACGGCACGAATGGTGCAGGTCATCAGCCCTGGCATGCGCGGCCCGGGACCCGGCCATTTTCCGGCAGCTTTCGGTGTGATCCACGGGAGTTTCACGCGGTGCTGGTACCGGAATCGGTGAGGGGCTCGCGTCATTTGTCTCGTCGTGAACTTTCCGCGGATTCTCCATTCGCGCCGGTACCTAGCCTCAGAAACAGAGAATCCAGCCCTTTATCTTTAAAAATCAATTAGAAAAAAGATACTATACCAGCTAGATTGGCACTGGTTTAGCACCGTGGGCTAAAAAGCTGGCTTGTAATGCAGAACAAGGCAGCAGCTCTGGTTCAATTCCCATATCGGCCTCCCCGAACATGCGCCAGAATGTGGTGACTAGGGACTTTTCACAGTAACTTCATTGAAGCCTACATGTGACAATAAGCGATTATTATTATACTATTAGGTACCACTTAAAATCATTTCAGAGAGGCACAAACACAGCCTCAATACATGCATCTTATAATTCTGAAATTATTTTTAATGAAGTGTTTCATAATATTACTACGTGGCAGTTCAGAAAATACAAGATGCAGAACAAAAATCAGGAAATCAGGACTGGCAAGATTAAGCACAGTTAGATGAAATCTTGCAAAGCTAAACTGTCTCAATAGTTGCACAAATCCTGCTTTAAATTATGCTATATTTTAAAGCCAAGCCTACATTATTTAAAATTTGACAGCTGCTATTTGAAACTCAAAGCACAATAAATGAATGACTCACTTAGGGGCTGGTTTAGCTCACTGAGCTAAATCGCTGGCTTTTAAAGCAGACCAAGCAGGCCAGCAGCACGTTTCGATTCCCGTACCAGCCTCCCCGGACAGGCGCCGGAATGTGGCGACTAGGGGCTTTTCACAGTAACTTCATTGAAGCCTACTCGTGACAATAAGCGATTTTCATTTTCACACACTGGGCGGGATTCTCCGAATATGGGGCTATGTCTTCACGCCAGCGGGAAATCCGGTGCCAACCATCCCGGCATCAACAGCCCCGAAAGTGAGGAATTCTGCAATTTCTCGGGGGCTAGGTTGGCACATGCGTGGAGCGGCCGGCGTATTTCTGCACATGCGCAGACGGCCTGCGTATTTCCGTACATGCGCTGGGGTTCCCTTCTCCGCGTCGGTCCTCGGGCAATATGGCGGAGCCCTACAGGGGCCCGGTGCGGAGGAAAGAAGGCCCCCCCATGGAACCAGCCCGCCCGCAGATCGGCAGGCCCCAATCATGGGCCAGACCACCGTGGGGGCCCCCCCAGGGGTCGGATCCCCCCGTGCCCCCCTCCCCCCCAGGACCGCCCCCGCATACTTACCTGCCAGGTCCCTTCATGTGTGAGGTGAGTAATTCACGCCGGTGGGACTGGCCAAAACCTTACTGCCACTCGGCCCATCGGGACCCCTAGAATCGCCGGGGGGCCGTTGTCAACGGTGAAACACCACGGATCCGCTGTTGATATCGGCACTTAGCCTCAGGAACGGAGAATCCAGACCATTAGATGTTCCCAAGACATTAAATGGGATGTCGGTTTAAATAACGGATTAATGTTTGCCAGCAACAATTCTCCTTTTAACTGTGCCCGCCCTTCAAAAGTAAACCCAAGAAGAATGTTAGTAACAACTAAAGGAATGTGTCGGAAACCAAGTAGATGTGAACATGAAAACACTACAAACTAAGGGTAAATGAATAAATGAGGTAAGTAGAAAATAAACTTTATAAAATGTTAACCAATGTCCTATATTCTTTAGAAAAAATAATAAAATAATCAAAAGAGCTTTAAAACCTTATTTAAAAGAATCAGCTTTGTTCGTTGTAACCAATGAAAAGGTTCAAGCCAAGAACCAAAGTATTTCGACCCTGGAGCAACTTAATCTGGGAGTGGGCATATTTAAATCTTGCCAATTGAATAAACAAATCTAAAACTATCCCGTCACAAAAATCCAACAATTAAAATAGACATTTAAATTTGATTATTAAATTAAATTTTACAAGATATTAAATGGTTATCCATTAAAAGGTAAGAACTAGCACAATAAGACCTTTCATGTCCATTTTTTGGACCAGGTGTATGAGTCAGCCATAATCATTCCTTCCTTTTTTTTTTCCACAAAGCTGGCTCAGATTTTGCGGTAATAATGACATGTGAACGTTCGGTGCTAAACTACTCTGAAATTGACAGTAACTTCTGGAGAATGCACCTGCGTATAGACAGAAATCCAGAAGTTTTAGTCAGTGATTCTATACTTCTCCAAGGGGTCTGCACTTGAACTATCCCCAGACTGCAATTATTTAAGAAATCACTAAACTGCTGAGAATTTGTTTTTTTAAACCATTAGTCTCACTGTAAAAACTCTTGAAAAAGTTACAACCCGTTGAATGAGCTGAACTGGGTTTTAAATAGTCTAAGAAGTGCATAATTATTGCTGAAATACTTATGGCCCTGAACAATTAATTTTATATTTGTAGAATGTCAATTTTGTTTCTATTATGAACCCACATATGTTGAACAGTTTTTAAAAGTTTATGATATTTCAGTTTTGAATTTAATCATATATGTATGTCCCAATCTTTATTTTGCTCCATATAAAGTTCAATTCCGGCCTTGGGTGACTGTCTGTGCTCAGGTTTCTTCCCAGAGTCCAAAAATGTGCAGGTTAGGTAAATTGGCCATGCTAAATTGCCCCTTAGTGTCCAAAAGATGAGGTAGGGTTACTTGGTTACGGGGATAGGGTGGAGGCGTGATCTTAAGTAAGTCCCAAGGGCCAGTGTAGACTCGATGGCCGAATGACTTCCTTCTTGCCACTCGAACTAAAGCTTTGACAAAGAGTCATCGGACTCGAAACGTTAGCTCTTTTCTCTCCCTACAGATACTGCCAGACTTGCTCAGATTTTCCAGCATTTTCTCTTTCGTTTGGACTTGAGATAATTCCACTGCTTCAGTCTTAAACTCTGTTAAAACATTTTCATGTTCACAATTTTGCATCAATAATGTTTGTTAAAATAAAGCTGATGTTTGTCAGATAAATTGCTGCATCCCATCACTAAAAGACAAGTGTGATAAAACTTTATAATACTTTGATTTAGAAGTGACTCATACTTTTGAAGTGAAATTTGTTTGAAAAATGTGACCAAATGCCAGCATGACTTCTTGCGCTGCCTGTTTTTGCTAGAGGAACCCCTTTTACTCTGAGACAAGAGGGCTGTAAGTTTAAATATAAAAATGCTGGAAAGCTCAGCAGGTTAGGCACTGGCTAGTCTACAATTTCATCTACCCCTTCAAGGCACTCCTGTTATCCGGGACTATTTCCTGACAGTCAAGAAAAGGATTTAGTGTATTTTTCTGGTTCAATGGGTACTTACCAGTGAATTACTTTTCTCGTTTAAACTTTATTATAAGTGATTTTATTAAGTTTTCATAAAGCATGGAACGAATTGTACATCCTATAAATCCTCTTTTCAGAGCCTCTTCCTTTCTTCTAATCATTTTCAAAAACATAATCACAAACATATTAGGTCACTGCAACAAGAGCAGTTCCGTTTACTCAAAACTTCATTTCATTGATACTGTTTTGATACTTATCTCTCTGATGTTTGCTTTGTTTGGCAAGTTACCTCTTCCACTTTAAATAACTTAATTGAATCAGAAAATTTGATATAGCTACTGATAAGACAAAGGTCGAATGAGAAAGATTTAAAAAAAATCAAAGCACAATAAATTTTAAGCCTTCATTTTGGGCAATTTATAGAATGCTCCACTATAAAGATACAAAATCTCATTGGACAAAGAGGGCAAAATCCAAGACTCACAAAAGAGAGAAATCCCAGTCTGATGGAGGGATGGCCAACATCGTGGAGCTTTCCAAATTCGAGGAGGATGCTGTCGAGCTGGCAGTAGAGGGCAGAGATCACTGCTGCGGTGAAGGCGAGAGTGGCCTCTCCCAGCAAGCTATGGGTAAGCCCACTGCGAGTTCATCACATCCTGACATTCTCAGTGAGTTGCATGCAATGTTGTATTCAGCCTGTGCATGAACTAAATTTTCTATCTCTTACAGGCAGACTAGTACAACCAAGGTAAGCCCTAGGCCACATCAGAGGAGGATTCTGAGGAGCCATTTGAAGGCGACCCATCACGGCACTCACCTGCACTATCCACCAACGCAGACACGCACACCCCAGTGGGAGTTTAGGCTCAATGACATGTCTCCACAGCAGTTAGAGGCAGTGACAGCCCAGGTGTCTGGCACTCGGAAGAATGTTGGAGAACAGTAATCCATTGAGTCAGACTCAGATGATGAGCCTCTGGAAACACTTGTTGCAATCAAGCTGGAAATGCAAAAACAGGTGACGGAACATCAGGCAAAGTTGCAAGGGGCAGTCAACAGACTAGAGTAATGGAACAGTCTGTCGCGTTCTGTCTGATGTCATGCTCCGAAGTGCAAGCGCCTCAAGGTCTCCATGGGAAAAGTGATGGTTGCCGTGGAGACCTCGTTCCAGCTGATTTTGCCAGATTTGCACTCAGTGATCCACCAGTGACTAAGCAAGAGTGGGGAACTGGATGCATCAACCTTCCCCAAGCCCCCCCCCCGGGAAACACAACAGCAACTGAACACCTGGGGCCATCGATTCAGGCGAGTCCACAAGTGTTCAACTGATCCAAATCCCCTGTTCCTGTGACCCCATAACCTTCAGCTGCACAGGCAAAGGAGGGTACAACTGCCTCACAGTAGGAGATCCAAGCAGCTCAGCCCTCTAAAGTCATCAAAGACAACAAGGCATAGCAGTGAGCAGGCTACCTCCACCTCTGATGCGGATGTCAGGGATCCACCAAGACATAGCGGTAGGATTAGAAAGATTAAGAAACCTTGATGTTACTTTTGGGTCATGGGGGTGCACTGAATGCATATATCATTGCTATCCATGACAATAGTCTAGTCATTTGAATGCGTCGTGCATATGCATCTATGTGGATATTTATTGTGAGGGTGGCCCAAGCTCCCACCTCCCTTTGTGAGCCTCACATTCATGTGATGTCAAGCTGACTCATGTTAGCTACTCGTCCCGTCTAATGTCAGGGAGATGTGTCAACCACGTTATTGAAAGTGACCGCAAATTGGGTTAATAAGTGATTGCCATTCAAAGACACGATACAGTTGTGTGCACTCAATTGTGTTGGAGGGTTTCTACTCATGTTGTCTCATCGCCAAATAGCTGCCTTCATTGTTCAAGCCAAAGCACAAGACCTGCAACCATGACGATCTCTCCAGCCATGTGTGCATCTCTGTAGTAGCAAAAAGTGTCTCCTTAGGAGGGTATGACAGCATCAAGGCCATTTGATGCATGCTTTGTGATGGTGTGCTGCATTTCACTTCGCACAGCAGATATCCACAACCTTTCCAAAGATTAAGGCCTGGTGAACCATGAGGTTTGGAGGTCCAAGGTCCAATGCTGATATTGCTCTCGATGTTAGTCATTGTAAAGGTCTTTCACATCATTGGCATGCCACTAAGGAACAGGAGGACTGCACTTGGCTACACTTACCTGAACTTTACTCCTTCTGGAACCTTGTGGCTCTGCATGTGGCACGGGCACATCTTGCAGCTTTGATTGCATCCTCACATGGATGGTGGTGACCTTCTGGGGCTCTGGCAAGTGATGGGCTCTCTCAGTTTATGCAGCACCAGCTCCTACCGGAGAATGTGGTAGATATCACATCCCTTGAAAAATGTGGAAATGCGTGGTATTGTGTCTCACTCTTTTCTTGTCAGGAACAGTGTCTTCATTGAACTCTTGGTTGTGCAAATTGCCTCCCCGGTATGGGTCTGACCTCCTCATCCTCCGGGACTTGCTGTTGTTTCATTGGATCATGGTCCTCCAGCCAGGCATCTTCTTGAAGATGTTCTAGATGGCGCCTGCCCTTCTTCATCCCTTTAATTGGATCACTACCATCAAAAAGACCGAATTGAGCACAGGCTCCATTATTAAATCCTCCTTCTCCCCGTGGACAGACGGATCCAACAGAATAAAGAGTAATGGGGAACTATAGTAGTTCTCCCAGTTACTACCTGTAAGCTGTCATGCCTTAGAGCTGCGTCTGCATGACATGTCTTTCCCTGATCCAATGTTCTAGCTGAGGTGCAACCTCAAAGATCATGGGGACCAAGATGCCACCCAGCTACTTGACATCTTGGCACCAGATAGATTAAAAGAGGCTTCAATGCATCCAGGATATGTTCAACTTTGCGTCATGCATTTCTATGGTGTCTGATCTAGTAAACTGATTATGTCTAGCCTGAACTTTTGGAACGACTGGATGGCCTTTGACCTGTTAAGACGTGCCGATTGCTGAAAGCACCTTAGGATCTTTCATTGATCGTCTTGCCGATTTCCAGCAGCTGTGCTTCCTTCAGGGTTGGCTGCATCTTCCATTCTCACAATCCTCTCTGTTAATGCTTAAATTGATCTACTTTAGTGTGAACCTAATGACTCCTGTAGTCTCATGTTAAAGCGCTCCAAATGTCAAGGGCTCCAATTGCACCTTTTCAATACACTCTACCCGAGGTCCATCAGTTCACATTCCCATGTTGTTACTCCAAGCAGTGTGAGGGTGTCCCGGTAAGGACCGAGTCCATCCATAGGCTCCTCCAACACTGCCCCAGCTCCTTGCAGATTATTTTCCAGTTTTGATTTTAGAACTTTAGAGTCTTTAGGTGGTGATCCTGCATTTTACTTTGATAACAGCATCACCCCGCCTCCCCCTTATCAGATTTCAGGTACCCCCGATCTTCTTAGAGTCTCTCACAATGTGCAGATAGAACCCCCTCCAGTGATTCTCCAGCTTCCCCCAGTAACCCTGGATCGCATTGTCATTGAAATTGACATTCCTGCCCTCACCCTGAACCCTTCACTGTTGATATCCCTATGTGGACCAAATCCTTCCCCACCTTAAGGCTGTGTGAACGATCACATACAGAGGCAACACCTCCAAGGGAAGTTTTGAATAACACCTTCTTTATTATGGTTCTCCATTTACAGGCTGCAGATACCTCCCCTGACCATGACCATCCCATCTTTTACCTCTCACCCTAACTACTAGGTCCACTTACAGTGCCAGGGCTAACACTGGCATCGCTGAGGAAGCTGAGCAGCGTTGTTGCAGGTAGGAAATCTGGATGTTGCACTCACCTCAAAGTCACAAACGAGGATGGGCAGCTGCACTTATATCTGGTTGTGATTTAGACAGGTCTTTATGTTTGTGTGGCACAAAAGTGGGAGGGGGATAGAGATTCTGGTGGATTGCGTTTTCAATGAGTATTCATGATATGTTAATGCATGCAAATGAAATTGCCGACATGGATCGGCAGGAAAGTCAACCCGTCATCAACCCTCCATGAAAGTGGTGAAGGAAAACTTCCATCTCATTTCCCACAAGTGGAATCAGACTTTCGGCCTCATTTGAGATTTCCGCTCCCGCCATGAAACCCGCTGCTAGTGGGATCGTAAAATTCTGCCAAAGAGGCGTGGTGAATAAAATTCTGTAACTATGATTTACAATGTGTCACTGAGATAAAAGATATCTTTTGCAAGGTAAGCAGTGGGAGCTGGTGGAGGTCAAGTAAGGGAAAAGCTATGGTCACTGAGGAATAGGCATGGTCAAAAAGGGCATTTCCGAGGTGTTTGAAAGCACGCAAGGTCACAAGGTGAACAAATTTTGTAAATGAGTTCAAATCAATAGAAGTGACTGAAAAAATAAACAACAATGAAGACACCAAGAATGAAAATCAGCCTATTCGGAGGTGTGCAAATTTGGAACACACAACTGGAGATTTCAGTGTTGTTAGGGTTGGGGAGTGGACAATTTGAGGGGGGGGGGGGGGGGGGGGGGGGGCAGGGAGAGAAATAAGAGGGAGTGGTGGAGAAATGAGGCAGAGAAAGAGGGAAAACTTAAGGAGCAAGAGCTTCTTCATCTGCAATCTGGGCGCAAAACCTGGTTTTACCACGTTAAATTTTTGCTCAAAGTTTCCACGCAATCCTATTTCCAAATAATAATCTTTATTAGTGTCACAAGTAGGTTTACATTAACACTGCAATGAAGTTACTGTGAAAATCCCCTAGTTGTCACACTCCTGAGCCTGTTCGGGTACACTGAGGGAGAATTCAGAATGTACAATTCAGCCAACAGCACGTCTTTCGGGACTTGTGGGAGGAAACCAGAGCATCCGGAGGAAACCCACGCCGACAGGGGGAGAACATGCAGATGCTGGCTCAAGCCGGGAATTGAATCTGGGTCCCTGGCACTGTGAGGCAGCAGATCACAGAACCAAAAGTCTACCATGAACCAATGCAATCAGTGTTTTAGAAAGTAACTTTTTAAAAATTGCATGAAAAGTATTCTGTGCTAGATGTCGCTGTGGCAACCAGGTGCAATTCTATTAATATGGCTGAGAATGGATTTAACACAAAAATAAGCATTTTTAGTAAAATCAGAGGTTATCGTCTACCAGCTGTGAATAACCAATTTTAAAATCACTGACAATTACTCTGCAAAAACACTGACTGATTTGCTGATTACATTGGTGTTTCTCAGCAAATTAGAAAAAAGCCATATTTATCCCGAAACAATATCACAAGAAAGAGATCATCTTATTATCGCACTGCAGTTTGTGGGAGTTGGTGAGCACAAATTAACAGCCAAATATCCTACATTATAACAGTAACTGGTCTTCAAAAAGTCTTTATTGGATGTGAAATGTTTTGAAATGGCTGGCAGGCATGAAGAGCGCTAGAAGTGGATATCTTTCTTTTTCTTTTAAAAGGAAGACGATTATATAATTTTAACGGCTGCGTCAAAGGTTTGCGAACAGGCACAATAAGTGGAAACTTGGCATGGTGTTTAAAACAATCTTGGAGTGTGGCCAGTTTTGTGGGCAGGATTGGCTGCCAATGCAATATTTGCTAGATTGGTTCAAAAGAATGTAGAAACTCGATTTGCCCTGGGTGTAATTTACTCTCATAATTCCTAGATCTCCTGTGCTAAATTGACTGATCTTGTACAAATTGAAACCTCAGGCCAATGGGACTTTATATAATAGATTGAGCTTGGCAAAGGTAGGTGCCATAGAAAGCTGTGCTTTTTGTGGGAAATGGGTGAACCATTACATTTTGGAAATTGAAGTTTGGATTTTGCGATAGGAATAGTATCGATGCTATCAGCACTCACTGTTAATATGAGGTAAATTGACTTCCACTGGCGGACATGGAGTAAGAGGCCATGTATTTAGTAGCTCCTGCTCGTGTCAAACCTTTTGGACCTTTTCTCCCGAATTTTTCCCGATTTTATTGGAAAAAACGGTGAAGAGTGAGACAGTGAGGAGAAATCCCCCATGGAGACGTGGACCAGAAGTGGTCGTCTAAGATGTAATAGTCGAACAAAGCAGGCGAGTGCAGAATCTGCAGCACGGGAAAGCATGGCAGAGGGGCATGATCCCGGTTTGGTGGCACAGTTTTCAACGGTACAGCTGGTGGAGTTCATTCAGGAGAGCTTCGCCAAGCAAATGAAGGCAACGATCGATCGGGTGGAACAGGAACTGGAAGCCCATGGACTGGCAATCCAGAAGGTGTATGAGAAGGTGGCCGAGCAGGAGGACCATTTAACCGCGTTGGAGGTGGGGCTGATGAGGGACCACCAGAAAAGGCTGCAGGAGAAGGTGAAGGACCTGGAGAACAGGTCCTGGAGACAGAACCTGAGGATCGCCGGCCTCCCGGAGGGCAGTGAGGGATTAGACGCAAGGGCATATGTGGCAAGTATGTTGGAAAAGTCGATCGGGGATGGGGCGTTTACTCGACCCTTGGAAGTGGACAGAGCGCATAGAGCATTTGCGAGGAAGCCGTGAGTGAATGAACCGCCGAGGGCGATGGTGGTACGAATGCATCGGTTCCTGGACAAGGAACAGAATTTGCGCTGGGCCAAGCAGACACGGAGCTGCAAGTGAGAGAACTGCGAGTTGCGCATCTACCAGGACCTGGGTGCGGAACTGGCTAAAAGACAAGATGGATTCAATAGGGTAAAATCAGCCCTCTTCAAGACGAGGGTGAAGTTTGGAATGTTATATCCAGCGTGCTTGTGGGCCACCTATGGATTTTGTCAAAGGTAAAAGGCTGGCAGGTGTCTGAGGACACTGAATCTTGTGGGAGAGTATTGCTATATTGACTCTATAAAAGTTATTTTTGTTTTTGAACTGTACATGCAGTGCTTTCTGTGACAACTTTTGAGCCGTTGCTCAGATCTGTAAGTTAACTTTGTTCCAGTGGGGAAGGGTGGGCGGAATTTTTCTTCTGTATGTTTGTTGGGGACTGTGATGTTTTAAATATGTATGTTCAAATGGGGGGCGAGGGAGGACAATAGGAGTTGGATGTTTGGTGCCATGGGCAAAGGAACTAAAGGGGTTCATAGAGCAGATGGGGGGGGGGGTCGGACGGACAAGAGTGAAGGAGTGTGCACAAAATATACTCCCGGATCAATTTTGAACAGGGCTTAACTGGCGGGAGTGGCTGATACCGAGTATTCGGCGGTTGCTGTGACAGACCATGCCCCACATTTGGGTGGATTTACAGGTGAACAAGGAGAGCAGTCAGCACCCGCAATGGAGATTGGACGTAGGACTGTTAGCGGATGAGGGGGATGTGTGGGTGGGTGAGGGAATCCATCCAGAAGTTTCAGGAAATAAATGACACGTGGGAAGTCTCGGCAGCAACGGTTTGGGAAGCGTTGAAGGCACTGGTTAGGGGTGAGCTAATCTCGATACGGGCCCATAGGGAAAAGGTGGAGCGAGCAGAGATAGATAGGCTGGTTGGGGAAATACTCCAGGTAGACAGGAGATACTCGGAGGCCCCGGTGGCAGGGTTATTAAAGGAGCGGCAGAGGCTACAGATGGTGTTTGGTCTGTTATCTACAGGGAAGGCGGTGGAGCAATTGAGGAAGGCGAGGGGGCAATGTACAAGTATGGAAAAAAGGCCAGCAGGATGCTTGCACACCAGCTGAGGAAAAGGGAGGTGGCCAGGGAGCTAAGGAGAGTGAAGGACAGAGGAGGGAACACAATCTTGGACCCAGCACGGGTGAACGCCGTGTTTAAGGAGTTTTATAGCCAGCTATACGAGTCGGAACCCCCAGCTGGGGTAGAGGGAATGAGGCAGTTCCTGGGTGAGTTGAAGTTTCTGAAGGTGGAGGAAGGATTGATGGAGGGGTTGGGAGCCCCGATTGGAATTGAAGAAATAGTAGAGGGGCTGGAGGCCATGCAGTCGGGTAAGGCCCTGGGACCAGACGGCTACCCAGTGGAATTCGACAAGAGGTTCTCTGAGACGCTGGGCCCGCTGCTTGTGAGGGCATTTAATGAGGCAAGGGAACGGGGTGTGTTTCCTCCAACAATGTCACAGGCCTCGATCTCACTGATCCTGAAGCGGGAGCAGGACCCAGAGTTATGTGGGTTATACAGGCCAATCTCCCTATTGACTAAACTGTTGGCTAAAATCGTGGCCCCAAGGATAGAAGACTGTGTCCCGGAGGTGATAGGGGAAGACGAGACGGGGTTTGTTAAGGGCAGGCAGCTAACAGCCAACGTTAGAAGGCTCTGAAATGTTATCATGATGCCCTCAGAGGGGAGGGAGTTGGAGGTAGTGGTGGCAACGGACGCAGTAAAGGCCTTTGACCGGGTGGAGTGGAATTATTTGTGGGATGTGTTAGGATGGTTCGGGTTTGGGCAGGGCTTCATTGATTGGGTCCGGTTGCTGTACCAGGCACCAATAGCAAGTGTACGAATAAATCGGCTGATGTCGGGCTATTTTAAGCTGCACCGAGGGACAAGGCAAGGGTGCCCCCTCTCCCTGTTGTTGTTTGCCCTGGCCATAAAGCCACTGGCGATAGTGTTAAGAGCATCTAGGGAATGGAAGGGGGTGGGAGTGGAACACAGGGTCTCGCTGTTCGCTGACGACCTGCTCCTGTATATTTCTGACACGTTAGGGGAGATGGGGGGGAGATTATATGGATCATAGCGGAATTTGGCCGGTTTTCGGGGTATAAATTGAATATGGGGAAAAATGAGATGTTCGCGATCCAGATGAGGGGGCAGGAGAGGAGACGGGGAGAGCTGCCGTTCAGAGTGGTGGGTGAGAGCTTCCGCTATTTGGGAATCCAGGTGGAATGGGAATGGGAGGCATTACATAAGCTAAATCTGACCCGGCTAGTACAGCAAATGAAGGAGGACTTTAGAAGGTGGGACATGCTCCCGCTGTCACTGGCGGGGAGGGTACAGACCGTGAAAATGACGGTCCTCCCCAGATTTGTTTGTTTTCCAGTGCCTCCCCATCTTTATCCCAAGGGCCTTTGTTACATGGGGAAACAAGGTTATTTGGGGTTTTGTGTGGGCGGGTAAAACCCCGCGAATAAAGAAAGTGTTGTTGGAGCGAAGTCGGAGGGAGGGTGGGCTGGCACTGATGAACTTTAGCCACTATTACTGGGCAGCAAATATAGCCATGATTAGGACATGGGTAATGTGGAGTGTGGGGGAGGGGGTGGTGTGGGAGCGAGTGGAGATGGCATCGTGTAAGGACACAAGTCTGGAGGCATTGATAACGGCACCTTTGCCGTTCTCGCCGGCCCGGTACTCCACAGACCCGGTAGTAGTGACGGCCCTGAGAGTCTGAGGTCAGTGGAGGAAGCACATGGGAGCATCAGTCTGGGCTCCAATTTGTAACAATCATCGGTTTGTAGCAGAAAGGCTGGATGGGGGAGTTTCGGAGGTGCAGAGAGCAGGGATCGAGTGGATGGGGGATTTATTCATAGATGGGAGCTTCCCTTGCTTGAAGAATTTCGAGGAGAAATTTGAATTGCCAGCAGGAAACGGATTCAGGTATCTGCAGACATGGGATTTTTTGCGAAGGCAGGTTTCGACCTGTCCGCTTCTACCGCCACAGGGGATACAGGACAGGGTAGTTTCTAGAATGGGGGTGGGAGAGGGGAAGGTATCGGATATCTACAAATAACTCATGGAGTCGGAGGTAACTCAGATAGAGGAGCTAAAGGGCAAATGGGAAGATGAGCTAGGGGGAGAGATAGAGGCAGGTCTGTCGGTGGATGCCTTGAGTAGAGTCAATATTCTCATCATGTGCCAGGCTCAGCCTGGTACAATTTAAGGTAATTTACTGGGTAAGCATGACGGTGGCCCGGATGAGCCAGTTTTTGGGGGTAGAGGACAGATGTGCAGGGGGGGGGGGGGCAGCAAATTATGTCCGTATGTTTTGGGCACGCCCGAAGCTTAAGGGATTCTGGCAGGGTTTTGCAGATGTCACGTCCACGATACTAAAAACAAGAGTGGTGCCGAGTCCAGAAGTGGCAATTTTTGGAGTGTCGGAAGATCCGGGAGTCCAGGGGGCAAGAGAGGCTGATGTCTTAGCCTTTGGCTCCCTGGTAGCCCAGAGACGGATATTTCTAGCGTGGAGGGACTCGAGGGCCCCGAAATCAGAGACCTGGGTTAGAGACATGGCTGGGTTTCGCAGTCTTGAGAAAATCAAGTTCGCCCTAAGAGGGTCAATGCTAGGGTTCGTCCGGAGGTGCCACTCGTTTGTCAACTTCTTCGGGGAAAATTAACTGTCAGTAGAGGCAAAAAAGTTAAGGGGGGGGGGGGTTGGCGGTGTTAGGCTATTTTCTGTTTAATGTAGGAGGGACTTGTTAGGGATGGAGTTGATTTATGCAACATGTTTATATTTGGATTTGCATTGTTTACTGCTGTTACTGTTATTATTATAAAATTACAAATACCTTAATAAAATGTTTTTACAAAAAAAAGAGGTAAATTAGATAGCACATTCCATCGTCCACAATGCACAATTAAATGTGGAAATCAGTAAGTTGCTTTTGATTTTCCCTGCTGCTCCACTAGTTTCGCTGTACCAGTATTTCGCCAATAGATTCGGTATTAAAAGACATAAATGTTATGAAGTTACGATACTTAACCACTAAACAAGTGATTTTTAATGATGTGGTAAGTTTTAATTACTGCCACACAACCTTTCTAGCCCCGAAAATGTAATTTTACAAATGTGGAGTCACATTTCTCTGTAACTATATTATTGTTGAACATTCTGAAGTATTTCAAAATTTAAAAAAAACTTTTTCTTAGCCGCTTTTACTCCCTCTCTTAATTCCATCTTTCTTTCCTCACTTTATTTTGCTTTTTGTATAAATTACAATGATTAACAAAATATTCCAATTTACATTTCCTGGATTAAACTCTGCATGTCTCATTGAGAATTTTTCAACCTGTATAGTTGAAAAGACACACTGTCACAAAATGTCTGTGGGCAGCTCTAAGCAACAGCCATTAGTGACAGCAAAATCCTGACCATATTTTTTACAAAGTGGAGGCAGAGATTTTGGCAAGGAGAAAATGTGATGAATGCATCTACAACACTTTAACAGTGATACGGAAAAGGTGGTGTGGAGAAGGGAATATTTTAGTGATGGAAGAAAATGGCCTAGCAGGGTGGGAACATGGTCTGATTGTGTCATCTGACACAGTAAAGTAATCTGTCAATACATGAAGAAGGGCTAATGAGTGGAGACAGTGGGCTGTTGAACGTATATGCGAATAACAGTAAGTGACTTCAGGAGAAGAGCAGAAAAAAAAGTGGGTTTGAGAAATAAAACGACGATTATTATCAACCATCCATTATCTTCCATATAATTAACATCTTCAGTACATTATCGTCTGTGCAATTATACCAGAGTAGGCAAAAAATGTTGAACCTTTAATTTGGGTAGAATATGTTTCAAGAGACACAGCAATCTAAAAAACAAAAATAGTTAATTGCTATTGCAGAATTTACACATAAAAACTGACTCATGAGGTCTCCATTAAGGGGAATAAATATTTTTAATGAACACTTATTCGAAGTCAGGAAGGGTAAATAACTCACCTAAAAATGCAACAGCGCCAATTAACTTAATAAATTATACAGACACTCTGAAACATAGATAACTTAGGAAGGCTGAAACTATCAAATCTTGGACTTTCACAGAATCTAGCTAGAGTAGCATAATAAATGACAACGACAAGAGTGTAAACTCCTCTAAAGTTCAGTCATTAAATAAATGTAATAATTAAACTAAACATTTTGGGTGCTTTATCCTTAAAGTAAAAAGGAATTTTGGTTTATTGGTCCTTAAATCAAAGTTGATAGATTTAGCTTGCTTCAACTCAATGTTTGCTGACAACTTCTTGACTAGCCATGTTAACTTCAGATGCAATAAAATTAATTTGTATTGCCAAGTTTATTTTTGTATCAGGATGTGTGCAACTCTGACCTGTCTACAATTAATTGAAGAGTTGTGTGCATTGTTCTTGAGCCACTGTAGTCTTGTGATAATGGTTCTCCAATGACGGTATTAAGTACGAAATTACTGGATGTTGACTCAGTGATAACAAAGGAATATCAATGTGTGTTCAAGTTTGGATAAAGTGTAAATGTTCATCTGTTATCAGAATCCAAGGTTTACATTTTATTAGGGGGTTGAAGGAAATTTGATCTCCCAAACCGACTGACTTTAAATAGCTTTATCCTGTCACAATAATACGCTCAAGTGGGAGAAAGTCCCTCAGTTGGATAAAGTCCCATCCTTGAGGTGGTTAGCAGCTCTTGTGATCCCAGCAGTGCCAGAAGAGAGTGATGGGGGCTGCTGGGACTGCAATGAGGCCGCAGGAAGAGGATCATGGGGCCCGGGGCCAGCTAAGTCTTTGACTTTTAGAACAGGGACGAATTGGGTACCTGAAGGAAGTAGACTTGGGGATGGAGAGGGGCAGATTTTGAAGGCCAGGCAGGGAGGCACAAAGAAGGATTTCCCCAAAATGCACAGGGTGCCGCGTGAAGGATGGGAACCCTGCGAAGGATGTGTGTGTCCCGTCCCCTCCATCTTTTCACCAACGTGGGTGAAAAAATAGCATTCTCTCTCTCGTCCACCATCCGTTGCCCAGAGTATTACGGCAGTGTACACAGGCTCAGGGTCGTAAGTGGGCAATTAAGGAACTCAATAAACCTAAGGGCAGGTGCGTTAATGGGCACCCTAACAAAGAACAAAACTGTGGGCGGGATTCTCCGACCCCACGCAGGGTCGGAGAATTGGCGGGAAGCGGCGTGATTTCCGCTCCCGCAGGTCTCCTAATTCTCCCGCCGGTAAAAAACCGGCGTTGTGCAAATCCCGCCGGCAGCCTGTGAAAACAGCTGGCGCCGGCGGGATTTCTTTTTTTAACAACTAACCTTAAATCTCCGGCCCGGATGGGCCGAAGTCCCGCCGCTGGGAGGCCTTCTCCCGCCGCCGAGGTGTACACCACCTCGGAAACGGCGGACTCAGCGGCGCGAGCGGGCCCCCGGGGTTCTGGGGGGGGCGGGGGGCGATCGGACCCGGGGGGGTGCCCCCACGGAGGCCTGGCCCGCGATCGGGGCCCCCCGCTCACTCCGCGGGGCAGTGCCGTGGGGGCACTCTTTCTCCTTCCGCGCCGCCACGGCCTCCGCCATGGCGGACGCGGAGGAGAACCCCGCATCGCGCATGCGCCGGCAGTGAGGTCAGCGGCCAGCTGCCGCTGACGTCACTGCCGGCGCATGCGCCGACCGCCGAAAGCCTTTCGGCCAGCCCCGCTTCCGACTGCGCCGGGTGTTTGCGCCAGTCTACCGGTGCAAACTGCTCCGGCGCGGGGCTGGCCCCCAAAGGTGGGGAGAATTCCCCACCTTTGGAGGAGGCGCGACCCCTGAGTGGTTGGCGCCACTCCCCTACGCCGGCACCCTCCGTCACGCCGGGTAGGGGAGAATCCCGCCCTGTGTTATGCTGCTTCGGATAACACAGGCTGCTACTTGATGCAGTCTTAACTAAAGGATGCTCGAGACTCTGAAATGAGTTCAACGTGTTTATTGAACTATTATCACAGTTCTCAAATGAGTCTGACTCTCTGCTAATCTAACTGTAGTAACTCAGTCTAACTGTACCAGCTTGTTCTAAGGCATGTGCTGGGGTGTGATGCTGCTGATCAACCCTGACTAACTCTAAATGTCGGTCTGTGGAAAGAGGCAGGGTGTGAGTGCCTCATCCCTTTTATAGTGTTTATGTCATGCCTCCTTGTGTTGATGCCACCTCTGAATGTCCTGACTGCCCATTGGTTGTGTCCTATTCTGAGTGTTCATTGGTTGCATATTATGACATATTATGACAAACACAACACAGGAATAGGCCCTTCAGCCCTCTAACTAGGGGCAGCACGGTAGCATTGTGGATAGCACAATCGCTTCACAGCTCCAGGGTCCCAGGTTTGATTCCGGCTTGGGTCACTGTCTGTGCGGAGTCTGCACATCCTCCCCGTGTGTGCGTGGGTTTCCTCCGGGTGCGCCGGTTTCCTCCCACAGTCCAAAGATGTGCAGGTTAGGTGAATTGGCCATGATAAATTGCCCCTAGTGTCCAAAATTGCCCTTAATGTTGGGAGGGGTTACTGGGTTATGGGGATAGGGTGGAGGTGTTAACCTTGGGTAGGGTGCTCTTTCCAGGAGCCGGTGCAGACTCGATGGGCCGAATGGCCTCCTTCTGCACTGTAAATTCTATGTAAAAACCATATGCACTTATGTAGTCCGTATCCTTCCATTCCCACCCAATTCATATATTTGTCTAGATGCCGCTTAAATGCCGCTATCGTACCTGCTCTCACTATCTCCCCAGGCAGTACATTCCATATATTTACCATCCTCTGTGTAAAAAACGTGCCTCGCACATCTGTTCTAAACTTTTCCCCATGTACTTTAAACCTATGTCCCCTAATACATGACTCTCCTGCTGTATTATGGGGACTTGAACAGTGATAACACTGGGTCCAAGATGGGCTCCCCCTCACCCCACTGAAAACATGCTGGTGTGGGGGAGGGGCATAAAATCTAATCTGAAGACTCGATTGCTGTCTTTGGCTTTCCATGTTGCTAGCGACAATATGTTTTTTACAATTTAAAAGCTATAAATTGTTTCTGTGGCATGACTACTGTCCTCACTAGACAGTATGCAAGCGCAGATGTCTGCCATAACAAAATTGAGTCTAACTGTATTGAATTTGAGACCAAATGGTGTGCTAATGGAGATTATCAATGACATGAACAACAAAGATCTGGGTAAATCACTGCCATCCATGGAGGAATCAACAGTGAATCAGAAGTTGCCAATTATTTCTCCCTTCTCAGAAGCCAATTAAGATTGGGTAGTTCACCACAGAAACAAAATTGAACCAGATGCTTTGTGGCTTTATCCTGTAGTTGGCTACATAAGAAGCTAGCAAAACAGATTTAATCTTTATTGTTGACTTTACTTCATCGAGTGATCGAGAATAACTATTCCAATATACACTGTTAGATTAGCAATTTCTATCTACTACATTTTAAAAATGAATTGCATCCGTGTCTACATTAAATATTTAATTATTTTCAGAATACTGGTAAACATTTAAAAATCTTTTCAAACAAATTGATCACAGGTTGCCTTTCATTTTACAGATATATATAGTCAAAAGATACATTTGTTCTTTGTACAAATTGTAAAAACAAGCCTCATTGGTTTTAATGAGTGAAGGAAAATCTCCTCCGTAATTTTTGAGCACAGTAAGAAGTCTGACAATACCAGGTTAAAGTTCAACATGTTTGTTTCAAACACTAACTTTCGGAGCACTGCTCCTTCCTCAATCACCTGAGGAAGGAGCAGAGCTCCGAAAGCTAGTGTTTGAAACAAACATGTTGGACTTTACCCTGGTGTTGTAAGACTTCTTACTGTGCTCACCCCAGTGCAATGCCGGCATCTCCACATCACGGTAATTTTTGAGGTGAGAAGTTAAACTGAGGCTCCTCTTCCTGTTCAGGTGGGTATTAAAGATGTTATTTGAAAAAGAACAGGAGATTTTTTGGTACCCTGATCAACATTTAGCCCTCAACCGGCAACAAAACAAATTAACTGGCACATTTATCGAATTGCTGCTTGCAGATCCTGGTTGTGAATAAATTAATTGATATGTTCTCCTAGAGTGACTACATTGTGAAACACCTTGGGATGCCCTGAGCATGAGAGAGGGAGGGGAAAAGTCAGGAAAACCGACAGACAGACTTACTTTATTTCTGTCTTTCTTTCATTTGTAATGTGGATTATTATAAACCGCTATAAGATATATGAAAAGATAACACTCTAGTTGTTAGTTTTTGGTGTTGTTGAAAGGTTTGTTTAAATACATGAATAGGATGGGAATAAAGGGATACGGACCCTGGAAGTGTGGAAGATTTTAGTTTAGGTGGGCAGCATGGTCGGCGCAGGCTTGGAGGACCGAAGGGCCTGTTCTTGTGCTGGACTTTTCTTTGTTCTTAACACCCATTCCCCATGTTTCTTTATTGTGATCGAGCACCATGATCAATCAATGAGTGGGTCAGCTAACTAAGACCAAGATGGTGGTGATATCAGCTCTGCCCAATTTTACCACTGTTTTAGGAAAGGGCAGATAGAAGCTGGCCTGTAAATGGGCATTAGATAGCATTAACAAAATATTTAATTCTCATGACAGACTGAAATGAGAGCAACATGGCTCTATTTGAAATGGTATCAAATAGAATCTTGTTCAACACATTCCTAGAACATTTAGTATAAACAGATGCTTGTCAAAAACTGATAACAAAAGCACACGTTAGGTGCTGATGATATCCCAGCATACTGACTGTATTGAGGAAAGACATACTTCTTAATGGATGAATACAATATGAATAGCAATTTCTATCTACTACATTTTAAAAATGAATTGCATCCATGTCTACATTAAATATTTAATTATTTTCAGAATACTGATAAACATTTTAATAATAATAATACAATTCTGAGAAGACTGAACCACAAGTTAAAAACCTGTCTTTGACACAAGTATTGTGTGCCAGATGTATTTGACCTTCTCCAAGTGCAGAAACTCCATTAGTTTCCCTAACCATGCCAAGGCACTGGTTGGGGTTGGAGGCCTCCACCCAGCAGAACTCGTCTCCTGGCAATCAGCAAGAAGGCAAGACCATCCACCACTTTCTGCAGCCCCTGCGAGTCTGACACGCCGAATATGGAAACTAGAGGACAGGGCTCCAATTCGAATTTCAGAATCGGCAACATGGTGCTAAAGAAGGAGACCCAAAACTCATCAGTTTGGGACAGGACCAGAACATGTGTGAATCATAGAATTTACAGTGCAGAAGTAGGCCATTCGGCCCATCGAGTCTGCACTGGCGCTTGGAAAGAGCACCCTATCCAAGCCCATACCTCCACCCTATCCCCATAACCCAGTAACCCCACCTAACACTAAGGGCAATTTGGACCCTAAGGGCAATTTATCACAGCCAATCCACCTAACCTGCACATCTTTGGACTGTGGGAGGAAACCGGAGCACCCGGAGGAAACCCACGCACACACGGGGAGAACGTGCAGACTCCACACAGACAGTGACCCAAGCCGGGATTCGAACCTGGGACCCTGGAGCTGTGAAGCATTTGTGCTATCCACAATGCTACCATGCTGCCCTTTGTATGATTGGCCAGATCTCTGTAACACCACTCAGACCTATCATACACCTCTAGAAAAAAACCTCTCATTTTGGCCTTAGTCAGGTGTACCCGAAATCATAAACTTCCTACAGTGTAGAAGGCGGCTATTCAGTCCATCGCGTCTACACCGCCCCTCGGAAAGAGCAGCCTACCTTTTAAAAAATTTAGAGTAGCCAATTCATTTTTTCCAATTAAGGGGCAATTTAGCGTGGCCAATCCACCTAACTTGCCCATCTTTGGACAGTGGGAGGAAACCGGTACACCTGGAGGAAACCCACGCAGACGCAGGGAGAAAGTGCAAACTTCACACAGTCACCCGAGGTTGAAATTGAACCCAAGTCTCTGGAGCTGTGAGGCAGCAGTGCTAACCACTGTGCCCCTAACTTGAGGGTAAAAACTACCTTGAGCTAGACCAAGCCCAGCCTCGCACACGAGGATTTAGAGTTCACCGTGCTGAGGGCTTCACTCCACACCTCGATATTTACTATGGGCAACAACTCCCCCTCCCACCTCACTTCTACCCCATCGGGCCCACATCCTCTGACAAGATCCGCTCATAGATGCTCATAGACCCTCCTCCAACCCTGCAAGCGAAAGGATCTTTTCCATAAGAGATGTCATTGGCGCCTCAGGGAATGTCAGAAAGACCTTCCATACAAAATTCCAAACCTGGAGATATCTAAACACATTAGATTCCATGAGCCCATATTTCACCGTCAATTCCTCCAAGTTGACGAATCGCCTTTCCAGAAACAAGTCTTATAATTTCTCCGGTCATTTCTTTGCCCATTCCCCAAACAGGGCATCTAGCTTCGTCGGTTCAAACAGGTGGTTTGTACAAATGAGGGCCAACTTCGACAGAGACCCAAACTTAAAATATTGTCTGAACTGTCTCCACATCCTCGGAGTGGATACTACCACCGGACTCGCGGAATATTTTGCCAGCGAAAACAGGAGAGAAGCTGTCACCAATGTGCCAAACCCAGATCCCTGACATGACCCTGCCTCAACCTGCACCCAAGTGGCCCCTGGATCATGACACCAACCCAGCACCTTTTCCACGGTGGCCGAGTAATGATAAAAAAAATAAATTTCGACAACGCTAGGCTCCCCAATTTTCTGCCTCTCTGTAAAACTGTTCCACGAATTCTCGGACTCTTACCCATCCATATAAATGCTGCCATCAATTAATTAACCCTCCAAAAAATGGACTAAGGGAGGAAGACCGGCAAATATCGAAAAAAAAAACAGAAACTGTGGACGAACGATGGACTGGCCACCAACAACAGGGGCAGGTTATCCCACTGTTGCAGATCAGACTTGAGCTTGCTCACCAGACCCGTGAAGTTCCATTCATGGAGCTGGGCCCAGTTCCTGGTCACTCGGACACCAAGGTACCTGAAAAGCTTGATCTGGCACGGCGAAAGGGAAGCACCCCCCGGTTTGGCTCCACTCCCGTGGGACCCACCGGAAAATACTCTTAACTAGATTCAACTTGTGTCCCGAAAAATAGCCAATCCTCCTCAGACGTTCCATTATATCACCCATAGTGGGGACTGGGTCCGTCATGTAAAGCAATAGATTATAGGCGTATAGGGACACCATATGATCTGCCATCCCCCCCCCCCAATTATCTGCTTCCACTTACTCAAAGCCCTCAAAGTCATAGCCAGGGGTTTGATTGCCATTACATATAGGAGGAGAGACATCCGACAGCCCTGTCTCGTTCCCCTACCCAATTGGAAGTATCCGGAACTCAAAGTGTTGCTACGCTCACTAGCCAAGAGGGCCTTATAGTAGATGTTTGCATAAAACAAAGTCTGTTCCAAGCCCAAACCTCGCCAAAACTGTAAACAGGCATCCCAGGACACCACCATCTCCATACGTCCAGCCTCTTATACCAGACATTGAATAGGACTCACCTCTAAAACCAAGTCCACTTAATGCAGAGCATGGTCTGGAATGACTATAGTTGAGCATTCTGCTTTCCTCACCTCGAGAAGAAGAGGCCTACCGATCAAAAAGAAGTCTCTCCTGGAGTATACCTGATGAACTGGGGAAAAGAATGAGAATTCTTTACCCCCTCTGAATGCATAAACCATCACAGGTTCACCTTCCCTATCCCTTCCATAAATGCTAACAGCATCTTCGATACCCCGAAGGAACCAATGATTTTTGCTTGAACGGTCTAACTGGCTCCAGCACGCAGTTTAAGTCTCCCCACCACCTAGAACCGCTGATGTGTGACCAAGTCCAGGATGGAGGCCAACAGCTTTCTTATAAATGCCAGATCATCCCAATTCGGGGCAAATACCAATATTACCAACTTACTCGCGAATGACCCAGTAAAAATCACATGCCTGCACCCGGGTTTGCGACAACATTATCCGCCAAGAATCACGGCCACTTCTTGATTAAAATTGCAACCTCCCCGGGCCCTACTGACGAAACCAGAGTGAAATCCCGCATCAAATACCTAGGCTCAAGGCCCACCCAAGATGGCGACCGACCCCACCCCAAAAAGTGAGACAAAGAAAAAGCCCCAGTCACAGAAAAACATCCCCCCCCCCCCCCCAATCTCCCCCACCCCAACCAACCCTCCTCCCCTTTAACCTGATCATCTTCCAGAAAACACCTCTTCCTCCTCTCCAACCCATTCCCCCACCAAACAAGCTAGGCACATTGAACCATGTCTAAAGAGATCCAACGGGCTGCAACTCCTCCCTCCACCACACTCCCATTCACTAGCTAAAAAGCTTGCTGCTACCCACGTAGCCCCAGCACCCCCAAGTAACATATCGAAACCCCAAATAACAACAAATATATACAGTACACAAGAAATCCTCAAAAACCTATGTCATCAACAACCATAGCAGTTCTCAAAGGACCCTTTTAACTAAGTCCAAGACTGTGTTCTTTAACAAAGGCCTCTGCCTCCTCCAATGTATCAAAGTAGTGGTCTTTTGGCCCATATGTGACCTGAAGCCTCGCTGACACCACCCCAAACCTCACAGCACTCTGGTGTAATGTCGCCATTGCCTTAGGAAAGGTTGCCCGCCTCTTTGGCAGCTCCACTCCGATGTCTTGATATATCCCCATGGTGCACCCTTCCCATCTCAAGTCTTGGTTGTCTTTTGCCCACTTCAGGACCCTTTCCTTCTCTCTGAAACTGTGGAACCTTACAGCTACTGCCCGTGGTGGTTCATTCGCTGAGGCTTCTGCCAGAGTTCGGTGGGCCCTATCCAACTCTGGAGGGGCATCTGTCGATCCCCACCCCCAGCAGCTTTCCAAACATCTGAGAAAAATACTCAGTGGGATTCGGCCCTTTATCCCCTCCGGCAACCCCAAGATTCTAAGTTTGCTCTCATTGACCTATTCTCCAGGTCATCAACTTTCGCCTGCAGAATCTTGTTTCTCTCCCCCACTAACTCAATCTCAGCTTCCAGCGAGACGACTTGATCGCTGTCCCTCGACAAGATTCCCCCCACCCCCTCTCCTCGCTCCCTCACAGCCTCCGAGATTTCCTCCACCGTCTCCTGACTGACCAAGCGCCTCCTCAATCGACTTTTTGAACGTTTCCATCAACACCTGCCCTTTTTTCTCGAAGTGTTTCCCAAACTGCTTCTCAAACTCTGAGGCCAGTACCGCCACCAGCATATCCGCCGTGATCAGAGCAGCTGCACCCCACTCGAGCTGACTCCGCCATCTTCCCTCCTGGTGTACCATGCGGACTCCCTAAATCTGTCGAAAGGTTTCCACTCGTAACTTTCTTATTTCATCGACGGGTTCACATTAGATGGGCCGATTTTGTTCTCCATTTTGTTGCCTGCTGGTGATATTCCATTGCCATTTTGCAGAATTCAATTTTAATGACATTACGACAAAATATGTGAAAGCTACAGGATATGTGAAAGCTACAAGGAATATTTTGTGACATCCCAAAAAGTAAACCACAAAACGTTATCATTAACAGGCAAAAGCTATGATTGACGTATAATCACAGCATAAAATAATAGAATGGTTAGTTACAGCACAGAAAATGATCAATCATTCCATTCAGCTGACCCTCTTCAAAAGCAATTCAGTTGGTCCCACTCCCGTGACCTTGGAAATACCCCTGCCAGTCTTCCCCCTTATCTAATTCACTTTTCAAAGTCACATTTGAAATCTACCTCCATCACCCTTTCAGGAAGTGCATTTCGGGTAGTAATTGTTCACTGTGTAAAAATGTTTTACCCATTTCTCCTTTTACCAATCATCTTAAATCTGTGATCTCTAGTTCTAGATACTTCCACCAATAGGAATATTTTCTTTTTCTACTTTGTTTAAACTCATGATTTTGAACACAATAGTTACAGTGGATTATTTTCCATTGAGATTTCGAAGCAATGAAGGATGATTCGGATAGCACATTTTATAGACAGAACAATCAGTCAATTGGCAATGTAACTGCGGAGTTTTGGATGATTGCTCTGGTTTCCTCTGCAAGTCCCGAAAGACATGCTGTTAGGTGAATTGGACATTCAGAATTCTCTCTTAGTGTAACCGAACAGGCTCCGGAATGTGGCGACTAGGAGATTTTCACAGTAACTTCATTGCTGTTATAAAGTAAGCTGATTTGTGACACTAATAAAGATTATTATTATGACTGAGAGGACTCAAATTGTCTCTATTTCTTAATTTAGATAAATACATGTACAACTTATATACTTGGTTTGCTTCTTGAGGAACAAGTGTCGTAGTTTTCAAAAAGGAATTAAATAAGCACCTGAAAGGAAAACATTGGCAGGGATACAGGGAAAGGGCAGGGGTGGGGCTAGCTGAATTGCTTTTGAAGAGGTTTGGTTACCACTTCCAGACTCTCAAGTTTTAAAAAAGAAAAGTAGTGCAGATGCTGGGAATCGGAATCAAAAACAGAAAATACTGGAAAAACTCAGGTCTGGTAGCATCTGTGCAGAACGAAATAGAGTTAACATTTTGAGTCAGTATGATTCTTCTTCAGAGCTAAAGAGTGGGAGAAATGTGATGGATTATATACTGTGTGAGGAGCTGGAGCAGAGTAGAAGGTCAGTGATAGGTGGGATCTGGGAGAGATTGCAACAAAGATGTGTTGGGCACAAGACCGAGGAAGTGGCACAAGGCCAAGGAAGTGTTAATGGCAGTGTAAAGGGCTATAGGTGATAGTAGTGGCATAAAGGTAAGATATCAGAATGTGTTCAGGGAGAACAAAGGTCAGTGCTCTGTGAAAGCAAAACAAGTGATAGATGGCCCAGTGGGGGGAGGGAGTTTGGAGACTGGGTGACCGCTTTGCGGAAGACTTTCGCTCAGTCGCAAGCATATTCCAACTTTCTTGTCACTTTCCATTTCAACTCAGCAACTTTCGCTCATGCCCACATGTCCATCCTTGGCCAGCTACAATGCACCAATAACGCCCAGTGCAAACTGAAGGAGCAGCACATCATCTTCCAATTAGGTATGTTACAGCCCTCAGGACTCAACATTGAGTTCAACAACTTTAGACTGTGACATTTTTCCTCCATCCTGTCCCAGTACAAACCACCCCTGCGCCATAGAACAGTACAGCACAGAACAGGCCCTTCGGCCCTCAATGTTGTGCCAAGCCATGATCACCCTACTCAAACCCACGTATCCACCCTATACCCGTAACCCAACAACCCCCGCCCCCCTTAACCTTACTTTTATTAGGACACTACGGGCAATTTAGCATGGCCAATCCACCTAACCCGCACATCTTTGGACTGTGGGAGGAAACCGGAGCACCCGGAGGAAACCCACGCACACAGGGGGAGGACGTGCAGACTCCACACAGACAGTGACCCAGCCGGGAATCGAACCTGGGACCCTGGAGCTGTGAAGCATTTATGCTAACCACCATGCTACCCTGCTGCCCCTATATAGGCCATTTGTCATTTGTTCTTTCGTTTTGCTATCACAGAGCACTGACCTTTGTTCTCTCATTTAAAAAAAAAAATTTTAAATAAATTTTGAGTGCCCAATTCTTTTTTTTCCAATTAAGCAGCAATTTAGCATAGCTAATCCACCAACCCTGCACATCTTTAGGTGGTGGGACCCACCAGACAAGGGGGGGGAATGTGCAAACTCCACATGGACAGAGACCCGGGGCCGGAATCGAACCCGGGTCCTTGGTGCCGTGAGGCAGCAGTGCTAACCACTGTGCCACCATGCTTCTCCATGTTGTCCCATTAATGCATTCTGATATCTTACCTTTATGCCATTACTGGCACCTTATATAGCACTTTACACTGCCATTAACATTTCCTCTGTCTTGTGTCCTATGTATCTTTGTTGCAATCACTCCCAGCTTTACGGGATGGTTAGGTCAGCATTAATTGCCCATCCCTAGTTGCTCTTCAGAAGGTGGTGATGAGTTGCCTTCTTGAACTGCTGCAATCCCTGAGGTGTAGTTACACCCACAGTGCTGTTAGGGAGGGAGTTCCAGGATGTTGCCCCAGCGACAGTGAAGGAGCAGCGATATATTTCCACGTCAGAGTGGCGAGTGACTTGGACGGGAACCTCCCGGTGGTGGGGTTCCCAGGTATGTGCTGCTCTTATCCTTCTAGATGGTAGTGGTCGTGGGTTTGGAAGGTATAGTCTAAGAAACCTTGGTGAGCTACTGCAGTGCATCTTATAGATGGCACACATGGCTGCCACTATTTGTCGACGTTTGTGGAAGGGGGAGCAATCAAGCGGGCTGCTTTGTACTGAATGATGTTGAGGTTCTTGAGTGTTGTTGGAATTGCACTCAACCAGGCAAGTGGAGAGTATTCCATTACACTCCTGGCTTGTGCCTTGTAGATGATAGACAGGCTTTGGGGGGTCAGATGAGTTACTGGCCGTAGTCTTTGATCTGCCCTGGCAGCCATAGTATTAATGTGGCTCGTCCAGTTCAGCTTCTGATCAATGGTAACTCCCATGATGTTGATTGTGAGGGATTCAGCGATTGTAATGCCATTGAATGTCAAGGAGCAGTGGTTAGATCCTTTCTTGCAGGAGATGGTCATTGCCTGGCACTTGTTTGCCGCTAATGTAACTTGTCACTTGTTAGCCCAAGTCTGGATATTGTCCAGGTCTTGCTGCATTTGGACATGGACTGCTTCATTATCTGAGGAGTCACGAATGATGCTGAAAATTGTGCAGTCATCTGCAAACATCCCCACGTCTAACTTTATGATGGAAGGCAGGTCATTGATGAAGCGGCTGATGATGGTTGGGCTTAGGGCACTACTTCCACCTATCATTGACTTTCAATTCTGCTGCAGCTACTCTACCCCCTCTTAGACAGTTTATCTATTACATTACTCCCCCTCTTTAGCTCTGGAAAATAGTCATACAAATTCAAAATGGGAACTCTATACTTCTCTCCAAAGATGCTGCCAGACATGCTGAGTTTCTCCAGTATTTTCGGCTTTATCTCCGCTTTGAATGGTCGTCTCTACCTGTAGCAAAGTCCCATGGATGTGGTTCTGTCGTATGCATAGATCAGTGGGTGCAGGTAGGGTTTCCAGCAAGGACTGCGCCATTGGAAGTATACAATCCACTGCGACAAAAGGAACCAGAGCACGAGCTGCCATTTCACGGGATCGATGCACAGGCGAGTGAGCACACCTGCATGAAACAGAATGTTTTATAGACTGTTTTACTTACTGAGATATATGGACATTAGTCCTCATCTTAAACTGAGTAGTAATGAATGAGAGGTGTGTCTGGCATATTTGGGTACAAAGAAAGTTGACTGCTGAAGACAAAATGCTGACAAACGTGCCATTAACCTTCTCCCTCCCCCCTCGGTTATCAACAGATGTATAGATTTTTTAAAATAGCGATTTTTAATTTATTTCAGTTTGCTCTCTGTGATTAGAGCAATCTGACTGACTTGTCAATACACAATTTCAATCATGCTCAATTGGCTTTGCTGCAATGCAGAACAGATTCTTAAAAATGATACAGACATGTAATTTAAAAATAAACCAAGGGACAAAATTGAAAAGGTAATTGAGGGCAAAATTAAAAAGGTAATTGAGGAATATGTAGCTTTCAACTGTATGTCGAAGGCAGTTGTCTGGGAGGCTCTAAAGACGGTGGTGAGGGGTGAGGTAATTTTGTTTAAGGCCGGGTTGGATAAAGAGGAGAATTTGAGCGGCAGAGAGTAATAGATGAGAAGTTGGAGGTAGATAGGAGTTATGCAGAAGATGGGGACCCAGCAAAGCTGAAAAAGAGGAAGGAACTACAGGCGAGCTTTGACCGGCTATCTACCAGGAAGGCGGTGCGCCAAATGAGACGAGCAAGGGGTGCAGTTTACGAACATGGAGATAAGTATGTTAGCAGGTCAGCTCCGGAGGGAGGCAGCGGCAAGGGAAACTGGTCAGGTGAGGGATAGGGCAGGGAAGTTGGTGGTGGCTCCGGATCTGATTAACAAGGTTTTTGAGGAATTTTATGAGAGGTTGTACAGGTCAGAGACACCTGGGGGAGACTGTGAGATGCAGGAATTTCTAGATGGGTTGGAGTACCGAGGTTAGGGGAGGGGGACAAGGCTACATTAGAAGGAGAGACACTGGAGCAGGAGATAAAGGATGCGATTGGGAGGATGCAGTCGGGGAAGATGGCAGGGCCAGATGGGTTTCCGGTGGAATAGTATAAAAAATTCAAGGGTAAGCTGGCACCCCTGATGGTGGGGATGTTTGAGGAGGTGATAGGGATGGGGTTGTTGCCACAAACTTTGGGGCAGGCATCGATTTCCCTGTTGCTAAAAAAAGATAAGGATCTGACGGAGTGTGGGTTGTATAGGCCCATATCACTTCTGAATGTGGACGCAAAAGTATTGGCGAAGGTACTGGCGGGTGGGCTGGAGGAGTGCCTCCCGTAGGTGATAAGTGAAGATCAGACGGGGTTCGTGAGAGGGAGGCAGCTCTTTTCAAACATTAGAAGGGTATTGAACGTCGTTACGGCACCGGCAGAGGGGAAGGAAACAGAGGTGGTTGTGGCATTGGACGCTGAGAAGTCGTTTGACCGGGTAGATGGGGGTACTTTTTTAAAAAAATAATTTTTATTGAAAAATTTTGAATTTATACAACAATAACGCACCATAGTAAAATACCAAAAATAACAATAATATTAACAATCATAAACATTCGCCCCACCTCCATGAACAACACAGCATTTTAACAACAACGCAAATTAACACAATATAAAGTTACAGAATAGACACTACAATAAGGAATCCCCCCCCCCCCCCCCCCCCCCCCCCCGGGTTGCTGCTGCTATTGACCAAGTTACCTATCTTTGAGCCAGGAAGTCCAGAAAAGGCTGCCATCCTTTATAGAACCCTTGTATTGATCCTCTCAAGGTAAATTTGACCCTTTCCAATTTTATAAATCCCGCCATGTCACTGATCCAGGTCTCCACACTTGGCGGCCTTGCATCCTTCCACAGTAGCAGAATCCTTCGTCGGGCTACTAGGGACACAAAGGCCAGGACATCGGCCTCTTTCGCCTCCTGCACTCCCGGCTCTACTGCAACTCCAAAAATCGCGAGTCCCCACCCTGGTTTGACCCTGGATCCAACCACCCTCGACACCGCCCCCGCCACCCCCTTCCAGAATTCTTCCAGTGCTGGGCATGCCCAGAACATATGGGCATGGTTCGCTGGACTCCCCGAACATCTGGTGCACCTGTCCTCACCCCCAAAGAACCTACTCATCCTAGTCCCGGACATGTGGGCCCGGTGCAGCACCTTAAACTGGATGAGACTAAGCCTCGCACATGAGGAGGAAGAGTTGATTCTCTCCAAGGCATCCGCCCAAGTCCCGTCCTCTATCTGCTTAGATGGGGATACTTGATGGCAGTTCTGGAACAGTTGGAGATTGGACAAAGATTTGTGAACTGGGTAAAGCTACGATATAAGGAGCCGAGGGCGAGCGTCCGCACAACCAGCATCAGCTCGAGAGTCTTTTCTCTCCCCGTGGGACTAGGCAGGGATGTCCTATGTCCCCCCTGCTGTTTGCACTCGCGATTGAGCCGTTGGCCATCGCATTAAGAAGTTCGGGGGTATGGAAAGGAATAGTGCGGGTGGGGATAGAGCACAGGTTGTCCTTATATGCCGATGACTTGCTGTTATAAGTGTCGGAACCGAGTGTGTCGATAGGGGGAATATTGGAGCTGCTGCGTGTGTTTGGGTCTTTCTCAGGGTACAAACTAAATCTAGACAAGAGTGAGTATTTTGTGGTGTCTCGGCCGGGGGTGGGGCAGGGATGGGGGTCTGCCATTCCGTAGGGCAGGGACTCACTTTAGGTCCCTGGGGTGTAGGTTGCCCGGGAGAGGGGGGGGGGGGCGCTCCACAGATACAACATTTCTGGTTTGGTGGGAAGAGTGAAAACTGATCTGGCAAGGTGCGATGGTCTCCCTCTGTCACTGGCGGGTCAGGTACAGGCGGTTAAAATGAACGTGTTGCCGCGATTTCTGTTTATTTTTCAATGCCTGCCGGTTTTCCTGCCAAAGGCTTTTTTCAGAGAGATTGAGGGAAGGATTACTTTGTTCGTATGGGGAGGGAAGGTGGGCAGAGTTAGAAAGGTGCTGCAACAGAGGGGAAGGCCGGCAGGGGGTTTGGGTCTTCCAAACCTGATGTATCACCACTGGGCGGCGAATGTGGAGAAGGTGCAGAGCTGGGTCAGAGGGGTTGATTCCTGATTCCCAGTGGGTCAGACTGGAGGAGAGTTTGTGCAGGGGGTCAGGATTGAAAGCACTAGCAACAGCACCGCTCCCGATAGCCCTCGGGGACTCTGGTAATGATAGCTTCATTGAGAATTTTGAGGCAGTTTCGCCAACACTTCAGGGGACAGGGTCAAGGGAAATGCCGATTCGGGGAAACCACAATTTTGAGCCAGGGAAGTGGGATGGAAATTTTTGGAAATGGGAGGAGAAGGGGATTAAGACACCAAAAGATTTGTTTCTTAGGGGTGAGTTTACAGGATTGAAGGAGCTGGAAGCGAAGTATGGGCTGGAGCAGGGGGAAATGTTTAGATACATGCAGGTTCGAGATTTTGCCAGAAAGGAGATACAGAGCTTCCTGGTGGAGCCAGCCTTCACATTGCTGGAGGAGGTGCTGACGACAGGGAGGTTGGAGAAGGGGGTAGTGACAGCGGTTTACGGAGCTACTTTGGAAGAGGAGAAGGCGCCACTGGAAGGGATGAAAGCGAAGTGGGAGGAAAAGTTGGAGAGAATATGAAAGAGGGGATCTTGTCTAAGGTGCTCCGGAGAGTGAATGCCTCCACCTCGTGCGTGAGGTTGGGGCTGATACACCTGAAGGTGGTATACAGAGCACACCTCACAAGGGCGAGGATGAGCAGAATCTTTGAAGGAGTAGAAGATGTGTGTGAACGTAGCGGGCGGGGGGGGGGGGGGGGGGGGGGGGGGGGGGGGGGCTAATCATGTTCATATGTTTTGGTCCTGTGCAAAGCTAGAGGAGTACTGGAAGGAGGTTTTTAGGGTAACCTCTAAAGTGGTGCACGTGAAACTGGACCAGGGCCCCCGGGAGGCCATATTCGGGGTGCCGGACCAGCCAGGGGTTGGAAACGGATGCTGAGGCAGATGTTGCAGCCTTCACCATGTTGATTGCCCAAAGGCGGATCCTGGTAGGTTGGAGAGCAACCTCTCCACCCTGTGCCCTGGCGTGGCGGGGCGACCTGGAGGAATTCTTGACTCTTGAGAAGGTTAAGTTTGAACTGAGGGGAAGGATGGAGGGGTTCTACAATTCATGGGCATTATTTATTATGCACTTTGAAGAACTGGATAACATCGAACAATAGTTGGGGCGTGAGTGGGAGGGTTGGGGGGAGAGGGGCCGGGTGTGTTAATGGCAACTATGGGTGATCCCTAAATCCTTTTTGTCATTTTTCTGTGTGAACATACGGGCTAATGTTTGGGGTTTGGTGGGAGGATGGGATCGTTGTTATTGATATGGAGATTGACATTTTTGTTACTGATTGTTGTTTATTGCTGGTGGGTGTAAATTTGGAACAAAATGTGAAAAAGGAGAATAAAAAATATTTTTTAAAAAATAAACCAACGGTGTGGATTTGTTTTTGAGTACACTAATGCTTGTCTTGTCCAAAGAAAATTTCCTAAAATCACAAAAACAGGAAATGATCACATACAGTTGCCTAGCTACTTATGTTTCATGCTTTAGTAATTCATGTTTACACCTATTGTCCACTGGATTCTATACTGGTTGATCAATATTGTCCAAGTTTGGTAAACTTTGCAATCATGTCTTGTGTGCTTTGTAAGACTTGTGTGCCAACACTTTGTTTTCTGATCTCATAGTGAAAATAAGAGAAAGTAATCTGCCAGTGTTCAATTCAGCCTGCCTCTTATAGCAAGATAAACTCTCTAAATTCCCATTATATCAAACTATAAAGATGACTCCTTTGCAACTTTTTTAAAGGATACTGTTCTACTGTAATGATCATAATAATCAACTCCTTGTGAACCCCTAACAGCAACTTAATTCATTCTTCTCCAGTCCTGTCGGTCTAATCAAACATGCAATGCAATAAACACATCAACAGAACAGGAGTGTTTGTTTTCTTTCAAAGCAATGGAAAAAGGTTACATTAAATTTTTTAAGATCAACATTTTTTTTAAAGTGACAGCATACTCCATCAATTAAAAATAATTGTATACAAAGATGACCCCTCAACCAGTGAATTGTTTGATTTGCTAACATAATGCTTCCTGCTCTCAAGTTTATTCTGAACTTTCTTAGGCTCTTAATGCAGCATTCAATACATTCTTGTTCCTTCCTGGAATGAAATGAAGACTCATCACATTACCTGTCACTTTATCACATTCTTTCCCTTTTACCTTTCACAGACTTCCCTTATTTGCAAACATCACTGGCTTTCAAGATCCAAGTTTGGTATGCTTTAAGCTTCTTGATTTGCCACCCATTCCTTCTCAGCTAGGTGCTGTCCTGCCCTGTGGCCTTCGTAAGATCCCTGCTCAACAATTTCACAATTACTAAATTTTATATAATTTATATGTTACAGTCATGAAGGTTTTTCCCAGTACAATCTGTTCCATCAGATTAACTTTTCAACTGAAGTTAATTTAAAACTTGTAGCAGCCAGCTTTAGTTACCAATGCAAAAGCTTTTAAGCGAATATCTAGCAATTAAATATTTCATTTACCATTTTAAATGATTCACTCATTACTGGAAAATTAAATGTAAATGCAAAGCCTCAAAAAACTATAAATTCATTGCATTTTTAAAATAAAATCCAAAAGAAGCAATTAATTTCCTAGTGCAATAAACTGAATTAAAACGTTGTATAAATGAGTACATGTGTTTTGGATGTATTACATATATTTGTACACCTAACAGAAGTGTTACAGTGTTGTAATGTGATTTGTGGCAGAACAATTCAAAATAAAAACAGAAAATGCTGGAAAAACTTAGCAGGTCTGGCAGCATCTGTGGGGATAGAAACAGAGTTAATGTTCTGAGCCCAATATGGCTGTTCCTTTGGAGTTTCGCAATAAGATCCAAAGTAGCAATTTAAGTTCTTCCGCTTCTGCAATATTTTGCTTTCATATCAGAATAATGAGAAAACTTGTCTTCAACACCCCACCCAGACTTTACCGACTCATTAGCCAGAAAAATTCAGTCCAGATAATCAAAACTTTAAATCTGATCATCAGCTGGAGCTTAAGCCTGGATAGCATTCCAGAACCATGATAGGATTCCCCTTATCCTCAATTTCCACCAACCAGCCCCTGTATCATCCGCACTACTACCACCTCCAGCGTAATGCCACCACCTCCCTGTCAGCATTCTGTAGGGACCGTTCCCTCCATGACACCCTGGTTTACTCCTCTATCACACCCAACACCTAATCCCAATCCAACAGCACCTTCCCATGCAATTGGAGAAGGTTTAATACCTATCTCTTTACCATCTTCTTCCTCACCATCCAAGGTCCCAACATTCCTTCTAAGTGAGCCAGCGATTTGCACTTCTTTCAACTGCTGTCCTTGGCCTGCGACAATGTTCCGGTGAAGCTCATTGCCGAAACGGGGGGAATGGCTCCCCGTCCTCCCAGAAGGCACTCCAAAGCCGTCCAGACGTAACAGCACACACACGCAAGCACACACTCACAGGAAGTTCTGACCCTTGCTCGGTTATTACATATTCTACCACCTGACCTTTATGTCACTATTAAAACTTGCTTTAATCTTTAGCACTATCATCACCCCTCCCTTTGTCTCGTGTCCATGCCACCTTGGTCATTTATTCTCTCCTGAGCTCCAACCTGTCTTTCCATTTTGCTACACCTGCCCCACCATCTCTCAACAGCATCTAACTCATCACATTTCTACCTCTCTTCAGCTCTGAAGAGAGCCATATGGACTTGAAATATTAACTCCGTTTCTCTCTCCACAGATGTTCCAGACCTGCTGAGTTTTTCCAGCATTTCCTGTTTTTATTTTGGATGCAATTCCCTTCGTTTAAGCTCTTGGCTAGACTCTTACAATAAACCACTCCTGAAAGATGGGCTATTGTGTCCTTGGATGGTGGCAGCTGGATGTGGTGATGCAAGCATAGAAAATGATCAGTCCTGTTGCAAAGAAACACACTATTCATTAAGTACTGTGCAACAGATCAACATAAACTGAAATCAAGATAAAAAGTAAAAGGTTTTAGTATCAAGTTAACATTCTTTTGTTATGCAAATATAAACACTTGCAGGGGAATTTTAACAAGAGTTCCAATTTATTCAACAATTCATTATTTTTTTCATACCATTTTAAATGATTCATTTATCCCTCCGTAGAACATATAGCATTGACCTTTTAAATACTGGCAAACTATTTCAGTCAAACAAGCCAATGTGGTGAAAGTAGCGAGCACTGTGGTGACAATAATTTGAATTAATTAATGTAAGAAAATACCCCAAAATACTTAGAAATTTTTGAGAGGGGTGGGGAGGGAGGAAAGGAAAGAGATGCACAACTGTGGAGGGGGTGTTTGAAGAAGTTATTGAAGAGGTTAAAAAGGTTGGTTATGAGTAAAAACAGAAAATGTTGAAAATGTAAAGCAGTTCTGACAGCATCTTGGAGAGAGAAACAGAGTTACCATTTTGGCTGGTGACTTCACTGAAACAAACATGAACTCTGTATTTCTCTCTCCAGGGATGCTTCCAGACGTGCTGGGTATTTCCAGCCTTTTATGTTTATGTTTCAGGTTTCCAGAATGTGCAGAATTTTGCTTTCGTAATATGTTTGACTGGCTAGCAGCAGGAATCCAAAATACAGTAGTATTGGCATGAGGCAGATGAAAGGGAAGATGAGAAAGAACTTCAAATGTTTTCACACTAACAATGCAGCCACCTACTTGCCAATTTAAAAACATGCATTGGTAATGTGGAAATATATAATAAGATGCGATCTTCTAGGTTTCATGGAGCTGAGACTTATCATTAGTGCAATGTTATGGAAAACTTTATTCTCTATCCCACCACACTACGCATGATCTGGGAGACAGCTTCCCAATAATAAAAAAAGTTTCATTCCCCACCACCAAGATTGCTTACCTCCATTAGTACACATGTTCACATAAAATAAATTAAACACTAGAGTAAAACAAATTCAGCAAACTTTACAGCAGAAAAGTTGAAATGAACCCAAATTATATTGTCGAGTATCCATTCACTCACACTCTGACTCTGTCAGTATCTATTGCAAAAAAAATGCAGGTGTTAAGTTCACCAATGCTAATTCACAATGGACTTGCATACATATTGCCAGATAAACAATGGGAATGCAGTTTATAAAGGTTAAATCCAATATAAAAAACATTATATTTTCCATTTACCCAGCGCTTTTATTCAAATACTGTTACAATTTTGTTCACTGGTGACTTCTGTAGCGTTCAGCATTAAAATTAAATCTAGCTACATATTCAGGTACAGCTAGAAATGCACTACGACCTTTACTGGTATAGTTTCCCAAAGGGTCCGTCATAAATAATGGAAAATGGGAATGCAGCCAAATGTTCTTGATCCAACACTCTGCAGGAGGGCAGTTTCCAAAATGCTCGAGTCATTACTTTATACCGTAAAGCAAAGCACGAGAGTGAGCTATATGCATGGTTAACTGTTGCTTGCCTGACTATGAGATGATTGAGAAATATAAACAAGTGTTTGGTGTTTAATTTTGAATATAAATATTTTTACAACTTCAACCTTCTCTTCCTCTTCGCTCTCTCCTCCACACTCCAGGTCTGATCACTAACAAGTTTGAAACAACAAAATGTTGCCACTAATGTTATTTTGAGAATGAATTTTGGACTCTTTTAAATGATTGTCATCAAGTAAAATAAAGTCGCCAGAGTCCCAGATAACCATTGGCTAATTTCCCCTTCAAGTGGGAGAGCTGATTGATGGCAATTTAACCTGAGGAGTTGAGAAGAATGAATAGGCATCAAATAAGTCAGAAAGCAAACTGAAAGACAGACAATCCTGGGAACGCACAAGTCACATGGAGCTACTTTAGTAGTATAATAATTAAATGTCAAGTTTAAAATGATTAAGTCCAGACAAGTTTCTGTTATGTCTTTTGAAATATTTATTTCTTGCTCTTTCCTTTTCCAATTCTCATCTACACAGAAATATATAGAAAGCCACGATAGGGAGGTTCGGCTCAATCAGAATATGCAAGCATTTATCCTCCACGTGAGAATACTGGACAAATAAAATTCATGCTCTCTTGTTTCCCCCTTCATTCTTTCCTTTCTTCCATCTGTCCAATCTAAGCTTGAATGGTGAGACAGTTTCTGCCTCAACCAACAACCCAGGAAGTGAATTTCACAGCCGTACCTTTTAGGTCTAACTACTGTAATTTTAAGGCCAGAAAGGCAAAAAGAATTTATTTTCCGTTTTTATGTTTTTTGTGTTTTTTTTTTGGTGAAATGATGACCTGTACTGCGAAGAAGATTTTCTTGCTCTCTGTTCATTTTGTATTTATGACCTTTTGTTCTCTCCTTTCTTAATTTTGATATTTCTATCATTTTGTGCCAAGAAAAGCAAAATAATTTAAGCCTTTCTTTGTATTTACTCATACCAGACAGTCTAGTATATCTATCATATACCAACTCTAAAGCCTCAAAACGCTTCCCCTACTGTGCAGCCCAATAATCTGCACAGTACTATGACTGAAATGTTATGGTTTTATATAGGTTCATCATTAGCTCTTAGCGCTTATATTCTATTCCTTTTGTGATAAAATAGATATCAGTTTTTAAGGAAATATCTGCCATATTAATCTGAAGTGCTGCCATGACATTGTCTTCCTTTTTTTATATCATATTAATATTTTGACACTACTTTCCGGCCTATATGCAAATCATTGATTTAGATAATGAACAGAACTCTCAGAACTGAATCCTCATGCAACCACTAAAAACTACCCTCAATTCCTCCTCTGTTTTCTCATTAAAACAAGAATGAATCAGCCATCAAAAATAAAGTGAAAAGATTACAAGATAGTTTTCCAATCTTGAGTTTCAATTGAAGTAATACTTTTGTGGTTTATATCACATCACCTAAATTCCTGCTCTGTATAGTAATCTAGTGCTCTTCATGCAATCACTCTTGGGTATCCATAATAGTCCATTATACATGTTTAATTAGCTGCACATAAAACAATTTCAATTGTTTACATTAAATAACACAAAAAACCATAAGCATCAACAGGTGACAAGCCAATTTCTACTGCTTTTAAATCAGTTCAAGATTTGATGCTACATTCTCGTTTCACTTTGGAGTTTAGGTTTTAAGACTCAGACTGAAGTTTGCCAAACTCAACTTAGTTTATAAAAGAATGTGCTTTACAAAAACTGTTTTATCTTTTCAAAAGCACAAAATGGGTAGCCTCATTCAACAGGATAATAAGGGTGTGTTAAATGAAAATGTCAAACTAATGCAAGAGAGCACTCCCTTCTGAAGCTGGTATAAAGAAACAGTAAGAAGTCTTGTAACACCAGATTAAAGTCCAATCACTAGCTTTCGGAGCACAGCTCCTTCATCAACTCCATATCATGGTACTAAGAAATGTTGCGAAAGCAGTTCAGAGTGAGTTAACCCTGCATCTGACCCTCAATATACCTGACCTGAGGCACTCATTGCTGATTCTGGATGCCGTACAAATGGAAAAAAATATTTTCCTGCCTTAAGCATGAAAACAAAATAATAAAACTGGTATGATACTAATAAAGAAGCTTTTCCCATAAGGTTTTTTTTATGTACAACGTACATGCATAAATTAATTAGAAATAATCACACTGACTAAAGTCAACTATGCATATAAACAAAATCAGAGACAGAAGGTAAAAAGGAAATAAAGAGAAGAGCAGAGGAAAGAGAGATCGAGAAAGATAATCTGAAAGTTGAAAGCTGAAGGGAACAAGAGGGGGATTGGGAAATAATTCAGATCTTGCTCCAGACTCTCTATTTTTCTTTACCCCAATACTGGAAATGGGAAGATCTAATAGTTCTCACCTCACCATTTATAAACATGAAACAGGTCAAACAGTTATGGAGTACCCAGATCTAGTGTCAAGTAGTACTGTCAGATGCTGTTGATCTTATTCATCTCTAGTTTGATGGCAGTTAAAGATTATGAAAATAAACTGCAACCGACTCCGAAATAATTAATAACCTAATGATTCCTAGTCTAATTAATTTCCAACTATTGCAATTCATAACAATTATCTTTATAAGTACTTACCACTAGAAGGAAATAAACAAGCTTTTCTCGAAACATTAGGAACAAATTGTTTCTTCTAAAACTTGGACTAGCTTTTACCTTTAATTTTTGTAAAAGATACAAGTCTGAGAATAAAATAGTTTAAACGCTAATTTCACAAGTCAGCAAAAAATGTAATTTGGAAAAGATGGGCAGTGGATTGGTGCAGACTGTTGTTTATCATTTCCAAAGCATTTGGCAACATCAACATTTGTAGATGACATATAATTGGGAGGTGGTGTTTGTTATATTACTTACTGTTGTTTGTTGTATTACTTACTGTAATATGTTACTCATTTGCTTTATACCAAGATACATTTAAACTCGATGTTGATAAACACTCGTAGTCGTCCAATGAAATCAAATAATTTATTGAGTAACTAAACAATTTACTTGTGAGTTTGATTCTTTAATACTTTTACTAGCTATTAAATACACAAGACAGAATAAGAATAAGCTATGATTAACTACACTTGCACTCTGAGCTAACTCTCTACACCTCTGGTCTCTAGTCACAATACACACAAAGAGGCGGGAACTCAGATTGAGTCTGTCTTTATATCCCTTGCTAGTGTTGCCATCTAGTGATCATTTAACTGTAATGACTATATATTAACCCTTTGGGCGGGACTGTCCGCGATCGGCGCAATGGCCCGACGCCGGAGTCAAAAACGGCGTGAACCACTCCGGCGTTGAGCCGACCGGAAGTAGTGGAATTCTCCGCACTTCCAGGGGCTAGGCCAGCACCGGAGGGGTTGGCGCCATGCCAGCCGGCACTGAAGGAACTACGCAAATCAGCACATGCGCAGAACCGCCGGCGTGGTTCGGCGCATACACAGACTGGCTGGCATATTCTGGTGCATGCGCAGGGGGGGTGTCTTCTTCGCTCCGGCTGTGGAGTCCTACAAGAGCCGGCGTGGAAGGAAGAAGTGCCCCCATAGCACAGGCCCGCCCGCAGATTGGTGGGCCACGATCGTGTTCCTGAACCTGTGATTGGATTCCCCCCCACCCCCTGAGGACTGCACCAGCCAACTCACCTGCCAGGTCCCGCTGTGTGGGACCATGTCCAATCCACGCCGGCAGGACTGGCCAAAAACGGGCAGCCGCTCAGCCCATTGGAGCCCGGAGAATTTTATGTATATACAGATATGCAGATCACTACATTGTTAATACAGGTGTTAATAATAGGTGTTGTGACAAAATACAAGATGAATACAAGTAGAAATAGGTATGTAATTGGCAAATAAATTTTAGTATAAGGTTGTATATTTTGGTCGTAAGAATGACAAGGCCATAATCTGCATGCCATCACTAAAACTGCCTACTTTCACCTTTGTAACATTGCTAGATTTTGTCCCTCGCTCAAGCTGAAACCCTCAACTTTGCCTTTGTTGTCTCCAGACTTGACTAAGCCAATGGTCTTCTGTCAGACCTCTGCCATCTTCCAAACTATGTAAACTTGTCTCCCAGAACGGACACACTTTACAAATTCTCATCTTTGTTTTAAAGTTTCTCCTCGGCCTTACTGTAGTACTGTAATACATTTCACTGAACCTCATTTCTCAGTGTTGATTTACTTCCAACGTTGTTAGCAGAAGAGTCAGAAACAATACACCATAGAGTGGGGTGAAAGCCAAGCTTCTGTGCCTGACTTACTGTCTACTTAAAATACATAATTCCCTAGCTACTGAAATAGAATTATTAAGGGTTCTATTTTAATTAAAGGTTTTGTTCTTCCCAGTACTCACAGACTGCCAAAAAATAACAGTGCAATAGAATATAAAAGTTACTACTTCTTCAAATGTTCTTCCCGAAGGCAGGTCCAACTCACAGCACCATAACCTCCACCAAAAGTAGGGCAGGCAGCCATAACGGAGATTGACCCCCATGCTGTTGGCACCATCTGGCACTGACTGGTCCCCCAAACAGTCCAAGTTGCTTTGGCAATATATTTTCAAATGCATGGTGTAATCCAGAGCTACGAATACTGATGGTAGAGGTTGCAACTTTCTTTCTATCACATGGCTCAAGAATCGCTCCTGTTCTTATCACCTGCCATTGGCTTCCGTTGCAAGGATTTATATGTTAATACTCAGTCTGTTTGGTCACGTGATAAACAAACTTTCCTTAGTCATCAAGTCCTGGGGCAAGAATTTCCCAGAAATCGGCAAAGGCCGATGGCGGGTGGGACAAGTGCCATTGAGCCCACTGATGCCAATGGCAACTTTTCCCACCATATAATATAGAACTTCGTCCCAAAACCTTTCAGCTATGGGCTCCATGCCAGGGATGCCTCTGATTTGCCTGTGCTGCTATCACGTCAGTGCTACAATCAACAGGGCGCTACATTTAAAGGTTTCCCCAGCACCCATCAGCCACACATTATACGTCGCAGAACCTGCCGGGAAATCTGACCCCAAGTTTTCAGATGTCTCTCTGCAAAGACTCCTGGGATCAGTAAAGGCCCGACGTAATGTCCTCTACCCACGCACAGAATAAAATACAGCCAGCAAAGTCACCAACCCAGCACGTGAGGCAGTGGCAGCGGTGGTCACCACTAATGCCCTACAGAACAGGACAGCCATCCAGTGCAGGAAGAGGATGAATGCTCTCCTCTGTTCTGCCAGGGTAAGTCATTTTCTCATCACTCTCAACTCACGCACCCATTAAACATCCATAGGGATCTTGCTCACTGCTGTGGGTCCTAAAATATGTAACGGACCTGAGAGCAACTCAGAATGCAGGAACATAGAACATTACAGCGCAGTACAGGCCCTTCGGCCCACGATGTTGCACCGTCCTGTGAAACCCCTCTAAAGTTCCTCTACACTATTCCCTTATCGTCCAGATGCCTATCCAATGACCATATGAATGCGTTTAGTGTTGGCGAGTCCACTACTGTTGCAGGCAGGGCATTCAACGCCCTTACTACTCTCTGAGTAAAGAACCTACCTCTGACATCTGTCCTATATCTATCTCCCCTCAATTTAAAGCTATGTCCCCTCGTGCTGGACATCACCATCCGAGGAAAATGGCTCTCGATGTCCACCCTATCTAATCCTCTGATCATCTTGTATGCCTCAATTAACTCCCCTCTTAACCTTCTTCTCTCTAACGAAAACAGCCTCAAGTCCTTCAGCCTTTCCTCATATGATCTTCCTTCCATACCAGGCAACATTCTTGTAAATCTCCTCTGTACCCTTTCCAATGCTTCCACATCCTTCCTATAATGTGGCGACCAGAACTGCACACAATACTCCAAATGCGGCCGCACCAGAGTTTTGTACAACTGCAACATGACCTCATGGCTCCGAAACTCAATTCCTCTACCAATAAAAGCTAACACACCGTACGCCTTCTTAACAACCCTCTCAACCTGGGTGGCAACTTCAGGGATCTATGGACATGGACACCGAGATCTCTCTGCTCGTCCACACTACCAAGAATCTTACCATTAGCCCAGTACTCTGCCTTTCTGTTATTCCTTCCAAAATGAATCACCTCACACTTTTCTGCATTAAACTCCATTTGCCACCTGTCAGCCCAGCTCTGCATCCCTGGGAATCGAGCACACACCTGGAGGATGTGTGTGATGTGCCCTCCCCATGGTGTCAGATCCTGCAGATCGTGACAAATGCGACCAATCAGTTCGCTGGACATGGGTAGCTAAATACTAGCTGAATATACAGCGAGTGGAAACCGTTGCGGTTCATATAGTTTACTGCCTGATACCCTGCAGATCGGAGTGCCATGTGAGTGCACCTGATGAAACCCTGCACCTGTGGAAAGCAAGAGATTTGCACAAAGTCTATTGGTCTTGCATGATGGCTTGCCTGATCTCGGTCGAAATGGGTGCTGTTGTGTGCCCTGGTGAAGATGGTGTCTGTCACCTCTAGGATGCACTTGTGCGCGGAGGCTTGCAAAACCCACAAAGGTCACCTCTGGAGCCCTGAAAGAAGCCACTGATGTAAAAATGGAGTGTTGCTATAACTTTGAGCAACACTGGCTGTGGATGCCCTCCCCATGGTGCCAGATCCTGCAGATCGTGACAGATGTGACCAATCAGTTCGCTGGACATGGGTAGTGCAGTCTTCAGCGACACTGGTGTTCAGACATCTACAGGTATGTTAGGCACTGTCGAGAGACCCTGGGTCTAGCCAGGCGCCTCTGAGCAACGGCTCTCTGGGATTCATTCTCTGTGTGTGGAGCAAGCCACGCCACCCCTTCATCTTCACAGTTCTACTCCAGCCTTTGGTGAGCCAGCCGTCTCTGCAGAAGACTTCTTCTCTCCTGGCTATGAATGAGATGAATGACAGCAAGTTCACCAGGCTCCTTGTTACGTACATTCTATTCATTGCAGTGTCAAAGAGATAGACTTGACAGTTAGCACTTGTCTCCTAAGGGCCACTCATTGTCCATTCATCATCAAATTGCTTCTCAAATCCCAGACTCGTTTCATGGTCATCACATTGATGCCCAATTCTTCATATGCATGCTGGTTGGGCAAGACCCCATGCCACTCTTGCCCCACACCAGATGACTGAGTGGCCACAACGTCAGTCACTCGACTGCATCCTGAGCTCTCATCTCAAGTGCAGGCATTGTCACAAGCTTCACTCCAAGACTGAACTTGGTAAATGAGGGGCGGGGAGGGGGGCAAGTACTGCTACCTTAAGAGACCAGTGTACATGCACACCAAGGTCTCTCTGATCCTCGGATTTTCCCATGGTCCTGCCGTTTATCATGTATTCCCATGCCTTATTTGTGCTAAGTGTAATACCTCATAATTATCTGGTTTGAATTCCATTTGCCACTGATCAGCCCATCTGACTAGCCGTCTATATCTCCGTGTAATCGAAGGCTATCCTCCTCACTATTTACCACCCCACTAATTTTCATATCATCCGTGAACTTACTGATCAACCCTCCTACATTCATACCTAAATAATTGATATCATAGATCATAGAATTTAGAGTGCAGAAGGAGGCCATTCAGCCCATCGAGTCTGCACCGGCTCTTGGAAAGAGCACCCTACCCAAGGTTAACACCTCCACCCTATCCCCATAACCCAGTAACCCCACCTAACACTAATGGCAATTTTGGACACTAAGGGCAATTTAGCATGGCCAATCCACCTAACTGCACATCTTTGGACTGTGGGAGGAAACCGGAGCACCCGGAGGAAACCCACGCACACACGGGGAGGATGTGCAGACTCCGCACAGACAGTGACCCCAGAAGGAATCGAACCTGGGACCCTGGAGCTGTGAAGCCATTGTGCTATCCACAATGCTACCGTGCTGCCCACTAAACTACAAACAGCAAGGGCTCCAACACTATTACCTGTGGGACTCCACTGGACACAGGCCTCCAGGCAGAAAAACATCCTTGTCATCACCTTCTGCCTCCTGCAGCTCAGCTATTCTGGATTCAATTTGCCAAATTTCCTTGGATCCCATGGGCTCTTACCCTCGCATGAGTCCTCCCATGTTGGACCTTTTCAAGAGCCTTGCTGCAGTCCAAGTAGACTATGTCAAAACGCATTTCCCTCATCTACACCTCTTCAAAAATTCAATCTTTTTTGTAATATCTGCACTGAGCACACGGGCCGGCTTGATGTTTGCCCGTGTGGCTCGAGAAGTATGAGCTCCCCCTCAAATTACTGGGCTATTACCATGTGTATATAAGTTTGGCCAGATAGGAAACGAACAACAGAGAGAGAGAGGACCTGGTGAAGTCTAACCGGGTCCCTTTGTAAATAGTACGTATTATAAATAAACATCTTCTTTACGCGACTCGTCTGATTCCCTTCGCCATTATTAAAATGTTGGTCAGGCATGACCTTTCCTTAACAAAACCACGCTGACTGTTATTAATTAATCCCTACCTCTCCAAATGCAGATTAATTCTGTCTTTCAGGATTGCTTCTCATAGTTTTATCACCACTGAAGTTAGACTGACTGGCCTGCCGTTTCCCCCTGCCTTCCTTCTTCAATAACGGCACATTGACTATCCTCCAGTCCTCTGGCACATCTCCTGTGGCCAGAGAGGAATTGAAAATTACTGCCAGCCCCCTGCTATTTCCTCCCTTGCTTCACTCAATAGCTTGGGATACATTTCATCTGGCCCTGGACATTTCATCTGGCCTTGGAAATTTGTCTACATTTAAGCCTGCACGAGCACTCAGAAGCTCCTCTCTGTCTATGTTAATCTCTTTAATTTTATCACAGACCTTCTCCCTGATTTCTATACGCACACCATCCCTCTCACGAGTGAACACCAACACAAAGTATTCATTTAGAACCCTACCTACGTCCTCCGGCTCCACACAATTACCATTGTGGTCCATAATGGGTCCTACTCGTTCCCTAGTTATCCTTAATGTAGTTATAAAACAACTTCCGATTTTCCTTTATTTTACCCGCCTGTACCCTTTCATGTCCCCATTTTGTTTTTCTAATTTCCTTTCTAAGTCCCCTTTTGCACATTCTATACAACTCTAGGACGTCTATTGTTTTGAGCCCTCAATATCTGCCCAAATCCTCACTTTTTCTTCTTACCCAATGCTGTGTTTCTTTTTTTAAAAATTTAAGTACCCAATTCATTTTTTTCCAATTAAAGGTCAATTTAGCGTGGCAAACCCACCTACCTTGCACATCTTTGGGTTGTGGGGGCGAAACCCACGCAAACACGGGGTGAATGCGTAAACTCCACACCGACAGTGACCCAGAGCCGTGATCGAATCTGGGACCTCAGCGCCGTGAGGCAGCAGTGCTAACCACGGTATCACTGTGCTGCCCTTCCAATGCTGTATTTCACTCGATATCCAGGATTCACTGGATTTGTTGGTCCCATCCTCTTTCTGGATTATTCTCCCTATTTCCTTCTTGAATGCGTCCCACTGTTCTGTCACAGATTTAGCTAAAACTGCCTACTCCCAGTCCACTCTGCCCAAATCATATCTGATTTTATTAAAATCAGCTTTCCCCCTGTTTAAAACTGAAGACTTCTCCAGTAAGCTGCAGGCTTCCTTCCCGGTGCCCAAAATCAAAGGCAGGTCACCCCAGTCAGAGCCTGGACACCCTCAAGTCAAAGGCTCGCTAACCCAGAGTCAAGCCAGGACCCCAAAGTCAGCCCCCTTAATACACAAAGCCACTCCCCAATCACTGTGCTCACTCCAGCTTCCTATTGGAGGAGTGCTCACCAGGTGTATGCCTTTTGAAGCAAGTAGTGAATCGCGCCATTCTGACATCACGTTGTCGTGGATGGGTTATTTGGTGGGGTTTGATTCAGGCGTAATGACTCAATAATGAGGTGCAAATGTATTATAATGATGTTGCCTATTTTGAACAGCAGGAAACACAGCGCACCTCTGAATGGGGGAGGGTTTCACGCGACTTTAAAATGCGACTTTGGTATTCTTGCGATATTTTCTGCTCCTTTCACCGAACCTGCCCGACTCTCGTGTGAATGGAAACTCCCGGCCCCAGAGTGGACCCGGAGTGAACCCAGAGCTCCTGGCCGAGAGGGATGGATGTTTTCCACTACACCACAAGACCCGCATCAATAGTTACAATTTCGATTTTTGAAACTTTTTATGAGTATTTAAGAAGTTATAATAAAACATTTACATAGGAACAAGTAAGCAATTCAGCCCTTTGAGCTTGCTCCGCCATTCAATCAGATCATAGCTGATCCCCTCCTGGTATCAAATCAACCTCCCTATTTGTTCCCCATATCCCTTTAACTCATTTTAAAAATCAGAAATATATCTATCTCTTTCTTGAAACCATTCAATGACTCTGATTCCACTGCACTATGGGGCGGCGAGTTCCACAAATTCACCACCCTCTGCGCCAAGTAATTCCTCCTCATCTCAGTTGTAAATCTACCACCTATCAACCTATATCTGTGACCTTTCTTTCCAGTCTACCCCACAAGGGGGGAACATTTGGTCTATGTTCACTTTATCAATCCCTTTTAGTATCTGATATACCTCGATCAGATCCTCTCTCATCCTTCTAAACTCCAGTGAGTATAAGCCCAAACAGTTTAATCTTTCCTCTTACGTCAACCCTTTCATACCCGGAATCAATCTGGTAAGCCTCCTTTGAACTGCCTCCAATCTCACCACATCCTTTCTCAAATAAGGAGACCAAAACTGGACACAACACTCCAGACGTGGTCTCACCAACACCCTATACAATTGCAACAGCACTTCTACTTTTATACTCCAGTCCTTTTGCAATAATAATCATCTAATAATAATCTTTATTATTGTCATATTTATTATTGGCTTACATTAACACTGCAATGAAGTTACTGTGAAAATCCCCCAGTTGCCACACCGGTGCCTGTTCGGGTACACTGCGGAAGAATTCAGAAGGTCCAATCCACCTAACAAGCATAGAGTCATAGATATTTATGATGTGGAGATGCCGACGTTGGACTGGGGTGGGCACAGTAAGTCTTACAACACCAGGTTAAAGTCCAACATGTTTGTTTCAAACACTAGCTTTCGGAGCACTGCTCCTTCCTCAGGTGAACAAAGAGGTATGTGCCAGAAACATATATATAGACAAAGTCAAAGATGCCAAACAATGCTTAGAATGCGAGCATTAGCAGGTGATTAAGTCGTTACAGATCCAGAGATAGGGGTAACCCCAGGTTAAAGACACGTGAATTGTCTCAAGCCAGGACAGTTGGTAGGATTTCACAAACCCAGGCCAGATGGTGGGGGATGAATGTAATGTGACATGAATCCCAGGTCCCGGTTGAGGCCGCACTCATGTGTGCGGAACTTGGCTATAAGTTTCTGCTCGGCGATTCTGCGTTGTCGGGCGCCCTGAAGGGCGCCTTGGAGAACGCTTACCCGGAGATCAGAGGCTGAATGCCCTTGACTGCTGAAGTGTTCCCCGACTGGAAGGGAACATTCCTGCCTGGTGATTGTCGCGCGATGTCCGTTCATTCGTTGTTGCAGCGTCTGCATGGTTTTGCCAATGTACCACGCATTGTACCACACATTGTGAAAGTGTCACCTGAGGATGGAGCAGTGCTCCGAAAGCTAGTGTTTGAAACAAACATGTTGGACTTTAACCTGGTGTTGTAAGACTTCTTACTGTGCTCACCCCAGTCCAACGCCAGCATCTCCACATCATGCTTTTTAAAGGACAAAATTGTACCCGCCTCTACCACTGCCTCTGGCAGCCTGTTCCAGATGCTCACCACCCTGTGTGAAGAAATTTCCCCTCTGGTCTCTTTTGTATCTCTCTCCTCTCACCTTAAACCTATGCCCTCTAGTTCTAGACTCCTCTACCTTGGGAAAAGATTTTTTTTAAATAAAATTAAAGTATCCAACTAAGGGGCAATTTAGTTTGGCCAATCCACCTACCCTGCACATCTTTTTTGGGTTGTGGGGGTGAAATGCATGCAAACATGGGGAGAATGTGCAAACTCCACACGGACAGTGACCCAGAGTCGGGATCGAACCTGGGACCTCGGCGCCGTGAGGAAGCAATGCTAACCACTGCGTACCGTGCCGCCCTCTCCCTTTGGGAAAAGATGTCGACTATCTACCTTATCGATGCTGCTCCTTCATTATTTTATAGACCTCTATAAGATCACCCCAAGCCGCCTACGCTCCGGAGGAATAAGTCCCAGTCTATCCAGCCTCTCCTTATAACTCAGACCATCAAGTCCTGGTAGCATCATCGTAAATCTCTTCTGTACTCTTTCTAGTTTAACAATATCCTTCCTATAATAGGGTGACCAGGACTAAACACAGTATTCCATGTGTGGTCTTGCCAATGTCTTGTACAACTTCAACAAGACGACCCAACTCCTGTATTCAATATTTTGACCAATAAAACCTAGCATGCTGAATGCTTTCTTACGGGATTTGTGTGAGGAAGCCGGAGTACCTGAAGGAAACCCACGCAGTCACAGGGAGAACATGCAGACTCTGCACAGACAGTGACCCAAGCGGGAATCAAACTCGGCTCCTTTTCACTGTGAAGCAACCACTGTGCTACCAAAACGCTAACATTCCATTTGTCTTATTAATTACATGCTGTACCAGCATACCAAATTTCTGCAATTCATGAAAAAAGGCACCCAGACCCCTCTGCTCAAATGCATTTTGAATCTGCTTTCTACTTCGATAATAATTTCTCTTTCTATTTTTTCGGCCCGAATGGATAGCCTCATACTTGTCTACATTGAACTCTATCTGCCAAATTATGTTCCAATCTCCGAGCCTATCTATATCCATCTGTAAAATCTTTATCTCCTCTTCACTGCCTGCTTTCCAAACTATTTTAGTGTCATCCGCAAATTTTGCTATGTTGCACTGTCCCTGCTTGCAGATCATTTATATAGATCATAAACAGTTGAGGTCCGAGGACTAACCCCTGCGGCACCCCGCTTGTTACAGTTCGCCAGCCAGAGAAGGACCCATTTATCCCGACCTTCTGCTTTCTGTCAGTCAGTCTGCATTACTGCAGTTTACTTGTAGCAGCTATGATTTGCAACAATATCATGGTATCAACATCAGAGTAGAATTATCATAACTGCTGGTACTCATTCATGAGCTTGCTCAAACACTTTTGTACTCCCACAAAAGCACAGAAACACACAAGGAGTACAAATCCTACAAGCAAACAATCATTGAGTGTTTGCACTCAGGTTGTCATGCAGTAAAATTATTCTCCAACACTTGTAGTTCATAACAAACACAGAAATTAGTTAGCAGGGAGAAAACTTCACTGATACAACATGACTCCAATGTCAAATTCCTGAGATTCACTGGATACCATAGTTGATTAGTTTCAAAGCAATTTCATAATGGGGCAAACACAACAGCATATCTATCCCAATTTCATTTTACAATGACCTAATACCAACAAACTGACATCAGAACCATTCCTACCCAAATTTATTAGCATTGGTATCTCTATGTAGCCCTACAGGCTACACCAGAGATGTGCAATTCAGTAATCTCTAATAGGCAATGCTCAAATGAGGTGGGGCAGGAAGTTTTTATAATAGAATGATTACAAAAGTTGGCACGGAATTAAAATCTTTAGTTCATTCTGGAGACAACATTTTAGTATTTCAATACAAGTTGCCGCTTTTTGAGTGAAACGTGAGTAACCATCATCAATTGCTATTTCAAAAATGATTTATTATATTTGGTATCACAAATTCAAAGAACAAATATCCAAGATGGAAGTTAAACAATGTTGCCAAAATTATCAAAGAGAATGCCACTATTTGATACTACCCTGGAAAAGAACCATTTCTTTTGCATGGAAACCAATAATTGACCACGAAAATTACACTACCTACATTTTGAAAAATTCAGCTATCTTCATAAAAGATGAATAACATTCAGGGTTTTTTTCTGCGAAACAATGTAAACTGCCTTCATGGACAAGAAGGCTTTCCTTCTGAAACAAAAGTGTCTGTCTACCTGTCTAACAGTCACTGCATATCCAAGTAATTCAGTTGAAGACATTTCAATGTGACATAAGTAAAATGCATCCGCCCTTTAACAATAAAGTATATTGTGAGGCAAAGGACCGGATTTTGCAGTTAGCGGCAAGCAAAACCATTCATCACTCATTGTGTTGAACTTTTCTTTGTTTAGTCTTGTCAGTGGGTTTGGCTGCCGTCTTGGGCGAGCCTGGTTGCTGTACTTCCTAGGCAGCTGTTGGATGAAACTCATTGGTGGAAATGGCTAACTCCGGAATTTGGCGGGGACAATTGTTTGATCATCTGGAATGACAGGGATTGAATGGTCCAGTGAAAAGTTCAAGGGTATTTGTTCACCTGAAAAGTTTGAGTGCTGATGTGGTGTTTCTGCAGGAGACCAGATCAAACTTGCAGAGGGGGTGGGTGGGACAGGTTTTTCATTCGGGCTTTGATGACAGGGCCTGGGGCATGGCAAGCTTAATCAATAAAAGGGTTCAAATATCTGTCGCTAGGATCTTGGCGGGCCCCGATGGTAGACATGTTATTGTTTGTGGGTCTTTGGCAGGCACCTTAGTGGTCCTGGTTAATGTATACACTCTGAACTGGGACGATACAGGCTTAAATCAACAAGCTGCTGGCCTCCATCCGATTTGGATTCACATTAGTTAATCTTGGGGGTGACTTAAACTGTGTTCTGGATCCCAGGGTGGATCAATCCATGCCCAAATCTCTGACTTCATCAGGGGTGTGAAAAGGCGCTGTTGGCTTTCATGAAATAGATTGTGTGTGTGTGTGTGTGTGTGTGTGTGGGGGGGGGTGCAGATTCGTGGCGTTTTTGAGACCTGGGTGATAACGTTTTTTTTTTTTTTTGCATGTCCGCCAGGTATACTCGTGCATTGACTTCTTTGTGGTAGATGGGTCTCTCCTCTCTCTGTGGAGGAGGCAGAGAACTCGGCGATTGTGATTATAGATCATACCTCACATTATGTGGATTTGGCACTGGAGTCTCGTCCATCCCAACATCCGCCATGGAGATTGGAAAGGGCACTGTTCAGGGACAAATGGTTTTGTGATCACATTTCCCCCACCATTGGGGAATATATTAAATTTAATAAAAGTGAGTTCATCTCGCCCTCTGCGTTGTGGGAAACTCTTAAGGTGGTTATTATGGGGGAGATAATTTCCTATATGGAAGGGACTGCGAAGGTGGAGCGGCAGAGGCTGGTGGACTCTATCCGCACGGTGGCTCTATCCTCGTGGTGGACCATCAGTAATCTCATGTCCAACCCCGGAGCTGCTGGCAAACAGGAAGAATTTGCAGACAAATAGATTTACTATCAACTGGTAAGGCGGTGGACCAGCAGTGATGTTCGAGGGTATATTTTATGAACACGCGGAGAAGGGCAGTCGTCTTTTAGCTCGTCAGCTGAGGCGGCAGACGGCTTCCTCGGAGATTGTTCTGATAAGGGACTCAAGTGGCAGTCTGGCTTCCACCCCGCTTATAGTCAATGGAGTTTTTAATACATTTTACCAGAATCTTTATAGATCGGGGCGGGATTCTCCGTTTTGCCGGCGCCCGGAGGTTTCCCGACGGCATGGGGCTGCGCCACAATGGGAAATCCCATTGACCAGCCAACGTAATGAAGAATCCTGCCGGTGGGTCGGGGCAGAAATGTGGCGTGGCAGGACGGAGAATCCAGCCCCGGAGCTCCCAGTGGAGAATTTGGCCATGACGGATCTGTTGGACAGGAAATCCATCCCTGTGGTGGAGAGGGAGAGGTGGAAAGAGTTGGGGCGGGAGTCTCTGAAATGGAGGCAGAGTGTCCGCGCCGTTGTGAAGGCCGTTGTATTTCACGACGGTGTGAAACGGGCGCGGGCACTACCGCTTCTGGCCCCCTGTCATGGCGCTGGAGCAGTTCACGCCGCTCCAGCCTCCCTTCCCGGCACCAACCCACGCATGCGCAGAGGCGCCACGGGACTTCCTCAACACGCCAGCCCCGACGCAACATGGCGTGGGGGTTCAGGGACCGGTCGCGTAACAAAATAGGGCCGGGGCTGGAGAGGCCGGCCCGCCCATCGGAGGCCCCCCCATGAAGGAGCCCCCCTGCTGCCCCACGACCCTGCGTGCAGAGTTCCCGCTGGCTGCGAGCAGAATGGACGGCGGCAGCGGGACTCTGCCATTTCCGGGCGGCCGCTTGGCCCATCAATGCCGGAGAATCGGCGGCCCGGCCGCGGACAGCGGCCTGCGAACTCTCCACTCCTCGGAGAATCGCGTGCCGGCGTCGGGGCGGCGTGGCGTGGTTGCGGCGATTCTCCGGCCTGCGCGGGGCTCAGAGAACCCCGTCCTTGGAATCCCCGTTGGGCCCAGAGGAGATTAGGAAATGCATTGGGTTGATGCAGTCAGGTAATGGCTTCCCCATGAGTTTTATACAAAGTTTGCGGAACAATTCATTCCTCTCATTTTAGATCTGTTCAATGACCCCTTGTCCTGGGGTTCGCTACACATTACAATACATAGGCCTCTATTTCCCTGAGCCTGAAGAAGAAAAAGGACCTTCCGGAATGTGGGTCAAATCAACCTATTTAACTTTAAATGTGGATGCTACGTCACTCGCAAAGTTGCTGGCATTGCGGTTGCTTCCCAGAGGTGGTCGTGGAGGACCAGAAAGGCTTTGTCAAGGGTCGGTAATTGTCAGCCAATTTACATCGGCTGTTAAATGTCATTATCTCCCCCTCTGCAGTGCCTGAACCGGAGACGACTGTTTCTCTAGATGAGGTGAGGGTGTTTGACAGGGTGGAGTGGGGGAACGTCTGAGATTCTTGGGAGGTTTGGATTTGAGCAAGAGTTTATATCCTGGGTTAATATACTGTCTAGAGCCCCACTGCTAGTGCTCACACAAACCCGACTGCTTCCCGCTGAATAGGGGCATGAGGCAGGGTTGTCTTTTGTCTCCACTCCTATTTGCTTTAGCAATAGGACTGCTAATCATTGCACTGAGGTCTTCCAGTGAGTAGAATTTAGAACAGTACAGCACAGAACAGGCCCCTCGGCCCCCGATGCCGCGCCGAGCAACGACCACCCCACTCAAACCCACGCAACCCGTATCCCAACAATCCCCCCATTAACCTTACACTGCGGGCAATTTAGCATGGCCAATCCACCTAACCCGCACATCTTTGGACTGTGGGAGGAAACCGGAGCACCCAGAGGAAACCCACGCACACACGAGGAGGACGTGCAGACTCCACACAGACAGTGACCCAGCCGGGAATCGAACCTGGGACCCTGGAGCTGTGAAGCATTGATGCTAACCACCATGCTACCGTGAGGCCCCCCCAGTAGAGGGAAAAAAGTCAGGAAGGGGTGGATCACTGGGTGCCCTTGTACACACGTGATCTGCTTCTTTATATTACGGACCCAGTATCCACTTTGGATGAGATAATGAAACTACTTAGGAGTTTTGGCTCCTTCTCTGGGTAGAGGTTGAATTTGGTTAAGAGCAAATGCTTCCCAGTTACTCTCCCTGGGAGGGAAGCCCATCTGGGATGTTGCCTTTCACCCTGCCAGATCCAGCTTTCGTTATCTGAGTGTCCAGGTGGCCCACGATTGGGCCTCGATTCATTGAGAAAATTATACTAGTCTTGTTAGTGGGGATCAATTTGACCTACAGAAGTTGGATAACCCCCCCTTGTCCTTGGAGGGCACGGTCCAGACAAGTCCCCAGGGAGCAGTCGGCTAGTCTCCAGGGAGCAATCTCAGTGGGCGGAGCATCTAACTCGGTGACTTACCTCGGTGATTCCACTGAAGCTGAAAAAAACGCCTGAAAAAGTGATGTCACAGGAAAGCTGTGACCTGATTGGCTGATAGGGAATCTGTGCTGAATTTGAAAAACGCACTGCAGAACTAATGAATGAACTGACTAAGTAGAGATGGCTGTGCAGGCAATGTGCCGTAGCTGCATGATGTGGGAGCTGGCAGATCCTATTGCGAGCCACAGTGACCACACATTGGGACAAAGAGGCAAGACTATGAAAGAGGACCTGTTGGGAGACTTTCACGCACGAGGAACAAAAATTAAAGAACAGATCCCCAAGGATTATAGTCTCTGGATTACTATCCGAGCCAGCTGCAAATTGGCATAGGGATGAGAAAATTAGGGACGTAAACACGTGGCTGGAGGACTGGTGCGAGAAAGAGGGGTTCCATTTCATCGGGCATCAATATTGGAACAGGAGGGAGCTGTACCAGTGGGATGGTCTTCACCTGAACCGATCTAGGACCAGTGTTCTGGCGGAAAGGATAAATAGGGTGTTGACAAGGACTTTAAACTAGCAAGCGAGGGGGAGGAAGGGAAGGGTAAAACTACATGAAGTATAATGATTAATGGGAAGAAAAGCAGCAGGTTAGCACGTGGGGACGTGGGTTCAACTACATGGAAAATTATGAAAAAAGTTAAAGGGAAGAAGAACTCAGGAGACATTATTAATGGAGGTGTTAGGATTCAAAATGAAGGTTTAAAAACTAGCATAAGGGCACTTTACTGAATGTCGTTACATTCAAAATAAGGTAAATAGGTTGACGACACAAATCATCATGAATGAGTACGATTTAGTGGCCATTACAGAGACATGGTTGCAGGGTGGTCATGACTGGGTGTTAAATATCCAGGGGTATCAGGCCATTCAAAAGAACAGACAGGAAGGTAAGGGAGGTAGTGTAGCTCTGATATTTAAGGATAACATTAGGACATTAGTGAGCGATAATACAGGTTCAATGGAGAAAAAGGTTTAATCTATTTAGGTGGAAATTAGAAATAATAAGGAGAAAAGGTCTTGATAGGCATAGTCTATAGGCCACCAAATAATATCATGGTGGGGCAAGCAATAAACAAAGAAATAATTGATGCATGTAAAATGATAAGGCAATTAATCATGGGGGATTTTAATCTACATGTTGATTGATGAAACCAGGTCGGTCAAGGCAGCCTCAAGGAGAAGTTCATCCGCGAGTGTTCCTCGAACAGTATGTAACGGAACCTACGAGGGAGCAAGCTATGCTGGATCTGGTCCTGTGTTATGAGACAGGATTGATTAATGATCTCATAGTTAGGGATCCTCTCGTAAGGAGCGATCACAGTATGGTTGAATTTAAAATACAGATGGAGCGTGAGACGGTAAAATCCAATACCAGCGTCTTGTGCTTAAACAAAGGAGACTACAATGGGATGAGGGAGGAGTTGGTTAAGGTACACTGGGAACAAAGGCTTTATGATGGGACAATTGAGGGACAGTGGAGGACTTTCAAAGCGATTTTTCACAGTGCTGAGCAAAGGTACACACCAGTGAAAAGGAAAGACTGTAGGAAAAGGGATAATCAGCCATTGATATCTAAGGAGTATCAAATTGAAGAGGGGTATCAAACTGAAAGAAAGTGCATACAAAGTGGCAAAGATTAGTGGGAAACTAGAGGATTGGGAAATCTTTAAAGGTCAACAGAAAACGACAAAAAAAGCGATAGAGAAAAGTAAGATAGATTAAGAGAGTAAACTAGCTGAGAATATAAAAACTCATAGCAAAGCTTTCTACAAATGCATTGAATAGGTATTTGGGTCGGTCTTCACAGTGGATGACACAAATAACATGCCGATAATTGATGGCAAGGAGGCTATGGCAGGTGAGGACCTAGAAAAGATCATTATCATTAAGGAGGATGCTAATAGGGCGAAAGGTAGACAAGTCTCCTGGCCCTGATGGAATGCATCCCAGGGTACTAAAAAAGATGGTGGGGTGAAATAGCAAATGCGCTCAGATAATTTACCACAATTCGTTGGACTCTGGGGCAGTTCCGGCAGATTGGAAAACAGTAAATGTGATGCCATTGTCTAACAAAGGAGACAGACAAAATCATAGAATTTACAGTGCAGAAGGCGGCTATTTGGCCCATCGAGTCTGCACCGGCCCTTGGAAAGAGCACCCTACTTAAACCCACACCTCCACCCAGTCTGCGTAACCCAGTAACCCCACCTAACCTTTTTGGACACTAAGGGCAATTTAGCATGGTCAATCCACCTAATATGCACATCTTTGGAGTGTGGGAGCAAAACGGAGCACCCGGAGGAAACCCACGCAGACACGAGGAAAACGCACAGACTCCGCACAGACAGTGACCCAAGCCAGGAATCGAACCTGGGACCATGGAGCTGTGAAGCAACAATGCTAACCACTGTACAACTGTCCCCCTAAAGGCGAGTAACTAGATGTAGGACGGTGGTGAAGCTTCCAGCATTCCGGACACCTTAATTTGCAGGATGTGCACCCAATTGCAGTTCCTCATACATCACATGGATCGGTTGGAGCAGCATTCGATGCACTTAGGAGCATGCAGGTGGCGGAAAGTGCCATAGACAGGGATTTTAGATACATGGTTACACCCATGGTGCAGGAAGATAGATGGGGGACCGCTAGAGGGGGCAGGGAGTCAGTGCACGTATCCCCTGTGGCTGTCGTCCTCTAACAAGTATACCCTTTTGGATACTATTGGCCTACCAGGGGATAACAGCAGCAGCAGCCAGAGAAGTGGTACCACGGCTATCCCTGTTGTTAAGCATGGAGGGACAAAGCATAGAAGAGCAATAGTAGGGGGGACTCTATAGTCAGGGGCACAGATAAACGCTTCTGTGGACATGAAAGACACTCCAGGATGGTATGTTGTCTCGCTGATGCAAGGGTCCAGGATGTCTCTTAGGCAGAGGACATTCTGAACAGAGAGGGTGAACAGCCAGAGGTCGTAGTACATATTGATACTAACAACATAGGTAGGGAGAAATGAAAATCGCTTATTGTCACAAGTAGGCTTCAAATGAAGTAACTGTGAAAAGCCCCTAGTCGCCATATTCAGGCGCCTGTTCGGGGAGGCTGGTATGGGAATTGAACCGTGCTGCTGGCCTGTCTTGGTCTGCTTTAAAGACCAGCTCTTTAGCCCTGTGCTAAACCAGCCCCTGTGATGAAGAGTGATGAGGTCCTACAGCAGGAGTTCAGGGAGGTTGTAGGAAGTTACAAAACACGACCTTGAGGGGTGTGATCTCAGTATTACTCACTTCGCCACGTGCCAGTGAGGCTAGAGATAGGAAGAGGGATTCTCCGACCCCCCGCTGGGTCGGAGAATCCCCAGGGGGGGGCATGAATCCCGCCCCGCCGCCGGCTGCCGTATTCTCCGGCGCCAGTTTTCAGGCAGGGACGGGGACCACGCCATGCCGGTCGGAGGCCGTTGGCAGCAGCCCCCCGGCAATTCTCCGGGTCCCGATGGGCCGAGCGGCCGTTGGTTTCCGGCCAGTCCCGCCGGCGTGTAATGGACATGGTCCCACACGGCGGGACCTGGCCTGTAGGCCGGCTGGTGCGGTCCTCGGAGGGGCGCGGGGGATCTGGCCCCGGGGAGGTGGGGGGCATGGTGGCCTGGCCCGCGATTGAGGCCCACTGATCTGCAGGCAGGATTCTGCCGTGGGGGCACTCCTTCCATCCACGCTGGCCTCTGTAGGGCTCTGCCATGGCTGGCGTGCAGAAGACACCTCCCTGCGCATGCGCAAGAATACGCTGGCGGTTCTGCGCATGTGCTACCTCACGCTGGCCATTCGGCACCGGTTGGCGCGGCGCCAACCCCTCTGGCGCCAGCCTAGTCCCTGGAAGTGCGAAGGATTCCGCACCTTCCGGTTGGACCGACGGCAGAATAGTTTGCGCCATTTTTGTACGCCGCGTCGGGCCATCGGGGGATTCGGGAGAATCCCGCCCAGGACGTTAGTACAACTAAACACGTGGCTAAACAGCTGGTGTAGGAGGGAAGGTTTCAGATATCAGGACCACTGGAATCTCTTCTAGGGCAAGTGAGACCTGTGCAAGAAAGACGGGTTGCATCTAAACTGGAGGGCATAAATATCCTGGCCGCGAGGTTTGCTAGTGTCACCCGGGAGGGTTTAAACTAGTGTGGCGAGGGGATGGGAACCGGAGCAACATGTCAGAAGGTGAAATAACTCAGGGGGAACTAGAGAATAGGGCCAGTAAGTCTCAGAGGAAGAGCAGGCAGGGTGATGCTGCCGAACACAGCAGGACTGGTGGTTTGAAGTACATTTGCTTCAATGCGAGAAACATAACAGTTAAGGCAGATGAACTTAGATGAACTGTGATGTTGTTGCCATGACAGAGCATTGGTTGAGGGAGGGACGGGATTGGCAGCTAAACATTCCAAGATTTAGGTATTTCAGGCGGAATAGAGGGGGATATAAAAGGGGTGGGGGAGTTGAACAACTGGCTAAGGATAATATCACAGGTGTACTGCAGGACACCTCAGAGGGCTCATGCAGCGAGGCAATATGGGTAAAGCTCAGGGATAGGAAGGGTGGGACACCACAGTGACGTACTGGGTAGCACTGCAGCCTCACGACACCGAAGTCCCAGGTTTGATCTGGCTCTGGGTCACTGTCCGCGTGGAGTTTGCACTTTCCTCCCCCCCGTGTTTGCGTGGGTTTCGCCCCCACAACCCAAAAATGTGCAAGGTAGGTGGATTGGTCATGCAAAATTGCCCCTTAATTAGAAAAATGAATTGGATACTCTAAATGTATTTTTAAAAAAGGGATAGGAAGCGTGCAGTCACAATGTAGGGAGTTTACTACAGGCCTCCCAACAGTCAGCTGCAGATACAGGAGCAGATATGTAGGCAGATTTTGGAAAAACAACAGGATTGTTGTGGTGGGTGATTTTACCAGGTACTCATTTAGTGCAAGCGGCTTGGATGGGGCAGTGTTTGTAAGGAACATCCAGGAGGGCTTCCTGAAACAATATGTAAATAGCCCAACTACGGAAGGCCAGACTTGGTCTGGTACTGGGGAATGAGCCCAATCAGGTGGTCAAAGTTTCAGTAGAGGAGCATTTCGGGAACAATGGCCATAATTCAGTAAATTTTAAGATATTATTGTATAAAGATAAGAGTAGTTCTCAGGTGAAGGGCCTAAATTGGGGGAAGGCTAATTATAACAACATTCGGCAGGAACTAAAGAATCTAAATTGGAAGCTGATGGTCGAGGGTAAATCAACATCTGGCACGTGGGAGGCTTTCAAATGTCGGTTCATAGGAATTTCTGTGAGGAAGAACATAAGAACTCGGAGCTAGAGTAGGCCATCTGGCCCTTCGAGCCTGCTCCGCCATTCAATGAGATCATTGCTGATCTTTTGTGGACTCAGCTCCACTTTCCCACCCGAGCACCAGAACGCATTATTCCTTTATTCTCCAAAAAACTATCTATCTGTATCTTGAAAACATTGAAAGAAGGAGCCTCAACTTCTTCACTGGGCAGGGAATGCCATAGATTCACAACCCTTTGGGTGAAGAAATTCCTCCTAAGCTCAGTCCTAAATCTACTTCCACTTATTTTGAGGTTATGCCCCCTAGTTCTGCTTTCACCCACCAGTGGAAACAACCTGCCCGCACCTATCCTATCTATTCCCTTCATAATTTTATATGTTTCTATAAGATCCCCCCGCAGCCTTCTAAATTCCAACGAGTACAGTTCCAGTCTACTCAAACTCTCAGCGGAATCCAACCCCCTCAGCTCTGAGATTAACCTAGTGAATCTCCTCTGCACACCCTCCAACGCCAGTACGTCCTTTCTCAGGTAAGGAGACCAAAACTGAACACACTACTCCAGGTGTGGTCTCATTAACACCTTATACAATTGCAGCATAACCTCCCTAGTCTTAAACTCCATCCCTCTAGCAATGAAGGACAAAATTCCATTTGCCTTCTTAATCACCTGTTGCACCTGTAAACCAACTTTTTGCTAGCACACCCAGGTCTCTCTGCACAGCAGCATGTTTTAATATTTTATCATTTAAATAATAATCCCTTTTGCTGTTATTCCTTCCAAAATGGAGAACCTCACATTTGTCAACATTGTATTCCATCTGCCAGACCCTAGCCCATTCACATAACCTATCCACATTCCTCTGCAGATTTCCAATATCTTCTGTACTTTTTGCTTTACCACTCATCTTAGTGTCGTCTGCAAACTTGGACACATTGCACATGGTCCCCAACTCCAAATCATCTATGTAAATTGTGACCAATTGTGGGCCCAACACTGATCCCTGAGGGACACCACTAGCTACTGATTGTCAACCAGAGAAACACCCTTTAAACCCCACTCTTTGCTTTCTATTAATTAACCAATCCTCTATCCATGCCACTACTTTACCCTTAATGCCATGCATCTTTATCTAATGCAGCAACCTTTTGTGTGGCACCTTGTCAAAAGCTTTCTGGAAATCCAGATTTACCACATCCATTGGCTCCCCGTTATCTACTGCACTGGTAATGTCCTCAAAAAATTCCACTAAATGAGTTAGGCGCGACCTGCCCTTTATGAACCCATGCTGCGTCTGTCCAATGGGACAATTTCATTCCAGATGCATCGCTATTTCTTCCTTGATGATAAGATTCCAGCATCTTCCCTGCTACCGAAATTAAGCTAACTAAGGATAAGTATGTCAAGTTTCAGGAATTTGAATAACGAGGGATATTGTGAGCATCGTCCAAAAGAAAAAGAAAGCATTTGTAAGGGTTAGAAGGCTGGGAACAGACGAAGTCTGTGAGGAACATAAGAAAGTAGGAAGGAACTTAAGCAAAGAATCAGGAGGGCTAAAAGGCGTCACGAAACGTCATTGGCAAACATGATTAAGGAAAATACCAAGGATTTTTAAACGTATTGAAAGAGCATGAGGGTAGCCAGGGGAAGGTTGGCCCTCTCAAGGACAGGGGAGGGCATCTATGTGTGGAACCAGAGGAAATGGGCAAAGTACCGAGTCCGTTCTTTGCATCAGTATTCACCAAAGAGAAGGACTTGGTGGATGAAGAGTCTGGGGAAGGGTAGATAATCTGGGTCACACCGAGGTCAAAAAGGAAGAGTTGGGTGACTAAAATGATTGATGAAGGTAGGTCAGTGGATGTTGTCTATATGGACTTCAATAAGGCCTTTGACAAAGGTCCCTCATGGCAGACTGGTACAGAAGGTGAAGTCACACAGGATCAGAGGGGAGCTGGCAAGATAGATACAGAACTGGTTTGGTCGTGGAAGATTGAGGGTAGCAGTGGAAGGGTGCTATTCTGAATGGAGGTCTCTGACTAGTGGTGTTCCGCAGGAATCAGTGCTGGGATCTTTGCTGTTTGTAGTATATATAAATGATTTGGAGGAAAATGTAACTGGTCTGATTAGTAAGTTTGCAGACGGCACAAAGGTTAGTGGAATTGTGGATAGTGACGAGGACCATCAGAGGATACAGCAGGATATAGATCGGTTGGAGTCTTGGGTGGAGAGATGAGTGTCAGAGTTAGATAGGTTCTTGATTAATAAGAGGATCAGGGGTTATGGGGAGAAGGCAGGAGAATGGGGATGAGAAAATATCAGCCATGATCGAATGGCAGAGCGGACTCGATGGGCCGAGTGGACTAATTCTGCTCCTATGTCTTATGACCTTATGGTCTAAATGTAAGGTAATGCATTTTGGAAGGTCTAATACAGGTGGAAAATATACAGTAAATACACAGTGACAGGCAGAGGGATCTGCGTGTACAGGTCTAGAGGTCATTGAAAGTGGCAACGTAGGTGGAGGAGGAGTCAAGAAGGCACACAACATGCTTGCCTTCATCGGCCTTGGCATTGAGTATAAACATTGGCATGTCATGCTGCAGCTGTTTCTCACCTTAGTTAGGCCACACTTGGAATATAGTGTTAAATTCAATTCAGGCTTTGGAGAGGGTACAGAAGAGGTTTACCAGGATGTTGCCTGGTCTGGAGGGCATGAGCTATGAGAAGCGGTTGTGGATAGTCAGGAGCTTCTTTCAGAGGGTGCCTGGAACTCATTTCCGGAGGAGATGGTGGGAGCAGGTACAATAGTGACGTTTAAGGGGCGTCTTGATAAATACATGGCTAGGTTGGGAATAGAGGGATTTGTATCTGGAAGTATAGACGGGATTAAGATTGAAGGGCACCTTGGAGGGCCTACGGGCATGTTCCTGTGCTGTACTTTTCTTTGTTCTTTTTGGCCAGTTAGTTTAACTTCTATAGTGGGGAACATGCTTGAATCTATCATCAAGAAAGAGACAGGGCAGCACGGTGGCGCAGTGGGTTAGCACTGCGGCCTCATGGCGCCGAGGTCCCAGGTTCCATCTGGCTCAGGGTCACTGTCTGTGTGGAGTTTGCACATGCTCCCCGTGTTTGCATGGGTTTCGCCCCACAACCCAAAAATGTGCAGGGTAGGTGGATTAGCCACGCTAAATTGCCCCTTATTGGAAAAAATGAATTGGATACTGCAAATTAAAAAATAAATTTAAAACATTTTTTAAAATCAAGTAACCGATAACGAGACATCTGGATAGAAAATGTCCAATTGGGCGGAAGCAGCATGGGTTGATGAAAGGCAGGTCATGTTTGACTAATTTACTGGAATTCTTTGAGGGCATTATGACTGCGGTGGACAATGGGAAATCGTTAGATGTGGTGTATCTTGATTTTCAGATGGCATTCAACAAGGTACCGGACAAAAGGCTGCTGTGTAAGATAAAGTTGCATGCCGTTACGGGTAATGTATTAGAATGGATAGAGGACTAGTTAACTAACAGAAAGCAAAGAGTTGGGACAAATAGGTGTTTTTCTGGTTGGCGATCAGTGGGTAGTGGTGTGCCTCAGTGATCAGTTTTGAGACCGCAATTGTTTACAATTTGCACAGATGATTGGAGTTGGGGATCAAGTGTAATGTGTCAAAATTGGCAGGTAACACTAAGATGAGTGGTAGAGCGAAGTGTGCAGAGGACAGTGAAAGTCTGCAGAGGGATATAGATAGTTTAAGTGAGTGGTCTGCTAGATGGAGTACAATTTGGTAAATGTGAAGTCGTCCATTTTGGTAGGAATAACAGCAAAATGGACTATTATTTAAATGTAAAAAATTGCAGCACGCTGCTGTGCAGAGGGACCTGGGTGCCCTTGTGCATGAATCGCAAAAAATTGGTTTGCAGGTGCAGCAGGTAATTAAGAAGGCAAATGGAATTTTGTCCTTCGTTGCTCTTGGGATGGAGCTGTATAGGGTGCTGGTGAGGCCCCATCTGGAGAACTGTGTACAGTTTTGGTCTCCGTACCTGAAAAGGTTCTACTGGCGTTGAAGGGGTGCAAAAGAGATTCATTAGGTTGATTCAGCAGTTAAGTTAATTGGTTTATGATGAGAGACTGAGTAGACTGGGATAATACTCATTGAAATTTAGAAGAATGAGGGGATCTTATAGAAACATTTAAAATTATGAAGGAAATAGATAAGATAGAAGCAGGGAGGTTGTTTCCACTGGTGGATGAAACTAGAGCTAGTTTCCTCGTTGCCTCAAAATAAAGGGGAGCAGATTTAGAACTGAGTTGAGGAGGAACGTTTTCACCCAAACGGTTGTGAATCTGTGGAATTCCCTGTCCAGTGAAGCAGTTGAGACTCCCTCGTTGAATGTTTTTAAGGTAAAGCTAGATAGATTTTTGAACAGTAAAGGAATTGAAGGTTATGGTGAGTGGGTGGGTAAGTGGAGCTGAGTCTACAAACAGATCATCATGATTTTATTGAATGGCGGGGCAGGCTCAAGGAGCCAGATGGCCTACTCCTGCTCCATGTTCTTATGTATTAAGATGAATGTGTCCCGGAGATTTTTATTTCTTTTTCTAAGTCCTTCTTCATCAGAATTAACAAATTAGTGTTCTGCTTCATTTGGGCAGTGAGACCCCAAGGATAGAACATAGAACAGTACAGCACAGAACAGGCCCTTCGGCCCTCAATGTTGTGCCGAGCCATGATCACCCTACTCAAACCCACGTATCCACCCTATACCCGTAACCCAACAACCCCCCCCCCCTTAACCGTACTTTTTTATTAGGACACTACGGGCAATTTAGCATGGCCAATCCACCTAACCCGCACATCTTTGGACTGTGGGAGGAAACCGGAGCACCCGGAGGAAACCCACGCACACAGGGGGAGGACGTGCAGACTCCACACAGACAGTGACCCAGCCGGGAATCGAACCTGGGACCCTGGAGCTGTGAAGCATTTATGCTAACCACCATGCTACCCTGCTGCCCATCTGTTGGACTGTTGGAATGCCTCCAGATGGTGGTGTCTGCCCTGCAAATCTGAAAGCAGTTCAGGCAGCATTTTAAACTTAACGCTGCGTCTTTGATGGCGCCTAATTACAGTAATCATCTCTTTTTGTAAAATGGGCTTAGATTCAATGTTTAGGCCATCGGGGGGGGGGGGGGGGGGGGGGATATAAGAACATAAGAACATAAGAACTAGGAGCAGGAGTAGGCCATCTGGCCCCTCGAGCCTGCTCCGCCATTCAATGAGATCATGGCTGATCTTTTGTGGACTCAGCTCCACTTTCCGGCCCGAACACCATAACCCTTAATCCCTTTATTCTTCAAAAAACTATCTATCTTTACCTTAAAAACATGTAATGAAGGAGCCTCAACTGCTTCACTGGGCAAGGAATTCCATAGATTCACAACCCTTTGGGTGAAGAAGTTCCTCCTAAACTCAGTTCTAAATCTACTTCCCCTTATTTTGAGGCTATGCCCCCTAGTTCTGCTGTCACCCGCCAGTGGAAACAACCTGCCCGCATCTATCATATCTATTCCCTTCATAATTTTAAATGTTTCTATAAGATCCCCCCTCATCCTTCTAAATTCCAACGAGTACAGTCCCAGTCTACTCAACCTCTCCTCATAATCCAACCCCTTCAGCTCTGGGATTAACCTAGTGAATCTCCTCTGCACACCCTCCAGCGCCAGTACGTCCTTTCTCAAGTAAGGAGACCAAAACTGAACACAATACTCCAGGTGTGGCCGCACTAACACCTTATACAATTGCAACATAACCTCCCTAGTCTTAAACTCCATCCCTCTAGCAATGAAGGACAAAATTCCATTTGCCTTCTTAATCACCTGTTGCACTTGTAAACCAACCTTCTGTGACTCATGCACTAGCACACCCAAGTCTCTCTGAACAGCGGCATGCTTTAATATTTTATCGTTTAAATAATAATCCCGTTTGCTGTTATTCCTACCAAAATGGATAACCTCACATTTGTCAACATTGTATTCCATCTGCCAGACCCGAGCCCATTCACTTAACCTATCCAAATCCCTCTGCAGACTTCCAGTATCCTCTGCACTTTTCGCTTTACCACTCATCTTAGTGTCATCTGCAAACTTGGACACATTGCCCTTGGTCCCCAACTCCAAATCATCAATGTAAATTGTGAACAATTGTGGGCCCAACACGGATCCCTGAGGGACACCACTAGCTACTGATTGCCAACCAGAGAAACACCCATTTATCCCAACTCTTTGCTTTCTATTAATTAACCAAATTAATATGCGTTGGAGAGATTTGGGGATTTATTCGGGAGGGAAGGTTTGCCAGCTTTAAGGAGCTGTCGGAAAAATTTCAACTCCCTGGTTCCAATCTATTTCGATATTTTCAGATTCAGGATTTTTCACATGAGGCCTTTCCCACTTTTCCCTTGGTACCACCTTCCTCCCTGTTAAACAGAATCTGGTCTTTGGCCCGGTCTGGTGCGGAGAGCATCTCGGGTACTTGCAGCCGGGTCCTGTCAGCGGAGTCCGTTCCGTTGGATGAGGTAAAGACAAAATGGTAGGGTTAATTGGGTCCTATTCTGGATGATGAGGTGTGAAGTGAGGCTCTTTGCAGGGTCAACTTCACGTCCTCTTGTGCTCAGCTTCATCTGATCCAATTCAAGGTAGCGCAGAGAGCTCATTTGACAAAGGTGAGGATGAGCAGTTTTTTCTCTAGGGTGGAAGACAGGTGTAAGCATTCTCCTAAGGGGCTGGCTAGCCACACTCATATGTTCTGGTCTTATCCCCAAGTTGGTGAGCTTCTGGGTCTCTTTCTTTACACCATGCCAGAGATTCCTAATGTTGATCTATGGCCATGTCGGTTGGTGCCCATTTTCGATGTGTCAGACCTGCCGGTGCTTCGGACGGGGGTGAAGGCGGATGTTCTTGCCTTTGCCTCATTAATAACCCGGAGACAAGTTCAGCTTATGTGGAGATCTTCCGCTCTGCCCAGTGCCTCGGCTTGGATGGGTGACCTCACGTCATTCTTGCATTTGGAGAAGGTCTAAGATGGCAGCCATTCATTTCCTTTTTTAAAGAGTTGTTAAAGAGTTTGGTTTAATGTTGGGGGGGTAAGTTAATGTGGGTTCTTGATTGTGTGTCTTCTTCTTGCATTGTAATTGGTATTAACTGTTGCATATTATTGAGTTTATAATGAAAAATCTTTAATAAAAATATTTTAAAACCAAAATTTTGTTTAGTTGGTTGGGAGGAATGAAGGCAAAGAAATGGAAAAGGAGACAATGAAAGCCACAATTTCACCAGACAATATCATCTTAAGTACTGAACAGCTCCTTCTCTTGTCACATCATGCATGCACTATCAACCACTCAAATGATAGGAGGAAAAAAATCCAGAGAGAAGCAGAAATTAACAGAAAAAAAGAAGATAGTCTAGATGGGGGGGGGGGGGGGGGGGGGGGAGAGAAGACAGTGAAAAAGATGAATAAAATAATAATAATGCAAAAACACAGCAGAGACTAGTAAGAGAGAGAAACCTAATTCTTAACCTTCACAATGGCACAGGAGATCTAGAAGCATAAAAAATAATACTTAGGAGTTCACCCTTTAACCTTCCTCGAGGTACATTGCAGGCGTAAACATGGATAGGATAGTAGTTATCAACAGGCTATTTGATTATGTTAAGCATCACAGATGAGCTATGGAAGGGGCTGTTGGCTGAGTCGTAGCATTTTTGCGTTGAGTCAAGAGTTAAAGGATTTGACCTTTGCCCGAGAGAATCCTAGCAAGTGGGGTCCAGTGCGACACTCGTGTTCAGTGAGTGTTGTTACCACCCCTCAAACTGTCTGAATTGAGGAAACCCATAAATACCCCCAGCCACATAGGACCAACCACTCTATAAGCTAGTATATAGATGGTTAAGGTCATGGGAAGAATGTTCACATCCCAACCTGTCCAACTGTCAATCATGAGAATTCTTTCAGCATTTCACATTAGTCTCCGAAGGAAGAATGTGAAGGTACAAGAATATCACAGCTGAACTGATTGCTGTCTAAACACACACACATTAATCAGTAAAATAATTAATGAAATAACTATAAAGATTGCAGGGCAGATGATGTGTTGCAGTTGCAGAATGCGGGTGCCCATGGATGCCAGTGTGATCCAAGGCAAACATGCCTGCAGTAAGCATTTGTAGTTTGAAGAACGTTGGATTAAAATCGTGGAGCTGGAGGCCGAGCAACAGATAGGGTGATGTTTCAGGGAAGGGGAAGGTTACCTGAACAAGTTATTCCAATAGGCGGTCACACCCCTTAGGATATGGTCATGGTCGGGGACAGCAGGGTGTGACTGCAAGTGAGGCAGATGGGGATCGAGAAAATAGAAGTGGAGGAACATCAGCTCTTTCAATTGTCCAACAGGTTTGAGGTTTTTGCAGCTTGTATGGACAAAGGTGAGGGCTACAGGGGTGGGCGAACTGACCATGACTCCATGATACAGGAAGGCATTCAAGCAGGGCAGCTAATAGTGACGGGGTCCTAAAGAAAATATCTGCTGGATTAGGTCTGTGGCAGTGGTGAATTTTTATTCAAAAAGGGAGGGAGGCAGAAAGCAGGAAACTACATGTAGATTAGCATCTATATTAGGGAAAATTATGTTGTAGCAGGGCAATTGGAAAATTTCAGGATAATCAGGCAGAGTCAATATGGTTTTGTGGGAGGGAAATTATGTTTAACCAACTTATTGTAGTTCTTTGAAAAAGTAACAGATGCTGAATTTTCTGTGACAAAAATATAGGTAGGATAGTAAGATGGGAAGAGGGCACAAGGAATCTACAAAGGAAAACAGATAGGTTAAGTGAATGGGAAAAGATCTGGCAAATGGACTATAATGAGGTAACGTGGGAAATTGTCATCTTAGTTGGAAAATTAAAACAAAACATATTATCTAAATTATGAATGATTACAGAGCTCAGAGATGCAGAAGGAACCAGGTGTCCGAGCAGATGAATCACACAAGCCGAGAATGCAGGTGCAGCAAATAATTAAAAAAGCCAAGAAATTATGGGCGGCATGGTGGCACAGTGGTTAGCACTAAAGCTAAGAAATTATGGGTGGCACGATGGCACAGTGGTTAGAACTGAAGCTAAGAAATTATGGGTGGCACGGTTGCACAGTGGTTAGAACTGAAGCCTCACAGCACCAGGGACCTGGATTCTATTCTGACCTCTTTCCCCCACACCAATTTTTGAGCTACAAAATTAACTCTTTAATTATAGAAGCACACAAATTAGTTGCAGTAGTAGGCCACTCAACCCTTAAAGCTTGCTCTGCCATTCATTAAGATCATGATTCATCGAATTGTAACCTCAACTCCGCATTTCTGCTTACCCCAAAAACCTTTCACCACCACAACCCCCTGCTTATCGAGAATCTACCTACCTGGGGCAGAGGTCAGAGTGACATGGAGGCAAGCACTGCTACCTCACAGCGCCAGGGACCCGGGTTCAATTCCCACCTTAGGTGACTGTGTGCAGTTTGCACATTCTCCCCTTGCCTGCCTGGGTTTCCTCCGGGTACTCCGGTTTCCTCCCACAGGCCAAAGATGTACAGGTTAGATGGATTGGCTATGCTAAAGTGCCTCCTGTGAGCATGGCCAGGACTGGCTTCCAGTGCTGTAAAAAGGTCAACGACCTACATCGGTTCCCACCCACAGAATCTGTCGTCGGCGCACCTCATGCGATTCCCCAGGCCACCGGTCAGGCGCCGCCATTCTGTCGTGAAAGTGAAAGTGAAAATCGCTTATTGTCACATGTAGGCTTCAAATGAAGTTACTGTGAAAAGCCCCTAGTTGCCACATTCCAGCGCCTGTTCGGGAAGGCTGGTATGGGAATTGAACCGTGCTGCTAGCGTGCCTTGGTCTGCTTTCAAAGCCAGCGATTTATGTTGGGGAGTTCGGAGAATCAGAAATCGGCACGAAACCGGAGTCAAAGCCGATTCTCCGGCCAATCGCGTTTCGCGGTTTCAGCGGGAGGCTGCGGAGAATCCAGCCCTGTGTCAATTATTTTCACACCTACCTGAATAATAGTGGATATTATAAGAGGTTTACAAATGATTACCTTATAAATATCAAAATTTAACTTCTGTAATATGTTAAAATATATTAGGAACCAATAAATATTGGCTAGATATTCAAAAAGCTATAGATTTTTTAAAAGTTAGCCTGATTTTCAACTTTGAAGTTTTTCACATTTTTTAAAAATTCAGTGGTATGGATTGTTATGTTTAGATGACAATCTTTTCATCCATGATTTATTTTTCTCACGCAGATTGCATACACAAGAAGAAATATATTTTGAATTAATTACTGTGATCCATTCTAATAATGCAAGTTGAATCACTACTGCAAAAGTGCTGAGTGACACAAAGTTTTAGAATACTGGATGCCCTGTTGAGTGATGTTAAAAGGTTGTTTTTTAGCCTGGGGCACCGAAATGAAAACCAGTTATTACAGTTATTGAAAGCAGGTGAAAAAACAAATGTTTTACTCAGCAGATTCCAACATGTAGTGCAGTTTAGCTGGATGAATACCAGGATTATTCCAACGAGACTAGCGAGATATGTGAACCAATCCCATTTTGTCCGTATCAATGCAAGTAAAAAAGATTACTTTTTAGAAAATGCAAACGGTAATAATAAATGCAGCATTTTCTTGCTGGAAAATATTTCAAATGAAATAAGGATTTGCCAATATCCCAGAGTATTGGGTTACTGGGTTAACACAACATTTAGCTATCACCTCATTATTTTTGAAACATCACTGTATCTCAGTCTAAAGTGATACTGGCATTTTGCATCTGGACCAAGAAAACATGCTATCTGATAAAATTTCACTTAAGGATCCTTCCATTTTTCTATAACGTCGTATCATTTTACAAAAACAACAAAGAATATGTGGGTGTCAGTGGAAACATATTAAGAGCACTAAATGTTCCACTCCACTCATTTCATACATCATCATTACGTAAGAGTGATTTAGCATGGTGCATATGGAGAAATAATGACAATTATTTAATATATAGTCCAGGGCAATGCTGAAGGGTGTTGGGGGGGGGGGGGGGGGGGGGGGGGGGGGGAGGAGGAGGTGGCAGAGGCATTTGGAGAAGAACGAGAGAGCAAAGTAAAGAAAATCTGGTCACAATAAAACTTTATTTCATTACTTTATTAACAAAAGCTGTTATATTTTGAAGAAATGTCTGGAAACTAAAGACATTCCTTAGTGAAAATGTATTCAGATAATTAAACTGAAAGAACAGCGTAAAGAAAGCTAATGCTGTCTCCTGTAGAAAGAGCAATTTTAGTATTTTCCTGCCATGGATTTTCTTTTCAGATGTGAAGTGGATCACATCACCTCTTAGGCAAAAGGCAAACAAGATGCATTTGTTCAAAGAAATCAGAGATTGCGCAAAATGAAGTAGCAACTTGCTTTAAAAAAGTCTTCTAGGGTGCACTGCATGTGTACTTTTTTTTTTCCAGAGGAGCCATTGAAAGAATCACTCATTCTTCAAAGAGACATGCTGTCGATTGAATTCAATCAGTTAATCACTTTAGCCTCTACACTGGTACAATAAGGTTTACTTGGACTACAATAGGAAGGTTGTCCTCGGTATTCAATATACTCTTCAAGCCAAGAACCAGAGAGGCTACAGTGCTGATTTTTCTGTGATCTGCTGACAAATCAACTTTACTACACATGAAATGAAATGAAAATTGCTTATTGTCACAAGTAGGCTTCAAATGAAGTTACTATGAAAAGCCCCTAGTCGCCACATTCTGGCGCCTGTTCGGTGAGGCTGGTACAGGAATTGAACCGTGCTGCTGGCCTGCCATGGTCTGCTTTAAAAGCCAGCTCTTTAGCCCTGTGCTAAACCATATCTTGAATACAGCAATATGAAACCATCCAGTCGAGCTTGTGAGTCTTGTCGATGTGGTGGTATTGTCCACCAGTAACAATACTGTTTTATGCCCATGTTCCATCATAGAGTTGCTAATTTCAGATATATCACTGTGGTAAACTATTGAGTACAGAACAAAGCACATCATCAGGTTAGTCTTATGTACTTCATTACAGTTGGCGAGGGCAGTATTAGTACAAGTTTATCCACAGTGGACAGAAGACCTAAGACAGTTCGAGCATATAGTTGGGGAGAAGAGGCCCAGTTAGAAAAATCCCATTGTGATGAAGGTAGACATTTCAGATATATTGTATTATATGTAATTGGTGCAGTAAGGGGTAAAAACCTGGGTTAGTGTGTGAATCTCACCCAAAAAAACAGCGTGAAACACCCCGTCAATTTCGCCCAAAATGACACTTCGAAATGTTTTGGTTTGAATCATGCCCATTGTGCAAAGTTAGGAAGATGATTATTGATTGATTGATATTTATTGTCACTTGTACCAAAGTACAGTGAAAAGTATTTTTCTGCGGCCAAGGGAACGATACAGTACTTACAAAGTAGACAAAAGAATAAATCGACAGAGTACATTGCCAAATGGTACATCAACAATTAGTGATTGGTTACAGTGCGGAACAAGGGCCAAACGAGCAATACATGAGCAAGAGCAGCATAGGGCGTCGTAATAGTGTTCTGACAGGGAACAGATCAGTCCAAGGGAGAGTCGTTGAGTTGTCTACTGGTTTTGGGGGAGAAGCTGTTCCAATGTCTGGACATGCGGGTCTTCAGACTTCTGTACCTTCTGCCTGAAGGAAGGATCTGGAAGAAGGGCAAAGCCTGGGTGGGAGGGGTCTCTGATAATGCTGTCTGCCTTCCTGAGGCAGCGGGAGGTGTAGACAGAATCAATGGGAGGGTGGCAAGCTTGTGTGATGCGTTGGGCTGAGTTCACCATACTCTGCAGTTTCTTGCAATCTTAGGCCGAGCAGTTGCCATAGCAAGCTGTGATGCAGCCAGATAGGATGCTCTCTATGGCACATCTGTAGAAGTTTGAGAGAGTCGATGCAGACATGTCGAATTTCTTTAGCTTCTTTTTTCAAACAGTCTCAAAAGACATCTCTCTACAGCAAGTAGAGTGGGATCATTGATGGTTTTGTTGTTCGAGTGTAAATAAAAATAGCAGTTAAGAGTTATTGTATTGTCACTGTATTGATGACCATTGTTTAAGGGATAAGTGTAAGCTATTTTCTTGTGTGATGTTAAAGATATTTTAAAACTGTGTTAGTAATAAAGTTTGTTTTAACGTACTATATCCCTATTTTGCGTAACATCACTCCGAGAGCGAGGTAGCCATTCCTCACAGTCTTACAAAATTAAAATACATTATTGGGGTTTGAGTCCAATATTCTAGCCACTGTTGGGGTCTGGTCCGGGATCGTAATATCATGCTATCCCAAAGAAAAATATAATCAAGCCCAGTTAACTATAGGATTACAATTGTTATCTCACTGTCAAGAATACCTATTAAGTTTAGCAACTAAACTCGCAGTTCAACCAAGTAGATTTTCATGAGTCTTACAATGACAAAGCAAGCGAAAGAAACAGAGTTGAATTATTTCTCAAAAACATTTAATGCCACAAATGTGCACAGCATATTTGCAGTATTATTTTTGTAGAGAACACAGAGCATCACACTGTTTGTTCTCTTCATACAACATTAGCAAATTATTTTGAATAACCACTAACAACACATGTTTGCTTTTTGTACCACACACATGCCTGACCCGATAAAGCTGTACTCAATTTTGATAGTGATTCTTGTAATAATAGATGTCAATGAGGCAGGAATGTTTTTGAACAGTGAGATTGAGGTGGGATGAGGTGAAGAAAGGGGGGTGGGGGATAATGTTCCAACATTTTGAAATAAATCTTATGATCAGATGCTGTGTATATAAGTCATTACTTTTGTTGTTGAAGCTTAAGATAAAACCATGTATTTTTCGAACCCAAAAAAATTAGATAGTTAATTTTAATTCAACAAAATAAACACACAAAATAAGGTACAACCATGCATTGCTGAGGGATGGGCCTGTACTAAAGGGGCTACGGTTATGCGACATGTTTCATCACAGTCAAATTCAAATTCTAACTCCCACTTGTTGGAAAATTCAATTTTTGCTGAACTGGAACAATCTGAGCCTCAGCACATTCCAGTCAACCAACCAAAGACAGAAAAGCAAATCTTTACCCACACTCTGTTATTTATTAGTAAACAGATTATTCTGAACAGTCAGAACATAGAGCTGTACAGCACACTACAGGCCCTTCGGCCCACGATATTGTGCCGAACTAGTCTAAAGGTAAGACTAAATCAACCTACACCCAATCATTCTAGTGCACTCCATATGCCTATCCAATAACCGCTTGAAAGCCCTCCACCTCAACCACTGCTCCACCAATCTTGGTGGCATCAGCAAATTTACTAACCTAACCTTCAACTCCATCATCTAAGTCATTGATAAAAATCACAAATAGCAGAGGACCCACCCAGCACTGTGGTACACCGCTGGTGACTGGGCTCCAGGATGAAAATTTACCATCTACCACCACCCTCTGTCTTATATGTGATAGCCAGTTATTGATCCAATCGGCCTAATTTCCCTCCATGCCATGCCTCCTTACTTTCTGCATGAGCCGACCATGGGGCACCTTATCAAACGCCTTACTAAAATCCATGTATACGACATCAACTGCTCTACCTTCATCCATGTACTTAGTTACCTCCTCAAAGAATACAATCAAACTTGTGAGGCAAGACTTACCCCTCACAAATCCGTGCTGACTATCCTGGATTAAGCTGTATCTTTCCAAATGATCATAAATCCTATCCCCCAGGACCATTTCCAATAATTTATCTATGACCGAAGTGAAACTAACCGGCCTATAATTCCCAGGGTTATGCCTATTCCCTTTCTTGAACAAGGGGACAGCATTCGCCTCTCTCCAGTCTTCTGGCTCTAATCCTGTAGACAGTGAGGACATAAAGATCAAAGCAAAAGGCTCTGCAATCTCATCCCTCGCCTCCCAAAGAATCCTAGGATATATCCTATCAGGCCCAGAGGACTTATCTATCCTCAGGCTTCTCAAAATTTCTAACATATCTTCCTTCAAATATCTACCTCCTCCAGCCTACCAGCCTGTATCGCACTATCCTCCTCAACAACATGGTCCCTCTCCTTTGTGAACACTGAAGAAAAGTATTCATTTAGGGCCTCTCCTATATCTTCAGACTCCATGCACACATTCCCACTACTGTCCTTGACCGGCCCTAACTTCACCTTGGCCATTCTTTTATTCCTCACATAAGTGTAAAAAGCCTTGGGGTTTTCCGTGATCATACCCGCCAAGGACTTCTCATGCCCCCTGCTAGCTCTCCTAAGTCCTTTCTTGAGTTCCTTCCTAGATATCTTGTATCCCTCAAGTGCCGAACTGAACCTTGTTTTCTCATCCTTATGTAAGCCCACTTCTTCCTCTTGACAAGACATTCAACCTCTTTTGTAAACCATGGTTCCCTCACTCGACCATTTCCTCCCTGCCTGACAGGGACACACATATCAAGGACACGCAATATTTGCTCCTTGAACAAGCTCCACATCTCAATTGTGCCTATCCCTGACAGTTCCTGTTTCGATCTTATGCTCCCCAATTCTTGCCTAATTGCATTGTAATTAACCTTGCCCTGCCGTATGTTCCTAGCCCTCTCCATTGCTATAGTGAAAGTCACCAAATTGTGGTCACTATCTCCAAACTGCTCTCCCACAACCAAATTTAACACTTGGCCCGGTTCATTACCCAGTACCAAATCCAATGTGGCCCCGCCTCTAGGCGGTCTATCCACATATTGTGTGAAGAAACCCTCCTGCACACACTGGATAAAAACAGCCCCATCCAAACTATTTGAATTATAGTGGTTCCAATCAATATTTGGAAAGTTAAAGTCACCCATGACAACTACCCTGTGACTACCGCACCTATCCAAAATCTGCATTGCAATCTTTTCCTCCACATCTCTGTTACTGTTTGGGGGCCTATAGAAAACTCATAACAAAGTGACCGCTCCTTTCCTTTTTCTAACTTCAACCCATACTACCTCAGTAGACAGATCCTCCTCAAACTGCCTTTCTGCAGCCATTGTACTATCTTTGATTAACAATGCTGCTCCTCCACCTCTTTTACCACCTTCCCTGATCTTACTGAAACATCTAAACCCCGGAACCTCCAACAACCATTCCTGCCCCTGTTCTATCCACGTCTCCATAATGGCCACATCATTGTAGTCCCAGGTACCGATCCATGCTTCAAGCTCACCAATCTTATTCCTGATGCTCCTCGCATTGAAGTAGACACACTTCAAACCACCTTCATGCCTGCAGGTCCACTCTTGTGACCTTGGTATCTTCCTCAGTACTGCACTACCCTCAACTTCCTGAACTCCAGCAACGCTTTCTCCTGGACTACAAATTCGTTTCCCACCCCCCTGCCAAATTAGTTTAAACCCCCCCCCCCCGGAAGAGTTCTTCTGTGAAGTGGCAGATTTATTTTACCCAAGCACTTTAATCAATGCACGAGCAGTACAAATTAATCTTACAATTATTTATTTTTTTCAGGTTTATATTAATGCTTGAGAAAGTAATTGCATAAAATGTAGCCATGATGTGGAGATGCCGGCGTTGTACTGGGGTGAGCACAGTAAGAAGTCTCACAACACCAGGTTAAAGTCCAACAGGTTTGTTTCAAACACTAGCTTTCGGAGCACTGCACCTTCGTCAAGGAGCAGTGCTCCGAAAGCTAGTGCTTGAAACAAACATGTTGGACTTTAACCTGGTGTTGTAAGACTTCTTACTGTGCATAAAATGTAGAAAGTAATGAAAAAAGCTCAATGAGCTGAGACAAATTTTGCACGTTTCTTCAGTTCCACTTTACAATATATAATCACTTAAACATTTCAAACAGCTTTGAAGGTTGGGAAACTGCTGAGCATTAACATAACGCACTTTCAAATGATCCAACTATTTTGAGAAGCACAAGGCTTGCAATGTATTAACTTGACATTTGGCAAAATACAACATTATGATGATTACATTTATTAGGAAACTTGTGATCTAACAATTTCAATGAACTAGACTAGTTACTTGAAATCCTTCACAATTGAAGATTTTTTCAGATTTGTCTCTCTTTGTTTTACAGGCCTGAGGCATATTTGATTTTATTAGCCAACGTGCTTTCTTGCCACAGAGGTGGTTTTGTTTTTATTCAAATGTGCCTGCTATCCAGTATTGCTCACTGTAAATCCCGGAACCCATTCTGGGCGGACTTCACCAACCCCTGGAAGCTTAAGACGCTGCCCCCAATGAATAGATCTCCAATACGCTCAATCTCCGTCCGTTGCCACCCTGAAACCCCCGCCCAGCCCCCCCAGAGCAAACCTATGATTCCCGCAGATCGGTCCCAAACCGAGGCCCCCTCCAGCCTCAGGTGCTGCCACCACTGCCCCCACACCCTCAGGGCTGCCACCACTATCAGGCTTGTGCAGTACCTCGCCGGCGAGAACGGTCGAGGCGCCATTAACAGTGCTCCCAAAAACGAGTCCTTACACGAGGCAGCCTACATCCGATCCCATACCGACTTCTGCCCCACTACCAACTTCCTAACCATGGCTATATTTACCGCTGAATTCATCAAGTTTATAAGAGCCAACCCCTCCTCTCCCCACCCCCCCCCCCTCCACCCCAACACGATCCTGCTGCAGCAGCACCTTCTTAACTCGCGGGGCTTTACCCGCCCAAACAAACCCTGATATCAGTGTATTCACCCTCCGAAAAAAAGCCTTTGGAATGAAAATCAGGAGATTCTGGAACACAAATAAGAACCTCGGGAGAACCGTCATCTTCACCGTTTGCACCCGTCACCGGCAGTGACAGCGGGAGCACATCCCACCTCCGAAAATCCCCCTTCATTTGCTCCACAACCAAGCCAGAATCAGCTTGTGCAGCTCCTCCCACCTCCATGTCATCTGAATGCCCAAATAACCAAAGCTCACCCCCACTATCCTAAACGGCAACTCGCCCAACCCCCTCTCCTGCCCCCTCACTTGGTCAGGAAATCTCATTCTTCCCCATATTCAATTTGTACCCCGACAACCGCCCAAATTCTTCCAATATGCCCATAATCCCCCCAATAACTTCCAAAGGGTTTGATATATAAAGAAGTAAATCGTCCGCGTATAGTGAGACCCTATGCTCTACCCTTCCCCTGACCTATCCCCCACCAATCCCGTGATACTCTAAATGCCATTGCCAATGACTTTATCACCAAGGCAGAGGGCAATTGGGAGAGAGGGCATCCCTGCCTCGTCCCACGCTGCACCTGAATTACTCCGAGCTCACCTGGTTCATTCACACATTCAGTGTCGGTGGCCGGTACAAAAGCCGGACCCAATCTACAAAGCTGGGACGCACTCCAGCGATCGATGGCCTCTGCATCCATGGCGACCACCACCTCCAAACTTCGTCCCTCCGGGGGCAACATTATAACATTTAACAACTGCCTGATGTAAGCTGATAGATGACTCCTCTTTTCAAACCCCGTCTGGTCTTCCCCTATCACCCCTGATGCACAGTTCTCCATAAATGAGGCCAGGATCATGGCCAGCAACTTAGCGTCCACATTTCGTAATGAAATTGGCCATTAAGATCCACACTTCCTTATCCCTTTTAAAATTAAGGAGATCGAGACCTGTGATAACGTAGGGGGAGCACTTCCTTCTCCCCCGCTTAATTGAATGCTCTTACCAGCAGGGACCCCAGGTTCCTCGAAAACGTTTCATAGGACTTCCGGTTGCGGCGATGCAGTGCTAAGCCGCACGTTCGATAGCTCCCGCTATTTTTGGACTTTCGGGCTCTTTTAAGGGCCCGCAACGGCGCTGATTCGACTTTTCTCTGGGTGGGAACGCAGCATCTGTGCTTGGCGGCCAGTGGATGGGCTGGACTAGAAGTGGAGCGACTAGAAAATCGACTTTACAGCAGAAGAAGGTGCGAGGCAGAAAGGACAAGATGGCGGCGGGCGGGGAACCGGCAGCGTGGCAGCAGTGGGTGCGGGAGCAGCAGGAACTGCTGCTGCACTCCTTCCAGGAACTAAAAGCTGAGATCCTGGAGCCGTTTAAGGCATCGCTGGACAGGCTCGGGGCGACTCAGACGGCTCAGGCTGCGGAGATTCGGGAGTTGCAGCAGAAGGCTTCGGAGAACGAGGACGAACTCCTGGGCCTGGCAGTGAAGGTGGAGTCGCACGAGGCGCTTCACAAGAAATGGTTGGCAAGGATGGAGGAGATGGAGAACCGCTCCCGCCGGAAGAACCTGCGGATTTTGGGCCTCCCGGAGTGGCTGGAAGGTTCAGATTTGGGGGCCACGTGGTCCTGATGCTGGACTCGTTGATGGGTGCGGGGTCGTTCCGGGGACCTCTGGAGCCAGAGGGTGCTGCTGCGGAAGCCCGGGCCAAACGAGCCGCCTAGGGCGGTACTGGTCCGCTTTCAACGCTTGGTCGACCGTGAGTGTGTGCTTCGTTGGGCGAAGAGGGAGAGGAGTAGTGAGTGGGAGAATACGGAGATCAGGATCTACCAGGACTGGAGTGCGGAGGTGGAGAAGAGAAGGGTTGGGTTTAACCGGGCGAAGGCAGTGCTCCACAAGAAGGGTGGTCAGGTTTGGCCTGTTACAGCCGGCAAACCTGTGGGTCACTTATAAAGACAGCCAACTTTATTTTGACTCCCCGGAGGAGGCCTGGACTTTTGTCCAGGCAGAGAAGCAGGACTTGAACTGAGGACTGGGGAACGTTGTACACAGCACGGAGGCTTTGTTCTCCTTGATATCCTTTCGCTTTATCAGTTCTATTGGACGATGTTTTTTGCTGTTCTGTTTTTTCTTTTCGGGACTGTTATCTGTTGACTTGGGTGTTTTATCATATCATGTTGGGATTTTTATTTTATTATTTCACTGGTTGAGAGTTTGGGTGGGGTTCGCAGCCCTATTGGGTCATTTGCCTGTCTTCCCGCGTTTTGGGTCGGGGGGCGGGGCTTGGGATGGGGGCGTGGGCTTTTCACCCGCGCTGGAGAAGCAGGTCAGCAGGAGTCGGCTGACTTACGGAAGTACAATGGAAGGAGTTACGCAGCTGGGGGGGCCCGATTTTGAGGGGGGGGGGGGGGGGTTACCGGATTGCTGCTAGAATGACGAAAAAGGAGCTGGAGCGGATAGAGGGGGTCGGGATGGGGGTCTGTCGCTGTGGGGAATGGGCTGAGCGGGGGGGGGCGCGAGCACGTGGCGGATTACGGAAGGGTGACGGCTAGTCGACGGGGGAGGGGGGTAGGTGGCCCTCCGATCCGGCTGATCACCTGGAATGTGAGGGGACTGAATGGGCTGGTCAAACGGTCCCGTGTGTTCGTGCACCTGAGGGGGCTGAAGGCGGACGTGGCCATGGTTCAGGAGACGCACCTGAAGGTGGTGGATCAGGTTAGGTTGAGGAAGGGGTGGGTGGCCAAGTGTTTCTATCGGGGCTGGATGCAAAAAACCGGGGGGTGGCAATCCTGGTGGGGAAGAGGGTGTCGTTTGAGGTGTCGAGTGTGGTGGCAGACAGCGGCGGGTGGTACGTGATGGTGAGCGGCAAGCTACAAGGGGAGCGGGTGGTGTTGGTCAATGTATACGCCCCAAATTGGGATGATGCGGGTTTCATGCGGCGCATGTTGGGCCGGATTCCAGATTTGGAGGCGGGGGGCCTGATAATGGGGGGGGGATTTCAACACGGTGCTGGATCCGCCACTGGATCGATCCAGTTCCAGGACGGGTAGGAGGCCTGCGGCAGCTAAGGTGCTGAGGGGGTTTATGGACCAGATGGGAGGGGTGGTTCCTTGGAGGTTCGCGAGGCCGAGGGCCAGGGAATTTTCATACTTCTCCCATGTGCATAAGGCCTATTCCCGGATCGATTTTTTCGTTATGAGTAGGGCGCTGTTTGCGAGGGTAGGAGACACTGAGTATTCGGCGATAGCCATTTCTGACCATGCCCCGCATTGGGTGGACCTCGAGCTGGGGGAGGAGAGGGACCAGCGCCCGTTGTGGTGCTTGGAGGTGGGGCTGCTGGCGGACGAGGAGGTGAGGGGGCGGGTTCGAGGATGTATCGAGAAGTATCTAGAGGCCAACGATAATGGGGAGGTCTGAGTGGGGACGGTCTGGGAGGCGCTGAAGGCGGTGGTTCGGGGGGAGTTGATCTCCATTCGGGCCCATAGGGAGATGGGGAGCAGAGAGCGAGGGAGAGGTTGGTGGGGGAGATGGTGAGGGTGGACAGGAGGTACGCGGAGGCCCCGGAGGAGGGATTGCTAAGGGAGCGGCGCAGCCTCCAGGCTGAGTTCGACTTGTTGACCACCAGAAAGGCGGAGGCTCAATGGAGAAAGGCACAGGGTGCGGTGGAGAGTATGGGGAGAAGGCGAGCAGGATGCTGGCACACCAGCTTCGTAAGCGGGATGCGGCTAGGGAGATTGGTGGAGTTAAGGATAGGGGAGGAAATGTGGCGCGGAGGGGTGTAGACATTAATGGGGTCTTCAGGGACTTTTATGAGGGACTATATCGGTCCGAACCTCCGGCGGAGGAGGGGGGGATGGGGCGCTTTTTGGACCGGCTGAGATTCCCGAGGGTGGAGGAGGGACGGGTGGAGGGTCTGGGGGCGCCAGATGAGCTTGAGGAGCTGGTCAAAGGGATAGGTAACATGCAGTCGTGGAAGGCGCCGGGGCCGGATGGGTTCCCGGTTGAATTTTACAAGACGTATGCAGACCTGCTGGGCCCCCTGTTGGTTAGGACCTTTAACGAGGCAAGGGGGGGGGGGGGGGCTTTGCCCCCGACGATGTCTCGGGCGCTGATCTCCTTGATTCTTAAGCGAGACAAGGATACCCTGCAGTGTGGGTCGCACAGGCCGATCTCACTTTTGAATGTGGACGCAGGTTATCCACAAGGATCAAACGGGGTTTGTGAGGGGGAGGCAGTTGAACACTAATATACGGAGGCTCTTGAACGTTATCACGATGCTGGCGGTAGAAGGGGAGGCGGAGATAGTGGTGGCGCTGGATGCGGAGAAGGCCTTTGATAGACCCTAGAGTGGGGGTACTTGTGGGAGGTGTTGGAACGGTTCGGGTTTGGGGAGGGGTTTGTCAGTTGGGTGAGGCTGTTGTATGAGGCCCCAATGGCGAGCGTGGCCACGAATAAGAGGAGGTCGGAGTATTTTCGACTATACTGAGGGACGAGGTAGGGGTGTCCGCTGTCCCCCCTACTTTTTGCGCTAGCAATCGAGCCCCTGGCTATGGCGCTGAGGGAGTCGGGGAATTGGAGGGGCTGGTCCGGGGTGGGGAGGAGCACCGAGTGTGGCTCTATGCGGACGACCTATTGTTGTATGTGGCAGACCCGGTGGGGGGAATGCCGGTGGTGATGGGGATTCTCCGGGAATTTGGGGATTTCTCAGGGTATAAGCTCAACTTTGGGAAGAGCGAGCTGTTTGTGGTACACCCGGGGGACCAGGAGGGGGGGATTGGTAGGCTCCCACTGAAAAGGGAGGAGAGGAGCTTCAGGTACTTGGGGGTTCAGGTGGCCAGGAGCTGGGGGGCCTTGCATAAGCTTAACCTCACAAGGCTGGTGGAGCAAATGGAGGAGGAGTTTGAGAGGTGGGACATGCTGCCGCTGTCTCTGGCAGGTAGGGTGCAGTCAGTCAAGATGACGGTGCTCCCGAGATTTCTGTTCCTGTTCCGGTGCCTCCCCATCCTTATCCCGAAGGCCTTTTTCAGGCAGGTTAACAGGAGCATTACAGGATATGTGTGGGCCCACGGGACTCCGAGGGTGCGACGGGTGTTCTTGGAGCAGGGCAGGGATGGGGGGGGGAGGGGGGGGCTGGCGCTGCCCAACCTCTGTGGGTATTATTGGGCTGCCAACGCAGTGATCGTGCGTAAGTGGGTAATGGACGGGGAAGGGGCAGCATGGAAGAGGATGGAGATGGCACCTGTGTGGGCACGAGCCTGGAAGCGCTGGTAACGGCGCCGCTGCCGCTCTTACCAACGAGGTATACCACGAGCCCGGTGGTGGCGGCTACCCTCAAAATCTGGGGGCAATGGAGGCGGCACAGGGGGGGAAGTGGGGGCCTCGATGGGGTCCCCAATACGGTAGAACCACCGGTTTGTTCTGGGGAGAATTGATGGCGGGTTCCTGAGTTGGCACAGGGCAGGTGTCAGGAGGCTGGGGGACCTGTTCATAGAGGGAAGTTCGCGAGCCTGGGTGAGCTGGAAGGGAAGTTTGGGCTCCCCCCAGGGAACACCTTTAGGTACATGCAGGAAAGGGCGTTGTCAGGCGGCAGGTGGTGGGGTTCGCTCAGTTGCCGCCGCGTGGGGTCCAGGACAGGGTGCTCTCGGGGGTATGGGTTGGGAGAGGGGAGGATCTCGGATATGTACCAGGTGATGCAGGAGGTAGATGAGGCCTCGGTGGAGGAGCTGAAAGGTAAATGGGAGGAGGAGCTGGGCGAGGAGATTGAGGAGGGGACATGGGCGGATGCCCTAGAAAGGGTGAACTCCTCCTCCTCTTGTGCGAGGCTTAGCCTCATACAGTTTAAGGTGCTGCATAGGGCTCATATGAGCGGGACAAGGATGAGCCGGTTTTTTGGGAGCGAGGACAGGTGTATTAGGTGCTCAGGGAGCACAGCAAACCATGTCCATATGTTTTGGGCATGCCCAGTGCTGGGGGAATTTTGGGGCAAGGATGGTATCGAGGGTGGTAGGATCCAGGGTCAATCCAGGCTGGGGACTCGCAATATTTGGGGTTGCAGAGGAGCTGGGAGTGCAGAAGGCGAAAGAGGCCGGCATTCTGGCATTTGCGTCCCTAGTAGCCCAGCGGAGGATTCTTCTTCAGTGGAAGGATGCGAGGCCCCCAACTTGAACTTTGGAGGAGGTGTTTGGGGAGGATGGTTCTCCCAGTCCCCCTGGCAGGAAGGTCAGGGTTTGGGGGTTTCCCCCTCTTTTTGTTTTTTCCAAGCGTGGAGGCCTGGGTCAACGATATGGCGGGGTTTATTAAATTGGAAAGGGTGAAATTTGCCCTAAGGGGATCAGTGCAGGGGTTTTTCAGGAGATGGCACCCATTCCTAGATCTCCTGGCAGAACAATTTAAAAAAAGAGGTCAGCAGCAGCAATCCGGGGCGGGGGGGGGGGGGGGGGGGTATTTTTTCTCTTTTGTATATACGGTGGGGTGGGGGGGGGGGGGGGGGGGAGAGTTCTGTTCTTTTTGTTCTTAGTATTTTCTGTTATTGGTTTTTTTTTGTGAAAATGTGAAAATTTGAATAAAAATTATTTTAAAAAAAGAAAACGTTTCATAAAATTCTACCAGGAATCCATCCGGGCCCGGGGCCTTCCCCGCCTGCATCGCCCCCATACCCTCCAACACCTCCACCAGACCAATGGAGGCTCCCAGCCCCTCCACCAGATCCTCCTACACCTTAGGGAACTCTACCCTTCCAAAAAACACTTTATTCGATCCACCCTTGCTGGAGGTTCCAACTTATATAGTCTCTTATTAAAATCTTCGAACACCCTATTCACCGCCACCGAGTCCAAGATCGTACTCCCCCTCTTTTCCTTCACCTTTCCGATCTCACTCGCTGCCTCCTTTGGGCAGCACGGTAACGCAAGTGGCTATCACTGTGGCTTCACAGCGCCAGGGTCCCAGGTTCGATCTCCCGCTGGGTCACTGTCTGTGCGGAGTCCGCACGTTCTCCCCGTGTCTGCGTGGGTTTCCTCCGGGTGCTCCGGTTTCCTCCCACAGTCCAAAGATGTGCAGGTCAGGTGGATTGGCCATGTTAAATTGCCCTTAAGTGTCCAATATTGTCTCTATGCGCCCGTACTGAAATGAACTCCCCCACCCCCATTTCACCACTGCTTTCAGTACCTCACATAGCGTGACCGCCGAAACGTCCCCATGTCATTCAACACAACATATCCCCGAATAGCAGCTCTCACCCACTCACAAACCTCTTGATCTGCCAACAGCCCCTCGTTCAACCTCCACTGCGTTGGCTCCACCCCCCGATTCACCTGCAAATCCACGCAATGCGGCTTGTGGCACAAAACCACAATCGGCGAGTCCTCTGAACTGACCACCCCCGCCAACAACGTCCTGTCCATCACAAAACAGTCGATCCGGGAGTACACCCTATGTTCATGGGAGAAAAACAAAAGTTCCTTTGCCCTCGCACTACCAAACCTCCACGTGTCCACTCCTCCCATACGCTCCATAAACCCTTTCAATTCCCTCGCCACCGCTGATACCTTCCCCACTATTATCAGCTGGTGTGAGTCCAGGTCCGGTATCTTCCCCAGCACCTGCCTCATAAACTCCACATCATCCCAGCTTGGGGCATAAACATTCACCAACACCACCGGCATCATCTCCAATTTCCCATTTATCACAACGAACCTCCCCCAGAATCTGCCACTATGTTCACCACTTCAAATGTTACCCACTTATTAATCAAGACTGCCTCCCCCCTCGTCTTCAAATCTAACCCTGAATGAAAGATCTGACCTACCCACCTTTGCCTTAACCTGGTTTGATCCCCGATCTTCAGGTGCATTTCTTGCAAGAATGCCACATCCGACCTTAAGCTCCTCAACACGCGGGACCTCTTGACCGGCCATTCAACCCTCACATTCCATGCGATCAGTCTGGTCGCATCAACCATATAGACCCTCCTGGGTCAGCTTCTGGCCCGCAACCCACCAGCTCCATCCTCAGATGTCCACTGTCATCAACCCCCCTCATACCATTTTCCCCCGAGTCCCGCCCCTTTCTCCCCCCACACGAAACAACAATTCCAACCCCCATCAACACACTAACCATCTGCTCACCCACCCATTGCACTTCCCTGAACTAGCCCGCCCAGCTAGTCTGGCAGCCTCCACCCATGGTACCTAGCATTCTAACACTACAGATTCTCCTCCCACCCCCGCTCACACACTACCTTGGTACAAATAACAATATCAACAATCAAAGAGAGAGAGAAAAGAAGCCCTAGAAGCACAAAGGACAATAACCCCCAGAGAAAAAACGGAATCCAATGCACTCCTCCACGACCCTCCAAATCCCCTCAAACAGCCCCGAGCGCAGTCCACACACAAAACTCCCCCAATGAAGGTTGCCCCCAAAACCCCAACCCAAGGGAGATAAGAACGTTGCAGCCATAACACTCGCATAAACCTCCCCCAGGGAAAAAACAAAAAGAGGGGGAAACCCCCAAACCCTGACCTTCCTGCCAGGGGGACTGGGAGAACCATCCTCCCCAAACACCTCCTCCAAAGTTCAATGTCCTCTCGCTCCTGCCAGTCCATTGTCTCTTGCAAACTCCATCGCTTCATCTGGTTCCCAAAATAATATTCCCGACCACTGTCGGTCACCCAGAGGTGGACTGGGTACAGCATCCCGAACTTCACCCCCTTCTTAAAGAGGGCAACCTTCATGGAACATAGAACATACAGTTCTATGTAACTATCCCTGTAACCCAATAACCCCTCCTTACCTTTTTGGTCACTAAGGGCAATTTAGCATGGTCAATCCACCTAACCTGCACGTTTTTGGACTGTGGGAGGAAACCGGAGCACCTGGAGGAAACCCACGCAGACACGGGGAAAACTTGCAGACTCCGCAGACAGTAACCCAGCAGGGAATCGAACCTGGACCTTGGAGCTGTGAAGCCACAGTGCTATCCACTTGTGCTACCGTGCTGCCCTTCACTTTATTAAAGCCCGCTCTCCCCTTGACCAGCTCCGTACACCCGATGCTCGTTCCCCACCCAGGTACATTGCCTCATCTGCCTGGCCCACCTCAAGATCCGTTCTTTATCAAGGAACCGGTGCAACCACACCACCATCGCCCTCGGCAGCTCGTTACCATGCGGCTTCCCCATGAGTGCCTTATGCGCCCAATCCACCTCTAGGGGCCATTCAAAGACCTCCTCCGCCAGCAACTTCTCCAACATTTTGGCTACATACGAGCCAGCGTCCGCTCCCTCTGGCAACCCCACAATCTTCAGGTTCTGTCTCCGGGAGGGGTTCTGAAGATGTTCCACCTTCTCCTGAAGCTGCTTCTGGTATCTCTCAACACCCCCATCTCGGCCGTCTACGAAGTAAGCTGTTCCTCATTGCTCTCCCACTGTCTCCTCCACCTTCTGGATGACCTGGCTTTGAGTCTCCAGTCTCAGCTCCAAGCGGTCGATCCCTGCCTTAAGCGGGTTCAACGTCTTTGCCAGGTCCTCCAGAGATTCCTTTCTCTGATGGACAAAATTCTCATTCAAGTAGAACACCAGCTGCTCCATAGACTATTGAGAAGGTAGGGTGAACACCTTGCCCTCCGCCATCTTTCCCTGTGTCGCAGGAAAAGTTTCTTGCTCCGACAACCTTTTTAGCCTAAAACCACTTCTGGTCCACGAATCCATCCACCGGTGGATTAAAGTCTTCCTCCACCACTCCTGTATGTTTTTCCTTCAAAACATCCACCTGTTAATCGGGAAACAGACCCAAAAACACCGCCACAAGCAGCAGCAGCCAAATATGAGACCAGTGACACCAAGGCTTTAGGGCAGCACGGTAGCATTGTGAATAGAACAATCGCTTCACAGCTCCAGGGTCCTAGGTTCGATTCCGGCTTGGGTCACTGTCTGTGTGGAGTATACACATCCTCCCAGTGTGTGCGTGGGTTTCCTCCGGGTGCTCCGGTTTCCTCCCACAGTCCAAAGATGTGCAGGTTAGGTGGATTGGCCATGATAAATTGCCCTGTGTCCAAAATTGCCCTTAGTGTTGGGTGGGGTTACTGGGTTATGGGGATAGGGTGGAGGTGTTAACCTTGGGTAGGGTGCTCTTTCCAGGAGCCGGTGCAGACTTGATGGGCCGAATGGCCTCCTTCTGTACTGTAAATTCTATGAAATCTAAGGCCGCCACCAGAAGTCTATCTTGTGACTATGTTAAGCATCAGATTGCAACCCATAGAGGTCAGCGCAGTAAAATGCCTGGACTAAATGTTAACTCTGTACTGAAATGGGAAGACAAGATTTGATCTGGTCTGTGGATAGTACAGAGTTCTGTGCTCAAATGCTCTGCTACTTACTTTCTTAATATGGTTAATATGGTCAATTAATCATTAGCTGCAGCCATTTTGATACTGATTCTGCTGACTATCTAGTCTGTGGGCCAGAGTTTGCTGGACTGAAGTATTTTGCAACATAGTCTGTTAGTTAGCTTTGTTTGTTGCATACTTAAGTTTCAAAAAATTTATTAGAACTGCAAGCTGATAATGCAGTCAGAGCAGTAAGGCATTTGGATCCTTGGTGAACAAAAAGGTATCGCCTTAAGCAATAAGATTTAAGGATTTAGAAACACGCAGAGGAATTGAGGAGAGTGACCTAAAGTGGGTGGATTCATTGTTAAATCCAGTACGCAAATAAATAAAAAGAAAAGAAGGATTTCGTTAAGTGAGAGAGGAAAAGAGACAGATAGAAAAAGATCTTTAAAAAATGAAACTTGACATTTTTAATTCACAACCTGAAGGAATGAAATACTACACTGGCTGGCAGTTATTAATAATTATCACATTGTTAAAAGGTACTTGAATATATTCAAGAGGCGGCTAGATGTTGCACTTGGGGCGAATGGGAGCAAAGGCTATGAGGATGAAAGCAGGATTCCACTATTGAGTTGGATGATCAGCCATGATCGTGATAAACGGAGGAGCAGGCTCGAAGGGCCAAAAGGACTCCTCCTGCTCCTATCTTCTATGTATCTATGTACTTACCCTGCTAATAACTGGGCAAACGTTCTATGGCGAGCTTAATAAGCAATTAATGTGCAGATGAAGCAATGACATAAGACGTCATTTCTTTTTTTTTGATCCATCATGGGGTGTGAGCATTTCTGGTAAGGTCAGCTTTTATCGCTCATTCCCAACTGCGGCCAAAGAAGGTAGCGGTGAGCAATGTGATCCAGATAGATCCATAGTGGAGGCACTGCACTGCTAATGACCTAAGTTGCCAGCAGTTTGTGGTGATTCACAATTCAAGGGCCATTTTTCCTCGCTAGAAGTTGCTGGCCAATTTGAACATTAATAAAGAGCACCGTTATTTTCCAGTAATATCTGGTCCAGCGCCTTTATCCAGAAACAGTGCTCCATAGAGCACTATAGAGTACCAACTAATATGAATTCTCCTCATTGTCTCTCATTTCTACTTTAATGATAGTCTTCCACCATTTTATAATTTCAGGCACAGACCAAACCCATTGTAGAAATAATCGGAACAATATAACCATGGGCATCGTCAGGAGCTGTCCCGGCCAAGTATTGGGAAAGCAATGAACTAGCCTGTAACATATTAACACAGTTAAAGGGCTTCAATAGTCGCATAGAACAAAAGGCAGCCCTTTTCTGAAAAATAAATTCTCAGCACTGCTTTCGGAAATGAACGTCTGTCTCAGCAAATTGACCAAATGTTTTGAAATGGTCAAAGAAAAAAGGGTGGATGATGTTGCCTAGCATATGGAATACATATTCATTTTTTAAAACAGCTTTTGATAAAGTATCATACAAGAGGTTCGTTAAGCAAGTTTGCATCCTGTGATTTGGAGTCATATTTTATCCCAGATTACCAATTTAATAATTATAATAATAATCTTTATTATTGTCACAAATAGGCTTACATTAACACTGCAATGAAGTTACTGTGAAAATCCCCTAGCCGCCACACTACAGCGCCTGTTCGGGTACACTGAGGGAGAATTCAGAATGTCCAATTCACCTAATAAGCACATATTTCTTGGCTTGGAGCACCCAGAGGAAACCCACGTAGACACGGGGAGAATGTGCAGATTCCGCACAGATAGTGACCCAAGCGGGAATTGAACCTTGGACCCTTATATTCACATCGGCAGAGGTTGATTATTAATAGTAGCAGCTCTTCATGCGGTTGAATCACTAGTGGGGTTCCACATGGATCAATGTTTGAAGCATTGTTACTTTCTATGGATAAAATAATTGGTACAAAGTTCTTTAGGTTTGCTGATGACAAATGTGTGCACAGGAGTTGGGACTTAGAAATAATCTGCAAGCTGGTTTAGATAATTAAGGAATGGACTTTGGTTTTGCAAATATCCTTCAATGTGGGCAAATGCAGATGATGTATTTGCTTAATGGTTATTCCCAGCAGGGTTAAACTCTAAATACTGTGGAGCAGGAGACCCTACTCTAAGTAGGGTTGTTCATGAAAGGTTAAAAGCCCATGACTTGTGTCACTGGACTATAGAAAAGGCAAGTAGGGTATAGGGATGCACAGTAGAATATAAAATCAGAAATACAATCTCACCCTATACAAGACATTGGCACAACTTCATCTTGAATATCATGCTCAGATTTGGTATGCTCATGTGCAAGTGATATGACATCTGAAGGTAGCCTAGGCCCTAGAGGACAACCAGAACTAATTATAAGTCCAAGGACTTCAATATCTACATATGTTCAATGAATTCAGACTTTTTTGCTGCAGAAATTTTTTCTTCCAACGGATGAGTCATGAATGTACATGACGTCCCATAAACTAACAAAAATATATAATGTTGAGGCCTTTGAAATACCAAAGGAAATAAGTTCAGTTTAGTTGAACAGGTTATTTGAGATAGATAAAGGGAAGACACTAGGGCACCAACTCAAATTATAAAAACAGCATCACATCACATCAGGAAGTCTACTTTTCTCCACTGTGAGTCATTGATCGCCAACAAATTGCCATAAAATATATTGAATATGGATTCACTAAAGGCTTTCCAAAAGAAACTGAACAATTACCTGCACATTTGTAAAGGTAGTTGAGACTAGTGCTGACAACTGTATCAGTTACAGCATTATATATAATTGTGATACACCAATTCCTAGAGTCACATGAGATACAAGATCCATGGGAGATAATATGGATAAATAATGAAACAATGCTTTGATATTTTAAGGCAACAGATCCCAGAAATACGTCAAAGAACTTTTTAGGAAATCAGTGAAGGAGTGGTGGGGCGGAGCTCTGGCTAGAATATTTTAGAGCTTACCAAATACAAGGTTGGCACACCAGATTGAAAATAGCTTAATACCCAATTAGAAAAAATAAATACCACTAACAGAGTCTGATATCTAAAATGTGAAAATAAAATTAACAAGAATTAATATAAAAATAATAATTCCATGTCAACCTGGGTTTATAGAAATTTTCATGGCATGGTTTGGTAAATAACAGGAATCTGCAGGATGTTACTTATTTGAAAAATGCAGTAAACACATCAAAAAATCAAATTCACGATTTCCAGAAGGTGTTTTAATGGTTTTGCACCCATTGATTACAGACAATAATCTTTGGTGCACGAAATGCACAGTAAAAATAATTACAGTGGGCACTGTTACTAGAACAATACCTTTGCTTGTCGGATGACGCGGAATCCACTTCATGATTTTAGCACCAGAGGCAACATTTCTTTTGATTACTGTGGTGATTGTAGATCTGAGTAGATGCAATACAACTGAGCAAGCACTAGAGGGAGCACAAGAGAGCTATATATACACAGGGACAGGAAGTGACGACACACTTCACGGAAGGCAGAACTCGTAGCAGGACACAGACATAAGCAGGCAGCATTTGAGGTAGCTGTAAGTTAAGCTCTGAAGAGAGAACGAATTCACAATAAAGCATCTTCTCCAACTTTGAGACTACGAGCTTTATTAAGACACGAGGAACAACACATGGTACCAAGAGTGGCTTCAGGCGCTTACTACAGGACAACTCAGCTGCAGATACAGAAAGAACAAAATGGCATAGAAATCTCCTACTGGACATTGGACTTGGGAAGACATCGCTTATTCGAGGATGTGGCTTGGAACCCCACCTCAGCTGGACATGACTGGCAATGTAAGAAATGTCTGGAAAATGTTTAAACAAATGTTCGATTTTTATATCATAGCTAATGATGTAGCAGCAGCCTCAGACGAAATTAAAATAGCAATGCTCATCGCAGGACATGAAGCTAGGAAAGTATATAATGGATTTAAATACTCGAAAGATGAAGACAGCAACAACTTACAAATAATACTAAACAAATTTGAAGAGTACTGTAAGGAATTTGAACAGCACGGTATGCTCAGAGGCTAAACTGCACAGAGACTGAGTGATGCAAAACTCTACAAACAGAAAGGCTTCAGTCAAGAAATCGCGAGTGAAAAGTACAGATGAAAAAGAAGAAATAACTTCAATTTTTCACAAAGCCAAAATGCTGAAATCCAGTCCAGATCGAAAGGAAAAGGTAACTTACAACTTTCAGAAAGAAAAAACGCTGAAATCCGTGATAAAATGGCGTCGGAGCACATTTTACAGTCTCGGGGATACAAAGAACTAAAAACTGCGTCTGCGCATGCGCAGGAAACGGAAGCTGCGCATGCGCAGTTTAAAAAAGTTCTTGTTGCTGATCGTTATGCGCATGCACAAGCCGCGCATGCGCAGTCTCAAAACGTTTTTGGTCGCGGATCGTTATGCGCATGCGCAAGCCGCGCATGCGCAGTGGACACAAAACCGCACAGTAAAGGAAGGCCGATTTGCGCATGCGCAATTGATTCCTGCGCATGACGTCACAAGATTCTTAAAGCGGTAAAACCAAACTTTCTTGCCTCAGAAGACAAAAAAACGCCTGAACTTAAACCAGCAGTTGAAAACAACTCGCACAACACCCTGGAAAAAGCAGTCTGTACCACCCAAAGTGAAGAGAACAAAAAGAAATCCGAAACAAAAAAAGATGATTTGTTTTTCGAAGAATACTACTCAGACATGGCTGAGTTATTCGGATATGCTGATCACAGCATCAGCGACACGGTCGCAAAGCTCAACACGAATCTACTTGTGGTAGATGAATCCAACACCATGATGCCATGGCAGATCGTCGATACATTGGATGACAGCAATACCCAAGACGAAGACGACATCACACAGAGAGCACAGAAAGACTCCACAGAGAGAGCGATGACAGCCTCCACAGTGAGAGTGATGAAAGACTCCAAAAGGGAAGCAAGAAAACACTCCCTGGCGAACACCATGCATGAACAAGACCATGAAGGTCAACCCGCCGTATCTGAGCAACCGCCAGCAGACCATGAAAGTCTACCAAGCTCACATAAACAAGAAGAAGACAATGTACAACTACCCACTGCATGTGAAAACAATGACAAGGTGATCACACTCGACATACAGGAGGTACAGGATCACAGCGAGACTCGACAGTTCTCAGCTTGTCTGTCCAGAAGCACAGAGTAGGGCCACCCAAGAGTCCAGAGAGACCACGCCAATAGAAACCATGCAGATTTTGACTCCAGAAGAGGAGCACCAAGAGTCCAGTGAGACCACGACAATAGAAACCATGCAGATTGTGACTCCAGAAGAGGAGCACCAAGAGTCCAGTGAGACCACATCAACAGAAACCATGAAGATTTTGACTCCAGAAGAGGAGCGCCAAGAGTCCAGAGAGACCACGTCAATTGTAATCATGAAGATTTTGACTCCGGAAGAGGAGCACCAAGAGTCCAGAGAGACCGCGTCAAATGAAATCGCGAAGAATTTGACTCCAGAAGAGGAGCACCAAGAAAGCAAAGACGACAAATCTAATCCACAACAAATGACTGATGTCACCAGCATCAATGCAACATCAGATCAGTCTCACCTTTCTCGAGACGAAACGTTCAATGCAACAGATTCCACAAAGGACACTCGCACCAATAACTGTGACAATGACTCAAATTATCCACACGGGACACTCATTGAGCATAACAAGAAAAACAAAAGCCAAAAGAAGCACAGCAGAAACGAGAACAACAACAGCAAGAACAAAAGCAACATGAAGCATGACAAGAACAACAAATATCGCAAGAAGCACTGCAGAAACAAGAACAACAACAGCACCAAGAAAAACTACAAGCACAACGACAAAAACTACAAGAAGAACAACAAAACCAACAAGAAGCATAACAAAGATAGTGACAACAACAAAGACAGAAACGACAAAAACAGCAACAAGAACGGCAACGAAAACAACAAAGACAGGAACGACAGAAACAACAGCAATGAAACAACGACTTGTACAAAATGGTACAACTCTGCACATGAAGGACAATGCCACAGCACACTGCAAAACAATGACAAGACTACAAACATGCCATGGGATGACAACGAATCTCACAAACTCACATCTGCTCCAGAACAAGCAAGCATACCAGCTTTCAAGGCAGATGAAATACTAAATCGATACCACAAGCACAGAAAAAAGTCCATGTCAGTCAACATCAGTGGTTCGACCATGCAAAAACCATGGGATGACGTATTGGATACTTAAAATAACAAGGAACACCAACAACATTCACAACGGAGTTGCAATATCAATATCACCACGTCAACACAACAAAAGAAAAAACTCTGAACAAATTCAACAAGTTTGGACTCATAAATGTTTTTATTAAGATTGGACTCATAAATATAAATTGGCTTTGTAAAATATGCAATAGCACCATCACTTGTATAGATACACATATCATAAGTAACTGTTTTGTACAATTTTCCTTAACGATGTACAGAAAATATGTAAAGAAAAAAGGGGGATGTGGTGATTGTAGATCTGAGTAGATGCAATATAACTGAGCAAGGACTAGAGGGAGCACGGGAGAGCTATATATACACAGGGACAGGAAGTGACGACACACTTCACGGAAGGCAGAACTCGTAGCAGGACACAGACACAAGCAGGCAGCACTTGAGGTAGCCGTAAATTAAGCTCCGAAGAGAGAACAAATTCACAATAAAGCATCTTCTCCAACTTTGAGACTACGAGCTTTATTCAGACACGAGGAACAACACAATTACGACTGTGAACAAGTTGTGCTGGAAGTTTCAATATGGTCACAGTCTACTCAAGTCCTACTGAAATCAAGCCATCTGCTTGAAGCCCTGAATGTACATCATCTCTTCAATCCAGACACTAGGTGGAGGTGAGATCTGTAAATAATGGTCTCAGCAGCCACTTGAGAAATGAGGACTATCATGAAGTAGATCCTGTATATCTTTTAAGGGCAAAACAAATGAGAGGAAATTATAGCATCAGTCATGGCCATATCAGGATAATACAAACATTTTTGTTTGTTCTCCTTCCATCATTGGTGCTCAACATCAGCCCTCCTCAGCCATTTCTTCAAATATTATACTATTTATACGGTTAACTATAGTAGGTAGTCTGCCATCTATTTTGGGAAGTAGGAAGCGGCTGGAGATACAGAAAACAACCTTCAGCTAGGTTAAATAGAAGCAGAAAATGCTGGCCAGACTCAGAAGATCTGGCAGTATCCAAGTAGAGAGAAACAGAGTTAACATTTCAAGCTTCACAGTGGTTAGTCGGATTATTGTTCCTGAGGGAGGGATAAATTTTTCAACCAAACATTTTCCTACAAATAAACAGCCACAAAGGAACTATCTATATTAAAAGGTTGGCTGATGGGAGAAAAAATTATGGAGAGGACAATCTGCTGGAGCCCTTTTAGTAAAATATATTAGAATCATGACTGGAAAGGTCTTTAACAGAGGGGATTATTCTCAAAACTACTCCTGGTAGTCCTAAAGATTATTGAATTGAAAATTAACTTTTGCAGGGACTATTGAGAAATGCATGGATCTTAACACTTGAACTTTAAGGCAGTAACTGGGCTAAGCAGTTGCCAAATTAGATATAACCCACACTTTCCTGATACTGAAAATAATTTAGCACTGTTAAATTACTGGTTGAAGAATGTTTTGTGGTGGAAATTGAGTAAAAAGTGCACTTTACTAACAGCAAATTCCACCCATTAAAAATGTTGAACTTTGTAAATAGAATTTCAAATGGGAACCTGAAAGTCTTTAAAAATGGCAAATATCAGGTTGAAACTGAAAAATATCAAAAGGGGATTTTCACACAAGCTCAAGGCGTCAGGTTCTATTTGAAAAAGATACCTTGATTTGCAAAAACAAAATATGCACGTCACGATTAATGAGCTATTTTATCTACTTTGGATGTTGCCTACTAATAATGCCTATTAGAATCACAGAAAAATAGAACAGCACAGCACAGAATGGATCCATCATGACTTTCAAAGAGCAATCCAGTTAATCCCACTCCCTACTCTTTCCCCATCCCTGCAATATCTTCTCCTTCAGATATTTATCCAATTCTCTTTTGAAGGCTATAACTGAATTTGTTTCACCCACGACAACGTCTATTGGCAAGAAGAACAGGAGTTGCTGTGGGAACACCATTGCATCCATAGTTTTCCATTCCTTCACCAGAATACTGGAATTCCAGAACTAACACCACTGTGGGAACACTACCACTACAAGATCTACAGCAGTTCAACAAAGAACATCAACATTTAATCTGGGCAACTAGGAATGGTCATTAAACATAGCCTTGCTAAAGAAAATGTTTGTCCAGCACTAGAGGTGCTCTTTATTAAATCATCTTGAAAGATGTGTGGAGTAACTTCAATTTGCAAATCTAACGCACAATGGCAAAAATAATGTTTGATTGGTCTTGAGCGTGATCCACAGGCCATGCTGTGCCCAAAACGCAGCGCTCTGCAGCGAATCGTGGCCAGTAAATGACAGGAGACCCCGCTTCTGGGATCTACCCGGCTTGCTATGTTTTGCGAAGCCCGGCCATTGTGGGTGGAATCACTTATTGGCCCCCAGGTGCTTGCCCTCTGGGCAGCGTGGCACCCTAGCACTGCTGGTGGTACCCTGGCGTGGGTGTGGGAAGACCCTTGTACAGTGAGTTGGGGCTTGTGAGGGGGGGGGGGGGTTCGGTTTGGGGGTCGGGTTGGGAGCTCGAGAGATCGGGATGGCATTTAAAAATGGCGTCTCAATCTCTCACTGCATGGAGGAGCGCCGGCGAGCAAGCTCCTCGGTGCACAAAACGAGGCTAAGTGCAGCCTTGGGCACCACGATACCCGCTGAGGTCCCATATCTAACCGGATGGGCATTAGATAGCGCTTGTATGGAATGAAACTAATGTCAGAGAGGTAATTCAAAGCCGGACGACTCCAAAAAAATTCAGAATCACTACCTACACCGGAAAAGACAGAATGAGAAATAACAAATAAAAACCCATTGCTTCGGAAGAATACTTCCGTAAAAATGCCCTCAAACAAATTAAAAGCTTCCACATTTGATAAATAATAATAATAATCTTCATTAGTGTCACAAGTAGGCTTACATCAACACTGCAAAGAAGCTACTGGGAAAATCCCCTGGTCGCCACATTCCGGCGCCTGTTTGGGTACACAGAGGGAGAATTCAGAATGTCCAAGTCACCTGACAAGCATGTCTATCGGAACTTGTGCGAGGAAGCCAGAACACCCGGAGGAAACCCACGCAGACATGGGGAGAACGTGCAGACTCCGCACAGACAGTGAACCAAGCCGGGAATCGGACCTGGGTCCCTGGCCCTGTGAAGCAATAGTGCTAACCACGGTGCTACCATGCCGTCCCATCAACAGCACTGAGTTAATTAATCTGCTGTTGAAGTGCTGAAATGTCATTTATGTCCTAGGTTTGGGAAAGGGGAGATTAGCAAGAGTTCTCACTCCTTGGCCGGGATTCTCCCCTACCCAGCGGGGCGGGGGGTCCCGGCATGTCGGAGTGGCGTGAACCACTCTGGCGTCGGGCCGCCCCAAAGATGCGGAATTCTCCGCACCTTTAGGGGCCAAGCCCTCACATTGAGGGGCTAGGTCCGCGCCGGAGTGGTTCTCACTCCGCCGGCTGGCGTGAACTGCCTTTGGCACCGAAAGGACTTCGCTGGCTGGCGCAAGTCCGCGCATGCGCCGGAGCGTCAGCGGCTGCTGACATCATACCGGCGCATGCGCAGGGGAGGGGGTCTCTTCCGCCTCCGCCATGGTGAATCGCCACGCCACGCTGATCAGTGGGCCCCGATCGCGGGCCAGGCCGCCGTGGGGGTACCCCCCAGGGTCAGATCGCCCCACTCCCCCTCCCAGGACCCCGGAGCCCGCCCGCGCCGCAAATCCCACCGGTCAGGTAGGTGTTTTGATTCCCGCCAGCGGGAGAGGCCAGTCAGTGGCAGGACTTCGGCCCACCGTGGGCCGGAGAATCACCGCGGGGGGCCCACCAACCGGCGCAGCGCGTTTCCCGCCCCTGCCAAATCTCAGGGGTCAGAGAATTTGGGACACGGCGGTGCCGGGATTGATGCCGGCCCTGGGCGGTCGGAGAATCCCGCCCATGATCTACAGCTGTATTTAAGGGGAAGCTAGTAAAGCACGAGGGAAAAATAAATAGATGGATGTGGTATGGTATGATCTGAATGGCAGAACAGGTCGACTGTTAGGTCAACTTCTTATGTTCCAGATTAAGTAAAGGCGGGTTTGATTCTGTGAAGCAAATACCATTTCTTATTATTCACTCATGGCATGTGGGCGTCGCTGGTTGGGCCAGCATTTATAGCCCATCCCAAATTACTCTTGAATTGAGTGGCTTGGTAGGCCATTTCAGAGGGTATTAAGAGTGAGCTACATTGCTGTGCGTCTGGAGTCACAGAGGCCAGACCAGATAACGACAACAGATTTCCTTCCCTAATGGACCTTAGTGAGCCAATCGACAATGGTTTAAAGGTCATCATTAGACTTTTAATTCCTGATATTTTATTGAATTCAAATGTAACCATAGAACATAGAACATAGAACAGTACAGCACAGAACAGGCCCTTCGGCCCTCAATGTTGTGCCGAGCCATGATCACCCTACTCAAACCCACGTATCCACCCTATACCCGTAACCCAACAACCCCACCCCCTTAACCTTACTTTTATTAGGACACTACGGGCAATTTAGCATGGCCAATCCACCTAACCCGCACATCTTTGGACTGTGGGAGGAAACCGGAGCACCCGGAGGAAACCCACGCACACAGGGGGAGGACGTGCAGACTCCACACAGACAGTGCCCCAGCCAGGAATCGAACCTGGGACCCTGGAGCTGTGAAGCATTTATGCTAACCACCATGCTACCCTGCTGCCCCAAACCATCTGCCGTGGCTGGATGCAAACCAAATACGAATTACCCTGGGTCTCTGGATTACTAGTCCAGTGACAATACCACTTCCCCTTGTGCAATATTATGGAATGGGAATGTATCTTAAGCGGTAAGCATTAAGCCAACTAACCAAAATATGCAAAGACAGACTGTAGAAATTGCTAATTTTTGTATCTCATATGAAACACAGACCTCTAAGCCAAGAACACTTACTGACACTTACTAAAAGAGCAACCAAATTTGGTGCTCAGAAGTTATTCACCAAGGGTAATGCAATAAGCGTATAGACATAAAACACTATTGTCAATTTTCCCTTTTGAACTTGGATAAAAGGTTAAGAAATGAACTGTGATCAACTATTGGCACAGTGGTTAGTACTGCTGTTTCACAGTGCCAGGTACCCGGATTCGATTCCGACCTTAGGTGACGGTCTGTGTGGAATGTGCACATTCTCCCCCTGTCTGCGTGGGTTTCCTTCGGGTGCTCCAATCTCCTCCCACAATCCAAACATGTGCAAGTTAGGTGGATTGGCCATGCTAAATTGCCCCTTAATCTCCAAAGGTTAGGTTAGGTGGGGTTACAGGGATTGGGTGGGGATTGGGCCTCAGTAGGGTGCTCTTTCGGAGGATCGGTGCAGACTCGATGGACTAAGTAGCCTCCTTCTACACTGTAGGGAATCTATGATATTTGGATGTTACTTGCTTAAGCTATATTAGAGGATAGTATTGACCATTAAACATTTTAAATTTATTCGTTGAAGTATTCCAATATTGATTAGGCTCAATAAACTTTATATATGTCAACTGAATGGAAAGGGATTCAATGATTCTATAACGTTTAAAGAGTAGATTATCTCTTGCACAAAAATGTGGTTTAATGTATCTTTTTCATTCCTTTTCCTCCATATGCTTGTAGTTGCATAAGCTAGTAATCTAAACTGTCCAAGTTACTGGTTATTTGGCTGGTTTATTCATGTTGTCAACTCAAGTAACTGAAACCTAAAGTTTTCAATCACTCCTCCTACTGTATTTGAAGAAATACAAGGCAGCCTTTTGAGGGCCTCCCAAAGGGAATGTGACATACATTTTGACCTGACACTCCTCTGTAACACTATCCACACATATAACTACAGTTCTGTTGTGACCTTCCTACTGATATCAATGAACATCTGTTTACCACTTCAAAATGTCAATTTCTGATCCTTAATATGTGAAGCAAGTTATTTTTTGGATTTGAGGTTGACAGGTAGCTCTACTGAGTTTTTGGTACAAATGATCCACATTTTCAAGATATAGCTCAAGTACCAATTCATTCCATAACCAAGGCGATTATACATTGACAATTCTTTCAGAAAACCATAAGTACCAATTTGTTTTTTGGATTGTTTTTCCAGTCATATTTGAAAGGTTGTATTTTACTATTAATGACATTTTTAAAATTCTTTACAGATACTAACTATACAGCATGCTTTATTTATTTATACCAAGTCAGTTACTTACACTTGTTTCTGTTTTTCTGACCATAAATAATGTAAATAGTATCACTTTGCCAAATTAGAGAGCCGTAATGGAACAAAATCAGTTTATTTAGACGACACTGACTGAGAGCTTATGAACCCCCTCATTAAATTCGGATTTACTGAGATGAGGTAACAGTGTACTTCAGATACATAATAAGGAACTGCATCATTCATACATATTACCAATCATGAATGGATTTAAATTTAATGCATTTTTTTTCTGAAAACAGGAATTTAACATCGCAAATGTATACGCTTTACTTAATAATTGCTTTATTTTTCAATTTTAGTCTCAAGAATATCCACCAATATTACTTGTCTGTTTATTTTTAAACAAAAATAATGATGTTGATCAAAAAAAGCTGCTGTAGGTTTTCCTGGCAATTATCAAACATGCTTTAGCTAATTTTAGAATAGATTAAGATTTGTAGTTCAAGCAAATAAAATAAACAAGTCATGTTATTGATTAGAATTAGTGGTAATGAGGCTTGAGATTCCATGTTCCAATGTTAACACAACTTCGAAAGATATTATTTTCACTACTCAAAATAGGGAAAACTTTTTGAACATAGATAGAACATAGAACATAGAACAGTACAGCACAGAACAGGCCCTTCGGCCCTCGATGATGTGCCGAGCAATGATCACCCTACTCAAACCCACGTATCCACCCTATACCCGTAACCCAACAACCCCCCCCTTAACCTTACTTTTTAGGACACTACGGGCAATTTAGCATGGCCAATCCACCTAACCCGCACATCTTTGGACTGTGGGAGGAAACCGGAGCACCCGGAGGAAACCCACGCACACACGGGGAGGACGTGCAGACTCCGCACAGACAGTGATCCAGCCGGGAATCGAACCTGGGACCCTGGAGCTGTGAAGCATTTATGCTAACCACCATGCTACCGTGCTGCCCCTTATAGTTAGATATGGCACTTAGGGTGAAGAGGATTAAAATATATGGGGGGGAAAGCGGGATTAGGCTATTGAGTTGGATGATCAGCCATGATCACAATGAAAGGCGGAAAAATCTCAAAGGGCTGAATGGTCTCCTCCTGCTCCTATTTTCTATGTTTCTACGTAAACAGTTCATTGAATTATGTTAATTTCACTAAAAACAGAATTATGCTAATTTATCATTTATGTTTCAACTCTTCCTAACATACAGTTACACACGTTACTTGCTTAAGCTATATTAGAGGATAGTATTGACCATTAAACATTTTTAATTTATTTGTTGAAGTATTCCAATATTGATCAGGCTCAATAAACTTTAATTATGTCAACTGAATGGAAAGGATTCAAGCCCCTTATGTAAATAATGTATTAGATTCTTCTCGTAATTAATCATTTAAGATTTGCGTAACCTACTCACCATAGTGAACATCTTTTTTATTTATTTTTTCATGGGATGTGGGTATCACTGGTAAAACGCCAGCATTTTTGCCCATCCCTAATTACCCACGAACTGAGTCACTTGCTACACCATTTTAGAGGGCAGTTAAGAGTCAACCAGATTACTGTAGGTCTGGAATATCAGCTAGAGGGGCTGGTTTCGCTCAGAAGACTAGACAGCTAGTTTGTGATGCAGAACAGGCCAGGAGCACAGGTTCAATTCCCGTATCAGCTGAGAATTCTGAATTCCCCCGAACAGACGCCAGAATGTGGCGACTAGGGGCTTTTCACAGTAACTTTATTGCAGTGTTAATGTAAGTTTACTTGTGACAATAAAAATATTATTTATTTGCTTCTATTCAAGTAATCATCTGATGCCCTCTTGAACGCCTGGATTGAACCTGCATCCACCACATTTCCAGGCAGTGCTTTCCAGGCCTGAACCATTTGTTCTGTTACATGTTATTTTCTCACATCACATTTGTTTTTTTTTGCAAATCACTTTAAATCTGTGTTCTCTTGTTCTTGATCCTTTTATGAGCGAGAACAGTTTCTCCTGATCTACTTTCTCCAGGCCACTCATGATTTTGAACATCCATCAAATCTCCTCTTAGCCTTCTTCTCTCCAAGAATAGTCCCAAACTCTCCAATCTATCCACATATCTGAAATTTCACCTCCCTGGAACCAATCAACAGTGGTTTCATGGTCACCATCACTAATTACTAAAACTAGCTTTTCCATTCCAGATTATTAATTTAATTTAAATTCCACCAATTGTTGAGGTGAAATTTAAACCCTTGTGCCCAGAACATTAGGGCCTCTGGATTGCTATGCCACCTTATCTCCTTCTATGACATTGTAGGACTTTATAGTATACACAAGACATTCCATTAATGCATAATTCAGACGAGAAGCAGTATATCGACAATGTTTTCAAACAATGTGGATTAGCACAGTACTGTCTTTTGTATTTGGTACATAACATTCAGCCAATTCAAATATAATTACGACAATTAAGACTATACCAAGACTATAAATAGATAATTGTAATATATAAAGGTGCACAATTGCTTATGTTTGCATCTTCCAATGAAAAATTGATTAAAAAAACTAGTTTCACAAATTTATATTGAGATTAAAAAATCTAAAGCACATTTAATGGTACATCAAAACCAAGTATCTGTCATTCAAAACCATAGTTATCAGAGATGCCGTACGGGCTGCACGGTATCGCAGTGGGTTAGCACTGCTGCCTCAGGGCGCTGAGGTCCCAGGTTTGATCCCAGCTCTGGGTCACTGTCTGTGTGGAGTTTGCATATTCTCTCCATGTTTGCTTGGGTTTTGCCCCCACAACCCAAAGAAGATGTGCAAGCTAGGTGGATTGGCCATGCTAAATTGCCCCTTAATTGGAAAAAAAATGAATTGGGTACTCTAAAGTTACAAAAAAAAATAAAAAAATAAGAGATGCCTTACCGTATGATGAAGGGCACAAAGGGTGCCAGGCTGAGAGCTGAGCATGTGCCATCCAAGGGGGATGGATATAACCGACCCAGAACAAGCAGCAACAAGAACAGGCTAGGATGGAGCTTCAGCACACCACAATCGCTTTACATATAGGATAAGAAAACAAGCATTGTGAGATGAATAATTGAACAGAAAAGCAATGTTAGATTCACACCAAAATAAAATATCTTTCTCACCTCCATCTAAAATAAAATGTTAAATTTACCACAATTTTATTCTATCACAACAAATTACTCAATCATAAGTAGAGGGGTATCTAAACCAGAGGCAGGGGATTACTGTGTTTAGCATTTGACATTTATAGTAGAAATCTAGTGCTATAAAGTATATAGTTAACCGTAACTTACTTAAATTTAACAAGTGTTTATTTTTTAATTAATTTGTTAATTAGTCCTAGAAATAACAGTTAGAGGGGTAAAATGCTTTTACCTGCAAGATGTGGAAAGTCAGTGAAGCTTTCAGCATTCCGGACAACTGCAGTTGCAGGAAGTGCACCCAACTGCAGCTTCACATAGACCCCTTGGATCGTTTGGAGCAGCAGTTGGATGCACTTTGGAGGTGGTGGAAAGCATCACAGACAGGAGTTTTAGACACGTGGTTACACCTAAGGGCAGGAAGATAGGTGGGCGACGGCTAAAAGAGGTAGGGAGTCCGTGTATGAATCCCCTGTGTCTATCCCCCTCTCTGACAAGTATACCGTTGTAGATACTGTTGGGGGGGAAATGATCTATCCAGAGAAAAAAAGCAGCAACCAGAGCAGTGACACCATGACTGGATCTGTTATTAAGCAGGGAGGGACAAAGCGCAGAAGAGCAATAGTTATAGGGAACTCTATAGTTTCTGTGGATGTGAAAGAGACTCCGCGATGGTTTGTTGCCTCCCTTACCAGGGTCCAGGATGTCTCTGAACAGGTAGGGGGCATTCTAAAGGGGGAGGGTGAACAGCCTGAGTTTGTGGCAAATATTGGTACTAACGACATAGGCAGGGAGAGTGACGAGGACCTGCAGCAAGAGTTCAGGGAATTAGGTAAAAAGTAAAACACAGAATCTCTAGGGTTGTAATCTTGGGATTACTCCCTGTTCCACGTGCAAGTGAGCTTGAAAATAGGAAGATAGTACAGGTAAATACATGGCTAAACAGCTGGTGTAGAATCTCAACAGTGCAGAAGGCGGCCATTTGGCCAATCAAGTCTTCACTGGCCTTTGGATACTGCACCCTACTTAAGCCTTAATTAAGCCCACACCTCCACCCTGTACCCATAACCCAGTAACCTCACCTAACCTGTTGGACACCAAGGGGCAATTTATGATGATCAACCCACCTAACCTGCACATCTTTGGACTGTGGGAGGAAACCGGAGCACCTGGAGAAAACCCACAGGGAGAAAGTGCAAACTCCACACAGACAGTCAGTCATCTGAGGCCGGAATTGAAGCCGGGTCCCTGGAGCTATGAGGCAGCAGTGCTAACCACTGTGCTACCATGATGCCCAGGGAGGGTTTCAGATATCTGGACCATTGGGATCTCTTCTGGGGCAGGTGGGACCTGTACAAGAAGGATGGGTTGCATCTAAACTGGAGGGACATATATATATCCTGGCTGTGAGGTTTGCTTGTGTCACAGGGGAGGGTTCAAACTAGTGTGGCACGGGAATCAGAACCGAAGCAACAGGTCAGAAGGTGAAATGATTGAGGGGGAACATCAGAATAGGGCCAGTAAGACTCAAGAGGAAGAGCAGGCAGGGGGATGTTGCTGAACACAGCAGGGCTGGTGATCTGAAGTGCATTTCTTTCTATGCGAAAAGTATAATAGGTAAGGCAGATGAAATTAGTTCCAAGTACGAATCCAAGCTCTATGGATGTTGTTGCCATTACAGAGATTAGATTGACGGAGAGACAGGATTGGCAGCTAAATGTTCCAGGATTTAGATGTTTCAGGCGGATTGGAGGGTGTGTAAAAGTGGTGTATATCATAGCTGTACTGCGGGAGGACACCTCAGCGGGCTCTTGCAGCGAGGCATCATGGGTGGAGCTTAGGAATAGGAAGGTTGCAGTCACAATGCTGAGAATTTACTACAGGCTTCCCAACAGCCAATGGGAGATAGAGGAGCAGATATGTAGGCAGATTCTGGAAAGGTGTAAAAGCAATAGGGTTGTTGTGGTGGGTGATTTTAACTTCCCCTATATTGACTTTGACTGACCTAGTGCCAGGGGCTCGGATGGAACAGAGTTCCGAAGGAGAATCCAAGAGGGCAACTTGAAACAATATGCAATTAGTCCAACGAGGGAAGGGGCCGTACTGAACTCAGTATTGGGGAATGAGCCCGGCCAGGTGGTCAAAGTTTCAGTAGTGAGAATAGTGACCATAATTCAGTCAGTTTTAACATCCTATTGGATAAAGATAAGAGTAGTCCTCGGGTGAAGGTGCTAAATTAGGGGAAGGCAAATTAGAACAATATTAGGCAGGAACTGAAGAATCTACATTGGAAGCTGATGTTTGAGGGTAAATCAACATCTGACACATGGGAGGCTTTCAAATGTCAGTTGATAGGAATTAAGGACCAGCATGTTCCTGTGAGGAAGAAGGATAAGTATGGCGAGTTTCGGGGACCTTGGATAACAGGGAATTTTATGAGCCTAGTCCAAAAGAAAAAGGAAGCATTTGTAAGGGCTAGACGGCTGGGTACAGACGAAGCCCATGAAGAATATAAGGGAAGTAGGAAGGAATGTAAGCAAGGAATAAGGAGAGCTAATTGGAGTTACAAACAGTAATTGGCAAACAGGATTAAGAAAAATCCCAAGGCTTTTTTATATGTATAAAAAGAGCACGAGGGTAGCCAGGGAAAGCGTTGGTCCACTCAAGGTCAGGGGAGGGAATTGGTGCGTGGAGCCAGAGGAAATGTGCGAGGAACAAAATGAGTACTTTGTATCAGTATTCACCAAAGAGAAGGATGATGAGTCTGGTGATAGGTGTGTAGATAGTCTGGGTCATACTGAGATCAAAATGGAGGAGGTGTTGGGGGTCTTGGAAATCATTAAGGTCGATAAGTCCACAGAGCCTAATGGGATATATTCCAAAGTACTGAGGGAGGCAAGGGAGGAAATTGTTGGGGCCTTGACATAAATCATATATCTTCACTGGCTACAGGTGGGGTCCCAGAGGACTGGAGAATAGCTAATGTTGTTCCTTTGTTTAAGAAGGGTAGCAATGATAAACCAGGAAATTACAGGCCACTGATCCTTACGTCAGTGGTAGGGAAATTATTGGAGAGGATTCTTTGATATAGGATTTGCTCCCATTTCAAAGCAGAGAACGTATTAGTGAGAGGCAGCATGGTTTTGTGAAGGGGAGGTCGCGTCTCACAAACTTGATCGAGTTTTTCAAAGATGTGATGAAGATGATTGATGAAGGTAGGGCTGTGGATGTTGTCTACATGGATTTCAGTGAGGCCTTTGACAAGGTCCCTTTATGTTCTGATATTTAGCTTGTAGAAATAATGTACAGAAGAGTCTAGTTCTTGACCAGTTAAAGTGTTTTATTATAAAATAAATGCGTAACCATGAGAAATATATTACAAACTACAGAGCCACTGCAAGTATGACAGTCCACTAACACGACTAACACCCAACTCCTCGAGGTTCGGAGTCACGTGCTAGATTTACACTGCCACCTGCTGGTCGGAGGTCATTTACATCATTATAATACATGAGTGCTTACACATATCATTACAGTCCCTCATGACAAACTGGTACAGAAGGTTAAGTCACACGGGATCAGAGGGAAGCTGGCAAGATGGATACAGAACTGGCTCGGTCATAGAAGGCAGAGGGTAACCGTGGAACGGTGCTTTTCTGAATGGAGGGCTGTGACTAGTGTTCCGCAGGGATCAGTGCTGGGACCTTTGCTGTTTGCAGTATAAATGATGTGGAGGGAAATGTAACTGGTCTGATCAATAAGTTTGGTGGAATTGCGGATAGTGATGAGGATTGTCAAGGATACAGCAGGATATAGATCGGTTGGAGACTTGGGCAGAAAGATGGCAAATGGACTTTAATCTGGACAAATATGAGGTAATGAATTTTGGAAGGTTTAATACAGATAGGAAATATATAGTAAATGGCAGAATCCTTAAGAGTATTGATAGGCAGAAGGATCTGGGTGGACAGGTACACAGGTCACTGAAAGTGGCAAGGTAGGTGGAGAAGCTGGTCAAGAAGGCAAAAGGCGTGCTTGCCTTCATCGACCGGGGAACTGAGTATAAAACTTGACAAGTCATGCTGCAGCTGTTTCGAACCTTAGTTAGGCCACACTTGGAATATAGCCAAAAGAGAAAATGCTGCAAAGTCTCAGCAGGTCTGGCAGCATCTGTAGGGAGAAAAAAAGCTTGCGTTTTGAGTCCAGAAGACCCTTTAGGGTCTGGGATGCTGCCAGACCTGCTGAGATTTTCCAGCATTTTCTCTTTTGGTTTCAGATTCTAGTACCTGCAGTAATTTGCTTTTATACTTGGAATATACTGTTCAATTCTGGTCACCACACTACCAAAAGTATGTGAAGGCTTTTGAGAGGGTACAGTGTTGCCTGGTATGGAGGGCATTCAAGGTGAAGGCGGATAGGGAGGCACGAGAGGAGCGGCAGGTAGAGGAGATTTTGGAAGTTTGATGGAAGATATGTGGAGGATCCGGAGTTGGGGCTTTTGGAGAGGAGAAAGGAGTTGCAGGTGAAGTCTAATCTCATGTTGGTTAGGCTGTTGAGGCAAGCAGGGCGGTGATATATGAGCATGGTGAGAAGGCCAGTCGATTGCTGGCAGGCCAGCTCCATCGGCAGGCAGCAGAGGACGAGATCGTGCAGATTAGGGACGAAACAGGTGGGCTGGTGTTGTCGCTGGAGCAGGTGAACAAGGTGTTTGAGGACTTTTATAATGGCTTGTATAAGTCGGAAACACCCGAGTATGAGGGAGTATCTGGAGTGCCTGGAGGTGGAAAAGGAGGAGAGGGCCGTGTTGCAGAAACCATAGGTGTTGGAGGAAGTGCAGGCAACTATAGAGAAGATGCAGCCAGGCAAGGCACTGGGAATGGATGGGTTCCCGGTGGAGTTTTATACGAAGTTCAAGGATAGGTTGGCGCTGCTGATGGTGGGAATGCTTGAGGACGCGATAGCTAAGGGAGGATTGCTGGAAAAAATGAGGCAGACATCCATTTCACTGTTACTTGAAAAAGAGAAGGATCCGTTGGAGTGTGGGTCGTATCGGCCCATTCTCTACTGAACGTGGATGCTAATATACTGGTGAAGGTATTGTCGGTGAGGCTGGAGGAGTGCCTTCCAAAGGTGGTGGGGGAGGATCAGCAGGGGTTCATCAAGGGCAGGCAGCTGTCGTCGAATGTGCGTTGGCTGATGAATGAGGAGCTTTCTCCATAAGAGGGAAGGGAGTTAGAAGTGGTGGTGCTGTTAGATGTGGATGGAGAAGGCGTTTGACAGAGTGGAATTATTTGTTTGCAGTGCTGGAGAGGTTTAGCATTGAGCCTAAGTTTGTGGCATGGGTGAAATTGTTATACAAGGACCCGGATGAACGATACAAATTTGGGGGCGGGATTCTGTGATCCAGAGGCTAAGGGTTGACTCTGTCGGAAACGTCGTCACGTTTCTCAATGGCGGCAACAAGGCCTCAGGCACAGCAATTCTGGCCCCTACAGGGGGCCAGCACGGCGCTGGAGCAGTTCACGCCGCTCCATCTGCTGATCTCGGTGTCAACTGGGCACCGCGGGGTCCGCGCATGCACAGTGGCACCGGCGCTAAAACGCGCATGCGCTGCGGCCCCCAACCGCTGTCACACCAACCGTGTGCCTGCGTCGGGGTGGGTTGGCGCGACTCGCGCCAGTCGCAGGGATTCTACTGCAGGATTATGGACGAGGATAAGGAGGGATAAAGGCCGAATGCGGGGAAGAATTAGGGATGGGGCTGGAGGAAGGATTTTAATGCCATGTGCTGCGAAGGGTCAATGCCTCGATCTCATGTGTGAGGCAGGGGTTGATTCAGTTAAAAGTGGTGTATAGGGCGCACTTAACAAAGCAAAGAATTAACCAGCTGTTTGAAGGTGTGAAATATAGTTGCGAGTGGTGTGGGAAGAGCCCAGCCAATCATGTCCATATGTTCTGGTCCTGCCCAAAGTTGGAGAAATATTGGGGGTCGTTTTTCAGCACCATGTCTGAGGTTCTACATGTGGAATTGAAGCCGGGTCGCCTGGAGGCCATATTTGGGACGTCTGACCTGCCGGAGCTGCAGACGTTTTGGCCTTCGCCTTGTTGATTGCTTGCAGACAGGTTCTGTTGTGGTGGAGGTCAGCTTCTTTACCCCAGTGCCTTGGCATGGCTGAAGGATCTAATGGAGTTCCTGTATTTGGAAAAGGTGAAATTTGTTCGGAGAGTGGCAGATGAGCAGTTCCACCAGAGATGGGGCTTGTTTGTTTTATATTTTGGGGACCTGGTTGCTGTCAAGGGGTGGTGGTGGTGGTGGTGGTGGTGGTGGGGGGGGGGGGGGGGGGGGGGGGGGGGGGGGGGGGGGTTATATATTGTTGTAAAAAAATTTTAAATTTGGATAAAAATATATTTTTAAAAAGGTATTGTGCAAATGCAAAGTATTGCTGTTTTAGAAATGAAATATCTAATTTTACCAAGTATTCTTCATGAGCAAAAATGTTTTTCCAAGGTTTTTAAACTTATACACGAGGATGGTAGCCTGTAGCAAACAGAAATGGAAGTGCAATCAAGCGCATTAAATTTAGGTTGAATAGAATCCATAGAATCTTTATCTTGGTACCGTCTTTACATATGAACTAGGAGCAGGAGTAGGCCATCTGGCCCTGCGAGCCTGCTCCGCTATTCAATGAGATCGTGGCTGATCTTTTGTGGACTCAGCTGCACTTTCTTGCCCAAACACCATAACCCTTTATTCTTCAAAAAACTATCTATCTTTATCTTGAAAACATTTAATGAAGGAGCCTCAACTGCTTCACTGGGCAGGGAATTCCATAGATTCACAACCCTTTGGGTGAAGAAGTTCCTCTTAAGCACAGTCCTAAATCTACATCCCCATATTTTGAGGCTATGCCCCCTTTAAAGTTGAAGATCATCGACATCAGGAAGCGTAGCACGATACACACTCCCGTCTGCATCAATGGCTCCGAAGTGGAGATGGTCGATAGCTTTAAGTTCCTGGGGGGCATCATCACCAACAGTCTGTCCTGATCCACTCACATTGATGCAACAGTCAAGAAAGCCCAACAACATCTCTACTTCCTACAAAAGCTAAAGAAATTTGGCATGTCTGCATCAACTCTCACAAACGTCTACAGTTGCGATAGAGAGCATCCTATCCTGCTGCATCATAGCCTGGTATTGCAACTGCTCGGTCCAAGACTGCAAGAAACTGCAGAGTGTGGTGAACTCAGCTGGCCACCCCCACATTGATTCTGTATACACCTCGCACTGCCTCAGAAAGGCAGACAGCATTATCAGAGACCCCCACCCACCCACATATTGCCTTCTTCCAGACCCTTCCATCAGGCAGAAGGTACAGAAGTTTGAATACCCACGCATCCAGACATAGGAACAGCTTCTTCCCCACAGCTACTAGACTCCTCAACGACTCCCCCTTGGACTGATCTGTTCCCTGAAAGAACACTATTCATGATACCCTATGCTGCTCTTGCTCATGTATTATTTTATTTGGCCCCTTGTTCCGCACTGTAACCAATCACTGTTTGTCGATGTCCATCTGTCAATGTTCTCTGTTGATTATTCTCTTTGTCTACTGTGTACGTTCCCTCGGCCACAGAAAAATACTTTTCACTGTACTTCGGTGCATGTGATAACAAATCAAATGAATCAATCAATCAAGATCAAGAAAAACGTATTACAGAAAAGTACCAAGAATAAAAATCCTCACCACGATTCTTAAGAATTTGGAGGAGGGAAAGAGGGAGAGGGAAATAAAAGAAAATAGCACTGATTGAAGCGGTTGCAGTTAAGTTAAAACACAAATGGCATATGTACAGTATGATGGTAATAAAGCCAAATAATTATCAGAATAGTAATATAATCATGAAGAGACTTATTGGCTCTAAATATTATGAACAGTTCCGATAGTGTGGATAGAAAAAAAATCTATTTCTCTAGTTGGGAAGTCAGTGATGAGGTGGTCATTAATTTAAAATTGTCCGTAAGAGAGTCTCGAGGAGAGGGAGACATTTCTTTACACACAAGGATTCTGTAACTCTGTAACCTGGAATGTTAAGCTGAGAATTGATGTATTTTAAGGAAAAATTAGATCAACACCGAGCAGCAATAAAAGCTACAATGTTAGGAAGAATGGGTAGGTTAGCGTGGTTAGTTTTGCAATGTTCCAGCTACAATCCAGCACAGACAGAATGGTGTCACCTTCTGTACTCTAATATCAGAGTTCAGTGATGGAAACAAAATGGATTTTTGTAATGATAAGCTGGTTTTAGATGCTAAACAATTCAAAGTCAGTTTTCCCCAAGTAATCAACTTTAAACACACTTTAGTTTCTTACCTGTCCATTGTGGTTGCCACTGTCTCCAGTTGTTTTAGGAGGAAGGGATAAAGTGTAGGAAAACGAGTAAAGAATTCTCTACCTGTCATCCTACATGGAAAAAAGTGATACAAAATAAAACACTGTACTTTGCAAGTATTAAAACTTCCATTAGTGACAATTGCAGGCTACTAATTTCCTGAAGAGCAAAAATCTTCTAAAGTCTAACATTTTTGATCTGAACAAAGTGAAAGCTAGATATACAATTATCATGAGGGAGTGCTGCCAAGTACTTTTAAAAAATTGAATGCATCAAAAAATTCACAGTGAACAGGTCAAAACATTCCCTCAAGCATACAAAAGCATTAGGAGCATTTCATTTGTTTTGGACCAACACAAATTATTTATCAAATTATCTCTCCACCAAAAATTAACTTAACTCAAGACATCAAGAGCAAATGGATATTTTAACACATGCTGCAAATTTGTTTGAGATGATTTTTGGGTGCTGGAGCCGTAATACAAACTATCCATGGCAGACACTTCACCCAATAACAATGACACACAGTCACTAACATTCTACCTCTCTGTTGCAGGTGAAGGTGGTCCACATGGAGGGGACTTTAAGGACCAAGGGAGGGTCATTATGGCATCATCAGCTTAGCAGCATGGAGAAGATAGTGCTAAAGGTTATGGGTGCCAATATCACAGGGCCAGTGAGGCCATCCAGGATGACGGTAAGTTGCTACTTTATGCATCTTCTTCATTCATTCATTGTCCTCACCCTGAAAGATGCCACGAAATAAAATTGGAGATGGAGTGACCATGGGCTTCCTTTTTCTCTCAGCCCTCCCCCCTCACGGTATGATTTTAGATAGTCAAGATTTGTTACCTGGCCAGCCACTGCAGCTTCAGAGCAGCTGGATTCTCCTCCGGCGGAATGCTCCGCTTTGCTGGCAGCCTGGGGGTTTCCAGACGGCGTGGGGCTGCCCCACAATGGGAAACCTCATTGACCAGCCGGTGCAATGGAGCATCCCGCCGGCTTGCAGAGAATCCAGCCCCAGAACCATGTAGTAGAAGCACCGGGACTTGACTTTGCAGTCACGGTGACCTGCTAAAATACACGCACTCCATGTGCCTTTGAGGTTAGTTTAGAATCAGGATTTGCAGTGATCACACACATCAGGACTGCATCAAGGTCAGGGAACTAGATCAGTTTATGTGCAAACTCCCAGAAGGCTGATATCATACACCAGTTCTGCAGGAGGATTCGGACAAAGATTTCTTCAGGGCAGACAACAGGAAAAAGCTGATGATGATGCACAGAAGAGACATCTGGTACATTGGTCTGCCAGCTAGCCTTCAGTCTTTGACTATAAGCATGAAAGAGTTCGGTTCCACCATTGCACAGAGCTCAGAGTCCATCCTTTCCACTGTAGGAGTGGTGGGCACCACCATGGTAGCAGTGACAGGCCAATCCGTGATGGAGCAGCTACTGACCACTGTTTCAGTTTGTATTGCAGGCAGAGGTCACCCAGTGCCTCAAATGCTTCAGTGGAAGGTCAGACAGAGGTCATGAGTTCTCTAGTTATTACCATCCAGTCTCAGATCCACGTGTAACTTGGTGGAAGGCTGAGTTCAGTTGAGCATAGAGACACTCTGAGCAGTCCAACAAACTGGGATCCAACAGATTCTGAAGATTTCAGAGATGTCACCCCATGAGAGTGGCATTGGCACCATGGAGCGTGAAGCTGCTGTCCTCTCAGGATGGCAGGATTCATGCTCCCAACACTGCGCACTACTCTGTCAGTGCCCTTGCTAGTGTCTTCCAGCCAGCCTGGAATCAGTTCTGTTTGTTCTTGTATCACTGATGTGTTGATGGATGAGATTTATGAGGGTGTGATGGCCCATGTGTTAATGGGGGAACACTATATTTTATGATGCATGGTTGTCCCTTTAAGAACTAGGATCTGATTTCTCGTAAACAGCCACCAGCTCGCAGTAAATTTTGATGTGACCAAGTTAACTGTGAGATAAGCAATAGAAAGGAAAAGGGTCAAGAAGTTGATTATAAAGTTCAGTAGGTTCCTAGTGGTGGTCCTCTGTTCAAGGAGTTTAGTTTGAAAGTTTAGAACAAGCTGGAGTGAAGGAAAGATCTCTTTCAAGAGAATTTCGTTAAGATTGTGCGTGTGGCTACAAGAGTGAAATTCTTGGAAACTAAAGAACTCTACTAACAGAGTTCAATTTCTGGGATAGTCGATCCGAGGAAGGTTTGAGATATAAAACTCCAAATGTCAATGAATATTAGAACCAGGACAGTTTGGATCCAAGGTGGCTATGCTTAAGATGCTCAAGAGAACCTAGTGGAGTGGTGCAGCGACAACAATCTCTCCCTTAATGCCAGCAAAACTAAAGAGCTGGTCATCGACGTCAGGAAGCAAAGTACTGTGCACACCCCTGTCAGAATCAACGGAGCCGAGGTAGAGATGGTGAGCAGTTTCAAATTCCTAGGGGTGCACATCACCAAAAATCTATCCTGGTCCACTCATGTCGACGCTATCACCAAGAAAGCACAACAGCGCCTTTACTTCCTCAGGAAACTAAGGAAATTCGGCATGTCCACATTAACCCTTACCAACTTTTACAGATGCACTATAGAGAGCATCCTATCGGGCTGCATCACAGCCTGGTATGGCAACTGCTCGGCCCAGGACCGCAAGGAACTTCAGAGAGTCGTGAACACCGCCCAGTCCATCACACGAACCTGCCTCCCATCCATTGATTCCATCTACACCTCCCGCTGCTGGGGGGAAAGCAGGCAGCATAATCAAGGATCCCTCCCACCCGGCTTACTCACTTTTCCAACTTCTTCCATCGGGCAGGAGATTCAGAAGTCTGAGAACACGGACGAACAGACTCAAAAACAGCTTCTTCCTCACTGTCACCAGACTCCTAAATGACCCTCTTATGGACTGACCTCATTAACACTACACCCGTGTCTGCTTCATCCGATGCCAATGCTTATGTAGTACATTGTATATATTGTGTTGCCCTATTATGTATTGTCATGTATTTTCTTGAATTCTGTTTAATTCCCTTTTCTTCCCATGTACTGAATGATCTGTTGAGCTGCTTGCAGAAAAATACTTTTCACTGTACCTCGGTACACGTGACAATAAACAAATCCAATCCAATCCAATCCAAGATGTCTATATCGAACGGGAAGTTTGCAACCAAAGGATTGTTGGTGAAGACAACCATGCGAGAAGTAAATGGAAGGTCCACAAAATCTCAACCCGTACACAAATCATTGACTCAGTACTCAAATCCACATGGATAATTTTCCAATTTTTTTGTAAGTTCCTGATTTGCAGGTTTTGGGGTATGGAATGAAAGTGGAGTTAAGGCACTCAACTTAGAGGTCAAGTAATTACAGTCATTGTCGTTTTATTATTTTTAACGTAACCAACTGTTTAAGATATAGTTACTACAGTTCACGTTCTTTGATTTTTATGCAGCAAAGTTCTTTTGTTTAAACCATGAACCGTTACCTGGAGTTTTTGGATTCTAAATAAAAACTAAAAACGCTACTGCCTCTACCGAGATCACAAGTTTTGATGCTGGTCAAGGTGATTATGTAACGAGAAGCACAGCACAGATGTACTACTGGGTCTGGCGAACGGTGTATCCATGTTGGGGTAGAGAAGTTATTTTTAATTGAAGCAAAGGCTCACAATACAGGCCCAAGAAGCTGCATTTATTTGCACAGGATGCACAAGATCTACTTCCTGCCTTCTCCTCTCCATGTCCTGGAAATGCTGCGGTCCAAGAGGTACAGCAACAGCTGCCCCCATCCCTTTGTAAGCATTGGTCTTTCTTCCCTTATTGTGTATGATAAATATCTCCAGATTGTTCCAGCAAATTACCAGAGTGCTTCCTCAAACTTCGTCTCCACACAAGGAAGTCAAAAGTACCTCACTGCAATTTGTTGACTGGTCCAAGAACAGGGTAATCTTGCTTCACAAGAATTGTTACAGTGAATAAGCAAATTATTGCTTGTACATTTGATTCATAATTTTGGAGTTCTGACATCACAGTTGAGTCATGTCAATTATGTCATGATAATGCACTTGCAATGTCATCAGGTATATGGAGATGCAGCATCTGTTTACTCCACTCCATTCCAATTACACTACATGGGGAGGAGCCAGCAGCACTTTGTGTGAAAAATATATCTGATAGGCTTAAAACATCAGGTAGGCCTAAATAGTATGCCAGAAGTCTTACGTATAAAACCTCATTCTGAGCTCGATTTTTAATTTAAGCCATGGAGGTGATAATGAAATTATAACCAATCTTCAAAACTTGAGAAGGATCAATTCCATAAATGCTACCAGATATAGCAAGATGGAAGGGAATACAATTCAAATTGAGGACCCTTCCAAAAAAGATAATTAGTCATCTTTAATAATAATCTTTATTAGTGTCACAAGTAGACTTACATTAACACTGCAATGAAGTTACTGTAAAACGTCCCTAGTCGCCACACCACAGTGCCTGTTCGGGTACATGGAGGAAGAATTCAGAATGTCCAATTCACCTAACAAGCACGTCTTTTGGGACTTGTGGGAGGAAACCGGAGGACACAGAGGAAACCCACGCAGACACTGGGAGAACGAGCAGGCTCCGCACAGACAGTGACCCAAGCCGGGAATTGAACTCGGGTCTCTGGTGCTGTGAGGACCAGTGCTAACCACTCTGCTACTGTCATGCTGCTTAACTATGTCAACCTATTATCAATAAAGGCTGAACGGCAGCGCGCCCACCTCACCTACAAAATACACATCCTGCCTAGTGGTGGTAGCCACACTAAAGACATGGAACCAAATTATGCAGCATTTCGGTCTCACCGAGATGTCCCCCATCTGCAGAAACCAGAAATTCGCACAAGCCATGCTCGACACCACCTTTAAAAAATGGAGACAGGACGGGGGTTGGGGGAAACGCTAGCAATCAGGGGCTTTTACACAGAGGACAAACTAGCCACTTTGGGTGAACTGACAGCAGACCTGGAACTACCTACATGACAGGAACTCAGACATCTCCAAATTAAACACTTTCTCCGCAAGGAGACAGCAAGGTACCCCAGGGCACCGAGAGACACACTACCAGAGGAACTAATAAACACATGGACAGTAAGGAGGGGGTAGGAACTGTAGGAACATCTATGGACAGTTACTGGATAGGGCAAGGCAACCGCTGGACGAAGCCAGATGAAAATGGGAGGACAAACTGCAGACAGATGTGGGTTGGGAACTCCGGAGCAAAGCACGGACTAGGGCCAACCCCACCTCCTCCTGCTCAAGGGTAAGCCTCATGCAGTTTTAAGTTGTGCACAGAATGCACCTAACCAGAACCCAAAGGAACAGGTTCTCACCGGAGGCGGAGGATAAATGTGAACAGTGCCAGGGAGGCCCAGCCAACCACACCCACATGTTCAGGGCCTGCCCCAGACTTGTCGGATTCTGGATAGCCTTCTTCAAAATTATGTCCAAGGTTGTGGGGGTGAGGGTGAGCCGTACCCAAGAGTAGCAGTCTTCGGGGTATTGGACAAGCCAGAACTACATATGGGGAAGAGGGCCAACACCCTGGCTTTTGTTTCCTTAATCGTAAGCCAGAGAATCCTGCTCAGCCAACGATCGGCAGCACCACCCACAGCTGCAGACTGGCTGGCAGACCTGTCAGAATTTCTCCATCTGGAGAAGATAAAAGTACACCATCCGAGGATCGGACGAGAGCTTCCACAAAGCATGATCGGGGGGGGGGGGGGGGGGGGGGGGGGGGGGGGGGGGGGGGGGGGGGGATAGACAAGAACGCATGCAACGGGGAGGAGCAAAGGGAGAAAGGGGATGAGGAGGGAACCCAAGGGAGTCACAGCAAGTAAAATGGGGGGAAAATGGGGCGGGGGGGAGGAAGCCAGCACCCCCCCCCCCGAACCCACAAGGACAACAAAAACCACAGAGAAGAGGGGCGGTGCTCAGTAGTAGGACACCCAGGGTGCAAGAGGGGACTACCACTGGGGATGGATGGGGAGAATGTGAGTTAAAACATATGTATATAAGAGAATGCATGTTAAAACGTATGTATATAAGAAAATGTACAACATGTAAATATCAGGTGCATGATTCGCTAAATCTTGAAAATCTTAAAAAATTGAAAAATGGCAATAAAAATATTTTTTTTAAAATAAAGGCTGACCAACAACTTCAAAAATAAACAGACAACTGAAGTCTCAATATAAGCCTATGTTGAAAAAAACAAGTAATTACATAGAAAGTACACAGAGACATACGTTTGTAATTTAAGTTATACAGAATTCCAAACAATCATTCACATGTATTGGAGAGGAGGAAACATTAGTACATGAAACCTAAAGCGTAATGCAAATGTTGAAATCAAAAAGGCACGTTCGCCTTCAATAGATCAACCATACGCTTCGAAAAGCTACCTCACTAGTCACTCTTGCTCTTCAAAGGTGTAAGGTGTACTCAATCATTTTGACATGAGCTGAAGCTGAAATCAAAACCTGGAATAAACTCTTCAAAGAAAAACCAAATGTCTGTAGAACCCAGCCCCACTGTTCCACCGCCACCCCCCGGCAACAATATAAATCTGACCCTATTTCCAGTTCTCTCTAGCTTCGACAAATAATCATCCAGACTCGAAACTCTAGCTCCCTTCTCTTTCCACAGATGCTGTCAGGCCTGCTGAAATTGTCCAGTATTTTCTGTTTTTGTTTCAGAATCTAGCATCCGCAGCAATTTACTTTTATATCTGTAGAATGAAGTTTTCCCAAATTAAATAGCATTTCAATCAAACTTTATTTTCTTAGGAACGATGGGTATATGAAGAAGCACAATGGAATTTCTGTTCTTTCAGAAATCACATAAAATGTATTACTTTACACCACTTTCCTGTATTGCCCATTTTTGTTTGCCAAGTAGAAGTGACATTTTGATGCAAGTAGAAAGTTCCCATGAGAATGGGAAACATGAATTGTAATGGACGGATTTTGTGGGGAGAGTGGGGAGGTGCAGGATTTGCAATGGGTAGTTGGTTGCTTGCAGAACCTTTGTGTTAATTGCATCGTTAGGGGTGAGGGGGTGGTGTGGAATGCGTGGGCATTAGATATGATTCTTACATCCACCGTTGGGAGTAATGAACTGAATCGATATTAACCGAGCAGCAAGGCAAGTGCTTGGTGCCATGTTCATGTCTTCATGTTCCTCCCCCACCGATTCATCTGCAGGCAATGTGCACTCTGCACCTTGTTCCTACTCCAGCTTCAATCTTCACTGCTGCCCAATGTTCTGCAAACACAGCACCCTGCAAGTCATTCTGGAAACCCTCACTAGCAAGTGTTAAAAGGTACCGAGCACATCTTGAGCATGGCGATTAGTTGCTCAACGACGCTCTAACAGTCATATAGTTTTCACTGTGCCACTTTTGGGACTTCATTCGATGGGTGTATCAACAGTATCATCTGCCAACTTTGAACAAGGTAACCCTTGAAATCTATTTCAGGACCAGAAGTCAGGGAGCGTAGACAGCCACAGGATGAAGTGTCATTACTCTCCAGAAAGCCATCTTTTGCATTTTTTTTGTATTTGCATATCAGTTGCACTTTGATGGAGTACACTGCAATTCATGAATACTCCTGATATTTCAGAATGTCACAAGTGTAGAGTTGATGATCTGAGAAGCGAGCCAGAGGTAGTCTTGAGTACGTGTTCAACTTAACTGGCAACTTAGAGGCAGAGTACTCAGTATTTCTGGCCCTGGTAGACACTACATCAATCTCAGTTTGTGATGTTGATTGTGATATCCTGGACACATCTTCAGCAGAGCCTGGAAGGATCCGGAAACTAACAAGTTGAAGCAGTGGTGAATTTGACAGCCACTAGCAATGCATAGTCATCTGGTTAATCAAGGATCAGGTTTTCTTCTAGTTGGTTGCAGATGTCTGCCATCACTGGATGAGACAATCAGAACCTCTGGAATCAGAACTCTTACAGCAGAGCAAAGAAGCTCAATCTCTGCATGTGCACCTGTTTTGTGAAAAGTAGCGAGCTGCCTCGCTGCTGTTGGAATGCAGGTCTGTCAACAGCAGGCTGTTGTTACTGCTGATGGCCAGATCATTTGAGGTCCAATCTAAGACAACCAAAGCAGCACTCATGCTCATTTGATTTTGATAAACTCTGATGTTAGAAAGTTAACTCTCAGCAACTGTACTGTGAACAAATCATTATCAAGGATAGGCAAGAAAGCAGCTGTAATCACCAAGTATTCTGACTTTTAGTAAGTGAACCGCTACTGTGTTCACGCCTTGATTTCAATGGTGAGTTACAGGAAACCCAGGAATTCAAAAGATAGGCAGATGGGTTTGAAAATGAGCTGAAATTTCACTGTCATTGCCCGATAACGATATTTAAGTTGTTAACCCAGCTCACCCGAGGAGGTGGTGCACATGCAGTGCAATGGACTTGAGTTAAAAGGGAAGTTGGCACATTCAAACTGGCTTCCTGACATAGTTAGATACTCCGGTTTCCTCCGACAGTCCAAAGATGTGCAGGTTAGGTGGATTGACCATGCTAAATTGCCCCTTAGTGTCCAAAAGGTTGGGTGGGTTACAGGGATAGGGTGGGGACATGAGTCTTGGTTGGGTGCTCTTTCGAAGGGTGGTGCAGACATGATGGGCCGAATGGCCTTCCTCTGCACTGTAGGATTCTATATTATTAAACAGTCGATTCGTGGAATTCACTGGAAAATTCCTACCAAATTCCAAAAGGTAATTAAGTAACATTCCAGCAGAAACCCAAACACAGGGGCTGTTTAGCACAGGGTTAAATCGCTGGCTTTGAAAGCAGACCAAGGCAGGCCAACAGCACAGTTCAATTCCCTTACCAGTCTCCCCGAACAGGGGCCAGAATGTGGCGACTAGCGGCTTTTCACAGTAACTTCATTTTTGAAGCCAACTTTTAACAATAAGCGATTTTCATTTCATTTCATTTCAAATCACCCTCTGTAACTAAAAACACCCACTTTACTCAATAGGTTGAGCTTCATTTTCAAGCATTGCATTGAATCCATTCACACATCTTAGGGTCGTCAGTTCCAGCGGGCAATGATTCTCTTTCAATGGAAATACTTGCTGGCATCTAACCAGACCTACTGCATCATAGAGATTCGCTCTAATTCATTCACAGGATTTGTTTTGTTTGTTTATTATTTGTTTATGGAATGTCAGCATCAATAGCAAGGCCAGTATTCGTTGCCCTTCCGAATTACCCAGGCAAATATACTGGCGGGCTGCGTTCTTTAACTACTGCAGTATTTTGGTGTAGATACAGCCACAGTCAGAATAGTGCGTAGCTTGCAGGGGAACTTACAAACGGTGGTGTGCCCGTGCGTCTGTTACCCTTGTTCTTTTACGTGGTAGACTGTTGTGGCTGGCATTTATTCCAGTCGTAATAGGGAACCAAGGAGCTAATGAAAACAAATGACTTAAGGATGTTGATGTTCATAAAGAAACTGCTGCACTTGAGAAATTAAGGGGACTAAATGCCAAAACATCACTTGGAGCTGGTGGTCATTATCCTAGGATTTTTAAAGATGTGGCTAAAGAAATAGTGTACGTTTTGGTTTTGATCTTGCAAAATTCCCTAGATTCTTGAACAGTTCATATCGATTGTAAGTTGAAAATGTAACCCACAAGTCCCGAAAAAGGTGCTTGTTAGGTGAATTGGACATTCTGAATTCTCCCTTAATGTATCCGAACAGGCGCTGGAGTGTGGCAACCAGTTACTTTTCACAGTAACTTCATTGCCGTGTTAGTGTAAGGCTACTTAATAATAATTATAATAATAATGATAACAATAATCACTTATTGTCACAAGCAAGCTTCAATGGAGTTACTGTTAAAAGCCCCTAGTCGCCACATTTCGGCACCTTGTGACACAAATAAAGATTATTATTATTAAATCAGACCGGGGAGTTAATAGTGGAGAACACAGAAATGGCAGTGCTAAATTAATATTTTGCCTCAGTTTGCACAGTGGAGAGCACTACTACCATCCCAATAGTAACAGGTGGTGCAGGGGGAATAGAAAGGGTGGAACTTAGATCAATCATCATCAGTAGGGAACAAATACTGAACAAACTATTGGGACTGGAGGCAGATAAGTCCCCAGTGTAATGAATGCAGGAATTTCAGAAATATTGTATTACAGTTATTTGGTGCAGTAAGGGTTAAAAGTATGGATTAGTGTATCTGTGACTGCTGAATCACAGAACAATAGTGCAGAAGAGGCCCTTCGGCCCACTGAATCTGCACCAATGCGTGAAAAACACCTGACCTGTCCGCCGCATCCTATTTGCCAGCTCTTGGCCCATAGCCTTGAAATTCTGACATGCCAAATGCTCATCCAGGTACTTTTTAAAGGATGAGGCAGCCGGCCTCTACAACCCTCCCAGGCAGTGCTTCCAGACAGTCACCACCCTATAGGTAAAAAAGCTTTTCCTCAAATCCCCCCAAACCTCCTGCCCTTCACCTTGAACTTGTATCCCCCGTAACATATCCTTCAACTATGGGGAACAGCTGCTCCCTATCCACCCTGCCCATGCCCCTCATGATCTCGCACACCTCGATCAAGTCCCATTCAATCTCTCTTCATAACTTAAAATGTTCCAGCCCAAGGGCAGCACGGTGGCCTAGTGGTTAGCACAACCGCCTCACGGCGCCGAGGTCCCAGGTTCGATCCCGGCTCTGGGTCACTGTCCGTGTGGAGTTTGCACATTCTCCCAGTGTCTGCGTGGGTTTCGCCCCCACAACCCAAAGAATAGGTGGATTGGACACGCTAAATTGCCCCTTAATTGGAAAAAATAATTGGGTAAAAAATAACTCTGTATCCCATGTGCATTTGCCTTCTTTATAAGTCTCCCATGTGGGACCTTGTCAAAGGCTTTGCTGAAATCCATGTAAACTACATTAACTGCACTACCCTCATCTACTCACCTGGTCACATGCTCAAAAAATTCAATCAAATTTATTAGGCATGGCCTGCCTCTGACAAAGCCATGCTGACTATTGCTTTAAACCTTGCCTCTCCAAATGGAGATAGATTCTCACCGTCAGAATTTTCTCCAATAGTTCCCCTACCACTGACGTGAGACTCACTGTTCTGTAGTTCCCTGGCTTATCTCTACAACCTTTCTTAAATAGTGGGACCACAGTAGCTGTTCACCAGTCCTCTGGCACCTCTCCCGAGGCCAGGGGGAATGGAAAATTTGGGTCAGAGCCCCTGTAATCGCCTCCCTGGTTTCCCACAGCATCCTGGGACAGAATTCATCCAGACCTACAGATCTGTCCAATTTTAAGCCTGCCAACCCCTCCAAAACTTTGTCCCTCCCTATGAAAGTTTGCTCAAGAACTTCACATACTCTCTCCTTAAGTTCGATATCTACTTCCTCATTCTCTTTGGTAAAGCCAGATATGGAGTATTCGTTCAACAACCTACCAATGTCCTCTGGTTTCACCCACAGATCTCCCGGTTGGTCCCTAATGGACCCTACCCGTTTCCTGGTTATCCTCTTTCCATTGATATACTGATAGAATATCTCGGGATTTTACCTACTTTGACCAGCCAGATCTTTCTCATATCCCCTCTTAGCTCTCCTAATTGATTTCTTAAGATCCAACCTGCACTTTTTGTATTCCACTAATGCCTCTGCAGACTTGCTCCAATTATACTTGTTAAAAGCCTCTCGTTTCCTCTCATTCTGAATGTCCCTGGTCATCCATGGTTCTCTGGGCTTGTTACTCCTTCCTCTAACTCTAGAAGGAACATGTTGGGCCTGTACCCACCCCATTCACTTTTCGAACACCCCCAGCTGCCCTTCTGTAGATTTCCCCACAAGTAAGTCTTTACTTGGCCAGATTCTACCTTATTTTACTAAAATCCACTCTTTCCCAATCCAAAACTTTTTTTTGCAACTTGTCCACTTCTTTCTCCATAACTAACTTTAATTGTACCATGTTGTGATCGCTATCACAAAAATGCTCCCCCGCCAACACATAAACCACCTGTCCAGCTTCATTCCCCAGACTTCAGTCCAGCACCATAACATCCGTTGGTGGACTCTCCACATATTGAGCTAAAACGTTCTCCTGTATACATTTTAAGAACTGCAATCCATCTCAGACCTTAACCGGTGACTATCCCAATTAATGTTGGGAAAGTTGAAATCAGCTAATATAATTACCATATTATTTTTCACACCTCTGCGAATTGCGCACAGATTTGCTCCTCAATTTCCCGCTGACTATCTGAGGATCTACAATAAACACCTAGGAATGTGGTTGTCCCTTTTTTGTTCCCAAGCTCTACCCACAAATCTGGATTTGATGCCTCCTGCAGATGTCATCTCTCCTTACTGCATTAACCAACTCCATATCTAATAATGCAATGCCTCCTTCTCTTTTACCTTATCCTCTGTCTCGCCTGAAGATTCTATATCCGGAGATGTTGAGCTGCCAATCCTGCCCCTCCCTCAACCATGTCTCCATGATGGCTACTATATCACAATTGCACATGTCAATGCTCACCCTTAACTCATTGTTTTATCTGTAACACTTCTGGCATTAAACTAGAGGACATACAGCCTTGCCTCATTCCCTTGAAACTTACTACCACTGCATTTCCTCTGACTTGACTGCTTTTCTGTATTAGGCGAATCCCTATTCTGCTGACAGTCTGCGTCTCTCCACCTCCCCCCCTCGACTGCATACCAAATTAGTTTAAACTTCTCTCAACAGCACTAGCAAACCAACCTGCAACCTGTTACTGGGTTATGGGGATAGGGTGGAGGTGTGGACCTTGGGTAGGGTGCTCTTTCCTAGAGCTGGTGCTGACTCGATGGGCCGAATGGCCTCCTTCTGCACTGTAAATTCTATGATTCTATGATGCTAGTCCCACCCTGGTTCAAATGTAGACCATCCCACTTGTACAAGTCCCACCTCCCCCAGAAATGGTTCCAATGGTACAGGAACGTTCCTCCTGCACCAACTCTTAAACCACGGATTCATCTGCGCCATTCTCCTATTTCTGTACTCGCTAGCATGTGGCATGGGCGCAATCCAGAGATTACAACCAGAGGTGTCCTATTTTTAGTCTACTATCTAACCCTGGAATTCTTGATGCAAGGCCTCATCCCTCTCCCTACCTATGTCATTAGTACCAACGTGTACCATGACCTCTGCCTTATCACCGTCCCCCATCAGAATGTATCATGACTGTTCAGAGACATCCTTTACCCTGGCACCAGGGAGGCAACATACCATCCTGAAGTCTCTTTCACATCCACAGAAGCACCCATCTGTGCCCTTGACTATAGTCCCCAATAACTACTGCTCTTGTGTGTTGACCCTCCCTGCTGAACAACAGAGCCAGCCGTGGTGCCACTGGACTGGCTGCTGCTGTTATTGACACCCCCCCACCCCACCAACAGTATCCAAAACACTTGTTAGAGATGGGGACAGCCACAAGGGATTCCTGCACTGACTGCCTGCCCCTTCTAGTGGTCACCCATTTATCTGCCTGCACCTTGGGTGTGACCACATTTCACGAACTCCTGTCTTTGACCTGCATGCTCCAAAATGCATCCAACTCTTGCTCCAACTGATCCATGTGGTCTGTTAGGAGCTGCATTGTGGTACACTTCCTGCAGATGTAATTGTCTGGATAGCAGACAGCATTAGCAATCTCTCATATCTCACAGTTGACACACTTTACCCCACAGACTGACATATATAGCACCAATTAATTTGAAATAAATACATCGTAAACTCAGTTACAATTACTATATGGTCTCAAACACTAGATTTCTACTATAAATATTGAATGAGAAATTCTTTAATCTCCACCCTCTGGTTTAGTTATCCCTCTACTTAGTTAATTTATTAGTGCAGTAACTTCATTGCAGTGTTAATGTAAGCTTACTTGTAACAATAAAGGTTAAAGAAAGGTACATTACTTTATACTCACTGCTGCAGTCATGTTTTTAAATAATCCTGGTTTAAAAGGTTTTGGGAGACAGGGCAGCAATTAAGGTATCATAAAAAGCTTTGGCTAATGCAGGTATGCTTGGATTAAGAGGGTTTCCTGTGGAGTTAATTAGATTTCAGCTTGCTGAGATGATGTAATTACTGGGTGGAGCTAAGGTATCAGGCATTTTGCAGAAAAGCAAGTAAGTTGAGCGTTAGATGGAGCTGTGAGCAGAAGTCAAGCATTTTCCTCTCACTTCAATTCAGTTACAGATGTGTCAATAGACAGATTAGCAGTCTTTTCAAGCAGTTCAGACTTGCCTGATTAGGAGGAGAGCTGAAAAATGTTGAGAAGTAACTTCTGGAGAAATATAGCCAGAATTTCTGCATAGTTCTGACAGGATTTTCTTTAAAGCAGTGTCAAAAGATCTCTCTTTCACAAAGAACATCTCTGTAAAGGGGGTATTTACAGAATCTCAGAAATACTACAGTGCAGAGAGGCTATTCGGCCCATCCAGTCTGCCATCAATCACGTCCTCCCTCAGTCTCCTCTGCTCCAAGGAAAAAAATCCAAGTCTATCCAACCTCGCTTCATAAGTAAAACTCTCCAGCCCAAGCAACATCCTGGGAAATCTCCTATGCACCCTTTCCAGTGCTATCATATCCCTCTTATATTCTAGAGCTGCACACAATACTCCAACTATGGCCTAACCAACATAGTTATAGCATAACCTCCCTGCTCTTAAACTCTATACATCGGCTAATAACAGCAAATATGCCATAGGCCTTCTTAACCAATGTTTCCACCTGCCCTGCTACCTTAAGGGACCGGTGTAGATGCACACCAAGAGCCGGCTGATCCTGGGTGTTTCCCAGGTCCTTCCATTTATCATGTATTCCCTTGCCTTGTTTGTCCTGCCCAATTGCATCACCTCACACTTATCCAGATTGAATTCCATTTGCTACTGATCAGCCGATCTGACCAACCATCTATATACACCAATAATCTATGCTATCCTCCTCACTATTTACCACCCCATGATTTTCGCATCATCCGCAAACTTACTGATCAACCTTCCTATCTTCATATCTAAATGATTTATATAAACCACAAATAGCAAAGGCTCCAACACTGATCCTTGCGGGACTTCACGGAACACTAGAGTTGCTAGAGTTTTTTGAAGATGTAACAAGCCAAGTGGATAATGGGCATCCTGTAGATGTAGTACATCTGGATTTCCAGAAGGCATTTGATAAGATGTTGCACAAAAGGTTAATACACGAGGTAAGATCACATGGCATTAGGAGTAATTCATTAGCTTGGACAGAAGACTGGCTAACCAACAGAAGGCAGAAAGTGGGATAAATTAGTCTTTTTCAGGTTTGTAAGATGTAACTAGTGGGGCGGCACAGTGGCGTAGTGGTTAGCACTGCCCTCTCATGGCGCCAAGGACCCGGGTTCGATCCTGGCCCCGGGTCACTGCCCGTGTGGAGTTTGCACATTATCCCCATTGTAGTGATATCATGGTTCTGTTGTAATTCACTGACTGACCACTAGGAATCTCATGAGTATATAAGTGATTGTAAAATCAGGTGACCACTCACTCTGGCTGGAGGAAATAGAGAGAGATTGCATGGGCAGCATGGTAGCACAGTGGTTATCACAGCTCCAGGGTCCCAGGTTTGAATCCCAGCTTGGTCACTGTCTATGTGGAGTCTGCACGTTATCTGCACGTTCTCCCCGTGTGTGTGTGGGTTTCCTCCCACAGTCCAAAGATGTGCAGGTTAGGTGGATTTGCCATGCTAAATTGCCCTTGGTGTCCAAAAAGGTTGGTTGGGGATACGGGGATAGGGTGGAGGCGTGGGCTTAAGTGGGGTGCTCTTGCCAAGAGCCGGTGCAGACTCGATGGGCCGAATGGCCTCCTTCTGCACTGTAAATTCTATGATGTGCATGAATTTGCTGTTGTTCATCTGTTGTCTGTTTACCCCCAGTTAATGTAAATAAATAATCTATAACTTTAACTACAAGTGTTCTTAAGAACATTACATGGTACCAGAGTAGGAAGATATTAAACACTGAAAAAAAGAAAAACAATAGCCTGCCACAGAGATTTCAAGATTTTCCAGACTGCAGAATTAACTCCATGGAGTCGTCAAAGCCACCAAAGAGTCTCAGTTTTCATGGCAATGTGGATAGCAACTAGCAAATGTTTAGACAACAATTGAATCTGTTTCTTCATGCAGTAAATTTTGAAGATCAATCAGATTCATGTAAGGTAGCAATGCTCCTAACAGCGGCAGGGCTAAAAGCAATTGCTGTGTTTAAGACGTTTAAATTTGCAAATGATGAGGACAGTAAAAATTTTAACAAGGTAATTCAAAGATTTGATGCCCATTGCAGCCCCAGAAGAATGAAATTTGTGAACATTATGTGTTTAAATCACCTTTATAGAAGACAGGAGAGTCCATAGATCAGTTCATCACTGATTTAAAGTTAAAAGCCAACACCTATAGTTTTTCTGCGGTGGAACCTTCCCTGATTCGGGACCAGGTTGTGTTTGGTGTGAATGAAAATAAGCTGAGGGAATGGTTGCTGAGGAAATTGGAGCTATCTTTGGAACAAACACTTAAGATTTGTCAGGCTCACGAGGTAGCAGAACAAATTCTGAAATGTTTCTCAGTAATGGTGCCGTCTTTTTGGACGAGAAAACTCCGGGTGCTGCCTTTTTTCCAAAAATGAGGGTTTTATGAGGGCCACGAAGAATCCAGCACGAGTTTGTAGAGTCAAAAGAAATAACTTTATTTACAATTACATACATACAACAGCAGTAGTAGTTCTTCTCCACTGCTTCACTCCTCTAGCTGGTACCACTGGCTAGCTCTATTTATGCAGGTGAAGCTAATGATTTCTCCGCACTCCTCATTGGGGGAGTTCATACTCCTTAAGAGCTATGGGATACCCAATAGTCCCCAGCCAATAGTTATCAGGCAGGTTATAACATCGGGAAACTTCCAAAAAAGGTGGGAAATGTCATGCAGCTCCTTGCACACCAACAACTAGGTTAAAGATCAGGACAAAGTACTTCTGTGCAAAAGATGTGGTCAAAGGCACAAATTAAGGCAGTGTCCAGCATTTGGGAAGGTTTCTTCCAGATGCAAAGGAAAAAAATCACTTTGATCAGAATTGTTACTCTAAGCTGAGACCAGTCAGCACTGTGGAAGACAGTCTCCATGAAGCATCATTGTTTGTTGGAGTTGCAACAGAAGAATACATTTTTGGAGACATCAAAAAATGCTCCAATACTTAAGAAAATGCAAAATGATACTCCATTTGAAATAAATGAGGTTGATGAGGACAAATTGTGTAATGAGAAGGGAATCATTGCCAATCTGTCTGTGCAAGACCCTTTGGGGATGAGCGACCATAACATGATAGAATTTTTCATCAAGATGGAGAGTGGAGTAGTTGATTCGCAGACTAGGGTGCTGAATCTTAATAAAGGAAACCATGAAGATATGAGGCGCGAGTTGGACTTGGTAGATTGGGGACAGTTAAAGGGATGACAGTGGATAGGCAATAGCGAACATTCAAGGAACGCATGGGGGAACTGCAGCAACTGTTCATTCCTGTCTGGCACAAAAGTAAAATGGGTAAGAAGGCCAATCCATGGCTTACAAAGGATATTAGAAATAGTATCCGATTAGAGGAGGGGAATGGAGAGGTTCCTCGACGGGCTTTCTTTCCCGAAAGTGCAGGAGGAGCAGGTGGAGGGGTTGGGTGCGCCGATTGAGCTGGAGGAGCTAGTTAAGGGGATCGGACAGATGCAGTCAGGGAAGGCACCGGGACTGGATGGGTTCCAGGTGGAATTTTATAAAAGGTTTGTGGACCTAGTGGGCCCCTTGCTGGTGCAGACACTTAATGAAGCGTGGGAAGGGGGGACTCTGCCCCCGACGATGTCGCGGGCGCTGATCTCTTTAATTTTAAAGAGGGACAAGGACCACCAGCAGTGTGGTTCATACAGGCCCATATGTCTCCTCAACGTAGATGCCAAGGTGCTGGCAAAAATCCTGGCCACCAGGATAGAGGACTGTGTGCCAGGGGTTGTACACGAGGACCAGACAGGTTTTGTGAAGGGAAGGCAGCTGAACACGAATGTGCGGAGATTGTTGAATGTCATCATGATGCCGGTGATTGAGGGGGAGGCAGAGATAGTGGTGGCGCTGGATGCGGAGAAGGCCTTCGATAGAGTGGAGTGGGGGTACTTACGGGAGGTGTTGGGGAGGTTTGGATTTGGTGAAGGGTTTATTAGATGGGTGAGGCTGCTATATGAGGCCCTGATGGCGTGCATGGCCACGAATGGGAAGAGGTCGGAGTACTTCCGGCTTTACCGAGGGACCAGGCAGGGTTGCCCCGTCCCCCTTGTTGTTTGCACTGGCAATCGAGCCGCTGGCGATGGCGTTTAGGGACTCAGAGAGGTGGAGAGGTTTGGTGCGAGGTGGGGAGGAACATAGGGTGTCGTTGTATGCCGATGACCTGTTACTGTATGTGGCGGACCCAGTGGGAGGGATGCCAGGGGTGATGGAGCTGCTAGCTGAGTTTGGGACCTTTTCAGGTTATAAACTAAATTTTGGCAAGAGTGAGGTGTTTGTGGTGCACCCTGGAGACCAGGAGGAAGGAATTGGTAGGCTCCCGCTTAGGCGGGCAGGGGAGAGCTTTAGGTACCTGGGGGTGCAGGTGGCCAGGGACTGGGGGACTCTTCACAAACATAATTTCACCAGACATGTAGATCAGATGGAGGAGGAGTTCAAGAGGTGGGACATGCTGCCACTGTCGTTGGCGGGGAGGGTGCAGTCCGTCAAAATGACGGTGCTTCCGAGGTTCTTGTTCCTCTTTCAGTGCCTGCCCATCTTTATCCCCAGGGCCTTCTTTAGGAGAGTGACTAGCAGTATCTTGAGCTTTGTGTGGGAACATGGGACTCCGAGAGTGAAGAGGGTGTTCCTGGAGCGAGGGAGGGATAGAGGCGGGCTGGCGCTGCCCAACCCTTTGTGGTACTATTGGGCGGCCAATGTGTCAATGGTGCGTAAATGGGTGATGGAGGGGGGAGGGGCGGCGTGGAAAAGAATGGAGATGGCGTCATGTAGAGATACGAGCCTGGGTGCCATGGAAACGGCGCCGTTGCCGCTCTCCCCTAAGAGGTTTACCACGAGCCCGGTGGTGGTGGCGACCCAAAGAATCTGGGGACAGTGGAGACGGCATGGGGGGAAACAGGGGGCTCGATGGAGGCTCCATTGGGTGGCAATCATCGGTTCATCCCAGGGAACAGGGATGCGGGATTTAGGGGGTGGCAAAGGGTGGGCATCAGTAAATTGAGGGACCTGTTTATTGGCGGGAGGTTTGCGGGCCTGGGGGAACTGGAAGATAAATTTGGGCTTCCCCAAGGGAACATGTTCAGATACTTACAGGTAAAGGCGTTTGCTAGGCGACAGGTAGAGGGATTCCCTTTGCTGCCCTCGCGGGGGACGATGGACAGAGTGCTTTCGGGGGTGTGGGTCGGAGAGGGGAAGGTGTCTGACATCTATAAGGTAATGCAGGAGGTGGAGGAGTCGTCAGTGGAGGAGCTGAAGGCTAAATGGGAGGAGGAACTCGGGGAGCAGATAGAGGACGGGACTTGGGCGGATGCCTTAGAGAGAGTCAACTCTTCCTCCTCATGTGCGAGGCTTAGTCTCATCCAATTTAAGGTGCTGCACCGGGCCCACATGTCCGGGACTAGGATGAGTAGGTTCTTTGGGGGCGAGGACAGGTGCACCAGATGTTCGGGGAGTCCAGCGAACCACGCCCATATGTTCTGGGCATGCCCAGCACTGGAAGAATTCTGGAGGGGGGTGGCGGGGGCGGTGTCGAGGGTGGTTGGATCCAGGGTCAAACCAGGGTGGGGACTCGCGATTTTTGGAGTTGCGGTAGAGCCGGGAGTGCAGGAGGCGAAAGAGGCCGGTGTCCTGGCCTTTGCGTCCCTAGTAGCCCGACGAAGGATCTTGCTGCAGTGGAAGGATACGAGGCCCCCAAGTGTGGAGACCTGGATCAGTGACATGGCGGGATTTATAAAATTGGAAAGGGTCAAATTTGCCCTGAGTGGATCAATACAAGGGTTCTATAAACGATGGCAGCCTTTTCTGGACTTCCTGACTCAAAGATAGGTATCTTGGTTAATCGCAGCAGCAACCCGGGGGGGGGGGGTGTTCCTTATTGTAGTTTCTATTATGTAACTTAATATTGTGTTAATTTGCGTTGGTGTTAATATGCTGTGTCGTTCATGGAGGTGGGGCGAATGTTTATGATTGCTATTATTATTGTTATTTTTGGTATTTTATTATGGTTCGTTGTTGTTTAATAAATTCAAAATTTTTCAATAAAAATTATTTAAAAAAAAAGAAATAGTATCCGATTCAAGGTAGAAGCTTACAGATTGGCCAAAAGAAATAATAGGTTTGAGGATTGGGAGCAGTTCATTATTCAGCAAAGGACAAAGGGATTGATTAAGAAGGGGAAAATATAGTACGAAAGTAAGCATGCAGGGAACATAAAGACTGACGCCAAGAGTTTCTATAGATATGTGAAGAGAAAGAGGTTGGTAAAGACAAATGTAGGCCCCCCTACAGACAGAAACAGGGAAATGCATAATAAAAGATAAAGAAATGGCTGAGCAATTGAATACATACTTTGGTTCTGCCTTCACAAAAGAGGACACAAATCAGATACCAGAAATGTTGCTGAATGAAAGGTTTAGTGAGAGGGAAGAACTGAGGGAGATCAATATTAGTAGAGAAATGGTGCTAGGAAAATTGATGGGATTGAAGGCGGATAATTCCCCAGGGCCTGAGAATCTGCATCCCAGAGTGCTTAAGGAGGTGGCTGTCGAAATAGTGGATGCATTGGTGGTCATCTTCCGTGATTCTATAGACCAGGGGTGGGCAAACTACGGCCCGCGGGCCGCATGCGGCCCGCCAAAGGTATTTCTGCGGCCCACCAAGTCATTAATAAAAAAAAAAAAAAAAAAAAATTTTTTTTAAATTTTTTTTTTTTTTTTTAATTTTTTTTTTAAAGGTTAATGGGTGGGGGGGCTGTTGGGTTACTTACTGGTATAGGGTGGATACGTTGACTTGAGTAGGGTGATCATTGCTTGGCACAACGTCGAGGGCCGAAGGGCCTGTTCTGTGCTGTACTGTTCTATGTTCTATATGAGGCGCCCAGAATCATAACCGGGTGAAGTAATTATTTTACTTGATATACTATGCGGCCCTTTGTGAATTGTGAATTTCTGAATGCGGCCCTTGCACGGAAAAGTTTGCCCACCCCTGCTATAGACTCTGGAACAGTCCCTGCAGATTTGAAGGCAGCCAATGTCACTCCAATATTCAAAAAGGGAGGTAGAGAGAAAGCAGGGAATTATAGACCAGTAAGCTCGATAGGGGGAAAATTCTTGAATCCATTATCAAGGAATTTATAGCGGAACATTTAGAAAGCAGTGGCAGGATCAGTCAGAGTCAGCATGGATTTATGAAGGGGAAATCATGCTTGACAAATCTGTTGGAATTCTTTGAAGATGTAACCAGTACAATTGTCAAGGGGGAGCCAGTCGATGAGGTATATTTGGACTTTCAGAACGGGTTGGCAGAGAGGAAACAAAGAGTAGGAATTAGTCCTTTTCAAATTGGCAGGCACTAACTAATGGTGTGCCACAGGGATCGGTGCTGGGACCCCAGCTATTCACAATATATATTCATGATTTGGATGAGGGAACAAAATGTAACATCCCAAAGTTTGCAGATGATACCAAGTTGGGTGAGAGGGTGAACTGTGACAAGGATGCAGGGATCATCCAGCATGATCTGGACAGGTTGAGCAAGTGGGCAAATCAATCGCAGATGCACTATAATTTGAATAAGTGAGAGGTTATTCACTTTGGAAGCAAAAACAGGCAGGCAGATTACGTCTTGAACGGTTGTAAATTGTGAGAGGCGAGTGTGCAATGGCACCTGGGTGTCTTTGTGCACTAGTCGCTGCAGGTTCAGCAGCCGGTAAAGAAGGCTAATGGTATGTTGGCCTTCATTGCGGAGGTTTTGAGTACAGAAGCAGGGATGGGCTGCTGCAATTATACAGAGCCTTGGTGGGGCCACGCTTAGAATATTGCGTGCAGTTTTGGTCTCCTTTTCTGAGGAAGGATGTTCTTGCTCTCGAAGGTGTGCAGTGAAGGTTTACCAGACTGATTCCAGAGATGGCAGGACTGTCATATAAGGAGAGACTGACTAGGTTAGGATTGTTCTCGCTGGAGTTCGTAAGAATGAGGGAGTACCTCATAGAGACTTATACAATTCTAACAGGACTAGACAGCATAGATGCAGGGAAGATGTTCCCAATGATGGGTGTGTCCAGAACCAGGGGTCACAGTCTGAGGATTCAGGGTAAACCATTTTGGACAGCGATGAGGAGACATTTCTTTACCCAAAGAGTGGTGAGTGTGCGGAATTCATTACCACAGGAGTAGTTGATGCTGAAACATTGAATGTATTCATGAGGCAGCTACATATAGCACTTGGGGAGAATGGGATCAAAGGCTATGGGGAGAAAGCAGGATTAGACTATTGAGTTGGATGATCAGCCAGGATCATAATAAATAGTGGAGCAGACTCGAAGGTCCAAAAGGTCTCCTCCTGCTCCTATCTTGCATGTATCTAATGAAGTGAACGGTACACTGGTCTAATTGAAGTTAGACACTGGCGTCAAAGCCAATTTAATCAACAGACTGATTTTTAAAAATCTAAAAATTTAACCGATTAGAAGAAATCACAAAATATCTCTGAGAGATTATAATGGTTCAAGCATTAAATGTTATGGTGCTTGTGACCCGAGTGTGCTGGTGAAGAACACAGTTCATTCCGTCACATTCTATATTGTATCCGAGGACTTGGATTCATTATTAGGTGATCAGTCCTGAGAACAATTAGGTCTAGTGCAGTTGCTATATAGCATCCACAATGGGTTGGATCAACACTCCCAACGATGCAGAGAACATTATCAGCAAATTAAGCGATGTGTTCACAGGTATTGGTACACTATCATTCACCTACAAGATACAACTCAAAGAGGATGAAAAACCTGTGATGCAGGCACCCAGAAGAATACCTGCACCTCTTCGGGATCACCTCAAAAAGGAGCTGGACAGAATGACAAAATTAAAGTAATCAGAAAAATAGAAGAACTTACTGACTGGGTAAACTCCATAAGAACATAAGAACTAGGAGCAGGAGTAGGCCAGGAGATGACGGCTGATCTTTTCTGGACTCAGCTCCACTTTCCGGCCCGAATACCGTAACGCTTAATCCCTTTATTTTTCAAATACTATCTATCTTTATCTTAAAAACATTTAATGAAGGAGCCTCAACTGCTTCACTGGGCATGATTTGTGTAAAGAAAAAGAATGGTGATATTTGCATATGCATGGATCCTAAAGATCTTAACAAGAATATCAAAACAGAATATCAAAACAGAATACCAAAGCGTGAGGAAATCACATCACATCAGAGATGGCTGGTGCACAAATCTTTACGAAACTTGACGCACTTCAGGGTTTCTAACTTATGTAAGAGGAACAAAGTATAAAATACTGCACTTTCAATACGCCAATATTTGGACAGTACTGTTTTCTGAGAATGTGTTTGGCATAACTGCGGCATCAGAAATTTTTCAGTGCCACGGAGCACATAATCGAAGGCATCGAAGGTGTACGTGTGTACGTGGATGATGTTGTTTGGGGGTCAACCACAGAAGAGCACAATACAAGGTTTCTTAAAGATCTAACGAGCGTCAGGAGAAATGGGCTGAAGCTCAACAAGTAAAAGGGCCAATTTGGAGTAACTGAAGTCACATTCCTAGGTGACAAGCTCTCATCACGTGGTATTGAACCTGACAAGGACAAAATCAAAGCAATTCTCACCATGCCAAAACCACACAAGAAAGCCATCTTGAGTGATGGATATGATCAGTATTATAGGAAAATTTATTCCAAACCGGTTAACAAAAACAACACATCTACGTGATCTCCTGCACAAAACAACGGATTTCACTTGGACTGAGCAACATGAGCAAGAGTGGAAGAAGCTCAAGACTTCACTAACCACCATGCCAGTTCTCACATTATTTGATCCATCTAAGCAGATTATGGGCTGCACGGTGACACATTGGTTAGCACTGGTGCCTCACAGCTCCAGGGACACAGGTTCAAAACCGGCCTTGGGTGACTGACTGTGTGGAGTTTGCACTTTCTCCCATTGTCTGCGTGGGTTTCCTCCGGGTGCTCCAGTTTTCTCCCACAGTCAAAAGATGTGCAGGTTAGGTGAAATGGCCATGATCAATTGCCCCTCAGTGTCCAAAAGATTAGGTTAGGTTAGGTGGGGTCACTGGGTTAAGGGGATAAGGTAGGGTTCTGACCCTAGGTAGGGTATCCTTTCAGAGGGTCAGAGCAGACTCAATGGGCCGAATAGCCTCCTTCTGCACCGTAGTGATTCTATGATTCCAATGTGTCAACAGACACGTCCAATGATGATCTGGGAGCATGATGATTGGAAACCAGTTGCGAATACATCACAATCCATAACGACAACAGAACAGAGGTACGCTCAAATCAAAAAAGAATGCCTGGGTTTAGATGTAGGTTGGAGAAATTCCACAACTATGTCTATGTGCTTCCAACTTTCACAGTTGAGACAGATCATCGTCATTTTCGTTAACAGCATCAAAAAAAATCTCAACCAGATGTCTCCACGCATTCAGAGGTTGAGGATGAAGTTACAATACTACGACTTTAATCTCATCTCCATGCCAGGCAAATATTTGTTCTTAGCAAATGCATTATCGAGAGCCCTGATGCAAAGTATTGGTGGTGAGATTGCTGAAGATGTAGATCTGCATGTCAATCTTATTTGCACACTACTATCAGTATCAGATGGGAAACCACGTGAGATTCAAGAAGAGACCAGGAAAGATCAGACTCTTCAAGAGGTGGTGAGGAACATCAACTCACATTGGCCCAGAGGTCAATGTATGGAGTTCTGCAATACAATTAATGGAGTGGTACTTCGTTTGAACACTATAGTCATACAGTAATCTCTTCGCAAGGAAGTACTAAAAATGATACGAAGGATATCTAGGGATTGAAAAGTATAAATGGAGAGCTCATAACTATTTACTGGCCAGGTATAAACCAGGATATTGACAGGATGGTCAGTTGTTGTGACATATGCCAGACATATCGTTGCAAGCAAACAAGAGCACCTTACTGCATACAAAGTCAATTTTTGTTGGACACGAAATTCCATACGTCGTGAGTGACAATGATCCTTGTTTTAGCTGTAAAGAGTGGCAACACTTTGCAATCACGTCACGTCGAGTCCGTTGTACCCTCAAGCCAATGGAAAAGCCGAAAAAAGTGTACATATTGTTAAGCAATTGTTGAAGAAAGCAATGGATAATCAATCTGATCCATATCTTGCATTGCTGAGCTACAGAACGTCGCCATTGTTACGTGGTCAATCGCCAACAGAGTTACTCATGAATAGAAGGTTGTGTACCACACTTCCATACTTGGCAAAGGAGAGAATACAGTGGTACTGCAGGAAATGCAAAACTTTAAAGAGAAAGAAAAACAAAAGCAGTTATATGATAGAGTGTCTAGAACCTCATTCACAGTAGAAGATTCAGGCATGTGGTTGAAAAAAGCCATCGTACTTGAAGAAGTAGCACCTCGTTTCTACAATGTACAGAGGATGGGTTGGTTTTAAGAAGAAATCGTCATGCACTCTCAAAAACCAGAGAAGACTTTCACAACAAAGTGATGGATGATGAATCTACATCAGAATCAATGCAAGCTGCAGTGTCAGATAGTTCAGCAGTTCCTGAGCATGAGAATGTTGTGGAGAACATTGAATCTACAAGTTCTGAGCAGCAAGATCAAACTTTGAGAAGTTTAACCAGAGTCAGAAGCAAACCTGATCAACTCAATTTGTAGATTTGGACTATTTGTACATACTATGCTTGCTATTCTTGTATAATACAGTAGTCCCCCGTTATACCGCGCTCCGCAATACCGCGGTTTGCGATATACCGCGGGGGGGCTTATGGACCCCAACTGTCAGTTGTGTCAATTTCAGCGGCCGGCTGATTATTTCAGTGAGAGCAGCTTCCCTCTCTGGATCAAAGTGAGCCGGCCGCTGAAATTGACACTGCCGGCTGCTCTCTCGCTCCAATCAGAAACATTAAAACTTAAAAGTTGGATTGGAGGGAGAGAGCAGCCGGCAGTGTCAATTTCAGCGGCCGGCTCACTTTGATCCGGAGAGGGAAGCTGCTCTCACTGAAATCAGCCGGCCGCTGAAATTGACACTGCCGAGGGGGGGGGGGGTGGGGGGCGGGTGTTGGGGGGGAGAAGAGGGGGGGCGGGTGTTGGGGGGGGCAGAAGAGGGGGGGCGGGTGATGGGGGGGGAGGGGAGAAGAGGGGGGCGGGTGTTGGGGGGGGGAGAGGAGGGGGGCGGGTGTGGGGGAGACCCCCCTGTGGGTGTGGGGGAGACCCCCCTGGGGGTGTGGGGGAGAAAGGGTGGACCTGCGGGTGTTGGGGGAGAGAGGAGGGCCCAGCGGGTGTTGGGGGACGGGGGAGGAGAGGGGGGGGGGGGGGAGGGGGCGAGCCGGAGGGTGTGGGGAGGGGGCGAGCCGGAGGGTGTGGGGGGACAGGGGGCGAGCTGGACGCTGTGGGGGAGAGCAGGAGGGTGTGGGGGAGAGGGAGCGAGCCGGAAGGTGTGGGGGGAGAGGGGGCGAGCTGGACGCTGTGGGGGAGAGCAGGAGGATGTGGGGGGGGGAGGGGGCGAGCCGGAGGGTGTGGGGGAGAGGGGGCGAGCCGGAGGGTGTTGGGGGCGAGCCGGAGGGTGTTGGGAGGGAGAGGGGGAAAGCCGGAGGGTGTGGGGGGAGAGGGGGCGAGCCGGAGGGTGTTGGGAGGGAGAGGGGGCGAGCCGGAGGGTGTGGGGGGGGGGAGAGGGAGCGAACCGGAGGGTGTGGGGGGAGAGGGGGCGAACCGGAGGGTGTGGGGGGAAGAGGGGGCGAGCCGGAGGGTGTTGGGGGGGAGAGGGGGCGAGTCGGAGGGTGTGGGGGGAGGGGGGTCTAGTTGGAGGATGTGGGGGGAGAGGGGGCAAGCCGGAGGAAAAAAAAAGAAATTGACACTGCCGGCTGCTCTCTCCCTCCAATCAGAAACATTAAAACTTAAAAGTTGGATTGGAGAGAGAGAGCAGCGGGCAGTGTCAATTTCAGCGGCCGGCTGATTTCAGTGAGAGCAGCTTCCTTCTCCGGATCAAAGTGAGCCGGCCGCTGAAATTTTAATTGGATCCACGATGGGGGTTTTAAATTTATTTAAAAAGCTATGCTAGCGCTTCCCATTGTGAGTCTACGGGGGTCTGACCTCTCCTCCCGCCCCCCGTAGACTCACAATGGGAAGCGCATGCATAGATTTTTAAATAAATTTAAAACCCCCATCATGGATATCCGCGGCTCGGATACAACGCGGGTGGCTGTCTTGGACCCCAACACCCGCGTTATAAAGGGGGACTACTGTATATGTATATTTGCAAAAACAGTTTTTAAAATATTTTACAAAAATAATACTGTTAGACTCATAGGCTCATGATGTCACATGTAAATATACTGATGATAATGTATTAATTTATGCTTTTAAAGGAAAGGGGATGCAGTGATATCATGGTTGTGTTGTAATTCACCGACTGACCACTAGTAGTATCATGAGTATATAAGTGAATGTAAAGTCAGGTGATCCCTCACACTGGCTGGAGGAAGTAAAGGAGAACGCTTGCATGTGCATGGGTTTGCTGGTGTTTATCTGTTGCCTTGCATATAGTTTACCACCAGTTAATGTTAATAAATCGTTTAGAACATTAACTACAAGTGTTCTTCAGAACATTACACCCATGTCTACAGGGCCTCACCCCCACAACCCAAAGATGTGCAGGGTAGGTGGATCGGCCCCTCTAAATTGCCCCGTAATTGCAATTTTTAAAAAAAATGTAACAAGTGGGGTGCCACAACTATTTACAATATATATTAATGCCTTGAATGTAAGGATATAAGTTACTATAGCCAAATTTGCATTTGACATTAAAATATGCAGGATAGTAAGTTGCAATGAAGAAATAAGAATTTACAAATGTATTAGGTTAGGTGAGTGGGCCAAATTTGGCAGATGGAGTTTAACGTAGATAAGTGTGAGGTTATCCATTTGGGCAGAAAAATGGAAAGGCAACTTATTATCTGAATGGAGAGAAACTTCAGAGTGCTTCAGTGCAGAGGGATATGGGTGTCCTCGTGCATGAAGCGCAGAAAACTAATGTGCAGGTACAGCAGGTAATAAGGAAGGCAGATGGAATTTTGGCCTTTATAGCTGAAAGAATACAGTGTAAAAGTAGGGAACTGTTGTTAGAACTGTACAAGGCATTGGTGAGACTGCACCTGGGGTGTACAGTTTAGGTGCCCTTGCGTGAGGGATGTAGTTACATTGGAGGCAATTCAGAGGTTCACTAAATTGATTCCAGAGATGAGGGGTTGGCCTGAGAAAGAGAGATTGAGCAGTTTAGGCCTAGCCTCTCTCATGTTTAGAATAATGAGGAGTGATCTAATTGAGATATATAAGATGATACAATGTATTGAGAAAGTAGACATAGAGTGGATGCTTCCTCTTGTGGGGCAATCTATAAAGAAAGGTCATAGTTGTAGGATAAGGTGCAGCAGATTTAAAACAGAGAAGAGAAGAAATTACTTCTCTTAAAGAGTCATAAATCTGTGGAATTCAATATTCCAGAGTGTGGTGGATGCCGAGACATTGAGTAAATTTAAGGAGATAAACAGGTTTTTAATTAGTAATGGTTTGAAAGGAATGGAGAATGGGCAGAAAAGTGGAGATGAGGCCGAGAGGGAATCAGCCATGTTCTTATTGAATGGCAGAGTGTTCTTGAGGGGCTCATAGAATCACAGAATCCCTTTCGCAACTTGTCAGGATGGCCGAGTGGTCTAAGGCGCCAGACTCAAGGATCAAAGAATTTACAGTGCAGAAGGAGACCATTCGGCCCATCTGATATCTACCACCTTTATGGACTTCCCCACCCTATCCTCTTAACCCTTCCGAACCTTTTGGACACAACAGACCAATCCACCCAACCTGCACATCTTTGGATTGAATTGCCCACTCCCATTTCTTACGTTCTGATATGGATTTGGATTACTGCTGACTTATACCGATAAAGGAACTATTAATATAACTTTTCTGGCATGATTCATGATCCTTTTTGACAAGTGCACCCAGCCACAATCATATTTAATTTCCTTGAATATTGAAGCTTATCAGAATGAATATTACAAAATTATCCATTCTAATTTTGTGAATCTAATCATTCTGATGTTATCAACAGGAGCACAAAATTCTTTGTATCACCTTGTTTGCATCTCAAAGGCTATTAAATGCTGAAACAAGTGTTCTTCAATCTTCCGTATCCTGCAGGCACAATTCTCAAATGAGTATCAGTCAGCAGCTAAATTAAGGATGCTTTGTTCCATAAATTCCCAATTGATGACTAGTCACTGCTTTAAGACAGAGAGAATATTCTTTCTCGAAGGTTCTTCGTTCAAAAAAAAGGGTATGAATCCTATTAACACTATGCTATAATGGCAAAAATGTACAAGAGAAAAATATATTTTGAATGACACGAAACCATTTTTCATGAAATGAAATGAAAATCGCTTATTGTCACAAGTAGGCTTCAAATGAAGTTACTGTGAAAAGCCCCTAGTCGCCACATTCCGGCGCCTGTTCGGGGAGGCTGTTACGGGAATTGAACCGTGCTGCTGGCCTGCTTTCAAAGCCATATATCCAGATATCGCATTCTAATTACAACCATTTTAAATTCAACTGAAGTAACTGACCCATTGACTTGAACCTGCTGACCTATTTTGCACAACTGTTACGTAACTATGGGACAGTAACCTGACTTTGCAATCAAGACAAAGTGAGATATTAAAATAAAAATGATTAATTGTCATAAAACTTAAATATTCTGGTCTTGGAAGATTTTAGTCGCAACATCTGTAGTTCATCCTGAGGCACAATAGTATTAGGACTTCTGAGCTGAAGTGGCTATTGGAGTGGGCTTATCCTCACAAGCCAACTTTCATTGATATAAGCACATCAAAGACACCTAGGAATTGAAAGATCCACAGGTTCACAAGAGATGCCTTGTTCCAGTCCGGCATGTCAGCACAATTTGCTAATGTGGTTGCTCGCCGTGCAAAATATAATGAAAGTATGCTAATGAAAAAGAGCGAATGAAAGCCCATGGCATTTCCTGCAGAGCCAAAAGCAGCAAAAGCAATGTGGTGAGTGGGAGCTGTGGTGAGAGAGACACAGCCAGTAAAGGGATGAGTGAAAGCTGGCAACTTTGCTGTGGGTAAACAGTGGAAGTTTCCACTGCTGGATAAAAAGGGGATGGAGCCTGAAGATTCTCACTAAAAGAATCAAGAGAAAACACATACTTTAGCCCAACAGGCTGTTAGATCACAGGATACTTCACCACAAGCAGCTACGAAGGCAGGGACTAGAACACAATTTAAAAGGGAAAGGTTAAGTGTTTGAAAAGGAAGAATGCAAAAGGATCAGGGAAATTGGTTTATGGGAGAGAATATCAGCAGGCACCAGGCATCAAATGGCCTCCACCTATTTTATAACTCTCTTTACTGAATTCAAGCCCAAGAGATGGTTTGGAAATGTTGGCGGTGAGTTGAGTTCAGGATAATATACCCAAAACACAGAGTCAGTTGGCTTGGTTCAAGTTAGTCCGAGTCAACCAGTTTTGACGTGTAAAACCCAAGCACAGGTTAGCTTCTGATTGAGAGATGCCAGCTTCATACAGAACTGGATCCAAAATAGAGTCCAAGGTAATAGCGTGAGAGATGGGGACTACTTAAAGTTGCATTGACTAAGGGGCTTGACTACACATTGTGCAGTACAGGGCATAATTACAGGGTGTATAGCACTTTTAGTGTAGTAAAGTTTCTCAAGATGTTCCATAGGAGTAGTGTTAGACAAAGTTTGGCACCAAGCGATACAAGATGTTCTTGGGACAGGTGACCAAAAGCATGGACAATGAGATCGCAAGTAAGGAGCATCTTAAAGGAGGAAAGGTGTAGAGGATTAGAGAGGTTTAGTGAACGCTGGAGATGCAGGGAATTAGGGATGCAAAAGAGACCAGAGTTGGAGGAATGCAGACTTCCCTGAGGATTGGGGGACAAGGGTGCAGCCGTGCCCAAGAGTGGCAAGCTTCAGGGTATTCGAACAGCCAGAGCTACACATGGGGAAGAGGGCCAAAGCCCTAGCTTCCCTAATTGCACGCCAGAAAATCCTACTCGGCTGGTGATCAACAGCATCACCCACAGCTGCAGACTGGCAGGCAGACCTGGCGGAATTTCTCCAACAGGAGAAGATCAAATACACCATCCGAGGGTCAGAGAAAGGCTTCCTCAAAGCATGGGGCAATTCGTCGGCCTGTTCCAAGACCTGTTTAAAGCCAACAGTGGATTCGGGGGAAAAGTGAGAGATGGAAGAAGAAAGACAGGAACACACAACTCTGGGAAGAGGAAGAGAGGAGAGAGCTTCAGGGAGAAGCACGAGAGGAAGGAGCGGAAGGCAATATTAAGTGTTACTGGTATTACGGTTTGTTATTGGTACATTTTCAGTGGGTTGCTATTATTATCAATACAGGTGGAATCAAAGTTCCTCCGAACAGAAGTTCTTTCTCCAAATCCCTCCTCCACCTTTATTTTCTCCTCATTCCCACCCCTGCTTATTCTTCTTTGCCAATGTGTGGCGGCCAATTAGTTCCTGGAACCTTTTACACAGCAGCTTCTGGTGCAAAATCACGAGCAAAGATGCAGAACCACATGAGATTTAACCATCATAAAGTAAATGCAATAACCTTTTCAGATGTCATGTGATCAAAGCTCAAACCCTGCTAAGAAAAATGATTTAAATATTAGAATCATAGAATTTACAGTGCACAAGGAGGCCATTCGGCCCATCAAGTCTGCACCGGCTCTTGGAAAGAGCACCCTACCCAAGCCCACACCTTCACCCTCTCCCCATAACCCAGTAACCCCACCCAACACTAAGGGTAATTGTGGACACTAAAGGCAGTTTAGCATAGCCAATCCACCTAACCTGCACATCTTTGGACTGTAGGAGGAAATCGGAGCACCCGGAGGAAACCCACGCACACACAGGGAGAACGTGCAGACTCCGCACAGACAGTGACCCAAGCCGGGAATCAAACCTGAGACCCTGGAGCTGTGAAACAATTGTGCGAACCACTATGCTACCGTGCTGCCCTTAAATGTTATTATTGTTTGGAACCGTCTAGTGGTCGAAGATAGGATAGCTTTGCAAAAGCCATGGCCTAGAAATTCAACAAAGCCACAGCTATTTTTTGGGTGCTAAAGTGGCACATAGCGGGCAGCAAGCACAAGTACATTATGGGTCGTAAGTATTCGTTGGCATAAGCAAAAATGTAGATATCAAAGTCCCACACCAGAAATTTATTTTTTTTGCATATGCAAATAGGAGGTTAACACCTGTCTGAGGCCCTGTATCAGACTAGGTCACTCTAAATACAGCTGGTGACAGGCTGGCTATGTGTAGGAAAACCAGATCTATATACAGCCTAACCAATGGCGCTTAATGGGATCGCTGCAAGCCACCAGAAAGATAAGCTATTCAAATATTTAAAATATATATATTTTAATATAGTCAGGAGGGAAAAGTAGTAGTTGCTCATTCAAATTGCAGCCACCGCTCCACTCACCTACACTCAGGACATCCCAACCACAACCAGGTCTCCCCAATTGTTGTCTCCATTCATTCTCCAATCAGCCCCTTCTCCCTTTCAACCCCTCCTGATTAACACATGTCGTAAAAATAAAAGGCAAGTACAATGGAACAAAAGGCCTTCCTAATGGCCGAGTAAGTAAAAATGTTGCAGCACTATTCCGTGCAGATATGAAGGTCTTGGATTTATCATCTTTGCCGAGTTAGCAGATCTCAGCCGCCAAAGCAATTGGATCTCTCCAATTAGCTCCAATGCTCTTGGAATAAGCAGAAGTGAATCAAAAATCCAAATTTCCTGCACCAGTCCATCATGCTGTGAAGTCAAGATATATGGGTATAGCTGCAATTGCGCTGGGCTATTGTGCCCTTTGCAATTGAATAGCCCAATATCTAATTCCGAGGCTCAAAGATAAGAATGGCCATTTTGATTAGGCACGGAAGGATTGTTGGCACACATGGAGCACAGCCTTCAAGAGGGAGAAAAAGTGGTTAAGAAAATGGCAAAAAAAATCTGCCATTTCAAGGAAAACATTGCACATAAAATCTTAACATTATTAATAATAACTGTAAGGTACTATGAAGGATAAACACCAGAAATCCCAGTGAATTAAACCAAGGCTCCATCCATCTGTGTGCTCTAGTGGATCTAAAAGATCCAATGACACTATTTCAAAGAAGAGCAGGGAATTATCCCGGGTGCCCTGGTCAATACTGATTTGTCTATCAATATCACAAAAACAGATTATCTGGTCATTATCACATTGTTGTTTGAGGGAGTTTGCTGTGCACATATCTGTTGCCACGTTTCTTACATCACAACAGTGATCACATTTCAAGAATTACCTGTAAAGCACTTTGAGATATCCAGTAGTCATGAAAAATTATATATAAACGCAAGTCTCTTTCTTTTAGTGGTTCAGAGTACAAAAATCTTGCAACTTTTAGCTTATTAATTGCAAGTTGATTTAAAACTGTAACATACAGAGATCTACCAATTAAGGCAAGTGATGCTGAACACCATTCACTGAAAAGCAGTGATTCATAAAGTTATTGAATAAAACATCAGGTGGATAGGTTTAATTTGCCCCCCACCCCAATTTGTGGACAAACTGCATTTCAATAAATAAACGGAAAAGTTTTCAATGAGGGGCAGCAGGGTAGCATGGTGGTTAGCATAAATGCTTCACAGCTCCAGGGTCCCAGGTTCGATTCCCGGCTGGGTCACTGTCTGTGTGGAGTCTGCACGTCCTCCCCCTGTGTGCATGGGTTTCCTCCGGGTGCTCCGGTTTCCTCCCACAGTCCAAAGATGTGCGGGTTAGGTGGATTGGCCATGCTAAATTGCCCGTAGTGTCCTAATAAAAGTAAGGTTAAGGTGGGGGGGGGGGGGGTTGTTGGGTTACGGGTATAGGGTGGATACGTGGGTTGAGTAGGGTGATCATGGCTCGGCACAACATTGAGGGCCGAAGGGCCTGTTCTGTGCTGTACTGTTCTATGTTCTAAGGAGTTTTAGAGACAAAAAAACACCAGCACACTTAACTTAGCTTTGTTTCCTTTTGAAAATTTGTAGTAACTTTGTTTACCTTATGATGCAAGGAAACAGAAACTATTGTCATGTGAATGTCGCTTGAAGAAAAGTGTGCTTTATCAAATGGCTGCAGTAATGTCATTTTGTGGGTGGAGCTGGGCTCTGCTCTACTTTTTACTTTTGTTTTGTGCTGAAAGCTGTTTTGGCTCTGTGTTTAGTTTCGCTTTCAGTTGGAGTGCTGCATTCAAACCAAGCAGATGTGTGTATTGATCTCTCTCTGCAATCTAAAGAATGTCTCCAGATCACTTGATGATTTCAAAGTAATACCGGTTTCTGTAAGGAATGCAACCCTACTGTCTTTGTTAAAAAGAGTGTTTGGACTTATGGATGTTGTTTGGAAAGTTATTAAGGATTATTTATAGAGTATTGTATCTGTGGGGTTATCAGGGTTTGTAGTTGATAAGATGTTTACTGTGTGTTTATAAAATGTTAACTGAATTCATAGAATGAACATCATTTTTGTTTAAAAATACCTTTTAGTTCTCTGTTGCATCACACCTGTAATGTGGGCCCTTCTGCTCCCTATAATCAAAATCAATTCAAAATTGTGAGTCAGGGAACTCCATGATATACTTTGGAGTTCTCTAAACCCTGGCCCATAACACTATGCAAGTTTACAAGACAATAAATGACAGTGACGAAAAGCCAATTGAAAACTACTTCATAGTTAAAGCAATTTCAAAGAATCAGCCGATGTAGTACTTCGAGAATCTTGCAAAATTATTCTTAAAAGTCAAGTGTGGGGACTTCCGGTGGCGGCTATGAAGGAGTAAGACCCACATTTGGTGGCTCCCGCTTGGGTCGGGCATTTGGACCTTTCCCCCCGATTTTCTACTGGACTTGAACTGTAAAACTGAAGACAGAGGCGATTGTGTACTGAATTCCCACATCGGTGCATGGAGAGAAGGACTAAAGGTACTCGGAAAGGCAGAAACATAAAGACAGAGAAGGCTTGAGCTGAAGCTGCAGCGGGAGACAGCAGGGCGGAGGACCGGACCTCTGGTTTGTAGGCCCAGCGGTCAATGGAGCAGCTGATGCAAGTTATTCAGGAAGGCTTTGCCAAGCAGAAACGGGACTGCTTGGACCTGATAAAAGAGTCGATTGAGCGGCTAGAGCATAGATTGCACGCCCAGGATCGGGCGATCCAGAAGGTGAAGAAGGCGCTGGCTAAGCAGGAGGAACATCAAACTGCGGTAGAGTTGGAGGTGGGGATGCTGAGAGACCAGCAGAAGAAGCTCCTCGAGAAGGCGGAGGACCTAGAGAATAGGTCCCGCCGTCAGAACTTGAGAATCGTTGGGCTCCCGGAGGGGTCTGAAGGAGCGGACGCTGGCACATACATCGCAGATATGTTTGAAAAGCTGCTGGGGGATGGTGCATTCTCCCGACCTTGGGAGGTGGACAGGGCTCACTGAGCACTCGCGAGGAAGCCACGAACGGGAGACCTCCCCCCCCCCCCCCCCCCCCGCTCGAGGGCAATGGTGGTGAGAATCCACAGGTACTTGGATAAGGAGCGCATTTTACAGTGGGCCAAGCAGACATGGAGCTGTAAGTGGGACAATAGCATCCTGCGGGTCTACCAAGACCTGAGTGTGGAGTTGGCCAGGAGAAGAGCAGGATTCAACCAGATTAGGTCAATCCTTTTTAAGAAAAGGTGAAGTTTGGACTGTTGTATCTGGCCCGTCCCTGGGTCACATACAAGAAACAGCACTTTTATTTTGAGTCGCCTGAGCACGCGCAGGACTTTGTGAAAAGGAAAGGACTGGTTTTGAACTTTGCTGCAGCATTCATGTTTTTTTTCTTTTGGTTTCTCTGTTCTTTAAAAAAAAAAGTTTCTTGTTTTTCGTTTTGCGGAAGCTGTTTATAATGCCTTCTGTATTGATTTGGGACCAGTAGCAGACCTCAGTGAGTTAAGGTTTTCATTTGCACTGTTGGTGGATGGAAGTATGCTTGTTTAGATTTTGGTGTTTTTCTGTCAGGCGTCAGGTGTGGGGATTGTTTGATGTTGGAGTATGTTCGTATGAGCCGGGGGGGGGGGGGGGGGGGGGGGAGTGGGAAGGGAGCGATAGGTGGGAGACTATCCGGCACCAGGGATGGGGGCCACCAAGCCAGCTGGGCGGGCTAGCTCACAGAAGCGCAGTGGGGGGTGTGCATATGTTTGGTTTATCAAAGGTGTTGGGTTACAGAGTGTTGCTCGTTATGCTCTCCTTAATTTGCTCTGTTTAATTACGTTTACTCAAGAGTCGCCAGGTATCTTTTTGATACCGCCACAAGGTTCAAAACCGAATACTGATCAAAGACTCGATACACCAGTTAGTAAGTTTGAAATAAATGCACATTTATTTACACACACAGTCAATTATACTCATGCACAAACTCTACTCACTAAACTACAACTACTACTAAAAGCCTATACTTAGCTTCGGGTGCCCACTCAGTCAGAGGAACAATGGCCGTTGTCAGATTCTGCGGCTGCTGGCTCGAACTGGTATATAATAGTAGCTAGGAACGCCTATCTCGTAGCGTGCGTTGACCTTAGTTGGCTGGTGCTTGGCGGGTCTCTCGTCGCTGAGAGCCAAGGCCAAGACGAAGGTGAAGAAGAAGAGAGCGATCTGTCTTTGGGGACTCCTCTTTATACCCCAAAGGGGCTTCGTGCTCTTTTGGGCGGGAACTGAACTTGGCCCCAATTAATTGGACCATGTCCCAATCATTTGTATTGATTCTCTCCAATAAAGGGGTCGTTGCTTGATCACTGGGCGGGTCCTAGGTGACCGTTGGCCTGCCTTTGATTTAGTCTCCACTGGCGTCGGGGAGTCTGCCCTGGTACCGATTGCTTAAATGTTTCTCTTTTGTCCCCGGAGATAGCTCATTACTATGCTAATGGCTTGTAGTATCGGTTTTGTCTGGGAGCTGCAAGCTCCAATCCACAGGCAAACCTTGCACCTGCTTGTTTCCTTAGCACTATCCAATTTTCCCTTTACTCTTTGCAAGTATCCATTTTGAAATCCGGACATGGCCACCCCAGGTGGCTACACTAGCGGGGGGGGGGGGGGGGAGGATGTTCTGCAGAGAAAGGACTTGGGCCAAGGGACAGAGAGGAGGTTGGGGGCGGAGGCTGCCTGGGGGTGGGCTGGTGGAGGCACGAAGCATGGCCTGGAAGCAGGCCCACAAAAGGGGATGGAAGGGGGGGGGGGGGGGGGGGGGCAATGAGCCCCCCAACTAGGCTGATCACCTGGAATGTTCGAGGGTTAAATGGGTCAGTCAAGAGGGCCCATGTGTTCGCGCAACTTAGGGGACTGAAGGCGGACGTGGTAATGTTACAGGAGATGCACTTTAGAGTAACTGACCAGATTAGATTGAGGAAAGGCTGGGTCAGTCAGGTCTTTCACTCGGGACTGGATTCAAAGACTAGAGGGGTCGCGATCCTGATCAATAAGCGGGTGGTGTTTGAGGCGGGTAGTATAGTTTCGGATGTGGGAGGTCGGTACATTATGGTCAGTGGGAAACTGGAGGGGGTGCAGGTGGCATTAGTAAACGTGTATGCGCCAAACTGGGATGATGTGGAGTTCATAAAGAGGATGTTGGGGAAGATACCGGACCTGGACTCGCACAAGTTGGTCATGGGAGGGGACTTTATTGACCCTGGCTTGGATCGGTCAAGCTCGAAAACGGGCAGAGTGCCAGCAATGGCAAAGGAACTAAAAGGGTTCATGGAGCAGATGGGGGGGATGAGTCCATGGAGATTTGGGCACCCGAGTATCAAGGAGTTCTCCTTCTACTAACACGACGATCACAATCTCAGACCATGCTCCGCATTGGGTTGACCTGCAGGTTAGTGAAGACAGCAACCAGCGCCCGCACTGGAGGTTCGATGTGGGACTTTTGGCTGACGAAGGAGTGTGCAAGTGGCTGAGGAAATGTATTCAGAACTACTTGCAGGTCAATGGCACGTGGGAAATTTCAGTAGCGTTGGTCTGGGAAGCACTGAAGGTGGTGGTTAGAGGGGACGGGTACCCAGCGGAGTTTAATAAAACGATCTCTGGTATCTTGGGACCATTGTTGATGAGGATGTTCAATGAGGGAAAGAGGGGTGCTGCCCCCGACGATGTCTCAGGCCACTATTTAGCTGATTCTGAAGCGGGACAAGAACCCGGAGCTGTGTGGATCCTGCAGGCCGATGTCCCTGTTGAATGTGGATGCCAAACTGCTGGCCAAAATTTTGTCCTCCAGGATTGAGGATTGTGTTCCGGACGTTATATACAAGGAACTGTTAAGGGTAAGGAGCTGGTGGCCAATGTAAGAAGGCTGTTAAATGTGATCAAGATGCCCCCGGGAGGTAGGGGTAGTGATCACAATGGATGCAGAAAAGGCTTTTGATCAGGTAGAATGGGATTATCTGTGGGAGGTACTGGGACGATTCGGATTTGGGCGGGGCTTTATTGACGGGGTCAGGTTGCTGAATGAGGCTCCTGTGGGAAGTGTACCGACGAATAGGACAACATCGGACTATTTTAGACTGCACCGGGGGACGAGACAGGGATGCCCCCTCTCCCCACTGTTGTTCGTGCAACAGTGCCGTAGGCAATTATCTGAGAGCCTCAAGGGGCTGGAAGGGTCTGGTCGGGGGGGGGGGGGGGGAGAGAAAGAGAGATGGAGCACAGAGTCTCGCTCTATGCATGCGACCTGCTTCTGTATGTATCGGACCCATTAGAGAGGATCAGGGGATGGAAGAAATCATGAGGAATCTAGAGGAATGTGGCCGTTTTTCGGGGTATAAGCTAAATATGGGGAAAAGTGAGATGTTTGCGATCCAGGCGAGGGGACGGGAGGGGCGATTGGGGGAGTTGCCATTTAGATCAGTAGGGGGAAGCTTTAGGTACCTCGGCATTCAAGTGGCGCGGGAATGGGACCGTCTGCATAAATTAAATCTGGCCTGGCTAGTAGACCAAATGAAGGACGATCTTTGGAGATGGGACGTGCTCCCATTGTCATTAGCTCGGAGGGTGCAGACGGTGAAGATGACGGTCCTCCCGAGATTCCTGTTCGTGTTTCAATGTCTCCCCATCTTTATTCTGCGGTCCTTTTTTAAACTGGTCAACAAAGTGTTCTCTGGCTTTGTTTGGGCAGGCAAGATCCCGCAGATAAGGAAGGTAATGCTTGAGAGGATTGGGGAGAGGGCGGGCTGGCGCTGCCAAATTTTAGTAACTATTACTGGGTGGCGAATATAACCATGCTCAGGAAGTGGGTGGTGGGGGAGGGGTCGGCATGGGAGCATATGGAGGTGGCTTCATGCAAGGGCACCAGTTTGGGGGCGTTGGTAACTGCGCCTCTGATGTTCCCGCCGGCACGGTACTCCACCAGTCCCGTGGTGGTGGCGGCCCCGAGAGTCTGGGGGCAACGGAGGAGACATGTGGGAGCAGAGGAAGCATCGGTTTGGTCCCCAATCTGTAATAATCACCGGTTTGCCCCGGGAAGTATGGATGGGGGAGTTCCGGATATGGCGGCGAGCAGGGATTGAGAGGATGGGGGATATGTTTGTAGAGAGGAGCTTTCTGAGTATGAGGGCGCTGGAAGAGAAGTTTGGGTTGCGAAGGAAAACAAATTCAGGTATCTGCAGGTGCGGGACTTCCTACGTAAACAGGTGTCAACCTTCTCGCTCTTACCGCTAAGGGGGATTCAGGACAGGGTAGTTTCCAGAGGGTAGGGAGGAGAAGGGAGGGTCTCTGACATTTACAAGGAACTTATGAGGTCAGAGGAGATGCAGACCGAGGAGCTGAAGCACAAGTGGGAAGAGGAGCTGGGAGGAGAGATAGAAGATGGTCTATGGACGGACGCGTTGAGCAGAGTCAACACGTCCGCAACATGTGCCAGGCTCAGTCTGATACAATTTAAGGTCATTCGCGGGCTCACATGATAGTGGCCCGGATGAGCAGATTCTTTGGGGTGGAAGACAGGTGCGCAAAATGTGCGGGAGGACCAGCGAACATATCCACATGATTTGGGCATGTCCGAAGCTTAAGGGAATTTGGCAGGGGTTTGCAGATGTCATGTCCACAGTGTTAAAAACAAGGCTGGCGCTGAGTCCAGAGGTGGCGATTTTCAGGGTGTTGGAAGACACGGGAATTTGGGAGAAGAGGCAGACGTTCTAGCCTTTGCTTCCCTGGTAACCCGGGGACGGATCCTATTAGCTTGGAGGGACTCAAAGCCCCCGAAGTCGGAGACCTGGCTATCGGACAAGGCAAGCTTTCTCTGTTTGGAGAAAATCAAGTTCGCCTTGAGAGGGTCACTGTTAGGGTTCACCTGGAGGTGGCAACCGTTCGTCGACTTCTTCGTGGAAAATTAATCGTCAGCAGAAGGGGGAACGGGTTTAGTTTAGCTTAGAGTAGGGGGTTAATTAAAGGTGGGACCTGTAAGGAAGGGAGACGGCTTTTGCACGATGTTTATAGTTTCATGTACATTGTTTATTTTGTTGTTGTTATAATACCAAAAAAACCTCAATAAAAAGTTTATTAAAAAAAAGGCAAGTTTGTAGCTTTCAATTACTCAACTCAAGTAAAAGCTATTCACACAACATAAGAAACTGGGGGTAACTGAAATGCGTACTGCCCTCTCCCTAAGCATACAAAAACATGTACGTTTAGGGCATGCCTTTAAACGCATTTTGCTGTTCAATGGTACAGAAATACTATGCCGACTTAGCATTTTGTATCGGAGTTTCAAACTTTCAGTTGTTTGACAGCCCAAATTATGATTTTTAAATTAAAAAATTAACAAAATGAGTAATCAGCATGAATCAGCCTTTGTTTCTTTTCTTATTGTAATAGAAATATTGAAGAAGTCAGTGAGTCTGACTGAATTGAAAACATTAACAAAACTTCTTAGCTCTGAAGATGGAACTTCTGCCCCAGCAAAACAAAACGTCAGTACCTGCCCAGCAGTCTAACATTCTGGCATAGACGTATTTAGCATGCCTTCACTATTTGTCTCAATTTTTTGTATTTTATTTCAATTTTTGAGTATTTGTTTTACTTGGGGGGGGTGGTGGATGTTACAGAACAAATGCACTTGTCTAACTTAATCATAGATAAAATTCAATAGTACAGAAACTGACAGTACCCCAAACATTCAGCAATCAATGTGGTTTGGAGCAGTGCCGATTGCATCCTTCCATCTGCAAGAGATGACAGAATGCAGCCTGAGAATTGTATGAGGTCAGATGAGATCCAAGGAACTTACTTTAAAGACAGAACAAGCCAATTCTGGAAACGTAAAGTTTGCCATGAATACTGCACACAAAGCTATTCCCTTGCCAATGGTGCAGGACCATCTCTGCTGATGCCTTATCAGGACTGGGGCCTGTTTGGAGCTTCTGAAATCACAGGGCATGGTGGTGACAAATCCTGCTCACAGCTGGAGTCACCAACTGCATCAGTTGTCAGCTACCGTTTCCCACTTGTGATTGGTGCTGAGGGCTCACATGTATCTTTTGACAGATTCTTAAAGGGCATCATGCTATTCTCTTGACAAGGGTTACCTACTGTATAGCATATTCTTAGGGTGCAGCCACCTTCTATCCTTCACATGCCAAAGCAAGCGAAGCCATCTGTATATAAGCACTGACTCAGAATCATAGAATCCCTACAATGCAGGAGGGGGCCATTCAGTCCATCGAATCTGCACCGACCCTCTGAAAAAGTACTTCACCAAAAGCTCACTCCCCTGCCCTATCCCATTAGCCCCTTAATCTAACCTAAATATCGGTTTGGACACTAAGGGGCAATTTAGCATGGCAATTTAGCTAAGCTGCGCATTTTTGGACTGTGGGAGGAAACCGGAGTACCCGAAGGAAACCCACGCAGTCACGGGGAGAACATGCAAACTGCACACAAACAGCAACCCAAGGCCGGAATTGAACCCAGGTCCCTGGTGCTGTGAGGCAGCAGTGCTAACCACTGTGCCGCTCCACTTGCCTGGCATGTTTGCCCGAGAAAGGACGACCTCAATGACTGCTGCATTGGTAACTTTGTCTTTCCATGTGATGTCAAGATCTAGCATAGATGCTGGAATTGGCAGTTATTGAGCCATTATTTTTGTATGCGCAACTTGTCCCAAGCTTCGTTGTCATACAGCAATGCTCTGAGGATACAGAACATACAGTGCAGGAGGCCATTCGGTCCTTTGAGTCTGCACTGACCCACTTAAGCCCTCACGTCTACCCTATTCCCGTAACCTAATAACCCCATCTAACCTTTTTTTGGTCACCAAGGGCAATTTATCATGGCCAATGCACCTAAACCTACACATCTTTGGACTGTGGGAGGAAACCGGAGCACCCGGAGGAAACCCAAGCAGACACGAGGAGAGTGTGCAGGCTCCGCACAGACAGCGACCCAGCGGGGAATCGAACCTGGGATCCTGGTGCTCTGAAGCCACAGAGCTAGCCACTTGTGCTACCGTGCTTTATAGCTAAGCATCTTGGAACTATAAGTCAGCTTGCTGATTTTCCATTTTGTTAGTTGATCAAAGTTGGGCTTCCCAACTTGTGTTGAGGTCTTGGTGAAGAGACAGGTTATCTGTACCCTTAGGTCCAAGGCAGCAGAATTTGCTGACTGCTTCGAGTGATGTATTGTTTTTTTTTTAAATAATATTTTCTTAATGTATTTGAAAATTTTAATGACAGTAACAGAAACAATGACATCAACATGGGAATATAAACATTTCCCCCCAGCCCAATCTTCATACACCTCAACCATACAACACCAATCCCCCCCCCCCCCCCCAACCCTTGTGGGGCCTTCGAACATTGGCCTTGAGTTGCCTACCCTTAACAAATCCCGTCTCGTCTTCCCCTATCACCCCCGGGACACAGTCCTCTATCCTTGTGGCCAGTATCTTAGCCAGCAGTTTGGCGTCCACATCTGCTGAAATATTTTTCCCCAAGAAAGTCGACGAACGGCTGTCACCTCAGGGACAACCCTAACATTGATCCTCTTAAGGCAAACTTTATTTACTCAAGACTGAGAAACCCAGTCACTAACCCAGGTCTCTACACTCAGGGGCTTTGAGTCCCTCCACATTAATAAGATCCGTCTCTGGGCTACCAGGGAGGCAAAGGCCAGGACGTCGGTCTCCTTCGCCCCCAGAACTCCCGGATCTTCCGACACTCCAAAGATCGCTACCTCCGGACTCGGCACCACCCGTATTTTTAGCACCGTGGACATTGCCTTAGCAAAACCTGGCCAAAACCCTCTAAGCTTCGGGCATGTCCAAACCATGTGCTCGTGATTTGCTGAGCTTCCCGCGCACCTCGCACATCTATCCTCTCCCCCGAAAAACTTGCTCATCCTAGCCACTATCATGTGTGCCCGGTGGACTACCTTAAATTGTATCAGGCTAAGCCTCGCGCACAATGAGGAGGTATTAACCCTGCTTTAGGCATCCGTCCATTGACCCGCCTCTATCTTTCCTCCTAGCTCATCCTCCCACTTGCCCTTAAGCTCCTCCGCCTCCGAAAGCTCCTGGTAAATCTCCGATACCTTCCCCTCTCCTACCGAGGTACTGGAAACTACTCTATCCTGTATCCCCCATGGCAGCAGCAGCGGAAAGTTCGGCACCTATTTTCTCAGGAAGTCGCGCACCTGCAAATACCTAAAATCATTCCCTGCTGGCAATTTAAATTTATCCTCCAAAGCTGTCAAGCTGGGAAAGCTCCCATCTATAAATAGATCCCCCATCCGTCTAATTCCTGCCCTCTGCCAACACCAGAACCCGCCATCTAGCCTACCCGTGGTTGTTATAAATCGGGGTCCAAATCGATGCTCCCTCCACTCTCTTATATCTCCTCCACTACCCCCAGATCCTCAGAGCCGCCACTACCACTGGACATGTGGGCCAGCGAGAAAGGCAGAGGTGCCGTTACCAATGCTCCCAGACTGGTGTCTTTACATGACGCCGCCTCCATCCGCTCGCATGCCGACCCCTCCCCCACTACCAACTTCCTGATCATAACTGCATTAGCCGTCCAAGAGTAATTGCAGAAGTTCAGCAGCACCAACCCACCCTCCCCCCGACTGCGCTCCAGCAACACTTTATTAACTCGCGGGGTTTTACTCGCCCACACAAAGCCCGAAATAATCTTATTCACCCACTTGAAAAAGGCCTTAGGGATGAAGATGGGGAGGTACTGAAAGACAAACAGAAATCTGAGGAGGACCGTCATTTTCACGGTCTGTTCCCTCCCCGCCAGTGACAGTGGGAGCATGTCCCATCTCTGGAAGTCCCCTTCCATTTGTTCTACCAACCGGTATAGGTTTAACTTATGTAATACCTCCCATTTCCGGGCCACCTGGATTCCCAGATATCGAAAGCTCATCCCTACCATTCTAAGCAGCAGATCTCCCAGTCTCTTCTCCTGCCCTCTTGCCTGGATCGCAAACATCTCGCTTTTCCCCATGTTCAATTTATACCCCGAAAAATTGCAAAATTCCCCCAAGATTCGCATTACTTCCCCCATCCCCTCCAACAGGTCCAAAATGTACAAGAGCAGGTCATCTGCGTAGAGCGAGACCCGATGCCCCCCCCCCCCCCCCCCCCCCCCCCCCCCCCCCCCCCCGCCCCCCGAACCAGGCCTTTCCAGTTCCTAGAGGCTTTTAACACCATGGCAAATGGCTCTATGGCCAGAGCAAACAGTAGCAGGGAGAGGGGGCACCTTTGCCTCATCCCTCGGTGTTGTTCAAAATACCCCCACCTCCGCCGGTTCGTATGCACACTCGCTACTGGTGCCTGATAGAGCAACCACACCCAGTCAATAAAGCCCTCACCAAACCCAAACCTTCCCAGCGCCTCCCACAGGTAATTCCACTCGACCCGATCAAAAGCCTTCTCTGCAACCATCGCTACCACCACCTCTGCCTCCTCTCCTTCTGAGGGCATCGTAATAACATTTAGAAGCCTTCGAACATTGGCCTTGAACATTACCCTTAACAAATCCCGTCTGGTCTTCCCCTATCACCCCCGGGACACAGTCCTCTATCCTTGTGGCCAGTATCTTAGACAGCAGTTTGGCGTCCACATTCAGTAGAGAAAACGGCCTGTATGACCCGCATTGCTCCAGATCTTTCTCCCATTTCAAGATCAATGAAATCAAGCCCTGCGACATTGTTGGGGGGAGGACTCCCTTCTCTCTTGCTTCGTTAAATGTCCTCACCAGCAGTTGGCTCAATATCTCGGAAAACTTCTTATAGAATTCCACCGGGAAGCCATCAGGCCCCGGGGCCTTGCCCGACTGTATGCCCTCCAGCCGCTTGATTATTTCCTCAATCTCAATTGGGGCTCCCAGCCCCTCCACCAGGTCCTCCTCCACCCTCGGGAACCTGAACTGATCCAGAAATTGTCTCATCCCCTCCACGCCAGCCAGGGGTTCCAACTCATATAATTTACTATAAAAGTCCTTAAACACCTCGTTTTCCCCCGCTGGATCGAAGACAGTATTACCTTCTCTACTCTTTACTTTACTTATCTCCCTTGCCGCCTCTCTTTTCCTGAGCTGGTGCGCAAACATTCTGCTTGCCTTTTCCCCGTACTCATAGATCGCCCCCCCCCCCCCCCTTGCCTTCCTCAACTGTTCCAATGCTTTCCCTGTGGTCAACAGTCCAAACTCCACCTGTAACCACCGCCGCTCCCTCAGTAGCCCCGTGTCCGGGGCCTCCGAGTGTCTCCTGTCCACCTGGAGTATCACCTCCACTGATCTATCCCTCTCAGCCTGTTCCACCTTTCTCTGTGGGTCCCTATCGAGATTAATTCCCCTCTGACTACTGCCTTCAAAGCTTCCCACACCGTCGCTGCAGAGACCTCCCCTGTATCATTTGTTTCCAGGTAGTTCTGGATGGACTTGTTAACCCGCCCACAGACCGCCTTGTCCGCTAGCAACCCCACATCCAGTCTCCACAGCGGGCGTTGCCCTCTCTCCACACTAACCCATAGATCCACCCAGTGCGGGGCATGATCCGACAATGCAATTGCCGAATACTCAGTATCCACCACCTTCGGTATTAGCGCCCTGCTCAAAATAAAAAAGTCGATGCGAGAGTATACCTTGTGGACAAGTGGAAAAAAAGGAAAACTCCTTTGTCTTTGGCCGTGCAAACCTCCATGTCTACTCCCCCCATTAGTTCCATAAAACCCTTCAATTCCTTTGCCTCAGCCGGCCTCCTCCCTGTCCTGGATTTTGACTGTTTCAATTCCGGATCAATGACTGTGTTGAAGTCCGCTCCCATGATCAGGTTATGTGACTCTAAGTCTGGGATCTTATCTAACACCCGCCTCGTAAATTCCACGTCATCCCAATTCGGAGCACATATGTTCACAAGTACCACTCGCACCCACTCACCATTATGTACCTACCCCCCCTTGTCTGTCGAGTGGTGTATAGTTAATCACAGCTGACAAATAACCCTGTCCCTTAACTACAATTTTCTTGACACCAATATTGAGGAAAAACATGACAGAGGCATGGGTCAGATGATCCATGAATCTTTGGAATCAGTCTTCTTTTTGGGCAGCTAGTGCAAGATATTCTCTGAACAGGATATGCTGCACTTTTGCCTTAGCATTTAATCTTCATTGATTGAGGACTCTCATCATGCCCAGTACATTCCTTCCATGTCAGCAGGGAAAGCATATGTCAGTAGGACAGAAAAAAGGATGCCAAAACAGAGTGGCATGAAGGCACAGCCCTGTTTCACCCCATTCTTGATCTCTCAACAGTCAGAACCTGAATGGTGCCGTGTACATCATGAAAGGACCATATGATACTACAAAGATTGGGAGATCAGAGATTTTCTCTCGCAACTGATAGAAGTTCATTCTAGAGGTATCAAATGAGTTCTCCACAAAAGCAAGGTAGAGTGAAGGTCCATCAACTCGATAGTTTGGCACTTTGCCAGAACAACAACCATGGTGCCCCACAGGAGGGTACCACCTTACACAGTTCGCTCCGAGAACTTGGAGGAGAAAGCCTTCAACTTCCTTGATCACTATTAACGCTGGTCACCGCACAGCACCAGATGCTGCACCTTGGCAAGTACGGAGTCGGTTTGCATCCAGTCACGAAACATGATGCAGAGATGGGCAAGGACTACATAAAATTCCGGACAGCGACCACTTCATCTGCCATAGGGGGGAGTTTGTTGACTCGATCGTGAGTGGAGGATGGCTCAACGCATCAGCCATCTGGTCCTTGGGCGGAGCTCGAAAGAGTATTCTTTAGAAGCCAATAACAAAGCCCAGCGCTGAATCCTTGTCAACGCAATTCACGGAATCACCTTGTCTTCCTTGAAGAGGTCCAGAAATGGCTTGTGATCCATGAAGTTATGAAATGGCGGCCATAGACGTACTGATGAAACCTCTTTACACCAAATACGATCGCCAAATCTTCTTCTCCTATTTGCGCATATTTTCTCTCAGCTGCAGCCAGTGTCTGGGAGGCAAAAGGCGATTGGACAGTCACAGGCAACGATCATCCGATGAGACAGGACTGTTTTGATCCCAAATAGCGATGCATCGCACGTAACGTATGGTTTTGAAGGGTCGAAAATGCGTCAGCACACCCAAAGATGACAACTGCCGGTTTCACCTTCTGAAATGCCTGATTCTGGGCTTTATTCCTTTCCCAAGGCTGGTGCTTCTTGTGGAGCAAATGAAGGGGACCAAGGGCGACATGTGGCCCAGTAGTTAGTACTGGGACTGCGGCGCTGAAGACTTGGGTTCGAATCCTGGCCCTGGGTCACTGTCCGTGTGGAGTTTGCACATTCTCTCCGTGTCTGCGTGGGTCTCACCCCCACAACTGAACGATGTGCAGGTTAGGTGGATTGGCCACATTAAATTGCCCTTTAATTGGAAAAAAAATAATTTTTTTTTTTTTTTAAAAGTGAAGAGGACCAAGACTGTTGCCAGATTTGGAATAAATCACCCAATTTACTAGCCCAAAAAAAGAGTGAAGTTCAGTTGCATCTCGCGGGGCGGGACCTATTTTGATGGCTCGCACCCACACAACCAAAGGATGTGCCGGGTAGGTGAATTGGCCATGCTAAATTGCCCCTCAATTAGAAAAAAGAATTGGAGACTCTAAATTTATATTAAAAAAATACAAGTAGGCTTACATTAACAATGTAATGAAGAATGTCCAATTCACCTAACAAGCACGTCTTTCGGGACTTGTGGGTGGAAACCAGAGCACCTGGAGGAAACCCACGCAGACACGGGGAGAACATGCAGACTCCACACAGAGAGTGACCCAAGCCAGGAATCAAACCCAGGTCCCCACCGCTGTAAAGCAACAGTGCTAACCACTGTGCTACTGTATTTCGCTTGAAACACACACTTAGTGCAATGCACGTGGACCCCATACTCCAAAAACTTTCATCACCGTCTCGAGGTTCTGCAAAAGTTATTTGTCTGTGGTCCCAGTAACTAGCATATCATCCAAGTAAACCGCAATGCACAGCAATCCATGCAGGATGCTCTTCATGATACGCTGGAAGACTATGCATGCCAAGGATACCTTGAATGGCAGCCAGGTGTCTTCATATAGTCCCTTGTGCGCATTGATTGTCACGTACTTCATGATGATTCATTGAGCTCCAGCTATAGATAAGTGTTGCTCATGTCCAATTTCGTAAAAGTACAGCCACTGGCTAATGTTGCATACAGATCCTCGATGCGCGGTAAAGGATAATGGTCCAACCTCGAAGCCATGTTTACCATCAATTTATAGTCCCCGCAGAGGCAGATTGGCTTATCCAGCTTCATTATGGGGAGCACCGGCATCACCCAATCGGTGAAGCGCACAGGCCTAATGATGCCCAAACTCGACAAATGATGAAGTGCGGTGTCCACTTTCTTTACGAAAGCGTAGGTCAAAGTCTACACACCTCGTTTTATCAGAGCAAAGGTGCTGTGCGCCAGCACAGAAATGGCAGCACCCGTAAGGAGCTCCATTTGGAACATATTGTCATTCACTGGTAGCAGAACATGAATAGGGGCCACAAGGGTCAATGCCAAACAGTTCAGCCGCATCTCTGCCTCATCCTCTGACTCTTTTGGGTGCTCTAGATGCAAGGCACCGCACCGGGGCTGACGCCTATCTCGACCGGGATGCCTGGAGTTCTGGCTCTCCTGTGGCTTCGAGTACAATTAGACCAGCACTCAAGTTGGACACGGGCCGGAATTGCCTTCAACAGAGTCCAGTGACACCGAACATCCTGGCGGCCGGCTCTTCGCTCAGAGTCTGAAGTCACTGCAACATTCGTCCTCGCCATAACGGTAGCACGCAAGGGGCAACGCACTTTCCCACGACAAAGAGATCTGCAGTGCCTGCCTGAAGGATAAGGAGATTTTGCCCAAAACATTTTTCAATGTTTCCATATTATTTATATCGCTGACCAAATGATCGCGGTGCATATCTGATAAAGCAGTTCCATACTCACAAAACTCGACTATCTTCAGTAGTCGCGATATGAACTTGGTAACGGATTCAGTGAGATCTCCCCACCGTATTAAACCAATATCATTGTACGGTCACTGATGAGGTCTGGTTAAAGCTTTGTGCCACAAGTGCCACGAGCTGGTCGAACAATTGCATATCTGGCGCCAAATACGTGAGGCTCCAGATCACTCTGAATGTGTGTCTCCGCAGGCCATCAACAGTCTGACTGTCTGCCGCTGATTCTCTGAGAAGTTGTTGGCCCGGACGAAATAACGCATACTTTCACATATTGGTTCCAATCTTTAACCCCGCCGCCAAATGCATCTGACCGCCCAAACAGTGGCATGGCGAATGAAGTAAATCCAAACCTGGGTCCAGAAAATCAAAGAGTTGGCTCTGCCGAGTAGGTCGCAATCGACAGCAAACCAGTTTACTCCTCGTCACCAGTTTTATAAGGACACAGGGAGTCCACACCGAGTAAAATAAAGAAGTGTGGTTTTATTTACACACGATAGATACACTACCCAGTAGACCCCGATCCTGTTCTGGTCGGTGCCTTACTGGCCAACCTTTTATACAAAGGTTAATAGGTATTCCCTGCCTCTAGAGGGGAGCTCATACTCTGCAAGGACCACGGGGACATAATCATTCCCACCCCGAAGGCCCAGTGCGGGCTATTACAGGTTGTTAATGAAAAGTAGGAAGTAGACTCAGCTCCTCACGAAGCAGGAACGCATGGCACCACTGACAAAAAGTGCAGGGGAAGTACTGAGGAAAGGAAAGGCCAATTGTAGGCAATAGAAGTAAAAATTTGGAACTAAAACTACAGATTAAAGTTACTTAAACTGAGAGTAAGGGGAATCCAATTTCAACGTCAACATCTTATGTCAGCAGGTCTGACACCAAGTGTGGTGTTAAGTATACCAGCCACCCATTTTAAGATTAATACCCAAGCATAATAAATAGTTTATGATAAAATAAAAATTTGGAACACATCCTTAATGTATCTCCTGTGTATATGCACACATTAAATTGAAAAATAATGGTGCCTCTCTCTTATCAGTCAACTTCCAATTTGCTATTTCCCGTTGTTATACACTGTGACATTTATATCTTCATATCTCATCTCCTCTGCTTCTATCTGATCCTTTCCTCTTTCTTTCAAAAAGGGTGCTATAGTAGGAAAGAGAGCTCCTAATGACCGCGGACCACTTTTTCTCTTGGTGTCAAAAATGCAGCCTTCAATTTCCAGCAGTAGCTTTTCCAATCCCTTACTCTTCCTTTCCTCACCTATCAGACAGAGTTTGAAAGATCAGCGGTGCCATCTAGTGCTAGAGGTACCGAAAAGAAAGCACACATATAGTTATAAGTAATTTTTAGGTCTTACACCCATATGCATGATATTCAGGACTGAAAATCGTGACAGAACAATTAAGTGGGGTGAATGGGAAATTAATAAGAGATGCAATAGTTTTAATATAAAGTGCTAGAATTTCAACATGGATGCTGAGTGTATTCCTTAACAAGAGGCTCAAGGCAGGAGTGAGTGGACCCTGAAAGTTACGAGTCTCTAGGTGCAGCTCTAACCATTACCTGCCAAGATTGTCAAGTATTCCAGAGATGTTTTATGCAAAAGCGAATGAAAATTAATTTCACCTTTCGAACAGAAAAACTATAATTCAAAATGGTACACATTAAAATTGCTTTAAACTATGTTCGGTACTTTGCACAGTGTACCAAATCTGCACATGAAGCTACTCAACTGTCATTAACAGAGTTCCTGAACTACAACGTCAATTGCAGACCTGCTCTTAATGGCTAATTATTAAGTATTTGTATGCCACAAACACTGAATGCAACACAGGTTGCTGAACTAGTCAATCAAAATAATCTTTTGGCACAACGCTAAAGGATTCCTTTTATGCTGTGGTAAAAAAAAACTTCTGGTACTTCATTAACTGTAAACTATTCATTTCAGCTAAATCAAATAACCTAACCACCATCACAAGCTCTCCTGCTGGCAAACACAGTTCAAATACATCTGTAGTTTGTACAGCAAAAGTATTAGCATTTAGCCCTCTTATGTCATCATGAACCGTATGTTAAAAGTATATTTCCAGTTCATCTTTCAATGCAGCCAAAGTATTTCCTGATTGTCATAACAATATAAAAATGTGCACCACGCTGAAGAACATTTGAAGCATTAAACAGCTCTCAGGTTCTAACTCCCAAACATTTTGTTTAAATTTAACATTTTCAAATTGAAAAAAAAATCAAGAATTCAAAAATGATTAAAAGCCAAGCTAATCCTCTCAGTCACTGCAGCCTTTCTTGAATAAGTCAAGATACCAGCAAATAGGGCTTATGTTATGGCACTGATTTTAAATTTGTTAAATTGCTTTTCTTCATAAATTAGCAATATCTAAGAACAATCTTGGAACCAGATATTCTTCTGGAAGAAAGTAATCCTCTTCAGCACAACCTTAGGCTGTGTGCAACTCCTCAAAATTGAACAAATAAGATTTTTTAATTACTATCAGGGGCACTCAAATTCTCATACACGTTTACAATAGACAATGAACCCAGTGATTTACATTACTTGTCAAAGTGTACCAGCTAATCCTTGTAGGATTACTGTACAGCATAGTTTCAGGAATTCAATTTAACTTGTTACCATGGTAATGTGACACTCTTTTGTATTATAAAATGAATTAGGCTTATGTCAGGTCCCAATAAATTGTCCCTGGCATTATTCCAACTTTTAACTTGAATGGAACCTTCAGAATAGGAGGTAAATGCCCTTTGACTTAATGCAAAGGAATGTGCCATACCTTCAAGCATATTATAAAAATGGAAACTGAAAACAAAGTTGCTAGCAGGTTAAAAAACAGTACAACAAAAAATATTATGTTAATATTATCAAAAAAATAAATCGAAAAGCCTATCCGATCGACTGATCATGACAAATCTGATGAAAATTGTGATGTCAAGTGCACTCATGTTGCATGGCAAAGTGTCAAAATGTACAAAGTGGGAAAGGTGGTCATTTCATGCCTTTAATCGTACATAAGAGCAAGGAATTTATAAAGAGTCATCAATTAACAAACTTTGGGGGCCTCACGGTAGCAGGGGGCCTCACGGTAGCATGGTGGTTAGCATCAATGCTTCACAGCTCCAGGGTCCCAGGTTCGATTTCCGGCTGGGTCACTGTCTGTGTGGAGTCTGCACGTCCTCCCCGTGTGTGCGTGGGTTTCCTCCGGGTGCTCCGGTTTCCTCCCACAGTCCAAAGATGTGCGGGTTAGGTGGATTGGCCATGCTAAATTGCCCGTAGTGTAAGGTTAATGGGGGGATTGTTGGGTTACGGGTATACGGGTTACGTGGGTTTAAGTAGGGTGATCATTGGTCGGCACAACATCGAGGGCCGAAGGGCCTGTTCTGTGCTGTACTGTTCTATGTTCTATGTTCCCTTGCCAACAACAAGAAGGCTATAAATGACCCAAGTTCAAAAACCCAATAAAAAACATTTCTAAAAAAAAATTAATGACCCAAGGATGTGCTTATTCACTGACTTTAGCAGAGGCCAAAAGACTAACTTAGCAGCAGAAAAAAAGCCATTCCATGCTATTGTACTTGGGCAAATATAAAGACATCTGATCATCTGTGAAAATTATCAGATGATTTGCTAGTAGGTCTAAAATTCAAAACGATACAACTAGCACAACTATACTCCACTTTGAAGGTGAAAGTCTAGTTTTAGTGGAGGATCAAAGTATCCTAGAGAACAAATACATCAATTACTGAAGGTTGTGCTACAAGTTAGCAAGGCTATAAAAAACACAGAAAGCTGGTCTTTATTTCTAAAAGAATAGAATTGAAAAGTGGTGAAGTTATGCTGAACCTGCATTGAATCTTAATTAGACCACACTTGAGTATTGCATGCAGGTCTGGTTGCCGTATTATAAAAACAATAGAGGTACTAGATAGGATGCAGAGGAGATTTACAAGGACGATACAAGAAATGTGGGGGCATATACATGGAAAGGATTGAAAAACTGGGTCTCTTTTCTCTGGAAAAAGGCTGGTGAATTACCAAATAGAGGTCTTTAAAAGTCTGAAGGGTTTTGATAGATTCTCCTTTTGGGGAAGAACATAACTAGAGCCCATCAATACAATACTGTCACCAAGAAGTCCAACAGGAATTCAAAAGAAACTTATTTATCCAAAGAGTGTTAAAAATGTAGAACTCACTGTTGTAAGGAGTGGTTAATGCGAATAGTTTAAATGCGTTGAAGGGGAACCTAAATAAACATATGAGGGGAAGGGAATACAGGGTTACAGTAAGAGATAAGGGAACAAGGGAAAGAGGCTCAACTGGAGCATGACCACTAGCATGGACTGGTTGGTCTGAAAGGCCTATTTCTGTGACGTACATCCTGTGCATGTAAAGTGCATAAAAAGGGAGAGGAAAACATGATAAAAATTGTTTTACATCAGCTAAAAAGATCATCCATCTGGCACTGTAGTTTGACACTGATCCACAATCTATTCACAATCCATAAAAATTATATTTTTACACAAAATGAAGTAGCGCACATAACCTCAACATTCATGGCCCTGCTGAGTTTGCATTATTGTCATGCAAGAATCCCATAACATCCCTGTTTCCCACCTCAACCCAGCAAAAATAGTGTCTGCCAGAAATGGGGCAGATCTCTCAAGGGGAAATTGACAGATATGTCCTGGGCATTACTACTAATGGTAGTGGTAGGGACTAAAGAAGTGTTGATAGTGGCATTAAGGCAAGCAAAACGTGTTAACAGGAAAAGAAATATCAGTGCTCAGCGAAAGCAAAACAAGACAGCTGGCCCTGTGGGGTTTGGGGAGGGGGGAGGGGTTGCTTTGAGGCAAACCAAGGAAACAAAAAAGGGTGTCATGGGGACAAACAAAGGAAATAAAAAACAAAAATGAGGTTCAGATGGAGGGTAATATTCACAATCTAGAGTTGTTGAAACTTTGAGTCAAGAAGGCTGTTACAGGCCTAATCGGAAGATGAGATATTGTTCCTCCAGTTTACATTGCATTTCACTTTAGTATTGCAGCAGGCCAAGAACAGACAGGTAGTCATGAAAGATAGATGTTGAACTAAAATGATAAGCGTAAGTAAGATTGGGGTCAATGAGAAGGCATTCCACAAAGTGGTCACCCAGTCTACATTTAGCCTCCCCACTGTAAAGGAGACCGCATTGTGAGCAGCGAATTCAGTAGGTTAAATTAAAGGAGCTGCAAGTGAAATACTGCTTTTCTTAAAAGATGTGTGTGGGCCTTGGGACAGTAAGGAGGGAGGAGGTAAAGAGCCAGGCTTTGCACCTTCTGCAACTGCATGGGAATGGAGATTAAGGGTTGGGGTCGATGGAGGAGTGGACCAGGAAATCAGAGGGAGTGGTCACTGCAGAATACTAACATGGGGTTAAGTGGAAAGTGTGTTCAGTGGTGGCATCATGCTGTAGTTTGTGGAAATGGTGGAAGATGGTCCTTTGAATGTGGAGGCTGGTGGGGTGAATAGTGAGGACAAGAAGGGCCTGTCATGGATCAGGGGGTGGAAGGGGTGAGGGAAGAGGTATGGTAAACAGGTTAGACACTGTTGAGTGCCCTGTCAACCACAGTCGGGGGGGGGGGGGGGGGGGGGGGACCTCAGTTGAGGAAAAAGGCAGACAGGTTAGAATTGCTGTTTTCAAAGGTGGCATCATCAACACAGATGAGTCCGTGGTGGAGAAACTGGAAGAATGGGATAGACTCCTTACAAGAAACATAAAATAGAATCCCTACAGTAAGAGGCCATTCAGCCCATCAGTCTGCACCGTTTGTACACCCTTTCCAAAATCCACAAATAAGACTGCCCTGGTAGACCCATCATATCAGCTTATTCCTGCCCCACTGAACTCACTTCTTCCTATATTGACTGCATTCTCACTCCCCTTGTCCAGTCCCTTCCCACTTACACCAGTAGATTTTGGAAAGGATCTAGAAGCAGGCAGTTCGGGTTTGGAGGACAATGAGGCTGAAAGCTGTGGAAGGAGATGAGGTCAGTGACAGTACTGGAAACAATGTCCAGGGTGTATATGTGTGTAAGTCATTGAAGGTGGCAGGATAGGTTGAGAGCACGGTTAATAAAGCATAGAGTTAGTATCATCGGCTTTACTAAAATCAATAGCAAGTACAAAAGCAAAGAGGCAATGCTGAACTTGTATAAAACACTAGTTCGGCGTCAGTTGGAGTATTGCATCAGTTCTGGGAGCTGCATTTTTTTCATTGGCTGTAAAACACTTTGAGATGCCCAATGGCCACAGCTGAAAGGAGCTATTGAAAATGCAAGTCGCTCAGCTTCGGAGGTTTTCCTATTCCTGTTCAAAATAGTGCCATGGGAATGTTATTTTAAACACACATCTTAGGTGGCAAGCAAGTTCAGTTTACTATTTCATTCAGTGGCCCTTCAAAAGAATTTTAAAGGGTACTCTGCGGATGAGTGCCACCTTGGCACATAAATCAGCTTAAATTGCAGAGCAGACTTTAGGAGTTGAATGTCTACCTTTGCTCCAGCTTCTATGTTCGTAATGTATTTTTATAAGTGGATTGATCAGGATGCGCGTGTTGCCGGTTCGGCTTTTATTGCTAATCCCCAAATGCCTTGGTGGTGGGACTCCTTCTTGAACCTCTGCAGTCCAGGTGGCATAGGGTCTACCCACAGTGCTGTGAGGAAGGCAATTCATTCCATTTAGAAAATATAGTGGTTTGATACAACTGAGTTGCTTTCTAGGCCATTTCAGAGGGTAGTTAAGAGTCAACCACATTGCAGACCCCAACCAATAACAGAAACTCCATGGTAGATTTCACTATGTTATGATTGAACATCAAGGTTCAATACCTCCTGAGGTCAGTAAAGGAAGAGGAGCCATTATTGCCTTTCAGATGCATTGTGAATAATCGTGACGTTTACAATTATTGTAAATATACAATATTGCATTGATCAGATGAGACAGTTGCATAGTGCTAATATTCTGAATTAGTAATCCAGAGGCCCATACTAATTCTCCAGAGACATGGTTCAAATCATACCACAGCAGATAATAGTTTGAATAAAAATGCTAGTCTCATTCATAATAATCATGAAACCACCAGATCTCCACCATATGGCCGTCAAGGGTTGGAGATGGCCGAACTGGTTCAGTCAATGCCCTGGCCAGGGCCTCGGCTGTGGACTGCTTGGGTGTCAGTAGACGGCATGCTGGAAGTGATGGTGTCTCCTGCTTTTATCAATGGAGTCATTGAACGATTCTAAAGAGTGCTTGTTAATCTTGCTTTATCTTTTGCCTTCTCGTGCAACATAGATGTCTTTATTCTGCAATTTACTCTGCGATTCTTTTGGTATCCTGGACATCACTCCCTATTGATCATGCAGTTGAATTTTTGTTTGCAAGTATTTTTATTGAACTTTTAACATTTTATATCAAAAATTTATAATACAAAACAAAACATACATCAACAAAAGTAAAAATTCTAACCAAGAACAATAACAATAGGCCCCTTAACAGAAATACACACAACTACCTCCCAACCCCCCCCCCCCCCCCCCCCCCCCCACCTCCTAATAGTGACCAATTCCTTAAAGTACAGCACGGTAGCACAGTGGGTAGCAGTGTTGCTTCACAGCACCAGGTTCGAATCCTGGCTTGGGTCACAGTCTGTGCAGAGTCTGCACGTTCTCCCCATGTCTGCATGGATTTCATCCGGGTGCTCCAGTTTCTTCCCACAAGTCCAGAAAGACATGCTGTTCGGTGAATTGGGCATTCTGAATTCTCCCTCAGTGTAACCGAACAGGCGCCGGGATGTGGCGACGAGGGGCTTTTTACAGTAACTTCATTGCAGTGTTAATGTAAGCCTACTTGTGACAATAAAGATTATTATTATTAAGGCCGCAAATCTACAGTAGAAACCATTAATCAACCCCCTCACAATGAACGTGACCTTCGAGGTGTAGAAACTCCATCAAGTTATTTTGCCACACTGAGGCACTAGATGGCACCGCCTGCCTCCAACTCAGCAAAATGCACTGCCAAGCAATCAATGAGGCAAATGCCAGGGCATCCGCTCTGGCACCCATCCTCAACTTGTGCTGTTATATAGCTATGAATGGACGGGGCTCTAAATCAACATTTAAGATAGCCGATATGGTGTTGAAGAAAGGCACCCAAACAGGACCAGAACATGTGCGTGTGCATCGAGGGCCCTCTCCAACATATGATTCAATCTTGTTGCTGTCTTTTTTTATTTTTCTGCAGGGGAGTGAGAAATATGGACGCGATGGCCTATTTAGTTGATTATCCTGATCTAACAAAATTATATTGAGTCAATTATGAGGAGTATGATTTGTGCACAATTTTACTCCTTTTGCAGAGAGCGAGTGGAACCAGACGGGGTGAAGGATGTGGTGTTTGGTAGTTAGTTTGTTCTCACTGAGACTGAGGATAGCTCCCTCAGTTAGAGTTTTTGGATTTATTTATGTCATTGAATTTAAGAACCTGTGGGCGCTATTCTCCGCTCCCGGGAAAAATTGGGAGGGCCGTCGTGAGCTTGGCCGAGTTTCACGACGGCCTCGGAGGCCACTCCTCGCCCCCCATTCTCCCCTCCCGGCGGTGCTAGGAGCGGCGCTCCGTAACTCTCGGCCGCCGCGCCAAGAATGACGCGGCCGGCGAGCCTAATGACGTCAGCTGCGCAGGTTGGCTGGCTCCAACCTGCGCATGCGCGGCTAACGTCATGACACTGACGGCACGAACCCGCGCATGCGCGGTGGCCGTCTTTCCCCTCAGCCGCCCCGCAAGACGTGGCGGTTTGATCTTGCGGGGCGGCGGAGGGGAAATAGTGCGTCCGATTGAGACGCCGGCCCGACGATCGGTGGGCACCAATCACGGGCCTGTCCCCTCCCGAGCACAGTTGTGGTGCTCATTCCCCACCAGGCCCCCTACAAGCCCCAAACGGCATCTCCACACCCGTTTCACAACGGCAGCGACCAGGTTTGGTTGCCGCCGTCGTGAAACGGTCGCGAACGGCAGGCCGCTCGGCCCATCCGGGTCGGAGAATCGCCGGTCGCCATGAAAAACGGCGGGCGGCGATTCGTCCGAGCTGGGGGGGGGGGGGGGGAGAGAATCACAGGGGGCACAATGGGGGCGTTAAATTTGTCGGGGGGCTCTCCCGCGATTCTCCCACGTGGCGTGGGGAGCGGAGAATCGCACCCTGTGTCTTTATCCTACAGTGGACTGGGCAGACTTTCTTTTTTATCCTGGGAAGGATTGGGTTGCTTCTGACTCTTCCTTGGGGTTGAGTTTTTTTTCTCTCACTCCGGTTGGGTCTCTCTTTATTCCTTTCTTAATCTATTGGAACGTGATGTATAATATCGGAGCAGGTGGAACAAGTAGTCATGGTTGGCTGTTTGAGAAGGAGGGTTGCTCTGGGTATCCATTCTTCAACAGTGGTCACTTTGAGTTATGTCTGGGCATACCCTCCTTTTTGTCTTATTTTCTTCTACTGGGGGGAATTGTGTTGGTTCATATCCTGTCTGTCTGACCTGGTGATTCAGAGTGTTTTCCTGGTGGTGGCAAGGTGGAGGGAACCGGTCCTTGCTCCCAGGACGTCCAATTGCTGTGTGTCTTGACAGTGCTTTTTCTCCCCAGGTTGGAACTTCCTTCTGCTATAGTGGAAGTAATTATCCTGGCTTTTTCAGTGTGAGTGGGGATTATGCATTGCCTTGGATGGGGTTGGAAGGGTGTGTGCTCGACTATGGTGTAGGTTTTTGGTGTGTGTTGAAGGTCTGGGGTATAGTTTCTTGTGTTTCGGGTGGTTCAGGGCCAGACTAGGCCCAGTTCCGTGGCTAGTGTCCAGTGCTGCAGGAAGCCTCGGGTGTCCATTTTTGCGAATCTATGCAGGGGATCCTGGATGGCTGGATTTTACTTCCCGTGTGCACGTGTACCTGGGGATGGACTGAGTTTGATTGAGCGGCCTGCTTGCCTCTTCGTTGGTGGGTGCTTGGTGGTGTAGCCACCTGGGGTGGCCACTTCCCGATTCCAAAATGGATGCCCGCAAAGAATGCAGGGAAAATCGGCCAGACACAGGAAAACAAGCAGGTGCAAGGTTTCCTGTGTATTACGACTTGCAGAACCCAGACAGAACCGAATCCAATAGCCATCTACATATTAATGAGCAATCCCCAGGAACAATTAGATACATTGAAGCGATCGGGATCAAGACAGACTCCCCGGCGCCAGCGGGAGCCAGGACAAAGGAAGGCCAACGGACACATAGGAACCGCCCAGCGCTCAGGGAACAGCTCCAGTATTGGAGAAATCGATTGGGACATAGTCCAATTAATTGGGACCAGGTCCGGGGTCCGCCCACTAGGGCGCGAAACCCCTGGGGACTATAAAGTAGAGTCCCCAAGTTCAGTTCAATCTCGTGGCAGGATCTCTAGGCAGTTCTCGAAGAACTCTTGACCGTGACTCTCAGCAAGGAGACCGGCCTAGCAGCTGCACCAACCAAGTACGTCTCCAGTCAACGCACGCTACGAGATAGACGCTCCTAGCTACTATTCCATACCAGCTTTGAAACCTGCAGACTCAGAACCGGACAACGGCCATTGTTCCTCTGATCTGGTGGGCCATTTGAAAGCTAAGTATAAGCCTCTAGTTGTAGTGATAGTCTAGTAAGTAGAGTTTTATGCATGAGTAGTGATTGATTGTGTGTATAATAAATGTGTTTTGATTTGAACCTTACTAACTGGTGTATTGAGTTATTGATCAGCACTTGGCTTTGAACCTCGTGGTGGTATCAGAAAGATACCTGGCGACTCTAGAGCAACGGTTATTAAAACAGAGCAATTAAGTAAAAGCACACCGAGCAACAGTGGACGACAGGAAGGTACTAGATATGGGATGGGTCATGATCCTTTTGGTATCCGATGAGTTAGTTCTGGTAGTTCTTGTTCTTTCTTCCTTCTTTTTCACTTTTGAGAGGCTTCATTGGTTCTGTCCCTTTACTTCTTCCTTGTGATACTAGCACATGATTCAGTGGGTTATTTCTGGTAGTTCTAGTCCTTTTTTCCTTCCTTTTCTCTTCTGTGAGGCTCTGGAGGTTTGATTGTGACTTCTATATGATATTGCCTGTCCTCTCACGACAATTGTATGGAGTGATTGTATGGAATAATTTCGGCCTGGATTGGGGTTAAGCGGCATTGTGTGGCACGTACGTAACTCCCCTTACAACTGTGTTTTTTGTGTATTTTCTGTTCTCCTTGTAAGGATAGGTATGGTGAATCTGTTCTTGGCTCCTGCATGAGTGCAGATGGGTCTGATATCCGAGGAGAGGAAGCAGTGATGGGTCATTGATGCCTTTGGCGCCACTGGGGTTGAAGGAGTTGTACGTTGGTGCACGTCCAATCATGCCACAAGAAGTTTATTCTGATTTCTTGTGACGATTGCGAACTTTTGCAGCTTGGGAAGGTATGCAACTTTTTAATCACGTCTTTATGACTTGATCCTGCTCCTCCTTTGGTCTTTGGTGGGCCCATAGGAGTATCTAGTTATGCCTAATTATTATATCGGGCCAGTTGTGATGTTCTCCTGCTCCATTTTGTACTCATGTAGGTTAAGTAATTTTATTCTTCTTTTGTAACATTGTAATTTTGTTGCGTTGTTCTCTAAAATGTAAAATCGCAATATAATTTTTTAAGAAAGAAAATCTAGTGATGGAAAGGATAATAGTTCTACAGAACTGATACAGGAAGCCAAAAATAATAAAATAAATAATTGTTGCCACAGTCACAGAGGACCAAAGGCTGCTCTCCCCTTTGAGAGGGCTGAGTGGCAGTCATTTAACCTGAGGATCACCACACGTCAGGCAAGGGGCAAGGTCGTGAAGGTGGGGCCTTCATGAATAACCTCAGTCAGTACAGGAATTAAACCTGTGCTGTTGGCGTTGCTCTGCTTCACAAACCAGCCGTCCAGCCAACTGATCAATGTAGAGATCCAACTTTCACACTTGAAAAAGAACTTTACTAATGATAAATGAGAATTGATAACAAGTGAGCAATCACAGAAATTGGAACACTTGACTGAGGACTTGAAATTTCTAACTGATAAACTTGTAGAATCAAAAATTTAGCAAAGGATGATCTTCAGTTAAACCTCATTGAATTTCAAGCATGAGCAGACTCTATGAGGTATCAAAAATACCCTGAACAGGAAAAGGAATTGCTGGTGAATCAGAACAGCAGGGTGAATGCAGAATTAAAAGAACTAAACTAGCGAACTGTTCAAACTTTGTAATGAAAAGAATAATGAGATTCTTGAACCTCACTGAAATCTGGAGAAAATGAAAGAACAGATGTGTGGTATGGAGTGTTACAGTTCCAATGTTTTCCCTGTGAATAAAAAATCCATACCAATTGTGACCCAGTTGAGCAAAGAACTGATCCAAGTAACATTACTGATGTATCAACCTCGGTAATGGGCAGTATAGAAGCAACTGAAGTTCCTGAAGAATCGGTGATTAAAAATAGTCAACAAAAAGGATGAAACCACAAATTGATTTGGAACAGTCAATGTCTAGAGACACTGATTCACAATTACTTGCCAGTGCCAACATACAATACACAGCAGCTGGAAGCCAGGCAGGTGGGCAATTTTCAAACACCCACTTAAAACCTGAAGAGTGGAAATGTATAGTTCCTGAAATATGTAAAAGAATTGAACAGTTAGAACAAATCATAAAACTCCAGAGGGATGAAATGATTGATCTTGCTCAAATAAAACTGAAAAAGACCCATTTGAAATGGGATCAAGAGAAATCATAAGATTGTAAAATGTTCAAACCTCCAGCCAACATGGCACCCGTTTGTGTGAACATAAGAATCATCTCAGTAATATCCTTGAAACAGCGAAAAGCGATTGTGATCTGAAGATAAATTAGCTGCTAACACACAAAAATGTCATTCTGACCTTATTATCTCATTCTTTGCCGAGTTAAAATCTGGGACTAATAGAAAAAAGATACTTTTGCTTTGGTTAAAATTTTGTAATTGTACAATATGACATATGTAATTGTGAAATTAGATGAAAGATTTATGTGTATAGTATGTAATAAGCTGATTATTAAAAGGTTATGATGTCATATTCTGGAAGAATACATAAGGCCACTGTAAAGATAGTCACTGTAGTGAAGTTTTCTTTCTTTCGAGGGAAATGAATGAAAAGAAATGAAAAATGAAAATGAAATGAAAATCGCTTACTGTCACAAGTAGGCTTCAAATGAAGTTACTGTGAAAAGCCCCTAGTCGCCACATTCCAGCGCCTGTTTGGGAAGGCTGGAACAGGAATTGAACCGTGCTGCTGGCCTGCTTCCAAGGCAGCGATTTAGCCCTGTGCTAAACCAGGGAGGAAGAGTTAGGGTTAGACCCAAAAAAAAATTAAAATACTTCATTTTAAATCGGAGCCTGGAATCTACTGCTCCAACTGGGGCTCTGCAATTCCGCACATGCACTAGCTATGGAATGGCTGTACATACGCAGTGTGTTTTTTGTATATCTACTAGCTTTCTGTGCATGCGCAGTTGGAGCATTTTCACATTTCCAGGTTGGGGGCCAATCCTGTACACATGCGCAGTTTTTAATAATTTCTTCAGATTGGGAAAGCCCTGCACCTGCACAAAGAAACAAGCAGGAAAATGGAACAGACGGTGGTGCAGTGGTTAGTACTGCTGCCACACGGCACGGAAGACCCGGGTTTTACCTCGGCCCCAGGTCACTGTCCGTGTGGAATTTGCACATTCTCCCTGTGTCTACGTGGGTCTCATCCCCACAACCCAAAAAGATGTGCAGAGTAGATGGGTTGGCCACACTAAAATTGCCCCTTAATTGGAAAAGAATTGGAACTCTTAAAAAAAAAGTGTAACAGTGCAAAAAGGTCAGGTGACCTGAAAGTGAAGCACCATTCCACAGAAGGCGCCCCAATGTACAAGAAACAGGAGGGGAGCATTGAAAAGGTCCCTAAACAAATAATGTCCCAAACTGGGAGCGGAATAGAAGCTAAGGGAAGAGGACAGAAATCTGAAACATTAAATTTAGGAGCAGGGAAAAAGGCACCAACTTAAAAAGACAAAACTGCAGGGAGCAGACTTAAAGTGAGTTTCAAAAAAGCCAGACGATCCAATCCAAAGGTTGGTGACTCTTTACTACAGGTATATGGAGCAATGGTTTTCTGCTAACGTGGTAAAAGTATAGATGAGGCAAAGGAATCTGACTCATTTCCTGATGTTTGTATTGAAACACTTCCAAACCTTTTGTCCAGTTAATATACTTAATGTTTCACTTCCGGTGGCGGCGATGTCCGAGTGAGCCGCACATTCGGCAGGCTCTCACTCCGGCGGGCGTTTAGGGGCTGATTCCCCGCGATAGCGGGACCACGGAACTGAAGGAAGGCGGCAGTGAAAGTGCTGAGGAGCAGGCTGCGGCACATGGAACAGGGGAGTCCAGGAGGCAGAAGAAGAGAGAGAAAAAGGGACAAAGACAAGGAGCTGAAGAAACTTACCTGGAACCTAGGATGGCGGACACACGGACCCCGGACTCGGCAATTCAGCAGGCGCTGGATAACATGCTCCAAGTAATGAAATCCAGATTTGAAGCACTGAAGCGGGACAGCTTGGACCCACTCCAGAAGGCAGTGGATCAGCTGAACCAGAGGCTGGATGCGCAAGATGTTAAAGTTAAGGAGCTGGGAGAGGCGGTGGAGGAGCAGGTGGATGCGCAGACGGTTGCGGCGCTAGAAGGTGACGGGCTGAAGGAGCAGCAAAGAAGACTGTTAGACAGAGTGGAGGAGCTGGAGAATAGAGCCCGCAGGAACAACCTGAGGATGGTCGGCCTCCCGGAGGGGGCTGAGGGAGCTGATGCCGCAGCGTTTGTAGCAGACCTATTGATGCAGCTGATGGGGGCCGAAGCCTTTCCGCGACCGCCGGAGCTGGAGGGGGCATGCAGAGTGCAGGCGAGGCAGGGGTGGCCGGGCGGACCCCCCCCGCCCGATGGTGATTAGGTTCCACAGGTTCGTGGACAAGGAGCGGGTGCCGCGGTGGGCAAAGAGCGCCAGGAGCAGCGCGTGGAATAACAGTGTCCTCCGCATTTACCAGGACCTAAGCCAGGAGGTGGCTCGGCGGCGAGCAGCCTTTAAACAAGTCAAGGAGGTGCTGTTCAAGAAGCACGTGACGTTTGGTCTGCTGTTCCCGGCTCGTCTATGGGTCACGCACCAGGGTCAACACCACTACTTCTCCGAGCCTGAAGAAGCGATGGACTATGCGAGGGATCAGGGGCTTGTCCCAAAAAGAGGCCCCACGGGTGCAAATTAGGGCACGAGGACTACCGTATGAAGGTACGCCGGATGGGCCTGGACTGCTGTTCAACGGTTTGCTGTGTCAAAGGTGCCAAACGGAACAATTTGGACTCTTTCCTTTGTTCATGGACACTGGTTTGTTTTTTGTTTTTTGTTCCTCTTATGTTTTTGTTTTTTCCTCTTTTTTCTGTTTTTTCCATTTCGGGCGGATTTTAACTTTTTGTGCGGCTCGTGGAGGACACTGGAGCCGGCACGGTAACGAAGGGGTGCCGGTCAGCAAGGGGGGCCAAGGACGTGGGTTGGGGGGTTTTTGTTTTGTTGATGTCCATGCCTTCCTGTGCCAGTGAGTTTGCTCCAGTGGGTTGGAGAGGGGGATGGGGCGCCGGGGAGTGGGGATGAGGACAGGGAAACAATGGGAATGAGACAGGAGGGCGCCGGAGTGATGAGTCACCGGGCTAGCAGATTGGCTAGTCAAGGGAGTCAGGTGGGGGGGGGGGGGGGGGATCACAGCCAGTGGATGACAGGGGTGGGGGTATCGGGGGATGTTGTTGGGGGGGGGGGGGGGGGGTGTTGTTCTGCTGACGTGGGAGGGACTTGAAATAGGCACTGGCAAGGAGGTCGAGGGTGGAGGCAGCCAAGAGGCGGGACAGGAATGGCGCGACGCACGGGCCGGGGGTCGGCCCGAGAAAGGCTATGGCTCACCAGCGTGGGGGGGTGTGCCCCCCGACCAGGCAGATCACCTGGAACGTCAGGGGACTGAATGGGCCGGTTAAGAGGGCGCGGGTGTTCGCGCACTTGCGGGCTCTGAGGGCGACGTAATTATGTTGCAGGAGACACATCTGAAAGTGTATGACCAGACCAGGCTAAGGAAGGGCTGGATTAGCCAGGTCTTCCACTCGGACTTGGGACTCGAAGTCCAGGGGGGTGGCAATCATGATCAACAAGCGGGTGCAATTTGAGGCGGAGTGCATAGCCGCAGACAGGGAGGGCAGATACCTGATGGTACGGGGCAGACTGGAGGGGAGAAGTGTGGTGCTAGTGAATATATATGCCCCGAACTGGGATGGCGTGGACTTCATTAAAAGAGTGCTGGGGAAGATGCCGGACCTAGACTCTCGCAGGCTAATAATGGGGGGGGACTTTAACATGGTCCTTGACCCGGCTTTGGATCGGTCGTGTCCCAGAACGGGTAGACTCCCAGCAATGGCAAGGGAGCTGAAAGGGTTTATGGAGCAAATGGGGGCAGTGGACCCCTGGAGAGCCAGACAGCCGACAGGAAAGGGCTACTTGTTTTACTCGCACGTCCATAAAGTATATTCTAGGATAGATTTCTTTGTACTAAGCAGGGATTGTATAGGGGAGGTAAAGAACACGGAATATTCGGCAATTACTATCTCAGACCATGCCCCGCACTGGGTAGACTTGCAGATCGGGGGGGGGGGGGGGGGGGGGGGGGGGGGGGTGGAGAGAACTACCAACGCCCGCAATGGAGGCTAGACGTGGGACTGCTATCGGAGGAGGGGATCTGTGAGAGGCTTCGGAGGTGTATGCAAAATTACTTGCAGGTGAATGACACGGGGGTGGTCTCGGCGGCGACCCTGTGGGAGGCGCTAAGGGCAGTAGTGCGGGGGGGAGCTGATCTCAATTGGGACCCACAGAGCCAAGGCAGACAGGGCAGAGATGGATAGGTTGGTCAGGGAAATGGGTCGGATAGATGAAGAGCACGCGGAGTCCCCGGGGGAGGTTTTACTCAGGGAGAGGCAGAGACTACAGGCGGAACTGGGGGCACTATCCACGAGTAGGGCAGTGGAACAGCTTAGGAAGGCGAGGGGCGTGGTGTACGAGCATGGGGAAAAGGCTAGCAGACTGTTAGCGCAGCAACTCAGGAAGAGGGAGGCGGCCAGGGAAATAAGTAGAGTGATGGATGGGGAGGGGCGCAAAGTGGAGGACCCGGCAGGATTGAATAAGGTATTCCGGGACTTCTATCGCAAGCTGTATACTTCGGAGCCGCCGGAAGAACCGGAGGAGATGAAAAGGTTTCTGGATGGGTTAACATTCCCAACAGTAGGTGGGGGGGCGAGTGGATGAGCTGGGGGCCCCGATTAGAGTGGAGGAGGTATTGGGGGGCCTAAAGGCCATGCAGTCGGGGAAAGCCCCTGGGCTGGATGGATACCCAGTAGAGTTCTATAGGAGGTTTTCTGAGCTGGTGGGCCCGGTCTTGGCGAGGGTTTTCAATGAGGCAAGGGACAGAGGGACCCTGCCGCCGACAATGTCGCAAGCCACTATATCACTGATATTGAAGCGGGATAAAGACCCGGAGGCGTGCGGGTCCTACAGGCCAATCTCCCTGATTAGTGTTGACGCCAAGCTCCTGGCAAAGATACTGGCGGTTAGAATGGAGGACTGCATACCGGAGGTGATTGGGGAGGACCAAACTGGGTTCATGAAAGGTAGGCAGCTGACGGCCAACCTGAGAAGATTACTTAATGTGATAATGATGCCCCTGGCAGGCAGGGAGGTGGAGGTAGCGGTGGCGATGGACGCCGAGAAGGCCTTTGACCGGGTGAAGTGGGACTATCTATGGGAGGTGCTCGGACGGTTTGGGTTCAGGGAGGGACTGGTGAATTGGATCAAATTATTATATCAGGCCCCAAAGGCCAACGTTAGGACTAACAGAGAAGTGTCGGAGTACTTTAGGCTGTACCGTGGGACCAGACAGGGCTGCCCGCTCTCCCCGCTGCTGTTTGCGCTGGCCATAGAGCCGCTGGCGATTGCGCTGAGAGCCGCAGAGTGATGGAAGGGGATGGTGAGGGGCGGAGTAGAACATGGGCAGCACGGTAGCATGGTGGTTAGCATAAATGCTTCACAGCTCCAGGGTCCCAGGTTCGATTCCCGGCTGGGTCACTGTCTGTGCGGAGTCTGCACGTCCTCCCCGTGTGTGCGTGGGTTTCCTCCGGGTGCTCCGGTTTCCTCCCACAGTCCAAAGATGTGCGGGTTAGGTGGATTGGCCATGCTAAATTGCCCGTAGTGTAAAAAGTAAGGTTAAGGGGGGGGGTTGTTGGGTTACGGGTATAGGGTGGATACGTGGGTTTGAGTAGGGTGATCATTGCTCGACACAACATTGAGGGCCGAAGGGCCTGTTCTGTGCTGTACTGTTCTATGTTCTATAGGGTCTCTCTTTATGCGGACGACCTGCTTCTGTACGTGTCGGACCCAGTGGCCGGGATGGGAAGTATACTGGGAATGTTCAGGAAGTTCAGCCAGTTTTCAGGATACAAATTAAATATGGCCAAGAGTGAAATGTTTGTGGTACAGGCAAGGGGCCAGGAGAACAGATTGAGAGGGCTACCGTTTAGGCTGGTTGAGGAAAATTTCCGGTACTTGGAAATCCAGGTGGCGCGAGACTGGGGCAGGCTGCACAAGTTAAATTTGGCCAGGGTGGTGGAGCAAATGAAGGGAGAGTTTCGGAGATGGGATGCACTCCCGCTGTCGCAGGCAGGGAGGGTGCAGACTGTAAAGATGACAATCCTCCCTAAATTCCGGTTTGTTTTTCAGTGCCTCCCGATCTTTGTCCCACAGTCCTTCTTCAAAAGAGTTAACAGGATGATCATGAGCTTTGTCTGGGCGGGAAAATCCCCACGGGTGAAGGAGGCGATGCTGGAGAGGAACCGCTACTGGGCGGCCAACATCGCTATGATAAGGAAGTGGATGGTGGGTATGGGGTCTATCTGGGAGCGGGTGGAGGCGGCTTCGTGCAGGGGCTCCAGCCTGGCAACCCTGGTCACGGCTCCTCTACCGCTGCCGCTGGCCAGGTACTCCACCAGCCCGGTAGTGGTGGCGACCCTGCGGATATGGGGCCAGTGGAGGATGCATGTAGGGGAGATGGGGGCATCGGTTTGGGCACCAATCTGCAACAACCATCGGTTTTCCCCCAGGAGTATGGATGGGGGGTTTCGAGCATGGCGGCGGGGGTGGGAAGGGTGAGCGATATGTTCCTGGAAGGGAGCTTTGCGAGTTTGGAGGAGAAATTTGGTCTGGTGAGGGGAAATTATTTTAGGTACCTACAGTTGCGGGACTTTGTCCGTAGACAGGTCCCATCCTTCCCACGCCTCCCGCCAATGGGGATCCAAGACAGAATAGTCTCTAGGGGGGGAAGAAGGGGAGGGTAGAGTCTCTGATATTTATAAGGTGCTCATGAGGGAGGAAGGGTCCCAGACGGAGGAACTGAAACTCAAATGGGAGGAGGAGCTAGGCGGGGAAATGGAGGACGGGCTGTGAGCAGAGACCCTGAGTAGGGTAAATTCGACCGCAACATGTGCCAGGCTCGGCCTGATTTAATTTAGAGATAGAGAAATACAGCACAGAACAGGCCCTTCGGCCCACGATGTTGCGCCGAACTTTTGTCCTAGGTTAATCATAGAATTTTGGACAAATTTTCATGGCCAATTCACCCAACCTGCACATCTTTGGACTGTGGGAGGAAACCGGAGTACCCGGAGGAAACCCACGCAGTCACGGGGAGGATGTGCAGACTCCACACAGACAGTGACCCAAGTCGAAATCGAACTTGGGACCCTGGAGCTGTGAAGCAATTGTGCCATCCACAATGCTACCGTGCTGCCCTTAAGAAGTTAACCTACACTCCATTATTCTACCCTAATCCATGTACCTATCCAATAGCCGCTTGAAGGTCCCTAACGTTTCCGACTCAACCAATTTCACAGGCAGTGCATTCCATGCCCCCACTACTCTCTGGGTAAAGAACCTACCTCTGACATCCCCTCTATATCTTCCACCATTTATCTTAAATTTATGTCCCCTTGTAATGGTGTGTTCCACCCGGGGAAAAAGTCTCTGACTGTCTACTCTATCTATTCCCCTGATCATCTTATAAACCTCTATCAAGTCGCCCCTCATCCTTCTCCGTTCTAATGAGAAAAGGCCTAGCACCCTCAACCTTCCCTCGTATGACCTACTCTCCATTCCAGGCAACATCCTTGTAAATCTCCTTTGCACCTTTTCCAAAGCTTCCACATCCTTCCTAAAATGAGGCGACCAGAACTGCACACAGTACTCCAAATGTGGCCTGACCAAGGTTTTGTACAGCTGCATCATCACCTCACGGCTCTTGAATTCAATCCCTCTGCTAATGAACGCTAGCACACCATAGGCCTTCTTCACAGCTCGATCCACTTGAGTGGCAACTTTCAAAGATCTATGAACATAGACCCCAAGATATCTCTGCTCCTCCACATTGCCAAGAACCCTACCTTTAACCCTGTATTCCGCATTCATATTTGTCCTTCCAAAATGGACAACCTCACACTTGTCAGGGTTAAACTCAATCTGCCACTTCTCAGCCCAGCTCTGCATTCTATCTATGTCTCTTTGAAGCCGACAACAGCCCTCCTCACTATCCACAACTCCACCAATCTTCGTATCATCTGCAAATTTACTGACCCACCCTTCAATTCCCTCATCCAAGTCGTTAATGAAAATCACAAACAGCAGAGGACCCAGAACTGATCCCTGCGGTACACCACTGATAACTAGGCTCCAGGCTGAATATTTCCCATCCACCACCACTCTGTCTTTTATCGGTTAGCCAGTTTATTATCCAACTGGCCAAATTTCCCACTATCCCATGCCTCCTTACTTTCTGCACAAGCCTACAATGGGGAACCTTATCAAATGCCTTACTAAAATCCATGTACACTACATCCACTGCTTTACCTTCATCCACATGCTTGGTCACCTCCTCAAAGAAGTCAATAAGACTTGTAAGGCAAGACCTACCCCTCACAAATCCGTGCTGACTATCCCTAATCAAGCAGTGCCTTTCCAGATGCTCAGAAATCCTATCCCTCAGTACCCTTTCCATTACTTTGCCTACCACCAAAGTAAGACTAACTGGCCTGTAATTCCCAGGGTTATCCCTATTCCCTTTTTTGAACAGGGGCACGACATTCGCCACTCTCCAATCCTCTGGTACCACCCCTGTTGACAGCGAGGACGAAAAGATCATTGCCAACGGCTCTGCAATTTCATTTCTTGCTTCCCATAGAATCCTTGGATATATCCCGTCAGGCCCGGGGGACTTGTCTATCCTCAAGTTTTTCAAAACGCGCAACACATCTTCCTTCCTGACAAGTATCTCCTCGAGCTTATCAGTCTGTTTCACATTGTCCTCTCCAACAATATGGCCCCTCTCGTTTGTAAATACTGAAGAAAAATACTTGTTCAAGACCTCTCCTATCTCTTCAGACTCAATACACAATCTCTCGCTACTGTCCTTGATCGGACCTACCCTCGCTCTAGTCATTCTCATATTTCTCACATCTGTGTAAAAGGCCTTGGGGTTTTCCTTGATCCTACCTGCCAAAGATTTTTCATGCCCTCTCTTAGCTCTCCTAATCCCTTTCTTCAGTTCCCTCCTGGCTATCTTGTATCCCTCCAGCGCCCTGTCTGAACCTTGTTTCTTCAGCCTTACATAAGTCTCCTTCTTCCTCTTAACAAGACATTCAACCTCTCTTGTCAACCAATCTCTTCCCTGCCTGACAGGGACATACATATCAAAGACACGCAGTACCTGTTCCTTGAACAAGTTCCACATTTCACTTGTGTCCTTCCCCGACAGCCTATGTTCCCAACTTCTGAACTTCAATTCTTGTCTGACAGCATTGTATTTACCCTTCCCCCAATTATAAACCTTGCCCTGTTGTACGCACCTATCCCTCTCCATAACTAAAGTGAAAGTCACAGAATTGTGGTCACTACCTCCAAAATGCTCCCCCACTAACAAATCTATCACCTGCCCTGGTTCATTACCAAGTACTAAATCCAATATGGCCTCCCCTCTGGTCGGACAATCTACATACTGTGTTAGAAACGCTTCCTGGACACACTGCACAAACATTACCCCATCCAAACTATTTGATCTAAAGAGTTTCCACTCAATGTTTGGGGAAGTTGAAGTCACCCATGACTACTACCCTGTGACTTCTGCACCTTTCCAAAATCTGTTTCCCAATCTGTTCCTCCACATCTCTGCTGCTATCGGGGGGCCTATAGAAAACTCCCAACAAGGTGACTGCTCCTTTCCTATTTCTGACTTCAACCCATATTACCTCAGTAGGCAGATCCCCCTCAAACTGCCTTTCTGCAGCTGTTATACTATCTCTAATTACCAATGCCACCCCCCCCACCTCTTTTACCATCCTCCCTAATCTTGTTGAAACATCTATAACCAGGGACCTCCAACAACCATTTCTGCCCCGCTTCTATCCAAGTTTCCGTGATGGCCACCACATCGTAGTCCCAAGTACCGATCCATGCCTTAAGTTCACCCACCTTATTCCTGATGCTTCTTGCATTAAAGTATACACACTTCAACCCATCTCCTTGCCTGCAAGTACTCTCCTTTGTCAGTGTTACCTTCCCCACTGCATCACTACGTGCTTTGGCGTCCTGAATATCGGCTTCCTTAGTTGCTGGACTACAGATCCGGTTCCCATTCCCCTGCCAAATTAGTTTAAACCCTCCCGAAGAGTACTAGAAAACCTCCCCCCCAGGATATTGGTGCCCCTCTGGTTCAGATCCAACCCATCCTGCTTGTACAGGTCCCACCTTCCCCAGAATGCGCTCCAATTATCCAAATACCTGAAGCCCTCCCTCCTACACCATTCCTGCAGCCACGTGTTCAACTACACTCTCTCCCTATTCCTAGCCTCGCTATCACGTGGCACCGGCAACAAGCCAGAGATGACAACTCTGTCTGTCCTGGCCTTTAACTTCCAGCCTAACTCCCGAAACTTGTTTATTACCTCCACACCCTTTTTCCTACCTACGTCGTTGGTACCAATGTGCACCACGACTTCTGGCTGCTCACCCTCCCCCTTCAGGATCCTGAAGACACGATCCGAGACATCCGTGGCCCTGGCACCCAGGAGGCAACCTACCTTTCGGGAGTCTCGCTCGCGACCACAGAATCTCCTATCTATTCCCCTAACCATTGAATCTCCTATTACTATTGCTTTTCTATGCTCCCCCCTTCCCTTTTGAGCCCCAGAGCCAGACTCAGTGCCAGAGACCTGGCCGCTGGGCCTTCCCCCGGTAGGTCATCCCCCCCAACAGCATCCAAAACGGTATACTTGTTTTGAAGGGGAATGGCCACGAGGGATCCCTGCACTGTCTGCCTGTTAGTTTTCTTTCCCCTGACTGTAACCCAGCTACTCTTGTCCAGTACCTTTGGTGTGGCTACCTCCCTGTAACTCTTCTCGATAATCCCCTCTGCCTCCCGGATGATCCGAAGTTCATCCAGCTCCAGCTCCAGTACCTTAACACAGTCTCTGAGGAGCTGGAGTTGGGTGCACTTCCCGCAGGTATAGTCAGCGGGGACACCAGTGGTTTCCCTCACCACCCACATCCTACAGGAGGAGCATGCAACTGCCCTAGCCTCCATCCCCTCTTACTTTACAGAATTTAAGGTCGTTCACCGGGACCACATGACGGTGGTTCGGATGAGCAAATTCTTTGGGGTAGAGGACAAATGCGCTAGGTGCGCAGGAGGACCAGCGAACCACATTCACATGTTTTGGGCATGCCCTAAGCTTAGGGGGTACTGGGAGGGATTTGCGGGCGTCATATCCCGGGTGCTAAAAACAAGGGTGGCGATGGGTTCAAGGGTGCCAATTTTTGGGGTTTCGGAAGACCCGGGAGTCCAGGGGGAGAAAGAGGCTGATGTTTTAGCCTTTGCTTCCTTGATAGCCCGGAGACGAATACTATTGGCATGGAGGGACTCAAAGCCTCCGAAGACTGAGTTGTGGCTTGCGGACATGTTGCGTTTCCTGGGTATGGAAAAAATTAAGTTCGCCTTCAGGGGATCTGTACAGGGGTTCACCTGAAGGTGGCAACCATTTATTGACTTCTTTGTGGGAGAGTGCGCGTCAGCAGGGGGAGGGGATGGGGGGGGGGGATAGAGTAGAGTGGAGTAGGAGGGATAAATTGGCGGGTAGTACCGGTGGGAGAGGAGCGGGCTTGTGCAGTATGTTACGATTGAAGTATTGAATGTACTTGGATGTTTGCACATTTTTGCCTTTTTTGCTTTCTTTCTGTTGATGTCTGTAATTGTTTACAAAGCCAAAAGCTACCTCAATAAAATGGTTTATTAAAAAAATATATATATACTTAATGTTTCTTGTTTAACAAATGATTTATTCTTTGTTAAAAGTTCATCAGCGGACTCCTGTGAATCTGTTCAGTAGCTACCCACCACGGTTTCTTAAAAAATAGGGTCTATCACTCTGGGATCCGACTTATCCAGTAGAATGATCAGCTGGGATATTAACCGAAGGATATAATTCAATTGGAATCGGTTCAGAGAAGTTCACTTCGTTGAAGTGGTTGATGTAAGAAGAAAGGTTGAGCAGGTCAGAGAGGTGATCCTATTGAAACATATGCAATTCTCAGAAACTGGATGTTTCCACTTTTGGGAGAGTCTAAAACTATAGGTAACAGTTTAAAAATAAGTGATCGCCCATTTAAGACCCCACTCTACACCACCCTCACCCTCACCACCCCCGCACCCCTACCTTCACCCCCACCCTCACCACACCCCCACTCCTCGGCATGCGGTCTAATCATGCGTCGTTGGGAGGGGGGGGTAAAGCGAATGAGTTGATTTTGAAATGGCATTTGCTGTATGTTATTATTTGGTTTTACCTTGTTATAATGAAAAACATTTTTGAATATTTTTTCAAAACCAACATGCAGCAAGACCAGGACAACATTCAGACTTGCTGACAAATAGGAAGTAATAAGTCTGTTCACCATGTACAATGTACAAAATAGGAGTGTGATGGAATACTCTCCACTTGCCTGGATGAGTGCAGCTACAACAACACTCAAGAAGACTGACGCCATCCAAGTGTGAATTTCAATACGTACCTTAGTTTGAAGCTCGCAGGTCAGGAACACTGGCTCCCGACGCACCTAAGGCCTCCTGAAAATTCGCTAACCAGGAACTGGATGCACATATGGATTTCAGTGGTTTTGCATTCTTTTGGCTAATGCGCGCCTGCATGGAAAAGAGAGGGGGAAACGGCGCGAAAAGGCAGGTCAGATCAGAATACAGAGCATTATCATCTTGTAGGTGCCCCAGGGAGCAGGATACAAGAGGGTGACGGAGAGTTTCTAAAAAGAAGTCTCCGGCAAAGTATAAAAGCCAGAGAGCAGAAATGTGTCCCTGAAGTCAAGTTAAGTAAAGGAGCAGAAAAATAGGATCTAAATTCAAGCACGAGCTGCAAGGAGTAGACTTTAAGAGAAGTGGGCACAAGAGGAGCCTGAAGACCCAAGAAGGCAGCCGAAGGTTGGTGACTGTGCTGCAGGCCCACTGGGACAAAAACACAACTTTTGAGCAGCAATGTTCTGCTTTGCATGGCCAAAGATCTGGGATTGTGCAAGGAACATGAAGTTCAAGCGCACTCACAGATCCAGGGAGAGTGCGGAAGGCCAAGATTTAATACTACGAGGTGGGTCATTGTCGAAAACAACCGGGAGGGAGTGAATTTTGAAGAGAATTCACAGGCGAGATCTTCAAATGTGGAGATTGAAAACCTTCATGAGAAAGACAGTTTCAGTGAGATTGGTCTGTTCACCATGTGACATGTTGAGCAATCCATGAATCCTGTTTTGAGCACATTGATCATCTATTGTGTAGTGTGGTGCGACCGACCACAGGTTTGCCTGTTAATTCAGATACCTCATAATTATTCTGAATCTTAGAGGATAAGATATATAGATAGTAACATAGCTTGCTTAATCGGTATTCCCATGCACCAAGTTAAACATTAACTCCCTGCACCGCTGAGTACCCACACACATGGATTGCAGCGATTCAAGGTGGCAGGAGGCTCACCACCTCACTTCTCACGGGCAATTAAGGAGGGGCAATAAAAATGCTGGCCGAGCCAGCAATGCCAACATCCCATGAACAAATTTTTTTAAAAGAACAATCTTTATAACTGTTATTGGTTTGGGACCAAAATACTTGTTGGATGTACTATTCCAAGTAGTTTTAACCAGCATCAGTATGTATTTGGGCAGCATGGTAGCACAGTGGATAGCACTGATGCTTCACAGCTCCAGGGTCGCAGGTTCGATTCCCGGCTTGGGTCGCTGTCTGTGCGGAGTCTGCACGTTTTCTGTGCGTGGGTTTCCTCCGGGTGCTCCGGTTTCCTCCCACAAGTCTCGAAAGACATGCTCTTATGTGAATTGGACATTCTGAATTCTCCCTCCGTGTACCCGAACAGGCGCCGGAATGTGGCGACAAGGGGCTTTTCACAGTAACTTCATTGCAGTGTTAATGTAAGTCTACTTTTGACAATAAAGATAAGGGGCTGCATGCTTTTGCCGGCAGCCCAGGGGTTTCCCTACAGCGTGGGACTGCCCCACAATGGGAAACCCCATTGATCAGCTAAAAACACAGATGTTTGTTTGACAATGCAATTGAAGACAATGGTGAAGTGTGTCCTGTGCACCACCTTGAACTCGATGACCCTGCGTCAATGATGACGCAATCCCCAAATGCTTTCATGTATAGTTATATAACTAAAGAAGATGCAATGCAGAACTACTTTAAAAATGAATAATACAAGAAAGACAAGACAAAAATATGAAGGGAGACTAGATTACAAGGCAGCAATATAATTGCAGTGTTCAATAATCGAATAAATCAGAGAAGCATAAGTGGAGATCTCAATCTGAACTCAAAGGTTGATTTTTACTGTCGCCCAAACATTATATCGCTTTTTCTCAAATTACAGTAATGTGTGTGGGCTTTGGAGTCCAATCAAGTGTATTAGAAATATGTAGAGCCTCTTAGAACAGTTGATGGCTTTTTTAAATTTGAAAAAAAAAGGTTATGGCCAATAGTTAAACCATTTCTAAAATTAAGAGCAACACAGATGAGGTAACTCAGCAAGCGTGCTGACAAGCCGTGGCTTTATAAGCCAAAAGACTGAGAGGATATGATAACTGATGGAGCTTTCAGGAATGAATCCATTAAAGCAATAGTCTTTACAACAAGGGTGAGGAGTGGAAAGAGACCAATGAGCAGCAGGGTGATTATGTTTTGTCCACTGTTGATAATGGCTGTCTATGGGTCGCCACTGATTTATTTCATGTTTTGCAATCAAGATATTGAATATCAGAATATCATGCAGATGCCTCCATTCTCTCAGCCACTTTTAGATCCCACATTCTCAGTGTTCAATATTCAGACAATGAAAGGTGGCAGAATCATGTAAAACCAGTCTGGTGATCTCATTGCTTACAATTGGCCAGCAGTGGGCTGCCAAATGCTTCAGAATATTGACTGCAGCATGTATGGTCTGGCTTGGACACAAGCCTTGGACAGCAATACAAGAACATTTATCAGTAATACATACAGCATACTTCTGGCATAAAGTGTATGCACATTGCCTGACATATTGCATGCTAAATCAAAACCTGTGTGAAACCACCAAATTTCAAGTGTGTAAATAATGCATACAAGAACAGTTGGAATCAGGAACAAAAGGTTTCTTTGGCATAATCATTATTTCCCTTTCAAAATAGTAACTAAATAAATATAAATGAAATTTTACCTATTTTTCTTGGAATGTTCATCTTTTCCTCTTTTGACTCCAAATATCCTGGTAATCAGTGCACTAAACAATAATGTGGAAGAATTTCGAACCTGGTAGTCAAAAGTAAAGAGAATGTTATGGACTGCAGACAGCTTTCCTATTGCCTTTTTAAAAAAATTACCTCTTTATTACCACTGTAGTCATGTTTCAAACCCGATTGTAAGGAAACTAAACAAATGAGCATTTCAGGATCAAATATACATAATGGAAGAATCAAAATGATATTGTGATATTCAATGTTCTGTATGAGGAAAATATTCCTTGGGAAAAATCAGACTGGAAGGTCATTTGAGAATGCAAAATGTGTAGTAAATTAAAGAAACCTCATACGCTATCGTCATCAACAATATTGGTTAAACCTTCTACAATGAATAAGCTTCTGATACTACTCTCACAATTGAATTATCAAAGCTGATTCCAAGAAGAAGCACGGTAGCACAGTGGTCAGCACTGTTGCTTCACAGCTCCAGGGACCCGGATTCGATTCCCGGCTTGGGTCACTGTCTGTGCCGAGTCTTCACATTCTCCTCGAGTCTGCGTGGGTTTACTCCAGGTGCTCCAGTTTCCTCCCACAAGTCCCGAAAGATATACTTGTCAGGTGAATTGGACATTCTGAATTCTCCGCCTGTGTATCCGGCGCCGGAGTGTGGAGACTAGGGGATTTTCACAGTAGCTTCATTGCAGTGTTAATGCAAGTCTACTTATGACACTAATAAAGATTATTATTTTCCTTTTTCCATTGATCAACATTGCATGTTTATTACTGCAATAAATATTTATCAATTCTAAACATAATTTTTATTAATGGTTTCCAGGTTTGAAGCTTCTGAGAATATGGTTGGTGAGAATTACTGAAGTCAAAGAAAATGAATACAAGTTAATACAATTTTCTTTGAAAATGAGTTTAATGTCTCATCTAAAAGAGGGTACCTTTGACAATGTAGCACTCAGTACCATCTAGAAGCATTAGCCTCAATTCCATTTTCAAGTCTCTGGAGTGGGATTTTAAACTGTAACCTTCGGACTATTAAAGGAAAGTGCTACCACTTAGCCTCACAAAATTTCCAGGTTTAGTGGCAATTTCATTTCCAAATTTGGCATATTTTTGTGCTTTGTGTCCCTGCATTTCAGGAATTGGACTGTCTGCCCAAAATGATTTCATATAGAGAGAGCTCTCTGCAGCTGGCAGAGGTGACACTGAATTTGAATCCAGGGTTGAAATGACCTAGTACAATCTACTCTACTGCCTGTCCCCAGCTATACACAACCATGAGGTCTAAATTTGATATTTTGGTTTTTCAGGACTATTGATTCTGGCTGCACCTTTTTTAAAACTATTAGCCAGCAAAACAACAAGGTGCAGTTAAGTATACAATTTTATTTCCAGTAAACTGAAGTTGTATCTCAGATTGCAAGAGCGAGTCCAAAGTCAGTGAATAAATGTAATCAAAACTAAACTTGCATTCAGGACAATTGAAAAGTGTACTGAACGATAGTGGTTCAAAAAATCTCTCAATTTTAGCCTTTACTCAGTAAATTAATTTTTGTGCATCAAAAACACGTGGACCATACGTAAACCACAACTAACATGTTATTTTCCTTTAACCTGATAATTAAGGATTTAAATAAACATAATTTTTTTCTTTGGTAAACAAATTAAGGAAGGATTACATCCACAGCCAATATGTCTTTTGGAGACTTCTAGATTATACTTGTGTTTTGGCAACTTTGGTTATTTATTTTAGAGTAGGTTTGCTTGATTTGGTTGGTAATTCAGAGACATTTGCACAAATATCTCACTCCACAAAAAGCAGCCAGATTTTTTAAAAACCATCTCTTTCCTGCAATTTGACTTTGCTTCAGCTGAGAAATCTTTGAGCTTTGTGAAGGGATTCAGGTGAAATTTTCAACAAACTGCTGTGAGTCAACAATGTGTGCTTCAAATTCTTTCAATCACACTTAAATACTAATTTTAAAAGTTGAATAATTATCAGTAATAAGATAGTTTTCATAATACTTATAAACACTAATTTGTTATATCAATTCCCACAGAACTGGCAACAAAAGCCTGACTCTGATAATATTAATTGTGTTTTCTACTCTGATTTAAAAAACACCTTAAATACAATCAAATGGGTACAGATGGGAAAGCATGCAGTGGCAATATGACTGCAACTAAAATTGTACAAGGGCTCAATCCAACTAACCATTTTCCTGATCTCTGCCCATATACCATTCAAGTAATTAAAATTCAATTTGCAATAAGGTAAGCTAATTTACATTGCTGGAGACTGTTGCAAGTGATTCAAAATATAAACATATACATGGCCAAACTATCTAATAACAACATGTAGCCTGTTAAAACAATAAGCAGAACATTAGACTTTTACATCAGAATTTTTTAATTATCTTTGGTGATTCTATACATAAAAAGGTTGCTGAAGTAGGAATTAATTGGACGTCACAATGTAAAGCTCCAAAGTTCTAAGCTAACCAGCTCTGCAGTGCTCTTGCCAGGAGGTTATAGATTTAGGTTTTATACATGGATCATTTCAGTTTTGGCATCATCATATGAACCTGCCACGGATTGAGTAAACAATGCAAATGAATATTTAGCAATAATTGGTATCACATTATGATTTTATGCATATTTTGGTTTCATTTATCTTTCTTTTTGGTTTTGATCATATTAGTTTTTGGAAAAGATCCAGTTACCAGACTTCAAAGAGTGTAAAAAAGGTTATGACTTACTGCCCATACAGGAGACGTAAAACCAAGGATGGCGGCTTGTATTCCATCTGCCACATATGGAATTACATTTTCACCTAATCTGGTGTCTCTAAACAGCGCTCGCAAGATATTCAAAGCATGCACCTGACAAAAAAGTGTACATAAGCAATTGTGAACAAAAGCATGAAGTGCAAAAAACTTTTTCTGCAAAAAGATCACTTATCCACACCTGCTAAAAGGCACTTGTCACATGTGTACCACATAAAAACATATTAGACAATTTATAGAGGAGAACTGGACAATAGTAGGTGAGGTGACCAAAAGTGTAGTAAAATAATTAGGATTCCAGGAAACATGTAAACGTAAGACAACAGCAAGGCAAAAGGATTCAGGGAAAAAGCGCCAGAAAGTGGAACATCTTGATGATCAGGTAAACAGTTTGATGAGGGAACAGAATGCTTTATAACGTATAGAATCATAGAATTTACAGTGCAGAAGGAGGCCATTCGGCCCATCGAGTCTGCACTGGCTCTTGGAAAGAGCACCCATTTAAGCACACACTTCTAACCTATCCCTGTAACTCAGTAACCCCACCTAACCTTTTTGGTCTCTAAAGGCAATTCAGCATGGCCAATCCACCTAAACTGCACATCTTTGGACTGTGGGAGGAAATGGAGCACCCGGAGGCAACCCACGCAGACATGGAGAGACGTGCAGACTCCACACAGACAGTGACCCAAGCCGGGAAACGAACCTGGGACCCTGGAGCTGTGAAGCAACTGTGCTAACCAATGTGCTACCGTGCTGCCTCTTTGGCAGACAATGATTAACTTATGAAGGAGTACAGGAATGGTGTCAGAACTAAGGAAGCCATTAACAATGTCAGTGAACACTGGAACAAATACTGCAGCCACGGCATGATGCTGATGGCGAGGGTGGCTGAGGTGTCTACCAAGCAGATCACTTTGTCCTGTATAGAGTTGAGCATCTTGTCTGTTGATGCGTCTGCACCATTCCAGGCAAGTGAAGAATATTACCTCACATTCCCGATTAGGCGGTTGAAAGGCATTGAAGAATCAAGTGGGCCACTCACCACAGAATTCATATAGAATTAACATAGTTGGCCCAGGTAAGTTCCTGGTCAATAGTGACCTCCAAGATATTGATGGTGGGGGACTTGGTGATGGTAGATCAATTAAATGTTGTGAGGACGTGGTCAGAGTCACCTTTTTTGAAGATGGTCATTGTATGCTATTTGAGGGATGCAAAACTGTTGCAGTTTATTAGTCCAAGCCTTGATGTAAATGAGCACAGACTCCTTCAAAGTGAAGAAATTACAAATGAAATTGAACACTGAGTAATTAATAATAATAATCACCGGTTGTCACAAATAGGCTTCAATGAAGTTGCTGTGAAAAACCCCTAGTCGCCACATTCCGGCGCTCAGTACTTCCCTTGCTGTTTGTCAGGGATGAAACTGAAGAGATTTCTCATGATCCCCATCAACTACAGTGAAGGCAGTCAGAGGATTTGAGGGAATTCAGGGACTTCATCTTTGAAAGTGAAAAGTTTGGAATCCCTCGTGACAGAGACATTGTTATCAAGATTGTGTAACTGATCCCTGGGTGCGTTGCTGTGAAATTCATGGGAGCTGCCTTGGTTGTATCTGCATGTATTGCGCAGTGTAGTGTGTTCAAGGAACTTGTCTGTATATTCACATTTATGCCGAGAATTAACATGAGGCGCAAGATAAATACTTTAAATTGTTTTACTTTTCTGACTTTGTGCTGTAAAGTTCATCAAGTTTGTTCAAAAGCTGTGGAATCTTGTATCTTTATTCTCTTAGTAAGTACCTTGGCTCTCAAACTTTCTCTATTTTAAACAAAAAGTTCCTGGTCCCTAACCGGTCATACCAAAATCCTAGGGTCTGGTCCTGGAACATAGCAAACAAAGAACAAGTAACAATACAGCATAGGAACAGGCCCTTCAGCCCTCAGTGGTCATGATATCACCCTTGGCCAAAGCCCTCAGCACTTCCTATAACTATTTGTCACGGTCCATAGTCTTTGCTACATCTAGCCTGCACAGTCAGTTCTTGATGTAATGCGTGAACAGAATTGGTTTTAAGATATCATCTGTGATGGTGAGGCCCCCACAAAGAGAGCCAAGAAAGATCATCCACTAAAACAAAGCTGAATCATTAAAAGTGCCACAGTCTTATCATTTGCATCAGATGCTGAGTTCTGCCATCATTGAGGATGCGCATGGAATTTCTTCCTTCATTAAATACTAATGAATTTAACTCACAACTGTATGTCGCAGGATTCCAGAGCTTTGACCTGATCCAAAAGGTGTAGTTTTATTTAGGTCTGACTATAACGCACTGCTTTCTCTTCATTCAATTCGCACCACATAATATCAAGAAACAGCTGAAAGTACTGGAGAGTGCTCAGGCCATGGGTCTGACAACATCCCTTAATAAGGGGATCAGGCGTTATGGGAGAAGGCAGGAGAATGGGGATGAGAAACATATCAGCCATGATTGAATGGCGGGGCAGACTCGATGGGCCAAATGACCTAATTCTGTTCCATGTCCTATGGTCTTAACAAACATGTGGTCCAGAACTAGTTACAGCCTGAGCCAAGTAGTTCCAATACAGCTACAACATTCACATCCATCTGACAATGTGGTAATTAGTCCAGGTATACCTTGTCCAGAAAAAGGGACAAACCCAATTACTGCCCATCAGCCTCCTCTCAATCATCAACAAAGTGACAGCTGGTGAATTTGACAGTGCTACGAAGCAGAATTTACACAGCAATAACTTGTTCACTGACGCTCGGTTTGGGTTCCACCAGTGCCACTTGGTTGTTGAACACACAAAATATGAGCAGCAGTCCATATAGCCTGCTCCATTGAGCAAAGCGATCATGACTGAGCATCCTGCCCACTCCCCAGATCCCACAACCCCCTCAACTGAAGCAATCTCTTAGTGTCTGCCTTTTCAAATTTAGGATTCCGGCTTCAATGAGATCGCCTCTCCTTCTTCTTAAATACAGAGAATTTGCTCGGTCTCTCACAGGTCAATCCTTCATCCCGGGGACCAACTGAGTGAACCTTTGCTGGAACATCTCCAATGCAAGGATATCTTTTCTTAAATGTGTAGCAAGATTTCTTCATTCCTGTACACCCATCCTTAGATTGGCCAATAAAGACCAACAGGCCTTTTGCCTTCCTAATCTAATCCCAATTTGCCATATTCTTATTGAATGGCAGAACATGCTCGAAAGGTTGAATGGCTACTCCTGCTCCTACTCCTCAAGTTTTCCAGCACTGCCAAGAGACCCTTAGGCCCACTGTGTATGCACCAGCCATCAAGCACCTACCTATTCTAATCCCATTTCCCAGCACTTGCTCTATACCCTTGCGCGTAACTATGGCATTTCAAGTGCTCACCCTAATGCGTCTTAAAATGTTGAGGGTGCACGCCTTTGCCACGCTTTCAGGCAGTGAGTTCCAGATTCCCACCACCCTCTGGGTCAAAATGTTATTCCTCAAATCCCCTCTAAATCACCTGCCCAGACATTATATCTATGCCTCCTGTTTATGGCCCCTCGACTAAAGGGAAGTTTTTTTACTATTTATCCTATCCATGTCTCTCAATTTTGTACATCTCAATCAAGTCCCCCCTCAGCATTCTCTGCTCTAAGGAAAACAACCCCAGCCTAACCAGCCTCTCCACATCATGGCTACCATCGACACCGCAAACTGCCAGCTCAAAGTGGAGAGGATCTCGAGGAAGATCGCGCATATAGACACTGACATTAAGTTTCTACAAAGATGCAAAAAAGCAAACAAGATCCCGAAAGGGCTACAGATCACAAACCCATTCAAGTCGACCTACAACACAGACTACGCTGAAAGACTCTGCCGCCGCACCTCTGTCACACTCCTCAAACACCTCGTACACCAGCTCTACAGCAGTCAACGCAACCTGGAAACCAAGATAGAGGCCATATTCTCAACTTGCGCTCAGGACACAGCAGACCAGCTGCGTAACACCGCCAAACAGATGAGACAACGATACTATGCCACCTATATGCACACCAAGAACAGGAAGCTTGAGAAACTCGGCATCACCACCAGCAGCAACCAAGCTTCCCCCGGTACCACAGTAGAAAACAATACAGGGAAATCTATTGTCAAATTGTCGGACTACACCCTTCAACCAGACGGAAAAAAAAAAGATTCACCTGAGGAAGGAGCAGTGCTCCGAAAGCTCGTGTTTGAAACAAACTTGTTGGACTTTAACCTGGTGTTGTAAGACTTCTTACTGTGCTCACCCCAGTCCAATGCCGGCATCTCCACATTATGGCTACATTAACACTGTAATGAAGTTACTGTGAAAAGCCCCTAGTCGCCACATTCCGGCGCCTGTTCGAGTAGACAGAAGGAGAATTCAAAATGTCCAAATTACCTAACTTTCGAGACTTGTGGGAGGAAACCAGAGCACCCGGAGGAAACCCATGCAGGCACGGGGAGAACATGCAGACACCGCACAGGTAGTAATCCAAGCTGAATTGAACCTGGGACCCGGACTCTGTAAAGCAACATTGCTAACCACTGTGCTACTGTGCCGCCCACAGGGAGGTACGGCTTCCTTCGAGCCGGAATTGAACCAGCGACCTAAGGATCCTGGTGAATCTCCTTTGCACTCTTCCTGGTACAATCACATCATCCCTAGTGTGCCGACCAGAACTGGACAAAGGACTCCAGCTGTGGCCCAACGGGCATTTAGTTCATAGAATGTACAGTGCAGAAGGAGGCCATTCAGCCCATCGAGTCTGCACCGGCTCTTGGAAAGAGCACCCTACCCAAGCCCATACCTCCACCCTATCCCCATAACCCAGTAACCCCACCTAACACGAAGGGCAATCTGGACCCTAAGGGCAATTTAACACAGCCAATCCACCTAACCTGCACATCTTTGGACTGTGGGAGGAAACCGGAGCACCCGGAGGAAACCCACGCACACACGGGGAGGATGTGCAGACTCCACACAGACAGTGACCCAAGCCGGGATTCGAACCTGGGACCCTGGAGCTGTGAAGCATTTGTGCTATCCACAATGCTACCGTGCTGCCCGATACAGCTCCATCATAGCCTCCCTGTGGTTATATTCTTTGGCTCGGCTAATAATAAAGGCAAGCATCCTGTATGCCTTCTTAACCACCTTATCTACCTATCCTGCTGCCTCCAGGGATCTATGGACATGCACCCTAAAATCCTTCTGGTCCTCTTTACTTGCTCGTATTCTGCCATTTATTGTGTATTCCCTTGCCTTGTTAATCTCCCCAAAATGCATTACCGCACACTTTTTCTTTATAGATATTTTTATTCAAGTTTGCATTTTTACACTGTACAAGAATGGATGAAACGGTTATTATTTATAAATTTACACATTGTTCCCATATTTATCAAACACCTATATTCACATCTAGATCAATAATGTACAGTACAAAGCAAGGGATATATCACCAATCCCTGCAGTACAGCACTGGACACAAGTTTCCAGTGACAAAAAGAACCTGAGACCATCACCCTCTGCCTCCTGCCCAAGTCCATAGTTATTATTTCTTGCTGCACCGAAATGCTAACTTTGAGTTCCTTGTACAAGCACAAATAATTGTCTTTGAACATCAAGAGCAGCACCAGGGTGCCAGGAACCCGGGTTCAATTCTGGCCTTGGATGACTGTGCGGAGAATGCATGTTCTCCCCATGTCTGCGTGGGTTTCCTCCGGGTGCTCCAGTTTCCTCCCACAGTCCAAAGATGTGCAGGTTAGGTGGACTGGCCATGATCAATTGTCCTTTGGTCTCCAAAGATGTGCAGGTTAGGTGGGGTTATGAGGATAAGTTGGGTGAGTGGGCCTGGGTAGTGTGCTCTTTCAGAGGGTCGGTGCAGTCTACATGGGCTGAATAGCCTCCTTCTTCACTGTAGGAATTTTATAATTCTATCAACACAGGTTTCACACCTTTTTTTAAATTCTGCTTTTCTATTGTTCCAACCAAAGTGAATAACTTCACACTTCACCTGTACAGCCTCTTTGCTGCCTCACATAGCTCATTTTTTGATATTTAGTTTGATATTATCAGCAGATTTAGATTCACAGATACTGTCTGACCTACTGAGATTGTGCAGCATTTTCTGTTTTTGTTTCAGATTCCATCATCCGCAGAAATTTGCTTTTATCTTTGATACATCAGTTTCTGTCTATCATCAAAGTTATTATTTTAGATAGTAAATAAACGCTCCCCAGTGCTGATCCTTATGGCACTCCACTATTCACTGCCTGCCAACTTCAAAAAGCCCCATTTATGCCCACTGGCTGCTTTCTATCCATTAACCAATTGTCTTTCCAGATGAATGTATTATCCCTAACACCATGAGCCCTTATTTTGCTGAATAACCTTTTGTGTGGCACTTTATTGAATGTCTTTTGGTAATTCAAGCACTAGTTCCACTTTATCTACCCACATACTCAAACATCTCTAATAAGTGTATTAAACAGGATTTCTAAGTGCATTGTTAAGTGCACTTAACTATTGTTAAAGTTCCAACCTAAAGGGTCCGTTCCAGTGTTTAAGGAATTTTGGAAAATCATAGCTGGCACAACCGCTATCTCTTCAGTTATCTCTTTTAGAGGGTGGCGAATGTAACCCCTTTATTTAAGAAAGGAGGGTGGGTGAAAACAAGGAATTACAGGCCAGTTAGCCTAACATCAGTAGCATGGAAAATGCTACAGTCTATTACAAAGGATGTGATAACTGGACACTTAGAAAATATCAACAGGCTTAGGCAAAGTCTTTATGAAAAATAAGTCTTTAGGCAAAGGATTTATGAAAGGGAAATCATGCTTGATAAACCTACTGGATTTTTTGTGGATTTAACTATTGAATAGTTAAGGGAGAACCAGTGGATATGGCGTTTTTAGATTTCCGAAAGTTTTGGAAAAAGTCCCACATCAGAGGTTAATGTGCAAAAGTAAAGCAAATGGGATTGGGGGTAACATATTGGCATGGATTTAGATTTGGTTCACAGACAGGAATCGGCGAGTAGGAATAAATTGAAGTTTTTCCAGAGTGGCAGGTGGTCGTGATTAGTGGGGTACCGCAGAGATCAGTGCCTGGGCCCTCAGCTATTCACAATATACATATCACCGATTGGGATGAGGGACCCAAATGTAATATGTCCAAGTTTGCTAACAACAACAAAACTAGGTGGGCATATGAGTGCTGAGGATAATGTAAAGAGGCTTCAAGGCAATGTACACAAGTTGAGTGAATAGGCAAATACATGGCAGATACAGCAGAACGTGGATGAGTGTGAAGTCATCCATTTTGATAGGAAAAATAGAATCGGAGAGTATTATTTACATGATGTCAGATTAAGAAATGTTTTTTTAAAAAGGGACCTGGATGTCCTTTACCACCAGTCACTGAAAAGCATGCAGGTGCAGCAAGCAGTTAAGAAGGCAAATGGTATGTTATCTTTCATTGAAAGGGGATTTGCATACAGGAACAAAGATTCCTTACTGCAACTGCATTGGGCCTAAACGAGACCACACCTGAGTGCAGTTTTGGTGTCCTTACCTCAGAAAGGAAATACTTGCCATAGAGGGTGTGCAGCAAAGGTTCACCAAACTGATTCCTGGGATGACACGACTGTCATATGAAGAGAGATTGGGCTGACTAGAACTGCATTCACTGAAGCTGAGGAGAATGAGAGGAATCTCGTTGAAATGTATCAAATTCTGACAGAGCTGGACAGACTGCCTGCAGGGATGTTTTTCCAATTGGCTTGGGGGGGGGGGTCAAGAACAAGAGAGCACTGTCTCAGGATACGGGGCAGGGCATTTAGGGCTGAGATGAGGGGGAATATTCTTTACTCAGAGCTGGTGAAGCTGTGGAATTTCCTACCACAGAAGTCTGGTTTAGCTCACTGGGTTAAATCGCTGGCTTTTAAAGCAGACCAAGCAGGCCAACAGTATGGTTCGATTCCCGTACCAGCCTCCCCGGACAGGCGCCGGAATGTGGCGACTAGAGGCTTTTCACAGTAACTTAATTGAAGCCTACTCGTGACAATAAAGCGATTTTCATTTTCATTCATTCCTGTAGAAGCCAAGTCACTGAATATATTTGAGGAAATAAATGAGATTTCTAGACACTAAACACAAAGGGTATGGGGAGAGAGTGGGAGTGTCGCATTAAGATAGAGGATCAGCCATGATCATACTGAATGGCGGTGCAGGCTCGAGGGGCCAAATGGTCTACTCCTGCTCCTATTTTCTATGTTTCTATGAACATTGTGAAGACTTTCTAGAGCATGAAAGTTGAGTTCGTAGATTCTCTCTTCATCACCAGTTTTATGATTCCATAGCCATCACCTACAGTGCAGAGCCTTATTTTGTTTAGTTGCCGCTTCAGTGATTTTGGCACCACATTTGAGTTTACCTAATTTGGGTATTGCTCAATAATGTTTTCTTCACAACTAGTGGAACTGATTGTCAGCAACAATGTCGTGAAAGATAATCCACTGGGTTGAGCTTGCCTGGCTGGTACTCAAACAAGTGTATGAGTTGACTACCGCTGTTCTATTCGAGTGGGTGATTTGGTACATGGGTTGTTATACAATCATACTAGGAGTCTATGGTTGATTATTCCTTCAAACTCATTTCCATACAAGTAGAATTGAAAGTTAAGATACCCATGTGTTTGAGAGTGCCTCTCTGTTTGCGAATAATGCTGCTTTAGAGACATTAGAGACCTACTTGCCATTGCAATGATAGATGGGTTGCCTTCTTTATCTTTCTGCACAAGAACTGCAACTGAGGCAACCAGGCTTGCACCCATGACTAGCTGGGTAGTTTTCCCTGGGTCAAAATAAGCATTGTGCAACTTGCTAACAACTGCCATTTGATCTTGTGAGCTGCCTGATCAGGTACTATTTCTTCACCACTGAACACGTGACCAAATAATTCAATTCCGCTTTCATTGACCAAATACTTGTCTTTGTTCAAGGTACGGTACATTCTGTAAGTTGTAAGCATGCATGTAGGCGTGTCACGAGTTCAGTACAATCGTTGATGTGTGATGAATGTAGCAATTTCAGATATATTGTACTATATGTATTTGGTGCAGTAAGGGTTAAAAGCCTGGGTGAGTGTGGACTGCTGCAGTCACGTTTTTAAAAAATCCTGGTTTGAAAGGCAGCAGAGGCTTTTTGGAGACAGACGTGTACTATATGTATTTGGTGCAGTGAGGGTTAAAAGCCTGGGTTAGTGTGTGACTGCTGCTGTCATGTTTTTTTAAAAATACTGGTTTGAAAGGCAGCAGACACTTTTTGGAGACAGACGTGTAATTAAAGCATTGCAAACGAAAGATCATAATTCATTCCAACCATGAATATTGTTTGCTGAAGCTGGTAAAATGAAATTTTGTTTATATTAAGAGAGTTCTTCAGGGAGTAGATAGTTAGAGACATTGTTTTCAGCGATGTAGTTAATGGGAGGAGCCAGGGACTGCAGCAGTCAAGTGTTGGGGTTTGGGGTTTTAGTTCAGTTAAAGATTTGACTGGGGACAGACCAGGCTAGCAGTTTCTGGAGAAACAGAGAGTTTAGATTTGTTAACAGGCTAGTGTCTTCTCTCAAAGCAGTTCAGTTAAAAAGATTTTGCCTGTGAACAGAACAAGAGTTTCTGGAAGGCTGGCAGATTAACCATAGTTTGACAGGCAAGAATTTGCAAATTGGGTTCCTGAAGGATCTCTCTTTCTCAAAGTGGTTATCCAATACATCTTTTTACAGCAAGTATTTCTGGGTTGGCTTCTGCATTTAAGTGGATTTGACCGAGATGATTATTGTTTGAGTGAAGATAAAGATAGCAGATGAAGGAGAGCATGCAAATTGGAAGAGCGTAAAAGGTTGTAATTTAATCTTATGCTTCAAATGGCACCACATAGCATTTGAGCTTCACTTCAATGGCAACTTTATTTATTCATTCACAAAAATTCTTGACGTAGTTTATTATCCTTCAATTTATTCAGAGTGCTGCGATCAAAGTTAAACTATACGATTTCTCAGCTCATACATCCAGCATTACATGGGAGTCACAAAATAAAACATTGCACTCAAAAACTTCTCTCCCCTCAACTGCGGTCTGCTGATTTTCTAAAAGTATTTTGGTTCCATTATAAGTTAAGTACAAAACATCAAGCTTAACATCTTTTGATCACCATTTCCTTTCAATAAAGATTTATTGATTTTCGAACACTTTTGTTTTAATGAGTTTTGATGACATAATTAAGCAACATTATTGGCAGGAGTTACTGAATTTCACAGTGAGGATACACATCAGCAGAGTAATGGTTTGATACCTGAACCACTTCAGGAATAAACTATCAATTAATTTGCACATTTCAATCCAGTTCCCCCGCACCTTTCAGTTCATAGAATTCCCTACAGGACAGAAAGTGGCCATTTGGCCTATCGAGTCTGCACCAGTCCTTGGAAAGAGCGCCCTACTAAAGACCATGCCTCTATCCTACTCCCATAACCAGTAACCCAACCTAAGGGACAATTTGGCAAATCCATTCCACCTAACCTGCACATCTTTGGACTGTGAGTGGAAACAGGAGCACCCGGAGGAAATCCACGCAGACACGGGGAGAAAGTGCAAACGCCACAGATTGTCACCCGAGGCTGAATGAACACTGGGTCCCTGAAGCTGTGAGGCAGCAGTGCAAACCACTGTGCTACCCAAAACATTTACCCACATAAACATCTCCAGTGCCCTGTGCCCTGAAACTATGTAATCAATGTTCACTGTTCAACCAAAATAGGATATGAAAAGGCAAACAAATAATTCAAAAAATGCTAAGATTTTAATTCTAACATTAGTTTTTCAACTATTATCTTGATAAGTGCACTCCCAAAATATTTGCTAAAAATCTCACTTTAAATTAAATCATCCAAAGAGTATTCTCAAAACCATTCGGCTCCAGGCCTCATTATAGCCTTGGTTCAAACATGGACAAAAGAACTCAAGTCCAGGGGTGAAGTGACTCCCCTTCACATCAAGGCTGCATTTAGATGGGGTTATCTCATCAAGCAGCCCAATAAAATTGAAATCAATGGAAGAAAATGTTCCCCTGACTGAAGTCATATCTAGCACAAAACATGAAGGCTGTGTTAGTTGGAGACCTATGATCTCAATCCAGGATGTCGCTGCAGGAGTTCCTCACACACAACTGCCTTCAGGTGCTACCACGACTGAAGAACTGCCTGTCCTCTTTCCTTAAAGGGAAGGGAATCCCTTTAAGGGATTACATGCTAATGCATGTAAAATTGGGTTAGGGCTCCCATAATTAGACCGCTACCAGAATTTTCTGGAATATGTTTGTCAAGAGTCCAAATTGTTAAGATGAAAATTGTGATCCAACAGTGGTTCCAGAACAGGTTCTTATGGGGCCCAAACTTGCGTCACTGAATAGATACTATTTACCCCTACTCTACCTTTTCTCTTGCAGCCAGCTAGCTGTCCATTCTGCTACCTGTCCCTGATTCTGTATGCCCTGACTTTAGGCATTTGTACCTTATCAAAGGCACTTTAGAAAGCTATACATATGTATCCATCATATGCCACTGTCTACTCTTTTCAATTCCTCAAAGAATTCAAAAGGCTCCTACAAGTGCACAATGCCTGACATAGTGGTGAATGTACACATTGGACACTAACATGAACATTTCAATAGAGTGAACAAAAACACAAAATTGTTTCTTCCACAACAAAGGAAATTTCCCAAACTCTCCTATAACTAGTAATACCGTGAGGCATGCCAGTGTATTGAGCTCTTCGAATTAAACTAGTCTAACAAGTATTAATACACACCACATGAATAAATGAAACTAATGCAATGACATAGATTTATAAGTGAATTTAATTTGAAAAATAACCCTTGTAACAAATGTGCTCCTCAAGTTTTTTGTTAATGAGGATGCAGTTAGGGACAACAGCTGTAGTCGTGATGCAGTGTTTCACTGTTTGCCCGAGCTTTTTTTTGAGGGCGGCATGGTACGCACAGTGGTTGCTTCACAGCACCAGGGGCCGGGTTTGATTCCCGGCTGGGTCACTGTCTGTTTTGGAGTCTGCACGTTCTCCCTGTGTCTGCAGTGGGTTTCCTCCGGGTGCTCTGGTTTCCTCAGTCCCGAAAGATGTGCTTCTTAGGGGAATTGGACAATCAGGAATTCTCCCTCTATACCCAAACTGGTGCCAAAGTGTGGTGACGAGGGAATTTTTCATAGTAACTTCACTGCAGTGTTAATGTAAGCCTACTTGTGACACTAATAAGATCCATTATTAAAGACTGCGCCACCAGCCGAAGTATTGTCAGTTGACAGTGGATTTCACCACTGAAAAGCTTTCCCCACCACAGAATCACACATGTTTCGATGCATGCTGCCAAGACTTTAAATTAATCAAATGGAATGTGAAAAGCAAGGGAGCGGAAGTGGCACACCCTTCCAGCTCACACATTGGGAACTACAAGCCACTGACAAAATTCAGTCTATCTTCTGGAAATACAGTGGAGGTGAATAATGTTAGAAATTTCACAAAGGAGCTCCATTACCTTTTTGACAAGTCACCAAGGAATACAAAAAACACAACCTGAAATATAAAATGTGCACTACAGCACGAGAAAAAGAAATTGTACCACTCATTGCCTGTGCCAGAGAGTAGTTAGAATTGAACGGAGTGAGAATGATTGTACCATACAATATCTGCTTACACAAAATAACTCATTAACAAGAGCAATTCAGAGGACATTGCTAATGAGCTTCACTGTTTAAAATATAATCCAATATGACATAGTCGGCACTTTGTGTCACATTGTTACCTGTGGAATGGTGGCATGTTTCATCCTGGCACATCGCTAATGGTAAGGCAAGCGAGATCAGTTCGTTCATAGTCAGTTTCAGAAGACCCAAGTTGGAGCCCCTAGGTTCCGAAGACACCAAGGCCTGCAGTGAGGATAAATTGAAATGCACAATTTTAAAGAACCCCTTTACCCTTATACCTTTGAATGGGTTGCATTTTCTTCAAGTTATATCCGACTTAATATGAGGTTTGATTTCTGCCTACCATTTTCTCTCTCCTTCTTCTCTATACATATTTATCTTGCCGTTCTAGCAAACGGTTGCAAATTAAGCTGGCGATTACTTTACATTTATTAAAGTAAAATATACTTTATGGAATAGCCAAAATTTGATGTCTTATCATAGTACGGCATCCTTCGAGGCATCCGGCGAGGGTCAGCTTCCCCCCTTTCTTACTGACAACTGAGCCAAGGCACAAGTGTAAAGAAAATATTATCAGGGCTGTTGATTTATTACCATCTGCATTTTCTGAACAAATTACATAAAATTCTACAGCTCGAAGTGAATACTTTTTTAAAATTTAGAGTACCCAATTCTTCTTTTTCCAATTAAAGGGCGATTTAGCGTGGCAAATCCACCTATCCTGCACATCTTTGGGTTGGGGCGGTGAGACCCACTCAGACACGGAAGAATGTGCAAACTCCACACGGGTCCTCAATGCTGTGGGGCAGCAATGCTAACCACTGCACCACCATGCCACCTTAGCTCTAAGTGAATGTAACTAATTTTAGAAGCTATTTTGTCCTAGTGTTAAAAGCCATAGAATTCCTGTAGCGCAGAAGGAGCCATTTGGCCCATCAAGACTGCACTGGACCCTCAGATAGAGCAACCCGTCGGTGTCCATTCCCCAGCCCTATTCCCGTAACCTCACCTAACCTTCAAATCTTTGGACTCTAAAGGGAAATTAGCATTCCTAATGCACTTAACCTACCCTATTATTACTTAATAGAAAAAATACAGATCCCAACACTCCAATGATAAGGATTGGCCTCGCCCTGTACTTCAGCAGCAGAAATTCTGCATAGATTCATTAAAGACAACAGGGCATTCATCGTACTATATAAATCCATACTTCTCTACCTGAATGTAAAATGGGATTCCAGCACTTCGTCGGGTGGCACATAGTTTGGATACGGGGGAACTGGATTTAACTTCCTGTAGAACTTCTTCTAGCCACCGCTGAGGCCAATTTCTGCAGATCACGATTATTACCAACTAGAAATAGGGAAAAAGGCAAAGCTCGAGGGCATTCAGTTTTGGTTTGTTATATACTCTCCCATCTCAAAAGTCAGCCTTACATTCACGTAATCATCTTCCAGTCTTCAGACCAAGTTGGTACAACTTACTGTATTCAGGTTCTGTTATATTCTCAATGTGCCACAAAGAGAACGGTATAGAGGTGCCACACACTTCAATTCTTACAAACAAGGTTTACTCATGAGAATGTTACTCATACAATCCAACATGGAAAACTGAAGCCTGTGCAAACACACTGCTGGCGTCACTGCAGATTATGTGACATTCCACCAGAAAGGATGCATTTCTTAATACATAACTGGGTCTAATATGAATAAGTTCTTCAGTATCTTCAATAATTTTCAAAAGGGGCTGGTTTAGCACACTGGGTTAAATCGCTGACTTTTAAAGCAGACCAAGGCAGGCCAGCAGCTCGGTTCAATTCCCGTTCCAGCCTCCCCGAACAGGCGCCGGAATGTGGCGACTAGGGGCTTTTCACAGTAACTTCATTGAAGCCTACTCGTGACAATAAGTGATTTTCATTTATTTTCATTTCATAATTCGCGTCTGTGCTCCAGACATCTGATTCGGTATCCTGGAATGAAAAGCCAATTCAAAATTGTGCAAGTCCAGTAGAAATCAATAATATTGACGGACTTCCGGTGACAATGATGTGCTGAGCGGGCGCACATCAGGTAGCTTTCCTCCCAACTAGAACCAAAAAAGTTACTTTTAGAAGAATTAGGTTTGAAAAGCCAATGGAAAAGAACCCCAAAGAGAAGGAGATACAGCGGAGAAGAAGATGCCGGCGAGCGGAAGCTCGAGGGGCCGACGAGAGGGCAGAAGTAGTAGAAAGGGCCACAACCAGTGGGCAGACGAGGACCCACGAGGCGAGGTGGAAGCCCCGGTCACCCAAGAGCGGGGAAGACCGGTGACCCGAGGTCTGGCACCAACACCAGCAACAGCCTCCCACTCCCCACCAGGGAACGGGTGGAGGATCTTCCTAAAAAAGGAACTGGCCATCATGAAGGAAGCAATAAAAACAGGTGGTGGTGAAGGTGGTGGTGACGGAGGCGGTGGTCTCCCATCAACACACGATCGACGGCCTGTGGAACAAAGTAGCAGCGCAGGTAAAAACAATCCAAGACCTCGAGAGAGAGCCTCAGCGGACCAGGGTGAAAGGATTGTTGCTCTGGAGGCAGAGGTGATAAGGTTGGAGGCAGCCCAGGGGAATCTGAAGGGGAAGGTCGAGGAGCAGGGGAACAGGTCCTGGCGGCAGAACATTCGAATTGTGTGCGTACCAGAAGGCATCAACGACAGAGACACGACAGAACATATCGCCCAAATGCTGGGCAACCTAGTCGGGAGAGACAGTTTCCCCAACCCCCCAGAACTCGACGGGCTGTCAGGCCGAAGCCAAAAGCAGGGGAGCAGCCGGAAGCGATCATAGCAAAGCTGCACCGATACCAGGAACGGGAAAGGATCCTGTGGTGTGTCAGGCAAACAAAAGCAAGCCTATGGGAAGTACACAGAATCTGGGTCTGCAAGGACATTGGGGCTGATCTGGTAAAAAAAAAGGGCCGTGTTGAACAGGGCAGAATTGGAGCTCTACAAAAGTGGGCAGCGATTTGGCATGTTATTCCCGACCAGAATCTGGGTCAAGTACCAGAGCAATAGGGAGGGAGAATACAGGGGAGGAGATGGATGTAGTTTTCGCCCACTTAAGAAGCCTGAAGGCCGACATAATCTTCCTGCAGGAGACACACCTGAGAGAAAAGGACAGACTGCTGGTAAGTATGGGCTGGGTGGGACAGATGTACCATTCATGCTATGAGACAAGGGCTAGGGGGGACCCATACTGATTAGTAAGAGGACAAGGTTTATGGAGACGTTGAAGCCATGTGATAAGATAAAAACATTTCTAAAAGGGACACTCCCATGACACACAAAAGGCTGTGATCCGAGTGGAAATTATAACTGACAAGGCGCACAGAGACAGGGAAGAGAGGGCGGCCAGGCAACAGCTGATCGACTCCATCATGGAGGTCGACAGAAGTACTCCTAGGCCTGACCGTAGAGCTGATGTAGGAAAAAGCTACAAATGGACTTTAACCTGCTATCCACGAGGAAAGCAGTATACAACTCCACCAGACATAGAGAAAAGGCTGGCCGCCTACTGGCTCACCAGCTGAAAAGCAGGCAGCCCCGAGGGAAATAGCGCAGGTAAAGAGAGCAGTGGCAGACTGGTAACAGAACCAAAAGAAGTCAATTGGGTATTCAGACCTTCTACCGAGGGCTGTACACCTCCGAACCCCCAAAGGGGATGCAGATATGAAACAGCCTCCACGACGGACTGAACATGCCAGTTGTGGGGAGGCCAGGCGGGGGGGAACTGGAAGCACGAATAGATCTGGGATAAATCATGGAGAACATCAGCTCCATGTAGGCGGGGAGGCACCTCGGACCTGATGGGTTCTCGGCAGAATTCTATAAAAAAATTGCGCCAGCCCTGGCCACACATTTAAGGACATGTTCACAGATTTGCTGCCTCCTACACTAACACAGGCCACGATATTGCTGATGCCCAAAAAAAAGACCAAGACTCGACGGAAATGCGGCCCTTACAGACCCATTTCACTGCTGAATGTGAACGCGAAGATACTCGGGAAGGTCCTGGCCAAAAGGCTGGAGAACTGCATACCAGAGGCTTTGTCATGGGTAGGCAGCTCACTGCTAACATCAGGCATCAGAGGTGATCGTCTCCCTGGAGGCAGAAAAGGCTTTCAACAGAGTCAATGGAAGTAACTCCTCGAGGCACTGGAACGGTTTGGGCTAGAGGCAGGATTCACCTCCTGGGTGAAAATCCTGTACAGCACCCCCAAGGCGAGCGTTCGAACCAACACCACCAGCTCTGAATACTTCTAGCTGCACAGAGGCACAATGCAGGGATGCCCACTGTCCCCGCTCCTGTTTGCCCTAGCAATTGAACTAGCAATCGCTCTGGAAACGCGAAAAGCTGGAAGGGCATCCAGAGGGGAAGGCAGAGAGCACAGAGTTTCACTCTATGCGGACGACCTGCTCCTCTATGTGTCGAGCAATTTGCAGCTCCTGAAAGAGTTTTGAACCTTCACAGGTTACAACCCAACATGGGCAAGAGCGAGGCATTTCCGGTGAACCCAAACGGGGGAGGGCAGAGCTGTAGGACACCCATTCAATTAGCCTAAAAGAAATTCCGCTACCTGTGGATCCAACGACCCGGGACTGGACACAGATCCATAAGTAGAATCTGACCAGCCTGTGGGAGGAAGTCAAAAAGGACGTACAGAGATGTGACACGCTCCCCATCTCCCTGCTGTAGAGGGTGCAGGCGATCAAATTAACGTACCCGAGGGTCCTCTTCCTGTTCAGATCAATACCGATCTTCATCCACAAGGCCTTTTTCCAAAACATAACACAAAATGATCATGTTTGGTACCAGAAAACGTAAAGGGAAAGGGGGAGGGAGGAAGGGGAGAATATGAGCTAGGGGACAGATCACCCGGAACGAAAAAGGGAATATCAAGTAGGGGTGGGGCTGGGGGTTGAGGACCACATCTAGACTGACAATATCAATATGTATATAAGAATCACACGTGCTGTAAATAGTAAACGTAAAGTGTTACTGTGTATAAAGTGAAACTCACCAATAAAAATATATATTTTTTTTTAAATCAGTAATTTTGCACCAGTAATACTGAAGTACCTATTTAAATATAAACAAGACCAGTTTGGACAAGTTTACACTTGGCACATTCATTTACAAATGTTAACGTTTACTTCTTTGGGATTGGAAAGTGCTGCATTTCTAAGTGTCACTCCCTATCCACCATTTAAGAGGCTTAGACACCCCAAATAAATAGGTACAGTGTGATTGAATCGACAGGGCATAGTCTTTGATGGAAATTGCTATCTAGAGATAAATAAAGCCTTTAGACAAGAGGTTTCAGCACTCAAATATTGAAACCCATCTTTTCGATGATTTGTGTATTTCCAGTCTTTTCCTGTTTTCAGTGCTATACAGCTTTGACTTGCCAACGCGTAGGATGATTGAGAGCATCATTGAACAACAGAATTTTAAATTTTGACTTAACTGCTTTAAGAAAAAACAACTGAACGGACTTCAGAACTAGATTCATATCTGGGACGCTTCTTGCACATTCCTTCCTGGATGCACTGCAGCAATCACCAAAGGTTTTTCTGACAGCAATTTCTTCTGAGCTTCAACCCAAGAAAGGCAAGGAACAAGACATGTTTTTATATCAGGCAATGCAAGCTCACCCATGTTCATTATGTACAGAGTGGATGATCAATCTCGACCTCCACCTGAGACTCCCCAGCATCAAATGAAAGTCTTCAGCCAATTGGATTAAATTGACATATTAAAGAACATCTGAAGACATTGGGTACTGCAAAGACTATGAGTCCTGACAACAGCCCAGCAATAGTACTGCAAACTTGCCATCCTGAACTAATCACACTCTAACCCAAACTGTACCAGCACACTTGCAACACTGGCATCTCTGTGACACTAGGGGCCTCACGGTAGCATGGTGGTTAGCATCAATGCTTCACAGTTCCAGGGTCCCAGGTTCGATTCCCGGCTGGGTCACTGTCTGTGTGGAGTCTGCATGTCCTCCCAGTGTGTGCGTGGGTTTCCTCCGGGTGCTCCGGTTTCCTCCCACAGTCCAAAGATGGTCGGGTTAGGTGGATTGGCCATGCTAAATTGCCCGTAGTGTAAGGTTAAGGGGGGTGTGTTGGGTTACGGGTATACGGGTTACGTGGGTTTGAGTAGGGTGATCATTGCTCGGCACAACATCGAGGGCCGAAGGGCCTGTTCTGTGCTGTACTGTTCTATGTTCTATGTACTACGGAACATTTTCAAGATTGTGCTGACAATCTGTGGCTTTATGTTACGGATCCAGTTCCCACTATGGGTGAAATAATGAAGCTACAAAGGTGCTTTGGCTCCTTTTTAAGATACATGCTGAATTTGGAAAAGAGCGAGTCATTTCCAGTTAATCCCTCAAGGAGAGGAGACAACTTGCGGGTGCTGCCGTTCCGCCTTGCCAGATCTAGCTTCCGGTCTCTGGGTGGCCCACGATTGTGACTAATTTCATAAATTTAACTATCCGAGTCTGGTGAATAAGGTTAAGCCCAATTTGCAAAAGTGGAAATCTTCCCCTGTCCTTGATGGGCAGAGTCCAGTCTGTTAAAATGAATATTCTCCCAAGGATTTTGTTTCTTTTTCAATGTCATCCTGTTTTTCTCTCTAACTCTTTCTTTGTTAAGGTTAATAGGTTGATATCATTCTTTATATGGGCAGGCAGCCCGTGAATCATCAGGACAGTTCTTCAGGGATAGACAGTCGGGGGGGCGAGCATTGCAAATAGACACTTGAGCTTGGATCTATATCGAAGTTGGCCCTATTGGTGCTAATCATATATTTGAGCCATGAAAAGCTGGAAACCCACATTTGGGGTGTTGGTAGGGAAGATGCGCTAGAGGTTTTGTGGAGGGACAGTTTGCCAGCTTGGAGAAACTAACGGTGAAGTTTGGATTTTCAGGATCAACTCGTTCAGGTCCCTCCTTATCTTCAACCTCGTTGATACCCCGGAGGCTGGGTTCTGCTGGGGTGGAGATCTCCTATTCTGCCCAGTGCCTCAGTATGGTTGGGTGACCTATGGAATTATTGTACCTGGTGAAAGTCAAGTACCACCATGAGAGGGTTGGTTTAAAAGGGTTCTACCTGAGATGCTAGCCATTTGTTGCCTACTTTAGGTAATTAGTCACCGTCAGTTGCTAAGGGGAGTGGGTTTTAGGTGGTGAGGTGGTGGGTAGGGTTGGCTTTTATTTTTCTTTCTTTGCAAGTGATATGCCTACAGTTGTGTGCGTTTTTGCTCATTTGTTCTGTGTTACACCCGCTTTTGTGATGTTGGCTTTGTTGCTAAAAATTTATTCCAAATGGAAAATCTTTATAAAAAATATATTTCCTCCTCACATTTACTTAATGTTCCGGCAGTCACACCACACTCTGGGGTAGTGAATTCCACAGTATTTATGACCCTTTGAGAGAAATAAGTTCTCCTCATCTCTGTTTTAACATCTACTACCTCTTATACTAAAACATACCCTCTCATTCTAGATTGCTTCACAGGAAAACATCAGCTCTACATCTACTTTGTCAATACCTTCTATCATCTTATAGACCTCAAGTAGATAGTTCAGCAGTGTCCTATTGGGCCCCCCTTCACCAGCACCCCGACTCCCTCCCTCCCCACCACCTTCCTTTCCCCTCTCTTCTCTCCCCCCCCCCCCCCCCCCCCTTCTTTTCCCTTCTGTTGGTACAGAGGCGAGGGTATCTGGACTCTCCACCGTAAAGTTTAGTGCTCGTACCATTTGTTTTTGTAGAAATGTGTTGTGAACTGTATCCATCCCCGTCCCGTACATTGGTACTGAGGGGAGGGTACCCTGTTTCTCCAACACAAAATTATGTTTGTACCGTTTGGCCTTGTATGTATTTTTTACTGTTTTTATAAAAAGATACAGGACTAAATTGCTCAATCTCCCTCCATAAGACAAACCCAGAGCTGCCAATCTTTCCCAACAGAAATCAGTATTCCAGGTACCAGAAATCAGTATTTTGGCAGTAAAATCGGTATTTTATAATAATCTATATTATTGTCACAAGTAGGCTTACAATAACACTGCAATGAAGTTACTGGGAAAATCCCCTAGTCGCCACATTCCGGCGCCTGTTCGGGTACAGAGGGAGAATTCAGAACGTCCAATTCACCTCACAAAGAAAAACTGCCCACCAATCTGAAGTGCAGCTTTACACCTTTAATGCACAAATCTAAAACACAAATGGAAAATGCAAATCCAATGCTTTTACATCCATGTACAGGCACCTCGGTGCGAGACCGTGCAAAGGGTCACATGACACGCATGCGCTGGGGTGGAGATGACAGGGGGCGAGGCTGCTGCACAGGTCCCCTGTATTCCAGCAGCCGTCGCCAAGGAAATCAATCGAAGAATTTTGGGAGGAAAGCATTCACTCCGGCTTGCCATCAGCTCCTCTTTCTACTGACAGATGTTGCTACTCTGTATCCTCAGTTCTTACCTGGTGTGTAAGTATGGTGTATAGGAGCCAAAAAAAAGAGATAAACATACTCATGACAGCACCGGAGAGAGATCCAGGCAATTTTAACTTCCTGGCCTCATTTAAGTCTTGATCCCTGCCTGAAGCTGGCATGGATGATATGGCAGTTGGGAGGGGAATTTTAGGCAGCAGGAGGTCAATGCCAGGTTAGTGCCCCTGAGGTAAATTGTTTGGGATGGTGCTCGAGGTTGTAGAGTGGGGGTGGTAAACAGGTCCAGTCAAGTGTGATCCAACATTTCCTTCTGAGACCCAAAGGAGCATCACTGCTCTTCCAGCAGATAACGAAACTCAAAATGTGGAAATAGATCTTACTTGGACTTCTTCTACCTGGATCACATTGCAACAACTTTCTCTGAAGACTTCAACACTGCATCACAGCCTCAATTTCCATCTATAATTATATAGGGGCCTCTACGACATTGAAGGGGCTTGAACATTTGCATAATGCAGTCCCAGCTTGGTTAGAAACAGGCAGACTCCAAGCTCCAAATACTCAAGGGATTAAAAGACAGACTTATCTGTGAGCAGAAACATTTCAGATATGCAATGGGTCGTGTCCAGCTGTGATTTTAACATCTTACCCACACTGATCCTGTCAAACCCACAAGATTAAAGTTAGGTTTGCATGTGGAAACTGTCCAAAATGTCATTAACTTTAGTGCATGTGCAGACTGACAAGGTAGAAGAGAGGTTCAGTTGCCTCACTCTCCCAAGACCCAAAATCTATAATATTAGCACAGTTGTGAAAGTTTCATTATTTACAAGGTTATTCAGCCAACAAATCAGTAAACAAACTGTCACTGACTGTGATCATCCTATAAAGAAACATACTGAAATAGAGGAAAAGAAACACTTGGCTTAGATGCCACTTACCTGGTAAGCATTTCAGTAAGCTTTACAAATCCAACGTATGCCAACTCAATGCACCTCTATGTCTCGATTGTAGAAGCTGGCATTTAAAGTACTCCCCAATTTCTCTAACCTATATAGCAAGAGAAAAAAGTTCCCAAATTAAATATGTTTTGTGATAAAAATCAACAACGCAACAATGGTCATTTCATTCTGGTAAACCCCATTCTCCTGAACAGGACACACACACAGTCTGTGCATTGTAGTTGAACCTACCCAAGACAAATAAAGTTCAAACTTATTTATCTTGGGTCACTATTAAAAGACTTAGAGTAGTTTAAGTTGTATCTGGCTGATAGGAGTCTGCAGCACAAAAGGACATTGTAATTTGACCACAAAGATTTTACAAGCAGCCTATCCACTTATTGATTAAATAAAAGAAAAGCCAAAGTTGTGAACTAACACTTTTTGTTGCCAAAACTCAAACATTTGCTCAAGGTAGAAATTACTTCCATCAGGCCTATTATATTGCTACCAAACACTAAATTATTGAAATCAGAGATAATATGAAAAGTCTTTGCAATGCTTGCAATACTGAAACCTGGAAGGTTTTGTATGCAGGGTAGAGTTTAATGGAGCTCACAGGAATAGGGTGAGAAATGGGGGAATGATGAAGAATCGGAAGGGAAAGTGGGGGCTGAGTGCTTGTCGTTTTTTCAAAGCTGCGAAACTCTCTCAGCAGCGTGGAAAGTGGAGGATGGCCTTCCCACTCAGAGGCTAATTGAGGCCTTAAGTGGCCAATTTAGGACCACTCAAGGGCCTCTTCCTGCCTTCGCTGGCATTCTACCAGGGCCTCCACCATATGGGGATACAGCAGAGAAAAACCTGGGGGCCTCCTTGCAGGCTGGAGAATGACGTTTATTTACAAACCACAAAATGTATTTTTGTCGAATGTCACAATGTACACTTCTATTTAAGTCACTAAACTTGGAACCCAAATGGAAGCATCATCACAAAATAAAAATTTTTAGTCTAATCTTATGCTTTTTTCACCTTCGTGATTTCAAATACATGAACAATAACAGCTGTTTTATTACTCTTCTGTAGTATGTTTTGACGTACTACTGAATGTAATATATGTTATTCAATACTGTTGCTGATGAGGTTTTCTGAATCTTGATGAAAAGGACTCAAAAGTCTTCCAGTAGTAACAAGAGATTTATTGAGTAACTAAAACAATTTTGTGAATTCTTTACTTTAATATTAATACTAGTAGCAAGGTTAACAAGATCTAAATACAGTAACTATGTTTAACTCCACTAGCACGCTGAGCTAAATCTATGCTCCTGCTCTCGTCACAGTACACCCAAAAGAGAGCGAGAGGCACAATGCGGTTGCTTTTATACTCCTGTTGGTACTGCCCTCTAGTGATCATCTGATGCTACTGATTATACATTAACCCATCATATACATGTACATACAGAGATCACTATAACAGCTACAGACTATTATATCTGAATACTTTATGCATGACATCAAGCATCATTTTGAAAAGGAAATAGTCCATCTGACAAAGTAAAATAAGTCACATGATCAACAAAAGCACCCCAAAAACAACATCTAGTTTCTTGAAACTGGATGTTAGATAAAACGTTTCATACGAAAACCAGTAACATTGACATAAATGATTTTTGGATTGAGGATTATGTACTGATTTCCACAATTTATCCCACTTACAGTTTAATAATATAAGCACAGCTCGAATGAGAGCAAAGTAAATTAAGAAGTGGAGACAGTTGTCCCTCGTTTTATGGATTTCAAAACATGAATTGAGGAAAACATACTGGTTCAAAACTTCCAGTGAAAATCATCACAACAATTTATTCATATGACACCTTTCATATCCCAAAGTGCTTCACACATAGAACATAAAACATACAGTGCAGAAGGAGGCTATTCGGCCCATCGAGTCTGCATCAACCCACTTAAACCCTCACTTCCACCCTGTCTGTTGCATGATTACTGCAATTTGTTTGTGCATAGGAAGAGGTTTGTGTGAATTCTGGTGAATTGAATTAAGGGATGTCAATACAGAGCAATTAAAGATTTCTTGCCTGTCAGTGTAAAAGAACTTCCTGTTGCTCAGAGTAATTTCAAAATTCCAACTTTTAACTTTGTCAAGTTTTGCTCCTCTATCGTAAGACCATAAGACATAGGAGCAGAATTAAGCAACTCGGCCCATCGGGTCTGCTCCGCCATTCAATCATGGCTGATATTTTCTCATCCCCATTCTCCTGCCTTCTCCCCAGAACTCCTGATCTCCTTATTATCATGAACCTATCTATCTCTATCTTAAAGACACTCAGTGAATTGGCCTCCACAGCCTTCTGCAGCATCGATATGGTATTTCCAGTTTTCACACTAGGCATCCATCCAGGATCAGCATTCATTGTCAAATCAATGGTGGTTCTGTGCTATGGGAATAGATTATGACTGCTTAAGTTAAATCACTTGGGACTTTTTAGCCCACCCGTATGCAATAAACAGATGGATGGCATCAGGTTAGGTTGGTTTCAAATTAAGGTTGCAGAAGTAAAAAAACAATCTTTGAATTTAACCTACTACCAGTCTCCAAACAAACATGTATCTTACTTAATGGGATTGAACACTACATGAACAAGGTAGCAATTTCCTTCACGCAGTCAATGAAGTTCTGAGTTTTCTCAAATCTAATCTAATAAAAAGCCATCACCTGTTTGATGGGTGTAAGATATAATGTTGTAAAAGTAGCCCTCCAGTAATAATAAATGCAACCGGCCACTTTAAATGGAGTGCATATTTTTGTGAAAAATATTATTTAATATATTTTTTGTGATTATCAGTTACCTAGTGATAAATCTGTCACAAAAAGAAAGACACTGTTATTCCTCTTGATGCACATTCCCAGGATATTTAAGAAAATTTGAAATGGCTATTACAAATAAGATAATCAGGCATTGAAATGTTTTATGTATTAGGAAACCAGTCAACTTCCATCAATAACCAAGTTCAAACCTTTATATTGAAACAATCTTACAGGAAAACCATAAATTACCTTAGTATCAACAGTGGTTTGGGTTAAACTATGAGTTTCTCAAATGCAGTTGTTGCACTTTCAGGCAATCATATTATTTGTCTTGCTGGGCATCACCTAGTTTATTTCTGAAACATTAATTAGTCATATCTGTGATATTACACTTACTAACACAATGCAATCGGAGTGCTTACTAAAAAAAAACATTCTGAGTGGCGCAAGAAATTCTCCAGCCTCAACAGTTTGCACAGTACACTAATTCACTTTTCGCTAATAACAAGAATTAAAGTTTGACAAGAACAGTTAATTGCCAGATCAACACCCACAAAAGGGAAAGGCAATTTTAATGCCTGCACTCTAATCACTTCAGTAATTGGCTTTTGACTGCTTGGTTTCTCAGCTGCACAAGCTAAAGATATTCATGTCGCTCAATACGGTTTCATTCAATACTTTCAGAACATTACGGAAATTGGCATATAATTTAATTATTCTGCATAAGCAGCTTTTTTCAATTATTCATCACACTTTGCTATCTAAATGTGGAAAATTGAGCTTTGTCAAAAATGTCATTCAAAAAAATATAAATGGCTTAATATTTCACAAACTGTTTCAAAATCAGAATCACTATGGTTTGGACCAAGTGAATTGTACTGTTTGAATGATGTCTATAATAAGCTTCTGGTTAAAAGCGTATCGCCTTGTCAATCTACATGGTAGTCCATTAGCCACAAAATGCAGCAAAAAAAAAAGAGAACTAGAAAATTGCAACATCCCCATCCCAGTCTCTTAATACACAGTGGAAGGAAATTATGTGAATATACAGACATTAAATTCTTATGTAATTGCTGGGCCCTCATGCATCAAAATAAGAGTCAACTTGGAGATGTCATATTACATAGGCACAGTGGGTAGAACTGTTGCTTCACAGCTTCAGGGTCCCAGGTTCGATTCCCAGCTTGGGTCACTGTCTGTGTGGAGTCTGCACGTTCTCCCTATGTCTGCATGGCTTTCCTCTGGGTGCTCCGGTTTCCTGTCACAAGTCCCGAAAGATGTGCTGTTAGGTGAATTGGATATTCTGAATTCTCCCTCTGTGTACCCGAACAGGCGCCGGAATGTGGCGACTAGCGGATTTTCACAGTAACTTCGTTGTAGTGTTAATGTAAGCCTATTTGTGACAATAAAGATTATCATATTATACAGTTAAGCAGCCTTAAAAAAAACTTGAAAAGTCCAAGGTTCAATTCCAGTTTGTGCTGAATTAACTGATCTCTGTCATGCTGAAATGTGGGTGCTACAATCGGCTTTGGGGTCCTCAGATCATCATGTTGGTGGGGGGAGGACAGGAGGTGAGGAAATCAACCAAGGTTTAAGGTAAAGCCAACACAATTGCTAGCTGCTTAGACATAGGTAAAGATAGGGGGTGGGGTTCTCAGTCCCGGCAGCCAGCCAATGGGGTTTCCTCATTGTGGGTACCCTCACGCCATCAGGAAATCCTCGGGCGTGAATGTGCTGCTGGCGAAACGGGGGATCGCGCCGACGGAGAATCCAGACCAGGATGTCTGAGATGTATATTGAACAATCAGGGGTCATATGTAGAAAGTTTATTACCCACGTTTGTTTCTGAAGGGTAACTGGTATCAGTCAAGCTAAACCCTAGTCAGAAACCTACAAAAGAGCTGGAGAGAATTTTGATGAAAATTATACAAGATAAATCCAAAGATGTGGTCAGTTGGATTGGCCATGCTAAATTGCCCCAAAGTGTCCAAAGGTTAGGTGAGGTTTAGAGGGATTGGGCTAGGGATTGGGCCTAGTTAGGGTGCTCTTTCGGAGGAGAGTCGGTGCAGACTTGATGAGCCTAATGGCCTCCTTCTGCTCTGTAGGGATTCTATGATACCCAGAAGCTATTACTTACCTTGGAAGTCTGGTTATATCAAGAGTAACTTTTCCAATTCATCATTAAGAAGGGACAAGTGATTTGTTCATTGTCTAACTGCTTGCATTGGTTAATAATGTCAAAAACTGAATTTTACATGCAATAATAGTCCATATTTCTATTTACATTGATTCAGCTAAAATATGACTACCCTTATTTTCAGTTCAAGGAAGGAAATTTACCACTAAGGTTGCAGAGACACAAATGATTTCACAAGAAGTTACAGAATCAAGAGACTGCACAATTCACATTTTAAAAATCCTTTGAATTAACTTTCTGAATTTGCTATAGCCATGTAAGCTCTGCAGTCATTCCTCATAGAACCTCTCAATCTTTTTCAAAATGGTGGCCAATCCATTTTTGTAGCAAGTCCAAAGTATTAAAACACTAACAAAGAAAATGCTTCATTCATTGGCCTTACTAATTAAGTTTTTCAACTAATCTATGTATAGCAATCTTTGACTACCAATTTAGCTTCACAAAACACAAATATGAAAATATACAAATTAAGTCAATTCACAAAAATGCATAGTTAGTAAGCAGCACTGGGTCTCCCAGTCCATCACATGGTGAAAATAAAGCATTTTATCCAGTATGTGTAATAATAAAACAGATATCCATTGAAACTTGCACTCATGCTAGATCCTTTCCATAAAATAACTTGAGTTGAAGAATTCTATAATTCAATAAAAATTCAAAGCATACACTTCATTCAAGATTTTGATGGTTTTGAATGTCAGAATGGATGTTAACAGAAGCAGTGAATCACCTCCATCTCATCATGTACAATCATGCAGGTCTCAGTAATTTATAATTTTATGGGTGCAACTAAGACCACAGGCTCTTGTACAGACTGCAGACACTTTTGACTGGGTATATTAACCCCTGAACTATTTTTGGTGACCCATCGCAACTTAAATTGACAATGATAGCAGGTTAAGACAAGTGTTAATTAAAATTATTCACATTTATTTCGCACAAAAGTTCCAATCAACCAGCTAGCCCATGCAAATAAGCACAGTCTATTACAATGGAAGCAGTAAAAAGGATGGAAAATGGTGGAGAAGCCAAATGGGCATCAAAGCCCTGAAACTCGACTGTGTTAGTATTATAACCCTTCAAATGCAAAGGTTTTGTTTTTACAGGGCAGAAAATCAAATAGGCTCTCAGGCTTCCAATTCAGGAATTTACAGTATTTTTTACAGCCAACCAATGATATCACAAAAATAATTGTAATATCCTACACAATAGGCCTGCCAATTATATGATACGGATCACACAATGCCCATACTTGTTTGCTCTTTTGACACACTGAACTTTTTTCCCGTCTTTTCTCCAAGTCTGTGTCATTTAACCATTGTTGCAAGGCAATGGCAAAGTTTTTTCTGCGCTGTGTTTTTTTCTCCATCACTAAACTTTTAACCCCTTTTAATCCATTGGTTTAATTTCAGGGGTTGTAAACCCACATTAAAAATGTACATATACAAACAAACCCAAAAGACCGGACCTTTTAGTCAGGAGTCTATCCAGGCACCAAGGCTAACAAACAACCGAAATGAAACTGAAACCATTTTATAGAATTATAGATTTTTTTAAATTATAGAACATGCAGTGCAGAAGGAGGTCATTCGGCCCATCGAGTCTGCACCGACCCATTTAACCCCTCACTTCCACTCTATCCCCGTAAGCCAATAACCCCTACTTACCTTTTTCTTTGGTCACTAAGGGCAATTTATCATGGCCAATCCACCTAACATGTACGTCTTTGGACTGTAGGAGGAAACCGGAGGAAACCCACGCAGACATGGGGAGAACGTGCAAACTCCGCACAGACAGTGACCCCACGGGGAATCGAACCTGGGGCCCTGGCGCTGTGAAGCCGCAATGCTATCCACTTGTGCTACCGTGCCGTCCCATTTCTACCTTCCTTAACACACTATTCATAACAACACCCAGTTCTAACTCACCATCACACCTCTCGACTCGTACACTGTCACTAAATTAACAGATTGCTTGTCAAGACATCCAGTGCAGGAAGAGAAGTAATTTTCTCCAATTAAACATTAGGCAAATCAAAATAATTGTCTTTGATCCCCGTTAAAAACTCAACTCCCCAACTTTCGATTCTATTCCTCTTTCTGGAAACTCTCTGAAGGTTGAACCAGACTATTCAGAACCTGTGTGTCATATTTCACCCAGAGATGAGTTTCTATATATCCATGCCATCACTAAGACCATCTATTTCCACCTTCATAACGCCTCTGAACTCTGCCTCAGCTTATCTGATCCTGAAACCCTCATCCGTCTCCTTCCCTCTAGACCTGACTATTCCAATACACCCCTGACTGGCTTCTCACATTCTACCCTCCATAAATTTGGGGTCATCCAAAAATCTGGTACCCATGTCCTAATTCACAACAAGTTCCATTCATCCACCACCCTGTGTTTGCTGACCAACATTGGCTCCCAGTTAAACAATGACTAGATTTTAAAATTATCATCCTTACGTTTAAATCTCTCCATGGCATCACCCATTCCTGTATCTGAAATCTCCTCCAGCACACAGCCCATTGCGATATCATCTAATAATGACCTCTTGGGGATTGTAATTTTAATTGCATCAGCAGGCGTGTCTTCCACTGTCTACTGTATACAAAACATACGAATTAGGAGAAGGCCATTTAGCCCCTCAAGCTGCTCTGCCATCTAATAAGATCATGGCTGATATTATCGTGGCCTCAACTCTACATTCACACCTAGCCACAATAATCTTAGATTCTTGACGAACAAGGCAGTCAATTTACCCCTGACTTATCTACAAGGCACAGTGTGTGATGGCGTTCTCTCCACTTACCCGAATGAGTGCATCTCCAACAATACTCAAGAAACTCAACATCTTTCAAGACGAAGCACGTTTCTGTGCAGGCGCTCCATGCGCCATCTCAAAATTCACTTCCTCTATGACCAGCACACAATGGCAATAGTGTGTACCATCTAAAAGACGTACTGCAGAAATTCACCAAGGTTCCTTCAACAGCACCTTCCAAACCTTAACCTCTCACACCCCGAAGTACAAGGAAGTCCCACATCACCTTGACATAGAACTATATCGCTATTCCTTCACTGTCGCTGGGTCAAAATCCTGGAACTCCCTTTCTAACAGCATTGTGAGTGTACAAACCCTATATGGACAACAGCAGTTCAAGAAGGCGGCTCCCCACCCGCATGTGCAATAAATGCTGGCTTAACCAGAAATTTCCACATCCCAAGAAATAATTTTTTTAAATTTCTTCACATATTTGTAACAGTAAACATTGTACTTAAACAACTTAAAATCAGTACCTTATACATTCACATTAAGGGTTGATATGAGATATATGCAAGTTAACAGGCAAACTGTCATCAACACACCACACCAAACAATAAAGGGCATCATCATTATTGGAAAGGTGCACTGTATTTGAGACCCTTAAGTCCTGCTTACATGAATATATTTACATGCAAGGAATTTGGCTTGTATGAATGGAAGCAGAGCAATTATTTTCTTAATTATCAATGCAATAATATAACCTAATGAAAATAAATTTGTTTTACATAAAAGCCAAACATAAGTAACTGACGTTTATGTAATTCTTTCTGGGCTCTCCAGATAACCAAACTTCTCATCCCTGGTACATTCTAGTAAATTTATTTTGCACTCTCTCTCAAGGACTTAATATTCTTCCTTAAACGTATGGTGTCCAGAATTGGGTGAAGTGCTCCAGCAGAGACAAGCAAGTGATTTATAAATGCTTAACATAACTCGGTTGTTTTTGTATCCTTGGGCGGTATTCTCCCCTACCCAGTGTGACGGAGGGTCCCGGAGTAGGGGAGTGGCGCCAACCACTCAGGGGTCGCGCCTCCCCAAAGGTGGGGAATTCTCCCCACCTTTGGGGGCAAGCCCCGCGCCGGAGCGGTTGCCACCAGAAGACCGGCGCAAAAAACCGGTGCCCCCGGCAGCGGGGCTGGCCGAAAGGATTTTGCCGGTCCACGCATGCGCCGGCAGTGACGTCAGCTGCAGCTGGCCGCTGACGTCACTGCCGGCGCATGCGCGATGTGGGGTTCTCTTCCGCTTCCGCCATGGCGGAGGCCACAGCGGACGCGGAAGAAACTAGTGCAGCCAGGGCACTGGCCCGGACTCTGAGGGGGGGGCCCCGATCGCGGGCCAGGCCACTGTGGGGACACCCCCCGGGGTTCGCCCCCCCAGGAGCCTGCTCGCGCCGCTGAGCCCGCCGTTCCAGAGGTGGTTTAAACCTCGGCGGCGGGAGAGGCCTCCCAGCGGCGGGACTTCGGCCCATCCGGGCCGGAGAATCGCCGCAGGGGCCTCTCCAATCGGAGTGGCGAAATTCCTGCCCCCGCCACTTCCCGGGTGGCGGAGAATCTCTGCCACGGCGGGGGCGGGATTTTAGGCGCCCCCAGGCGATTCTCCGACCCTGCTGGGGGTCGGAGAATTTCGCCCCTTATGCCTCTATTTATAAAGCTAAGAAATTCATCTTTTAAACAGCTCTCTCAACTTGCCCTGCAACCTTCAACAATATCTGTGTGAAAATATTACATGCACCATATCTTTCTTAAAAAGGGATTTAAATAATACCTGGTGGAACATCAGTAGCCCATCCTTTGAATCAGGTGTTGACTGAAGAGGCAAATTTTGACACAGTAAGCCCAAAAGCAAGGAGATTTCCTTCATACTTCTCCAGCAACATACGAGAACCATCTGGGCAGTAACCTGGCAAGATTGGCCTGTCTGATCTGCATACAGTAAAAAAAAGCATAAAATTAAACATTAGATCATAGAATTAACAGTGCAGGAGGCCACCATTCGGCCCATTGAGTCTGCACCGGCCCTTGGAAAGAGCACCCTAACTAAGCCCACACCTCCACCCTATCCCCGTAACCCAGTAACCCCACTCAACTTTTTTTTGGACACTAAGGGCAATTTAGCATGGCCAACAAATCTAATCTGCACTTACTTAAATCATCAATACAAGAGAGGATTGATATTTCCATCCTTTGTTTTTGTTTTGAAATTAATAGCATTGAGCAACAATTGTGCTTTCCAATTATTGATCCCCAACCGCAATATATTGTTTTTATTATTGTTTGAGTGCCCTACATCATGCATACTCCCAACCCAGAAAGCAAACTGGGCTCTCTACCAACATTGTTCGAGTCAACCACACAAGGTAAAGTCAAGGTAAAACTCGCTCGTAATTGTTTTGTTATTTCTCTCCTTCATGTCGTATCCAACAGGGTGTTCAAGTTCAGGAAAGCAACATGTAGTGTCCTGTGAGCCCAAAGTCTTAGCAGGCCACTATTTATTATCACTGTACATAGAAAAGTTAACATCAAAATTACACAAATCGATGCTTTTGCACAAAACCGCTTCATCATCATTATCTGACAACTTTAGAAACCTGTTGAAATGCGGCATCCTTATGTCCTGATCTATTTTTTTCTCCTAAATCTGCAATCAAAAAAATGCCATTCCAAATATGCATCTTTAAACACTAAAGACAGGTTTGTCCCATTATTTTCTGTAATTAATTCGACCAGTATCATTTTCTTCAAAAATAAGAGCTTCAGAAATTAGGCAATGTTGCTGAAATTATCCAGCTGGTTCATTTCCCAACACATCCTCCAAATAAACAGGTTGTTGCATGGTAGGTTTATAGATTTATTACACTGGAATGTAAACAATTCAATTAGCTTGTTGCACAGAAATGTAATGAATATAGCTACAAAATTATTCACAAATTCTGCTTTAGCCTTATATGGGCCCATAAACAATACCAGATGCTTAACTGTGTTACAGCACCACCAAGTGGTTTCACGCTATATATAATGGGCTGGATTCTCCCAACATGGGGCTATGTCCCCACGCTAGCGTAAAAACGCTGGCGTGGAACTCCCGAGTTTGCTGAACAAATTAAAAGTCGACTTATTTACCTTCAGGGGGCTAGCAGGGTCCCGGACTGATTCACGCAGCTTCGGCTGCGGATACGGGCCCCTGCATTGCCGGGTCCGCGCATGCGCACGGCTTCGGCCTCCAGCGGCCGCACCGAGCGCCATGGCGGACTCAGACAGCGGAGGCATCTCCGTAATATAGGTCCCCCCGATCGGCTGCACACCCCTACATTGGACCGGCACGATCTGTGCCCCAGCCGCTCATAGGGCCCCTTCCCCTCCCACCCCAATCCCCCTGCCCCCACCAGGGCGGCCACAGACTGAGTCGGCAGCCGCCACGCGAGAGTCCCGGCCGGCCATAGCATGTTAGTTCCACGCCGTTGGGAACTCGGCCGGTCGGGAGCGGAGTATTACTGGGTGGGCCTCTGGCAATGGCTCCCCGGCCGCGCGGCGTCGCAGACGCGTGGATATTCGGGGCCAAAGAATCGCCGGAGTGGTGTTAAATATTACTTCAATCAACTGTCGTACATTGCAGCTGGATTTTATGCTCCGTTCGATTTCCAAGATAGGATAGCAGAATCCCAATTCCGCTGGGAAAGTTGATTCTCCGCCCCCGCGCCAAACGCAATTTCGGCACAGGGCTGTGGAGAATCCAGCCCAATATATAATTTAATTCTAAATGGGTTGCTGAAAGATGAGCAAAAGGTTATAATGATATATGAAATGCATATTCCAAAGAAGAACTTGCTTTTCACATAAAGTAAAAGTCTCAAATTCACCACCAGATGGAGCATCACCAAGAAATAAAATGGGCTTTCTCAAAACAAATCCAAAGGTAGCTTGCTATCTCTGCAAGGTCATCCCATTCATCGAGAATTTTCCTCTTATTGAAAGGGAGTTGTGAATATACAAGGACACACTTTTAAAAATACCATTGATTCTCGCAAAAAACTTGGTAACAGAAGGGCGAAAAGGTATCTTGTAATATGCTGTTTCACAGATATGACACAATGGTTGTATAGCACCACAGCAATCAACATGTTGTCCAACACAAATCTTGCCACCTTACAAAGCTTAATCAGAATCTTGTCAGCAGCACAATGCGCTGCTTCCTGGAGGGGATCAGTTCTCTCCTGTCCAGGTTGCCTCTTTTGATCCTTTGATTTCATGCACACTGTGCACCAGTTCCTTACTAGCCCAAGCCTGAATGCTACACAGATCTTGTTGCATGCATGCATAGATTTCTGCATTATCTGAAGAGTTACAAATGGAACTGAACTGAACAGTGTGTAATCGACAGCAATCTTCCACACTCTTGATCTTATCAACCGAATGTTGTTGCAGAAACAGCCAAACATGGTTGGGCCTTGCATATTGACTTGAGAACCCCTGCAGCGATGTCCTAGAATGGAGATGATTGGACTCCAGCTATTACAACCAACGTCCATTGTACTAGGTATGAATCCAGCCAGTGGTGTTCCCTCACCACCCCCCTACCCCATCCCTTCATGATATCCAATGACTTCAATTTTTCACGGCTTCCTTGATCAAATGCTATCTCAATGTCAAGCGTTGCTCGAAAGGACTGCCGAAAACCTCTTAAATCATTTTGCTTCTGACCGAAAGCAAGTTGTTGGGACACTAACTGACCAGGTTGGATTTAAGGACACGACATCAGTGGGCAATTTTCCACATGGTCGGGTAGGTTACCAGTGTTGTAGTTGTACTGGAATTTGGCAAAATATGCAGCCAGTTCTAGAGCACAAGTCTTCAGCAGCACAGGCAGGATGCTGTCAAGGCCAATAACCTTTGTTGCACCCAATGTGCTCAGCGGTTTTTCACATCACATGCAGTGAATTAAATTGACTGAAGTCTGGCATCTGTTGTGGTGGGGAGCTCAGAAAGAGACAAAAATTAAACTCCCACTTGATACTCTCAGCTGAGGATAATTGCAAATACTTCAGCCTTGTCTTCTCCATTCATGTGTTGGGCTCTGCCATCATTAAGGCTAAGGATGTTTATTGGGGCCTCCTCCTCCGAATGGTTTTACTGTCTACCACCATTCACAACTAAATGTGGCAGGACTGCAGACCTTTAATCTGATCCACTGATTGTAGGAATGCTTGGCTCAGTCTGCAGCATGCCGCTGGATCTTTCTAATGGGCATGCTGCGTTGTAGCTTCACCAGATAGACATTTTGTTTTTAGGTACACCTGGTGCTGCTACTGCACACTCTCCTACACCCCATTCCTAATGAGCACTTTGCATCGGTATTCACCAAGGAGAGGGACATGACGGAGGTTGAGGTAGGGATGGATGTTTAAATACTCTAGGTCAAGTCGGCATAAGGAAGGGGGAAGTTTTGGGTATTCTAAAAGGCATTAAGGTGGACAAGTCCCCAGGTCTGGATGGGATCTATCCCAGGTTACTGAGGGAAGCGAGGGATGAAATAGCTGGGGCCTTAACAGATATCTTTGCAGCATCCTTGAACACGGGTGAGGTACCGGAGAATTGCTAATGTTGTCTCTTTGTTTAAGAAGGGTAGCAGGGATAATCCAGAGAATTATAGACCTGTGAGCTTGACGTCAGTGGTAGGCAAACTGTTGGAGAAGGTACTGAGGGATAGGATCTATTCACATCTGGAAGAAAATAGGCTTATCAGTGATAGGCAGCATGGTTTTGTGCAGGGAAGGTCATGTCTTACAAACCTAATAGAATTCTTTGAGGAAGTGACAAAGTTAATTGATGAGGGAAGGGCTGTAGATGTCATATACATGGACTTCAGTAAGGCGTTTGATAAAGTTTCCCATGGCAGGTTGATGGAAAAAGTGAAGTCGTATGGGGTTCAGGGTGTACTAGCTAGATGGATGAACAACTGGCTGGGCAACAGGAGACAGAGTGTAGTGGTGGAAGGGAGTGTCTCAAAATGGAGAAAGGTGACGAGTGGTGTTCCACAGGGATCCGTGCTCGGACCACTGTTGTTTGTGATATACATAAATGATCTGGAGGAAGGTATAGATGGTCTGATGAGCAAGTTTGCAGATGATACTAAGAGTGGTGGAGCTGCAGATAGCGAGGAGGGCTGTCAGAAAATACAGCAAAATAGAGATCGATTGGAGAGTTGGGCAGAGAAATGGCAGATGGAGTTCAATTCAGGCAAATGCGAGGTGATGCATTTTGGAAGATTTAATTCAAGAGCGGACTATATGGTCAATGGAAGAGTCCTGGGGAAAATTGATGTACAGAGAGATCTGGGAGTTCAGGTCCATTGTACCCTGAAGGTGGCAACGCAGGTCGATAGAGTGGTCAAGAAGGCATACAGCATGCTTGCCTTCATCCGACAGGGTATTGAGTACAAGAGTCAGCAGGTCATGTTACAGTTGTATATGACTTTGGTTAGGCCACATTTGGAATACCGCGTGCAGTTCTGGTCGCCACATTACCAGAAGGATGTGGACGCTTTAGAGAGGGTGCAGAGGAGGTTCACCAGGATGTTGCCTGGTATGGAGGGTGCTAGCTATGAAGAAAGGTTGAGTAGATTAGGATTGTTTTCGTTCGAAAGACGGAGGTTGAAGGGGGACCTGATTGAGGTCTACAAAATTATGAGAGGTATGGACAGGGTGGATAGCAACAAGCTTTTTCCAAGAGTGGGGGTGTCAATTACATGGGGTCACGATTTCAAGGTGAGAGGGGGAAAGTTTAAGGGAGATGTGCGTGGGAAGTGTTTTACGCAGAGGGTGGTGGGTGCCTGGAACGCTTTGCCAGCGGAGGTGGTAGAGGCGGGCACGATAGCATCATTTAAGATGCATCTAGACAGATATGAATGGGCGAGAAACAGAGGGAAGTAGATCCTTGGAAAATAGGCGACAGGTTTAGATAAAGGATCTGGATCGGCGCAGGCTGGGAGGGCCGAAGGGCCTGTTCCTGTGCTGTAATTTTCTTTGTTCTTTTGTTCTTTGTCATTGAATTGGTGGTCCATTTTGGAGCTGTTACATCTCCCTCATTTCCTTTGGGTGGGTGGTCTAGACTCATAGGGCAGTCTTAAAATAAGAGGTAGCCATTTAGGATTAAGGTGAGAAAAAATGTCTTCATTCAGAAGGTGGTGAATCTTTGGAATTCTCTATCCCAAAGCTGTAGAGCCTCAGTCATTGAGTATGTTTAAAGTAGAGGTCAATCGTTGTCTATATGCCAATGACAGCAAGGGATACGGGACAGGTGCACAAGCTTGCATCAAGGTAGAAGACCAGCAATGATCCAATTAAATGGCAGAGCGGGCTCAAGGGCCTACTCCCATTCCAATGCTCTGAATCTATTCCACTTAGCACAGTTGTAGTGTTACACAACACAATGGAGAATGTCCTCAGTGATACTCATTCTTACCAATAGTGTCATCTGTGACAGGCAGCTTAAATCTGATGAGAATTCACTCTAAAATTCCCTCACATTGGGCTGGATTCGCCGATCAGCGACTACAAAATCAGGGGCCGCGTCGCTTTCACGATGCTTCAGCCCCTGAAAAGCGGCGTACTTTCGGAGTCCGCCACACGCTGTATCCACGGCCTCAGTCCATTGCCGGAGATCCGCCACGTGATGCTCCATCCCCGACCAGTTCTCGATGGCGTGGAACTCTCATGGTCTCATCCGTCGGGAACTCAGCGTGGCGGCTGCGGACTCAGTCCAGCGCCACCACAGGGGGAGGGCCGATCTGCAGGCAGTGAGGGCATTATTCGGGGCTGGGGGCACTGTGTGGTGGTGGTTGGGGGGTGGGGAGAGGAAAGAGTATTTTTGCGGACCGGGTCAGCGGGCAGCGTCCGCCATGAAGCACGGCGCAGCTGCTGCAGGCCACCGCTGTGCACACTCACGGCCACGGACCCAGCAATCCTCCAGGTCATATCAGCAGCTAGAGCTGGGAGCTCTACGCCGCCTGGCTACTAGCTCCCCCTAGAGCAGTGAAAACGGTGGTGTTTTGCGCCAGCTTTCCTACAGTAAAACACCACCATTTTCACGCCGGCATGAGGACTTTAGTCACCCAAACGGAGAATCCAGCCTACTATCTCTATCACACACTGGGCTGGATTCTCTGTTCTGGAGAAAAGCGAGGAGAGTAGTGTTTAGTAGTGTTAAACTTCAAAACAGAAAGGTTGGTGGAATGGGGAGACAGGTGAAATTTAATGCAGAGAAATGTGAAGTGATTCATTCTGATAGGAAGAACAAGGAGAGACTACAAAAATAAGGGTACAATTCTAAATGAGGTCCAGGAGTAGAAGGACCCGAGGGTATATGGGTACAAATCACTGAAGGTTGCAGGACAGATTGAGAAAATGGTTTAACAAAATGTATACAGGAACCTGGGCTTTATAAATAGGGGCACAGAGTACAAAAGCAAGGAAATTATATATTAAATCTGTTTAGATACTGGTTCTGCTTCAACTGGATAGTCCAGTTCTGGACACTACACTTTAATTAATTAATAATCTTTGTTGTAACAAGTAGGCTTACATTAGCACTGCAATGAAGTTACTGTGAAAGTCCCCTGGTCGCCACATTCCGGCACCTGTTCGGGTACACGGAGGGAGAATTCAGAATACCCAAATGACCTAACAGACTTGGGGGATGAAACCGGAGCACCTGGTGGAAACCCACGCAGACACGGGGAGAACATACAGACCAAGCCGGGAATCGAACCTGGGACCCTGGCGCTGTGAAGCAACAGTACTAACCACTGTGCTACCGTGCCACCCAAAAACTCAAATTACACCACTGAACCAGGAACCGAACCAGGGTCACCAGAGCAGTACACTGGGTCCTGGAGAATTAGTTCAGTGACAGTACCACTTCACCACTACCAGGATGTGAAGGAGTTAGAGAGGGTGCAAAAATAAATAAATAAATAAAATTTGAGACAATAGTTCTAGCGACGGGAAACATCAGTAACGTAGATTGGAGACTCTTCTCCTTGAAGAGGTAGTTCAGAGGACATTTGATAGAGATATTCAAAATCATGAGAGGTCTGGACAGAGTAAATAGGGGGAAGCTATTCCCATTGGAGGGAGGACTGAGAAATAGGGGGCACAGATTTCTGATGATTGGCAAAAGAAGCAAGGGCGACATGAGAAAAAATTCTTAATGCCACAAAGTGGTTAGGGTCTGGAACGCATGTCCTGACAGTTTGGTGGAAGCAGATTCAATTGTGGCTTTTAAAAGAGAATTGGACCATTATCTGAAGAGGATTAATTAGCAGAGCTACAGGAAAAATTCAGGGGAATGACACAAGGTGAATTGTTCAAGCACAAAGCCAGTGTAGGCATGATGGCTGAATGGCCTCCTTCTGAGCTGTAACCATTCCATGAGCAGGCCTCCAGACGTTCAAGCAGGGGCTATGCAACAGACTTTGGGCTCCATGGACACGAGATTGGCTCAGTCTTGTTCACCTATCGAACCACGCCACATGCAGTAAAGGGAGTCGCTCTGGCGGAGTTGCTCATGGGTCAGTGACTCCGTACCTGCCTGAGTTTGTTGTTCCCAGATATCGGGGAAAATGTGCACCAAGCCCAGGAACAGCAGGTACCTTGCCCTGCTCCACGTCCTCTGTCCAGTCAATTTTCTCCGGGGGTACACTTTGTTCATCTGAAATTTTGCCATTGGTCTCCTCTGGCTTTCAGGGACTGTTCTCTCCAGACTTGTACAGTCTTCTACTGGGTCCATATCAGCAACCTACAATAACGGCGCCATTTGAATCACCTTCGGTCACAAAGATCCCCTCTTTGCCCAGTTCCTGACGTGCCCCATCCTGGAGGATCTGGTCCCGCAGTTCAAGAGGCCCGCTGTAGCACCACATCCAGGCCTCGCTATGCATTCACAGGACCTGCCCTCTTCAGATTCCGAAATGGACACACAGTCCACTTCGGCATTCGAGGTGGAATCCGTTGTACATCCGCCTCCTGCCACTATCCTACTGCGATGCTCCAGCAGAAGGAGCCATTCCCCAGTGTGGTACTCAGACCCAGTGCCTTGGGTACATGATGTTCTGCCAGAGCCGAAGAGAGTCCACTGCCCCTCCTCGCCTTTGTTTCTCCTCTTTCTCTGTGTCTATGGTCAGTGGATGATCCTTTGGACTTGGGGGGGGGGGTATCCAGGGCTCTTGAAATAAACCAATGTTATTTCACTCAACTCAGGTGTGGACCACCCCTTCTTGCAAAGTATATCCAGAGCAAGAATAAGTAACTGAGGGAAAGCCAACTTCAATAGGGTACGAATGGATTTGGGCCAAATAAATTGGAGTCAAAGGTTGGGAGGAAAATCTGTAATGGGACAATGGGCTACTTTCAAAAATAGAGATAGTTGGGACACTGTAAATGTGTATTTCCTCGAAAGGAAAAGCTAAGGAAAATTAATTAAGAGCTCCTTGGATGACAAAGCAGATAGAATTTAAGATAAAAGGAAAAGTTTGATTGTGACAAATGTCAGGTAGAAAATACAACTGAAAACCAGACTAATACAGAAAGTTTAGAGGGAGGTGAAAAATCAAATAGTCATACAAAAAGTAAAAGAGTGATAAAAAGAGGAGTAAGGCAATTAGGGGCCAAAAGAGGGTGTACAGATCTCCTGTTTTTAATAAAGCATCCTAAATTTTATCAATAGGGGCATAGAGTACAAACACAACGAGGTTATGTTGATCATAAGGCACTAGTTCAGCTTCTGCTAAAGTACTGCCCCACATTTTTAGTTGCGGAACTTTAGGCAGGTTGTGAAGACATTGGAGAGGATGCAGAAAAGATTCACAAGGTTGGTTCTGGGGATGAGGAACTTAACGTTCATAAAAGGAAAAACTCATTTGGTTTGGCAGTGTCTGAAGCGAAGGAAACCGTTAATGCTTCAAGTCCATCATGGCTCTTGTTTGGAACTCCAAGCAACAGAGAATTATACATTTGATGTAATTACATCAAATGTAAATTTTATACTGCTAGGAATTTAAATATATTTTGGAAGTCCTTTATACAATGTTTTGATCTTTAAGTTGCCCTTAAATGTACAAATTCCTAGGTCAATATTTGGCAATTACCTGTCATTGCCATACTCAAAGTTTCAGAGGGTTTGCAATGTTCATGTGTATTTTTGCTCGATTCTCGGTCTTTGTCAGTTTTCAGCAGTTTTGCTTGGGCAAAATAATCATTTGTGTCCCGTGGTCTTATTTCATTTAGAATCTTCTGCAGATCTTCGGCAGTCTCTGTTAAAAGGGAAATTAAATTTACTTTTTTTTTTTAATTATAGATGAATGCTGTGAACAAAGCAAAGGGGAAAAAAACACTGGTAAATGGAATATCTTTTGAGTCGTCTGCTATCATCAAACCTGCTGAGGCCAGCTACCACGTGGGCTACGTTTTGGATTGAAGTCACATAGTATCGCCTCGGATGTGCTTCAATCATCACTTCTGAAGAGGACGTGTGTAGCATTTGTGTTTCCACATTGGCTCTCCTTATAACTTCTCACAACAAATCAACATCACACAATACTCATTCATGGGTCTTAAAAGCCTACATTCTTCTTTTGTTTCTAAAAGATTTAAAAGTCTTCAAAGGATGGTTTGCATTTAGATAGGAGAAGTAACTTCGTGAAAACAGGGAGGGAGGTAGAGGGAGAAAGGATGGGAGGGAGGAAGAGAGGGAGAAAGGATGGGAGGGAGGAAGAGAGTGGGAAAGGGTGGGAGGGAGAGAGAGAGGAAGAGTGGAAGGGAGAGAGAATGGTGGGAGGGAAGGAGAGAGAGAGAGAGAGAGAGAGAGAGAGAGAGAGAGAGAGAGAGAGAGAGAGAGAGAGAGAGAGAGAGAGAGAGAGAGAGAGAGAGAGAGAGAGAGAGAGAGGAAGAGGGAGAGGGAGGGAGGGAGGGAGGGAGGGAGGGAGGGGAGGGAGGGAGGGAGGGAGGGAGGGTGGGTGGGTGGGTGGGTGGGAAAGGGTGGGAAGAAGGTTGGGAGAGAAAGGGTGGGATGGAGAGAGAGTGAAAGAGTGGTAGGGAGAGAGAG